>NC_040914.2:73941271-75280684 GCF_004126475.2 Phyllostomus discolor | reverse complement strand
CAACTCCCACGGGGGGGCAGTCACCCATTCACCCAAGCCTGCCCAGTGTCCTTAGTCCAAAACGCTTCAAGGAGCTGCGGAAATTCCAACAGGAGCCACACATATTGAAGACAGCACCCAGGAATTTTCCATGTGATCGAAAAGTCAAAATTTGCTTTAAGTTTCCGTTGATGTGGGGTGGAAACCATAGAAAGGGTGTTAGACATAGTTCTTCAAACAACGTGAACAGATTGTGCCAATACTTTCCCGGTGGTTTGGCTGAGGGTCTTCTGTGTGCCTGGGGACCTCACACAGGATGTGAGAGTGATGTCATGAAGGCTCGCTAACGTGTGAGTCATGTTTGGCCACCACATCAAAGCAACAGTAATTAACCCCAACTATGTTAATAATGAAAAAATATATTTTTATTTTTCTGAAAATTTGGAATTTATTTATTGTAACCATCTGGGTGTCACACTGCTATTTAGGTATTTAATCACTCATTTGAAAGAAAGGAGCACCTGAGATTGTGGCTGACTAGAAGAACCACCTCTGATGTGACCTCCGGGGAAGGTGTACCCAGCACCCAGCACCCAGCGCCTGGTGCTGCCGTGTACCAGGGACCCCAGGCTGGCTCTTGGAGCCTCTTCAGGGCCCCTCCCACCCTGACATCTGTTTTAGCTCTCCCACCAATCTGTCTTTCCCGAGTCAGGTCCTCGTGATGGATTGTCCCACGTGCCTACCCGTCAATCACCAGCCAGCCGGTGGGCTCACACAGGCTGTCTCTAACTGGGTCATCCTAAGGCCCCGAGTAATTCACCATGTCTGATTCTCTCTTCCATTAATACAGAGTGGAAAAACAATCTGCAGAGGGGTCAGTCACTTGGCGGGCGCCTCAGAGAACATCTGAACGAGTCTGCGGAATGGGGAAGGCATCTTGAGGCGTGTTTAGATTCCACACTCGTTGCCCCTATATCAGCTTCATTGTAAAATGTGTGACTTGGCAGAATGGTCTATTCTCGTATCTAGATTCCGTCTCTGCATCATTCCTGGCTGTTTCCTCTTTTCTTCTAGCATATTCATGGGTTTATGTTAATATGGTGCTAACCCATTTCCAAAGGACTGTGCTGTGCCTCCCCCTGCCTCCACACCGAATTCATATGTTGGAGTCCTAACCTCCAATTTGGCGGTAGCTGGAGGTGGGGCCTTTGGGAGTGATTAGGGTTAGATGAAGTTGTAATGGTGGGGGCTCCTGCCCTGACTTCATGGGACTAGTGATACTGACGGGATTAGTGTCCTAACAGGAAGACGCAAAGACACAGAGTTCTCTCTTCTGGCTTCACTGTTCATCAGCTGGGGGCCTCTCTGATTCTCGGTATTTTCATCACCATCGGAGTAATTATTGCTATACCCACCTTGTAAGAATTTTATGTGGATCACATGGGTCGCAGCAATCATATTTTATCATCAGAATCTAAGGTCCTTGGGGGCAGAGAAAAGCGCCTTCCCTTCACCACAGGACCCAAGTGCCTGGCTCCGTGGAAACAGGCCTCGTATCTGCTGAGTCAGTGGGAGCGCAGCAGCGCTAGCCCAGCGCCTGCGCGCCGCGAGCGTTCGGGTTTATGAGCGCGTGGCACTGCCGTCGGTCCCCCTTCCCAGGCCGGATTCACAAGTAAGGAAAACAGCAGGATGTACTGAAAAGGACACGCAGGCTCTGGAGTAAATAGCATTCTGCTCAATCCCCGCGCTGCCTTTGGGCAGATTAAATAACTCTCTGAGCCTCAGGGTCCTCAGCAATGAAATGAGTTTGTGGACCCCGCCTTGAAACACAGGAAAGAGCTCCAAAGTGAATTACAGCAGGCGTGTAGTGAACGCTCCACAGTCATCGCTATTGTTATTTTTAAATAAGGTTTTCTAGGGACAGGGCTTCATAAACCAGAAGGCCAAAATCAAGTGTCCCTTGTTGTTCTTAGCAGTGGTAGCCATTCTGTTACCTGTGTCAGTCTCAAAGCATTTTTGCACCCCATTGAGCACATGTCATAGACTGAAAAATACCCCCCTGCAAAAAACCCCAGAGATCCACATCAAATCCCTAGAGCCTGTGGTGCAGTCCAGAAATAGAGTGGGAGGTCAGTGTCTTGGGAGACATTGTTTGAACCCTGGAGCAGGCCATGCCTGAAACCCCAAACTACCTTTGGGTTATTTTGTCAGATAAGCCAGTGAGTCCCTTTGATAGAGGAGCAAGATGAGAATGTCATCCTTGTCCAAAATGTGTGGCAAGACAGATCCCAGGGCAGCTTGGGCCAGGGGCCCGGATATGGGGTCTGAGGCTCATTCATCTCTTCATCCTGTACTTTGCTAACTCCTTGGTGTGCTATAGCTTGCACCTGGCCCCCTCTGTGGAATCCTGCCTACCCTAGGCATGCACCCATATTAGAATCTGCAGCAAATCTCCTCTTTGCAAGACCCCCAACTCCCCCCACCCCCAACTTCTGGAGCCCAGGGGCGGGGTAGGAAATGCAGGCTTTGACTGCCAATCAGATAAGACGACGGTGGTTGCAGTGCCTCCCCTTTCACCTCCTTTCACGGGGCATGCTGGGGTTAGGTTTCATGGGCCGGACACATTTATAACAGCACAGTCTCTGTGCAGAAAGGGGAGGGAGGGCAGCAGGGGCTGGCGGGAGATTTATCAACTTAATAGTGGCTCTGACAGGCCTTGGAGTGAGATGTCATGGGTCCAAGGGGGGGCGCTGTGAGTGGGGAGGGGGATGGGGCTGATCTAAAACATAAATTTGGGGACAGCAGCTGGGGGACAACTGGGCCCACCTTTGTGGAGCCACAGCCGCCCTTGGAAGTTTGAGTGAGAGCTGCTGCGTCTCCAGGAGCCACAGGAAGCACGTTATTTGCATCGGTCAGGTTGGTCCTTAGCAACCTAAGTGGTAGGTGCCACTTCTCCACAGATGAGGAAACTGAGGCACAGAGAGCTTCAGTGACTTGCCTCGGGCCACACAGCTGGTAAGTAGCGATGCCAGAACTAGAACACAGATCTGTCTCATCCTGAGTCGTTCCTGGATCTATTACGAGAAGGTTCCCATCACCCCTCAAGGGGGTCCCATAACATCTGTAACAGACCAGCACCAGTAGTTTGGTTTTTCTGGGCGGCACCATCGGGAACCTGATGTAGGCTGTGGAGGTGGGTGGCCGGGCCTGGGTTCCGATCCTGCCCCCTCTCCCCACCTCCACCCAGCTGTGCTACGTTGTCTAAGTGAATTTACCTCCGATCCACAGATTCCATCTGGAGAGAATGGGGACCATACTCCTATGCGTCATTTAGGGTTGTGGGGCTAAAACTGAAAGAACATGGAATAGTAATTCAGAAAACCCGTACACCGAATTCAGCTCAGGGCCTCAAGCCTGAGACACCCATCCTCCACTAAGTAGACTTTGACATAGGCTCTACCCCTGAGCTCTGCAAAAAGCCTGCTGCTGAGCACATGGCATAAACCAGGAAGGGGGAGACCTCAGTTCCTGGCTGCCTGTGCCACCAGATGACCTTGGGCATCTCACTCCCGTTTCCGGAGGCCTGAGTTTCCCGTCTGATCGGCGAGGGCGGCAGTTCCCGCAGTTCCACACAGAAAGCACCCAGGGCCCCTCAGATACCTGCTGTAGTTGTTGGGTGGCGGGAGGACAGGTTCTGATACATTATTTTTTATTAGAGGTTGAGTAGTGTTCCCCCAAACAATGTTGAAGTCCTGACCCCCAGTGACCATGAATGTGACCCATATTTGGAAATAGAGTTTGCAGAGGTAGATTAAGTTTCCACGAGGTCCTTAGCGTGGGCCTACTCTGACATGGCCGCTGTTCTTACAGAAAGAGGAAATCTGGACGCAGACAGACGCACACAGGGAGGACGCCCTGTGAAGATGGAGGCAGGGAGGGGTGATATGTCTACAAGCCCAGGAACATCAGAGGCTGCCCACAGACCAGCAGGACTGGGAGAGGCCTGGACAGGTTCTCCCTCATAGACCAGCAGGAACCAGCCCAGCTGGCACCCAGACCTCGGACCTCGGGCCTCGAGGCCTGTGGGAGAGTGGTGCATTTCTGCTGCGTGAGGCCCCGGCGTGTGGGGTATTGTAGCAGCAGCCCCAGGCGCTGGCACACTAGGCGGCTCTACTGCGCTGGCCTATTGGAAACAGGAAACAGCGAGAGTCCCTCCTGGGAAATGGTGGGGTTCTGGAGCACGTGGCGGGAAAGAGCTGAATTCTCAAGGAGGATGGTCTCTTTTCCAGGCTCACCTTTTTTGGGGCGGCACTCTAGAAAGGTCTGGGTGCAGACAAGTGGGCGTGGGAAAGGTCACTTCGGGTTTTACCCCGGGCAGCGGATGTCGTGGCTGCCTGCTGATAACCCCCGAGAGGGGACAGAGGGAGCGGGAGGTAATATTGGTGCAAAACACTCAGATAAGGCAAAGCAAACAGGGCCTGCCTATCATTTCTGGCAGGCCATCAAAGCCCATCACCCACCAAGACAGCGGGTGTTCCGGAAACCTCCCCTGGTTTGCAGCTGGTCACACGGTCCTCTTGCCTCCCTTTGCACCCACCTGCTCACGGCCACTGGACATCGAAGGGGAGGGCCAGCGGTCTTGAAAGAGCAGCTGCAGATGTGGAGGGACATGTCAGGAAGAGAGGGCAGAGGCCGGAGCTGGAAGGCCCTTTCGGGAACACAGAACCGAGGCCGGGAGAGGACGGTTGTGTACCAGGTCATTTCATCCTTGTTTTTGTGTTAGGGACGAGAAGGCTGAGGGCCACGGGAAGGCAACCTACTGAGGTCTCAGGCTCAGCTGGCAATAAATAAGGATGAGAGTGTAACACGTTTGGGACCCAGTGAGGACAGTGAGGTATTTAGGGAGCACCTAGGGGCTGGTGGGTGCCAGGCTCCAGGCAAGTGGCTCAGTGTACATGGCCCAAGGGAGGCACTCACAGTCCCATCCCTGCAGGCATCTAAGGGCCCACTTGGGTCTGTGGGAGCCTGGGAACCCCATGCTGTGCTAGCCCAGGCTGGCCATCCCCAAGGACAGGGGTTCTCAGCTGGGGTGATTATAACCTATAAGGGACACTGGGTGATGTTGGCAAAGGGTGTTGGTCTTATTACTGGTGGGGGATGCAACCGGCATCTGGTGTGGGGGCCAGGGATGCTGTTCCCCCTGCAATGCCCAGGACAGCCCCCACCACAAAGCATCAGCTGGCCCCAAATGCCAATGGCGCTAAGGTGGAGCAACCTGCTCTTGGCCAAACTTCTGATAGCAAAGGAAGCTCTGAGACTCTGCAGTCCATTGGTTGTTACAGGTGGTGTTGGCCATGTGTGCTGCCCCTTTCCTTATGACGTGTATGGACGTGGGTGTATAGTTTCTGAGGGACTGAGTGTAGTCGATGAAACTCTCCATTTAACCTCTCGTTACACAGATGAGGTACCAGGCCCAGAAGCAGGGTTCCAGCTCCGCCCAGCACCGCATCGTAGGCATCTATTCCCCTCTGCTCGGAGCCTCCCTGCGTATTCTGCCTTGACCTCTACTGTCCAGTCACCATCCAGAGTGATCCTGTTAAAGGCAAATCCAGCTTCATCGCTTGTTGCTGGAAACCTTCCAGCAGCTTCTGTGCACGGAGGAAATTCCCAAACCTGCATGATCCTGCCCCGTCATCTCCTTGACTCCACTTGGCCTCCTTGATGCTCTACAAACAAAACACCCCAAGCGCACGCCCACCCTGGGTCCTTCGAGTGGGGTTTCCTCTGCCTGCAGGGCCCCCCAGCTATTTTCAAGATTCACTCCTTGACCCCATGTGTCTGTCGTCAGCAAGACCTCTAGAGAGCACGCTCCATAAAACAGCACTCTCGTTCCTTCCACCTCTGTCTCTCACCTCGCTACATTTTTATTCATAGCACTTATCACCACATGACATATTTATCCTCATAAACAGCTGTCTATTGTCTATCTTTCCCCTGGCACATGAACTCAGAGAAGGCCAGCCCTTGGTCAGTTGGGGTTCTTGCTGCATCCTGAGCTCTGAGAACAGGGTAAGGGGTGACCAGGACCAAGATCCCCTGAGAGGGGTTTGGCAGAGCCAGGACTAGAGAGATTGCCCCTGCCCCCTGCCCAGCTGAGCTCTTCCCCAGGGACAGACCCGGGAGGTGAGGGTCCTTCGTGCCCTTGCTCAGAAGAAAGAAGAAAACTCCCTGTAGAGGTTGAGGGGTGCCCACCAAAAGATAGTCCCCGTGCCCCTCCTCAGAATCTATGAATGCAACCTGACTCAGGGTCTTTGCAAATGTGATTAAGCTAAGGAGCTAGATGAGATCATCCTGATTACCTGGCCAGGCCCCTAAATCACTGACAAGTGTCTTATAAGAGACCCAGAGGGAAGACACACACAGGGAGAGGCCATATGAAGATGGAGGCAGAGATTGGGGTGATGTGGCCACAAGCCAAGGGACCCCTGGAGCCCCCAGGAGCTGGAAGAGGCAAGAAGGATCTTCCCCTAGAGCCTCTGGAGAGAGCATGGTCTCACCGACATCCTGATCTCAGACTTCTGGCCTCCAGAATTGGGAGACCATAAATTTCTGTTGTTCTAAACCACCAAGTTCACGGCAATTGGTTACCATGGCCCTAGGAAGCTCATGCCTCATCTGTTTAGGTGTTTAGAAGTCTAAATGTTCCTTTCGGTTGCACTATAATTCGTGAGCTGTGCAAGCTAGGTAGAATGTTGGCTTGCAGCTCAGTGTCTGCGAGGAATGAGGGAGTTGCTGAGAAATCAGCCAGCGTCACATTCCTGCAGTCGAGGGCAGAGAGAGTTGAGGGGTTGAGATGGGGAACAGATTTCCTTGTAATCAAATCCAGAAGCTGCCTCGTAAACCTTACTCTGAGAGACCCTCTGGGTCCTGAGTGTGGGCAGCAAAACAGTGGATTTGATTCTTTCAAGCAGGCAGATTCCCAGGGGTTGGCCGTCCGGTGATTCTGGGAGAGGGACATGGGGGAAACTTCTAAGAGTGTCGTTTAAGCGGCTTTGATCTGTCTCGGGGACAGAGTGAGCAGCTGGTTGTTGTCCTTCTCACAGCTCACCCCGGTGCTGGGCAGCCCCTGGGGTGCTGAGCTTGTGGGGGTTCTGCTGGAAGCCTCATTGTGAACCTTCTCCACAAGGCTGAGAAGGGCTGGGGGCCCTTCTCGCTAATACCTGGAGAGAAAATTGGAAAAGATGCAACCGTGAATCTGCTTCCCAACTATGACCGTGACCAACCAGGGTCAGGAAACATTGAGCTAGAATTCCCGGGTCTGGAACTGCTATGATGGGTATAGCCGGGTGGACACTGGAATGGGGTGACCTGTGTCCAGTCCAAACTGCCCGCTATTGATGGCCTGGAGGGCTTGGGCAATGTCATTTGCCTTCTTGGAACCTCAGTTTTTCCATCTAAATGGGGAAAAGGTGCAATACTGCCGTGAGAGTAAGGAAGGTCATAGCAAAATGAGCTAGACCCTGGCTCAGTCCTGGGCTTGAGTAGGGCTCTGCCACACACTGTGCTTCCAGGTGGCTCTAAGGACGTCGCCTAAGCCACCCAAGGCTCGGGTGACTCATTAGGCAGGAGATCAGACAACCTTCGGATAGGGTTTTCCTGAGGCTTGATGAGACAATGTACAGAAGTCTTTAGCATCTTACAGTAGGGCGATAAAGAGGGAGGATTTTTTAATGTTCATACTGCAGGGGCCTGAGTCTCAAATGATTTGAGTTCCAAGACAGTGGCTACTGCTCTCAGCTGTCTGACCTTGGCTGATTTGCCTTACCCTCTCTGGGCTCCCATTTTTCTTTGTCTGAAAAATAATGGTAAGAGGACCCATCTGATGAGCTGTTTGCAAAGATGAAGTGAGATTTTTGACCTAGAGCAGCGCACAGCACACTGGTGTCATTGCAGCGGCCTCTGCCACCACCTGACAGTGGCCTCCTCTGAACATGGAGCGTGCAAGACCCGGCTCCCAGGCCGGGGCTGGGAAGGTTCCATCACCCAGTGTCTGTCCTGTCACCGTTCTCTGCCTCCACTAAGGACCAGGCGACCTCCATGAAGCTTAAGTTCCAGGGAGGGAAAGAGAAGAGAAGCAGACAAGTAGCAAAAATAATTTCATATACCGTTGAGTGAATATAAAAAACCCCAGACTTTATTTATAAAAATTGTGTATTTATTCATACATGTTTAGTCGCCTTCAAAATACACTCCATCGATGCAATATACCTATCTAGACTTTTTTCCCCTGCTCAAAACAGTTTTGAACTTGTCAATTTTCATGCTTTTTATAACTTCTACTGTTTTTTGCTTCATCTCGTCCACATTGGCAAAAAGTTTCCCTTTGGGGACTTCTTTTCATCAGGGGAAATGAAAAAAAGTCTCTTGGGGAGAGATCGGTTGAATTGGGAGGGTGGGGCATGGGGGTCATGCCGCTTTCTGGTCAAAAGCTGCTGAACACTCAGCACACGGTGTGGGCAGGTGCGCTTGTCAATCACCCATCATGAAATGGGCAGATGTGTTGAAAGAGTCTTCAAAAGATTCACTGAAGCCAAATGTAGCCTCTCACAACCATGCCAGCTGCTGCACTGATACAGGCGGGTTCCTAGAACACTCACCTAGAGGGGGAGCCTGTGCTACAAGGGGCCCGCCCTCCAGAACATAATTCTGTTTTCTGGGGTCCCCTCTCATATATATGATGGGGCGAAGATGATAGACACCTCTCCCTGTGTCCTCACTCTGCAGAGGTAGCTCAGTCTTGCACACCCATGAATGACCTCATCTAACCCTCCCTCCCCTAACAGTCACTGACAAGAAAACTGAGGCACAGAGAGGTTAAGTCATCTACCAAGGTCACACAGCAGAGGCAGGAGTTGAACTAATATGGTCTGGTTCCAGGTCCCTGTCTTCTAATCACGGTGCTAGATTGTGGTGTGTACATGAGTGTGCATGCATATGACAGCTTGTGCACACTAGTGTGTGTGTAGCTATATGTGTATATGTGAGTATGTGCTTGCGTGCCTATGTGTGCATAGCTGTATGGCGCATGTGTGCAAATGAGTGTGTGCATGTATGTCCATGTGTACAGCTGTATGTGCATGTGTGTGCACCCATGTGGGGGTAATGTCTGGGGAAGGCTTGTCAGAGGAGGTGACATTTGGGCTAAATCAGAACAAGACAAGCAAAGGAAGGTGTAGAGAAAGTCCCAGGCTGAGGGACCGGCGAGTGCAGAGACACAGGGGAGTCCCCTCCGAAGGGTGGGTGATGCCGCACCACCTGTGCGCATGTTTCATAGCCCTGGCCCTCGGCTCGTGGAAAGACCAGCTTGTGGGTGGGTGCCCGGAGCAGGACTGGAAAGCTCGCTGTCCTCTGACTGGCCGGGAGCCCCGGCCTGCTTATCGCAGGCTTTTACAGCAGCAGCCTCCCTGATCCCCAATGGGTGGTCCGGGAAGGGCTGTCTGCCAGCCATATATTTTCCCTTTCCCCTGGCTCGGGACAGAAGCCGCGGTGAGCCTGGATGGAATTTCTGAGGCAGCGTCCTCACCTCTCCCTCCTCACCTCATTCCACTCCAGGTGCTCTGTCCTCAGGGCGCCTGGGCCCATTCACCTCAAGCAGGACCCCTTTCTACCCCTCGTGCCTACTGCTTCCTCCAGGGCACATGGGCCTCCCATCTGGGGGACACTGGGCTGGACAGGGGTCCTCTCTCTGCCCTGGCCACCTGGCCTCTGAAGCCTCGCATCTGCCCATCAGGACCCGATCTCCCGGCTGCTGGGCAGCCACACCGGGGACTGATGGGTTTTACATCCTTTGCCCTTCTCAGAAGGGAATAGCTGTCTCCAAATGCTGAATATGAGACACATTTTTCAAATTCTTTGACGGAATGCTTTTCACAGGGCCCGAGAGGCTGATAAATCTTCCCTGAGCCCCTCCCGGTCGGCCTCTGTGAAGTCCTGATGGCGGCCAGCAGGCTGGGGCTGCTCCCGTTTTCTCCCAGAGACCGCAGGGGCGCTGAGAGGTGGGTGGCTGGGGCTGAGGCCCCGCGGTCTCAGGAAGGCCCCATTAGTGGGCTGGAAGGAGGCTCAGAGCTCCAGAGCAGAAACTGATGCTGGGGGCTGGGGGCGTGGGAGCAGAGCAGGCCCGGTGGTCCTGCCCTTGGGGACCTGGTTTAGCTGGGAGACAGACTGGTCTCATACATCCATGGAGAGTGATGGCCACCCAAGGGAGACGCCCGGGCTACGACCTGAGCTCTTCCTAGGGGTTGGCTGTAAACGGGAGGCGGACTGAGATGGGGGAGGGCCATGAGGATGAGTGGAAATACGTCGTGAAAGCGGAGGCTAGTGTAAAACAGGCTTAGCACCACGTCTGCATTATGTGTTTAAACTTCACACGTGCACGGTTATATGCATGTTCACACAGGCACAGCCACACATGTGTTTATGTCTGTTTCACCATGCACATTCACATACATGCAATCACACACACATTTGCACATACATGGTCACACACATGCGTGCTGCCACACACATCTGTGTGTTTGTAGTTTCACAGGTTCATGTATGCATGGATGCACTCAGTTTCACATATGTGTGGTTATATGTATCCTTGGTTGGCAAAAAGCTTTGAACTGGCCCTGGCCGGGTGGAGTGTCCCACGCTGGAGCATCATCCAGACTGTTGCGGGTCCAATCCCCGCTTGGGGAGTGTACAGAAAGCAACCAATCAATGTCTCTCACATTGATGTCTTGCTCTCTTTTCCTTCCTCTCTCTCTAAAAGCAATAAACATATCCTCAGGTGAGGATTAAAAAAAAGAGTCGAACTGTACATTTTTTATGGACATGCTTTTTCCTCCCTAGGTATATAATACTTCAGTAAAAAGTTTAAAAGCATTTGTCGCCCAAAGCACTGGAAACACACCGTGTTTAAAATGTGTGATGTTTCTGGGTGCTGAGAGTCTGTGGGATTCACCCGTTCCTTGTGCCCATGTCTTCTCGCCTGTGTTCCTGTATTCTAGTTGTTTTACAATGACTGTACAGTATATAAAGTGCTTAAGGATGCCCCATCATCTCCTGGATGAGGCTCCTCTGCCTGTCACAGGAGAGAGGAAGTACGTGAGTCACACCTTGTGTCTAGGTGTAGCTTCTTATCGGAGCAGTGGGCCCACAGATTAGCATGCCTGGACCCAGGGTCTCCCGTCACACACAGAAGGACCCCCTCATCTCATCGCACTCTGCAGTGGACAGGCCTGGGACGCCCTCCCAGGTCAGTCTCAGTGAGGGAGGAGCCAAGAGAGCGGGCAAGCTGATGTCCCTGGTCCAGGGGCCCCTCAATGCCGACTAGGGAGGTCATCAGAGCTGGGCCCTTACCTCTTGAACTCCAGATCAGCTGTTGGATTTGTCTATCCATCCATCCAGCAAATACTGGTTGAGCATCTGCTTAGGGAGAGATCCTGTTCTAGGTGTTGGGGATATGGCTGTCAGTCAAAGCTCTGCTCTCCAGGGGTTGAATTTTAGTGGGAGGCCAGATGTTCAAAAACACAAGGAGTAGGGAGTTCTATGAACACTACCAGGAGAGGAAGGAATGGAGAGATAGGGATGCCTCGTTAGTCAGGTGGGAGACAGGCCTCTTGGACAAGATAATGTTAGCGTGGAAATAATAGTGAGAGATTGGGCAGAGGGAACAGCAAAGCCAAGGTCCTGGGGTGACTGTGTGCTCAGAGAGTTCATGGACAGAGAGGCAGCCAGCTAGCTAGAGGCTGGAGTAACATGCATGCAGAGGAGGGTGGTCACAGTTGGGCCCGAGTGGCAGAGGGGAAGTGTGGTCCAGGTGGTCTTGGTAACGGCTCTGGTTTTGGTCTGAGTGAGCTGGAAGCCAGTGGACCATGCAGGATGTCCCCGTGTGGCGGTTTCACCACACAGCTGCAAACACCAGGCAGTGGAGAAGTGGGGCCGTGACCTTGCCCTTGAACCTGGGTGGGCTGGTGACTGAGCAACAGAATGCAGTAGAAGTGATGCTCCGTGTCTTCCAATGCTGGGCCACCAAAAGCCATGCAACTGTCCCCTTGTGTGTAAAAGTATTTTTCTTGGAAGCCCGCCAGTCATGTAAAAAGTCCATCTGCCATGTTGTCAGGAAGAATGGGATGACAGGAAAGGACAGGGCCCAGCTCTGGGGTCTAACTTTCTTCACTGTCGCAGGAGAACCCTTCAATCCCTGACTCCCACAACTCAACCTACCCAATCTCTTCATTTACACCCCCTGAAGCTCACTGCAATATTTCCAGATCGCTAAATGAAGGAAAAAATACTGATCACAATGAGAGTGAGATCCAGCATTTTAAGCTATATCATGTTTAACTTGGATAGCTCTGTAGATAGTGTTTTGACTTAACCCTCTCTCCTCTCCTTCTGCCCACACAATTCTGCTTTTGGGAGAGAAAGCAGCACTGGACAAACCTAGTCTGAACCCCAGGCCTGGCAGCTACAGGCTGTGCCCTTGGGAGACTTGTCTACGTCTCTGGGCCTCCTTTCTAGGGGGTGGCGGGGTGGTAACAATGCCTCACTGACAGACTGCGGGGAAGAGCAGGCACAGTGATGCGTGCGGCAGCCTCTGACACCCACTGAACGCTTAGTGAGGCTTTCTGCCCTCCTTCCTTTTTTCCCTCTTAGAAGCTTTTACAGATTCAAATAGAAAGTGGGCCGTTGTTTCCCTCCCTAAATTGTCACTGTCCAGAGAGTCATGCAAACGTCACCATTCCCACAGTCCTGTCACCAGATGCTTCCCTGAGATATCACTGAAGACAGAGGTCGGAGGCCGCATGGGCTTCTGCTACTGGAGACTCAGCTGGACGTGAATCGTCTCCTAGGGACTTGTCAGCGTTGGATGCCCTGCGCCCGAGGAGCACAGAGCTCAGAGGGGCTCAGCTGTGTGTCTGGTCCAGTCGGCTATTGCTGCGTAAGAAACGCCCCCAGAGCACAGGCTCATCAATCCAGGCATTGCCTGGGCTCAGCGAGGAGGCTGTCACTCAGACTGTCACACGGCTGCAGGCAGGTGGTGGCAGGGCTTGGGGTTGTCTGAAAGGCTGCTCTGCTCCTAGTGTCTGGGCTGGAGGACTCAAATATCTGGGCCTCGGGGCAGCTGGGCCCCTCCAGCATTTCTCCCCCAATGTGGTCCCATCAGCCAGACTTATTAAAAGATGGCTCAGCCCTTGTAAGCGCTTTCCACTCTTGACTCACTGGTGCACTGTAGGATGATCATGTGGAAAAGCATTCTGGGCAGAAGAGGCTGCAGTTGCAAAGTATCTGAGCTGGGAATGGTGTTGCTTCAGTTTCCCCTCTGAAATGGGAGTGACGATTCCTTCTGCATGATGCTGACCGGCAAGTTGAATGAAAGGAAGACGGTGAGGTGCGGGTGCAGGCCCCTGCTTAGAGGGTTAGGGAACTCACTCACTGTGAAGACATGTGTTCCAGGGCCTCCAAACGACTCCTGCAGGGGAGAGTCACACAAAGTGGGAGAGCTCATCATCACAGGTGCCACTCACCACTCAGGGCCCAGGGACGGACTGGAGACTAGAATCTGGACGTATGGACATCTGTCACCACCACGGGGCATTTCTTCTGCCTCTTGAAGCTAGAATTATGAATGGCTCCTCTGTGTTCTGCCCACACAAAAGCAGCTTCCACATGTCACCCGTCAGTAATGGTGTATATTTAGCAGCAGCCAGCACTGGGGAATCCCAGAACCTGCACTTGAAAGCATCCACGTGGCCTTGCAGCTGCCTGAATGCAGGCCTGGGAGGAGGGCAGCTGGACCTGGGGTGGGTCAGAGGGGAGAATGGGTGAGCTGGTGGTCAGAGGATAGGTCACATTTGTTTCTCAGAGTGGGACGCCCGGGTCTAGTCTCTGGGTGGCCTCTCTTTAGGAGGTGGGTGGCTGAGCTGGGGGCCCTGGTGCCTCTGTCCCCATGCATCCATTGCCCACCCCAGGGCCCAGCCTGTGACTGTGGAGCCTGTGGGGTGAGCTCCTGGACACAAGGCTGCCGGCCGACGAGGCCTGGGGCTTCCCATGAGTCCTGGTGTGCTGCGTGCAGCCTGAGAGCACCACCCCTTACTGAGTGCTGGGCTGGCCTGGCTGTCTCTGGTCTGCCACTGCAGACCTGGGAGCCCCACGAGGGGGTAACCACAAAGTGGATACAGCCCGGGCAGGGGTCCTGTAGAACCCTCCCTCTCTCTAAGTCGCACAAGGACGCAGCTAGACCTGGTGGACAGGGAGGGGCCAAGAAGTGCACCCCCGGGCCAGGGAAACAGTCAGCAGAGTCTGCACTGTCCCTCACCCCAGATATCTTTGGCTCCGGCTCCTTTGGCTTGAGTTAAGGAAACGGACAGGAAATAATCAGTGTGACACTTCTTAAATTAAAACAACTATGTATTTTTTCTATAGAAAAGTAATAGATGCTCATTAAATACTTTTTATAATATAGACGAGACTAAAGGAAAAAATACGAAGTGACCCCACCAACCAGAGAAAACCACCCTTTAACCCCTACCTATTTTGATCATGATGTACTTTATTATTTGTGTGTGTGTGTGTGCGTGCGTGTGTTTACTAGGCTCGGACTGTAATCCTAGCCATTGCTCTCCTTTTCTTATTCTTGTGCCTGCTGTCCCGGCCCATTTCTCCCCTCCCACTCAATCCTTCCCCCTAGAATTTAGGCCTAATCTCTCCAGTGAACCACAGCTCAGAGGATTCTGGGAGAGGGACAGGCAGTGGGGGAGGGGGAGGGGCAGAGGCAGAGGCAGGACAATGGGACCTTGTTTCCTATGTGTGCAAAACTCCGCTGGACCCCACTGGCGAGTGTGTTTGGCTCCTCGCGGAGTCAGCAGTCTGCCCGAGCCAGTGCGAGGCTAATTAAAAGGGGCTCGCTCCAGCACGAGCACTGGCTGCATCAGAGGGCCCACGGTGATGGCTGTGTTGGTCAGGAAGTTGGGGACATTGTCATGGGGGAGAACAAACCAGGGCACAGAGGTGCCGGCTGCTCTTACCCTCCCTCCCACCCCCCGCCCCTAGCTCTTGCCCTTTATCAGTTTCCTCCTCCCTCTGGCTGCAAACAAAAGGCCCCCGGTACCTGGGGGCCGGGGAGACACTGTGACACAGGATGTTCCCAGCATTTTGGATATTTCCTCCACGGTCTGACCCACACGTCCTAGAGAAAGCGCTGGGATTCTCCAGGGAGTGTGGGGCTGTAAAATCTCCAAAACACAGTAATAACAAAGCCATAAATCTAGGCCTGCCACGGCAGCTCTCTCTGAGGGCGTCCAGCTCGGGCCACACCGTGTGGCCAGGGGAAGCCCAAGAACTCAGAAGTAGTCAGAATCCCAAGCGATACAGTGTGGCATGGAGTCGTGTTTTTCATGTTTTGCACAGGGGGCGGTCTGGGCTGGCTTCAGTCAGGCATGTAAACAGGTAGAGACCACACATTCCCATGATGCAGCAAGTGGGAGTGGAACAGGCTGGGGACTTGGGGGCAGCGGTGGGATGCAGGGTCATGGTGTCCAGGAGAGCGAGGTTTGGATCTCTGTGCTCTCTCAGATGAGCAAGTTGATTCACCTCAGCATGCTCAACTTCTCTCCTCTCTGAAACGGACTAATTTTAGCACCTGCTTGTGAGGTTTTATTGCCAGGGCAAAATCAGCTAGTGCCTATCCTAATGGTAGTATGTGATGCCAAGGAGATGGTTCATACTCACGGCCTGCCTACCACCTGTCCTCCTGAGCACTGTTTGTCTCATGAGACAGTTTGCAAACAGGAACTACTTTAGGTGTTTCAAACAGGGATTTAATATGGGATGTGGTTTTATAGCTGATGACTGAGCAGAGTCATCAAGTAAGGGTGGCGAGGCACCGCAGGGATTAGAAAGAGCTTCTGCTTGAGCAAGAGGGACTTTTCCCTCATCCTGTCCCAATTTCTCCCCAAGTGTGTTCCTTTGGCTGAGCTTGCCCAGAAGTCAGTGAGCAAGGGAGCCTGGGAAATGTAGTTCCTGAGATACAAAGCAATAAGAAGTAGGAAGAACAATAAGAACAGCTCCAGACCAGCACAAACCAAAGATGATGGTGGCTGACAACAGGGGTTATGGGGAGAGATTTTCTGGCCTTGAATCCTAGCTCCTTATTTTTTAGCTGAGTAATCTGGAGTGAATTGTATATAACATTTCTTGGCTTTGGTTTTTGCATCCATAAACAGGGGATATTGAAATTTTTACCTTACTGGGTTGTGACAGAGAGCAAACAAGATACAAGATTCATTAGCCGAAGGCTTCGTCCAGAGCACACCGGCAATAAATGTCAGCCAGCACATACTGCAGAAAACGGGATTCAGGCAGAGATCAGATTAAGACCTGAATGTGCCAGGAAATATCGCCCAGCTGGCAGCATGGCACTTGGCATATCTGGGCTTGTGCCCCTTTTCAAAGAAACAGGTACAGCAACTGCTCTCTTGGGAAGGAATCACTCATCAGAGCCCTCCATGTCCTCTGCCAAGAATGACATAAGCTCCATGCTGAAGGCGGCTCTGGAGGGAAGGAAACAGGTTGGGGGCATCTCCCTGTCACACGCATTCTTCAGGGATTAGGAAACCAGGCACCGTTACCACAACGGAGACATTCGGCAATGGCCACCGTCATCGGAAAGCCGGGCAGGTCCCTGCTTCTCATTTCCCCGTCCAGGGATCTCAGCGTTCCCGACACTGCAGCACAGCCTGCTGGCGCGGCTTCTCATCCTGGTTGTGTACACGCTGAGCTCACAAGTGGGAAGAAAGTGTTCCGTTTCTGGACGGGAGCCTCTGAAGTAACTTCTTCACTTCCCCAGCAGGTCTTCAAAGAGGCCATGGAGTGAGTAATTCTCACCACGCCCTGGCTGGACCAGCCAACTGGAGCACTCAGGGTACCAGCCCTTCTTGGGGCCTCTTGCCTTTGTCATGCTGATGTCAGAGTGGATTAGCTAAATCGAGCAGGCTGGTGAAGCTGGGGAAACCAGATTTCAGACATGCTTTGGATTGCTTCTCAACTAGTTCTGAACCGAAGCTGCACTGTCTGATATGAGAATAAGTCCTTGCCCCAGCAAAGCATCTATAAAGGAAGTGATGAAGATGGTGATGATGGTGGTGATGGTGATGGTGGTGATGGTGGTGGCGGTGACAGTGGTGGTGATGGTGGTGGTGGTGGTGGTGGTGATGGTGGTGGTGGTGGTAGTGATGGTGGTGGTGGTGATGACGATGATAACAGCTATCCTTTTTGAGTGTTATCATTCAGGCACTGTGCTAAATGCCATATATATTCCATTTAATCCTCCCAGAAGCCCAGTGCACCAAATGCCCCTCTGTAAAATTACCACCACTTTACAGATGAAGAGACTGAGGCCTGGAGGAGTTACATTGTCTACCTGGGGTGGTAGCACTGGCAGGTGGTCAGGTACAGTCACTGTGGGTCTGTCTGATGTCATAGCCCACGTGCACCTACTGGCCCCAGGCCAGGCACAGTGCTGGACTCTTTACTGTCCTTTGAAAGCCACCAAGGCTGCTAGATTCAAAGGCCCAGCCCATCCAAGAGTGGAGAGAAGAGTCCTCTGTTTTGGGAGGATGCACAAGGATGGGGCTGCCTCTGCAATGGTGAGGGGGCACACTTTTCCCTTATGTCTCCTCCCCATGTTGTCAGTGAGTATCTGAGTAATTGGCTGAGGCTGGGGGCTGGCAAAGAAGAGGGGATGAAAAGGCACACCAACTTGGATATGCATTGGGAGCTGCATTTTGGGGATTGTAAGGGACAGACAAGGAAACACAGAGCCCCCAAAGCAGCCAACCTGTGAGGCAGTATGTACAGGTGTGCATGACACGGGCTTGGGGACGCAGGATTCCAGAACCTTCCCCCCTTAGTTCCTGCTTTGGACAAGAGACTTCACCACTTTCAGCCTCGGTTTTCTCATCTGTCCCCGGGAAGTTTAACTCCTTCCTAATGTTGTTAAAGACATAAATGAGCCCATGCACATGACTTGTCTGGCTGTGCCTGCCCCGGACGGGTGTCTATGTGGGGTTTATGCTCAGGCAAGTGCACTGGAGCTTCGGTACCCATCAGCTATGTCACCATGGGAGCCTTTTCCCATGCGACAGATCAGAAAACAGACTGGGAGAGGCCAGGTCTAAGCAGCAGGACTGGGAGGATGATAACTTGAGGCCTCTGAGGTCCAGCCAAGGCTTGGGAACAAGGCTGTGCAGCTTTCCTGTCCCTGAGGCTGCCTGCACAATCGCCTGTTGTTCCTGACTCCAGCATCACCTTCTTGTCTTATATAGAAAGCAAAGTCACCGTACGTTATACATGTAATACAATACAGTCTATAAAACATTATGCTCTCTTACATTTTATGACCCATAATGCCATTTACGTAGAGGAAAGTGAATTGAGTTTTGTTTTCACCCGGAACTGCATGAGGCCCTGTGAGACGGCTGGGTACACCCTGGTGAATTAGAACGCCAGGTGGGGACCTGCTGGTTCAGGTGCCCATGTGTTCTCAAGGAAACATTTGGCTTTAGGAAAGAGAAGGCAGCTGCTCTTAATCCCAAGGTCTCCTTAAAAGAAACCAATGTCTTCCTATCAAAAAAGAAGAAAAAAAGAAAGAAGGAAAACGGTGGGATGGGCAAGAAAGCTGCCTCTGCCTATGACCTTCAGAACGGCAGTGAGAAGAGCGACCAGTCATGGGCCACTGGGGGGGTTGGAGGACCTGCGTTCATCATGTCATCAAATCCTTCCAGTGACACCTGCGCAGGGAAACAGGCCTGGCTCTCCCCCACCTGCAGGGGAGCGGCCGCCGCTCAGGAGGTGATGTGCCAGGGTCACAGAGCTGGGGCCGGGATTCCCCTCCGGCTCTGCCTGCACAGCGCTTGGCTGGCCCCCAGGCTGCGGCGCGAGATAAGGCTCCTGAGCGGCCTATTCCAGCTCGTCCTGTGGGATAGGAAGGAAAGACTCCAGACATAATTAGAAGAGTTTCGGAGTGAGTGGAAAGTTCTCAGGAAATGTATTATCATTAGAGCTGGCCTCTGCTCCCTGGAGAGAGAGCGTGCATGGGTGTTTATTGTACATACATTCACCTCCCGACTTCCCATCTGAAATCCTTTTCATCAGGAATAAAGCAAAAAATCAGGGCTGCTTCCCTGTGTGAGCTTTTCTTTCTGCTGCACGTCAAAGAGAATTCGAGAGGCCGTCAGCCCCCCATGTACCCAGTTTAAGGGGATTTCTGATCACCCCGTGGATTCGGAAACTTCGCCTGTCTGTGGCTTGGTTTCCACATCGACAAGTGGCCGGGCAGCACACAGAGGAGGCTATTGCTCCAGGACCCTCTTCAACACCAAGAGTCTTTTTTTCTGGCAAAGAAAACCCAGAGGAGACAGTGTAACCTTTGGGCTGAAAGCAGAGGCTTTGGAGTGAGGCTGTGGCTCTAGGATAGTGACCACTGGTCACTGGGCTCCCCTGTGGCCGCAGGTAACTGTATACCCCCAGGCGAGGTGCAGCGTTCTCCCTTCTGAGACTCTCCCCCTCCGCCCTGCCCCTTCCAAGCCCTTCTCTGCTCACTTGGAGATGCGTATTTAACATCCGGTGTGCTGGTTAGACTCAGAGCTTCACCGTCTGTGATAATTCAGGGCTTGGTACCCATTCCCAGCTCTAAAATGCTTTCTCCCTTCTGCCAGTGTGTGACCGCAGCTGGTCATTTCCAGGGACAACTTCCAGGGCAACAGATGCACTCAGCCCATTCTGCAGATAGGGGAACTGAGGTCTTCCTCTAGACGCTGAGTGTCACCAAGGTTTCTCCTGAAAGATCTGTGTCCTGCCGTGGGATGACCAGAGCTAGTGCCACCCTGGCCCCGCACCTGGTGCCCTGTGGCAGCCTGCGGCCCAGGTGACCCCTCAGCACCCCCTCTCTCGAGGACGCTTGTGCAATATCAGCAGAGGAAACCTTAAATAAACTCCAGTAAGAAAAGGTCTGTTCTCCCCAATTTCCCAGAACCCAAGGGCTTCCACGCTTTGGGAACGTGTTGATTTTGAACCTGAGCCCGCCGTGGACCTGGACATTGATCAAAGAGGCTGTATTGTTTTTCCTAAAAGTGTTGGGACAGATCAGATCAGCAGAATTTCAGGTGCTGTGACTCAGCGTTTCCTCTGCCACCACCACCTTCGCTCCCCAGGCCCCAGGCAGAGTGGCATCCAGTCCGTGTCCTCAGGGAGGTACCCTACGTGGGGCTTAAGGTCATGGGACTGAAATGGGACAAAAATTGCTTTAAAGGTGCCATTTACCGTCTGCTCAGAATGACCTTGGGCCAACGCATCTGCCTCTGTGAGTCTCGGCAAGTCACTTAAAACGGGGTAAGAATGAGGGTCACACAGCCCACTTCCTGGGTAGGGCCAGACAGAATGAGGACGTGGGAAACCGCACGCCAAGTTCAGAGCAGAGAGAATTGCGTGGAGCCACTTGCCAGGGACCGTGTCATCCCCTTGGCCCCCTCTGGGGCCACCCAACACAGCCACAGCTTTCTGCTCCGCGCACCTGCTTCTCTCCCCCTTGTCTCAGCCAGTGAATCTGTGCAGGACTCCGTGCCCCCATGTGGCCCCCCACCAGGGAGAGGCAAGAGAAGGTGGGCAAACACCCAGCTCTTCTGTCCCTCAGGACGATAATTCCAAGGTGACCCCACAGCATAGCACCCCAATTACTGCGGCAGCCACCTCTTTATTGATGATTCCGAGCTGGCTTCCTCCCTCCCCGCACTCCCCTCCAGGTGCTTCCTGCTTCCCCGCTCCCAAACCCTGGTCTCTCGTGTCCCCATGTGTGTTTGGGTGGGACCTAACCAAGACAGTACTCAGTAAATATTAGCTATTATTTTTATTATTCAAATAGGCTGGATGTTGAATGAGAATAAATTAATGGCCAGATTGGTCGTCTGGGATCTGTTTCTCTTCACTGACAGAAAAGAGGTCTTATCTATATGATGACAGGCATCTGATCTGGAAACACCTGTTTACTCATTATGCAGACATTTCTAGAGCAGCTGGCAGGTATCCGGTGCTGAGCAAGTAGCGAGGAACCCGGAGCTGCCCAGGAGGCAGGGGATCTGGGCTTTCTTGCAAGTGCTGGGAGCTAGGAGGGTGTTTGAAATGACAGGTAACATCACACCCGAGTTTCAGCATCAGGGGTCTGGAACCGAGACATCATGATGTTGTTTGGACCATTTTGTCCTTCTGGAAGGAGCACACATCACTTTCATAAAAAGGAGAAATGTATGTATTTTGAAGCCCAAAGAAGCCCACAGCCTCCGGGTGCCATGTGCAGGCTGCTGGGGGCCGTGGAGTTGGACTGTTTAAACAGTGAGCTTCAGGCTTTGTGGTGAAGGGATTTCTATGAGAATCCCATAAAGCTGATGGAATTCTGTGGCAGGAGAATGGTCTTCCACGTGGAATTCTGCTCATAGCGGTTCAGTGAGCCCAACTCAGGTAGACTCACTGAAGCACTGTAAGCCGGAAGTGGATCTAGAATAAGTGGAAGCCACGTGACGTGAAAGAATCTTCTGACAATTCAGGCAAGATGTTTTAAGGACTTGAGAGCAGAGCACTTGACTGATTTGCTGTCAGGAGGGGATCCCATTTCCCCCCAAGGAGAGCACACGTATGAGGAGGTATTTCTGATGAAAACATGTGTTGGGGCCCATGGAGGCCGAGCGAAGAGGCTTGTGGTCTCCAGATGGATACAAGCAACACCTTCATTGCAGGTGAATTAAATCGTCCCCGGCGTCAGACCCAACACTACAGGTTTTAGATGCAGCAAGAGCATTAGAATCCAAGGGTATTTGCGTGCACACGAATAGTTCCCAGTGCCTGTTGGTGGCTCTCCAGTCCTCTCTTCCCGAAGCTGGCACTGGCCAGTCAAAGCTAGAGAGACCTGTCCCTGCTCCCCGGGGCCACCTCACTCCGCAGCAAGGCCGCCTCCCAGACTTGCTTCAATGACACGAATTGTCTTGTGCACAAACGCTCTCAGGATTTCCAAGTCTGCTATTGATTTTCAAACTGCAAACAAAAATGTATTCATTCGCTGGGCCTCGCCATAGCCTTACATTATCCACTTAGAGTCACATTACAAAAATAGCTTTCAACCGTTTTGCTTGAAATATTGGACACATCCACTCACTGACAGGGAGGTTTTGTTTGGTTGTCTAGCTCAGCTTCGGGGCATAACTTTTCACACCGATGGTGTACACACCCGTCACTTTGACACAAGCGGGGATGTCGGTATTTATTTTTGCCTCGAGAAAATGATGGGGGAACAGGCAGAATAAAAAAGAATTTCCAGAAAGGCCTGCACCGAGCTCTCACCACATCTGTGGGCACTGACGTTTTCCCTGGCCTCTTGAATTCCTTTGGTTTGAGGGAAGAGTCCTTCTTCCAGCCCTAAATGAGGCCTGGCTAGAAACGTGGGCACTCCCGCCCCTGGCTGCCCGTTGACACCGCTGGAGGAGCTCTTACAAAGGGCCAGTGCCGGGCCCTGCTTGGGGTCCATGAAGTCTGCAGCTCTCGGCGATGTTGACGAGCAGCCGGCATGGAGAAGCCCTGCTCAGACCACCCCTGCCCTTTGCCGGAGAGGAAGGCCACGGCAGCAGCTCGGAGGCAGCAGCGTGGTTTCTGGGGGTGATCGTCTCTGGGGACCGCCACAGGTCCCACGTCTCGTGTAGTGACCTTGACCCAGGCTGGCTGCCATCTCCCACCTGATGACCCCGTCTTTTTTATTTTTTATTTTTTTTTTAAGATTTTATTTATTTTTAGAGAGGGAAGGGGGAGAGAGAGAGAGAAACATCAATGTGCGGTTGCTGGGGGTTATGGCCTGCAACCCAGGCATGTACGCTGGCTGGGAATCGAACCTGGGACACTTTGGTTCCCAGCCTGAGCTCTATCCACTGAGCTACGCCAGCCAGGGCTTTATTTTTTATTTTGTTGTGACATTCAATTTACTTTCATTAACAAAGAACTTTTTGGGTTTGAGATAATTGTACATGCACATGTAGTTGTTAGAAATAATACAGAGAGCCCTGCTTGGGTGGCTCAGTTGGTCGGAGTGTTAAACCATGCACCAGAGGGCTGTGGGTTTGATTCCTGGTCAGGGCACATACCTAGATTGGGGTTGTGATTCTCTGTTGCGGCATGTGCCAGAGGCAGCAGTTTCTCTCTCACACCAATGTTTCTTTCTCTCTCCCTTCCTCTCGCTCTAAAATCAATAAACATATTCTCAGGTGAGGATTTAAAAAAAAGAAAGAAGGAATTCAAAGAAATCCTGAGTGCCCTTCGCCCAGTTTCCCCCCGTGGTAACTCCCGCATTACTATATGCAGTGCATTCACAGTAGCACAGGCAGGAAGCCGACAATGATGGAGTCCGCTGGTTCCATTCGGATTCCACCAGTTTTACATGCTCTCATTTACATGTGTGTGTGTGCGCGTGCGTGTGTGTGTGTGTATTTTATTTTATGCAGTTTCATCACATGGATACATTCATGTGACCACAGCCACAGTCAATATACTAAACAGTCCATCACTTCACAAGGGTCCCATGCTACCTTTTCACAGCCACAGCCACTGGCCTCCAGATGTCACCTCTGACCCCTGGGCCCTGGAATTCCTCTGGCTGCCTTCCCTGCAGGGCCTGCCTCCAGCTTCCCATCCCCCACTTCACTTCCCCACTGGTAGGCAAACTGTGAACGGACACAGAAGGGCAGGCCACCACGGTTGGACCCCGGCCCTGCCATTGAGGAAGTCAATCAGCCGTTCCGAACCTCAGTCTCAGTCTGTAAAGAGGGTGTTGTCACAGCTTTCCCCTCCACACAGAGCTGTCATGAGGATGAAATGAGCGGTTAGGAAGGAAGTACTGATATCCATGCGTGCTCCTCAAGGCTCGGTGACCATCAGCAGCTATGACTTAGTAAAAATCCACTATGGGCACAGCCGGAGTGCCAGACAGGGCCCCTGGCCCTAGGGCCTTGCGATCTAGTTACAGAGAAAAGGCTCACAGGAAGACACCTTGGAGGAGACTGGTTATCATGTACTTGTTCTGAAAATGACATGAAACAACACAACAAATGTAAGATGGGACAACTCTGATGTTATAATAGTATAGATTAGAAATGAGCCATTTGGAAAGGACTGTAGTTTCTGACATGGAGATATTAACAATGTGGGGAACTGAAGAACTACCTTAACCATGTGACCTTCCCCATGCTGTCCTCTCAGCCCCCAGGAGGTAGCCGTTATCATTCCCCTGGGCCAATGGGCGAGCTTAGGCTCTGAGAAGTAAGGCATCTGAACCAGGGGTGGCACCAGGAATCCAACCTAGGTTCACCTGGCTCCAGAAACCACTCTCTTCATACCCTGAGTTCTTTCTTACAAACTCCTTCAGCCCTGAGACGGTCTCCCATTTTCCCGAGCTCCACGGGGACCCCGCTTCCTGCAGACGGCCACGGCAGAGTCGTGAGTCAGCTGGGAACCCAGAGCTCACTTGGGCTGCCTGAAATGCCCCAGCCCCCAGACAATATTTGTTTTTGCCCTCCTGCGAGTATTTCCATTTGCTTTGGATGGAAAAACAAGCCTTTCTGTTGTTGTGAGCGTTTCAAAGGGCCCCGCCGTCCCACAAGATATCCGCTGGAACGCCGCACCAGGAACAGCGCGTTGTTTCAGATGTATTGATTTTTATCAGCGCTTGACCCCCTTTATTTATGAAAAATATCTGGCTCCCAAATGTGACTGCTTTGAAGGCACAGTGATAAGACACAGTGTCCAAAAAGTGAGCGGGATCTTGCATGCCCACACCCGGCACAGCGAGGCTTCACCTCGCGTGGACTTGTGTCCGGGAATGGAATGGAAACAGAGCCTGCCACACCCACACCACATCGACCCAGGGGCAGCTGAAACCCACTTTGGAGCCTGGGATGCCCTGGTGCTGAAAGAAGGAGGGCAAAGGTCAGTGTCAGCAGAGGGATGCCGTGAAACGGACATGGTCTTGGGCTGGATCCATCAGATCCATGAGTCTGTCTTCTATACTTGGCGACTTCTTAGTGAAAAAATGGCCCAGCATCTGTGAGTTGGGGAAAGGATGACCTTCTGAACTCATAAGAGAGACATCAGAGTCCCTGGAAGGCAAGGACAGCCTGCACGGCAGTGTTGTAGGGCAAGGGACCCTGTCTGCGCCTCGCCATCCAGACAATAAGGGATGGGGACACAATATGTCCAGTTTGTGTTGTTATTGGTGGCTGAGGCCCCACATGTGGGAAATGACAATGGACTATGACACTGAAAAGGAATGGAGCCCTGACGTACACTACAACATGGAGGAACCTCAGAGACAACATGCGGAGTGAGAGAAGCCAGACGCCGAAGACAACATATGACATGAATTCATTTGTAATGAACTGTCCAGAATGGGCAGATCTGTAGAGGCCGAGAGCAGATTTGCGGTTGCCGGGGGCTGGGAGCTAAGGGGGACCTGGCAGGACGATGGCTACAGGGCACTGAATTTCTTCAGGGGGTGATGAAAATGTTCTACCGTTGACAGTGGTGACAGTTGCTCAGCTCTACAAGTAGGCTAAACCTCACTGCATTGTGCACTTTAAAAGGGTGAATTGTCTGGTATGTGAGTGACATGTCAATAAAACTGTTAAAAACGCAGAGGGGCGGGAGTTCCTGAGACTGAATACTTTCGTTCGGTGTGACTTCCCGAGAGGACGGTTGCCGGCAGCCGTCCCCGACCTCCGGGGATGGCGGACCTGTGTGTGTGTGTGTGTGTGTGTGTGTGTGGTGCAGGAGCCTCGCCTGGGCCTGCTGTTCTGAGGCACACACTTTGGGGATCCCTGGGGAACTGAGCTGGCTGACAGCTTGTCTCTCGAAGAGCTTTTTGCCTTGACATGGCCCCAAGGTGTGTGTGGATTTGATCAGCACGAGCTGAAACCGTGTTTGCTGAGTCTGCACCTCCGTTGCCGGGGTGTAGGGAAAGGCCAGCACCCCGGGGAGGGCACCAGGCCCAGCACTCATTCCGTGCCCTCCTCCCTGGCCGCTCTGAGAAAATCTCTGCCATTTCCTGTCTGCTCACAGACACCCCCATGAACCACCCCACTTCCTTATTCCCCTGACTTTAAGCACAGTCTCTGATAACCTGTGACCCAGAACAAATTGGTCTGCGTTGACCATGGGAACTCCCCAAAGTCTTATTTTGTAACTTAAACGAGCCCGTCACCCTCGAACGCTGATGGTGTTGAACTCTCTGCCTTTCCCAGGGCACAAGTTGGGGTACCTGAGTTGGATGCAGCCCTCCTTGTTGCCCTCCGTCCAAGAGAACCGTCTGCCGCGTGGCTGCGAGCTCACCCTTGCCTCCTGTTCTGACACGGAGTGAGGGTCGCGGGTCAGGCAGACTCACCTGGGCCTCGGCTGCACTCACCGGCTCACCAGCCTCTGCACCCGGCTTTGTGGCCGGGCACGCGTGACAGGGTGGGTGTGAGGATGCACCGTGACCTGCCTTGCGGATATTTTCAACAAATGGTTCAAACACTCGAATCTCCTTTTAGAAACAACGTTGTATCTCATACTTTTAAATTGGGGATTATACTAAACATCTAGAAAATGCCAATAGATAACAGCAAACCTGCCGTGTGGATTTTAAAACCTTTTCTGAGGTGAAGTTTTTATTAAAGTATATAAGATACAGTCTGAGGATTGCACCAATCCTCAGGGCAGAGTCTGAGGAATTGTCCTAAAGTGAAGATGCCAGTGTTACCAGCACCCAGAGAGAGACACAGAACAGGATCCTCCAGGAGACCCTCCCTGCCCTCCAGGTCACTGCCCTCCAGGTCACTGCCCCCCGGCCTCACCCCTGCCCTCTCACCAGGTGGATTTGTCATGCTGGTTCTTGGACTTTAGCGAGTTCTATAGAAATGCAGTCAAAGATGTGCCCCTTCTCTCATGCTTTTTCCTCTGACCCGCACACCAGGGGGCCCCTCCTACCACCACATGTGGTTGTGCCTGGCGTGGTCTTTGTTGTAGGTCCCGCTGTGGATGGGCATTGGGTGCAGGTTTTATCATGACTGGTGCTGCTCTGAGGGTCCCCGTAGGTGTGTTTTGCCAAACATGGTCACCGATCTGGGGAGGCATGCACCCAGGAGTGGCACTGCGGGGTTAAAGCGTGTGGCTATGCCAGGATCTCCAGGACACGGCCCAACAGCCTTCCAGAGTGGCCGTGCCACTGGCACTCCTGCCAGAGGTCTGCACGCTCGTCTGCACTCGGGCTGTGGTTTCAGTTTGGCCCAGTGGGCGGCTGTGGGGGGTGCTCACTGTGGCTTTAACCTGTATTTCCCGGACAGCCAGTCTAATGGACACCTTTTCGTATGTTTATTGGCTGTTTGGTGGACCACCTCTCAGTGCGAACCAAGTTTCACTTTTGTCTGCTCAAACACACTGCGGGCAGAGCGTTTCTCCCCCTCCCTCCCTCCCCAGAGGAAGCCTCTGTCAGAAGTGGGAGTTGCCCCCTGTTCTTAGCTCATACTTCTGTTGCACAACATATATTCCTGTTTCACAGTTTTATCTTTAATTGTACAAACTTTACCTTTCTTTCCTTTCCACTATTAGCACTTATCCAGGGCTCCTGGCTTCCTGTCCAGGGACGTTTCCATCACTTCACGTTGTCGCCCCAGTCTATGCCTTGTGCCGCGACACTTGACCTCACACCACCCCTTCTACTCTCACCACACCTCACACTCACACCCCACACCTCACACTGACACAACATCACACTCATGTGCATACCACACCTCACACCTCACATACACACCACACTTACACACCATACCACACACCTCACATGCACACCGCACTCACACACAACACCTCACACTAACACAACATCACACTTACACTCACACCACACTCACATCACACATACCACATCTCCCATTAACACATCACACTCATGCTCACACAACACCTCACACCTCACAGGCACACCACGCTCACACACATCTCACACTAACACACACTCACACCATACCACACCTTGCACCTCACACTAACACACCACAGTCACACTCACACCACACCTCACATACATCACACTCTTATACCACACCTCATACTCATATGCATGTCACACTCATACTTATATCGCACCTCACACTCCATCACACACCACTCTACCTGTTCACGCTGTATCTCCTTACACTTCCACACCTGGTTCCATTTGCCACAGGCCCATATCCATCCAGTCATTCCTTCCCACATCTCTCGAAGGGAAAGGGAAGACGGTGACAAAAGACAACAATTTGTATACCAGATATTACTTGCTGTGTCTCCCAAAATTCCTATGCTAGAACCCTAACCTCTGATGGGATAGTGTTGGGAAGTGGAGCCTTTGAGGGATGGTCAGGTCAGGAGGACGGGGCCCCATGTAATTGGACGAGTGCCCTTGTGAAAGAGACCCCCAAGAGCCCCCTTGGCCCCTCTGCCACGTGAGGATGCAGCAAGAAATCTGCGACCTGAAAGAGGGCCCTCATCTCACCCTGCTGGCACCCTGATCTTGGACTTCACCCTCCAGGACTGTGCGAATTAAATTCCTATTGGTGTAAGCCACCAGCCTGTGCTATTTTGTCATAGCAGCCCGCGTGGACTAAGACAGTATTCCATACTTACATGACTTCACTTAGTTTCCACAGACATCCAGTAAAAGAGGTGTTATGGACTTCATTTAAGAAATGTGCCAAATGCAGCTCAGAGGGGCTGTCTTACCTAACAGCACATGGAGAGGAAGTATCAGAATGAGAATTCTAATGCAGGTCGGACCCTAAACCCATGCTTTCGTCCCTACAAAGAGGAAAGTGGTTAACATAGTCATACTCAAGCTCCTCCCGCTGCTCCTAATGGTGCACACAGACCAGCTGGGACCAGACCCAGCCGTCTCGCTGGCCCCTGTGCAGCCAACAGCAGGGCAGGGTGGCTGGGTCCCTAACAGACATCTCCCTCGTCTCTTAGATACAAATTGCTCCTGTTCAGTGCCTGAGAAGGTGCTGCTAACCCCTCCATGAGACACGGTGCAGGACATAAATTCCTAATTGATTTTGGCTGCTCCTCAGCCTCCGGTCCCCACACAAGTTTATCTTTATGTAACACAGACTTTTTAAACACTTCAACATTGCTATGAAAATCAAGATAATTTCTGGCAATTAAAGATCTGACTCACCCTTTGTTCCTGCTCATTGTCATTTTAGGAAATTCTTTCAAACGGGGCTCCTGTGGGTTCAGGCAAATGGGCCTCCCAGTGACCCCCACGCCATGTGTCAGGTCACCTTTCACCCACTAGAGAGGCGCGCTTTCCAGATTTTATCAGAACACACTGCTGCTGACATCCCGGTCTTTCCTGGAAGGAGTCCGGCCTTCCCAGCGTTTCCTGGATTCCCCAGTCCTGGGCTTCACGGGTGTTCTTTCCCAACCTTTATTTCTCTCACTTTATTATTTTTGGATTAATGTAAATGAAGTCTGTCTTTGACTCTCTAAAATGGATGACAAGCTTGCTAGGGTCAGAAGTTTCCAAGTTGTCTTAGATGAAGAAAGAATAATAGAAGACAGTTTTCAATGTCACCTTTTCTCATTATAAGATGAGGAGGAAAAGGAGGAAGAGGAGGAGGAGGGGGTGGGGGAGGAAGAAGAGGGGAAGGGGGAGGAGGAGGAGGAAAAGCCAGACTCGCTCCCATCATCACGTCTGCATTCCAGACAGAAGGGTGGAGGGAAGGGGGACGTGGAAGCACCTCTCTGGAGCTGGGCATTACCTTTGCTCCCATTCCATTGGCTAGAATCTAACTGCAGAGTTGCACCCACCTGAGACCTTGTGTGTTTAGTAAGGATGGAGTCTGGGATGGTCAGTCTTTGGGAAGGACTATCTTATGCCCAGCTATAACTAATGTTGTCACTTAAGAAGGAAAACAAATATTGCAGTGAACTGGCAACTTCTGCCATGATACTCATCAGGGGTGGTTTTAATTTGGGGACAGATATTCTATCTGACAAACCCAGAGAACTCGATGCACACAGTTGTCCCTTCATCCTAGTCTTCCCTGGAAGGAGCCAGGCTTCCTTCCCTGGTCTTTCTGTGAATTAAAGTCTCCCATAGTCTCAGCCTGGAACCCCTGACACAAACCAGGGTCAGGTTTGAGTGCTGGAGTCCATCTGGGAGGTGACCTCAGGGGGCATGAGGGGAGTAGAAAAGGAGAGAGGGAAGGGAGGGAACCGATACAGAGTGTATTCTTATTTATTTATGTATTTATTATATTTCACCCTCACCAGAGAACATTTTTTCACTGCTTTGAGAGAGAGAGAAGGGAAGAGAGAGAAACATCAATGCAAGAGAGATGCATTGATTGGTTGCCTCCTGTACCAACCCAGACTGGGATCGAACCCACAGCCTAAGTACGTGCCCTGACTGGGATGCAAACCCATAACCTTTTGGTTATGGGATGATGTTTCAACCAAGTGAGCCACACTGGTCAGGGCCAGTGTGTATTCTTAGTCAGGTGACCACTGTGGGCAACAGGGCCCACTCCTTTGGGGAATTGAATGGATCTCCCCTCATAGTTTCCCACCTGAGCAGCGAGGGAGCTGGGACAGTGCCCACCAGCTCTCACTGTCATCGATGAAGGGCTGCTTGCAAGGACAGGGACCTCTGGCATTTCTGGCCTGCCTGCCTGTGAGAGGTCTGCACAGAAAAGACAGAGGAAGCTCCCGGGTGGAAGGCTGCAGGCGCTTGCTGGAGGAAGTCATCACTGTGTCTGGGACGATGTCTGCCAGGGAGCATGGGCGGGACACCAACAGCAATGCTCCAGCCATGTTCTGAGCTGAACAAGACCTCCCCAGGGCCCCACAGAGCCAGCCCATGCCTTCCAGCTGTGAGCTACTGACTCCACAGCTCTGTGGCTGAGAGACTCCAAGAAACCTCTGCTGTCCAGAGTCAGGGATGTGCTGAAGACCAGCTGATGAGGAGGCCCTCCATCTGAGGGCCTCAGGCGTTCATTCTCACGGCCCTGCCCTTCAGGAGGATGGGGTGTGTATCAGTTTGCTGGGGCTGCCACAACAAAGGACCCCAAACTAGCTTCAACAACAGGGGTTTGTTCTCTCAGTTCTGGAGGCCAGGAGCATAAGACCATGGTGTCAGCAGGTCGGATCCTTCTGAAACTGTCAGAGACCATCAGTTCCAGGCCTCTGCCCAGCTCCTGGTGATTTGCTGGCAGTCCTGGGTGTTATTTGACTTGTGGACACATCACCCAGGTCTCTGCTTTGTCTTCACATGGTGTCCTCGCCTGTGCGTGTTTGCCCACACTTCCACATTGTGTAAAGGCATTAGTCATCTTAGATTAGAGACCCACCCTACTCCAGTATGACCTCGTCTTAACTGAGTATGTCTTCGAGCCTCCAATTTCCAAAAAAGGTCACATTCTGAGGTCCTGGGAGTTAGGACGTCCTATGAATTTGGGAGGACAGGATTCAAACTGTAACACGGCGGGGGGAGGCTGAGGAGGAGGGGGCTGCTGTGCTGCATGTGAGATCATTGACTCCTGAGGGTGCAGCCCCACAGGTGGGTCAAGGCGTGCGCCTGAATCATCCGAAAGGCAGGGGCACCAACACAAGGTTCCTTTGACACACTTGATATTTGAACCAGTGCTTCAGGGTAGTAATTATGGGGTGGGGGAGGGGGCTTGATCTACATTAGACTTTCACTTTTTGATTAGCTGACTACTGCTTTCAGTTTTGCACATATTGAGGGCTGGGGAGACACTGTCCCCTTTTCAGCTCTGAGGAGGCAGCCATGGGGTCTTACCTGAACTAGGTGGAAAGGAGTAGGGGGTGCAGGTCTCCCCGGCTGGCCCACGGGAAGCAGCCCCCTGTGGCCTTGTGGCTGTCACTGTGTCTGTTTTCACCCTCAGGGTGGTAGGGCTGGGCAGGAAGAGCGCAAGTGCCTCGCACTGCCAACACAGACTCGGAATCTGAATGAGGTCCAGGGTTTTGGCATTTGAGTCCCCAAAGCTAGTCCCTAGCCGTCCTCCTCCCTCTGGAGAATAATCCATTTAAAACTTCTGAGCTGTCTAGACTTGTTATCTGGCCCCTAATTCCTGAGAGCCCAGAGCGGGCAGCAGCGGGACTGTTGAGATAGCAAGAGGGTGAAGTCATTGGCGTAAATCCTGAGGCAGGAAGTCGGTTCCAGGGACGATGGATGAGCGTGGGGCTGGTGCCCGCACGGGGGGCAAGATAACGCGTCTAGACTCCGCTGGCCATTTCCTCCTCTTCCGTTAGGTGTCCTATCGGCCGCCCCCCTGCCTTCCTGCTCCCTCTTCCCGTGCCTCGCCGAAGAAACCCCCCTCAGGAAGATCTCACTTTATTTTCAGTGTAAGGGGCTGCCAGGAGTCCTTGGCCACAGCCGGGTGTGGGTACTTTCTGTAAGGCACAGTGACGGCCTGGGCTGGAGGCCTTTCTGGAAAGCCCACGCTGGCCTCCGTCACTTTGTCATTTCTGAGAGTTCAATGGGTCAGGGAAGAAATGACGTTTTTCTCACCAGTATCCAAAGGTCATTGGAAGGTCATTGGTGGGACTGCGAGGACACAAGTTGATGTCAAACAGACCCAGAGATTTCCACAAGTCCCGGGGAAAAAAAAGAGCCTGGAGCGAGTCTTATCTAAGAGAGCCCCAGGGAGCTGTAGAACACTGAATAACCTCATATTTCCAGAAAGAATGGCTAATTTCATTGGCCCACGTGCATGCCGGGTGATCCTGAACCTGGAGCTAGGGGTGGGAGAGAGTTCGAAAGGTCACCTGAATCAATCCCCTGCCTCCAGGCAGGGCTCTCCCAGAAAAGGGCCGCGGTGTGTGTTCCAATATACAAGGCCACAAGCGGGGAGTGCGGGAGAGGAAGCAGGCCTTGAGCACCTGTAGGGAATGACGAAGTGGTAATCCCCGCCAGCTGGTCTGCGTCTGCGAGCCCGCCGGTGTTCTGGGTTTTGAACAACGGAGCTGCAGTCCGGGGAGGACATCTGTGGAGATGTGTCAGAAGAACAACCATCACTGCTGTGGCAACGACAACCACATCAATGACAACAATAAAAGCGAAAATGTCTTGAGCACCTGATATCTGCTAGTTTATGTCAAGTGGCTAGACTTACTATTTAATTTCATTCAATCTCATTGAATCATCACGTTCAGCCTGCAAACCTGCGAGGTGGGTGCTGTAATCATTATTCCCAAACAGAGGCTCGGGGAGGACAGGTGTGTTCCCACCCAAGGTCACCAAGTTTGTAAGAAGTGAAGTTAGGATTTGGACGCAGGTGGAGCTGACTTCGGAGCTCAGAATTGAATGGTTAAAAGCTTCCGCTTCCCACTATGTGTGTGTTCTGTTCACAAAGGCCTCCCACATCTTTTTTGTCACCTGTTGGACAGGTGGGGATTGTTGGGGAGAGCCTGGGTTAAACAGCTAATAAATAGGGGGCTCAGGATGCCAACCTATATCTTCAGATCCCAAATCCTCCCTTGCCGCTGAACCCTTCCTGTCCCCCCGTGTGCAGCGACCTCTGGCAAAATGTAAATGCTCCTGTATGATCTATGGGGGCCATGGAGGAGGTCTCTCCACTGGGAGAGATGTCCTATCGTCCATTCAGTGATGACTGTCCGGTGCCCATGCGCTCCTGTCCCAGAGCCGAGAGAGAGCTATGCCGTGTGTGACGAGAGGTCAAAGTCAGCAATAGGAGCACTTCTAAAGATGAAGAAGGGCCTGAGTCTCACCCAGCCAGGAACAGAGCCTCAGGCTGGAGCTCAGCCTGGAGCTGGACCTAAGCAAGGGACTACAGAGATGGTGTGGAGAGAAAAGGGAGGGCAGGACCTAACAGTGACCAGGAGTCCCAGATGGCCATGATGGGGACACTGCCTAATACTTGAATCCATGGGGAAAGTGATGCTTATCATTAAGGTCCTATTAGTAAGGGGGCAGTTAAATAAAGAGACGATGAGTGGTTCATTCAGGAAAATGGTATGCAGCCATGCGAAAGAGTAAAGGGTTCTTTCTATAACAATATGGAATGACTGCCAAAGTAGATGAATGCAAAGCAACAAGCATTCACATGTGTGTATGCTTGTGCAGTTACATGTATAAGCAGACATACTGCACACAGTTATGTTTATAAGCCTTTTAAAAAAGATCCCTAGATGTTGGTATCCCTAGGGAGGCAGTTGTGGGAAAAGGTGAGAGAGATACCCATTTGTATCTTGAATTTTTTTAAAGATTTTATTTATTTATTTTTAGAAAAGGAAGGGAGGGAGATAGAGAGAGAGAGAAACATCAATGTACGGTTGCTGGGGGTCATGGCCTGCAACCCAGGTATGTACCCTGACTGGGAATCGAACCTGCGACACTTTGGTTCGCAGCCCACGCTCAATCCACTGTGTATCTTGAATTTTGAAGCATGTGAATATGTGACATTAAAAAAAAAAAGCTCCAACCTGGCCTCTAAACTTTGATGTTCTCTTGAATAACAAACAACTGCCTCCGTGTCATGGAACTCTACTCTTGCCCTCCACCTCCAGGTGTCCCAGAGATAAGCAAAGGATGTGTTTGTGGGCGGGGAGAGTGACACTGGGCATGGGGTGCTCAGTACCCCCCAGTTGCCTCCCCAGCTCTGAGGTGCCCCCGCCCACACCTGGGTGGCATTGCTCAGCTGTGGGGCCGTGAAACACAAACACAGGTGGAACTCTGTGGCACTGAGACCCAGACCCCACAGGGAAGCCGAGTTGTCCTCACTCCCAACAACGCCCTGGGCAGCTTCCTGCAGGTTTAGCAAAAGAGTTCTTTTAAAAACTTTAGATGCTTTCTACCAGGCAGGAGGCCAGAATCCTGGGAGGACAACACGTGAGGATTTATTGGCCTCCCCAGGACTCGGACTTTGTGACTGGTCCGCTGAGAGAGGCAGGGGGTCAGGGGTTATCTCCGGGTGGGCAGTTGGGGTCTGCCTGTGACCCCTCCGTCCCTGCGGCATCTGTTGGAACCATTAAGGACCACCCCCCTCAGCTGCAGTGGTGTCTCTCTAGTGCCTAGCTCAGGTTACTGACCTCTGGGCTGTCCATACACTGAGCAGACCTCGGGTGGGGCTGGAAGGATGTTTCATGATTAGAATGAAGAGGAGCAGTAGGCGAGGAGGATGCCGGGAAGAGGAAGAAAGGAGACAGTCCCCATGGGAGACAGACCCGAGGCCCTAGAATGGGACCATAGAGGGCTGGAGGGGGACATTTGTTTGTGCCACTGAGGGTCCAGAGGCAATCCTGACAAATGGCACCACGTGGGCCATGTGTGAGGCCTGGGATCAAATGTAAAAAGTCACAGAGGGAGGGACTGTAGGACTTCAAGTTCCCAGTTCAGGGCACCAGAAGGCAGCGTGGTGAGAGTGGGCTGCCCTTGCCGTGGGACACTGATGTATCGGGCCATGCTCCAGGCCGCTCATACCCATCTGTGAAATGGGGCTGATACACTCTCTTCCTTAGAGTGTGTGGTGATGGAATGACACGAGGCACAGCAAGTGTGTGGCCATTCTAACAGCCCTTACAAGGCCCCTATCCCGTGCCAAGCACCATCAAGGGTGTCTTCACCCAGTGTGACCCACTTCATTCCCACAAGAGCGCCACGTGGGTGATTCCGGCTTCACCCCCACTTTACAGACAAAGAGACTGAAGCAGAGAGAAACCGAGAACCTCGCCCAGGGTCTTGGAGCTAGTGACTGGTAGGTGGTTTTGAACCTCAGCCCATGCTCGGTGGTCTTCATCCGCCGCCCCGACTGCAGCCAGACCTCTTTCCCAGCGTGTCACCGACGCAGGTCACTAACACAGGCCGCTTTCACGCCTCGGTTCAGGCTCACGGATGGTGGTTTCCCTTAGCCACTGGGTTCCTGTGTAACTCAAGTTCCCGTCTGTGCAGGTGACCTTTGATTTAATGTCCTTGGTTGTTTCTCAGACGCCATTTAACCTGGAGGACGCCCTTTCTCAAGGCCCAGCGAGGGAGGAATCCATCCTTTCTGCAATCTCCAGAGAGATTTATGCCGTTTGGCAGGCCGGCCACGCATTATTACATTTCCTTCTCTTTCATTAATCATCCTCCAGCGCTCCTTCCTCCCGACAGCCAGGAGCAGCAGCCTGCAAACCAGAAATCTGGCTGCTGATTAGGACATGGGCGATGAGGCCGGCACTTATCTCTGGGATAGATCTCAGAGCTGCCTTGAACGGCGGGGGGGCGGGGTGGGGGGGGGCAGTGGCTGTGCCCTCGGCTCCGGCTCCGCCGTCACTGCCCCTCTAGGAAGGAAGCCCGCCTTCACACCCGAAGCCAGGTGCTGACGGATTCGCTCAACACGGCGCAGGAGCAACTGCTGAATTAGCTCGGATGCTTGGTCCAACTTTACACCAGGGACAACGATAAGCACCTTCTTCTGGTGGATTTTCTTATGATTTCTTGAGAATTTACAATGAGCCAGGTGCTGGGCCCAGCACGTTATTTCCATCGTCTTATATTTAGTTGTCTCAAAGTCGTTTGAGGGACAGACAGTGACCAGCCTTTTCCACAGGAGGAAACAGTCGTCCCAGAGGCTGGGGTGATAAGCCCCTGTATTAGCAGGTGGCACAGTTAGGATTTTGAACACAGGTGATTCCAGGCCAGCAATGTGCTCTCCTGCCCTCCACTGCCTCTTGTGTCACAAAACAGGATTCGGTTCTTTAAGACTTTTTGAAAAAACAGCTTTGTTATGATATAATTCACGTGCTGTAGTTAGCCCCCATTTAAGGCGTGCAGTTCAATGGGGGGGCAGGAGCAGGCTGGTCTAGAGATATAACCCAGAAATACGAGGACACTGGACTCAGAGAAGGAGGGGCTTGCTGGTTCCCACTTTTCTGCCTCTGCACAGGCCCCTCGAAGCCAGAGACGGCTCAGTTTTCTGGGCACTCCCAGATCCCAGGCAAGCAACTCTGTGGAAGTTCAATGTGGAGAAAGTGGCCTGGCTGTAGAGCGTTACCATGGCTCCCATGATGCTCCGGGGGCCACCTGGACAGCTTCTCTAGCATCTTACCTGAACAGCAACCAGGGCACACATTCCAGGGTTGTCCCAGTGTCTAAAGCAGATAATCGTGTTGCGTTTCCTCCTGGCCTATTGCATTCCAAGGCATTTCAAACCCCAGGGCATGATGGATTAGGGGACCATTGATCTCCTCGTGTTCACTTTTTAAAAAAATTCTCACTCAAGGATATTTTATTATTGCATTTAGAGAGAGCCAAAAGGAGAGAGAGAGGGGGGAAACATTGATGTGTGAGAGAGAAGCATGGATTGCTTGCCCCCTGTACATGCCCCAACCTGGGATCGAACCCACAACCTAGGTATGTGCCCTGACTAGGAATCGAACCCAGAACCTCTTGGTGTACTGCAATCAACTGAGCCACCTGGCCAGGGCTCCTAGTGTTTACTTGTTATTTTTAAGTGCTTGGGAAGCATAAAAGAGTGATGAAGCAGAGAGTGACTCACCGAGATCAGATGTGATGCTGGGGAATGGTGACAGGGTCCTGCTTAGGGCTAGGATTGTCCTCACTACTGGGCAGGTTGAGGGACCCCCCTCACACAACCTGCCTTGATGGCATCTAGTCAGTTGATTCCACTGACCAGGCTCTGAGCTGTGGAGGTTTTGCAATGCCCTCATGAGATGCAAGAGGGCTATAAGACATTTTGCTGTGGAGAGTTCAGAAGCTCATGAATCATTGACTTTTGTGCTTCTAAACCAGACATGTTTGAGGTTATTCTTATAATCAAGTCACTTCACTTCCTTATTATCTGTTGGAGGGGGGAGACGAAGAGCTACGAATATAGTTCACGACATAGCAACAACGTAAGACCCTCCCTCCACCACCAAGGCCTCTCCGGTCTGGACAGGAAGGCCAACCACAGCCCTTTACCTCCTCAGTAGCAGGGACATTCATTCTTCTGTGCTCTTTGCAGTCCTTATGCAGAGCTACTACTGGGCTGTCCGGGCAGGGCTTGGCTTCCTTGTCCTCTAACGCGTTGTCCAGCCCCACAGTTGGCATTCCTACAACTTCACAATATTTAGTCATCAGGGGTACTGACCTAAAAGTCCAGATTTTTGTCTTCTTCCCAAATATCAGAAGATCTGATCACACCAGGCCCCGACTCCCTCACGGCAGCCCCTGGAGCATACGCTCTCAGCCAGCACGTCCCCACGACATGCCTGTTTCTCCCTAACTCAAGGCCATGGGTCACTCTCCATTCTTCTTCTCCCACTTGGCCTGCTCCGCCCACTTATTCATGTCACCTGCCAGCCTCTGAAGGCCTCGGAGCTCCAGCGTCCTATCCTTTATTGTAAAGTGTCTAGAGTGGACATTTAAAAAGGTTCTTGCAGGTGAGGTGGCCCCTGTGTGGGACATACAAAGGGCAGCTCCTCTCAGTGAGCAAATAGCTCCATAGCACCCGCTCTGAGCAGATGGATTCTAAAAAAGGCGTGTCTTCCTTTGGAGGGTAGGGCAGGTGGCAGAGCCTGCATGGGCAGGACAGGGACCCACCCTCCACCCTCTTTGTAGGGTGATCGAGCCCTGGCACCTAACTGAAAGAGGACACCACCAGCATTTATTAAGCTCCTATAGTTGAATGCCGACTGCCAGGGCCAGGAGATGGGGCTGGAGCCTGGTTGCCTTCCAGCATTCCGGTGTGGATCTGGGAGAGGTAACAAATGCCTCGTATATCCTCTTGCAGGCTGGATTTCCTGCCTGGCGCTGGAGAGTCAGAGGGGGTGGGGGCCGGCGGGTAAGGTTTCCTCTGTCCTCTTCTCCTCCCAGCTCCCAAACCATCCATCAGTCCATGGCTCACCTGTGAAACCCAAGGCTGGGAACCACGGCGCTATTCCGTTACAAAATCAAGATTTATCGGAACATGACAGGCCTGCAGCGCTTTTATGACATGCATGGCGCCAATCCCTCCTGTTAACCTGCTTGTCCCTGGTGGGGCGGGGGGGTTTACGACTGCCAACACCACTCCATCTGCTCCTGAGCTTGTGGCGTTTTGACAGTGAGGACAAAATGTCCAGCTTTGTCCGGGCCCCACGGGCTGGATTATCACTTCAGCACTTGAGAGCTCCGCTCGCTTCCCCCTGGAGCGAGACCCCTGGGCTCCCTGTCCCCCTCCCCAGCTCTGCCTGGTGTGAATGAAATTCAAATCGTGCTCTGACAGTCCCGTAAATTATCTGTTTTCCAACCTGCCTCCCGGCCCTTTCATCTTCATAGCCGAAACCACGTCGGGGTGTAAAGAGGGGGTTTCTGCTCGTGAAATAATCCATTGACATCTCTACAAAGGCCCCCATGACACCCAAATTGCCTGCGTCTCAAGGAAGAAAGACATGATTTGGGGACCATTTGGAACCTCTTAAAAAAGAGGTCAGTGCCTCCCAGAGGGTGCCAGCGGGTCACTGTCCAGCGAGGTGGGGAGGGCCTCGGGGCCATGAACAGGACACTCAGCCAACGCTTTAGCGATTAGTCAAGAAGTTGAGCCATGTTTACAATAAATGGAACCCATCAGGAGGTTGGAAGCTGTGGGGTATGTGGTGTGTCTCTCCTGGGTGAAGAATTCAGAAGGGCTCTCGTGGTCCCAAGTGGTATCTTCACTTGGTGGCTCCTCTCTCGGTGGCACCAGGCACGGGGATCAGGAAGATGACAGATGTGTGATGTGCAGATGAGGGGGCTGAAAGGGCTTCTCATGGGTGGGTGCCCTGAAGCTCCCCCTGAAGCTTGCCTCCCATTGAGAAGAGTCCCGCCAAGGGGTGAGCCCAGCCTCTCCCCACTGCCACCAGAACGGAGAGGGCGGAGAGGAATAACGACAGTGCCGGTATTCCGGACAGCCCTCTGTGTCTGGGCCCTGGGCCAATCGTGAAGCCCGTGAAGAAGGCACTTGGTGACACCAGCCTTGCTTGTTGGTGAAGCTACTTGCTAACCACACCGTGCAGACACTCTGGGCAGGGCTGAGGTGGGAGTCCAGCTGATGCTAAGCCCACGTCCAGCTGGAGACAGTTTGGGCCTGCTAGCAACCAGATTTCACTCAAGAGCATTGGCCTCATTGGTCGTGTCTATCCGTGGGCTTAATGACATGCGCTTCACTGCACTTTAAGTCTCAGCTGAGAGTTGAGATATAACTGTACCCAGTATGCAGTAGGCATTCACTAGTTGTTCACAGACCCCCGGGTGTTATAAGCCCTGGAGTCAAAGGAACTTGGGTCTGAATCCCCACGTTGGACCTCAATAGCTGAGTGATCTCAGGCAGCTCCTCTAAACATCAGGTTCGGTGTCTGTGAAATGGGGAGATGCTCACAGCACCCCAGTCTTGGACTAGCTTGGAGCATCACACAAGACTTATTGAGGTATACAGGAAGTTCTCAACAGACGTTCACCCCAATGACGACGATGACACCGTCACTGCTGCTTTTTTGTAGGTCTCCTCTCCCCCTGCCCAGAGGCAACTGGAAAAAACTCCTGAGTCCTAAAGTGCTAAGTGATCCCGAGCACAGATGCAGGACTTCCCTGGACATGGCTGCCCCCATCCTACGATCTGCAGGTGCTCCTTTGTCCCAGGCGGCTTACACCATGGCTGCGGCATGTAACACAGAGGGACCAGCCCATTCGAGCAGCTGGGGAGAAGGCACTGTTTGTTGGCCTTGGATGGCCGAGTATTTTTATTTGCAAATGAGAAATAAGAAACATTCGCTCAAGCCAGATCAGCATGATTTCATCCCCAGCACCCCCTCTAGCCTCCCCATTGGGAGACCAGCAGGACATGGATGCCTGCAGAAGTTCACATCGCTGAACTGGCTGTGAACCAAGCTAAAACTGAGAGAGGGTACGCTGAGATGGCTGCAGAGAGGCACCGGGCACTGTTTCAGTGGGGAGCTCCTCGCCAAGCCCATGCAGCCCAGCGGAGAACAGGGATCAGAGGGGGGCTGACTTCACCCCGCTGCCTCTCCCAGCACAGAGACTGTACACAGGGACACCTGTGGCATGGACAGGTCATAAACCACTGCACTGAGCACCACCTATATTCGTACCCTCACTCCATGTACTTCCTAGAGGGAGGTCTTACTCATAGTGTAATGGTGGGAATGCAAAATAGTACAGCCACTTTGAAAGACAGTTTTGTGGTTTCTTAACAAAGCTACATAGACTCTGGCCATATGACCCAACAGTGATGCCCCTTGGTATTTACACAAAGGATTTGGAAACTTGGGTCTGCACTCAAATGTTTACAGCGGCTTTATTCATAGTTGCCAAAACTTGGAAGTAACCAAGATGTCCTTCAGGGGGTGAGTGGATAAATAAACTGTGATACAGCCAGACCATTGAAAGTTATTCAGCGTTAAAAAGAAATGAGCTATCAGCCATGAAAAGACATTTGGATGAAGCTTCGATGCATATTAATAAATGAAAAAAGTCAGCCTGAAAAGTCTGTGTATTGTATGATTCCAACTCTAGGACATTCTAGAAAAAGCTTAAAACTATGCAGACAGTAAAAAGCTCAGTGGCTGCCAGGGGCTGGGGACAAGGAGGGGTGACCAGGTAGAGAACAGAGGGTTTTCAGGACAATGAAACCACTCTGCACGACACCAAATTGGTGGGCACCTGTCACTCACTATACATATGTTCCAAACCATAAAACGTACAACACCAGGATCGAGCCTTCATGTGAGCTACGGACTTAGAGTGATGATGATGATGATGAGTCACCAGTTATAACAAGTACAGCGCAGGATGTTAATAATAGGGACTCTGTGTATAGGGGTGAGGGGGGATAGATGGGAACTCCAAGCTTTCTCACTCAAGCTTTCCGTAAACCTAAACCTACTCTAAAAAATAAAGTCTATTAATTTTATAATAGTAGTAAGAGTTATAGTAATAGTAATAGTAACAGGAACAATACCAGAGTGTGGACTCTGGAGCCAGACTGCCCAGATTTGGATCCTTCCTCGGCCACCATGATGGTCAGTTTTTGTGTGTCAGTGTGGTGGGGCTACAGTGTCCAGCTATTCAATCACTCACCTAGGTGTTGCTCGAAAGGGACTTTGTAGATGCGGTTCAAGTCCGTGACCCGCTGACCTTCAGGAAGGGAGGTGGTTCTGGAGTAACCTAGACTACCTGTGTGGGCCTGAGCCATTGCTGGAAGGCCTGGAGAGCGGAGCTGAGGCCGCCCGGGGGAAGAAGAAACCCCGCCTGTGGACAGCGGCTCCAGCCCGGGTCTGCGAGGGGCCGCCGCCCTTGCTGGGGGCCTGCCCTGCGGACTCGGGGCCTGCCCGGCCAGCCCTCCCTAACTAAGCCAGTCTGGAGTTAGAGCTCTTCCTGTCCGTCTCCCACCCTCACTAAACTAAGCCAATTCCTTGAAATAAATCTCTTAACTACTTCTCATTGGTTTTGTTTCTATGGTTGGATCCTGACTCATACAACCACATAGTTGCTATGTGACCCTAAGCAAGTCACTTAACCTCCCTGCCTCAGTCTCCTCATCTGTGACCTGGGGCCAATAATGCAGAGCCCACCTCGGTAGAGGGGGCTGAGTTACTACATGCCAGGCCCTGAGAATGGCTGGAACAGAATAGGTGTAACTATTGTAACTCCTGTTTTGCTGAGAAAGAAAAGGAAGCCCAGGAAAGTGCCAAACCTCGCCTGAGGGGTCACGGCACGGAAGTGGAACTCGGCACCCACGGCCCCGGTCACACTCTCACCGGCCCTGCTTGTAGGCGGTTCTGAGGGCGTGGGCAGATGGAAGGCTTCCAATGTCCTCTATATTCAGTTCAAATGATGCTTTCTGCAAAGGAGGGAACTGAGGCTTGTGAAGATTAGCCCATTAAATTGTCACGACAACCCTCTGGAGCCCGGGAACTAACCAGTTTAGGGAAGGTGTCCAGGTCTGCATAGCTTCTACATGGCCAGGCCAGGAGAGGGTTTGAGAAGCCCAAGGACAGGCCATCCGTGGTCATCTGAATCTGCCCAGTTCCTACACAGACCCCAGACAGAGTCCCGGAGTCCACGTCGCCGGGGAAGATGCGCCCCATCTCCCCAAGGGACGGCCAAGAGCTTCCCATGGGTTTTTATTAGAAACAATTGGAGGATCCAGCTGCTCCTCACACGTTTCAAGTTGCACATTTTTCACATTCCTCCTTGACCTGGCACGGCTGGGACACTGTCATTTAAAAAATAATAATAAATCTGGTATTTGAAATAAAAAAAATCACAGCCTTCCTTTCCTTGACTCATTTCCTGTGGTGTTTCCCTGGCCTAATCGAAACCCGACAGGCTGTGTGGCAAAGGAAGCCAGACTCCCCCTGCATCAGGGCAGAGTTCAGCGTGGAGAATGGTGTTTTTGTTCAGAGGAGCGAGAAAGAGGTGATGGAGAGGGGGCTTCCCCCACCGAATCCAGAAAGCAAAGAGGGCCCAAAGGACACCCTCCAAGTCAGGAGGCAGACCAGCCAGTAGCACCAGGCGGTGGGACATCTTTGCACGGTCTTCTCCCCAGTTCTCTGCTTTGGCTTTGTGAGGACCACCAGAGCTCTCAGAGAGATGTGACTGTCCCACCATCGGTGGAGGAGAGAAGTGATTTCACTCACTCCTCTGCACCCCCACTGGACCGAATAAGAAGAGTCAACTGTAACAACAGTAGAATGCTCAGTGAAGCCGCCACCGGGAATTCTGGAGGGGAGTAAGGATTAACCTGACCAACAGTTTCTTTATTGGTATTTACAACAATGACAGTAATCAGAGCGAACATTTACTGCACAGCAGGCACTTTTCAGGCATTACCTCATTTTATCCTTAAAACAGCCTCCTGAGGTAGGAACTAAGATGGCTGCTGCCACTGTGTGAAGAAGGGGCAGGGGCTGGGGAGAGGCAGCATCTGATGAAGGGATATTGTGCAGGTATGACAGAAGGAGCTGCATGAACAGGCCAGTCCTCTGAGCCTCTGGGTCGCTATGCTCAGCTCAGTTCAGGGGGCAGCTAGCGGAGGAGGAAGGTTTCAGGAGGGTGTCGCCTGGGAGGCTTGGCAAATGTTGACGAACGAGCAGGAAAGAGAAGCTGGAAAGAAGGAAACACTAGCTTTAAAGCCATGGGGCTAAAGGATCAAAAACAGCATCTGATGAACAGCATTTGAATGAAACAGCGTGATCATTGTACACTTCGGAAAACTGAGGCAAACAGCCACCTATCCCATGACCCAACATGTACGTCCAAGAGGATGAAGCGCTGTGTCCACCAAAGACATATGCAGGACAAGAATGATCTTAGCAGCTTTATCATAATAACCCCAAACTATAAAATACCAAATATGCATCAAACACAGAATGAATAAATAAGTTCAAGTATATTCATATAACAGACTATATTTACAGCAATAAAAAGACTAGAACTCTGCTATGCACAACACAAGTGAATTTTGCAAGCTGATGATGGGTGGAGGGAGTGATATTATATGAGAACACACTGTGGGATTCCTTTTACAGAAAGTTCAAGGGTGGGCTACACTAATCTATGGTGATGGAGGTTGGGATAGTGGTTGGCCTTGGAAACTGTTGATTAGGAAGAGGCACAGAGAGCCTCTGGGGTACAGGAAATAGCCCATATCTTGGTCTGAGTAGTAGCTACATCACAATATGCATATGTAAAAATTCATTAGGCTACACAGTCGGTGCACAGTTGTGTACTTTACTCTGTATTTAGAGTACTACAGTTAAAAATAAGGACAAAGCATGGGCACTGCCCTCAGCTAACCTGTAGCCCAGCTGGGGTGATTGGCACATCCAGGGAGTTTGGGAAGGGGAGTGTCAGTAAAGACTGGGGTGGGAGACAGAACAGTGGCATTGATGCAGAAGTTAGACAACCCTCGAGTGCCCTCCAGACTGCTGTTGGCTCGTGGGCGTGTTTCTACCTTCATGCACCATTTCCAAGATCCACATCAATGTGTGTGCATGTGTGTGAATCTCCCTCTCCCTCTCTCCCTCGCCCCCTCCTTGTAAGATTTGAGATTTTACATGCTTGTACCAAATACAAAAAATTTAAACTAACAATTTCATTGCCACTGTTACCACTCATGGTCTAAGTACATGAGGCAATTGTGCAATGGTTCTTGCCATTGGGTCTCTGACCCTGTTGGTGTATATTTAGTGAGAGGGCAGAAAACTGAACTTCCACCTGGTACGGGGTATGATGCTGTCACTTTGACATTCACACTGCAGTTGTCATACAAGTGTGCAGTGAGAGCCTTTGGAAAGGAACTGAGCTTACCGTCTCCCAGAAGTCCCTCTTCCCAGCTAGCTCCCTCAGGAGCCCTTTGTAAAATAATAAAACAAACTAATGCCATTGAGAAGGGTGGGTTGTGGATTGCCAGCCTTGGAATGATCACTCTTAACTGTTTAGAAAGTCAGATAAGAAATGAAAAGCTATCAAGTGACGGGGGGTGGGGGAATTGGATAAGGTAATAAAGAGAAGGTTGCCTTCAGAGTCTCTCTCTCTGTCTCTCTTTCCCTTGCACGTACATGTGTGCACACTAAATTAAAGTTCTAAGCAGATCTAAACCTAGTATTGATTCTTGAGTAAAGATGGTCACTACAGGAGAGTCTACACCGATCTCATGTCATTCCATCTGGGCTGGGAAAAAATTATTTGACAATGTGGATGCTCTTGCTAATAGAAAGTCACTACAGAGAACCTGTATGGATAACTGACTCTCAAATAACTCAATCAAATCAAAGCTTATCAAGTCACCAAACATTTGGTGAGACTCTATTATGCTTTATATTCTGTTTAGCACTATGGGTCATGAATGAAAATGACACAGACCATGCTCTTAAGGAACCCATGGTTTTCTCTATTAGCCACCCGGTCTTTCTTTCCAGAAAAGAGTGGTGACCAACTCAGCGCAGCTAGGAATTTGGTCATTCTTTGGAGTCATGACCATGAATGGCAATCCCTTAGTACTATATGCACACAGAAGAACCAGCTAAGAGAGTTTCTGATTATCAGATGGTAACAAGTTCACATACATGAACATGTGAGTGAATGTCATTTTAGTGAATGGATATTATTGAAAAGTCTGGAATTCGTATACATAATTCAGGGAATGTTTTAGAGACAAAGTTGGTTACTTACTTATTCCTTTGTGCCCCAGGTGTAGTCTTGGTCTGACTGAATTATAGTAACTATAGAATTATATTACACTTATTAATATGCATGACTCTATTCAATTGAATGGCAAATTTCTTGAAAGTGATAACTGTGGTTTAATCAGCTCCAAATCCCTGGTGCCTGGCACCTAGTGGATGCTAAATAAATATTTGTTGAAAGAGTTAATAAATGAATGCGTGAGTGTGAGTGACTGAATGTGCCCTTGGGAAAATTAGCATTTTTAAGATTTATTTTCTTACTTGGAAAATAAGGTTAACGATGGTATTACTTCATCATGAGGGCCAGAAGGGATAAAGCAAGAAGAGCACTGAGCACATGAAGTAACTTCTAGTAAGTGCTCCATAGGGGTTGGGTGATGATGGTGGTGGTGGTGGTGGTGATGAGGAAGAGGAGGAGGTTGGTGCTGATGCTGGCAGCAATGACTATACTAGAGGAGGAAGATGGGAAGGAGAGAAACTGAAGCAAAAGAATTTACTTTGCTAATTGTCATGAACAAATCAGTGTTGAGGTTGGAATGCCATGTCCAGCCCTAACTTTAGAGCAGTTTCTCTAGAAACATAAGACAAATGAGGGACCACAGGCCTCCGCCTTGGAACTCCATGTGAACTCACCCCAGCGGGTTGGGGTCAAACTCTGGGCAGTGGATTGGCTCATTAAACAAATGACCTCATTTAGTACTTAAGACACCCGAAATTTACTATACTAATTTGTCAAGTCATCCAGAACAACCAAACCACAAACAGTTGGCCTAGTAGGTTTTAATGGAATTATAGACAAAATTCAGATTGACTACCCAGTAAAAGTCTCAGTTAAAGCAGAACTGACAATTTTAGTCGGCAGGGCATTGAGGAGACTTTTATAGGCTGGTATAAATCTTTTGAGTAACTCTTTCATCTTGTCCTTTCCATTTTTAGCACCTTTCAAGGGAATGGTTTATGGAACTGGGGAGCAGGAAGCAGGAAGGAGGAAACAGGAAGTAGAAAGGTTCTATTTTGGATGTGGCAGCTGATAAGCATGTTAAGGCTCAGTATCCTTGGTGAGCCGCTGTGAAAAGGGATGGCTCCATTTTCTGGCTAGCAGTGGGGACTGAATGAATGAAGTACATTTGCCAATCAACCAGCATCACACGTTATCTCCAAACACATAAAAGTATTGACTACTAAAGTATGGTTACTATAGAAATCTGTTCTCTTAATTGGTTCTTAAAAATCTGAACCTCTAATTATGCCTCCTTCTGTAATGGAGGTGACATTTGTCATTTTCAGCAGAACAACCAGAAAGGACTTTGATGGACCTTGTCTGTTTTGCTGTTCCAAGAAGGACAATGGAGTCAGTTATTACAGGCTGGAGTCCTGAGGGCAACCTCATCCCTCCAGTCATCTGGACAGCTGTCTATTTACATGGTGAGTTGCAAAGCTTCCAATTTAAAGATCCATCTGGTTCTTACATCAAGCCAAGCCATCATCTCAAGAAGCAGGCCGAAACACACCAGGGAGATGCGAAAATTTAGGAACGAGTGTGTTTATATTGTATTTGCATTAATGCTTCCTAGAGTTTATTTTCAAAGTGAAGAAAGAACAATGCATAGTAGGCTATTAAACCCAAACATAATCAGTTTAAAGTTAGGGGCGTGCTCCTAAGAATATTTTTCTCCTGTTTTGAAGGGTCCACTTGAGGAGGGAGGTGGGGAGGGGTGGTTGAGAACACCGGGATGGAGTGGGGGGGACCGTTGTGAACTCCCCTCGGGGTCTGGCCGGCCCTGCGGGCCACTGCCGTCTGTCATATGGAACGGATTAGGCCTTCTCTCTCACACTGTCAACTTGGGTGTTCCGTGCACAGCCTGTTTTTGCTGGGGTCTTGGTTTTGCTTTTTATAACGGCAGGAAGTGCTCCTCTCGGACCACATGTGAAACCGTGTGGGAACAGTTGGGAGGGGGCTGGGGAGCTGGAGAGGAGGGTGAGTGGGGTGTGGAGATGAAAAAGCCTCCCCTCAAATATATGGTGGTGTGGGGGGGTAGGCAGGGGAGGGAGAGATGTTCGCTGGCCAATTTAACTTTATGGGGCCTGGTTGGCAGGAGGATGGGGAGGTGGAGTCTTCCTTGACAAAACCCGCCTGTCCCTAATAGATCTGCCCCCTAATATTTTACAATACCGCGTAGAATCGTGGAGGGACCATTAAAGTGTGAGGGATTGCAGCTGCTGTTTAATTTGTTCTAAATTTCCTGCCAGCCTCACCAGACGTGTACAGGAAATGGGCGGTAAATGTTTAATAGGTCATACCTAACCAGACAATTAACAGGTGCTGTCATTTAGAAAATCCCAAACTGTGTATGTGCATATCCAGAACTGAATCAAGACCACTGTTTCTCTTTCCCTCTTGAATGAAGGCTGGGTGAAGTGCTCTGGGGTGGGACCCAACAGGGGGCTTAAGAGGCTAAAACTCCAGTGGTGGCGCCTGCCTCGATTCTGCTTGTGGCTCAGCCCTGCTCTTCCGCATCTGAGAACACTGCCCAGGCAGTCCTGAGCCTGGTACCTAAACAGCAATGGGATGCCCAGAGCCAGGTGTATCTGGGTTCACAAAGGAGCAACTTCCTCAGTAGTAGCTCATTCACCCACCTGTTCCTTCAGCAGGGAGTGGGCCAGACGGAACACGTGGAGGGCGGTAAGCCCCTTCTAGAGTATGGTGCCTCTCAGATAGACGAGAAGTCCAATCAGGTTTGAAAGAGGAGGAGGGTAAAGCGTGTGTGTGTGTGTGTGTTTTGTATCTGAGAGGGGGTTGGAGAGGGATGCCCACCACCTCCCTAGGATTCTCCTCTCGGTGGGTCCTTGCAGCTCTCCTTTTATCCCCCAACCCCCAATTCTGCCACAGCACTTTATCATACTTCTAGCTCTAGAAGGTCAGTGTAGTGTCACTTCCACTCTTACAGAAGGGAAACTGAGGCACAAACAGGCTCAGAACCTTGCGAAGGACCACAGAATGAAGCTGGTAGTGGAGCTGGGATTTGAACCCTGCAATCTGACTCCAGAGCTCCATGTATGACTCTGTCACGAAAGGACACATCAGAGGACAAAACAGCATGACCCTACACTCAGCAGCCACCTGTTAAAATTCTGATGCAATTTCTGTTGAACTTTCTTTTTGGGAATATTTTTCTTACAAAATCAATGTTCTACTCTCCATATAGTTTACTACCCTTGTGCTTAGAATCACTACTATATGGTGATTACTTCCTGTTGTTCACGTGTAGAAATATGATTTTCAATGGCAGCATATATTCCATTAATAATATGCTTTAAATTATCTAATTAATCTCTTCTTTTGATATTTAGGCTATTTCTAATTTTGCTTATTTATAAACCACACCAGACCGTGTATCCGTGTACATATTTCTGATCACCTGAATGCCTTTATAATTAGAGGGAAGGGAACTTACAGGCACAAAGTCATCAAATCACTGAACAGCATGGAGGGCAGAGACGGTGGAAGAACATGGCAGTGCCCACCCCTGGCCTGTTTGGGAAGGCTTCCCCTCGCAGCCTCGGTGGGCTCAGTGAAGATGGTTTGGTGTTGGATTGTCATCATCTTCACTGAACACTATTGAATTCTACCCCGGACAATTTCATTGGCTGATTTTCCAACAGCTTATCCTAAGTATTCTCAGAAATGAGACTGGGCCACTTGGAGAACATTTGGGGCTGCACAGAACCCTGGGAGAAACAGCAGTGTTGGGGAAGAGTCACATGGCTTTATTCAGCCTGTCTGTGAATCCAGTGGACTCCTAAGACTGCTCATTGCTGCGGTACAAGATGAGCGAGATCCAGTTTCTGCCCTCAGCCGTCAGTCATGCAGCCCCTGGCTACTCAGAAGACCATCCCACACCAGCAGCATCAACACTACCCTGGTGCTTGTGAGAAAGGCAGGGTCTCAGGATTCACGGAATCAGAGCCTGCGTTTTAACAGGAGCCTGGGTAGACTTGTTCCACATAGCACTTGAAGAGCTCTGGGCACAAGTGGTCCCTGAGACCTTAAGTCACTTCCATTTACCCATTTCCTACCTCCTGCGCAGCTGCGCGAAGGAAGTGTGGAAAACGATTTATGCCGGTGGGTGCGGTGGCCGCATCACTGACAGAACCGGAGCAGCCACGAGGGCAGGGCCAGTTCCTCTCAGCAGCCCTCCTGCTCATGTCTCTGTGCCTCCTGTCTCGTGTGGAGAAAGCCCCTCAATAAATGTACGTGGAAATAAACAGCCTGAGAGCGAAGCAGCGATATTTTATTCCCCCATAAAAGAGTCTGCAAAGAACTTGGGCTCAAGCCACTCTTTCCAATCTGCATCAGATGCTGTGAAAATACTAGGAAAGTAAGCAGAGGTTTCTGACAGAGAGGCTGGTTTTCAGAGTCTGGCCATTACCTGACATGCCCATGCCAGTTTTGGGTGTACTGCCAACCTTTGACAATGAGAATTTGGTCACCTTTATGTTTCTTGGTCTCATTGGTGTCATAAGGTGACCAGCCTGTCTGGTTAGCCTGGGAATGAGGTTTCCCAAGATGTGGGGCTTTCAGTTGTAAGACCAGAGAAGTTCTGAGCAAACAAGGATGTTGGTCGCCTTGGCCAGAAGACACCTTAGCAGCCCCCCACTCTGATGCCCTTACCTTACTGAGAAAGTCACTGATGCCTAGAGATGCCCGTGACTCCCCAAGGTACCAGTGCTGGTTAGAGGTTGCACTGAGTGTGCCCCCCAGAACTCCCGGCCCCCATGTGCCATGCCTGGACAACCCCATGCTAATGTCTGCATGGAAATCGTTGCACTGGCTACCAGGTGACCCTCACCTCCCATCCTCCCTGATATTACCTGTGTGAAGTTCAAGTCTAATGGAGTTCAAAAGATGGCTTAAAAACATCTGAAAAGTCTTCTAATAGTCTATGACTAATGGGCTGGACTTGGCTGTCTAATAAATTGCCTACTCTATGGAGCAGTTACAGTGACGATCCTCAGACACCCTTATCAGCACTTGATGCTCATGTAAACCGACTCTCATTAATGACAGGACAGCAACAGTGACACTGTGCAGGCCTCCGCCTGCTGTCCTCATCACACTTTGAAGTCCAGCTGCTAATAGTGGTGCCGACTACTGACATGAAAGCGGGTGGCAGGACTTACGGACATGGCTAATTTCAAACAATTGATGCTGGCTGTCATTTCTGCCAGAGGCTGCTTCTCCTGATCTTGGTCGTGGCAGAGCTGGCCCCCCCGGGGAATGATGAGGAGCTCAGGGGTCCAGTGACACCCCTACCTGAGAGATTTTAATATTCTAAAGCAGAAGACGTAAATGGTAGCTGAATTGTTCTATCAAGGTGTTTAAACTGTTTCATAACACTTAAAAACAGAGTATGTCATTGAAAAAACCAGATTTCTGGCTTTCCTTGCTCAATTGAAAGATTCACCTGCAGTGGGACATTCCACATGGTGACAACTGGCTGGAGGTGAGTAGTGGCTGTCCCTTTGAGATGAGGCTCTGCTCTTCAGTGCGCCCTGGTCCCCACTGTCCCCTGCCATCTGGCACCTGGTCCACTCTGTTTATTTAAGTCACGGGCCTGGAGTCCATATGCAGCTGAACCCATGAGCGGGTGTCGGACTCTCTTGTCTTATTCTTCAAACATACTTGATAGGTGAAAAAACCAAAGTGAGTTCAACTAATTGTTAGCCTCATAAATTTCTGATTTTGTCACTAAGGCCCCCAGATGAGTCCCAAATGAGAGACGGTGGGTTGAGAGAGCACACGAAGTGTAGGAAGGACTCCTGACTGGCAGTTAAATACCCAGGGCTCGTTGTGCCTGGGCCCCGCATCTGACCTAACAGGTCACGTCGAGAGATTCCTGACCCATCCGACGGTGGGTCTCTTCACCGGTGTGAGAGGGTGGCAGTGGTGACCTCCAGACCCCACCACACAACGAGCCACTCCTCCTTCTCTGCCCTGCTGGACCGTCTGGGTGCTTCTGCCTCCTGCCTCTCTCCCAGGGAGGAAGTGGGAAACGGTGGATGAAAAACAAACTTGAGGGCTCCGGCTCCGGCTCCGGCTCTGGCTCTGGTGCAGCCTAGGACTTGGGACGGGCTGCTGAGCCTTTCTGTACCTCAGTTTCCAGAATGGGGGCTGGGAGCAGGTAAGCTCTTAGGGTGCTTTTCTTGCTGACACTTGGTGGGACTCCGAAGTCCCTGGAGATGCTGTCCCTGTGTCCAGGTGACATGGTGAGTGTCCAGAGTGCATCAAGTCGGGATGTGTCCCTAGGGCCTCAGGAAAAGACAGAGAGTGCAGCCTGCAGTGGGTGGGGGTGGGGCAGGAAGGGGAGGGAGCTGGAATGTCCCCACTGGGAATTCAACCCCAGCCTCCTTTACCCCCTTGCTGGGTGACCTCAGGCAAGCCTTTTCACCTCTCTGGTATCCAGTTTCTTTATCTGTCAAACGAGGGTAACAATACTACTCTTGGAAGACTTGCTGTTGAAAGAAATATGACCATCTACACAGGGACTTCGCCTAGTGTTGGCACTGACAAAATAGCAGGCGTGGCTGTAGAAACTAGCAGGTCGTTAGCCAAAGCAAAATTCTGATTCCATCCCAGAGACCTGAGCGCGCTGGGTGGTTGTGCACTAACTAGCAGGGAAAGTCTTCACAATCCTGTGAGTTATAGGCTGTTCATGGGAAAGAGCCATTGTTCACACACAAATCCCAGCCTTGGGCATAGAGCATTCTGATCCCCTCCACTCCATGAGAATTTTCTGTAGACCTGCTCTGAGCCCAGAACTGAGTGGGCAGAAGAGCCTGCATGGTCACAGGCCTCAGTAAACAAACTCTTACTCTGGGGACCCTCTGGATTCTTGGGCTGAGAGAGGCAGAACCTTGAGAGAAACAGAAGAAACAAAGAGAAAATGCAAAGGAGGGAGAGAGAGAGGGAGGGAGGGAGGGAGGGAGGAAGGGAGGAAGGAAGGAAGAAAGAAAGGAGGGAAGGAAGGATGGAAGGAAGGAAGGAAGGAAGGAAGGAAGGAAGGAAGGAGAGGTGATTGAGGGGGAAGGTTCAAGCCCAGTAAACTATCTTCTCTGTGAGGGAGGAGATAAGGCAGTCTGCCAAGAGGCAGGACACTTAAGGAAAATGTAAAGTATTTGTGCTTTAGGGATTGGAAAGGAAACTTCCATTGATGAGGATTTATGTGAAAAGACTTCAACAGTTTTGGATGGAGCAAAGTCACCATGTAACTCTGAGTGGGTGCTCAGTCAGTGTTTGCTGATGCAGTGAGTGAGCAACTGAACTTTGGTGGGGCAAACACACCCACTGCGGGACCAGCCTGACGGTATTACCATATTCGCTCCTCAAGTGCAGTGCATTGAAGAGATGACTAGGACCAGGACTGTATTTGCTGCTTAAATAATGCTGAGTGCCAGGAATAAAGACTGGATTCAGGTTCTGGCAACATCTTGATAAATGCATCAGAAGTGGGGGGATGTAACGTGGAGATCAAGGTCATAAGGGGGACTATAGTTCTTATGAGTCTGTGGGCACGCTGTTCGGCTGAGAACTGGTCCCTCTGTCATTTACCACGGGGGAATAAGATACTCAAGGATCAGGTGGTCTCACACCTGGCTGCACAGTAGAATCACCTGGGAAGCTTTCAAAACTAACTCCCCCATCCCAGGTGTATGCCTTGGATGTATACCTAGGACTGTAATAATTACAATACTTATATTGTAATTGTTGGTTTCCTGGTCTATTTTCTCTATCAGATTATAAATCCTGTCTTATCCTCAGTGTCTTGCATGCTTACTCAAGGGTCTGGCCCTGAGGAGGCTTTTGATACTATTTATTAAATGTGTGAATGAAGGAAAGAATGAATGATAGATCCTGTTCCCAGCTAGCTCTTACCCTGGGGAGGGGTACCTGAAAAAGATGAGCAGAAGAAAAGACACTTCTCTAGTGCTGGCTCTGCCATTTTTGGGCTGCGTGGTTTGGGTGCAAGCCACTCCATGGCTCAGGGCCCCGAGCTCTCAAGGGCCCTGGGTTCTGCAAGCCCAGTGTGCTCTGGCTGCACTGGCTTCTCTGCAGCATCAGCTGCTGCCAAGGAGAACTCGTACTTACGGAGCGGGAATGTGCTGGCGTGCTCCTCCCGATTTTCCTCCGACTCTGACGGCAAGTGGAGCCTCCCAGGCGTGGGTGGTCCACGGCTGCCCAGCAGGCCCCAAGGCCCGGGGGCTGGAACACTTTCTTCAGGCCTAACCCCTGGAAGACAATTCCTGGACCAAAGAGGCCCCCTGCTCGGGGTTTCCAGGCACCTTCGGAGCCACACCTTCACGTGAGCGTGGCTGGGCCTGACCCAATTTTCAAGGGGTCGTCTCCCACCTTCCCCTTCCCTACCTCAAGCTGGGGTGGATATTTGGCCATGATGTTAGGGTCAGGGCTGCAAATGTTGGACTCACACAAGGAACAGCCTCCGCTGACAGCCAGCCCCCATTTCCTCTCTGCTCTGCCTTGGAGGTCAATGGGGCTCTGTGTGCAGCTGAAAATGCCTGGGGTGTGGAAGCAGAGAGGCCGGTCTGGTGCTTCTGGCCAGGACGGAGGGCAGAGGTGCCAGTAGTGGGCCTGAAAGGCTGGTGGTTAGCGGCTGTGGAGTACGATCTCTCCAACGTGAGAACCTTGGAAAGGCGTTAGTAAACCTCTGACACCCTGGACACAGAGCCCAGCTCAGCCTGACAATGGGGCGCACCCGCTCCAGCAGGACTTTTCCAGGCACACAGAGTATCTTGGGTGAGTCATACTCAGCTCGACTGGGGTGGGGGGCCGGGGGGCTGGCTGAGCCTTAGACCCACAGAGGATCTCGAACCCTTTGATGAACAGTCAAACCTTTCCGTGCCTTTCCATTCCAGCAGGACCTGCAAGCTGTCACTAATTGGATTTGAGTTTGGATGGCTTCCTGTGGGCACCTGAGGATTGCAAAAGAAGCCACCTGGACTGGAGTTGGCAGGAGGCCTACATTTTTGCCGGGCTAAGAATTTGGGCATGCGAGTAAGCCATTCCTCTTACATCTTGAAGGCTGTCTCACTTGGGGAGCCAAGGTACCATGTTGCTGCATATCCAGGAGTTTTCAGACACCCTCGTGTCAGGTAGGCCAGAGCGAAGTGGCTGGGAGGAGGGCAGCTCGTCCTTCAACCAGAAGTTGAGCTGGGTGTACATTTGTGAGCCCAAATGTGTGTCTCTCTAAATGTTTCTCTCTCCTGTGTTTGTAGAAGCAAGGGGGCAGGGGAGAGAGAGAGAGAGAGAGAGAGAGAGAGAGAGAGAGAGAGAGAGGGAGAGAACACAGAGCATAGAAGAACATACAACCATAAAATGCATTGATTATTCAACAACTCCTTTTGAGTATCTAATCTATGCAGGAAACTGTGCCAGGCCCACAGTAGGTAGAAGAAGAGAAATAGCTCCTCCCTTCACAAGTGTCACAGAAGAGGATGGTGGACGAGTTGGGTTGCAGCCACAGGTCTGGGTGGGGGCCCTGCATCTGCCATTTACTCTCCGTGGGACCTGAGGCAGATGGTTTGGCTTCTCTGTAGTTTCTTCTTCATGGAGCTGCTCTGAGGGCCTAAGGAGCTAATGTTTGTGACGCCTTTAGCAGGGGCAGGCCTGAAGGATAGTCTGGAGGAGTGGCAGAGGCAGCGGCGGGCGGCTGTGCCTGGCAATGGATGTACACACGTGCACAGGTGCAGCCCCTGTGATTACCTGGGGGCCCTTTTACATCTCTGTTCCCACGTCACCTTGTTCTTACCTTCACGGAAGTACGTCACCCATGGCATGGTGACTGTCGGTTCCCATGCTGGTCTCTTGGATGGCCTGAGAACTTCTTGTCTATGGGAACCCCACATTATTCGTGTTTTAGCCCTTAGCTTCAAACAGAGAGCTAGCACACGGCAATCCACAAGCCCACTCTAACCCAGCTCTCCCGGCCCCCATCCTGATTTTTCCTGGCATGCTATAAAACTGACTTCTTTCCTTTGTCTATTGTCTGTCTCTCCCCACTTGGATGTCAGCTCCAGGAGAGCAGGATTCTGTCTTTTCCCCCAGGACCCAGACACATCCTCTGTGCATGAATACCCACGGTGCCTGACTCAGTAAATATTGTCAAATGAACTAATGGATAACTTAGCAGCATTTTATGGAATTACTGATCAGACTGCAGTTATTTGAGGCAGGAGAGAGAAGAGTATATTCTAGCACAGAGCGCAAGCATGCCCAGGACTCAGGCTAAGAGAAGGGCCATTTCTGGTCCCTTCCCTTCCAACCTGTGGGACTTTTGCAAGTTACTTACCCTCCCTAAGACTCAGCTGACACAGAAGTAGAATGGCCATGGCTATAGTGCCTACCTGGTGGGATGCTGACACAATCGCAAAGAGGGATGTAAATCACTTAGCACCCTGCCTGGCATAGGGGATGCAGCAACGATGACATCGATCATTGTTGCAGCCACACTGAACACACTGCTGATGGGTTGTTCAGGGAGGAGCCACATGCTTCTGCCAGAATGGCATTGTCCTGTCTTCCTGTTATAACTAGCATTGCTTTCCATGGCGCTGGCTGACTTAGAAGTCATAGTGGACGTGTCCTTCACACAACGACTGCTGCAAAACCTCAGTCCGTGTATTTAGTCTGCTGCTTATGTCACAAGCAATGTGGCTTCCATCACTGCTTTGCAGCGAAAACCTTTATGACCCCATCCCACCCCTCTGCCCTGAGGCTGCCCACTGAAATGCTGCTCCAACTATAAAAACACGCCCCTGGGGAATTCTGTGTGCATGCAGGGATCACCTCTGGCTTGAGTTCAAGTTCTGTGATTCCGATTTCCTCTGCCCAGGCATGGATTTATGGAGTGCCTACTGTGTGCGCTGTGGCCTGGCTCATTCCGTCCACCATCCTCCCATCTAGGGTGGCCTGGGGGCACCCCCACCCCTCTACCTGGCTGCATCTGGGACTCATTGGTGCCGTCACGACAGTTTGTTTATGTGTAATTTCTGGCTAAGACTTGAAAGTTGAACTACCGCTCCTTTCTCTAAACAGCCACTACTGTTATACAAAAAGCAGGCCAGACCATCTCCCACTTGGATGTTGGACCAAAATATCTATTCCCAGTGCTCCTCGTGAGAGAGAAATCAAAGGGGCTTGTTTACTCCCAAAGGAAAGCTTGCAAAGTTCAGAATCCCACCGGACTGGCTGTTTCACCTGGAGGAAGACGCCGGCTGAGAAGCTCAAGCTGCAAAGGTGAAGCTCAAGGTGAGCCTACGGGTTTGTGGACAGCGACAGTCCTCCCTGGGGATGAGTCAGACATCCTGAAACTCATGGGCAGGCAACTCGGGCCCACCAGTTGGGGGGGGCAGAAACCACGGCCCAGAGCTGAGGCTCAGCGGGTTTCCTCTGCACATCCGTCTCTCCCTCAGTCCCTCCTCTTTCCCTCGCTCTTTTCTCTCCTTCCTCTCGGGAAGGCGCACTGGCATGGTGGGTCTGAGAGAGAAAGTCGCCTTTGTTCTTCCTGCTAATGTTTTCATTAGAAAGGGGATTCTCCTGTGTGCATGTCCCTGACCTCTCGCAGCCCCGGTCATCGGGTTTCAGGACCATGATTTGGACAGCTGCACGGGCTGATTTGATCAGGTATCCGAGCAGGGCTGCAGCTCTCCACGCCAAGGGAGGCCCTGGTGCTGCCGGTCCCACAGGCCCAGGCCCTGGAGGTGGCCACCACCTCTGTGGCCAGCTGTCCATCAAAACAGGTCGGCAGCCCTTACGTGGGTGGGAGGATTTCGATGTGGCCCCAGCTTATAATTTGTTTAATTGTGCCTCCAAGGAGAGAAATGAAGGAAGGACGACTGACTGTTTGACCTCCATTTCTTCTTCCTGCGGGGCAGTAGGGTCCAATGGGCTTCCTGTCTGACACAGTCCTGGGGACTGGGGTAGACGACGAGTTATGGGAGGACCTAACAAATACTATATAGTTGTTTCCAAAATGTGATTCCGATTGAGGCCAGGAAGCCCCTCGATGCCATCAGCTTCTTATAGGGTGTGGGCTTACACAGTCTGACAACTCTTCCTACGAGCTGTATGAATTTCCTATGGCTGCTGGAGGAAAGTATCCCAAACTTGGTGGGTGGGGAGGGCAGGGCAGACAAGGGAGGGGCATGGTTCAAATAGCAGAAATTTAGTGTCTCCCATTTCTGGAGGCCAGATGTCTAAGATCAAGGTGTTGGCGAGGCCAGACTTCCTCTGAAGTCTCTGAAAGAAGATCGCCAAGGTTGCCTCTCTTCTCTCTCCTGGGCTTGCTGGGAGTCCTTGGCATTCCTTGGCTTATGGATGCATCACTCCCATCGCTGCTCCTGTGTCTGTGTCCAAATTTCCCTCTTTACTAGGACGCCAGTCATTGGATTAGGGCCCGTCCTAGTCTAGTATGACCTCATTTTAACGTGATGGTATCTGCAATGACCTTATCCCCAAATCAGGCCACACTCAGAAGCTTTGGGGGATTAGGAGTTGAAAATATGATTTGGGGGGACACAGTTCAACCCAATACAAAGCTATTCTCCACAGAGGTCCTTTTTGCCTGGAGGGCTCAGTTTTCTCATCTGTAAAATAGAAACAATAGTCCTATGTTCTCCTTTGGGCTGAACTGGGGACTAAATTGGCTCAGAGGTGTGGCGCTCAGAGCCCTACTTGGCACACAGCTTCTGGGATACACGGGGTCCTGCTCTCACTGTTATCATCAGGCACAGTGCTTCCAAAACAGCATGCAAGGAAAGAGGGTCAGGGTCAAGTGCATGTCACACACTTTGGTGATCTCTGGTCACCCTCAGAATAAAATTCACACAGCCCCCAGAACTCATCCAGCTCATGGGCCCAGCCATGAGGGCTTCTCCTCCTTGCTCTGTCACTCACACTGGCTGCTGCCTCGGAACCTTCTCCCGTGCCAGATGCTGATCCACTGCCCAGGATGCTGTTCTGTGGCTCACTGATGGCTGGGCTGTTCCTCACCTGCTCGTCCACCCCACCTGAAGCTGGTGTCCCTGTCTGGGTTATGCTCCAGCTCAGCATCTGGTCAAACTGCTGCTGTGCTGTCCTTTGCTTTCTTCACGACGGTTGCATGATCTGTCATTTCCTATAGGTCAGTGTTCGTCTATGCTCATTATCTAAACGTGTCTAGTAAGTAAACTTCACGAAGGCAGGCACTGTCTGACTTGTATTTCTCAGTGTGTGCCTGGCACCAGGGGGCACCCTGTAGTCTTGAACCTGAGCCCCATATGGCGGCAGACACCATCATGTTGGGACCTTCCATCCGGGGGCCCACAGCAAAGAGCAGATGTGTGGGACAGCTTGGTTTGTCTCACCCGAACTCATGTTTTCCTATTCTGTTTGTTTCTATTGAAGTTCTTATTTTGAAAAGAAGTGGGCCACCTGTAGAAGAATTGCAGTATGTTACAATGAACTGCCACGTTTCTGTCACCTAGATGTGCTTATTATCAACATTTAGCCGCATTTGCTCTTTTGCTCTGTCTCATGGTCAGCATCATCGTAATCATCGCTTGTTTCTTTATTTTCGCTGAACTCTTTAAAAGTACCCTGCGGGATGAGTTGGGGTTTGTTTGTTTGTTTGTTTTTGTCTCTAAATATGTCAGCATTGTCTCCTGGGATCAAGGACACTCTCCTACACAACCACTTTGTCACCATGCTTTAATGAAATTCACATTCACGTCTCACCACTCGTCCCAGTAATGACCTTCATGGCAATTTTTGCCTTCTACTCCAGGCTTCAACCTGGAATCACACATCATCTCTCCTTTAGTCTGGAACATTCCTCAGGCCATCATTGTCTTTCATTTCAGCTGCATTTTGGAAGCCTACAGACTTACCCTTCTGTGGCTTGCTCCCCTATTCAAGTTTGTCTGACAGGATTCAATTGAACTTATGCATTGTCGGAAACCCAGGTGTTTTAGCAATGAGAGACTTTTCCACTATAAAAAGTGCTTCACTTTTTAAAAAATTAATAAACTTAGCAACATTGGGCCCAAATTCCACAGGGGATGTCATTCACAATGTCTACCCCACAGCTTCCAGCTCTGCAGGTGTGGGCCCCACCCTCATGGAGAGAGGAAGCTTCTCCTCCTCAGCCAGGAGTCCCTGGATGTGGCCTTCACCACTGTGGGTCTCAGAGAATAGTAACAGAAAAAACATTTGACAAGAGAGCATCTCCCAAGTGTCAGAGCCCAGAAAATATTACTATTTTTTAATTTTTTTAGACAGAGGGGAAGGGAAGGAGAAAAAGAGGAAGAGAAACATCAATGTGTGGTTGCTCTCACACGCCCCCTACTGGGGACCTGGCTGGCAACCCAGGCATGTGCCCTGACTGGTAATCAAACTGGCAACTCTTTGGTTCACAGGTCGGTGCTCAACCCACCAAGCCATATCAGTCAGGGCGAAAATATGATTCCTTCCTTCTAAATCCATAAAAGGATATACATTGATGCTTCCACTGCTGGAGGGAGGGGCATCACAAAGAAAGATGGCGTCTAAGCAAGAAGAGCTGGCACGTTGCATGGATTTGTGCAACAGCGGAAGGAATAGGTGATAAAGTGGTATTGCTGAGAAGTGGCCCTGTAAGTCATCCACAAACGGTTTACTGGCTATGGCGATCTTTCTTAAGAACGCAGATGCTCACAGCTCTCTGAAGTGACAATGCCAATATCAAAGAGAAGCAAGGTCATGCCCATGCGGGCCACTGTGGGCCTTGGCCAGGATGAGCCACTACCCAACCATGCCTTGCTAAGACTTTAACTAGCCCCCTGAATCTCAGCTATAATGTCCCGAGTGTAGACATGTTCATGCTCAGTGCTGATTACCCAGCAGGTGCGAATTTCCTATATTTTGAATAAATACATAAATTATTGGATAAATGTCAAGTAACTATTTCTGTTCTTCTCAACTAATTCTTTGGCTCACTCCCTAAATAAGTACTTCTTCATCTTCTTAAATGGCTCTATCCTTTTGAGAAACATAGGAACACTCCCCTAAAAGGCTACAGAGAGTAAGTTCTCATTAGTGATTACAATCCCATCTGAAAATCTCCACCAACCAAAAATATGTTGTCGCTCTGTATTGCCAAGTTATGCAAAAAAAGCTTTCCTCTCATGCATTGTATAATATCATAAAGTGGAATCTTTTTTTCTTGTCTACCTCTCTATTCAAGAGGTTGCAATTGCCTATTCAAAGGGAGGGGCACGTGACACCCCTTTCTTGGGTGACTCTGACCTAAAGCTTTAGGATGGAGAACCTCTGGGCTGGGGGACACCTGATCCCAGGCAAATCCAACATTGTGGTCACTGTTCGTGGTCACCAGGAGGCTGGTCTCAAGGTCTGAAGGAGGTGTCTTCTCACAGGAACTGGCCCCAGTGGGTCCACTCACGGCCCCAGATGCCCTGGTGCCTCTGCACCCTGTGCTTCTCCCACGTGGAGGAAATGCTGCCCCATGCAGACAGAAAACAGACAGCCAAGGCAGCCAGCTGCCCCAAGTGCCCGACTTCAATGAAACCGTGCATGTTTCTGAAAAACAAACAATGAAGAAGGCGTCTGGGGTGTGCTGGGCTGTTTATCTCTCCATATCCTTATGTATTTGCTGATAAAGATCATACTTGGAAACTTTATTTCACAGCGATTAGGACAAATTTTCCAGTTAATAATTACAGGTATTAGAAAACCGTCATCTGATCTGGCTGCGAGACAACGCACGGGTTACTCCTCCTTTTTAGCCATAGTAATGACGGCATCAGCCAGTTTCAGAAAAGATCAAATAGAATAGCTGATTTGGATTATCCAACATAATGGTCCAGTGTGCTAAATTAACTGTGAAATCTTCTAATTTTATACAGGCATATAAAAAACATTTTTTATGCCTAAATGCATCGAAGAGCATGTTTTCAACTAGCTTTAAACAGGCTTTCAGCCTAGTTAAGAAAGGCAGTTCACAACATGGGCTCTGGAGCCAGGTGCTTGGGTTCAAATCCTGCCTCTTCCACTTCCTGCCTGGGTTAGCCTCAAGCATGTTACACACAGTCTTAGAGCAAAGGGAATAATGATCACAGTTCCCACAATGTGGGTTGGGAGGCTACATGGGTTAATTTATACAACGGCTTCACTCGGATCCCAGCACATGGAAAGTGTGTGGTAGAAGTTAGAGATGCTAATGATGGTGATGATGGTGATGACGACGATGACGATGATGATGATGATTCTCATAACGTACACTGAGCACTTTGTACCTGCAGGTGCCACTCAAGCGTGACGTGTACAGATTCTGTTATTCTCCTAGGGCCATCACTATCTCTGTCTTCTGATGAAAATGGAAGACGCTTAGGGAAGTTAGGAAACTGGAAGTGATTTGAGGCCAGACCTGCCAGATTGACCCAGGCCTCCCGTGGCCAAATTTTGGGGGTGTAAAGATGGACAGGACATGAGCCCTGCCTCAAGAGGCCCAACCCTCCCCCACCTCTGACAGGCAAAAGCCTGCGGTGCTGCGGAACTCGTGTCAGGGGACAGCAGGTGTCATTCGACCTCCACAGACTCCCTGTCCCCTGGTTGGGTCAGACACTGCCACATCCATATAGTTAAAGATAGATTTCCAGACTATATGAGGATCATCAAGCTAGTGATTTGTCACTACCTCTACATAATCACTTCTTTATACTTTGTGTTAACATGCTTGTCTTATTCCAGGACAATTTTATATTCTGATGTTATTGATGAGAGTTGTGATTACTGTCATTAAATACACCTCCAGTATTTTCTTGGTTAAAAAAACTACAGTGATGGGTTTTTGTAATGTAGCCTATTCTTTAAGAAATAAAGGTGTTTATATGTTACTTTCTGCCAACATAATCTTTTCTATCCTGAGTTGTGTTGTAGCCTTTTATGAGCTTATTCTAAAGCAAGAGAAGCTCAGCAAATCTGTCTATAAAAGTATCTGTTGGCTTTAGGAATTTTTTTTTGCACCAGAAAAAAATGGAAGCTTCATTGTTCTCTTTTAATATATGCTGTGATGACAAGAAAAAAAACAAGATACATTGCCACTCGGAGAAGTTACATGGCTCATTCAAGTTCATACAAGCGGCCTCAGAAGGGCCTCCCCACTTTAGTGTTCTGGTGAATGCCACCCAGACCTGACTTGGGTCTTCCAGCCCTGACTAGGGGGAGCCACACAGCCCTGCTCAGCAGGGACCAGCAGGATGGTCCCAAAGGATCCGTGCACCCAGAATGGCCACCATGCTGGGCTGTGTTAAGATGACCAGGTAGAATGATGGCAATCACCTTGACAGCTGGCCCATTTGCTTGGCCTTGTGACAAGCATAGTAAGCAGATGTGTTTGAAACAGTGTAGTCGGAGACCTCGTTTCAGGCAGAGAGTGAGGGGCAGTTATTGTGTAAAACAAAGCGCACTGGTTGGAGATCTGGCACTGAAGCCAGACTCTCCCGCGTGTCCACGTGTGAAGCTCAAGGGCCTGGCCACGGACCACACAGCAGGACTCTGATAGGCCAGAATCACTACAGGGGGCCCACTTGACCCCAAGGGCCATGCTCTTAACCACTTCTCCACATGTCCTTCCTCAACCAGCTCTACTTGGCCTTGAAGGAAACCAATGGCTTGAGACACCATGTCAAGATAAATTGCATATAAACTTATTTTATGAATGATAATTATTACAGGCTGGTGATTAACACTGGCCCTGGAATGACCAGCTCTACATGTTTGTGTCCTAACTGAAGCCTGTCCACTAATGATTAACCACTTAGTTTGTCAATGAGAAGGTTTTGGTTACCACCTCCAGTCTCAGCCTGAAACTTTATTTATGTAACTGAGGGCTAATGTCCCAAACAATGCCTCTTAACACATCTTGCTTCATAAGGCTAATTGCCATCTTCTCGTTATGCTCTTTGCTTATTCTGAGTGCTTCTAATAAGGTCAAGTAGTGTTCTGTTATGTATCTATCTATCCCCACCCTCCTTCTGCAAAGGATTAGCAGACACTTGTTAAGTAACAAACCAATAGGTAGAAATCTGTAGTCAGCAAAGGCACCATCAACATCAGATTGGTCCGTGATCTTTGGGACTTTAAGATCACTCAGAGATAACAGAATCCAGTTGTGAAATTGGTTTCATTTCTTCATTTGGAACACAAGCCATGTTTGTTAAATCAGTGAATCACCAGCACAAGCTCTGAAAGATGTTTGGCTATTCTAAAATTCAAACCGACTTCCAAAGATAAAGATTTGCTATCCCTAAAGATACGCAAAGATAGGGGCCAGATCCAAATATCTTTGAAGGCAGTTCTTCTTAAAGACCTCTTTTAGACACATGTTGGGGACCAACCAGACTATTCAAGTGAGTGGCTAGCTTCCCTCTAAAGGAGTGCTTTAGTAATACCAGTAGTGTATTTTTAAAAAACTACTCTTGCCCTGGCTGGCATAGCTCAGTGGATTGAGTGCGGGCTGCGAACCAAAGCATCACAGGTTCGATTCCCAGTCAGGGCACATGCCTGGGTTGCAGGCCATGGCCCCCAGCAACCACACATTGATGTCTCTCTCTCTCTCTCTCTCCCTCCTTTCCCTCTCTAAAAATAAATAAATAAAATCTTTAAAAAAATAAATAAAACCTTTAAAAATTTTTAAAAACTATTCTTTACTGAGGATGTTTATATTTAGTCCATCATGACTTATGCACATCACCCACTGTCCTTGTCCTCACAACATACGGACCAGAGAGCAGGTTGAGAGAACACAGAGCTGGCCCCAAACCAGGCCCCAAACCAGGTCATGATTGCTGGGGTCAGGATCTGAACCCTGAGATGTCAGCTCTGAAATCTCAGCCTTGTCTAACCTACACGCACATTTATTCTCTTATGAGATGCTTGCCCTGGTGGGCGAGTTGGTCAGGTGGTAAGGGGTGGAGAGAACAGGGCGTCTGCGGAGAACTTCGCTGTGGCTGGAGGAGGGGGCATGGGAAGGGGAGATGGAGGGGCCAAGATGAGAAGCTAGAAACTTCTGCAAGGGCCATAGGTTCTTAACTCTGGCTGCATAGTTAGAATCCCTGTGGGGAGCCCCCCAAAAATATAAATGATGGAATTTCACCTCAAATCAATTAAGTCACAAATATGGAGATAGGACTTCATCAAATAAATGCCAGTGTTTCTTCAAAAGCTCCTCAAGGGGGTTCTCATGTTTGGCCGGCGCTCAGATCCACTGGGGTAGACTGTGAAAGGCCATGTCAGCCAGATTATAAGGATTCCTAATTCGGTCTATTTGGTACATTTTCTTTCACAACTCTTCCCCAAGGCGAGTTCCTTTGTCCCACATCCAGGAGCAAAGCAGGGGGCGTGCCACACGGAGGAGAAGTCGGGGTGGAGGACCGCAGGGCTGAGTGACATCTGACAACGTCTTTCTAGTCAACTTGAGAAACAGCACAAACAAGCCGTGAAATTTTGCTTCTCCTCTGCCTGGGGGCTCCTGGTCGGCTGCCACAGAATCATCAGCCTCTTAGAAAGTGTCTATCTGCTCCGGAAAGGCCATGGGACCGCAGGAGGCACACACGGTCCCAGCCTGGAACCATCGCGTGCCAGAACCAGCAGCACAGGGCAGAGCAACCCTCAGCCCCCCCGGCTGACCGGCGGTCCTCCCCGGGATGCCCCGGCTCCGACCTGAAGGCTGCGTAGGGTCCAGGGAGAGCTGCATTCCTGTTTCTTAGGTTTCCCCGGGAGGTCACGATCGACAGCCAGTGGGAGGCGGCATCCCACACTTCCAAAGCAGTTTGTCCTTAGCCTCAAAACTGGTGAGTCTTCCCTGGCAAACTTAACCAGTACTGAGGGGACGCTTCCCACTGAAATTCACTTTCCCCCGACCCCGCCACCCAGAAACGTGATTCCTCTAGAAAAATAACTCCTTCCCTGTTCCCAGGGATTCCTCTTCCCTAGAGGAGGCTTTCCCCAGCAAGCCAAGGTTTTGGGGATCACTTTAAGAAAATGTTCACCTTAGCTTCATTATTGGACTTTAGAAAAAGTAAAAACACCACCAAACTATAACTCTGGTCACTAAATTTTCAAAGTAATGAAATTAAAGAAGTCCTCACATATCATTTCTGTACTTATTGTACTAACCCCTGACATACTAAACATCAACATTCATTCAGTGCTTATTCGATTGTAGTGAAACTGGAAAGTTCACTGAATTTTGGCGGCTTAGTAAATTTGATGTAATATGAGTGTACATACATGGAAATAGGAAGTATTGCTAAAAAAATAAATAAAACTTACATTCTTTTTTGTCTACGAATTCCTCTCTAAGATTTTATACCAAGGAAAAGGGACACCTGAAGTTAAAAATCGAATGTGTAAAGATGTTCACTGCTAGGTTGTGTGACGGCCAGTACCTGGAATGTATCTAAATGTCCCAGCACAGGGGTTAGCAACCTCTTTCTTAAAGGGCCAGGTAGTAAATGCTGTTGGCTCTGCAGCCAGATACCTGCAGTCTCTTCCGCAACTGCTCAGCTCTCCCGGGTGGCACAAAAACTACTGCAGGCAGCATGTAAATGAATGGGTGTGAACTGTGCTGCAATAAAACTTTATTTACAAAATCTGGCAGCAGGCCAGAGCTTGCTGAGCCCTGTTCGAAAATAATGAATTTGGTCATCATATTCTAAAACAATAAAATATGATTATTTAGCTACCTGGAGATCCTATAGGAATTTGGGAAAATGTAAATGATGCCCTGTTGATGCAAAAAAACAGAAAACACGTGTACAATGGCAACTATAAAAAGTGCGTACGTCAATGGCAAACGGCTGAAAGGAGACGTCAAGTGAGGAGGGGTGAGTGGTGTTGGCAGGGGTGGGCGTGTTGCCACACTCAGGGTTTGCTCTGAAAGTGGTTTACACACCAGACGTTTTCCACGAGACCTGAGGCCGCAAACCCGTGTCTGAGGAGGATGGGACGCCATGGTGCTGTCCTGCGGCCAGCTTGCTTTTGCGGTGGTATGTTCACCCACCGCACCCTGCAAGATAACACCCTCCATTCATTCAGTTGTTTGTGGATTTCCTGAGAGCTGTTTACTAACAAACAAGGGGACATCTGTCATGTGTCAGACCTAGAGGAGCTCACATGTATGAAGGAGACAGACCAGGTTCCTGACCTGGGAAGCTTCCATTCAGGTGGGACGAGGGCAGGTCAGCCAGAGTCAGCACAGGTAAGCCCCGTGAGTCCTCGTAAGGAGCAGGCTCTCCCCCCTCAGGTGATGGGAGGGCCTTGAAAGGCGGTAGGCAGGGTGGAGAATGGTCTTCAGGGCTTGTGCCCTGCTGGGGGCTACAGATCTAGAAGAAGAGGTGATGGCGGTAAGTGTACCTGTGCCCACCTGGGACAAACTAGCCCTGAATGAAGGAGGGGAAGAGCTGGGCATGGCTGACCGCTGCCCAACGGAAGGATGGAGATGACGTCATCAGAGCTCCATAAACTCACGCCCCCAGCCTCCACGAAGCTGCACCTCACCTTCAGCAGGGCGCCCTGTCCTGTGGACTTGGACACAACCCCAGATGGGCTCTCTGCCGGTGAGTAAAGCACATCAGAGCCAAGCCTGTCTCACCAGAGTCTCGGGACAGGTTCGGATTTATGTCCAAGAGCGTGCAAGGAGCCTCAAGTGTAAAATTCCAGATGTTCACCCCGCAGATGTTTCACGTGCAATTTGGGAATTGGGGAACACTCGAAATAGCATTCGCCCATAAAATTGCCTGAAATGCAGCCCAAATGTATCCGTAAAAAGTAACTAAATAGCTATTTATCGTTATTAGTCCAAGTCCTTCGAGCTTCCACTCTGGGCTGGGTGTCGATCTGACCGAGTGCGGGCCAGTTCTGGGCGGCGACCTCAGGGGTGCCTCGCGGATGCCCCGAGCTCTGGTTTACAGAGTGAAGCCAGCGGTTGGCCGAGTCTCCCCTCGGCCCTGGCACCTGACCAGGACCCGTGGAGAAAGCCCCAGTGGGCTGTTCTAAAACATTTTCTTCTTCATAAATATACCAACGTATAGAAAAGGAAGCAGGTTAGGAGGTGATGGAATTGTCAACCATTGCCGGGCAGCGAGTGTGAGGATTCCCTCGGTTGTGGCCGGTGGACCTAGCACACAGGTCGCCGTTTTAACCGTGTTAAAGTGTCCGGTTTTGATGGCCTGAAGCACATTCATAAGGTGGTGCAACCATCGCCACTGTCTAGTCCCAAGACATTTCTATCTCCCCTAAAAGAAAACCTGTCCCCATCCACAGCCACTCCCCTCCCCACCCCACCCCCGGCAACCGCGAATCTGCTTTCTGTCTCTGTGGCTTTGCCTGCTCTGGACTCTTCCTATAAATGGAGTCAGACAGTATGTGGTCTCTTGTTTCCAACAAGCACATAAAAAGACACTCAGCCTCATTAGTCATCGGGGGACAGCAAATCAGCCACGATGAGACACCACTTCACACCCTCCTGCATGGCCGTGATCAAACAATGGGAAGTCGGTGCTGGTGAGCCCGGTGCACCCGCACTTGTGGGGGCGAGGGGGGCATGTGGGAGGGCAGGGAGAGAGAGGAGCTCGTGGCATGAGCTGGCTCTCTTGTTGGCGAGTAGCAAGGACCTACCAGCTCCGACTTAACCAAAACAAGGGGGATTTGTAAGAACACTGGGACGGAGCTGGACCTCTGAAGGGGTGGAAACCAGATCCTGGGAGAATGTAGGGTATCGCTTGCCCTCTCTTCTCTCTTATTTTTCTTTCTTTTCTTTCTTCTTCTCTCCTCTCTTCTCTGCTCCCCTCTTTCTCTCTCTCTGCTCCCCCCACTCGAGATCTCCCTGTGTCTTTCCTCATTGACCATATCCTTTCAGTCCATTTCCTTTGCTGCTGGGGAAATAGTTTCACAACAATGTCTATGTCTAGCAGCCTGAAGCCAGGCTAGCCCCCAGGCTCTTGGCCCCAGTTCCAGATTCACAGGGAGGGGGTCTGATTTCCGGCTGGCCCAGCTGGAGTCACATGGCTCCCCTGAGCCCATCAGCTGTGGCTGGGGGCACACAGGGGCACTGGAGGTGGCAGGGAGGTTAAGAAAAGTGCCTGTGAGCAGGGGAAGCCCTCTCGAGGTCTGCTCGCCCCAGGGAGCTGCTGAGCACACTCACCCTACAGGTCGCTCGTTCCCTCTTTGTTTGTCTATTAATTCATCAGATGTGTGTTGAGTTCCTGCTATGCACCAGGCATCATCCTAGGGCCAGGGTACATGTCCATTAACAAAATACATGGACATGTCCGCCTTCAGTAAACCTGCACCCAGCAGGGGGAAGACCCTAAAAACAGGTAAATGGAACTGCTGACTGATGGGGAGAAGCAAGTGCTGTAATGAGAATTCAAGGAGGGAGACACATGGCGACAGCAGCGGGCAGTTGTGGTTTTAGCTCAGGTGGACAGGGAAGGCCCCTCTGAGAGGGGACATTTGGCAGGGGCCTGGATGAAAGCGGTGTGCTGGGCAGCTATTGCAGGTGGCCCTGCACACACAAAGGCCATGTGGCAGGCTGGTCTGAGTGCTTGAGACAAGCAGGCCAGTGGGACCGGAGTTGAGGGACAGAAGGAGTGGACCCACAGGTCTTACATGTCATGCACATGGAGTTGGCTGCATAGCTTTCTGGGCATTCACACAGGCACACTCTGTTGCTGCTATGATGTGTCTCATGAGAACAAGGGGGCTTCTTGGGGGCCCCGAGACTTGGACAGATCCTGAAGTTCAGAGCTAAGCGGCTTAGATTTGAGTCTCAGGCAGTCACTCACTGCCTGTGGTGCATCTCGGGCCTCCAGGTCTCCCTCTGGAGGGCGGCGCTACGAGCTAGTCCCAGCCTGGCTGTGGGAATCCCCGAGACCAGGAGCTGGGTTGGCAGGCTCCCCGACCCCGCTAGCCACGCCCATGCCTCCAGGCTGCTGGGCGGGTGGAGGGCTCCCGGTCCAGAAAGGCAAGCTGCGGTGGGGAAGTATAAGGCCACGATTGTGTACCCGATTGTGTACCCGCCGGCGGCAGAGATGACAGGGCTCGTTTCTCAGAGACCTGCGATGACAGTTGTGGCTCGGGGTCGCGGCCGCGGCCGCACTCCCCCCACGGCTCGCAGCCTCGTCTCCCACTGCTGGGAGCTCAGGATGAAAAATGAGGGGCATTCCCGGCGCTGGTATGTGTGCTTGATGGAGAGACGGGGGCCGGCTCCAGGGTGACTTGGCGGCGGCCACACGGGTGGACGAGCTCTCACTCACCTGCCTGCCCCTCGGCCAGTGTCCCCAGACGGAGGCTGGAATCCTTGACAGGAAAACCTGAAAGATTGGTCCCCACGGCACCGTCCTGATAATCTACGGGGCCCCCAAGGCCCCAGAAAAGGCCACAGTCCTGATAGGGGCCCTAGCCCGTGGGTCCCAGGGGCCCTGTCAATCAGGCCGAGGCAGGAGCGAAGGCGGACGGGTCAGGCGGCTTTAAAGAAAGCCCTGCATTGTTTTTAAAGGGTGACTCGTTTGCTTCTTAGGTTTCACGGGGAAGTCTGTGTGGCCTCGGAGGCTAATTTAGCATGAGCTGGGAGCTGGGTGAGCCAGGCCTGAGGAGCAGCCCCTCTGGGCCCTTAGGTGGTGCTGTGGCCGGGCCTCGGGGGAGGGGGAAGGGCACATTTTTATCCCATATTTGGTGATGTGGTGGGCTTCACGTTCTTCTTGCTCTCTCATTTGTCAGGATCTTAATGAGAAACCCCAAAAGGATTTAGAAATTTCCCTTTCCCAAGGACAGGAAATAAATTCGAAAGTTCTAGGGAATGAGGGGAAAACCCATTGCAGGGAGGGACACAGTCTTTGTTGTCTGTGTGTATGAGACTGTGTGTGTGTGTGAGTGTGAATGTCTGTGAGTGTGTGACTGAGAGAGTGTGTGAGTGTGCGCATGGACCTGAGAGAGAGGGAGGCAGAGGAGAGAGGGGTGTGCTGTCGTCTTAGGAACTGCTGTCTGGCGTTGCGGCCACACCACTGCCAGAAGGTCAACCTTTCTGAGACGTTCTGACCCTCCCTCATGACAGCGATTCCTTCTTTGAAGTTCTCAGCTTTGGATAAACAGTTTGTCTCTCTCTTGTCAGCCGTTCGGATGCGAGAGTAAGCAAACCATTCCAAGCAAGTGTAAATGCCAATTCAACAACAACGACCTGAGGAATAAACAGGTTCTCAGGCACCATAAATGCTGCGATTTATTTCTTCCATATGACACGCATATCTGGGGTTAAAAAAAGAAGAAGAAGTAGAGACACTCAGATGCTAAAGATAAAGTGGAAATGTCTGGCCTCAGAGTGAACTCACTTTCTTATCCTTAGGAGCTTCTTGAAAACCAGCACACATTTGTTTGAAACACCAGGGGCTTTGTGTTAACCTGGACCTGCCATTTATTAATAAAAGGGAAAGCTGTGCACAGTCACAACTGGGAAATAAAAATTGTTTCAGGGCAATAAGACCTTTTAGTAAAGTTGTACCGTTAATACTGTTTTCCCTAATAATAAGTCACCGAACATCACAACCACGGTAAAGCAAGTCCCCGAGGAACTCGGGGCCCGGCCTCCCCCAGACCGGCCCTGGGAGAGAGGATGTGGCAGCTCAGGGTCTGGGCTCCGGAGTCAGGCAGACCTGAGCCCCGGTTGCCGACCAGCCTCTTTCAGAGTTCGAGGGACCTCAGACAAGTTGTTTCATATCACTAAACCTCAGGTTCCTAAGCTGTGAAGTGGGCATACCTTTAGTCTTTCATTCATTTCGCTCCGCACACATTGGTTGACATCTGTGCATGCTCCAGGCCAGACTTCAGTATTGCAGTGACCGTCACAGGCAAACTGGCCATCCTGGCTCACACTGTAGTGACAGGCACTTCACACGAGCAATTCAACAATGAAAGCAAATTATAGTCTCCAGCAGGGGTGAGTAGCGGGAAGAAACCCCAAGCAGGGCAAGGGCGTGAGAGTGGAGGGCTCTGTCAGATGCAGCCCACACCCCACCCGTGCCTTCTCTCCGGATCTGAGCCTGTGCATGGGGCGACCCTTCCCTCTGCTTTCGCACAAACCAGCCTACTGTGCACGGGTTCCCCAGTCAGACCTCTGCCACTCAGCAGTCTCTTGTGGAATTCGCCCCGTCGGTTGTTCATATGACAGCGCGTATTTAACTGGCTGCATAGTGCTCCCGGGGGTGGGACATGCCCCCTTTAGGTAACCATCTCCTGGTGCTGGACATTCGGGTTGTTTTCCATCTTTTGTTATTCAGGACGACACTCAAGCAGAATTTTAATTTCTGTACAGATGTTTGAGTCGATCCATTAAGTAAATCCCTGGATGTGGAACTTATTGGTAAAGACTCTTATGCTGTAAATGTTGATAAATACTCTCTCAGTGCTTTTGAAAGGAGCTAACCAGGCTTACACTTCAGGGCGACGTTCTATGGGGAGAGTCGCTCAGTTTTCCCTGCAGGAGAGACCCCGCCAAGGGAGCGAGGGCAGCTGGGGCCTCTAGCCGTGGGTGCCTGGGGCACCTGCCTCTGCCCTCCAGCCAAGTCCATGAGCCCCTGTGCAGCTTATGGCCAAGCCCAGCAGCAGTGCGGGGACCTGCCATTTGTGCCGTCAGGGGAGCTCTCTGGGGTCACCGGTGCCCAGGGCTGCCCTTGGGCTTGGCAGATACTTACTCAGAGCCCTTTGGGGCTATCCCATGCTCCTTCCTCCCCCCCTCCTTTCTCAGGTTAGGCCAGGGTCCCAATCAGAAGGCTCTCCCATTGGTCCTGCACATTAGCACAACACACTGTCCCACACCTCACTCCATCTTGGCACTGCCTCCCTGAGGACCCACACCCATGCACCCACTAAGGTGTGAGAACAGCAACTGGCTGTATTTGGGGCATAGGGTTCTACGGCTGAAAGCTTTCAAAATCCCCATGCTTATCCAAATCTCTCATTTTACAACTATAGAACCAAGGTCCAGGAGGGTCAGTGACTTGCCTGAGGCCACACATAGTGGTGACAGAAGCCAGACCCCACGCAAGTATCCTTCAACCTGGGGACACCAGCTGACCTTGCACGTCCAGCCCTCTGCTGAAAGCAAGCCAGGTGCAGACACTGGTGGCCTAAGCTCCTCTCCACTTGTCCAGATTCGCTCCAAGTTCCCTGAAGTGAGACAGGAAACAGTGTCCCAGTTTTTGGACAGCCTGGATACTGTTTCCCCCCATGTCAGCCATTCCTGCCTCAACACCAGGAAGGGGATCTGGAATGTTCCATGCCACGAGCCCTAGGCTCCACCACTCCCACTGTGCTAGCTGCTCACAGTCAGCAAAGATCCTCTGAGTTTGGATGGCAGGTGGGGGAGGGGCGGGCCGAGGGAGGGAGAGAGACAGCGCCGCCACAGGTTCTGATCACGTCCTCCCCTCCCGCACTTTCACTGGCTTAAATAGCAGCAGAAGAATGTGCCACTGTCAGCATAAATCACTGTAAGTGGAATTCTGCTGAGACTCAGAGAACACCGGACAGAAAGAGCCATTTACTAAGTGCTGAAGGGGTCCCTCCGAGCCATCTTTCTGGGGGCTTCTGGCCTTCTCAGCTCATGGCTGACTGAGGTCTGTGGTCACCAGGCAGCTGTGGCCAGAGGGCTAATCTCAGGCTCAGGAGCTTCTGTGCCGGGTTTGCCCAGCACAGACGCAGGTGGAGTTTGGCGGGCTCGCCTGGTGAGGCCAGTGGGCACTGGATGGGGGACCCTGGCTGCCGGCTGCGAGGAGGGGTGTAGGGATGGAATGCAGAGAGGACCCTGCCACGGTGCCCCGCAGGCTCGCTGAGGGCGGAGGCCAGGGCTTGTCTTCGACTCCTTTGCCTCCGTCTCAGCCCCAGCGTGTGGGATTCCTGCTCATTTGACATTTGCTGACTGAGTGAATAAAGAAAATAAAGACAGGAAGGGAGGATGGGGAAAGAATGAAATTCCTCCTGTGCTTTTCCTAGTTCACGGGTCTGGCGGTGAATTGTATTAAATGGCACCGGTTTTAACCTTCTGCCCAACTTCTGGGACCCACCTGCCTGGTTGGCCCAGCACTGACAGAGCCCGTGCTGGGTGGACAGGGGTCAGCACCCAGCAAAGGGCCCTGAGGACACCTTGATGGACAGTGGAGGCTGGCCTTCGTCTCCAAGCTGACCATTCTCTGGCAGCAGCATAAGAATGACCCATGTCCACGTCCTGTCCTCGGCCGGACAAATGTCATTTCCACCAGATGGGCACATGCTCTGTGCTCCAGGAGTTGAGGAGGACATACACATGTGAACACACACATGTTAGCATTTCTGTGCTGTGTGTGTGTGTGTGTGTGTGTGTGTGTGAGGGACTATGAACACTCACAAGACTGAGGAATCGCTGAGCAGCTGTCAGTTTTTCCAAGGGACAGTGAGTGGCATGTGTTCTCCGGGCCCCTTGGCTGGGGACGACCACACAGGGGTAGGCCGCTCCCCTGCCCTGCTCCAGGGGGCAGATGGCACCCTGAGTGCGCGGCGGGGAGCTGACCTCAGCACCCTCGGGACAGCCCCCCAGGCTGACACTGCTCTCCACGGAACCTCTGTCTCCTCAGCCCACCTGGGGCCTGACATCTGTGAGGAAGGAGCCACCGGGCCCAATCCGTGCCGCTCTTGGGACACAACCTGGCTCGGGGTCAGGGCGGGATGAATACCGGAGCTCACCGAGGGGTACATTTAAAATTATTTGATGGAGTTGCCACTTCAGTGGGAGTTAAGTCCTAATGTTGGCATGTAAGCCCCAATTAAGAAAAGTATAGAGAGCTAATACCTGAAAGAACAGTTAAATTATCTGCAGATAATGCTGCTCCCGAGTCAAAGCGGCAAAAGTAATTGGCTTGCGTGGCAGGGTCACGACCAGGTTTCGTCTGCCCACTGTGATTCCCTTTCATGCTGAGGGGCAGGCCTGGGCATGGGAGGGGACCAGGCTCTGCCCTGCTCTGCAGGAAGAAGTGCACTGGGTGGAGCAGTGGGCAGAGGCCCACAATTGCTAAATCATTTCTCTCTGCCCCTGTATCTCTCCGTGCCTCCATCTCTGTCTCTCCGTCTCTATCTTTCTTGTCAAACACCTAGAACTGAATTCATGTGTGGCTTTTGGTGTGTGTAATGATGCTGCCATACAGTAATTTTATGTTTAGAAAATTGCCCTCCATCAATAGAAAGCCAATACTCAGCTGCACCAGCTGTTGCCATGGTGAAATGTGGGTCTGGGGTCACCAAAGCTCCTGGCAATTGAAGAGAAGCCAGAACTACAAAATTCTTGGTAATAGCTCCCATGTTTAGGAAATTTGGGCTAAATTAAAAACAAAAATAAAACCAACAAATGCATGCAACAGAAGCTGATGAGTGGGCCCCAGCATGTGGTCTCTGAGAGAATGGCCTTTCAGAGAGAGTTTGGCAGAAGCTCCTCCTTCCAAGGAAAGGCCATGGCTCCCCCAAAAGCTGGGATCAGAATCTGCCCTTTGCTCCCTCCACCTCCCCCACTTAATGCAGAGGGCAGCAGGTGTCGGCCACCCTGGCCCCAGATTCACTGAGTGCTACCAGTCTGGTCGCAGCAGTGGCCTTACAAACCTTTGGATCCAGAGGGCAGACAGTCTGGGAAAGACACCGCAGAGGATGTAATGACGGTCTCGTCCTTGGTTTGGACTTGAAAAATACTGATGCTGGTAAAATGGGCCCCGGTTTACAACCACCCCTTGCATTTGCTATGTCAGTATTTTCAGCAGCAGAGGTCTTCTGAAAGCATGGACATCCATCTGGGTAACAAACACGGTGCTTTGGGTGAGCAGGAGTCTGGGCAGCACAGGGGGATAGACCACACCCACGTCGTGCAAGGCCTTTGTCCAAGCAACCCAGTTGAAAGGACAGAAATTCCAGCATCCTGAGATGGGCACATTCATTGCAACACTGCTCATAAAAGCCTCAATCTGGGAGCCCCCTACATGCACAGCACAGTGGAATGATAAAGAAATGCAGTATATTTGCAGAATAGAGCCCAAAGTAGCAACAAGATCGAGTGACCCGGAGCCAAACAGCATATTGAGCAAAATTTACCAGACGTGAAGGGTACATGCCATCGGGGTCTCTGGATGTGGGATCCCGCGTGTTCAGCTAAAGTCCTTCTCTTGGCTAGGCACCAGGGCACAGCAGGGACAAAACAGAACAGACCTCTGACACAGTGGAACTGGGGTCCTGGGTAGGGGGTAGACAATAAATACAGTAGTCATTGCTCTGGTAGATCCAGACCCATGGTGACAGTGGCAGGCTCAGGGTAGGCACAGATTTGTGGGTGGAGGAGGGGGCCCCTCCCATGCAAGGCTGCACACGTGATGGAGAGGTGGGTGGGATACATTCTGAAGGACAGGGTTAGTGAGAGGTCAGGAGAGCGACCTGAGCTCTGGGTTTGGAAACTTTCAGCTTAGTGAAAATCTGAGCATCCATCATTGGCGTGGGGGGTTGATGCAGGCATGGAGTAGAGGAAGACCCAGGGATGAGACCCGAGGGAGCGCTGATAGTGCAGGGTGAGGTGTGGAAATGTCAGACCAGGAGGGAAGCTACAGGAGTGGGATGAGACCGGGAGAGCGCCAGTAGTAAGAAAAGCCACCTTTGACCTGAAACCTTACAGAGCTCTGATGGTCACCTTTTCCCAACATTGAAAGCTTTATGGGGATGGGTTGGTCCATCTTGCTCACCGCTATGTCCCTAGAACTGAACACAGATCCCAGCATATAAGTCGTGGCAGCTGATATTTGCTGAATGAAAGAATGTCCACGTGGCTGACCCAGCTAATAAGGCAGTAATGTCCCCCAAGGCCCTGTGCTAGTGAGTGAGTTAGTGGTGACTTCAGGAAGCTGCGTTTCCCACCCCGCTCACCAGAGACTCAGCTGCCTCGCCATATGTCTTGATGGAAACAGAGGAGGAAAAACAGTCAAGGCTTTGCCAGGTGGTCAAGACATCCCCCCGTCTCACGCACGCATGGGCTCAGTGGCCACCTTCCCAGGGGCCTCTGCAGCTGGGGACCCCACCTCTGCTCTGCATATGCTCTCTCCCTTTTTTGAAAACCGTCTTTATCTTGGCATCAAAGAGACACAATTGGCACTTCTGTGTCAACGCAGATACGAGCCCTCCCCTCAGATCTCATTTCAACATCGGAGTCACAAACCAGGCTATATTTAAAAAAGCAAAATGTGTCTGGCCTGATAGCTGGCTCCACATTCAATGGAAAAAGCCAAAAATAAACACCATAAGTTGATGACATCCGTACCATCCATGGGCAGGCTGCCCGGACTGGGGCGAGAGCGAGGGAAAGGTGCGCAGCCCCACCTCACTCAGAACTCGCAGCGGGCTCTGCGTCGGCAGAGGGGTGGGGTCACCTGCCAGCGTGGCCCTCTGCTGTAGGAACTGCCCTCCCAGGCACCATGGACCATCGTGGACCAAGCATCATGTCCAGGGCAGAGCATGCTGTCAGCCACGCAAGCCTCTGTAGTTCTTGGAAAATGCCCACCACCCCCTTTGGTCTGCTTGTCTGAAAACCACTTCCCACAAGGGCAGCCTTCATCCTCCAATCTCTTTCTCTCCAGTTTTTTTCTGTTGTCTAAAGGAGACGAGTCTCCCTCAGATGCTCTGCAGGATGCGTTTTGAATATGGCTTTGGCCTGGAGGACAGGAAGCCAGAGCAATACTGATGGCATGTGGTCACCTGTGGTCACCTGTGGTCGCCAGAGGAGAGCTTGTCCTCACTTCAGGACAGAAGAGCGAGGGCTGGACAGTGGGAAGTGGGCCCCTCTCTCCGGCACCACGGCTGCCGGCTCCCGCTGGCATCTTCCTGACGTTGCCAACACGAACGCTCCAGGGACTTCTATTGCTATTTTGATTATTTTTTTCTGGGAATCAAATTAGCATTGGTACCTTCTTCTTTATCCCTTTACTCTACTTCACTCTAAATGATGCGATTGTTTGTGTTGGTTATGTAAATTTTTACTTGAAATGCATTATAAGTATAAACCAGTTCACATGTTTCGAACATGTCACCTCTGCACTATAGGAAGGGTCTTCTGGACCACAGAGGAGGCCACCGCTCTAGGGGCTGCTGTCCGAGATGTCCCGTCACACGGACCCCAGTGTCCTGTGTTCAGAGAACCAACTGGGAAGGTTGATGACTCTCAGGTTTGAGGCGAGTGATCCTATTCTATGTATCAAGGGAACATCCCTGTGTATTGTCAGACTTCTATCTGGAATAGGATCACCTGACATGTTTTGAATATTTTACCGACATCCACGCGCACACAGAGAAGAGCACAACTGCCCACCAGTGCTCCCGACCCCACCCCCGTGTGTGCATGGGGCTTCCATGTGGACAGGGGCTTGCTTCACTTGCTTCTGCATCTTCAGTGCCTAGAAAAGTGCCCGGCACATAGCAGGTCCTCACTAAATAGTAATGGAATAAGTGTGTGAGTGGGTGAAAGAATGAAATGGGGTTTCTCCCTTCATTCCCCCCTAATCTCCAGACCACATTGGGGCTGAATTAATCCTTTAACCTGCAAAGCGATTGTGTCACCCTCTTGCTCAGAGCGCTTTAGTCACTCTTCCTGGGCTTCACAATGTTGCAGAACTGTGTCCCCCTACCCAGGGGTCCCCAACCCCTGGGCCACAGACCAGTATGGGTCCCTGGCCTGTAAGGAACCGGGCTGCAGAGTGGCAAACCTTTGCCTGCATTATCACCTGAGCTCTGCCTCCTGCCTGTCCCCCTCCCACCTGCCCACCATCCTGTCTGTGGAAAAATCGTCTTTCACAAAAGTGGTCCCAGATGCCAAACATGTTAGGAACTGTTACCCCCAACCACGCATCCAATTCCTAAGCTGAAGCCCTAATCCCGATGTGACAGTGTTTGGACATGGGCCCTTGACAGATTTGAGGCTCTCGCGATGCGATTATCTTCTTTCCCCCCATTTTACCCAGGAATTCACTTCTTGGCAAGTATCCTATGGATAAATTTACACATATGCTCAAAGACATATGAACAAGTACATTTCTGATTCATTTTTTTACAGTGACAAAATACTGGAAATATCAATGTTCATCAAAAGTTCTCATGAACAATTGAACACCCACTGGTAGAAAATAGTGCCCATTACCCACAGTGAGGTCTGCCCATGTGGTGATGCGGAACAGCGTCCAAGAGAACTGAGCTAGAGATGAAAAGTCAAAGAAAAAAAGTATGAGAAAGCTATGATTAGTATTATTACATTTGTTTTTTGCCTTTTAGGAGAAAATAGCACATACACATATTCTTGTCCATGAGAACACTATCTGTGGGAGGGTTCACTAGACGGGATGACTGATTGCCTCGGGTGCAAAGAAAGGAATCTGGGAATCCCAAGCATGGGTTTGTATTTTTTATTATTGTATTTGTATTGTATTATATTGTATTGTATTGTATTGTATTTGTTTATTATATTAACATTGCATGTGTGACATTGAAAATAATATCACAATACTGTTCAAAATAAAATGTTAAAGTGGACAAAAGAAGAAGAGGGAGAGAGACCAGAGTACTCTGTCCACCCTGCGAGGACACGGGAGAAGGTCCATAAACTGGGAAGAGGAATCTCACCAGGAACCAAATCTGCCAGCACCTCGATCTTATAGATCCGGCCTCCAGGACCCTGAGAAATACGTGTCCGTCGTTCAAGTCTCCCAACTGTGGTACTTCATGATGGCAGTGTGAGCTCAGATCCATGATAAAGTCCAACCTCTTTTACCTGCAAGTTGCACCTGCACCTCCACTCCATCATGTTGGACCTCAGGTCCACGAACTTCTCTTCTCGTCAGCATTTCCACATGCTGCTCCTTCTGCCTGGAATGCTCTTTCTCCATTCGTCACGTGGCCAGCTCCTTCCTGGCTCCGTTTACTTCCCACGTATAAGACGTGCCTTTCCTGATCACCACCTTCTCCTACCATCCTTTGTCTCTGCCCCCAAACACGGCGTGACGGCCCCTTTGTATCAGCCAGGACAGGGGAGTAACAAATGAACCTCAGTGACTTCACATATCCAAGGTCCGTTTCTCATTTGTGCTATGTAGTCAAACAAGTTCAGCAGGGCCCCCATTCCCACCATCAATGAGAGATCCAGCCTGACAGAGACTCCACTTCCGGACACAGACAGTAGGGAGTGTTGAGAACTCACTCTTGTCCTTACCTGCCTCTGACCCAACGTGCCATTTGCACTGTGCTTACAGTCCATTGGCTAGAACTAGGTACCTGCCTCAACCTAACTGGGAGGGAGATGGATGAACATATGAACTCCTCTTGTGTGCCCAAGAAAAGCTAAATAAATCAGAATGGTCTCTGCCATAACCCGTTTTGCAGTGTCCCACATGACATATAACTGCCTATTTATTTTCTGTTTATTCTCTGCCTCCAACTAAAGTTCCTCTATTCCCTGGATTTCAGCCTCTCCCCCTCTCTGCCAGTTTTACCCTTGGATCCTAGCATAGCATCCTCCTGGAAGGACGATGAAGTTTGGAGATAACCCACAGGCAATGGCCACAAGGAGCAGTAAGCCCAGTCACGTGACCCGCTCAGCCTGCTGCTCCAAGCAGACCATCTGCTTTCGTATTGGAGCTCCAAGCTCTCTGATGCTCTGCAATTCTGTGCCAGCTAGGATGGGTCTTTCTGTGTCCATCTCCTCTCGGGCCTGCCAAGACATCAGAAAATGCTGAGCACCTATGGAAAATCCTGAACGTACTCCGTCTGTCTTGTCTGTTTTTCATTTGATGTTTGTGCTGTTTTTTTGGTACAATAAACAAGGTAAAAGCGGCGCAGTAAACAGTGTGAGGTTTAAAGAGTTCTTAGCAAATGAACAATGCCTAACTATGTTCTGTTTTGAGAATGTGAATCTTTAGTTTACACTGATAGTTGAAAAACACGGCACTTGGATGACGGCCAGTTTTCCAGGGTGAATAAGCACCTCGAAAGGGACAAATATTTTTCACAGACTGTCAGTGAAATGGAGGCTCAAATATTTAAAAATAAATACATAAAAAGGACAGAATGGAAGAAAAGACAAGGAGACCGTGCTGAACTGCAGTTTCCAAATATGCAAAAAACAAGTTTTTCTTCTTATGTTTACTGCTTCCAAAGAAACAAAACCGTTTAACTCCTCTGTGCTGCTGTTCCCAGAACGAGGTCTCCTAAAATGTCACTCTCGAGATTGAACAGGGGGCTGCACTCTTTAGGCCTCTATTTTCCTCATCTGTAAAATGGAGATAATTATAATTTATCACCCACAGGGTAATTATGAGAACTAAATGAGTTAGTATATTCAAAGGCTTAGACCAGGGAGTTCCATCTGTTAGTTATCACCTTGTCATCACAATCATCATCATCATCACCACCACCATCATCAACATCACCATCATCATCATCTTCATCATCATCATCATCATCATCATCACCAGTCTTACCACCACCGTCATCATCAATGGCATCATCATCATCACCATCAATAGTTACAAATTTTATCTGATAGGGGCAAGGAAAGTAGGTGCCAGGGAACCGTCCTCTGGTTAGAGAGTGACCATCCAATGGAAGGCAAGCTTGACTGGTGAGCACAGGCCTAAAATATCAGTATCTTGCTATTATTGCCCTGTCTTTCACCGCAATGAGACACAGGACTAGGTGTTCACATCCCCCACACCCCCAGGTACTAGGCTTCATTCTGAATGTTCCCTATACCACTTTTGCTCTGCCAGGAGGACCCTGACATAAAGGCAGCTACTTGTCTGGGAAATTCAAGCAGTAGCAGAATGCTTCTTTTTGATCCTCTGTCGCCAGGATTGTAGAAGAACGTACTCCAGAAAGTCAACAGTGGTGCCCGCTGGAGGCAACATGAGACACAGTGTGTTAGTATGTCCCAGTGGGTCCCAGTTCAGCCCTGCTCTCTGTCTGGTTTCTCTCTTCATACTGTCCTCTCTCATTATAGAAACGTTCCAATTGGATACTAAATTGTATGATCATCGTAATTTTCAGTGCTATGTTCTTTTTGCTCATCTCTATTTTCTGAGCTTTCACCAGGAAACTTTTATAATAAAGAAAGTAAAATGATGCAGATGACAAAGCACTGTCTCAGGTGCACCTTCCCCAGAGAGGGTTCCCTGTTCCCCAGCGTGGGTCACTCAAGACGGGATCTTACCTGACTTGGAATCCCCAGCCCTCTTCCTTGCCTAACACATGGCAGGAGGGCATTAAACAGTGACTATCCAACAGAAAGTCGAATAGCCCCACCCCCAGCTACTCAGGCAATGGTGATCCTCCTCCTAGCAACGGTGAGAAATTGCAACACTCCTCATGTGCAGACATAACACAACAAGCCCTACTCCCGGGACGTTGTCCCATTTGGTGGGAAGCGTGAGGCCAAACTGGCTCACGCCGCAGGAGAACTTTGGCTAGCTCTGTCTGCTTGGTGCGCGCCTAGATGAAAGAGCCATCCATGGGGGATCAGAAAGAAGTTAACCCACGAACCATGCCCAGGACTAAATCGCAGTGTCTGCACTTCTCTATTCCATGGAGTTTCAATAAAGGCTTGCTTGTTTTTAGAGGGATTTTTTTGCACCCAACTTTGAACTACATTAAAATGATGAAGTGCCCTCTTTGGGCAGGTTGGCCCAATGGGCAGGTTGACCTTATTTCTATTCTCCTAGTGAGAAGCGACTGTCCCTTCTGGGCAGGGGGGATGCTGTGATCAGATGAAAGACAAGAGTTCACGCCGCCGCAGTGACCCACTGAAAGAGGAAGCTACTGGACATTTCCTCTCCACATTGTGTTTTTGCAAAGTTACAAGTAAGGAATATTTGTACTGGATTGTTTTTCCTTCCTTGTATGCCAGCAAAAACTTGCTAAGTTCAAGAGAAATGGAGAAAAAAAACCTGCATTTTTAAATTTTAATGGACAATCATGTTCAAACAAACCGGAGTGCCTGACAGTCCAGCCCCACCCGCCAGGCTCACGTCTGCCCTGCAGCCACAACCACCCACAGCCCTAAAAGCCTAAAAAAGCCTAAGTACTCTGGGGGAAGGAACATGGGTTTCTGATTAGCTGACTTTCTCGCTTAAAACGCTATAATACTCCCCATCACCTGGGCACTGGTTCTCCAGCTGGGTATACCCCAGAATCACCGCTGCACTTGCTGTTGGTACTCCCTGAAATACTCTTCCTCCCTCTTCCCGAAAGTTTGGCTTAATTGGGAATTTCTGAGAAGTGCCTTTCCTGACCACCCCACGCCATGCTCTGCTCATTTCATCATGTGCCCACCACACTCTTGAATGATCTTTTCTGCTTGTTTGCTTGTTGATTTTCCATATTTCCCACCAGGAAGGTAAGAGCCATGACAGCATGGACTTATTCACCACTGTAGCCTTATTGCTGAATGAATGAAGGATCACTTTGGCTTAAAAGGCTCCCATTCTTAAAGGCGTAGTGCTCACTGCTTTGCAGGAGACCATGCTGGGTTGTCTCTGAGTTCCCTTCCACTTTTGTAATTACAACACTTAACTCCAAGTCTCACCTTCTCTCTCCTTCAGAAGCTACAATATTAAACTCAAATTCATCTCCCTGAGGAACCCTCCCTCAGGACTCTCTCATACCCCTCCTTGGTCATGCATTCATTGTACAAATATTTACTGTGCACCAGCTGAATGCCAGCACAGAGCTTGGGTGGGGATTTGGCTGTGAGCAGCATCACCTCAGACAAGCAGCACCCCCCCCCCCCGGGGCCTGCACGCTCCCCATCCCCACCGTGAAACAGAAGCACAGACACAAGGAGACAAGGGTGCTTGGAATCTCACCAGTTGGGATTCCTCCCTCTCATCACCCTGTCTCCTGTTCTAGACTGAGTTGAGGTTCTCTGAGTGGTGCCCAAATCCTCTCAGTGCTCATTTTCCCAAGTAATTTCCTTATGTTTAAGACAGTGTCCTTCACTTCAACTGGAACTCTGCAGGACTTTTCCCAGGCCTACTTAAAACACAAGTCACGCTGCTTGAATAGTCAAAAAATCCATCCAGGGCAAGGGCAAGGGCAACTGTTGAGCTATGGCTACTTTCAGAGGGGAGCAAGAAAGCAGGTAGAAAATAGATGTTTAGGAGGGAGGGCTCAGTTAATGAAATAAAGGGGGAAAATACCCATATTATAATTTCTTCTTATATTCATAGTCCTTTTAACAAGGACACTGACAGGGAGTGTTTATATAGAAGAGTTAGATGCTCTGAAATCAGGTCCTAGTGCCCTGTCAAAGAGCCAGCTTCTGACCCAATACATCATGCACACACTCACACTCATACACACAATCACATACTCATACATGCTCATACATTCACATATAATCACACACACTTTATAAGCACTCACATATTCACACACTCATATTCACATGTACACACTTCTACAAGCACTCACATACACATACCTACACTCACACAGCACTTTCACATATTTGCAGCTAAACATCATTGCACTGATACACACAATTCACACACACAAATTCTCATACACACACACACACACACACACACACACAAGTGTGTTCTCTCCAGGAGATATTATCAAGCCTAAGTCACTCCCATCTTTTTTCAATCTCTAAAAAGCTGCATTTACTAAAATAAGCAAAACATGTGAGGTATGGAATCCACCTTGTTGAAGTACTGGCTTTTATTGGTCAACCAGTAAATCAAAACACATGGAAAAGTGCTACATTTAGGAACACACTGCGACTGTATTACTCCTCGTTTTATTGGTTCATCTCTAATCGGAACCAGCTGGTAATAAAGAACAGAGTTCATGGGAATCCACCCTTTGTTGAAAGCTAGGCCAGGGTGGATGCTGGAAGCCGATGAGTACAATGAAAACAGCTGTAATTGACTTGTGAGGTCAGGCTCTGGGTAGAACTCAGGGACAGAGGTGACGCTACAGCTGGTGCATAAAATGCTGGGCTCCCCGATACCTATAACTGTGGAAAGAGGAGCCAAAGGCACCCATTTATGAGGCTGCCCCCAGCGTCTGCCCTTGCTGACCTGTCTCAGGCAGCTGTTGTATCACACAACTGCTCTGGGCTGCTGGTTGATGTTAATCACAGTAATTGTAATGATGACACCCATGACAATGGTTATGATGATGATGGCAATGATGGCGGTGATGATTATGATGATTATGATGGTCGTGGTCATGATGTGATGATGATGATGATGATGATGATGATGTGGTGGTGGTCATGATGATGATGGTGATGGTGGGGATGATGATGATGGCAATAGTCAGAAACTTTATTCTGCACAAAGCTCAGGGAAATTTCCACATCAAAGTGCTACAACCTTAATGCTGTAAGAGTGGTAACCTTCACAACATAAGCTCAACAATTTTCCTTGTGATTTATCTATTTTAAACACCCCCCTCCTCCAAAAACTCTGAATTTTAGAAATGGAACATACACACTCACCACCCCAATTTCCCTTCCTGTCTCTAATCAGCATGATGTGTCCACCCTTTGGAAAATAGTGATGTGTTAGGAGGGTCTGTAGGGTATTTTTAGTACCTGAATTATCCTGCCTCTTCCCCTCTCTGCAGGGTTGTGTGATATGTACCCTGTTTAATAAAGACATCATAATTAATTTTACAGACAGGTTTTTTTAAAAACAGTTTTTCTAATACTTTGGGACTGGTGGAGGGTCCTGCGGCAGAGCTGAGACCGCGTGTCTGGACCTGGGGACAGAGCACAGTCTCCACAGGTGCCGTGCCTCCTTTCTCCCGGGCCCAGGCCAGGCCCAGGGATGCCACATCCACATGCAGAGAACAAGAAGAGGAAGCTCCAATTTGTATTTCCAAGAAGAAATGCATGATTTTTCCTTTATTTATTTTGCAACCACAGGGATCCTCTTCGTGATGAGTCACCCTGCTAGTGAAAGTGCAGCTAGTGATCAGGGTGTGCAGGGACTACAGAATGTGATTTCTGTCATATTTAGAGCCTGCTTCTATGAAGAGGAGATATGAGGGGTTTACAAGTGACCACAGTGTGCCTGGACTCCGACTTGCTTTCACAGCATTTTCCTCCCCGCGCCGCTAAGGATGACGAAGTTGGAGCTTCCGTCTCATTAGGTGGATCTCGTGGTCCTCACTGGCTCCAGCTTTGACAGTCTTGGGACCTGGCCCCATGGCATCCTGGAAAGGGTAGTATACAGCCATGTGTGTCTTTGAGACAACATGAAAGGGATGTAAGAATCTGAGGCTTCCAGGGGGAACAACAAATACACACACGGGTGCAGGCATGTCTCTGGCAGATGAATAACTGCATTAAAGCCACTCTTCAATCTACTTGGAAAGATATTTCAAAGGGCCTGACCACTGCATTGGGTTCCCATGGGATGTCTGGTAGATTCCAAAGCTGTGAACTTGGATGGTTGGATATTCTCCGAAGTGACAAGTGCTGTCTTCTCTCAATGAGTGGGACACACAAGAGAATTTCCTCCTCATTAGAAATGTTCTCCAATGCCTTAGAGGATCCACACTGGAGAAGATGATTTAGAGGGAGAATGGCTCCCCCTGGACCTCTAATGATTAAAAACCATCTTTCCCACACCCCAGTCCTACACCAAGCTGAGAGAAGTGTCCCAATGGGCCACTACAAAGAATTTGGGCTCTTGTTCTGGAGTCAAGCTTAGGACTGGGAGTATTTTTTTTACCTTCAGAAAAGACACAGTACTCCTCTCTGTATCCCTGGCCCTTTCCTTGGATACATCCTTCAATACTGTGGTCCCAAAGGGAATGTGGGACCAGGACCTAACTCATGAAGGCCATCAATGAAGAAGTTTGGGTCATAATGTTAGACCATGCAAACCAGAGTCTTTTGCTGAATGTCAAAAGGTGTTCCAATACCCAAACAGTTCCCCTTCTTCCTTCCTAAGAGAACCCAGATTGTATGCAGAGGGACAACATGGCCAGCCTAACAACTACCACTTCAGCTTCCCTGATGTCAGGGGCTCTAATGTCAGCACCATCATCCCCTTCATCTATATTGTCTTTGTGGGGGCTGATGGAGAGTACGTGTTGCTAAAGTAGCCCTCAAGCTGCCTCGTGGTGCTAAAACTGTTATAAAAAACATCCAGTCCTGGCCAGTGTGGCTTGGTTGGTTGGAGCATTGTCCCATTGAGGGTTTGATTCCCAATCAGGGAACGTGCCTGGGTTTATGGTTCACTCCTTGCTTGGGACATGTGTGAGAGGCAACTGATTGATATTTTTCTCCCTCTCTAAAAAAAGTAATAATCATGTCCTCAGATGAGGATTTAAAAACAGTCCATGGCTAAGGATGCCAGCTATGGAGTGTGAGTTCAAATCCTAGCATGTCCAAGATGTGGAGCCTAGGACAAGTTACTCTCTCTGTGCTTCAGTTCCTTCCCTGTCTGCCGAATGGGTAGGTGATCAGATGGTGATGATGATGGTGATGGTGATGATGGTGATGATGATGATGATGATGGTAGTGGTAGTCATGATGGTGTTGATACTACTGATGTTATTATGACCATGGCCATTACGAAGAATAATGAAGCAATTTAGTTTGCAGTCACAAGGGTTTCCAAATGTTTTGCCAATCAGGCCATTTCTTTCCTAGAGCATGTCGTCACCCTAAACCCAGGAAGATACTAAAAAGAGGCCCATTGCCTAACCACGATCATTGTGGGTTCATGGAGGGACCTGAAGCAATGACCTTCAAGCAAACAAAGAAGAGCCTGGTTGCTCTAGAAAGGAGGTTTAGCTGAGGGGGCCCTGATAAGGCTAGTGCTTAGGGGCCATGGAGCACATTCCATCCACATGGTTGCATGTATCTTGCTCAACACCCAGCATGTGCACAGATGCCACCTGGCCTTTGCTTTGGCCATTTTTTGTCCTGAAATGCCCTTTGTCCTCTCTGCCAAACCATTGGGGTTCAAATAAGTTGAAGAGCATCAAGCTTTCACTACATGCCCAGGCATTGTTTCATTTAATCTTTACAATAACTCTATGAAGGAGTTAAAGTAGGACTATCACCTCCACTTTTACAGGTGTAGAAAGTGAGGGTCAGAGAAGGGAACTCAGTCGCCCTAAGTCACCTAACCAGTATTCAGCAGACACCCCAGTCTCTTCTTCCTTCCCTCCATGGAATCCTTGGGGCCTCTCAGGGTTCTCTGGAACTGAGTTTCAATCACCGCCCTAGCCACCCTCTCGTGAGCCTTTCCAGTCTGCAGTGTGGTTATTTATATGACTTTGGTTGTGTTTTGTGGTCCTGAGTGGCAAGAGGTGGATGAATTTCATCATGCTCTGTACCTAGTGGGGTGCTTCGATGCTGAAATGTTTTCTTTCCTAAATATGGAAATGGCCGGTCTTCTCCACAGGCACATTGTTGCCCTCCCACAAAGCCTGAGGCCTACAGTTTTTTGATTAACAAGCTACTGCCCGCGCTGGACAGAGCAGAGAGGGTGACTTTCAGGCAGCTGGTTGCAGCCCAGGGAGAACTTTCCGTTGGCTCATCCAAACGGGTGGCTTGGCTCGGTCTTCCTCGTGAGAGCATCAACAGGAAACGGAGCAGGGGCCCCTGCCGTCCTCGGCCGGACAGCTCCCCATTTCCCTTTGGGTCTGACGCTGGCTCACCAATGGGGTAAAAATGGAACATGGGATATAATTACACTTGCCGAGTTAGCAGCTGAAAAACTCCAGTGTTTGCTGAAATGCATACAACAAAATGAAACCTCAGCTCTGCTGCTGACCCTGCCCCCACTCACAAGAGGGTGTTTTCCGATTAGTAAATGTGTGTTTATCATTAAACGTGTGTGTAGTGGATTTGGGAGCTGTCTGGTCCAGATGCCCAAGCGATGGCTCCACGAATGCATGTTGTTTGCTCGTGGTGATGGCCATCCGCCATGGGGGAAGAGGTCCCCTCCCTAGGCAGAAGGGTGCAGAGGTGATATTGGCAGGGAGACAGTGGGGGTGTGCTCCCAGGGTTCCCCTGCTCCCGAGTGTCAGTGAAGGCTGGACATCGACCAAACCAAAGAAATCTCAAAACAGTGTCACGGCAAGCTTCTAGGATACCCTAAGTGTTGGGGAAACGGGAGATCTGAAGATGCGTCATGAGAAGCAGCCAGACCCAGTGTCTTTGGACAGTCCCCTCATTTACCCAACTGAGTGGGCAGGAGTGTGGACGGGTGACATTAATCCGAACTGTTGTTACTCTAGGGCACTGGTTATCAACCCTAGGTGAGCTTAAAATCATCTGGACAGCTATTGACACAATGTGACTCCGTCTCCACATCCATGGGAAAATGTGAGCTCCATTCTCCCAGCCCCAAGACTCTGAGTCATTCCATTGAAAAGGGATTCAGGAATCTACGCATTCTCAAGTTGCTGGTATGAATGTTGAGTGAGTCACACTTTCAGGGGGGAAGTCCTAGAGCAACTGGTCTCAAACTCTAGCAAGCTCAGGATCCCCCAGAGGTCATATTAAAACATAAAGTGGGACCCTGCCCTGCAGCTTCCGATGCAACAGTTCCCCGCTGGGGCTCCAGAATCTGCATCTGCCTCTCAAATGCTCAGGTGAGGCTTTGCGGCTGCTCCCAGAACCCCACTTTCAGAACTTCCCTTTTCCTGTCTTGGAGGAGAAAAAGAGTTTGATCACGCCAATGCCCAAAAGAAGGAGAACCATATCTTACTCATATCTCCCAGTGCAGCAGTCTCATCCGTAACTAATTGAATTCACCTCGAGAGCTTTCAGAACTGTCTCATGATGTGCTAATCTGGGGTGGGGTCCCAGTGTCATAGTTTTTAAAGGCTGCCCTCCCTCGGTGCAGCCAGAGCTGAGAAACCCCACTCCACCACCCGTAGCACAGAGCAGGCCGCCGGTTTCAGTTTTTATGTCAGTATTTGTTGTGTGCCTATTGTGTGCTTTTGTTGGATCGTTATCAAGTGCCTGCTATCTCCACGTACTGTGTATGAGGTGGTGGAGACAAGAGAAAAGCACCAGTCCCCTCCTTAAGCAGCTCACACTCCTTCAGAGGCAACAGGTAGGTGGTACACCCAGGTGGGAGGTACAGTTGAAGGATGGTGTGCAAGATGCCACAGAACCACAAGGGAGAACGGATTGCTTTTGGAGCATTGAGGCAGGGTGTGAAACACTTCCGGGAGAAGGCAGAACCTGAGCTAGGTTTTGAAGAACGGCTCGGGAAAGGGCAAGAAAAATCCTTCCAGGTTGATGGGGCACACTTCATGTGCTGAGTCCTGAACAGCATGGAACGTTCAGGAAGCTCTTAGCAGGTGGGTAGCAGTAGAGCATGGAAGTGAGAGAGGGAGTGATGGAGGAGCTCAGCTGAGGAACACGAGTGTTTGGGAGCGAGTTGCCTTTGGAGCATCAGATTATAATTAATTTCCCCCAACTGACAGATGGAGGTTTGGCTATCAGCCCTGCTGTGGCCACACAGTAGATTGAGTTCTCCCCCCCTCCTGGTGGGAAGGTGCAGCTATTGGAGTCTGTGTTCCTTTCAGATGCACTAACTCTCTTCTTTTCTGTGAGCTCTCGGTGCCAGTTTCCCGCTAGAGCTCCTGCGTGCTGCTGGATGGGTAGGAGATGGAGTGCGAGAGGGGGCTGCTTGCTGCAAGATCTGGTTGCTGGTCCCGTTCTTGATGGTCATTCCTGGGGTCCTCCTCACTGCTGCATCTATAAAATGAAACAGCAGAAAATCTGAAGGCCACTCTAGCTCTTTAGATGTCTCCTGGTGAACCGGTATGCCAGTGGAGACAACCCCGGAGGACAACCTGAGGGTTCCCCACGGCTCCTCTCCAGAAGGCCTGGCCTCCTGGTGGCATGCTCCCCCAACCAACTCCAGCTCTACAAATTCCCCATCCCAGCCCATCCTGGGACAAGCCAGGACCGTCAGAGAGCAAGGCCACTTCCGCTTGGGGCGAATTCCGTCTGTCACATCCACAGCTTCCTGCTAAGAGAGCTCCCCAGGTCACCGATCCCTGAAGAGAAGGTGGTTTAGTCAACAAGGTTTCAGAAATTAAAACCAGGGCCCTGCTCTCATATTGAGTCTGATGGGAAAAGTCAGACGTGAAAGAAGGAACTTGGACGCCTTGGATGTGAAGACTCTTGGGGGCTGGCTCAGAAGGAACAGTGGAGCCGAATCTTGCTGGTCCGCTCCACCCTGGACTCCCCATCCACCGCCAAAGCAGGGACGCTGGGATGGTGTGCTGGGACTGCGCCATTATCCTCCAGGCAGAAGGCGCTGGAAGGAATGGGTTGGAGGGTGAGTGCGGGGGTGACTGGCCCAGGGATGGAGGCTGTGGTTTTGACTAAGTATAGGATGACCATTTCATGTATTGTCCAGAGTGGAAAAAAGGGGGAAGCTACTTGTCATTCTGCTGGGACATATTTTTTTCTGGAGTCAGAATCCCTGATACAAAATCCTTACTATATCTCCAACCAGCCGAGTGATTTAGAACAAGTGCCTCATCGTCTCCGAGCCTCAGTTTCCTCATTGGAACAGTCATCTCATCTGCCTCGCTGGGCCTCTGTGAGGAATAGATGAGATAATATACAAGGGCACTTGGAGTCCAATGCTTTTCAGTGCTTAGTATGCACTGGTGACCGTGGCCATCACTGGGGTTCCTACAGCGTGCCCTGAGTATCTCTCACCGCCTCCCTGCTCCTCAGTCTCTTCTGCTGGAAGGTGAGGGAAACATCTTTCCCGCATATTCCTCCGGATGACTGGGATGAACAGACGGGACACTGAGGTGGAAGCGGCTCCAGGCTGTGTGGAGGGCAGGCCGATGAGAAGAGGACCCGGATGGTGTGATAGAAGGGTGCATGGCCTCTTCTATCGAGTGGACAATTTCCACCTCAGTTGAGAGATGCAGATGATGCAGCTAGATAGCTAAATATAACCAGTTGCCCCATTCTTTTGGATGGGATCAATAAGCAAAGGATCCTCTTGTCTTCCTAGCATCCCTTACCTCTCTTCCCTTGTCTGAGTCATGAGTTTGGTGGGGTTGACCCTCTCCCCACACCCCAGGCCTGACCCATCAGAGCATTCTAGCATTTGGGCCAGAGTCATTGGTTCAAATATTGGCAAGTGGTCCAAGCAGGCCAGTAAGACTCAGTGCCACGGCTTTGGTGAAAGCAGTGGCAGGGAGGGAGCACCTCTTTCACCGAGGACTCTGAGAAGGTGGGTGCTAGGCCTGCAGCTGCCAACGTGCCCACCCCAAAAATGGAACCCACACAGAGGAAAGCAGAGCTGAGGGCTGAGGAAGTCCAGATGGAATCCTGCTTCCTTCATCTGAACCCCCAGATCCAGCCCTACCTGAGTCTTACCCTGGAGTTTTCAAGTATGTAAACCAAAGTTCCTTTTCTTGCTTAAGTAAGTTTCTGTCACTTGCAATCAATAGAGCTTTGAGAAAATATACCCAGGTGATGATTAGGAAGAGAAATTCAGATATGGAATGAAGTGCTAACCCAGTCTTAACTCAGAGACAGCCTCATCGCCCTGTGCACTTGCCCTCCGCATCTTCTCCGCCTTGCAGGCAGCCCTGCACCTGTGGGCTGTGTTCCCAGGCTACCGTGTCCACCGACTTCCAGCGGGTTCAGCCAGTAAGAGGCACTGGGGGACAATCGAGGCAAGAGGAAGGGAGAAGCCAGGGCAGCCCCACCCCCCTCCCCCTTGGCTGTCTCTCCCACCTCCACCACAGTCCCCAGGTCTGCTGGGTGGCCCGGTCCCTCCACCCCGGCCTCGGAATGCTGCAGGCTCCTGCTCTTGCTCATCAGGGGGCTACTTCACTGTCCCGGGCTGACTTCTAGCAATCCCATCATGTGTACAACCAATTCCCTGTATGAAATTCTCTCTGTTTTTAATATTCAGAGCATTTTCTATTCTCCTGTTTGGGCCCTGAATGATACAGATGGCAAATAGTTTTCCTTTTGTGCTGTGGCAGTAAGAGAGAGAGGTCAGGACCCCCAGGGAACTGAAGCAAACTCAGCTCCTGTGGGCGAGGGAGGGTGGAGCTGGCCCTGGCCCTGGCCGTGGAAGAGTGGGGCTCCAGCTGAGGGCCGGGGGGCCTCTGCTGCACTTTAAGAAGGATTGGGGGTGGCGTGCTGATCAGACTGTCCCCCACTGGGGGGGAGTGAGACTCGGAACACACGTCCCGGCATATTCTGGGCCGCATCCCGAAACGGGGACTCGACTCCCACAGGCCAGCACGTGCCAGGGGCCCGGAGAAATGTGATCTGAAACTTCCAGGGCATGCCTGCTCACCAACACACCGATTTCAAAGGCCAATCTCTTTGGGGCTCTTCTTGCTCCTTAAGTGAAATGGAACACTGTGTCAGGACTGGGGTGTAGAGGGGAGAGGAGCCAGGAGCCAGCCAGGCGGAGGGGGCCGGGGGCTTCGGCAAAGTCGGCAACAAAGAGCCCAGTGACCCAGCGAAGCCTGAAGCAGCCCAGACATGAAAGGAATATGCTGGAAAAATTAACTCAGTGTTTGCTTTGGGAACCAGTCTGACGGCTCTTAATCCAGTGGGCGTGTGTGTGTTGCAACTCAGGGGACGTCCCAGATCCCCCGGTAATGTGACAAAGAGCCGTTTGTGAGGGTTTCATCCCCACCACGGAGGGTGCCTGCTGCCTGGACCTCGCCCCCCGGCTGCTGAGCCGCGGCCCTGCCATCCAGGGGGCTTCCAGCAGCCTTCTCCCAGCAGCCTGCTGGGAGCTGGCTGTTTGTTGATTTTTCCTCTTCTTCTCACCTTGATGTTCCCACTTTAGAAAGACGAACGGCCCCAAGAAGTCGCCAAGCCCCAAAGCTAAAAGTGTTTGGAGGGCCTGTTTCTTGAAAGTGCATCTGTTAGGTCAAGCAGATGAGACAAAGGAGGGGCTTGGCCCCTGGAGGGGAGGGCGGGGGCCGGGAGGACCGGCAGAACTTGAAGGGACAAGAAACGAAGGCAGTGACCCCTCTCCTTAATGTGCAGACATTTCTCCTACAGAATTTGATTAGATGTGCTGGAAAAGAAATCATGTTTTAAATTCCTTTCTTCTTGTTTTAACTAGACCAGCCCCAGGGAAAGGGGCTCCATGGCCAAAATTTGTAGACAAACAAAAGAAACGACTTAGAATTCTGAGCTTCCTCAGGGCTTCAAGTCCCGCCGCAAAAGGGTGAGTCGGATGACTTTCCAGGGTACCCTTGACCACACATGTTTTTCGCCTTACCTACTGAGTGTCAGAGCCGACCCACAGACACACTGTCTACGAAGCTGTCACCCACGTGGTCCAGTCTCAGAGCAATGCGGTCGTCGGAGAAGCCACGTCCAGCCACCAGAGCAGATTTAAAAATAACCCAACTTGCTAATTTGCATCTGTCAACCAATGTGAAGGGCATAAATGGGCCAAAGCCAGCTATTTTAAAAACATCCTCTCACTGTCCCATCCATCCCCCTCACATACGACAGCTGCTCCCCTACCTCCCTCCTGAAACAGAAACAAGACCTGCCTGTCTTTTCCTTTCGGGACCAAAATGCCAGCCTGGGAAGTCAGGCTCCTCTTAGGGGCAAGGCCAGCTGAAGGCAGACTCCTCCTCATTGGATGGGGCAGGGGTGGGGGGCAGGTAATTATCGTCCTATAGATTGCATCTGCCACTGTTACTGAAAAGAGGGTGTGGGTAAGACAGCTGTCCAGTCTTCCCTTTTCCTAGACCTCAGTCTGGACAGGACATTCCCCTTCTCAGCCACCATCAGTGGTCGCACCTCAGACCCATCCCTCAATCTAATATCCCATATTACGACTCTTTGGTCTCCTCCCACAGCGAAGCAGGACATCCCCTTGTGCCCCTCTTGCCCACAGGTTCCCACTTCCCAGAACACTCCTTCCGTCCCTTCTGCGCATGTGTGCGTACAGGTTCAGGCTCCAACTCCTCCATCCTGCCAGAACCTCGGATACTGACGTCATGGAGCCGCCAAACCAGCCTGTGCACGTCCTTTATGCGAGGAAAGAAGAAGCTGTCGATGTAAGTGGGCCACTCGTATTTAGGTCTCTATTTCCAGCAGCTGAGTACAGTTCTAACCGAAATCAGTTGTTATTATCGCTTTAATATAAAAACAATATTCGCAGCAACTTACCATGGAGTAAACCAGGGCTCTGGAAACAAGTGCATTCACTCTGCCGGGCGTCCTGTCCCCAGTCTGCCATGCCTCCCCTGGCCTGATGGCCCGGGGTGAGGAGCTAGGTAGCGTGGGCATTCAGTCCCCTCCCCTGCTCTCCCATCTGCTCTTTCGAAGGGGTGAGCATCCTGGACCATCTCCCAGAAGTCCAGGCCCAAATTTGCTCTTTCCCTGGCTCAGAGTGGTTAGTGGTCAAGCTGATGGAGGTCAGCCTGGTGTGGGGGTCGGAGCCCTGGCAATGACCTGGGTCCTTATCTGTACTTGGCCACTGATGGGCCAAGTGACTCTGTACACATTCCTGGGCCTCTTTGGTCTCCCTTGACCTCCTTTGTATGTGGGGGAGGTTGAAGCAGATTCGACCACCTAAGACTCCAGTTCCTAAAGACCCGTGGAGTGATGTCAGGACAAATTGGGGCCTCACAGAGAGAGGTGAATTCAGATCCTGACGGTATTACTCAGTTGCTGTTTGGGCTTGGTAAGTTCACTTGTTTAGTTTCTGCAGCCATAATATTTCTCGCTAGCACAGCATCCATAGAACAGGAAATCATTAAGGCACCCAAGGGGTGTGGGGACAGAGTTCAGCAACAGAAATGTATTCTGTCACAGCTCTGGAGGCCATGAATCTGAAAACAGGTTGTCGGCAGGTTGGTTTCTTCTGCGGGTTGTGAGGGAGCACGTGTCTCAGCCCCTCTCTTGGATCCTGGTGGCCTGCACTGTTCCTTGGCTTGGAGGTGATGGCATTTAACCTGTATCTTTACACTGTCTTCCCTGTGAGTCTGGCTCTGTGTCCAAATTCCCCCTTTTCATAAGGACATACTGGATTAGGACCCCCCCCTCCCCCAATAGCTTCATCTTAACTTGATCATCTGTAAACATCTATTTCCAAGTTAGGTCACATTCACAGGTTCCGGGGCTGGGACTCCGACATCTTTGGGAGCCACAGTTCAGCCTGTAAGAGGAACTGACGGCCAGTTCATGCAAAGGAAGTCCTTCGCTGCAGCATCTGCCGGTGCCCAGCACCCGGCGACACTCGCTATTGCTGGGATTTGTGCAGCTCCCTCACGTGTTCACGAACCAGGGGACCAGCCCCCCCAGTTCACATCGACAGGAGCGAGAAGAACCAGCCTGCTCCACTGATTCAGCTCTGGAGGTGTTCCGTCCGTGACTAGTGGCAAGTGCCATCGATTCGGGGAAGCCATCCTTTGATCTAGATCAGCTGGTGGGGAGCCTGAGCTGACCTCCTCACGGCCACTGGTCGGGCAGACAGACAGACAGACCCAGTCAAGGGACAGAAAGTTCCAGATCTCCCCAAATTCCTCCAGCCTTGACATTGGATTTTACCATGAAATGAACTCCATTCGAGGCATCTTCATTTTCCATAGAACTTGCCAGCAGCTGAGAGGCGAGGCAGAAAGCGTGGCTGGAAATTCCAGCCCCAGCCCCTGCTTTGCCTTTCTTTGAAATTCAATTTTTTATGAAGCATCACCCGAGTATATGTTTATTGATTTTACGCAGAGAGGAAGGGACACACGCACACACACACACACACACACACACACACACACACACAAACATGGAAGTAAGAGAGAAACATCAATCGGTTGCCTCCTGTACGTGTCCCAACCAGGGACAGAACCTGTACCCCAGGTATGTGCTCTGACCAGGGATCGAACCCTCAGCCCTTCGGTGTGTGGGATGATGCCTCAGTCTACTGAGCCACCCGGGCAGGGCTATTTTACCTCCCTTGAAATTGGTCCCTCATCTTCTGTCTCATTCATCTCTTCCTTTCTGTGGGAAAAAAATGAAGTATTCATTGCTTTTCCCCGTTTTCCCCAATCTGAGGTGAGTGAGGAGCTACCTGGGCGGAGACACAGGGCTCCTGGGTGATGAGCACAGCGGGTAGAGAAATAAGCAGTTGTCTTGTGTGTGAATGGAGAGGGGACCCAGCACACAGCCAGGCTCCTATTACATTTTGCTGAGCCTCTCTCAACGTCCTTGAAAAATTAAACATCTTTCAACGAAACAACCTCCAAATCAGCTGAGTGGTAACCTAAAAAAATGAACACTAATAGGAAATAGAAACACATCCGCTTCTGAGTAATTGGTTCTTTTTCATATATGAGTTGAATCTGTGTGAAATTCCTTCCCCCAAATTATAAATAGAAATCCATGTGCTTTTCCAGTTGGGCTTTTCATTTTTTTTATGAGGTTTTCCCCTCAGGCAAAGGGATTTTCACTTTCAGAAGAAACAATTGCCAGGGGCAAGCGGTTTTCTGAGACACGTGGACCAGTTCCGCCGGCTTCCTCACAGAATTCAGCTGCGATGGCCTGTCCTCAGCCCAGCACCCTGTGCTGTTTCTTCCTTAAAGAAAAATGCCCAGAAGCAGGAGCTGGAAGATGCTTTTCAGCCTCGGTCCCCCGAAGATTGCAGGGTGACAGGCATGGGATGTCAGTTTGCTCATCCGGTGCTGGTCCTCTGCGCCAGCAGCTAAACTGGCCCGTGCACCGAGTCTGTACGGCAGGATACGAGGGGAAGAATAAGAATGCCTCCAGCTCTCAGAAGCCTGGACTGAAGGATCGGCGATGAGAGGAGGACAGAGAAGTTGCTCTCATGCTGGAGGAGATGGGTAGGAGCCAAACACTAACAAAACAGGCCTGTGATTTTTATCCAGCAATTCCAATATTCAAAAAGGCAAAACCTATATTTTTAAAACCCCTCGATTGGTGTCAAAATCTTCCCAGAATGTGCATGTGGCTGTCTTTTATCTCTGTTTATGCCACTTAATTGAACCCTCAAACATCCACTGCAGAACTAACTGTTTGAAGACAGAGACTTCCCCTGAACCTGCTGGGGAAATTGCGTGAGATAGTCTATGTACGATGTCGCCTTTCTAAAATGCGTGAAAGTTCTGGGTGCTGCACACATCTAGCCCTGATGCTTTCCAGCAAGGGACTGGGGACCTCGAATAGTCTCACTCAGGGTTGTCACTGGCAAGCAGGTGTCCCAGTGCCATGTATCCGAGACGGCAAGTAGGCGAACTGCAGAAAGGCCCAAAGATGTGTTTGGAGGCCGCTATGCTTTAAACATTCAGTTGTTGGGTGTCTTTGGTTGGGAGCAAGGTCACTGCTGGGCCCCTACTGTTTCTTTCCTTTGGACCCCCGGCCTGCCCCTAAAGGCATCCAAGCTGACAACCTGCCACCTGATCACACTGTGAAGCAGTGTCCTTGTGAGAAGAGAATGGATGACTGGGACAGACTCCCCAGATTGCTGGCCTGCATTCATTCATTCATTCATTCATTCGCTGATGCGTGCATTCACTCAACAAGTAGTGGTGGAGCCAGGCTCGCTCGTAATATTTGTCATTTGACAGCAGTGTTTAAGTGTTAAATAGTAGCATATTAGTCAGCATTCTCCAGAGACAGAACAAATAAGATACCATATTTTGCTATGTGTAATGTGCACTTTTTTGCCCAAATTTTTGAGGGCAAAATAAGGATGTGCATTATACATGGGTAGCACCTGAAGTACCTTGAATTTGTTCTTGTTTTTTATAATTATTTGATACATAAAATTTCTTATACCATAATAGGTTCACAAATAAATGCAGAAATTCCTTTGTAATATAAAAAACAAGTATCAAAATGTAAATAAATAAAAATTGAATTAAAACATTTAAGCAAAAGATTTTTTTCATGGAAGTTTGGGCCAAAAACATGGATGTGCATTATACACGGCAAAATATGGTATGTGTGTGTGTGTCTATTAATTACAGGAATTGGCTCACACTAGTACAGAGGCAAAGAAATCCTATGATCTGCCATCCACTAGCTGGGGAACCAGGGAAGCTGGTGGTGAGATTCAGCCCTAGCCCGAAGGCCTGAGAATCAGGGAGCTGATGGCACAAATCCCGATCTAGGTTGAAAACTGGAGACCCAGCAACACTAATGTCCAAAGGCAGGAGAAAATGCACGTCCCAGTGCAAGCAGAGAGGGGGCATTCCCCCTTCCTCTGCCTCTCTGTTCTGTCTGGGTCCTCAGTGGATTGGCCCACCCACAGTGGGGAGGGCCACCTGCTCTACTCAGTCCACAGATTCAATGCTAATCTCATCCAGAAACACCCTCCCCGGCACACCCCAAAATAATATTTTACTAGCTATCTGGCCACCCATTAGCCCAGCCAAGTTGACACATCAGATTAACCATCCCGGGGCTGAAATGCCTGTGTCTAAAGGCCCCGCAGTGCTGTTCCTTGCCGTCCTCAGTCTTGTCCTTCAGCTGGCTTTTACTGAGCACTTTCTCTGGTGTCTGCAGGTTTGCAACTGGTATTCAGTGGCCCCAGTAGGGCAGTACTGTTATCAGACCTGTTTTGCAGACGGGGAGCTGAGACTCAAAAGTGTCTTGTCACTTAATCCAGTTCTATAGCCACAAAGAACAAAACCTAGATTCTAATCCAATCAAAGAGAAGCCATCTGCTCCTGGGACCTTCACAGCATGGTGTGGAATAATGCTCAAGAAAGTCACTCTTTGATTAATATCCCCATTTAAGACCTTTTGCGGGTATAAGTGTCATCTGTACTTACAACACAACCAGATATAAGTGTGACAGAAATGAATTCTCTTTGATTGGATCTTTCTGTTCTCCCAGAGCTTAAAATCCACTGGGGTGAGCCAGACATTAAAGAAGCAACTGGAGAAATAAAGGAGCTCATTTCAGATTGTGGGAAGTGCTACCTGGGAATAATCTACCAGAAACGAGGGAGGTCACAGGGCTCCTTTAAATCACAAGGTGCAGGGAGGCCCTGAGAAGGGAACAGCTGACCTTGTAAGCAGAAACAGGTGAGAGTCCTGCTGGGCAGAGTGGACAGCACGTGCAAAGGCCCAAGGCCAGGGCTTGGGGGCTCACAAGATGTGATTGTCCAGTTGGACACAGGTATCTAATATTATTCAGTTAGCATCTCTTTGAAGCAGTTAAGACATACTATCAGCAGAACCCAAGCTACCCCTCCCAAAACGTTCTGGAAGGGAAATTGAAAGGAGAGATTCCAAGAAGTTTCCAGGGGAGCCTGAAATATTGGAATTAAGACCTGGGACCTGGGTTCCAGTCCTTGCTTTGCCCCTTCCTCACCAACTTGAACAAGCCCCTTGCTTTTTTTTAGTCAGTTTTCTCTTCTGTAAAAGGGGACAACTGACACCTACCTGATAGGGTTCTTGGAAGAATTTTGTGAAATGATGCAAAAGAAGGACCTCCGTAAGCCATGAAGCACATGATGGAAGGTATTATGATATTACCATTGTAGCTTTTGATATAGACAATGATAACAGGGCCCCAAAAGTGGCACCTGAACCTGTGACAGCAATTATGACAGGAGAATCTCAAAAATGGCCTCTTTGGAACTGCAGCTGTGGGATCAGATGAAAAATCTGAAGGTTCATATGAAAAAGCAGGTTTCCCATCAATGCTTTGCCCCCCACCCCCAAATGTCATAGTGATCTCAGGCAAGATGCACGTGCTCCTGGGTTTTAGCAGTCTTCCCCTGGCATAGGAGAGCATTTGGAGTAAAGGCATTCTTGCAGCCCTGGCCGGCTGTAATATCAGATGACCTGCAGCTCAGGGTTCACCCAGCTGTACCCCACTTCCTGTTCCTGCTGCCCCTCGAGAGCCCTCACTCCAGCTCTGAAGCACTGCGTTGACCTCGTTCCTGAGCGCTAACTTTCGAGGCTGAGCCCCTGTCACCACTGTGGACAGAAACGCTGGCCGGCCACATTGGTCCCCACCCAGGGCAGCGCGCACGGTGAACGCACATGTTGTAAGCGAGACTCTTGCACGTGGAAAGGTTGCCAAAGCTCCGTAAATGCAGCTCCTTCTTTCCTGACCCTCTGCCCTTCTTCAAACGAGTTTTTAAACTTTTAAAGAACATGCGGTTTCACTTTCAACTGTATCCGAGCTTAGAGCGTGTTATTTTGGCTGGAGGACAGAGCGCTGGGCGGGAGGCGTTGATTTCACAGATCTGAGCCCGGTAATACTCATGAGCGCACTGCTTGCAGAGCCCCCCAGAACTGCCACCCGCCCTCAGAGGCATGTTAGTTCAGCTGGAGTCCGCCTGCCAGGCTCCGAGCCCCGGGCCCGGCGTATGTATCGGTCTTACCCCGAATGACCTCAGGTTGGCCTGCAATGGCAAAAGTATATTCCTGGCCCCCAGAAACTGACAGATTCAGGTTTCTTAGTCTCAAGCCTGACATAATTTGGAGGTCCTTCCTTAAGAAAAACTATTTAAAATTACAAGTATAAAAGTAGTTAACAGAAGTGAATATTCAGAAAACAAGTCACAAAACTTGCAGATTTTTAAAAGCTGACAAATGCAACAGACATCACAAAACCCCAAAATTAACATGATATTTTTACTAACTCTGCCTGCCACACATCTATAATACATTTTTTCCTACCTGTCTGGGGCTGCGTATTCTTTGATCTCCTTTTCATATGACGATTTGGTGACATCAAGTTCTATATAGAAAGATAGCTCAGTATTTCCTTTGGCATATTGGGTTATAAGTTGGGTTTTTAATGTGTGTTTGTTGGTTGTTCAGAGAAAAAATCTTTTAGTTTCACAATGACGTATTTATAATTTCTACCTGGCCCAGAGATCCCAGTTGCAACTGTTGTGAAACATTTTAAGACTGTTGTTAAATTTGGGAAAACTTCTATTAAATTTCTCTCTTATACGAGTGAGTCATTTTAAGTTTTCTTGTGTAATTAGTAATATTAAATGTTCTTTGAAGTGACAATACTCAGTTTGTCATCACTGATTTTATTTGTGGATTTAATGCTGTCATTCTTTTTTTTTTTTTTTTTTTAAGATTTCATTTATTTACTTTTAGAGGGGGGACGGGAAGGAGAAAAAGAGGGAGAGAAACATCAATGTGTGGTTGCCTCTTGCGCGCCCCCTACTGGGGACCTGGCCTGCAACCCAGGCATGTGCCCTGACTGGGAATCAACCCAGTGACCCTTTCATTCGCAGGCTGGCCCTCAGTCCACTGAGCCACACCAGACGGGGCTAATGATCTCATTTTTGATGTCATTTATTTTGTTTCAAACCACCAAAAATTTAAATACTTTTGCCATGTATTTATATAATTAATTCTCTTCCCTTCATCATCCTGCCAGCAGATGGTATCAGCCCTTTCCAAGTGCCAAGTGCACCATAAAGAGGACAGTGGTACACCTAGAGCTGTGTGGTGCCCAGTCTGCACAACCAGCACGGCACCCAGCCACTTCTCTTCCCAATGCATCCTCCCACTGTGGCCAGAGTCATCCTGAAATGGAAACCCAACCACGCCACTTCCTGATTAATAAAACCTCCCTCAGCGTCCCTACTGCTCCCGCCATGAAGCCTAAGCTTTGTAACAGGGACTCCATCCAGGCCCTTACCCACCCGTCCGTCCCCCTCTCTCACAATCCCCTCAGCTCATACTCAGAGAGGCAGAGTTCCTCATGGCTCCAAACCCTCCAGTCAACTTAGAACACACTTCCCCACCTCTTTAGCTGACAGACTCCAGCTCATCTTTCAGGGTGCTCATTCCCTCCTCCAGGAAGCCTTCCCTGATCTGCCCACCCCCCCATACTTGGTAGCAACCCCTTTCGCTGGGATTGCAATCCAGCTTCTGCTGGATCCTGTACTTCCATGAGAGATACCTTACCAAACTGTTCTGTCATTTGATTTATTTTAGCCTCTCCCATTCTGGAATGGGGAGAAGTGCTGGAGAGACAGATGAGCAAGGACACCGGCCCTGTTCTCACGCAGCTCTGGAAGAAGCTGAGAAGATAGATTTATCACAGCCAAGCATCGAGGTGGGAATGCTGCCACGGGACAAAGAATGAGGTATTGATGATGCAGGTGCCCTCAAAGGAGCCTAAGAATGTTCCTGAGTTGGAGAAAGGGGGCAGGGCAGGGGGATTCTGCAGAGGTTCGTGGGAGAGTAGACCCCATTCCCAGCAGAGGTAGCTGGGTTTCCTTAAAGGGAGGGATGGAGGGCAGGAGGCCGCAGAGGTTGCCTGGGGCCAGCTGGGACTTCATCCAGCCTGCACGGGTGTCACTAAAAAATGTGAAACCAAGAGGGGAAATAGCAAGGTCACATTTGCATTTTAGAAAGATGTCCCTGGCAGCCGGAGAGAGTGGTCTGAAAGGGGCGGGCATGGAGGCTAGAAGGCCAATTAGGAAGCTGTCAAAATATTGTAATTCCAAGCCAATTTGTCAAACTGCTGAGCATAGAGGAATCTCATTAGGGAACAGGAGGGAATTGCTCCTGCTCTGGAGATTGCAAAATCCCCACGTTCAGCACAGCCGTTCCTTTTAAATGTTTCATTATTCCCCTCCCCCACCTTTTGTTTCTTGTAATTTCTATCTTTCTCTTGCTGTTCTGTTTGCTTGTTTCTTCTCTTTGGCTTTCAAACATTCTTTGCATACTTTGTTTTCAGTTTTTCACTACCATGTTAATGGCTTTGCCTCTGTGAGTCTGGACAGACCTGGGTTCAAATCCCAGCTCTGCCATTTGCTCCACATGTCAGGTGAAGCCCATCGGCATCCAGAAAAGAAGTTTATAGTCCTTCTTACAAAGAGTTGTGTGAAAGGAACTAATGCTTGGAAAACATTTATGAGAATGTTTAATACATGGTAGCTATGACTACTAGTTTTAGTATTTTCCTTAAAAAAAAAGGCCTGTTTTAATTTTTTTAAGCAACCCAGACGAAGACGAGGTGCTGAACTGGTCCACAGCAGAGAGAATGGAGGAAGACTAGACAACACTCCCTAAGCGTTGATTGTCACATCAGGGAAGAAAATATGTTTTCCGAATAGCACCGTTAAGTCTCTATTCCATTATAGAAAGACGACGACGATCCTGGTCATCCAGATAGCTCTTGAGATGAAGAGTGCGTGGGATGAAATACCATCCGTCTGGTCAGGCCTGGTCAGGGGAGATGCTGAGAAAACCCTGGGGAGAGGTCCGAGGGGCGGTCGGGAATGAGCCCTCGGGGGCAGAGGGGCTCGGAGAACAAAACCGGGAGATGAAGTCCAGGGCGCAGATGGGGTGTCAGTGTCACAGAGGGAGGCTCTGGAGGCAGAAGGAGGAAGGAGGGTTTCAAACAGCAGCCTGCAGGATGGCACCCAGAGCAAGAAGTGCGGGGGAGAGCGGAAGAGGGGGGAAGAGAGAGGCTGAGACAAGTGCCTAGAGCACACCTTCGGGACGTTTGGTCACAGATGGAAGAAAAAAACTCATCTCGAAACTAGAGACCTGCCCTGGGGCAGGACTGCTACGGATCTCCCGGGCCCTCTGGACCCTCTCTCCGCTCCCCTCCACCCTGACATCAGCAGGGAGTTGGAAAGAGAAATTCCTCAGCAAATTCCCTCTGTGCATAAGCTTGCTAAGGTGGGCTCTGTTATTTACACCCATAAATCCTGACTCGTGTGCTGTCTCATCAGGCCATTCTAAGCTGTAAGTGAGATAATGATTAGAAATTGCTTCACATAATGCTCAGCACTTAGTAAGCACTCAACGTATAACTGAGTGAAAGAATGACTTTCTGGAAAGCATGCAGCAAGGAGATTTGCATCTAAAAAGTACTCACTGAAGTTGGGTTATTACAGCTATGACTATTATTATAAAATAATAATAATTCAATCTCAAAATAGCCACTAGCCTACGTGCATCTTAGCAGCCAAAAAAAATGAGAGTAACTCTAGTGATCCTTGAGGCTGACTTCCAGGTTCCAGGCCAAGGCAGAACCCCCTTTCTCTGCGCCCTTGAGGTAGGCCCGCTTGAATGCGTACAGAGTGACATGTCTTTTGACGAGAAGCTTTAAACTCCAGAGTACCGTTTGCCATGCCTCCTGCTGCCTGTGCTGTGCTGGCTGGTGATGTACGAGTGGCAGTAAGGTCAGTGTCACAGAGCTCTTCTTTGACCACGTGGGGTGGCGTGTGTGGTGCTCAGGGCAGCATCCCAGGGGGCCTGCACCCCTTTAGACTATTGGTGTTATTTTCGGTGCGTGTGAGAAAAGTTTGCTCCCGATTGAAAACAGGTGGTGCAGATAAGTAGACAGACGGCTATCTTTCTGGGTGTATTCCAGATGTGTCCGCTGGTATACAAATGGGGTGTTCCGTTCTGCACCGGGGACTGTGTGGGCAGGGGTGGCCTCTTGTGCCATCACTGGGCGGAGTTGTCTGTGACTGTCACCTCGAATGAGCTTCCGATGGGAATGGCAGAACTGAATGAGCTTATGAGCAGGTCACGGTCAGTCTGTCTGCATCGTGCCTCAGAGGCGGCGACTGCATTGACCACGAGTAACGGTGAGTGCTTCGTGTGCATTTGTCAGATGCCTGAAAGAAATGGACTTCAACCTCTGTGGGGGAAACGTGTGGGGATTTTCCTAACAGACACACCACAGGGCCAGCGGGCAACGACCCTCCAGGCGCTGCAGCCTCCATGCGTGCCATGAGCCGAGGAGTGGGTCAAAAGCGAAAAGCTCACAATCAAAGGTGAAGAACATACGCTGACCGATGGAGGCCTTGTCAGTGTTCACTGGCCCATTTGCATACTTCTCCTTTGTCCTGTCCACCCGCCCCCCCTGGTCTTTCTCGTGTCAGAAAATGGCATCTCCCTCCGGCAGGCTCTGGTCGGGCATGTTGCCATCCTCAACAAATGGGGTGGTGCCAGTACTTCGTGAGGTTGGCTGTGATGAATTAGTTTGTTCTTAGTGTCCTCGGACTTTTCCAAAGCCACTGTCATTTTCCTGGTCAGCCTGCAGTGGTACCCCGGCTCTGAACTGTGCTCCTCTCTTTCCCAGCAAAAGAAGCTCTACCATCATCTCCCCCACAGAGGAGAATCCCTTTCTCCATCCCACATCTGTTAGCTTTTTCTTTAAGATTTTATTTATTTATTTTTGGAGAGGGAAGGGAGGGAGAAAGAGAGAGAGAGAGAAACATCAATGTGCGGTTGCTGGGGGCCGTGGCCTGCAACCCAGGAGTGTGCCCTGACTGGGAATCAAACCTGCGACACTTTGGTTCATAGCCTGAGTTCAATCTACTGAGCTACACCAGCCGGGCACATATGTTAGCTTTATGCAGTATTGGGAGGCCAGGCTGGAGGCTTTTTGAACAATAGTCAATTAGGCTTTTTCCCCCAAATGTGATCCCTGGATCAACAGTCTCAGGCATCCCCAGAAGGGAGTTAGAAATGCAGAACCTTAGGCTCCACTGAGTGGTTGGAAGAAGCGTTTCTCAGATGCTGCTTCTCAACTTGACCTTTAAAAACATCACCCATATCCCACCCCCAAGAGATTCGGAAGTCCTTGCTGGGAGTGCCGCCGATGTTGCAAAGGTGCCCCAGGTGATGCTAACATGAAGTCCCATGGAGGAGCCTGGTCCTGGGCTCATAAAAGTTTTGCTTCATGTGCTTATTTTGTCCACAGCCAACCTGGCTTGTCCACTCTCACTTGGCATCTGGCCGCCAGGACCCTGCCTGAGAAGCGCAGCCATGGGCCTCCCTTACACGCAGCACCGGCTCATTCTGTTTCATCTTCGCAGAGCAATCACTGCCTTCACTGCAGTCATTGCTCAACTTGGCCCTGGCCACCCTGGGGCTCGCAGCAATTGTCCAAATACCCAACTTCAAACAAACAAAGAGAAAATAACAGTGGCTAATCCTTTGTGATAAGCCGCCTTTATCAGTCCGGGTTGCTGTCAGCTGGCATAGCTGGTCAGAGGGCTCTCTTTTACACGCTGTAAATAAACATCACCTGTTTGTCCAGGATGACACGGGGGCAGCTCCCGCTCTTGGTGTTATCACGGAGGAAGCACTAGGTTGGGTGTGTGAGTATTTGGACATGAACCGCGAGAGGACAATAACAGCCGTGCTGGCCCAGGCCCAGGGTACCCAGACCGCAGCCTCGGTGAGTTTGGTTGAGCCCAACACGGGTTATGGCTTCCTGGAAGGTGGACTGCTGAGAAAAGGGACTTTCGCTTTTTCCTGCCTCAGTGGCCCCCTTTCCAGCGTCTAGACTTGGCGTTCACAATGGCCAGGGCCTTCCGGATTCCATTCTCTGTCAGTTGCCAGTTTCCGAAGCCACAGATCTAAATTGGGATTTCCTGGATTCCCAGAGTCTTAGTGTTGGAAGGAGCCCTGGAGTGCGGTGAAGTCAGCCCCTCTCTCTCTCTTTACAAAAAGGGGGACCGGAGAGCAGAGTGGTGGAGGTCAAAGGTTACACGACCAGTCAGGATGCACCAGGGTCACGTGAGAATTGTCACAAACTGGGCTGCCCTCTCCCAGGCTGGGTCTGAGCAGGCACCTCTACCCTGGGATGCACAGCTGGCAGCAGAGAGCTTGGGCCTGATACCAGTGCGTCATAGGAGCCCTATTGTTTGTGCAATGTCGATGTGGCTTTTGCCACAACTCTGAGGTTTCCTTGTGCAAACCTGGGTGCCAATTCTCTAAGACAGTGCAGCACTTAGAGTGGTGATTCTCACGCCTTCAGGTGCATTTGCGTCCCCTGGGAATCTTGCTAAAAATGCAGATTCTGGCTCCCTTGGCCTGGGGCAGGGCCTGGGGATCTCGTTTCCCACCAGTGGCCAGGTAATGTAATGCTTCTGGTGCAGGGCTGGCACTTGGACTAGAGACCATAGTTCATTGTCTTGAGGCTAAAGAAGTGAAGGGCGGGAGTCCTGTGTCCTTTTTGCCTGCTGGTTTCTCACACTCCAGGGATGAGGCAACCAGATTCTTGTTTGGGCACCCACCAGGAGGTGGGTGGGGTCACCCGGATGCTTCTCTTCCTGGGGGCCTCTCCCCCGGCCATGCCTGCAGCGATTCATAGCCCTGGGCAGTCCCCTGTCCTGGAACCCAGGCTGGGGTTGTGGTTGCTTTAACTAATAGAAGGTAGTGGCCATTCCAGGCCTACCCTCCAAAAGACCCTGGCAGCTTCTGCTTTTGCATCATTGGGAGCCCTGAGCTTCCCCTTTGGAAGTCTGCCGACCTGCTGAAGAGGCTACGTGGAGAGGGAGTGGCCCTGAGGGGACACGGAGAGAAAGGCACAATGGTCCCAGTGTCCCAGCTGAGCACAGCCCATCAAATGACCCCCCTCCAAAGAGCAGGAGAACCACGGAGCTGACCCTGGCCCAGGCTGCAGACTCATGTGCAAATAAGACGGTGGTTGTTGTCAGCCGCTAAGTTCGGGGCGGTCGGTTACACAACAAGAGATAACTGAAATAGCGGCCACATAATTTATCATCCAACCAGAATATTTTGAGAGTGAAAGAGGGCACTGTTAGTAATCACACCAGAGCCACAGAATAAGCCAGGGCTGCCCAGGAAAATTAGGTATGATCGCCCTAGTGATGAATAGCACTGTGACCAATCCCTAAACATTTCCTTCATGTGGAATGTTATCAAGATTCTTCCAGTTGCAAATGACAGGAGTCAGACTGTAACTGGTTTAAGCCACAAGGACCATCTGTAGACTCAGAATTAGAAATAACTGCTTCAGGTGTGTTTTGATCCAGGGGCGCACTCTTCGGGGCTCAGTCTCTCTTCATCTCTGCTTTTCTTTTTGTTGGTTCCATTCTTTTTCCAGCTCTCCCCTGAAGCAGCAAGATGATCCCCTGCCTATGTCAAGCTCATGTGAAGTTCAAGTTCCACATAAGTGTTTCTGACTGGCCACGTTTGGCCACATGCCATGAACCAATCACTCCAGAAGGAGGAAGTAATACTCTGAGGGGCCAGACCTGAGTTGCAAGTACACCTGAGACCTAGGCTGGGGGTCAGCCCCATCCTTTCCTTTAGGGTAGGGTGGGGTCACCATGGAACACTCGGGCTCTTCTAGAACGTGGGAATAGAGTGTGTGGATGCAGAGGACAGCTTGGCAGCACGTGTGGTCCCCCAAGTCCCTGAGTCAGGTGTGTCTGCCTTTCTCTGGGTTGCTGCCTTCACAAAGGATAAACTCTGACTACAGAGCTGCCTTTGGAACAACCGGCAGCAGCCGTGGATATGGCCGGAGGCCTATAGATGGTGCTAGTGAAGGTCTTAATGGGCAGTCACGTTCCCGCGCCTGGCTCAGAAGCAGCTCACAAGTGCTGCTACTTAGAAGAGCGACTGTCATCACCGGCATTCCACCAAATCATAAATGAAACCCTCAAAGGGTAAGTGAGAGGAAGGACCTTCAAAAGCCCTGTCACAGCACCTTCTGGAGCAAAGCTGACCTTAGCTAGCCCCACGCTGAGCTGAAACCTAAGAGGGGGAAGATGCTCTGTTCTCCCCACCGGCACACGTGGTGAGTCCGTGGGTTCTCTGGGGGCCGGGGAGAGGTTGGGGGGACAGAGATGAAGGGGACTCGAGGTGGAGCTGTGCCAGCATGCCACCTTTCCATCAGTTCCCCTCTGCAGCTGGCACAGGCGCGGCGCTGAAACTTTGGAAAGGGGGCAGTTCCCACTTCCTCAGTTTGCTGTTTGGTAAGTAGAAGAGGGGGTGTTTTGCCTGCAGAAGCTTTCTCCCCAAACCCTGTGCTGTGCAGAAGAGCTATTCTTTCTTCAACCCGGGACTTGTCCTCCTCTCCCCTTGGCCGTCCACTTTGACTGGCTGACTCTCATGTGTCCTGTGGTCTCTGCCTGCCATCACGGCATCACTTAGTGGCCCACCTCAGCAGCTTACAGGAACTCCTTACTGTTACTGCCTTGATTCGATTTAGAAGGCCTGCCAGTTCAGCTGGTGGGCCCTTAGTTGCAATTTAAGGGAGCTGCGTGGCCTGAAGGCTTGCTGTGCCAGCCATCCAGGGAGCACGGTTGTACGGCTGAGTGTGGGTAGTCCACCGGGGAAGAAGCTGGGCTGCCAGGACAGCATCCACATGCGGCGTCTCCGTGCGGCTTGGGCCTCCCTTCATGGCCGCTGGGTTCTGAGAAGGAGCATCTAAGAGAAAGGAAGGCACACCCTTTCCTAAATTACCTGCAGGTCCAAGAAGAAGTCTCAAAAGCAATTTAAAAGTGCACTGACATAACTGAAACAAAAATGAAACTTATCGAAAATTATGGGATGTGGTGAAACTAGTGTTTAGACAGAAATGTAGAGATAAAAGCAAATGTTAGAAGGAAGATCTAACACCAGCAGCAAAAAGTCCACCTTTAGGACACTAGAGAAGGTAGAGGAATTTAGGCCTAAAGCAAATAGTATTTTTTTTAATCGAGCAGAAATTTGTGAAATTAAAAACAGGAAAACAATAGAGAAAATCAACAAAGCCTAAAGCTGCTTCTTTCAAAAGATCAACACAATTGATAAGCCTCTGGCCAGACCGGCCAGGACAAAAGAGGCGATGACAGATGTGATCCACCTGAGAAAGGAAAGCGGGATTATTACTGTTGATCCTGTAGATGCTAAAAGCAAGTCCAGCCCTGACTGGGTGGCTAAGTAGGTTATAGTGTCATCCCGTGCATCAAAAATGTTGCAGGTTCATTCTGTGGTCCGAGCATGCACTGGAGGGAACCAATCAATGGTTCTCTCTCACATCGATGTTTCTCTCTCTCTGGCTCTCTCCCTTCCTCCTTCTCTAAAAGCAATGAAGAAATGTCCTTGGGTGAGGATTAAAAAGAAAAACAAACCAAGTCCCTGCTCACAATCGGATAACTTAGGTGAAGTGGACCTATTCCTCGAAGGACAGAAACCACCAGGAGAGGAAGCAGAGCTCGGTTATGGGTTAGGAGTCAGAACAGTTCCATTTCTGTCATTCTGCTAGTCAAAGCAGTTATGGGCCTACACAGGTTCAAGGTGGGGTATAGTAGACATGACCCTGTGATAAGGAGCATCCAGGTCCTTGTCACACAGGAGCTGGTGAGTGGGTGCGGCTGTTGTGTTCTGGGAATTGCAACCAACTACTAGAATCACCTCTCAACTAGAGGTGATTCTACTTACATGCCACCTCTTCCAGGAAGGGCTCCTTATTACTCCCCTAGAAACCCTCTGCCTGCCCTGGTACATTAAAGAATTTAATTAATATCTATGCAATCAGTATTTGTCAATCCTGGCTGTACAGTAATATCCTCTGGGAAGCTTTTGACAAATATCCACACCTGGAACTATCCCCCCTGAAACTGTGACCTAACTGGTCAGTGCTGGGGCCGGGGTACCTTTTAGAAGCTTCTCAGGTGATTCTACTTGCAGCCAAGGCTGAGACCTCTGTGGCAAATGAACAAAATTACAAGTGATTCTGGCTGAGCAGTACAAGAACAGCAATTTAGAAACAAAATATTTAGAAACTAAACATTGATGGAGCAGCATAGCAAAGAAACAAAAACAAAGCAAACAGGAAAAGATGAGTGGTAAAAAAGTAAAAATACAGAAGAAGGAAAAGAGAGGAGACAACTAAGGGGAGAATTGTTGCTATGGGAGATTTTGTTGTCAAGTGGAAGGAGAAATGAAAGTCTAGCGTGGGTCTCAGCACACCTGGCTCGAACCTCTGAGCCAGGTGGAAAGTGAAGACGGGAAAAGAAGGCTCGTGTGTCGCTTGGGTTTCGCAACGGACAGAAAGATTGATGCTGCACAATTTGTTTCTGTCTGCTAATTCAGCAAATAATTAAAAATGCTTCAAGACGCTTCCAGATACGTTTTCCGGAGTCGACTGTCTAAAACTCAAGTGACGTTTCCATGTGTGTGAGATGTGGTGTGTGCAGGCATGCACGCGCCAGCTGGGGTGGCAACATGAATCTGCAGAGGAGTCTTCAGGGGGCTTGCCACGGGCTCTGTGCGTAACCCTGTTCTATGGGCTGTTTCTTAAAATTGTGGCAAGAAACCCACCCCACAAATTTGACCACTTTAACCAAATTTAAGTGTTCAGTGCAACAGTGTTAACCATACTTAGACTGTTGTGCGACAGACCTACGCACTTTTCATAAATACTTGTCAGAAGACAAACCATTTCATCCAACGGTGGCATTCATGGAACTCAGACGTTATTCTCATGAGATGGGTCAAAAAGTAATGATTCAACAGATAGTAGACAGTGATGCCCAAGGCAGCTCTAAAAACCCACAACTCGGGACCTGGCGTTTAGGAAGTGCTTTAATAAATGTTAATAAACTAACTGAATTTTAGCAAGCTGGAATGAAGGGTCCAGAGGAAGGGCATTCCACAGAGACATGTACAAAATCCTTGGGATCTAAAATCTGAGAGATCTAAAACTTAAAGCCCAGCTCAATAACATAGAAATGTTGTCTGGTCTTTTAAAAATATAAAATAAAGCATATGAATGAGCACAGGGAATGCAGTCACCAATAACCACATACTTCACGCTAGCTTTAGCCGACGTTAACATTTTCCATTGTTTATTTTGATAGTATTGTATGAAAGAAAACGTTACAAATGCATTGGAAATCTCCTACAGACCGCTTCCTGGTCACATCATCCCTTTTTCCTTCTTTAGAGTTGACCACTGTCCTGATTTGGGTATCTGTCATTCCATTGCATGTGTTTCTATTTTGGCCACCTGTGGATTCAGCCATAAGCAGTAGAAAGTGTTATTTTGCATGTGTTTATAGTGTATATCAATGGCTTCCTATTGCACATTTCATTCTGCAAATTTCTCTGCTTGGCTCCACGCCTTGGTTCGAGATTCATCCACGGTGATAACGTAGCTCTGTGACTTGAGCTCGCCACTCTGAAGTGTGCTGTCGGATGAATGTTCCCCATTCAGCTATTAGCTCTCCTGTCAAAGGATGTCTGTATCGTTTCAAAGATTCTGCTGCCACTCACACAGCAGCAAGGGGCCCTCCCGTGTGTGTGTGTGTGTGTGTGTGTGTGTACGGAAGCTCCTCTCAGGTGTAGACGCAGAGTGCCATCCTGGCTGGAAGGGTCGCACACACTGGACATCAGCAGAGACCAACATTGTTCTCCAGTGGTGGTGCCGACATCCGAACTTCCCAGAGTGCATCAACACCCCACAGTTTCATTGGTCCAGACTGATGAGTGAGGGGTGGTGCCTCACTGGGGTCAGCAGGGTTTCCTCTTCTGTGACGTGCCGGTTCACATCCTCTGCGCCTTTCCTCCTGCTGTGTTGTTGTTCATTTCTTAGTGATTGATAGGTGCGCTTTCTGTGTAGTTTGGATACTAATTCTCGGCCACGTGTATGTATTGCACAGTTGTTTTCCAGCATGACAATCTTCTCTTCATTTCGTTTAGCATGCAGTAACGTTTAACAGCATCATGTTTGACTACCTAATCCTTCACGGTTTGTGAATTTTCAATCTTGTTTAAAAATTTTTCAGTGCCCCAATACCATATGGTCGCCTACATGTTTTCTAGAAGCTTTAAAACCTTGCTTTATACATTTATAGATCTTTAACCATCTGGAAATTATTTTTGTAAATGATCGGAAAAATGTAACTTATTTTTCCTGTTAGATAACCAGTTTCTTAGGAGTACTTACACAAAGCCCAACATTTTGCCCACTGATTTATAAAGACACCTTTCTCTTATGCCATATTTCTCACTCTCTAAACCCACTTCTGTCCTCACTGTTGGTGGTTCTAATAATGATGTAGAATTGTGACTGATCCTGGCCTCTCAGAGCCTGGACACAGCTCTTGTCCATCCCTCCCATAGTCAAATCCAAGGGCATGTGGGCCAACAACTGTACTCCCTCTCTAGTTCCAGCCACCTCATCGCCACCCACTACCTCCAATGTTTCACCTGATTCCCTGCCTCCAACCATTCACAGATTCCAGAGTTGCTGGAGGGATCAGATGTTGAGTTCTTAGCTGAATACTTGGCACAAATGAGACACAATAAATTATAGCTATAATTATGATGTCCCCATAATTTCCTCCCACCTGAAGACAATGACTAAGTCCTGGTAATTAATTTGTCTTTGTCACCGAGCACAGCTCCTGGGGTTCAAGAAAGCCTTGACAACTGTCAGAATGGCTGAGCCAATAGACATTCTTAGTCCTGGCAGAACACCAGAGAAACAACCCGGATCCCCAGGCCATAAACTAGCTCGGGGACAAAGCTTACCTCCTGTCCTTTAACCAGTGACAGGGTCACCTGTTAGCACTCCGCATGGACAGGAGGCAGCCAGGTCCTCACGGTGACTCCTCCCCCTGGACTCGCCTCCACTGAGGCCTGGAGACCAGTGGTGGCTTGTTCAGTCACTGTGAGTCAATCTCCACATGTCTCTGGATAAACTTTCATTTAGTTATTTTTTGGTTAGAAGTGATTTTTAGCCAATGACTGATGTGGCTGATTCATTTTTCAATGACCTGAACGGGCAAGTAGGTTGCTCTGAGCAATCAATTGATTAGCCAGCTAGTCACATCAGAGTGACCTGGGCGGGACCTTCCCACAAATGCCGGTGCTCAGACTCCAATGCCAGAGGCTCCAACCCAGCATCTCTGGAACGAGGCCTGGATGTGGGTCCTTTCAGAACTGCCCCCTCCCGCCCGCCAGGTGATTCTAGGATGAGAACTGAGAAGCCAGGATTGAAAACTGCTGCGCTGGCTCGAGCAGCCCCAGGGACAAGCCTGTTCCTCCCGTGGGAAGACGCCACTGCCATATGAGCTGAGCAGTTGTCGAGCTGTGTGCTGGGGGTGGATGTCAGGCTCCAAATGTTTGATGGCCATTTGGTCTTTCAGTGAGGAAAGTGATACACGGGTGCAGGTGTTCGGCGCATCCTGGGCAAAGCCCCTGATTGATTGGGTCCCTTTGCGCTGGGTCCAGATGCTCCGGCCTGGGGTGGGGACAGCTCCCACTGAGACGCTGACAAAAGAGCAGGGCAAAGGGTGAGATGGAAGGAGTATCCAGGTTGCTCCCTAAAGCTCCAAGAAGCCGGGCGACGAAAAGGAACCTTTACAAAGCGCGGAGCAGGGTAGAAGCTCTGTGTGCCCTTAAAACTGTGCAGAGCACTCAGCAGCTTCCAATGCCTCTAGACTCTCTCAGCTGGCTCTTCAACCCTAAGGAGTGGGATCGGGGAGCTTAGAATTCTTACACTCACTTTGCAAATGACAAAACTGAAGATCTGTAATGCCACGTAGTTGGCAAGCAGCAGACTACACCAAGAGCTGAGTGAGCTGTCAAACATTCCACACACTGGATGTTCAAATCCATCTTTCTCAACAACTTAGAAACCAAAGTCTATTCTGAATGGATCTCACCCTGAACACATTCTGTGGTACGGCCACGGCAGGTGCCACCTTCCAGCCACCTTATTTATTTATATGTTAATTATTTTTTTAGGGAGAAACAGAAATGTTGATTTGTTGTTCCACTTATTCATGAATTCATTGGTTGACCCTCGTGTGTGCCCTGATCAGGGGTTGAACCCACAACCTTGACATATTGGTGCAATGCTCTAACCAACTGAATTACCCAGCCAAGGCCTCCTGCCACTCTTTGTCTGATCGCAGCTTTCTGCCAGAACAGTTAGTTCTACAGGGGGATAGCAAAAGAATCAGTGCAAAGACATGTAAGCCTCTCTGGTACATTCCCTTTGCAATTTCTGTCAGGAATGTACCTGGGGAGAAATGCTGGTGGTACTGGAATAAAATTTCGTATCAGAGTTTCCTAACCTTTTCATGTAGGATATCAAAAAACATCACAGACCCCTCAGAATAGCCATTGCATGTTTAATATCTGTGAATTAAGAAAATAGCATGACAAAAATGCCTTCTGTGAATTTCCAACACTCTTAATTTTAGAAAATTGATCGTTACAATAGCATATGCTTAAAACAATAATAATTCAATTCATATGGGCAAGACAGAGTATTTTCTCTACAGATGCTTTTGCCGCTATTGTAAGAAAATGCCTGTGTTTGTGAAGAGACGCACATGAAGAATGCAGGGAGAAATGGCACGATGCCTGGGGAGCATGGCGAAGTCCCGCCCGTTGGGTGTGGTGGGAGGGATGCAGGAGCTCGTTAGACTGTTTGCCTACTTATGTATATACATTTTCACAATAAAAAAATAGCGGTACTACCCAGTCCAGTATGAATTCACGTATCCCTTAAAATAATTTTGTCCCTTTCCCCTTCTAACATCTGTAGCCCACAGATGGGAACCAGTGATTTTAGGTGATTTGCAAACATTTGTCGTCTAGGTGCTTTTGGTTTTGTTTTTGTTTTAATCTCTCAGGTAAAAATGACAGAGAGTGATGATCACACCTCCGCATGCTCATAAACCCAGCTCCTCCCACCGCATTCCGCCCAGATGACGGCCAACAGCCGATCCGTCAGGACTGACTGGTCTCCTACCAGGTGTTAGGCTCTGAGATGGGTTGAATGACTCCAAAGAGACACAGATCTTCCTCCCCAGGAAGGTCATGGTCATGTGGAAGGTGGGCATTGAACAATTAGTGGATGACTAATAAATCGTAGCAAGAATGCCAAGTGTTGGAAAGAGAGGAGTAGGCGCTGCCAGGGGAGCCCAGAATGGGGGTGGCGGGGGTGGCTCAGCAGGCAGGTGTCAACAGGGTTTCCTGGAAGAAGTGACATTTCAGTTGAAAGGTTAGTGGGAGCTCATCAAACCAAAAGACAGGCGCAGCCTGTTTACTGGCATTCCAGAGGGCCCCCTCCCCCACCTCCCTCCCAGGTTGTCTGTGGCCCCAGCTCTGGGCTGAAGAGACTCTCTGCTTAGCATAATCTGATCCTAGAGAGAGCAGCGGGAATCCCTGCCCACCGCCTTCCAGCCTTCCTTGTCAACAGCTGGCCCTTAGCAAGTGACTGATCTTTAGCGTGTTTGATATGAAGAGGGACAGCAAAAATAATCACCTGCCAGGGATTCCATCTTCATAAAAGACACGGTAACGCTCAGGTTTCAGAGTGCGTGGGCGGCGTGAACCCTGCAAGCTCGCCCTTCAAACAGGACATTGATCTTCCCCCGCCGGCCTGGGACAGTCCGCATCCAGGCACAGCTCATATTTCCCGGACCTTTCACTCTAAATGCAAGGAGGCTGACAATAATGAAAAGGTGGTGTCGAGCAGGGCGCGGGGTGCGGAGCCCTGCCCACTGAGAGGTATTCCAGAATCTGCCAAGTGGTTAATAGGTGTGAGTGTTTCCCAGGTGCCAGGCACCCCGCTCGGCACTCTCTCTGTGCTTTCAGATTTGCTCCTTCAGGTTCTTGGCTTTGGAGATTTCTCATGTTTGGACCTGAACTCCTGATTCCCCCCACCCCCAGACGACTGCTCCTCCTTAATTCTTGCCAAGCTGCTTGGGCCAATTTTGCGGTGGTTGCAAGTGAAAAAGGTGAATGGAATAAGAAGTCACAAAACAGTCACGTGGCTATAAAGTACAGCATAGGGAATATAGTCAATAATATTGTTAATCACCATGTATGTTGATAGTAGATATTAGAATTATCAGGGGTATCACTTCATAAATTATATAATTGTCTAACTACTATGCTATACACCTGAAACAAATATATAATGTTGAATGTCAATTGCAATAGAAAATTTTTTAAAAATACCATGGGGGTGGCCTCAATAGCTTGCTCGGTCCCTCCCGGCCCACACCCAGACCTTTAGCAAAGGGCTCTCCTTCTGAGGTCAGCTGTGACCCTCACACCAGGCTGGCGAGTTAGGAAGGACACACCCTGCTGTCCTCACTGTGGAGGTGACACAAAGGAACCCTTGCAGAGTGGAGGCTACTTACCCAGGGTCACCCAGCTCCTAAGTGATGTGGCCCTGGTCCCCAGATCTTGGTCTGTGCCTTCCTGTGACACCATCTTCCAGCATGGACATGGGACACGTAAGTGTTGACTGGGGTGAAGAGGGGTGTTTCTGGCTGACTGGGGGAGGGTAGCAGGAAGAGGAGCTATCTGGGCACTTGGAAAGCTGGGATGCACAAAAGCAAGACTGGGAGCCCTCCCACGATAGGGGTGCTGTGTCTGGTCACCGTAGAGCTGACAGGGGCCCAAGCCCATGACAGCAAGAGGAGAGCATCCCCAAAGTCCACAAGGCACTGGCCAGACTCCCTCAGTGGTTCCCTGGGAGCCATCGCTCATGCTCAGGCTTGGGCCTGGTGTGCCCCCTGCAGCCCTCCCCACCTCGCCCCGCCAGCACGGTGAAGCCCCCTCTCCGCGCTCCCACCCCTCGGCTTGGCCTCTCCTGTTTGTACGACCATGTTTGCAGTCATTCTCCCCTACTGTGAGCCTCTGAGGGGATGGCGCCAGGTCATCTTCACCCTGACATCTATGTCAGCTGGTGTCCCCTGGTCTCTCCGGCAGGTGCCAGCACGTGTGCCCAGCTTCCACCCTCCATGTTCCAACTGAGTTGTTACGTACCATGCCAGTTCCCCTCATTGACGAATCGGGTCCCCCACCCAAGTTCTCATGTCGAAGCCCTAACCTACAATGCAACTGTATCTTGAGATGGTGCCTCTCAGGAGGTAAAGTTAAATGGGGTCACAGGGGTGGGGCCCTGCTTTGAGAGAATTAGTGTCCTCACAAGAAGGAAGAGAAGCGAGCCCTCTCCCCCTCCCTCCTGCTCTCCCCCACCTCTCTCCACCTCAGGAAAAAGCTATGTGAGGACACGGCAAGAAGATGGCCATCTACAAGCCAAGGAGAGTGCTCTCTCCAGAAACCGACCCTGCCAACACCTTGGTCTTGGACTACTCCCAGTCTCCAGACTGTGAGGAGAAAATGCCTGCTGTCTAAGCCCCGAGTCTGTGGTGTTCTCTGGTACGTTTCTAGGGCAGCCCAAGCCGACTAATGCATCTGCCATGGCCAATGAGTGCGCATGTCACTCACCCCGACAGGCTCTTCCCTCCCTGGAACTGGACTCTGGTGTCGATTGGCCCAGAAGGCTAGATATGGTTGGCATTCACTCATTCTGACCATGGCCTCTGACAGCGGACTGCCCACCAGGGCCCTAGAGCTGTCCCGGTGTCTGGCCATTCTGTGACTTGCTTCTTGAACCCTCCTTTCAAGCCTGTGAACTACGCCAGAACAATCCATGAGTTCTTTTTTTTTATTATGTTAGAAATGTTTAAAAAAATCCCCAAGTAATGAAACTTTCTTTTTATCCTTCCTCTTAGTACGATGTTAGTTAACAGCAAATTTGAGTGACCCTCAGTTTAGAAAAATGCTTTCACTGTGGAATGTGTCTGGATGAGCAGAAGTAGCAATGCATGGGACTCCCTTCATGAGCCTCTTCATCTCCTGCTACCTCCGCCCCTTCACTCATGGAGACAGGGAGAGAGAGAGGGGTGGGAGCGATTCATTGTCCAGGTTAGCCTGACTTCATTCCCAATGGTAAGTACATGGATTTTGTCCAAAACTAGATGAACGCGATGGCCTCACACTTGGGATGAAGCCAGAACTGCCCTTGGAACAGAGCTGTCACTGGGATACAGGGAAATGACCATCATTTTTATTTTGCCAAGGGGTGATCACTGATCGTAAAGGGCCAGGGAGCCAAGGGAAGTTCATTCCTCGTTGCTGTTTTGCTTTGCAGTGCTAAATTAGTAATGGAACAGCCCGGTCTGAGAGCCTCCCTCCCAGGATTTAATAAAAGGCACAGGTGTGGCTGAGGGGCACTCAGCCATCTGTGGCTCAGGGCAGTGAGGAAAGCTGGTTCCAAGAGTTCCTATCTACACGGAATCAGTCTTGTTCTGATTTAAGACGAGCTTGTTGCCAAGTAGCAAAAGACAAAGAACCCTTTTCTTTTCCAGTTTGGATGCTTTCTTGGGTTGTGCATGTGTGTTGCTTTTAAATAAAGGTCTAGTTGAATACTTATTCCAAAACCTTTGGCTAAATCTAAGGGAAAGTGTTGAACATGAAAAAAGAAAAAGTAGGCATAATTTTGGCATTCCCTCACTCCAATAATTAGAATTGTTGAAGGGTTATTTCCAAGATGGAAGGAGAGGAAGGAAGGGATCTGGTGTGCTGGGGAGTGTCAGGGATCACTGTCATCATCGTTGACATCACTGTTACTATTGTCATCATTGCCACTGCCACCATCACCATGATCATCATCACCATGTTAACACCACCATCACCACCATCACCACTGTCGTCATCACTAACTGTGTTTGACCACTTGTGTGCCAGGCACCATGCTAACCCCTCAACATGCATTTGTACCTCCCTTTTTTGCTCTTTACGCTCTACTCAGTTCTTTTTTCATGGAACTCACCTCTACTGGGCATTACATCAATGTGTTTATTTGTTTATTGGTTTATTGTTTCTTCCCTCTCTCTGCTGCCCAAAGTAAACTCCACAAGAGATTTTACCTGCATTATTGACAATGGGACTCCCAGAAACTAGTCTCATGACTGTCATAGAGTACATGACTGATCAATAGTAGTTGAAAGAAAGAATAACTTGAATGACAACTCCACAAGTTAGATACTATCACTGCTCTCATTTTGGGGATGAGGGGAATGAAGCTTGGAGAAGCCAAACAGCTCACCTGAGGTTATTGGTGCCAGAGACAGATCTCAGAGTCAGGCAGTTAGTGTAGACCTCAGGCTTTTTAACCTCAAGACTACGTCGTGACTTCATCTTTGCCCCAGAATTAATAAGACAGGGATACTTCAAGACTTTTAAACCTCCATATCTCTGGTTATTTTTCTGAAGCAAATGGAATGCATCTTTACTCCCTGAAAGAGGCGGGGAGCCACTCTAAGAGTGGAAAATCACCCACATCTGCTTCTCTGCTTGACATGAAAACCTGAGCTTGTGTTCTCCGAGACTCTTAATTAATGACTTGCCAGAGTAAGAACCATTTGCCTAAACCAAGGCAGGGATAGAAGTTGATTGACAAGGCTCTAATTAAACCCCAATTTATAATCTAACGGCCTGGATCTTTCAGGTCATAAAAGACTTTGATCCTAGAAATCGTGCTAATAAGAGTTCCCCCACCCCCACCTCCTCCATCTCTGTCTGGTTTTCCTTAACTTCAGGATGGGTGCTGCGGAGGTGGGGCAGCAGCCTTGTTGAAAAGAAATTAGTTCCCTGCAGTGGCTGAATGAGCTGTCTTTAAAACTAACAGCAACCCAACATGGGGTCTTGAGATAGCAATCTGTCCATGGGCTCCCTCAGTGGGGATGTGCTTTGCATAGCGATGCAGGCCAGATGGTTCTGAGACAAATCCCAGCATCTGTGATGATGGAGGTGCTGCCCCTGCTTGGTGGGGGGGGAGGGGGGGAAGGGCCGTGGAGGGGATCATGTGTGTGTAGGGGGTGCTGCTCCTGTGGGACTCGTGGGGCTTGACCCTCTCTAGTGGTTTTGGGTGGTCCGAGCTAAAACTAATAATAGACAATAGTTCAGGAAATAATGAATCAAGACTGAGGGGATGGGTGGTTCTGGGAATGGTGTGGATGTGGGGCAACTGACAGAATAATACCCGGGGAGTGTCCTTTTTTTTAGTCAGCTAGAAAGGCCAGATAAGTAGTCCAGACCGGGGCACTTCAGAGACCAGGAAATTAAAATAAAGTCTGGGTGGCTCGACATAGGTTCCCCAACTTTCATTGCATCAATTCAGTACCTGTAAAATAGCAGGCAAACAAACAGATTACAAAAAAAACACAACAAATCTCCATCTACCCCAATTAATTTATTTTGAAAAGAAGATTTTTAGCACACACAAGAAAGTGGAAAGACAACCACAGATGCAGCACAGGTGCAGGAAAGAGAATATTGATATTGTCCTTATTTTTTCCTCATTTATTCTTCAGTGAATTTGTTATAGATCAGTGAGCCCAAGGTCTGATATTTGTAGGATGACCCTAAGTCCCAGTTGGGCTGGAACAGTTAAGTTGAGGCAATTGTTAATTAATTAATGCCTACTAATTGGTTTTTATATCTCCTTTTACTCTCAAGTGGGCTCCAGTTTGAACAACCAATTACATGGCCACCCTGAGATTTTTGGGGACCTCCAATTGCGCTGAAGACTTTGATTTTACTCCATGGCCCTGTAGTTACATTTTCTGTGCTCTTTCTACACACTTTGTTCTAGATTTCAGGAGAAGGAAGTGGGACCTGGTGCTCTGAGAGCATCTGCTTCTCCTTCTGTCGCCACCCTTTGCTCACTGACATGAAATTACATACATTCAAGATATATAACTTGATGTTTTCGATACACATATACATTGTAAAAATTCTTATTCCTTTTTTTGTTCTATGATGGTCTGGAAGGTCTTTATGTACATGAGTAAGAAGTGGAAAAAAGAGTTAAAATATAAATATAGTTCTGTCAAAATACATCACATTGGCTTAGAATCTAGAGGAAGACACCACCCCCCCACTCCAGCCCCACCTGTCCGTGTGCAGAAAACACACGGGATACGGGGCCCATTCATTCCGCAGATGGGGACACACCACAAACAGGCAACAAACAGCCAAAGCAGGGAGCTCCTTGTCTGCTTCCCTGATGGTATTTCACAGTCACACGAAACAATTTGCCTGCGGAGTCACCCACGAAATGATGAAAGAGACACCTCACTCCATCACCCTTTTCCACATTGTCTATACGCTGTTTGCACACACCCATGTGCTAATGGGGAAGGGATAGGGATTTGATGCAAAGGGGTGTTGTCAGTGTGAAAACCAAAACAGGCAACATGAAACACAATGTTTGTGTTCACCAAGGGAGAGATAGTGCATCACCCCTAGAAGGACCACTGACTGTCCTGAATGTCAGCTGCATCTAAACATCCCAGAACACCAGAGAGGTGATGATGATGATGATGATGGTGATGATGATGATGGCAGCAGCAGCAATTGAGATAGCCACCTGAGGGTCCACTGGGCAGGGCAGCCTGCTCAATACCGACTTATGTGCACACGTGCTTCCCAGACTGTCTTGGAAAGTGAGGGCGGTGGACACAGGTCTCTGCCCATTCACCCAACTATCCCACTTGACTCTGAGAACATTAGGTTTAATGGGAACTTTCAAGATTTTCTGGTCGAATCTGCCCATCTCATCCTCCTCTGACCTGGTCTGTCCTACACAGGGTTGGGACTTACTCAGCATGCCCACATCAAGGTGAGTGGAACCTGTCCTCTGCCCGGGCATTATGTGGGCCAGACCACTGACCTCCTTGGCAGTTGAGGACCCACTTCCAGCGGCACCTGTGGCAGCTGGGGCAGCTGCTGAGGTTAGTGGCATCACGTCCTCCCCCTGGGTAACAGCTGGGCTTGCTACAGTCCTCAGTTCTCACTTCTGAGTGACCAGCTTGTTGAACTAGAACAAATACCTGCTTTGTGCATATTTATTTCCTTTCAGGGGTGTTCAGGAGGAACTGATGTTGGAGACGAAGTCAAAGATGCTGCCAAAACAATCAGAAGCCCTCTGAAGGAAAGGAAAGCCGATTGCCAGCATTCAAAGCTGCAGCCAAGATTTAGGAAGCTTAAATACCTGACCTGACTTGATTTAGGGCCCTTTTAGGTTGACATTTAATATGTGACTTGCCTGGTGGGCAGGCTCCTTGCAGTGTTTGGGAAAGGCTAAATGGGAATGGAATGGCGATGACCTCATCTGGCATTTGGCACTCTTCGGATCTGGGGCCGTTACTGAGCTCAGAGCAGCTTGGTTTGTATAACTCCAAGGCCAGCCCCACATTCCTTGTGGGACTTGGGAAGCCCACTGTTTACCCCAGGGGGAAAGGGGTGTTTTAGTGGGAGAATTCAAGCCCACCCAGAGAGATCCATACAGACCACGTAGCAACCATGGGTCTTATAGTGAAAAAGACACACATTGTGATAAGCCAACTACAGGGTGGATGTAGAACTATGGGATGGATGTTCTGGGGGATTGTATTCTATACATCCACATGGTTTATAGTGAGAGAGGTCCAAAATGGAATATCCCAATTAAAGAATTGGTCTGTTTCACCAGGGAATTGTTCAAAGACAGGTTCAACGACCACTTGGTTGCAGATGTTGTCGAAGGGTTTCAAACGCCAGGAAGAGAGCGGATGGACCAAGTTAAATCTAAGATTTGGGAGTCTGTCAATTCATAAGAAAGAGGACACAGTCACTAGCTTCTGTTGAAGGGTCTCTGGTATGTAGTAATGCTTCACATACCTGGGGTTTCAAATATCTGGCACTCTATGCTAGCTGGAAAAAATAACCAAGAATTAGCAAGAAAATACAAAATGACTCCGAGAAATCTGAAGTGGCGCTATGGAGTTCATGCGTGTTATGAATAGGAAAGCACCCGGAGTTCTTGTTCCTGACCTAACGGCTCCTGTGTTAGATACAGTTCTAACAGACTCGGCTGTCTGACTCCCCGAGCTCACCCATTTCACAGGCCTAGGAACAGGCCTAGGTTTCCCTGTCTGGTTTCTTAGCTGGGGTGTCATTGGGGAACCCAGTGTGATGGTGAGGGTTGTGGCTGTGCTTTGGGAGACAAGACACACATCCATCGCAGCTGTGAACTTGCCATATGATATTGGCTGCATCGCTGCACTCCTTGAGCCTCAGTTCTTTCTCAGAAGGATGTTGTCTAAATCTGTCGCCCCTGACGCCTAGACTGCTGCTTGTACTCGTAGCTATGGCTATTTGTAGAGTGCATGAATAAATGAATAAATGCAAGGGTTATTTCAAATAACCTAATTCAGTCCTGGAATGGCAACATTCCTCCCTGTGTGAACCCTTCATGGCTATGAGAATTTTAAAACCAGACTTCTCAGAGAGTCGATGACCAAGTCCTCACATTTCACAGGGTGATAGGGCTAGAGGATGAGAAGGTGCTACTGCCATATTTTCAAAACTTTATTTCATTTGCAAAAACCTCAAATTTACAACCCTAAAAACCACCCTTTTCACCATTGGCTTGGAACATCACCAACCTGCCCATTGAAAGTCATTTAACTCGCTACTGAAACTAGGGTGAAAACAGCAGGCATCTCCAAAAGGCCAGCCTCCTTCAGACCAACGGACCCTTTCACTTTTCTGCAATTTTGCGAGAAGGGACCCAGGGCCTGACCAAGTCACAAACTGTCTGATTTGAGTTTTTTCCCCACTAATTAAATTCAAACCATTAATCAGATGAGAGACTGTTTTCTTTTTGCTTTTGACCTCAAGTCTCTTTGCTCTTCGAATCTGTCACCCTGGAAACTTCCCCCTCCTGGGAGAGGGCTCCTCTGAGCTTTTGAAGTTGGAAGAGAAGAGATAAGGCCGCAAAGGCAAGCAAGATGCACTCTGCGCGAAGGGACCACGAGGGACTCCTGTAAAGCTGTCCGTCACAGCTGCGTTACCCCTGCAGCCGAAGAGACGGGATAACATCGTTCAGATTTCATGTGTTGGCTTAACCCACACAGTTTATGTGTTATAGGCCCAAGGATGAGTGTGATTTGTCTTTTAAAAGGCACACCTTTCTTACCTGATAGGTTTATGGGCAAAAAAAAACCTATCTGCCAAATCACTACCTGCCAAAAAATCTCTGGCCAGATTTCAGTTGGTATTTGTTTCTCACTTAAAGATCAAGTCTGGCAAGGTAAACTAAACATGACAGCTGAAAATAAACCTCGGCCACTGGCAGGACGCCTCCTACTTTGCTGAAAGATGACCCTGGCCTAAGGAGACAAGGTGAGGTAGAGGTGAAACTTCATCCCAACAAAAGAGGGGGATCTAGAAAACAGTCAGCCTCTGGGATTTGAACCCAGGACTAGGGATAGTTTGGGGCACAGGCTACTCATTGGCATTGCTATGTAATGATCTACAGTGTCCAGTGTCCAGAATGCCATGGCTATCCACTGCCAGGAGCATGTGTGAGCTAACATGTGAATGCAGAAGCCGGTCCTGTCCCTTTGGTTTGCTCTGTTTGCTCCTGTGAACTGTACCCCATGCCCCCACGTCAGGGAGAGACTGGAGCTGTGCCCCATGGGAAACGTTGGCACTGCCAGGCAAAGACGGTGGCTCTGGGGAGCTCTGCCTCTCCCTCTGGGCGATCAGGATCTGCCATACTTCTGAGTCTTTCACATCCCTGGGGTCTCGGGTATGAGTCTTTCTAGAAGGAGATTCCATCAGTTTCTGATGATTTTCTCCTCATACGAGCTTCCTGCTGATAGACCTGGTCACTTTGAAAGTGGAGACATCTGTCACAAACGTGCCTTGAGCAACATGCCATTGGAGGTGCTGAGATATGGTCCCTGACCTTAAAGGGTCATCACCAATTTATTCTCTCTCTCTCTCTCTCCTCCCCCATCCCAAGTACCAAATTTGAGACATTTTGAAGGAGAGGTGTACATGGTATAAGATGCCATGGATGCGCTTAGGCTTAAAGAGCCGTCCCTGTCTGCGGGAGCTTTATCAGTACACAGGTGCTGGGACCTCAGCCCAGGGGTTTGGAGGCATCATCTGAGCAGCATCCCAGGATCAGCTTTGCCAGGCGAGTCTGAGGCAGAGCCAGCGCTAAGATCAAAGCCTCATACAGTCAACCTCATACGGTTACATAGATCACAGGGTCTAGAATGTAGTAAATACTGGTGAGGGAATGAATACAGCCAGTTTGGCGAAGGGACCAAGTATTGCGACTCCGAGGTCTATAGCAGTAGACTAGCTAACAGTCAAGCTTGGAGCCCCTTCTCACAGTCGCAAACATATTTCTCAAGAATCATAAAGAAAACCTTACCTCATGAATTTATCCTCCACTTGCATTTCAAGAGGGGCAAGAAAGGCCTCCTGGCAGGAGGCACGGACTGGGCAAAGGTGCAGGGGTTGGCTGCTCTGCGGCCCGGCTAGGAGACAGTGGAGGGACCACAGATCTATATCTTGCCCAGCACCAAAGGCCACCCCTTCACGGGAGAAGTGAGGGTGTTGTTGATGCAAAGAGAGGTCACTGTCATGTCTTGTGACTTTAGTCCAGGGGCCTTCAACTGCTGCAGGCATATTTTGTTGACCCACAATATTTTAAAAAATGGGGACACTTTATATATAAATGCAGGCATCCTGTTTTGCCCTTGATAAACTCAGAAAATCTGGCCACACCACGTTTCCTCTGGAAATAAGAACCCAGGGCTCAGTCACAGCTGCCCCTTTGGGCAAAGTCTGGGTTCTCAGTTTGCCACTGTCCCTACCGCTCCCTATTGCCTGATCCCCACCTGCTTCACTAGTCCACATTACTCGCCTGGTCCCTGTGGGCAGCTGCGTTTGTAGCACTTCAGACAGTTGGGGGGGAAATGTAGCCCCTGCGACATATTTACAAATAATGTTGAATAAAGTCATCCACAGTTGAAATTCCTTGTGGAGAGACTGGATCGGGTCACTGATGGGGGAAGCCGATAGCCAGTCACAGGTTAACGAGCCTTTTGCTCTAGGGAGGATATATAAATATACCCCAGAGGGGACCTGAACTTTCCCCCACCTATCTGATCCGTCTCTAATTGTTACCAATTGGTATTCCCTTACACCCATGCTTTCTTTGTAACAGAGACGTTGTTCTCAGATTCCCGTTGGAGTGACCCTGTATTCCAAGTGCCCATCCACAGGGGTCACGGGCTTCCTGGGATGAGAGGTTTTGGGGTTTTGGTGTTTAAAACATCCTATTCTCCTTCTTTCCTAAAGCAGCTCTGTTTATTTTAAATCAGCAGGCACATTGACACCCCTGAAAGCTACCCTTCTTGCATTCATATTGCTAAGAGTCTTGAGAATTTCACCCAAGTCATGAGACACACTTTTTATTTTACTTGTGCATTTCTAAGAAATGACATGTTCGTAGAAGGACGCTTGTGGTGGCTCAATTCTGTCCCCGCTGGCCTTTTAACCTGCATCGTCATAGATAATTGTCTGTAGAACTACAAGCTGGTGATTGGTTTAAATCCCACACCATGCCCTCTGACCTCTGACACGGTGAGCATATTGTGGGTGAGACTGAGTTCAGCTCCCAGGCCTGCCCTGAAGTCTGAGCTGGATTAAATGTCTGGAGCAGGACTTCTCCCAGAAAACGTGTCCCGGGTCTGAGCAGGTGCCGGGCTGCGGGCTTGGCAGTGTCCCCCTGGCCTGATCTGCCCAGACGTGGTGAGGCCACGTAAACAATGAGCTGCAGTGGACAGCTGAGTGACCCGCCTTCTCGCTTCGGTCTCTTCTTCCCTGGGACCTCTCCGCCTCAGGGACGGGCGTGCTGTGGGCACAGGAGGAAGCAGGAGTGGTGGGCAGGGGCTGGGGGAGGGGAGAGGAGGAGGTGGCTGCTCACGGGTGCAGGCTTTTCTCCTTCCGGGGCGATGAAAATGCTCTGCAACAAGACCGAGGTGGTGGCTGCTCACCATTGTGAAGGCGCATGATGCCCCTGAACTGCACACCTTGAAATGGTCAAAAAGAAAAAATTTGTGTGGTGTCTATTTTACCATAATAACAAAAAAAAGGCAACAGGTAAAAAAGGAGACTATACAGGGAGAAGAAATTTTAAAACCACGTACAATCATTAATAACCTCAGAGAGATAAGGGAAAACATCACACTCATGAAATAAGAACCTAGATCTTCCACTTTCTTCGTGGAGGATAATCACATGTGCCTGTCTGTCTGTCTGTCTGTCTCTCTCGCACGCGAGTGCACACACATACACAGTGTATTGCCCCGCGAGCCCATGTCCAGGGACCACAGCCAGCCAGCCAGCTGGTCATGGGGGCTGTCGGTTTCCTCACCTGCAAACGGAGACCAAGGTCCCACTGAGGACGCAGAGACAACATGCGCCTGGGCCCAGCCATCCCAACACCAGGGTCCCGAACTCCACGCCACACAGAGGAAAAGTGAGTACTGCATGGGAGGGCGCCCTGGTTTCCCAAAGCCTTTTTTTGAGACCCCAGACAAGATCACACTCTAGGAACCCTCAGAGCCTCCCAGCTGCCTTCCTATCATTAGTTACACGGGTGTATTCATTTCTCCAGAATGCGGAGATTTCAGGTCGTAGCTGTGGGCAGGGCCGGGTCTGACCCAGCCTCCCACAGGGCAGACGCACACACAGGATGCCTTTGATGTCCAGGTCAGGTCTGCAACCAGGGTCGGGGTTCAGAGGGAGGGAACATAGAGTGTGCCTGCCCTCGGCTGCTGCAGGGCCGGGGTGACCAAACTCCAGGAGATGACAACCAAAGCCCGTGTGTGCGTTTGCTGGGGCTGCCACAGCCAACTCCCACAAACTGGGCATCTGAGGACAATGAAAGCGTATTGTCTCCCTGTTCTGGAAATCTGGAGTCAAGGGTTGGCGGGATGTGCTCCCTCTGAAACCTGGGGGGCTCCCCTTCCTCGCCTCTCTGTGTTGCTCCTCTTCGCATGGCGGTCTTTGTATAAGGACACCAGTCATAGGCAAGGAAGGGCCCACCCCACTCCAGGATGACCTCATCTTAACTAATTACATCTGTAATGACTCCCTTTCCAAATTAGGTCACATCTGGGGGTACTGGGACCTAGGGCTTCGACATAGCTTTTCTGGGGAACACAGTTCAGCTCCTAGCAGCCCGGACCCCTCCACACCCCAGCACCTCCGAGAGCCTCCTGGAAACCGACCACGCCTGCTTGCTCCCGAGCCTCCCTGGTCCTCCGGAGGGGCCTCTCCAAAGCCCCGGCTTCCACGGTTTACAGGAGGCCTAACGTTACGGCCATGGTTTTAATTAAGGGTTGATGGGCCATGTCATGACATCATCAATGAAACAAGCATAATAAAAAAATAATAATATGGAGTGTGGGCGGGCAGTCCGGGATTTGTCATGAAATCACATTACGGAGCAATAAAACGCCATTTTATAAAACGCCGGCCGGGCACAGGCGGCCCGGGTGTCCCCTGTTTACTGAGAAGCTTCACCCATGCTCTCCACCTTCCCGCGGCGCCGTCCGCCCAGACGCTGCCCGAGACTGTGGCATTTGATGTGCACCCTGGTCTCGGGAACGGAGCAGGTTAATTTCAAACCGCGGGTCTGAGTCAAGTTCTTTTCTGGAAATCGCACTCTGAAATTACGGGCATCCTCATGCGGCGGGGGCCGCGGTATGACGACGTCTCCTTGGAGCCGTGTGTCACTGTGCGGCCTGCCCGGGCAGCCAGCCCGAGACTCTAGAACAGAAGCCAGAAGGGGATTCCGGGGTTTAGAATTAAGCTCAGCCTTAAATATGGGCTTGGGGACGTCCTTGGCTGGATTCCTCAATGGCTTTCATTGCCTTAAAGCTCACGGATGAATAGAAGTCTCATAACATTCAACTCCATGTTCCCGTACACACGGTGTAAGACACGTGTTTCAGGGGACCTAGAAAGATCTGGGGTGCAATGTCACTCTCTGCCATTGAGGAGGAGCAGTGACTCACAGGGCCGTGGGTGGAGGTCATGGGGGGCGGCAGGTGAATGTGGGGGCCCCTGTTCAAGGTTGTGCCCGGTTGTGGATTTCCCCGAGTCAGCCAGCCGAGGGGCCGAAGCCAGCTTGTGCCCCGCCAGTCATGCCAGGGACTATGGGACTGCTTCCAGCAGAGGGGGGGATGGTTTGCAGTATGTCCACTAAGAGGGGATATCTTATGTGCTGGGAGACAGCAGGGAACAAGACGGACAAAAACCCTTGCTTTCACAAACCTTGTACCCCATTGGCCAGGGAGAGAGAAAATATGAATGTAAAAAAATAATATCAATAAATAAGTAGGGTACTTGTTTCAGACTATATGACCTGCCATGAGAAAAAGTGGAGCGAGACGATGGAAAGTCTTCGGGAGGCATCGGGTTGAGGCCTGGAGTCCTGCGGCGGCTTCACTGGGGTGGGGGCACTGCAGCGATGACTAGATGCTGAGGAGGAGCCTCTCCCGTGAATCATCACAGGCAGACTGAGTGGGCGACCGGCCAGCACCTTCGCAAACCCCAGCGAGAGAGGAGCCAGTGGTGGAGGGACAGAGAAGAGGCTCCCGGGCCAGGCCGTGCAGGTGGACAGGGCCGGACCCCAGAGGGCGTGCGGGCCGCAGGGAGGAATTCAGTTACTCCGTGTGCAAAGGCATGTGGCAGGACTGCCTCTGGCAATGGATGTGTGGGAGACGCCTGCAGTGTTCACTCTTCAGTTTCCCAGTCCAAACGGCATCCCTGGCAAGTGCTTCAGAAGGGCGTGCAATAAAAAATGCTGCTGAAAAGACTTTCCGGCTCATCTCCATGGAATCCTTTCTCTTCCCTTTCTACACGTCATTGGAACTCACTGCAGTGAGGAGGAGGGTGAGCCATTTCAGCAGCCTCGGCGACTCTGGCCCCCTCCACCAGCCTCATCTGCTCCAGGAGGCCCAGAGGGGTCTGCGTCCTCTCTGAGTCCCGGTCTCAGAGAGCTGGACTCCAGTTCCAAAGCAAAGAGTGAAAAGGGAACCAGGGCAGAGAGGACCATCAGTTCCAACGCAGCAGGAGCAGCCCCGGGGAAGGTGTTGAAGTGGAGATGGTTGGACGCACACGTGATGTCTGACTGACGCCCAGTTGAGCTAAATGCACCGTACACGCCCGGGTGTGTTTGCTTTCACACGCGGGCTACACACGGGGAGCACAGGCAGAAAGTGAGGGCTGTGTTTGTCTCCTCACAGGCAAACCGGGTGGCGGCAGGGAAACTATTTTTCCCTGAAAACCCTTTCGTACCTTGTGTAGGTTGTTCCAGGTATATGTGTTACCTATTCAAAACACATGCAAATAGGAAGCAGTTGTGAGTAGAAGCCGTGACCATCGTGAGGTCCTCCTTTACGAAAATAGGACGTTTCATCGGGGTCTATCGTTTCACGGCTGGGCCATGAATCTTGTAGAATCTTGAATCTAAAAAAGAATGTTAAAGATCTGGCCCAACTCCCACATCACTCAGAGGCAGACAACTGAACTCCAGAGACGTGAAGGGGGGCGCGGGGGGGGGGGGGGGAACGACGCCACACAGCTGACTCGGGGCAAATGGGATTAACATCAGGTCTTTTGTCCCTGGGGTCTCCCTCCCAGGAGACGCAGTGTTAGGGCAGATGCTGCCCCTGGAAATTTCCATTTCTAAATTTCTAAAGTCCTGTGGTAAAAAGGGAAAACACCCTTGTGATGATGGTTTCCACGTTTTCCAAAAGGAAAACAGATTTACAAGTGGACAGGGGTCTGTGGCAGCTCTGTGTGCAGGGCATCGGCATACCTGGGGCCCAGACGGATGGCGTGTGCGGGGCCAGGAGGAGGGTGATGGCAACACAGGTGGACCGGGAGACTTGGGAGAATCCCAAACGTAGCCAAATATGGAGGACTTTATTTGAAACAACCTACTAATGTGATAAATAGGATAAATACAAAATTCTTCCGTTACTGTATTTTTGAACCTTGCTTAATAGCAGTTAGCTTCTGTCAAGCACGGTTCTAAACACTTCCCAAATTTAATTTCCATAACATGAGCACTGTATTATGGTAATTTCAAGGGTGAATTTTGGAGCTAGGTAGACTTGGATTTGAATCCTGGCTGAGCCATTCTTATTGTGTGACCGAGACTGAGGTACTTGATCTCTGAGCCCGAGTCTCAGCTTATTCATCTGTAGAATGGGGATGTTACCAACTATTTCAGAGACTTGTAGGAAATGAGGTAATGTCTTAGTTCGAGACACATAAGGTCACTGACTTTCAACCTCTTTAGACTTAACACACTGGCAGTTTCATGTTTCACGCGGTTCAAATATATGAAGAGTTTTGCGCAGTGCCAGCACTTAGAAAGCACTCAATAAATACCAGCATTTTTCAAATTCTTTAGCCTAAGGGGAACTAAAAAAAATAACTAACTATAAGAACCTTTCCAGCCTTGAAGACTCTGCATTTTTCTCTTCATTTTCCTCAAGTCCTTTGGTTGAGCCACTGGCCCCAAATTACGTTTCAGTGGGCCTCACTGACATGACAGGAAGGCTCTCGCTGTGTCCCAGGCTTTGAGAAGAAAGAAAATTCCGATCATGATTCTTCTCCTCCATCAGCTCTTGCTTCCATGGGGTTCAGCACCAGGTGAATATGGCTGCCCAGAGCAGGCTTCTGTGGTCAGTTTAACTAATGAATCTGGCAACTGGGAGTTCCCAAGGTGGGGCCCTGGTGATGCGAATTCCTCAGCCATATGTCGCCTTGTGAGGTGGGGGGTCCCATCACAGCCCTGTGACAAATGCACAGCTCCAGAGCCAGGGCGCCACAGGGGGTGAGATTCACATGGCCTAATGACATCGGAAGGCACCCTCACCCGGAGAGAGACCCTTTCTAGTCCCTCTGCTGCCAAAACACCACAGCCACCAACGTGGAAATGCCCTTCTGCCTCTGAGGTCCCGCCGCCTCTCAGGTCCACGCCTTTCTCCGAGCTGGAGAACAGATGTGTGTGCAAATTGCTAACTCCTACCCAAATGGAGAGGTGGCCCACATGCCCAGGTCACACTGCTTACTTCATGGAGAAACTGTTAAAAAACATCAACATTTGGGGGCCCTGGGGAAGCCAAAAGGATGGCCACAGGAGCCCAGAACCGCTGCCCAGGGGTGAAGTCAGAAGCCGCCATTCCCACAAAGGACAGCTGTGTCCTTCCCTGTGAGAGAGTCGAGTCTCTGATATCCACACATTATGCTTTCACGTGTGTTTAGGGTAACATCTCAGGCCCCAATCATCGTCGCTGAGTTAGACACAGATCCACTCAGTGTGTCAGCCATATGGAGGGTGGCATGGAGAAAGGTTAAGGGGTGGAATTCCTAGGAGCTTGTACTATGTAGTTCAGTCTGCCAGCACAGTCACCCTGCTCGATGGCATCACTTTCTGATGCGCTAATGGCCAAATGCCAGGGTAGGGACCTGGTCGGCGTACCTCACACCAGTCATGGGGAAGGCGGATGCACCTGCACACTCAGCCACTGCTGCCCCAGCCCCCCCGACCCCCAGCTGCCTCCAGAATCCTCAGCCACGGGCTGTGCCCAACACAGAGAAATCTGTGGGCACTTTATAAGTAAGCATTACTGTGGTTAAAGAAAGTTACCAGGCAAACAGGTTATGTTGTAAAGATACAGCATAAAACACATACTCAGCAGGTAGTAGAACAAAATGATGCTTTGCATTTACCCTATAGAAATCAAAATATCCTATACAGCAGTCCCCACACATAACAATCAATGTGCATCTAGAGAAAGTTGAAAAGGAACCTGGTTTGAGACTCCCTGGAGGTCTGATTTGAAGGCTGGGCACAGAACATATAAAATGAACCTGGAGTATCTCATCATGCCAGAAAGTAAGAAAGTACTTTTTCAAAGGATGGACCATGTCAAAAAGACACAGAGGTTAACCCAAAAGATCTTCCAATGGCCAAACTAGGACAATCTGAACAACAAAATAAAGAACACAAGTATTGGATTATGACTCAAACAATAAGATAAATATCCATGAGCCCATAGTGATATAAATAAATGATTGAATAAATGAATAAAGGAAGAAGGGAAATCGTTCCTACAGAAGAATTCCCAATAATAAATGCACAAGGAATGAGGGAAATAGGAAATCAGCATCAGTAAGGCCCACTAAAACGAGAAGGTAGGACTTCAGAGAGAAGCAGAGCAGTTGCAGACCATCCAAGTGTATTCCCTAGAAGATGCACTGATTACTCTCATGGTGGTAGCACATGGCCACACCATCTCTGACGTTCTGCCCTCCAAGCAGTAGAGCTAAAATGCAAGCTGGACATAGTGACTCTCTTCCAACCAGACAGAGCATGGTCAGGAAGGGATGGGGACTTTCCAGGGATGCAGTGATGGGGTCAAAGTCACCCGTGATAAGCTGTGTTGATGGCACGTGCCTTCTGATGGGATGGGATGAGGAGGGTACATCACTTGTGTAACATTCTTCCCCAGATCCATAACCTCAGTTTAATAATGAGCAAACATTAGACAAACCCATTCTGAGAGACTCTACAAAATACTTGACCAGGACTTCTCAGTGTCACGGCCATGGAAGAGGAAGCAAGCCTGAGAAGCGGTCACAGATGGGGGGTGGCCCAAGGAGATGTGACCACTAAGTGTACAGCGGTGTCCTCAGTGGGACCTTGGAGCAGAGAGAGGACCCTCGTGGGGAAACTGGGCAAATCCAAACCATGTCTGTAGCTTAGTGTTATTGTAGCAAAGTTGATATCCCAGAGTTAATAAATGCCACTGGGTGTGTATCTTACCATCCGTGGGTAAAGTGTATTCAGAAGCTCTCTACACCAACCTAGCAACTCTGGGAAAATCTCAGATTCTGTTGTAAAAAATGTACCTCTCCTCCTGCTGTCTATGATCAGATCAACTACTTCAGTAGAAGAGGAGAAAGATGAAGGAGGGCCTCATACACGGCTGGCGGAGTGCATACTTAGAATAACCACTTTAGAAAATGGTTTGATAAGATCTGCTAAACCTAAATATGCCACTCCTCCACCTCGAGGTATGTACCCAACAAAACTGTGTGTGTGTGTGTGTGTGTGTGTGTGTACCAAAAGGCATATACAAAAATGCCCACAGAAAATGCACTCACAATACATAAAAACTGGAAGCCGTTCAGATGCCCATCAACATGAGAATGGAGAACAGAGTGTGACGTGTCGCACACACACAGAAACAGGGCACCACACAGAGTCCCGGCGTGAGGTCAGCGGCTCGGGGAGTCTCCAAGACTCTCTCTGGGCATCTGAGGAGTCCGTATGCTGTTCATAACCTCACCGGGACCTTGTTTGCTTTCACCCCCCTTGCATGCGTGTCTGGAGGGGAATCCAGAGGCTGTGCAACGTGGTGCCGAGACAGACAGAGCGAAGGGGCCGCCACGAGAGTCCAGCTCCACGCTGCTGAGTGAGACCCAGAGGTCTGTAAGCAGGAAAAATGACGCCACTCAGCTCCCTGCATATTCCGAAAATATAGTTATTTTTATTAAAAACATGTTATTTACGATAATGTGTAATGAGTTGTTTATTATTCCAAATGAACTAATAAATAATTGGTTTCTAAAATTTCTCAGTTTTGTTTTATAGTTCAGTAAACAGTCACAGACAAAACAAAGCAAAACATATAAATGAGCTCTTTGGAGTCCCCAACAGTGTTTGGAGAGTGGAAGTATGCTGGGCCAGTGTAACGAGGAGAGGCCGGAGCGGCTGCTACGCGGGGCTGGACGGGTCTCACAGGCCTGGTGTCGTGTGGGAGGGGCTGGACGTTGAGAGCGCCTGCTGTCTGCTTCAGCCGGTAGGTGGGTTATGAACAGCCCGAACCACCTCTGTGAGACTGGTCATAACAGAGACCTCCCTGTGGGGGTGGCGGCCAGGGTGGGGTCGCCAAATGGGTTCCAGGGCCCGGGATGGGTCTGGCTCTCACACTGGGGGAGGGTCACACAGGTGTGTCCACTTGGCCAAACTCATCGAACTTAAGCTCTTCCCTATATCTGCTATCCTTTAATCAGAAGCGTCCCCAAAGAGGGGTACAAGATGCTCTCATCTTAATAGGTAAAATAACTGCACTGCCGGACAGTTAGTCCCATGGTCACACGCGGGACCCAGCTGGCCCTGCGTTCCAGTTCCAGCACTTCACGTAGGAACCTCTCGGAGTCTGAACTCCTCACCTGAGACTCGGACTGGCTAGCGAGCACCTGCCAGTGTCTCCAGAGGATTAAAGGTGATCATCCCCAAGTCCGCTCAGCACGGGCTCAGAGCTGCCTAAACGCTGTGACTACTGACACCTTCGAAACCTAACTTCCACCGGTAGTTCCTGAAACACAGATGTGTTTGCAAGCGTGATCCTGAAACAAATAATACGTCCTCACGCTTCCGTGTGTGCCTGGGCTTGTTCTAAACCCAGACGAGGATGAGTGTATGTGACACCCCGGCCATGCTGGGAGCCAGGCCCCCATCATCACCATCTCAGCTACTCGGAGGAGGAAGCTGAGACCCGGGCCTACTAAGTCACTGCCCCAGTCCCGCTGCTGGTGAGTGGGCCCCGGGCGAGGGGCACCAGAACGACACCGGGGCCCCCTCCCACCGCAGCCTCTGCTCCTTCCTGCCCATCAGGAGGAAGCATCTTGCCTGTGAGTGTCTCTTGAAGATGAGGTCCCTCAACCCCACACAGGGAATAGGCGTACTGCCCACCTCCTGCCCCTGGCATGCCAGCCTCAGTGCTGCATGCCAGCGTTGTCCAATTACTGCCCTGGGGCTAAGCCACCAGCCATGAATTGGCCTGGTCCCCCGGATGACCCCTGCCCTTCACTTAACACTGTGACTCAACAGGTTCAGGAAATGTGCTACTGGATCTTTTCTCTCCCGTTCCCAAAAGTGTCCCCAGCCCTTGGTGGATCCCCCTGCTCCCCTCCCCGGAGGCAGCCTCAAGACACCCAGCTCGAAGATCAGGACACCGCTCCACACCAGGAGAGCTAAGTCAGCTCATTAGCACAGTCACTCCCCTCCCTGCCGGAGTGGAGGGGTGTCCATCACAAGCCGGGGGCCGTATTTCAAATTGTAATTAATTGACGACATAGTAATTAATGGGCCACATTCCTGCTTCGGTGAAGTGCATAACTCCGTGCTCCTGAGGTGGGGACAGGCCACGCTCTTGTTTTCTTTTAATCTGCTTCAAAAGCAGAGCACTCTCCCAGGCAGCGGGGCAGAGCCCAGGCCCGTGAGTTCATCGGCGTGGCATGTGCGGCCTCTGCGCGCTCAGAGATAGGGAACGTCAGCCGCCACGTCCCCTGGCCGGCGCGGGGGAGTGGGTGAGGAGCCTAATTAGCTGTGGTCCAAATTTATTAAAAATCATAAATATCCTTCTTGGAGGCAGGGTGGGAGTCGGAGGAGGAAGGAGGCAGCGTCTGGCTGATGTGGGTGTGCACACATGCGTGTGTACACGTGACCGATTCCAGCAAGTGGATGAGCAGGCAAACCTCACTGGAAAGCAGAGGTGTGCTTGGGGCCGTGTGGAAGAGCACGCCCGAGTGCCCGGAGAAAGAGCACTGTGCTAGAAGGCCTGTCACCTTGTCTTCCCCAAGGACAGAAGGGTCATAAAAATAACTGACATCATTATTCACTCTCCCAGTATTTGCTGGATTACAGCTTGATTCTCAACCTTGTGCACAACTCTGGAAATAAAGATGGATTGACACAGCCCCTTTTATCAAGGACTTCGCAGTCTATTTGGAGAAATCGACAGGAAAATAAACATTTGGGGCATAATAATGACACAAGAGCACCAACAGAAATAACGACCAGCTTGTCAGGGCCACAGAAGAGCATTGCAACAACACAAACATATGCATGATATAGTAATATGTGCGCCGTTTCACCAACTCACCGAATAACAAAATGTCAGAGCTACTATCATTTCAAATGAGAATAGACAAAGCTTCACGATATTGACAACTGAACTGTGAAAGGAAAATGCCTGATTTCTGCAGGTGAGAAGGTTCTCTGGTGTTGCCAAGGCTACTCGAGCTTGCTGCCCGTGTCCGTTATAGAAGCAAAGGCTCTACTTCGGAGAGACGTTAGTGAAAATCACAGCAGACTCTTTTTCCCATCTCGGTCGTGAACCTCCTGAGTTCCACGTGGCCCACACAGTGCTGGTGATGGACTCCAGCTGTGGGACGCCAGAGCCGCGGCACAGAGAAGCCCGAGTCCCGGAATCACACCGCGGAGGGAGAGCTGCCTTCCCACCTAAGAAAATGCCTTTTCCATTGGAGTCCCTACCTTTGCTTTGTTGAGTCCCAAGCAGCAAGTGGCATGGTGGAAAAACAATTCTTAACGTCCAAACTGAGCAGAACCAGCTCTCGTTTTCAAACCTAACTCTAGCTCGTGTTCGAGGGCTTCGCTGCATTCCAAATGGGTTAGTGTGTCACATATTCTGTCTCAGGGGAGAAATAAAGGCATTGTATTAATATTTCCCAAGGCATGCAATTACTTGAAAAAGCCCCAAATAGTCCAGACTAACGAGTATGTTTCTCCATGAGTAGTCTGGAAATCTAATTTTTGATGGGGTCATTGAAATTGCTTTGAATACAATAGGGAGTGAAGGAAGGGAACACCATTAATTTTTATGGAGTGACTGTATGTGTTAAATGCTGTCTGAGATGCTTTTCATACCCTATCGCATTTAGCTAGAAGGCTAAACATGTTGAGCGCTGGTACTGCCTGACCTTGGAAATGCATTTTAGTGGATTAGTTAAGGTGCAAGTAGCAGATACCCAAACTGGTTTATACAATAAAGGGAATTTATCGGCCCGTGTGACTGGGGAGTCAGAGATAGGGTAGACCTCAGGACTAGCTTGTTCCAGCAGATGCCAATGTCACCACGGCTGTGCTTCTTCTTTGTGGCAGCTTCCCCTTTAGAATGACTTCCCTCGTGATGTTCAGGTAGCTGCCAGCTGCACCAGGATTCCACGTTTCCCTGTTCACTTACGAGGAGAAGACAGGTGTCACCCCACCTCGTCTAACCCAAGTCCTGAGATTTACTCTGATTGTTGTAACTGATATCATAACCCCATTCTTAAATCCATGCCAGTGTCAAAGAAGATGGAGAGTGTCATTGTCCCTAACCACCCCAGAGCCCACACGAACTGCAGGGCTGAGAGGGTCAGGCTCCTATGGGGAAGGGAAGAGGAGAACAGATGCTGAGAAGCAACAAAGTACAGCCGCTGCAAAATAAAAATAAAAATAACATTAACAATAACAGACAATTTTCCCTGAGAAAATTGCCACAGGCCCAGTACCATGCTGCACTGTCATCTCATCCCTTGTGCTCCTCCAAACCTCAAAGCCCTGAAATGCAGACACTCTTAATCTCCCCATTTCAGGGAGGAGCAAACTGAGACCCATGAGGCTCTGCACTGTGTCTAAGGCTGTGTCCCATCAGGGCCAGGCCTCGTGGGGCACTGGGTCCAATGGCAGCCCTCCCCACACTTCGCCACCATGTGTGCTGCTGCCCTGGGGCCCCTGCCTTTCCCAGCCTCAGCTTCCCCATCTGTAAATTGAGTTGGGGTGACTTCATCACCTCTAAGGGCCTTTACAGTTATTTGGTTCTAGGCTGCTTGGATTTCATCCTTCTTGGGAGTCGGAAATCCTCATCCTGTTCAGCTTCTATGAACTTTCAGCATTCGTGTTTCTCTGGGTCTCCGGCTCCCTGCCCATGACATAAGGAGGTCAGGAGGTCTAGGGAAAGGCCCGGTTTATGGCATATTTCAGGCAAGCCTTCTTGGAGGGTGGGGGATAGCTGTACCCCTGCCCAAGGGTGGGGTGGGAAAGAGTCTCATCTTGGCCCATCTCGGGAGGTAGGGCTCCTTGTCTAATGGCCAAGACCTGGGAAGGAAGGTCAGGCTCAGGGATGCCCTCGCCAGCAGCCTCTCCGCAAGGGGAGAAGGCTCCAGTGAATCCTCCTTTTTCAGATGGGCCACTGGGATCAAGTGACACGGCCACCCAACTGGCCAGCGGGAGACCTGGGAATCTAATTCCGGGTTGTTCTGTTCCCAAGAACAGAACAGGGGTCTTTCAGCTTTGTTGAGAGTCTTTGCTTCAGCCAAGACGTGTGTTGCATAAGAGCTGGGTCAATCCAGCACTACCAGTGGATGAAACAGAAAAATGAGCCCCAAGCCAGGGGACTTTGCTGTCTAGTCATTATAACCATTGAGGACCTAGGAACAAAGTAGACTTTTTATTGGTCCAGTCACTGGAAGAGCTAGAATATTAATCATGTCAACTGAAGTGTCACCAAAATAGCTTTTTAAGGTGGATTTTGTCATCAGATGTTCACTCACTGACAACCCGGCCGTGCGTCCAGAGGTGTCTGCACAGTGGTCTTCGGGCAGGAGAACTAGAGTTCACGGTGCGTTGTTAAGTGTCTACAACCAGATCCCTGGCAGGAAGCCCTGGTGGCAGCGCTTGCTCATGACCGAGGTGTAAATGCTCTTGCTATGGCAGATTTCAGGCCACCTCTGTGACCTCACCGTACGTGGAGCAGGGACACATGCACAGACAGCTCTGCAAAGCCAGCGCAAGGGACCCCAACACACCACGGGCTGGAGGAGTGGTTAATGTTTCACACAAACTGGGACATCTTGGAGGGCATGATGGGAACACAGTTGATGACCATATTAGGCAAAGGGCACAACCCAGGACCTTCCCAGGTAAACTGAGGCACCTGGCCACTCTCATTAGAGACCATCTGTCCAACTCTTTCACTTTCCAAATGAGGAAACTGAGACTCTGAAAAGGGAGAGAACTTGCCCAAGATGTTGAATCATGTGACATAACATTACTGTTGTAATATTACCTTACCAAGAGCACCTCAAATGGCAATTTTTTAAAAATAAAACCCAGCTGGCTGCATCAAGAAGAAAAGGTACAGCGTCTGTCAGATGCCACAGGAGACCAGGGAAGCCGCTCCACGGCCTGGCGTCTGGTGATGGCTGCATCTCGGGGGGAAATGCGACCTGGCTTTACCTAGTGACCCATGAAATTGCTGTCACCCTGAAGAGTCATTCATCACCTGCCCCTTTGAGGGGGGAGGGGCGGCACCTAAGGCATACATCTGGAGCACACATCGCCCCCCACAGTGACACAGTGAGGGGGGATAACGCCTGGGGGAGCAGAAACCTGGGCTCTAGCTTCATCTTGGTCTTAACTAACTGGGGATCCTTGGGCTCATTGCATCCCTCTGCATTTCAGACTCCTTCCTTCAAATAAGAGTGTTGACTTACGAGTGTCACTTTCGTTTTGCCCTCAAAGTGATTTTTTTTTGTTAGAAATGTACTAGGACATGTGCTCACCAATTTTACAACTTCCCCACCCCCCACCACTCCCCATTGTCTAATGGCTTGCTTCACTCAATTTCAAGTTCAGGACTGGGACGTTCCCTAAGCCTGAATTGCCAGGTATAGCAAGTCTAGTATATGTCCCACGTAATATTTGAAACATATATCCCATATGGTATTTGGGATATACCTATACTAAATGTATATATAGATTCATCGAGCCCTGGCTGGCGTAGCTCAGTGGATTGAGCGCGGGCTGGGAACCAAAGTGTCCCAGGTTCGATTCCCAGCCAGGGTACATTCCTGGGTTGCAGGCCATAACCCCCAGCAACTGCACATTGATGTTTCTCTCTCTCTCTCCCTCTCTCTCTCCCTCTCTCTCTCTCTCTCTCTCTCTCTCTCTGTATCTATCTCTCTCCCTTCCCTCCCTAAAAATAAATAAAAATAAAATCTTTAAAAAAAAAGAGTATTATTACTTAAAAAAAAGATTCATTGAAATCTAAAGTTCAAACTTAACTGGTCATCTTGTATTTTATCTAGAAATTTTATAAAGGCATCCAAGAGTCAGACCCCTAGACTAGAGGGTGTCTGCGGTATAGTTCTTAAAAAGTTCATATATATGTATAGCCATTGATTCGTCCAATAAGCATTTACTGGTTACCTATGGCATATACATTTTGCCCTCTGGAAAATATAGTTGGAGCTCCTATAAGTCCAGAACTGATGAGGTTCAGTCTCAAAAAACAGTTAAAGATACACAGGATAGCCATCAAAAGTCACTGCAGAATAGCTCCAGCCCCTTACATACAGTCCTCCAGCCCACAAAGGGACCTGGGTGCAACGTTCCCCAAGGCCCTTCGGTGTCCTTCCTGTCCCTGTACGGCCAGACCAGATGCTGCCCCGGCTTTTCACACCGACTCCTCCCCCAAACGTCTCAGCCCCGGGCTCCCCCTCCCATTATTCTGCTACAGATCTGGCTGCTCGTTCACTGAAGATTTTCCTTCAGAAGGGGGAAGGAGGGAGAAGTCAGGTGGACAATTTTAGACTATTCTGCAGCGGAACTGAGGAACAGAGGAAACAGAGGAACACGTCTACGTAATTCGTGTCCTGTTTTTTGAGCACACGGAAAAACCACTCTCCTGCCTTCCAGGGAACTTAGCATATATACACAGGGTACAAGGTACACCCAGAAAAACAAGTCACAAGTACAATTGCAGGGCAGCCGCGGTTGCCATTGAAACTGGCATTATAAATGCCAAAGGAATAAAAACAGGAAGAAGTCTGTCTGGGTGAGCTGGAGAAAAGCAGAGTGGTTGTTTTTTCTCCTTTTTTTAATCCTCACCCGAGGATCTGCTTCACTGATTTGAGAGAAAGGACAGAGAGAGAAACGTTCATGTGGGAGAGCAGCATCAACAGGTTGCCTCTCGTACGCATGCTGACCAGGGATTGCACCAGCAACCTTTTGGTGCCCAGGGTGACGCTCTGACCACAGAGCCACCCAGCCAGGGCCAGAATGATTTTCTTGAAGGGCCGCCTAGCAGACGCCATCCCTTACCCTAACCTCCTCCAACTCCCGGCACCCACATCGCCATGGCAGAGGGCTGTCCTGCCCACACACACACGGGAAGTTACGTTCCCAGGAGTAGCCCCCGCCAGTGACAGACGAGAGTTGGCATATAAACGCCCCAGCTCCTTTGTCTTGTGTGGGATAATTCTTGGGTTTTTGCTCTACATCCTTTCCCAGATTAATTTGCTTGATAGTGACTCCTCCAACCTCCTCCGCAATTGGCCCTTGCCCTCCTGTGGGCCACTTCTCCACTCACACACTCCCCTGTGGAGGTTTCCTGGGGTCATTTCACCACATAAACGACTCATGCTGGAGCCCTTGTCTCAGGACAGCTTCTGGGAACCCCAAGTAAGACAGACACCAGTCCCTCAAAAGATTAGCCAAGTTCACCCTGCAGTCAGAAGGGGACACCAGCTCGGTCGGGAAAGGGTTTGCTTGCAGAACATGTAGGTGGAGCCCCAGATGAACACCTTACCCCTGAGGAGCTCAACGACTGGATTAGGTTGGAAGTACCCAGTTCCACAGGTGGAGCAAATTGTCTCAGAAAGATTTGCGGCATTTTCCCATGAGTTTCTCTTCCTGGTACTGCCTCCTCCCACCTCAAGCTCTTTCCATTCTACAGAAGAGAAGGTAGGATCACAGCAATGCAGCCCGCACCTGAGCATGTTTGTTCATTCCTTTCTAGAGAGAGAGGAAGAGAGAGAGAGAGATACTGTCTGTTGCCTTCTGCCCACACTGGGACTGCATTCGTATGCACCCCAACAGGAGATCAAACCCGCAACTTAGGTATGTGCCCTGACTGGGAATTGAACCCACCACCTTTTGCTGTACAGGATGACATTCCAACCGAGCCACACCAGCCGGGGCTCTGGCATTGTTTTTCAATGGGTGCCAGCTGGATAATGATAATAAGTACGATAGTAATAACATATCCTGGGAGAGTGCTTGCTCTGCACCCAGCGCTGGGTGAAGCACTGCATGTACCACCCCATTTCACCTTCCAGCCACTAGTAGTGGTACCTTTACTATCCCTGCTTTATACATGAAGAATCCAAAGCACAGAGAGGTTAACTGACTTTCCCAAGGACACACAGCAGGGAAATGAAGAGCCAGAACTCACACTCAGGGAGCAGGCTCCAGAGCCCACACTCTTAAGATGCCAGCCCCAAATGGACCGCAACTACGTAAGCAATACCGGATCCAGAATAAACAGAGCCAACTAGAGGGTGTCCACTCTAGCCCTTCCTGGACACCCCCGTGGACACGGCTAGCCAAAGATGAGCTATTATCCTGCAAACTCTTCATCTGGATTAACCTCGAGTTATTCAGAAGTTCCAAATAGGGGAACAACACATACTGCCAGCCTCTTCGGTTTGGAAACACATCCTGAGGGATTTCTTGCAAGTTCCTCATTATTTCTTAGTTTGTCTGGATGGAAAACCTATGAATGAGAAGGCGGTAAGCTTCTACCCACAGTGCCTGCTAAAGTCCACAGGGCGGAAGTGGCAATGGAAGTTAGAGGTCACTAAACTCCCCCGGAATCTGTGATGGAAGGGATTCAAGCAGCTGCTCATCTTATCCGAATCTCTCCGCCCACTACTGGTAGACAACATGACGTGGAACATTTTCAGACCATTGGATCCTAAAATCTACTGATGAGCCACGTGTTCCGTGCCCCCCTACGCACTGGCTGACCGTTTGTTGTTTTCTCAGCCTCCAAATACACTGACTGGCCAGCTATTGCCTTAGGAGGAGACACCTGGGCAGTCTCAAGGCAAGATTTGAATGCAGAATCACACAACTTGGCCTTCTTGTGAACTTGCAGCTCCCTTCTGTTTGACCCTAGCTGTGTCTGTGTCCCTGAGACATGCCTGGAGGCTGAGAGTAGAGCCCTGAGCTAGGGCATCTAACCACACCCTAACGCCCAAAGACTCAGAACCCTGAGCATGTTACCGAGAGGACTGGGGAAGGTTCTGCGTGCTGATGGCTTCCCACGCAGAGGGAAGAACATGGCAGTCAGAAGAATCGAGACTTGATATGCCTGTTGTTCCTAAGACCACAGCCACAAGGTCATTCTGTCAGACACTTCTGACTTCAGATGGCTTGTGCCAGCCCCATTTGGAGTTCCAGTTTTGATGGAAACTTCAACATCTAGACCATCATCAAGCCTCTGATGGGGAAAACCCTGAAACGGTCTCTTCTAGTTGGGAGCAGAGGACACACCTTCAGCAGAGGGTGTGTGGGGAACCCAGGTGGCAGGGGGTGTTTCGGCATTCAATACCTCTGTTCTCTGCCCTGGAGAATGCCACACAGAAAGGAGGCTGTCATAGGGAATGAGGGAGCTTGGGCGAGCCCTAAAGTAAGGGGCACAGTGGGACGCTGGCTCCTTGTCACTGTGTGACCCTGGGCCAATCACTTTCTTTCTCTGGACCTAGATTTGCATGTCAAATAAAAACAATAATCACAGTGACAATCACAACAATAATAATTGCTGGGTTTTAATAGTAATCACTGATTGCATGTACCTCTTGTCTGCCTGTATCGCCTTATCTGAGCATCCCAATGATAACTATGAGGTAGGCATTAGCATATATTCATCTTTACAGATGGGGAAACTGAGACACAGGATGTATAGTAGCCTGCACAGGTAAGTTACAAAGCTGGGATGGGGACCAGGTCATTAGACTCCAGTCCTGCATTCTTACCCAATGCCCACTGCCGCCCTGGGGAAGTGGGCGTGTTGGGGAGCAGGGTTTCCTAACCCAGAGCGCCCAGATGTGGGGTTTCCGTGGGGCCTTCCAGTCTCCTGAAGCAGGCCAGAATGTGTGCCTACATGACATCTCTCCCCATCCTCAGAGTCTTAGAAGCCTCAGAAAGGCTCCTAACCCTCAAATGTGCTCACAGACCAAGAACCCCCAGGTTGGTGATGTGTGAGCCCCTCCTTCCAGCACTGAGCTTGATTTTCCAGCCTGTGGGTGCTGTCCCACCTCCCTCTGTGTCCTCCTGCTCTAATGCCCCGCACCCTAGCTTACCACCTCCAGAGCAATTCTTTCACTGTTGCCACCTCAGGTCACCTCCACCCCCTGACCTCGTCTCCACCACCCAGCAGGTGAATTCAGGAGTGGGGGCTGCAGAGGGAACAATGGGGTTCTGGGCAGGCACGTGGCTCAGACACCTCTGTGCCGGTGCCTGCCTATCTCCCTGCTTGTCCAGGGGCACCCAGATAGTCACCAGGGTGCACAGACTATCATGGCCACGCTCACGCTCTGTTCCCGTCACTAGCAATGCACTCTTCATCAGCCTCAACCGTCTCACCTGTGAGATGGGGGTGGTCCTAACATCGACCTTATGGGCTGTTGGCAGGCTTAAATAAGGGAGAACCCCAGCACCTGGGCACTAGTCCTAAAGGTTAGCTCATGTGATTGTCACTGTCATCATGACGGTCACTCATATTAACACATTCCTCAAGTCCCATCTGGGCACACTTTGCCTTCTGTCCATTTCTCCTCACCTTGGACTTCTTCCAGTGCTGCGTCTTCATGACATAGTTCTCAGTCTGTTCTCCAGAAGAGAGCACAGGAAGAAAAAATAGATCATTCCAGAAGCTCCTTTTGAGCACGTTGGCCTGGATGCATTTCACACTTTGGATTTTCCTTGTTAACGAGCTGCATGTTTTTGGGTGCGTAAGAATACTCTGCAGTCTTTTTAAAGAAATATGCAGATTCCCTTTCCATTCTGATGTAATAGTCACGATTCCGATGTAACAAGTCTAGGAGAATAAGACAACGCCACCTGACAGAAGGTTGAGGACTGTCCTCCGGTCCACCAGCAGCCACCGCACGTGCCCCAGGAAGCCTCCTTCCTAGTCAGGCCACGCTGCCCAGGACTGCTGGTTAAGACAATGTGGTCGCCACATGCACAGAACCAACGCTGACGCTGGGCAAATGTTATTCCAATGATAACAGTGATTCCGCTTAGGATAACATTGATGAAAATCCGCATTAAACGACTTTAAACTGCTGATACCTTCCCCTTTCCCCACTCAGAGAGAAGAAAGGGATGCGAATTTGTCACTTGAACCGGCAGCTGTGGTTCATCTGGACTTCATCTTTTTTGCGATCGTATTTATTAGCAGGGGTTTTTCTTAATGAGTAAGTTTCAAACTACCAGGTGTTTTGAATTTTTGTCTTGTTCACTTGCTTACACGAGGAAACTCAAATAAAAACCAATGCATTAATAAAAACCCAGTGTAAAGAAAAGGGCAGCCCTCTCCCCTCCCCCAGCCCTGGATGCAGTTCCTGGTGCAGCCACCAGGAGTCAGTCTGGAGAGCATTATCTATTCCCCAGGCAGGCCGGCTCCTTCAAGCCCCCTGAGCCCTGGGTGAGCTCCAGGAGTCCCTTTTTGTTAATTCCCATTAAGGGCAGACTCAGGGTTACTGCCAACCTCTCCCCCTTTCCCCAAGTTGATCCCCAGTAAAAGGAGGGTGCAGACTCTCAGGCCTCTTCCCAGTTATTCTCGCATCTGCTCCATGTCAGTCCAGGAAAGAAAGAAGAAATAAAGGGATTCTGTATCTTGGTGGGACTCCCAAAAAAGCCTTGAAACCAACTCTGCACCCCCTGGGGGCTCCTTTTGGTGCGCCGTAATCTCAACGCCATCCGCTGAGCTCCAAGTATGTCGCTAAATGCAGGAGGACGCTGTGAGAGGCTGTAAGTCCCAAGTCGCCCTGCAAAGCGGCTCCTGGTCTTCCTGACCGGCAAGGCACCTAGTTTCTTTGCAAGAACCTAAATCAATTTAGAGCAACCTTCGTTTCCTGCTCTACCTCCAACTCCAGCTGTTAGAACAAGGCCCCACTAACGCCTATTGCCAGTACACAGCGCATGTGTCTACCGTGCGGGGATGGGGGTGGGGTGGTATCACTCCGCAGGCTGCGAGGAAGAGTGAGGAAACTCCTTCTCCAAGGCTCTGGAGCCTGCAGGGCGCGGGGGCGCAGAGGTGGAGACCTTGCAGCACTCATTCTTATCTCTGCAAAAAATCTTGGCAAGGACAGGATAAAGCAAAGTCCGGCTTTCTTCATCTGTTATTGGTGGCTTCGGGAAAAAGCACTTATGCAGAAGGTTGAAATTATCTAAAGTGAGGTCGGGGGATTACCGCGGGATTCCACTTACACTCGGGCAATCCTGGGAAAGAGAGGTGACCAGCGCATGGGCACATGCCAGGCCTCCTCTCCAGGGCAAATTAGTCTTATGAAGCCACTTGCTAATAAGGGTTAATCCATGGTTAAATGGGACAGTATGAGAAGTAATTAACATTCCTTGACTCGGCTTCCCTTTGGCTGCACAGCACTTACTCAGCGAGCAGAGAAATCCCCATTTGCTGTAATGAGTCCATCAGCCTAAGTCTTTCAGTTCAGCATTATCTCCACGGAGCTCGTCTGTCTCTCTGGGCCTGCATTTAAGCCCCGTGTCAGCCGGGTATGTGGCAAAGTCCGCAGGAGGCCCCGTCTCCTCATCTTCTTGCCCTAAAACACTTAATCCTGAGCCGCAAAGAAACACTTCAAATCGGCAAAAGGCGCAGGGAAAGGATTTTCTGTGACAGTCTCCAAAACAAGAGTGAAGAAGCCATTTACGTGGATTGAGATGATGTGGATGTTGAAAGGCAGAGAGGTTCCCCCCATTTTCTTTTCAAAACGGACCCCAAACTTCCCATCTTATTGGGAAAATTCTAAAACGAGAAGGTAAAAGGAAATTCCAGAATGCAAAACTTCCAGAACATCCCAAGTAATGACAATGAAGAATAAAAACAAACCAGAGAAGGAAGCAGGTCCCTCCCTGTGAAGGGCTTGAATCAAGGCATGGCTTCGGCGCACCTCGAGTCTTGCACACCCTGAGGTGCTTATTTTGCCTCAGGGTGTGCAAGGAAAGGAGCATTGGGGGTGGGGAGGGGAATGTTCTGGAAAGTGATTTCTTGGTTGACATGAAAAGTAAAGAAGGTAGGTTGTTTTTTATTAATACAGATTATTATTTAGATTTATGATAGATTATTTTAAAGCCCCTCCTTTAATAGAATGGAATCTTTTACAGTGCCCTACTACAGTTTATGGTCCATAATTGTGTTATTCTGGGATTTAGCAGGATAAAGTGGTCCCGCTGGGTTGCAAAGACCCGTAGCAGTTGTACCAACAGCCACTGCGCGACAGCCCCTGCGTGTGAGTGTGACAGCTCACGTGCGTCATGCCTACTTCCCTACTCCCTTCTCCATCCAGACGCTAACATCTCACCATCCCTCTGCCCGGCAAGCGCTCCCCCAGGGAATTCCAAATTGCCAGTATTTTTCCCAGCCTGTTCATCTGACTCACCGCATGGACCTGTCGCCATTTCCTTTAGTAGCTGTTACCAGTGCAAGAGGTTCCCATATCCAGCTAGCTTTCCCCTTTGCGCCACTCCTTCCATTCTTCTTAATTACACTGCCTGGTACCATGGAACAATTTCCCCCTTTCCTCAGAAGGGAAAGGTTCTCCCCTGTTTGTCCACACAGAGCACGTCTGACAGCTTAATTCCAGATGAGAAACGTCAACAAACAGAGAGCATTTCAGCCCAGCAGGGACCACTGTGAGTCAGAGTTAAGGGGACAAGGGGAAGAGATTGGTGTCCATTAAAACACAGTCCTGACAGCCAACATTAGACCCAAGGTAGGGGCTCAGCAGCTGTACCCGCTTGCTCCCCCTTTGTCCTCAGCACAGCCTTATGAGGTGTGTGTTACCGGTACGCACGTGTTACAGATGTGGACACTGAGGCTCAGAGAGGTTAGGTAACATGCCGAGGATCCCACAGCTCCACCGCAGGACTGGCTCACGGCAGATTCCACCCCACGGCTTTCTGCAGATGATGAGAAAAGGACGGGCAGGCTGCTTTCCCAGGTTAGTACATCACCGTTTGGTGTGTGGGGTCGATGTGAGAAAGCAAGCAGAGCGCCAACAGGCTCGGGAAGGGGTCCAACCCACCTTCGGGGACGGCAGGTTCCTTTCACGCCCGGCGCAGTCTTGGGACCGGCTTTCAGTCTGCAGCCAGGCCCGTAGCCTGGACTGACATTCAAGTTTCCTTTGAAACCTGGAACACTTCTTAACAAAGTCAAGCCTGTTTCCTTCCTGGTTCTCATTTTTCTTCCACACTCAAACCACAAAAAAACCCCTTTCTGAAACACCATCAGACACAGACCCACCAGCCACACCAAGAGGATTTGAGATAAGGTTGAAAAGCCCCATTCACTTTTGCTGTTTCCCACATACCAGGCCCTGAAAACCTCTTCTGAGTCGGAGTGTGGGCACCGCACGCTGTTGGGTGGGGAGGGCGAGTGAGCTCCAGAATCTCAGCAGAGAAAGGAAGAGAGAAAAAAAGATCAGGCTCCACGGAGACTACAGCGAACAACTGCATTTGAAACTGGGGTTACTGACAGGTCATGGTCATGAGGGGCTGGCCACATGCCAGACACTGCATCTCATCATTGCAACAACGTACTAGTCCATTCATGCTGTGATGACGCCGTGTAACAAGCAGCCCCAAGATCTCAGAGGCTTCCAAGGAAAAGTATGTTCCTTTATGTCACGGGCCTGTAAATCAGGCATCTCTGCTGGGATCTAGATTTATATCTTCACCATGTTTCCCATTCTAAGACCAGCAGCTACACTAGCATGCCTTTTCCCTGGCGGATGGCAGAGATGTAGAGGCTGATTGGGGATCCTCAATGTCTCTGGAAGTCTCAATCGAGAACTCACACTCTGTCGGTTGTGCCCACATTCCACGGGCCGAAGCATGTCAATGGCTAAAGCCATCACCAACAGGGAAGAGAAGGAGATAACCCACACTGAACCTGGACAAGTACAGAGAAGAGGATGCTGTGAACAGGTAACAGAACCTGCCCTAGGTAGGTATTGTCATGATACCCATGTATGGAGGGGCAGCAGAGGCTGGCACAGGTTACGTCTGTGTTGGGCAAGGGCAGAGCCAGCCAGACAGCTCCAGAGGCCACTGCCAAGAGGACGCTTGGACATGGAGGGAAGGTAAACCAAGTACTTAGACCAGACAAGTCTCTTTGTCACTGGACACAGAAGAATGCTGATCTTTAGCTGGAGCCAGACTGCCTGGATCCAAACCCTGGCTTTGTGTGGCCTCGCCTTTCTGAGCCTCGGTGTTCTCACCTGTTAAATGGCAGCAGAACTGCATCTATAATGTAGAGGAGCCACGAAGATCAAAGGAGTTAGTGTTTATGAAATGCACAGAAGGATGCCTGACCACAGGAAGCGGCCCATGAATGTGAAATCTCATTGAGTCAAATAAAGATGCATAACCAACAGTGAGAGCGTGAGAAAATGGACATTCACACAACAACAGCATGCATAGGCTGCAGGCATTAGGTGGGTCTTGGGAGATTCCTGAGCATAGTTCCAGGTAACATTCATGTGAGGAGTTTGAAGAGTTTAGGAGGACAGGTACAGCTCCTTGTACCTGTTCTGTCTGTTCAGAGGAGGAATCTTGAGTAGCGGCTGAGGGACAGGCGGTTAGATCAGGCGGAGCTGGTCCTGGCGGGGGCCCTAGGGCTCACAGCCACGTGTCTTTGGGTGAAGGGCTTCCATCCTCCAAGCCTCAGCGTCCTCTTTTGTCAGCAGAGGCTAGTGAGTTCCCCGTCAGGGTTGCTGGGGGAATGAGATGAGAGCGTGAGCCACAGACTGGATGCGAAAGCAGTGGCAGGGCTCTGGCTGCAATGAGCCAGAAAGTAAAGAGATGCATGGAAATGTGAAACAACACCACTCTCCTCACTACATGTTTTCTGTTTTGTGAGGTAGCTATTTTTCACACACACAAAAAATGTATTTTTATGTGAATGGAAAATGGGCTTACTAGTGTTTATTTTAAATAAACGACTAAATGAATATTTGGTAAATTGCTTAGTTTTACTTTCCAATATAAATATGATAGGAGAAGCTATTTAAGATCCTGCACCATTTTTAAGGCTGCCAGGGGTTCCTGGGGTGGAAGGTTTGAGAAGTGCTTGGTCTAAGCTAGGATTCTGAAGCCTGGCTATGCATTACAATTGCCTGGTCCTACCCATTTTTTATTTAATTCATCTGCTGCTGGGCCCACGCACAAGGATTTTAAAAGCCCCAGGTGATTATAATGTGCAGCCAGAGATGAGAAACCAGGTCCAAGGCCCTTGCTACTCTAGGTTGGCATTCACCGTGAGTGCAGGGTCAATGTCTTCTCTCCTAACTGTACTTTCTCAACCAGAATTCTTCCATTTTGGGGCTACACTGGCTGGCCCACGGTCTTTGCATTGTTCCCAGGTTCTCCATCCCTCGGACAGCCCCCAAGGCACATCCTTGGTAAATCTCACTTAGACAGTCCTTCGCAGTGGACAAACCTGTGCCACCAAAACCAAGCACTGTTCTTTCATATGCTGTGTTGGAATGGAAAGGAAGAGGGGTGTTGGGGGATGAGCGCAGAACAGGGTGGAATTGATGAAGAACAGCATGCCTGAGAGCTGGGGTCTCCTTCCTTCTCCTCTGAGTGGCAGTGAGTTGGACAGGAATCCACAGGAAGGGTTTGGCCACAGCCGTATTCAGGGTCATGTAGTCTTTGTGCCTTTCCCCCGAAGTACAGCATTTCACAGGGCTAAAAATGAGTTACTATTCTCGGGTATGCAAAGATAAATTGGGGTTGCGTTTGGCCAGCAGAACTCAGATGCGGTGCCTTTGCTCCCCCCAGGTGGAGCACAGTCGAGTCCACTTCTCTCTATCTGATCTGGAAAAAAACACATTTCAGGGGGCTCTGATAGGCACTGCTGCTCATGTGTGTGTGTGAGCACACCAGGCTGATGCCAGAACACGTGCTTACCAGGGAGGCTGGCGGCGCTCTTCAGGGGCAGCCCCAGGAAGCCATCAACTCGGTAAGAATGGGCACAGGTTGGCCACAGGTGAGCAGAGCCTCATTCTTAGCCTTCTGCTAGCCCAAGAGAGGTCCCAGAAGCCCAGTTCTGATCCCTCCAAGCACTGGAGGAAGCTCTTGGTGGATCCCATCCACCTATGGGATACAGTCCCAGGCAGGTGTTACACCTCAGGCCTTAGAGTCCAGGGTGCCCATATCACATGGTGGACCCTACTGCCGGCAGCTTGCCCATCCACTTATCTACATGCTGGTACCATTCTTGCAGAGGACACATACACCCTCTCCATGCCTCAGTTTCCCTATCTGTACACAGTGGGTAACAGCATGCGGACCTCATAGGCAGCTGCATAGGGCACACGAGAGGATGCAGATAAGCAGTGCTGCCTGGTGGTGTGGGGTGAAGCTCTATTCCCAGTGGCTGCCCTGAGCTCCCCCATCCTGGTCTGCAGGACACTTTCCTGGCCTAACTCTCCATAAGAGAGAGAGGGGATAGGCCATTATGTTTTTCTTAACAGTGTCTGAGTGTTCTGGTTCCTCCTATGCTTTGTCAACACTTGGAATTGTCAGTTTTTTAGTCTTACCCATCCTTATGTCTGCATAGGGATATTTCATTGTGAGTGTGATTTGCATTTGAAGAGTGAATGTTTAGAATTAACTATAATAAGATGCAAAGTCTAGACTTTAAATAGAGGGTAAACAGATAAGGCGGGGATAAAGTGGGGGGGAAGCTGCAGAAATCTGAAACACCCAGCGTCAAGTTTCATAGCAAGAGAAGTGCTATCCAAACTTTGAGTCGTGACAAGATTCCATCCGTGATGAAATTATAAGAAATACCAGCTGGGGGTAACAAAAATCACCAGTAAGCACAGCATTCTCCATCACAGCTCTCTGTGAATGCATTATCCTGATCCTTCCTCTGCCATCTTGGTCCCATGTTCAGAGGCTCACCTGTCGATTTGAGCCACATCATGGTCACGAAGAGGGCCCTCACCTTCAGAAGGACACTGCAGCCGTGGAGAATCGAAGAAATGGACCAGTCGACTTGAGAGCACATTCTGAGGAATCTTCTGCTCACTGCTGGTCTCGGGTCTCTCCCCCCTGCCTCACTTGCCCACTCCCTGGGAGGGGTTGGCGGGGACCACCTCCCATGTAAGCAACATACACGTGAATCCTTGTGCCTGGGTTTGCTTCTGGGGAAACCCAAACGAAGACAGGACACCCACGGACAGGGAGAGGACAGAGTATTTGAAACTGAGCCATTCTGAAAAAAACCCACAACGTAAGATCATTTTCAGAGAAATGGTGCGTGATAAATGCAGTTGAGCAAATGAAGGCCTCGGCGTCCGGTGGCTGCCAGCCGTGCAGCCTCACGAGGAGCTCACCGGCTCTCCGGCTCTGGTGACGCATTTTATGGCCGGGCATCCCAGCGCCAGTTGGCCTAGACATACCATCATCCCCCCTCAGAAGGGAGGTGGCGGCCTTCTCCACTTCGTGTTCCCTGAAAGGAACTCTTAAAACCCCATCTGAATGCAGAGCCCACCCAGTCTGCCCTGGTCACCCGCAAGTCCCCACATCACATCTATGGGCTGACTGGACCTTCACTGCCATGGTCACTCTCCAAAAATAGAAGCCCCACCCCCGAGGAGTGGGGGAACCGCAGGAAGCGTTCAAAACCACTTCCAGTGGCCGTCCCTCTGCCTCCGGGAAGCTATGAATAGCGGTGGCGCCCCTGCTGGATTAATGGACTGTTTGCCTGAGTCATAAATCAAAATAGAACGTCCTGCCTTTGAACAATTCCAGCATTTACACCATCTATCTCCTGAACAAGGAGGAAGGTGCGTCCCGTGGGCTCTGGGGGCCGAGGGGCGATCCGGGAATGCTGGCTCCACCAGCGGCAGCTCCTCTTAGCAGGGCCTCCCGGTCCTGAGAGCCCTGAGCCAGAACCAGGATCCATGAAGTGCCATAAACCGCAGGAAATGAGCTTCTGCTTCTTTGAATCTCTGTGACAGTCACCACTCCTCCTGGCAGCCCACATGCACCCCTGGCTGCAGCTCCAAATAGATGTCTCTCAGTCCTGCACTTGGCCTAGATTCTCCTGCCCCCACAGCTCCTGATCTGATTTGATTTGATTTGATTTGATTTTTTAGCCAGGTCTGCAAGAGGAGAACCTAAACAGCTGACCTCATGCAGTACGGTTTTTTCTGTTGTGTGTTCTTGTTTGGCTACAATGCTGAAGGCATGTGGCCTGCCCCACACTTTGTAAAGTTCATGGCAGCCCTGTAGGAAAAGACCAAATTTGTCAGCTAACCCTGTCCTTTATTACAGTCACCGTGTTAATGTCAACCATCTGGGATGGTCTCCCCAACCCGACACCCACTCCTGGGGGTCCAGGGGGTGTTGCTAGAAGGGCTGGGCCTGCCAGAGACCTGGGCACGGGCCTCCAGGTTACATGCAAGGTTTCCGCAGGTGACCGAAACAGCAAGGTTTTCATCCCTTGCTATTGCTTTTCTTAGGACAAAATGCTCAGGGAGGAAACTCTTTTAAAAGCCCTAGTCCTTGCTGTGCTGCCCCTCATCCTCGGCTCTCGCAGGCACCCTTCCTCCCTGGCACCGGCCATGCAGCCCCTGTGCCCCGCGCCAGCGGGCCATGCACAGTCTGTCCTCACCCTCCTGTCACTGCCCGCCTCACCCTTCTCTGGATCGGGCTCCAGTGCGTTCTCGGGCATCTCCCTGGGCCGCTGCTTCTAAATGTGCAGACCACCCCACTCGCATGTGCCTTCCTGCTCGCTCCTTCTCTACACCTTCATCCCCATTGATTTGTGTGGTTTTCTGTCTCTTTTCCCACTACAAGCTACATAGTGCCTGCAGTTTTGTCTGCCTTTCCATTGACAAGAAGCTGGAGTAGAATTTGAAGTTTGTTTCAGGCTGAGTTGTGTCTCCCAGAATTCATAGGCTAAAATCCCACCCCCAGGACCTTGGAATGGGACTGTATTGGCAATAGGGTCTTTAAAGGGCTGATTAAGTTAAATGAGGTCCCTAGGGTGGGCCCTAATCCAGTCTGCCCTGACCAGTGTCCTTATAAGAAGAGGAGATTAACACACACACGGGGTAGATCGTATGAGGATACAGGGAAAAGACGGCCATCTCCAAGCCGAGGAGATGGGCCCCAGAAGGAGCCAGCCCTGCCTCCAGATGGAGCAGGGCCCTGCTGGCACTTGGATCTAGGACTTCCAGCCTTCAGAACTCTGACAGAATAAGTTTCTGTTGCTTAAGCTGCCAAGTCTGTGGCATTCTGCTGTGGCAGCGCCAGCAAACTAGTAGCAAGTTCAAAAAACAGTTGGATGAATGAGTGAATGAATGCATGAATGAATGAATGAGTGAGTGAATCCAGGCTAGAACCTGCTAGAGTCAGTCACCACACGTGAGGAAAATCCCTGGCTACGTCCTTCTGGAGCCACGCCCTCCAGTACCATTAGCGCTGGAGGAGTCTCCAGATCTGCTCCTGCCACTCTTCTCCTGTCCTTGCTCAAAACACCTTAGACTTTCTGCTCATTTTCTAGGACAAATATCCCAGAGATGCAGTATCAATAAGCCAGAAAGTGTTCTCTGAGCACCTGTTCTCAGAAAAAGAAGAGGGAGATGGCCGACAATGGGTAGTGTAGACTCATATTCTTCCTCCTTGTGTTGTTTTTAACTGTCTTATCGCCTTCTGGCAGCAGCTGCAGTCTCCGCAGAATAAAAGCTGGAGTGGAATCCTTCTATTTAGTTCAGTTTGTAGTCCCTGTTTTCCCCATTTGCCGAAACAGCGGGTATAACTGGACCAGGGAGCATCTTCGAGGCTCTCAATTTTTAACCCATCTCTGTGGTCTTTCGGACCACACGTCATTAAATAATGAAGTCGGCAGATAACTGGCTGCTTCCTAAATCCCAGGTCCTGAGACGCTTCAGTGACAATGACAGTGCAGGTCCCTTCTCTCCAGGAGTGAGTGTTCTGGGCTGGGGCTGGGAGACTGGAAAGAAACAAACCACGACTACAGATGCACATAAAGAGCAGTAGTATCGTTAACCAGATCAAGGCCAACAGGGGTGCTCAGTGGGCTCTCCCAGTGTTGGGGAAGGACTGGCTCTAACACAGCGGTTTATGAGGCCAACAGGTTGGGAATGTCTGCCCTGGAGGCTATTCTGGACCCCAGCGGAGGAGTTAGGGACCCTTCAGCTTGGACAGAGAAAGGGGGAAACAAAATGGAATAAAAATAGTTACTGAATGCCCTGGCTGGTGTGGCTCAGTGGATTGAGTATCAGCCTGTGAACCAAAGGGTCACCAGTTTGATTCCCAGGCAGGGCACATGCCTGGGTTGCGGGCCAGGTTTACAGTTGGCGGGGTGTGAGAGGCAACCACATACTGATGTTTCTCTCCCTCTCTTTCTAACCTCCCTTCCCCTCTATCTAAAAATAAATAAATAAAATCTTTAAAAAAATAGTTACGGAAAATCCCAGGTCAGCTTCTCCATATCTGTGTACCTGCCTGCTCCAGGTGTCACGTTCTGTGGCCACCTCACATCCTGGTCCTTCCCAGTTTTGGGGGGCCTTCCCCTACATATGTCAAGAAGCCACTCCTCTGGGGGAGGAGCCCCCTTTTTAGGGCCTCAAGACCTGAGTTTATAGAAATCAGGAGGGAGCCTCGGGCTCCGATGCTCAAGAGCTTTGCCATGAAGCTTTGACCCGTGACGCTTAGGGTAGAGCGAGCACGGGGAACAGACATTTGCAGGCCCGCACCAGGAAACAGGGCCTGGAACAGGTCCTTGAAACAACGGAGAAGCTTGGGTTTCCTTCTCCTTTCCACCTCCACTGCGTGCCGTGGGGACACAGTTGTGCCTCTGTTTACTTGCATGAATGCAAGTCTGTATCTTGACCAAGAGTTAAGTCCTATTTGAAGCAATGGCCCAAGTTTTCCACAGGGCAGTGGGCACTTGGGGACAAATTTAGCCTCTAGTAAAAGAGCAAAGTCTTCTGAGGCCAGACGTTCAGCCACCATCCACCCACGGAGTGTATGGAGTTGGAAGTGAATACCGCGTTGTCTCCAAGTATGGCCTTCTGTCTCTGCTGTGAGGTTTCCTAGTTGCGACTGCCTCTAATGACATCCTTCCAGAGGTATGGCTAAGCCCATTTTATTTGTACCACATGTCACAGATGCTTGTCCGTGCGTGGTTTGGGAAGGCTAAATTTGCCCATTGATTCAGAGTGTTTTTAGGGACTCTTATCAGACTGGGACGGCTAACCATTCTCCACCCACCTCATTTGTGTATCCACAGGGAGGTTACAGTGGGAAATTATAGGGTCAGAAGTGAGTGGCTGTCTCTCACCCAGATGTTTACAACCTCAGGCTGGAGCCAGGATCCAGAGCGGTATTCCGAAGTCAGCGGAAGTCAAAAAAGGTTTTCTCATTATTTCCCTAGATTGCTCAAGACTTGACTTCCCAGGTTTCTGCATCAAGGCTGGTTGACTGGGCTCTGGTTCCTTCTAGGGCAGATGGTCCAGCAACTGGAGCCCAGCTTCCTCCCAGATCTGGGCATGAAGTGGCCCAGGAGAATCTGAACGTACCCACCAGTAGGGGAATGACAGTGGGGGTGCTGCTGGCCATGGTTAAGGCCCGCAGACTACAAGGGCCACTGCAGAGTTGGTAGGGGCCACCAAATGGAAGGCAGCCCTGGCACTGGGCATCAGAGTTGGGCAGCTGGGGAGCTGGGACAGCGACTGGCAAGGTCCCTGTATAATGTCAAGACCCAGCAATGAGCTTTAAATTAGCCTCCCCAAGAGGGTCAATGTCACAGTGAAAGTCTAGTCCCTGAGAAGGGGGAAAGGGTAGCATCTGGGCTGACACCAGCTTGGGATTTCCCCTTTTAATACAACTTCTGTTGTGTAATAGGTTAGCTGAACATGCATGCTTTCTTTTATCTGATCTTCTGAAAGTTTAGAGATTCTCTCATCATTATGTTTCTGTCTACTCCTTATACTTTTAACAGATTTTGCTTCTTATAAAAAGAATAAGACATGTAGCCCTGGCTGGGTTGCTCAGTTGGTTGGGGCGTTGTCCTGGACACCAAAGGCTGCGGGTTTGACTCCGGTCAGGGCACATGCCCAGGTTGTGGGATTGATCCCCAGTTGGGCACATATCAGAGGTAGCCAATCAATGTTTCTCTCTCTCTGCCCCCTCTCTAAAATCAATAAACATATCCTCAGGTGAAAATTAAAAAATACTTTTTAAAATAGAGTAGAGCATGTTATTTGTCACATGAATATTTGCAACAATTACTATCACAGCTTCTTTGTAGGAGGACCTTCATTTTGGCTGTATGAAGCCGAGCCCCTCTGCTCACTTGGTTCTCAGTTCTGTCATATCTAAGTGTAATGTTAACATTCATCTGAAGGGTCCTGGGGGACTAGTGTCAAATAGAGAAGTGCCCAGCACGCAGTAGGCACAAGACACTTTGTTGAACAGATGAATAAATTATGAAATGAAAAAGGAATCATTTTGACATCTCCATCTCCATGATAGAACAGCTTCCCAATTATTCAAGTGTAATTCTGATTAGTAAGTCAGTGTTTTCTGCCTGTTTATATACTTACTTCCTATAGTTAATTAATTTAGATTTATCTTTCAGGGAGCTGCAATATATTCCACTGTGATTTTATTTTTCTCCAAGGAAGGCATATGAGTGGCATGTTCTTAAGTCAGTTTTACTGCTTTAGATTCTGTCCAGAAAGTATCCAACCATGCACTATGGAAAAATAGACATTTATTGAAGAAGAAACAAGATATAAGAAACATTGTGCATAGGAAAATGACACCTCAGTCCCCTTTAAAGCAGGCACCTTGGGACCTCACACACTTCTTCCAATCGCCATCAGCTGCCCTGTCACATTTTCCTGAATCGCATCGACAGTGTGAAATCTCTTCTATTTCAAAGGTGATTATAGTTTTGGGAAAAGCCAGAAGTCATAGGCACCAAATCTGGGCTGTAGGGGGAACTCAGTCACCTAGGTGATTTGGTGTTTCACCAAAATACTCTGCATTTGACATGATGCATGAGGAGATGCTTTGTTATGATGAAGCTGCCAATCACCAGTTGCCATAGCAGTGGCCTTCTGAGTCACCTGAACAGTTTCCACAGAGGAAGGTTCAAGCCTAATGCAAATTTGAAGCAGATTTGTTACTCTACTCGCTCACTCATTTTGAATGTGACAGCCACACAGTACACATGCTCACTTAGTGGCATCTACCACTCCCACTGACTAGTACAGTGACGTCATCATTGTTCACACATGCACATTCCATTCCACTCTACTTGGCTGCCGGGTTACATCGATGTTGCCCAAACTGTTCTCATTATATTAACAATGGCTGGGCTTTTTCTGGACATACCTCGTATATATAACATTTAATATATTTTTTTTTCTAATTCTCACCTGAGGATATGTTTATTGGTTTGAGAGAGAAAGAGAGAGAGGGATGTGAGAGACAAGCATTGAGCAGTTGCCTCCCGTACATGCCCTAACTGGGGACCAAACCTGCAACCTAGGTACGTGTCCTGATGGGGGTCAAATCTACAACCTTTTGGTGTATGGGGCAATGCTCCAACCAGGTGAGTCACCTGGCCAGGGCTATTGCATTTTTTGGTCTTTTTTTGTAGATTCTATTTCTTTATTTTTTAGAGGGGGGAAAGGGAGGGAGAAAAAGAGGGAGAGAAACATTCAACGTGTGAGAGATACATCAATCAGTTGCCTCTAGCATGCACCCAGCTGTGAACAAGGCCTGTGAACTAGGCATGTGCCCTGACTGGGAATTGAACCAGCGGCCTTTCACTTCACAGGCTGGCACTCAGTCCACTGAGCCACACAAGCCAAGGCAGCTATTGCATTTTATAAATATCATTTGTACTGGCTTAAAAAATTAGACAGTATTTCCTAAGAAAACAACCAGTTGCACAAAATGTATTAACTCCTCCAGAACAGTATTAATTTGGCTATCTTTTCCAACATCTTTCCGTGTACATATACAAACAGAAATCTGAAGAGAGAGATAATTTAATACACATGGGTAATTTATTCTATTTTAAAATTAAAATATATTAATTTTACTTGAATTTAATGGGAAAAAGTAACAACCAATATAATTGCTGAAATCATCTTTTTACCACAAAAGAGGATCATTTCTTTTTTTAACTTGATTTTACAATTACAGTTGACATTCAATATTATTTTGTGTTGGTTCCCGGTGTGTTCTGGTCAGACAATCATGTACTTTTCAAAATGACCCTCCCAATATTCAAGTACCCACCTGGCACCATACCTCATCATTACACTATTACTGACCATATATCCTATGCTGCACTTTATTTCCAGCCCTGTGACTAGTCTGTACCCATCAACTCCCTAATCCCTGTGCCTTTTTCACCCATCCCCTCAACCTCTTCCCATCTAGCAACTATCCATTTGTTCTCTGTACCTATGACTCTGTTTCTGTTTTTGTTTGTTTCTTTCTTTTGTTAAAAGAAGATAATTTCTAAAAATCACTCTAATGCTAAGAAAAGTGAACAGGAAGTTTGTAGGAGGGGTGGTCCAGATGCCCTGCCCTTAAGGTGACGCTGTGTAACTTTCCCCATGGAAAAGGGGAAGCTACAGGGCCCCACTAATTGCCTCTGGCAGTGGTCCCCAACCTTTTTGGCACCAGGGACTGGTTTCATGGAGGACACTTTTTCCGGGGACAGGGGTGGGGCTGGTGGGGAGACAGGAGGTGGAGCTGCTCACCCCCTGCTGTGCAGCCCGGTTCCTGCCAGGCCATGGACCAGTCCCCACCCATGGCCCCAGCCTACAGCCTGAGCGCTTGGACAGGGTTTACAGATGTGAAATGTACTCTGAAACAGTAACCCCCTATGTGGAAAGCATTTAACTGTGCAAATTTTATTCTGCAACCATTACCCCAAGTGTGCAAGATGCCATATTCAGGTGGTTTTGTATTGATCTCCAATCATGTGCCACGGTTCCTCCAGTTTTGATCTTTGTGAGTCTCTTGTTTAACTCCATTTTACCCAGTAACTCTCCAGTGGCCCAAATGGGACTAACGAGTATAACAGTCTGGTTTCACCATTTTGTTGTTGTCTTCATACTTGAAAGACAATTCTTATTTTGCCCTGTTGTCTTTCACTCAGAACTTTGGGGAAGCTGCTTCTTCATTTCCACACAGGAAGTGTGGAGGTATTTCCAGTCAGACTTACTTCTCCCCTGAGGGCGGTTTGTAATTTTTCTCCCTGGGTGCTTAGGCGATTGTTCTGTAATTCTAAATTCCCAGGAATGCAGTAAGGACATGCGCTGTCTGCCCATCATCTCTGGGTGTGCGGATCGCCCTTCCATGGGCATTTCTAGTCCTTCCAGTTCGGGGGGACGTTCCGGGAGTATCTCTAACTATGTTCACCATAGCTGACAAACGGTTGGCACCTCTGGGTGCTAAAATGCCTTGGCCTGCCCTCGGTGTCTACCATCTTCTCTCTGCTGCCCGAAGCTTTCTTCTTTGTCTTCTTCCTTGGCGTGCCCTGCAATCATCTGAAGACTTTCCTCTGATCCGTCCCCCATGGCTACTCCATTTCTTGCTACCTTGAAGTACTGCTGGGAGCAGTGAAATACTGGTTTCCCCATTTTCCAGTTCAAGCAACTTCCAAGGCCGTGTGGCCAGAGAGGAGCTTCCCCTTCCGGCTGGTCTGATTTCAGTGCCTGGGTTCTTAGGATACGCCATCTACTGCTCAGCTTTTTAAACTTGCATTCTGAAAGTTGTTTGTTTTTTTTTTTATTGCAACTTTAATGATAGTTTAAATGGTCTTCCGCTTTAGAGATGTGTATAATATTGACAAATCAGTATTTCATTCCAAAATGCTGATCTATCCCTTAGTGTACAGCTTTTCTCTCTCACAGCCCACCTCACACTTCCCCCACCCCTCACCGTTCAGGTTTTATTCTGCATTTCTCTTGCCCATAACCAGAGATCATCTCCACCTGAGTCCTCTCTGGGACTGTGTCCAGGAGAACTGCATGTGACCAGAACCTGTCCTGTCAGATCCTGAGGATGTCGAGTCAGTGAAGACTGCGGTAAGAAACACACCTATCTGTGGGGAAATGTTTTCATGTTAGAAAAATGCCATTACACTGTAGATTGCTGAGTAATATATATATCCCTTTGCCCCCACAAAAAGCCTGTATTTGTAAGAAAAGATAATGCAATCCCTAGCTAGTATAGTCGATATTTCTGGAGCTTTCTACCCAAACCTCTGCTCTAAAAACTTACTGCCCACTCATCTATTGGGTTCAAAGTGCAAGATTTACCCCCTCAGTGCAAGCAGCGCAGCTCCCTGGCTGTGCCGTGCCTCCCCAAGGACGCCTGATCAGGCACGCAGAGCCGCTGTCAGAAAAGGCTGAAGCCATGAGATGCAGACTCGGCCCCAACCACCCTGGCTCCGTGCCGAGCCCCCAACACGTTCGTCCCAGTGCTGTCCCAGGACCTTGGTGTTGCTGCTCCTCCCGCCTTAAACACTTCCTCAGTCAGCACAGCTCACCCCTTCGCTTCTTGCAGATTACTTCCAAAATGTTATCTTGTCAGAGGGGGCTTCCCTAACCATTCCATTTAGTATAACACACACATGCACATGCACATGGATGCATGCACACAACCACACATTCATGCAGGCACACATTTATGTGTGTGCAAACATGCCCGGTTGCACACACTCTTACACTCACGCACACACTCACACTACCCTTTCACCCTTACCTTCCCTTATTTTTGGTTAGGGCAATCATCACCACCTGCAAACCGAGCAGAAGCCCCAGGAGCCCCAGGCTGCGTGTGACACTGCAGTGTATCCCTTGAGCTTTTCATGGCCTCCAGCACTCAGTGAGATGCACTAACCATTTGTGGAGTGGATAAATGCGTGTGTGACCAAGTGGGGGACAATCTTGGGAACCTGGGTTTATGAGTGTGTGTGGGCTCGGTCAGGTGCAGGGGAGTGGATTCAAATCCCTTTCCCTCACTTACTGACTGCGTGACCCTGGGGGAGTTGTGCCACCTCTCAGAGCACCCTCTATCCCCGGTGCAAACAGGGGCACTTGGGGAACCTACTTTACTTGGTTGTTACCGGAACAGAAAGAAGATGGTGGCCAGGTGGGGCTCTGCACAGAGCTCGGCACGCTGACCGCATTCTCTCTGGGATGTGGCTACACGAGTGTCCTAAACAGGACACTTTGTTTGCCCTAAACAGACCAAGCTCACGGCCTGTGGATGTTTATATCCTCTCCCTGCCCCTCAGTAACCAGCGATGCTTAATAAATTGTGGAGCATTAATAGAGAGACTCTCAGTTCTCCACTTCTCCCGCCCTCGCCGTCTGCACAGGGAAGGAAGGGCTCAAGGCTGCCACTGCTGCTGCTGCCTCCCCCCGCCTCTGCTGCAGGGCCATCTCAGCTCCTGACTCAGGGATAGAAAGAAAAGAGTTAACAGTTGACCTTTTTTCCCTGCTTTACAATCTCACTAAAGCATTTCCTCTCCCTACCCCATCCAGGGAGAGGGGACAGCATCAAGCAGTTTCCCAGGTCCAGCTCTCCCTGTGCCCACAGGGGGCCCAGAGCAGGGCAGCTGGCACTTTTAGTGCTTCGGGCAGGGGAGGGCCATGCGGTCTCCCAGGAATGCGGGGCCCAGGCACCACCGAGGATGCACAGGACACAGACACTGTGGGACTCAAGAACAGGGTTGCCAGATAAAGTATGCATAATTTTTAGAATAAAGCATGTCCCATGCAATATTTGAACTTCAGGTAAACAACAAAGAATTTTTAAGGATATAAGTATGTCTCATGCAATTTTAAATTTAGTATAAAAATGAAAAATTTCTGTACGTCGATTGTAAACTTTTAATAGCTAATGAGTCATTTTAGTATAAAGTATGTCCCATGCAACTGAACATTTTTTTCATTGTTGTGGGTTGAGTAGTGTCCACGCAGAACCTCAGAATGTGACTTTATTTGGAAACAGGGTCTTTGCCAGTGTAATTAGGTAAGATGAGATTGGATGAGAGGGGCCCTGCATGCAGGGACCGGCGTCCTTATAAGAACAACATGTGAGGACGCAGAGACGCACAGAGGAAAGGCCGTGAGAAGGTGGACGCAGACTGAAGTGACGGCTTCTAGAAGCCAAGGGACTCCGAGGGATTCCCGGAGCGCCCAGAAGCCGGAAGAGGCGGGAGACACCCTGCCCGGGGGGGAGGCACCCTGCCCGGGAGGCTCCGCAGGGAGCACAGCCCTGCTGCGACTTTGAGCCCAGACTCAAGCCTCCAGAATGGTGAGGGGAGCAATTTCTGTTGTTTTAAGGCCCCCGCTTTGCAATGATTTGTTACAGCAGCCCCAGGGGAAACTCATACAAGGATTTACCTGAAACTGTTATTTTACCTGAATTATCTACCTGAAATATTGTTATTTGCTAAATCTGGCAATTCTACTCAGGCATCACTCTGGAGGAATGGTCAAAGGGCCTGGTGGGCATCCCTGACCTGGTGGTGGTGTGGGCAGGGCATCCACAAAGTGCTCAGAGGGGTGGTGGGCCCTGGGGGCACTTGGGTCCCCGCCCCCCCCACCCCCCACACCGCCATCCAGTCCTTGCCCACACTCGATCAGACTCCAGCGGAATTGTCCGCCCTGCACTAGACCAGCCCGGAGGCTTCTGTCGCTGGCCTCCAAGTGCAGCTGCTGCGGATGACACACCAGGTGCTTCCCCCCAGGTATTCTGGGCTGCTTAAGACCCCCTAAAACACAACTAGCTCTAGAAGAGCAACCTTATCTCCACTACCTCACCCCCCAAAAAGGTAAACTGACCCAAATTAAATTTCTCACAAACACAAACATGTGGCAGGGGATGGGGTGGCCAGTTGCAGCTGGATCAGTCTGACCTAGGACAAGCGGAGAAATAAGGAGAGCGCCCCTGCTGCCCAGCGTCACGCAGTGAGGCCGTGCCCGCACCAGCTGCGAGCCACTCACATGCCCAAGTGACCTTGGCTTCCATTTTCTCCTTCAAGAGGAGAAACACAAACTTCCAGCTGCTCCGCCACTTGAGTGGTGGCTGCTGCCCCTCATCCCAGGAAGAATTCCAGCCTTTCCCAGGCCCTGAGGTGGACACAGGGACGTCACTTCCCCGGAGCTGCCTGCGGCTGCCTGTCAGAGGGACAGGCGTGCAGACCCTGAGCTCACCCAGCAGCTGAATAAATGCGGGCATCTGTCAGGGAGTGAGTGCCTTCTCATATCTAATTGCCTGATGATTGTGGGACCACCCGCTCTCCTAAATTACCCTCCATTTGCTAAGCTCTGGCCTCAGAGCTCTCCTGTGATGGATTTGGTGTTCAAAGGGAGGAAAGTATCATTGGGGATTGAATCCTGGGTCTCTGGTCTACCCTAGACCATCCCGAGGGCCTGATGGTACCTTCACAACCCTGCCTTTGCTTGTTGGGTGTGTCACCTTGTTTCTACGTCAGGATTGATGGACTTTAAAGGTGTCAGAGACGTGAACGGAAACAGCTCCAAGGACTGGAGTCCTCGCAAGTACTCTCATATTCACCCTTTCCAGAGGGGGTCCTGAGACACGGCTGTGGTCCCATCAGAGGTTAGTGAGCAGGGCCGACTCAGTCCCCACCTGCCTGGCTACGAGGGTCCTGTCTGAAGTTCTCATCATCTCACCTCGCATGCATGTCCCCCATTCCAGCCTGCGGAGTCCTTGCACTATTGCACTTCAGCCTCCTAGCACCTCTATGAAAAGGAAGGCATTCTAAAGGCGTATGGATTCTGAGAGCCTGGGTGTGCACAGCGCCATCACCCAGCTCCCCAACAGCGCAAGAGCTGGGTCTGCACTCAGATCTGGAAGGCCCGTCTGCCAGGAACTGGGATCCATCAAACCTGTGGGCAGTTCACCTGTTCTTCCAGCACTGTGTTGGTGCTGAGAGCCACCGAAGATGTATCTGAACTTGAATTTGAACCTACTTTGGAAAAAAGCTCAGACTTACTATTAAAAAAATTAATTGTGCTCCCCATTTGCCAATCTAATCTCCAGAGGAAGTTGGCAAGGGCCAGCTTCTGTCCGATTTGGACCGGATTGCGAGAGCGCGGTTTTCTGCATGGAGCTCGGGCTGATGGCCCCACGCACACCCAGCCCTTCCACGTTCACCCTTCACTGCAGCAAAAGCCATTTTAAGGAGCTTTCAAGGCTAATGCTCCCTAAATAGCCTTCCTTCTCCATCTTTATTTTTTCTTTTTAAGGGAAAAGTCTGCAGAAAATGAAAAAGCCGCTTGGAAGTAGCCATTCCTTGGAACAAGAAGCTGTGTTCTGTGCCGGGGAAGCTGCTCTCGTGGTTTTCCCTGAAGGGCTCTGCCTTTCGGCGAGGTTGTCAAGGTGCCTGGCGCTTGCCCTTGGACATAACACAGGCTCCGAGATGCCAATACTCATCAGCTCCGAGTGGAATGTTTACCTCAGTCATTACAAGATAGAGTCGACTCCATGAGGGCGGCTGGTCCCTAAGACGCCTGTGGAGTTTGCAGTCTCTTGTTTTTCTCCTCTAATCATTTGTCAAGTTCATGTACTGGACTTCTTCAGCCTTCCCAAGCAGCCTTTCACAGGAGCCCAGCAGGTGTCTCCAGCCCCCGAGACAGCTGTGCACGCCCCAGAGACGGGCCACACTCCTCGACCCTGCTCTGTCCGCTGTCCGCTGGGCAGCTGGCCTTATTTTCCACCAGAGCTAATTGAGACCTGCAGGAGGCTGGCAGGAGGGTTGTGCCTGGAGAAACAAGAGGCTTTTGAAGCATAAGGTGAATGAGCCTGGCTGTGGTTTACATTCTTTACCTTAATTTTAACAAGTATTTCAACCCCCTTGAAAATTGCTTCTCTAGAATAATAAACAGAGCCCACATTGAGTTGTGGGCTGGCCCACAATGCTGGGCGGGATGGGGGACGTTCCAGCTATACTTCGGAGGCACAACAGTAGCCGGATTAATGCGTGCGTGCGTTGGGGTGGGGGGCGGGGGGGACTGCAGCTCAACTGGCTCTCATTTGGGGAGGTGCGGTGGGACTGGTGTGGCAACAGAAGGTTTTGGGTTACACATAAGCAAGTGAAATAGTATATAAGTAATGGAGAGTCATGGAGGAGAAGGGAGCCACTGTCTGCCTCCTGGTCTGTTACTCATCATGCCAGCGCTGGTGACATTGTGGGCTCATTCATCTCTGATCGGAGCTCCAGAGCTCGTACAGGGCCTGTCAGCAAGAGAACGATGCAAGATCTCGGTCCTGAGAAACAGGGGAATGACCCCGGAGAATCCATTCATTCGCTGAGTATTTATTAAGCATCTAATACGTGCCAAGCTCTGTTCTAGGCAATGAGGGTCAGCACTAAACAGGGACTCTGAGGAAGCGCACCCATGAGAGCCTTGCCCTCCAAAGTGTGGTCCTCACCAGCGCAATCAACATTCCCGGGGAGTGTGGCAGAAATGCAGCCTCAGGCCTCGCCAGATGGACTGAGACAGTGCCCGAGTTTGAGGAGACTGCGCTAGAAAATGAAAGAAAGACTCGGGAAGGAAAGCCCACGTGGTTCTGATCCTCATCTTGAGATGTAGACATATTTTTTAAAATTTGCTTATTCACTCATTTATTTCTCAACCATAAGAAACCAGACAAAAGGTGGGAACTTGGGCACCCTAAATCTTTGTTAAAGTTTAAATAGCCATTTCTCTTCTCTACTAGACCTAAACTTCCCTGAAGACATGAGCTCTGTCAGTCTTGCTCATCAGTGTGTCTCCGGCGCTTAGCACAGTGCCCAGAACATAGTAGGTGCTTAAATACTTGTTGGCCAAAGGCGTTGACCCAGGACCCAGTCAAAATCGACCAACAGCCTCTTGGAGGGCAGATAACTCCCAAAGTCTCTCACAACCAGCCCAGCTCTGAACCTGTGACCTGGAGGAATATTCCACTACCCACATCCGCCCACCTCCCTTGCCAGTAAAAGCCAATTTGTAAAATTACCCAACAGCCAGGCAGACAAGCGCGGGGATTGTTGGCGGCTCCTGTGCACAAACACAGCATGAAATACCTGCTTCTCCAGGATCTGGGAAGGGCGTCTCCCCTGTGGGCTGCATCTCCCTGCTCACTGTGGAGGTTTCTCAACCACCTGTCAGCTACAGGGGGACAGCGAAGGCACGTCTCCCAGGTATGCACCGTCCTCTAGGCAGGAGGCTCCCTGCTGCCCAGCGGCACGCTTGTCCTTCAGAAAGGGATCTTCAGAAGAGTCGAAACATGTAGCAATAGAAACATGTGAAAGAGGTTTGAGGTTTCTTGTCTTTGTGTGTGACAGGCACTGTCTCATTTCCCTTCACAAGGAGCCTTGGCCTCCTCATTAGAAGTGGGGCTGGAGGGTCGGGGGAGGGTGGACAACAATGCCCAGGGTAGCGCCGCATGGAGGACATAGTGAGAACTTGGACATGAAATGCTACCACAGTGTCCAGCATGTGCGCCTATTTGTTACATGCTCATTCTTATCATCTCCACTCCCACTGATTGCCCACACACACCTGTCAGTGAGAACCACTGTAGTCTCCATCTCCAGATGAGGCTCAGAGAAGGAAATACACTTGCCCAGGGTTGCACAGCTTTTAAACTGATGCAACCAAACCCTAACCTCCCAGGCAGTCTGACTCTGTATGGCCAAATCCTTAATCTCTGGAACATAATTTAATAATTCATGAGGATTTGATAAAAGAATAAATGTTGAGTATCTCCTGGTCCACAGATATCAGTGTTTAAAGTGTCGTTCACAGAGCAGAGGCCCTCACTCCTCTGCATCTCGGGGCCTCTTTACACTCGTAACCCTCATTGACAACTCTGAAGTGCTTTTGCTTAGGTAACATATCTACTGATATTTACAGCATTTGATATTAAAATTGATAAAATTTTAAAATATTTTATCCATTAAGTCATATAAATGAGAATAAGAGTAAACCCATTACATGTTACCACAAGCTACATATTTTGGGAAAAAAATATCCAAAATATAAAAAATTAGAGGATTCACAGTGTTTTACATTTTTGCAAATCAGTGTAATGTCTGTCTTAACAGAAAAGAGCTGTGTTCTATTCACCGGCTTCTGCATTCAGTCTGGTGCAATGTGTCACATCGGTGCGACATACAAAAAAGGCCCGGCAACACAGATATACAGCTGGAAATTAAGAAGTACATTAATAGTCTTCTTGGAAAATTATGGCTATTTTTCTTTGATACTGCACCAAAACTCAGCAAGGGGTAGCCACTTAATGATCGGTTGCCACTCGGAATCTGAAACCAAGTTAATTCACTTTCTGTACTTTGTTACACTACAGCCCATTGGCCCAGCATGAACTTTGAATGGATCTTTCGCCTATGTATGATCTTCTAACATCCCTCATTAGTCATTTGGAAAATACTGGTCCACGGGGTTACGCAGTTCTCTGGGTTACGCAGTTCTCTCAAAGATTGACGAATCTCATTACGGAGTCTGAAAAACTACATTTGGTAATATTACCACTGATCTCATCAGAACAGTCTTTAAGTAGTAGGAAGTGGTCAAGCTCACCATGACAGATACACATTTTCCAAAGTTCTAATTTTTGCTTAAAAGTTTGAACTTTTTCCTGGAAGAGACACCCTTACTTTGTTCATTAGCAAAGAAAGTATGTCTTAGTGGGCTAGCATGAATAACCATAGTTTTTCTGTCAATTATTCTTTTAGTAAGTGTTCCTTGAAAAAAGTAGATGGTTCAGCTCATAACTCAATCTCCCAAGGGCTTTTCCGTGAGATTTCTGCATAGTGGACGTGGCTGGCCAGGTGGTGGATGGCAGCAGACATGCTCTTTGGCTATTTTTTGTTTCATCACATAGGATGTTAGAAAGACATGTACTCAAAGGCCGGGATTTAATAGTAACTATTTTACTGCTTCATGAAGGACATTCTTAAGTGAGGCATTCTTTTAACTGCACGTGTGATCGTGAGAATCATGACACCCAGTAAGTTAAGGCCCCAGCAGATTTACCCACCATCGACTCTACACAATTGGCACAAATATCAACACTGTGGAAGTGGCAAATGGCATCTTAGTGTTATGAAAATAGCACAATCCCATGGAGTCCCTGAAGGATTCCGGAAACCCTTGGGGTCTAAGGAACTGGGTTATAAGCTGCAGAATGGGGTTTATGTCTATTTTCTTTGGCTCTGTGCTTAATGAAGAATGGGAGGAAGGGAGAGAGGGAGGGAAGGAGGAAGGAAGGAAGGAAGGAAGGAAGGAAGGAAAGAAGGAAGGAAGGAAGGGGAAGGAAGGAAGGAAGAGGAAGGAAGGAGGAAGAAAAGAAGGAAGAAGGAAGGAAGGAAGAGGAAGGAAGGAAGGAGGAAGAAAAGAAGGAAGAAGGAAGGAAGGAAGGAAGGAAGGAAGGAAGGAAGGAAGGGATGCTAGTTGGTAATAAAATAGACTGAATTTAAATTTAACTCCCCAGTCAGCCCCCAAGCCTCAGATACCCTCTGCCTGAGGGTGGGTGGAGGGTGAATCACAGTGGTGTTGAATAAGCTCTATCTCTAATTCGGTGTCAGTCCTGTATCAGTCATGGTCTCACTAGGAAAGCAGCCTTCTTCAGAGGTAACTGAAGAGGCTGTCATCAGTGGGCCATTTACAGAGTGAGGGTGGGGTCCGGGGAATCCAAAAGGACGGGGAAGCATCCAAAGACTAATAAGAGTGGGAATCGTTCCCATGCTGTGGGTGGAAGAGGCGAAGTATGAGAGATGGGGAGAGCTACACCAAGGCCCAGAGGAGGCAGAGGAGAGAAGTCCTAGCCTCTCCTAGTCCCACCCTCCAGTGGGCTTCTGGTATCTCCCATTGGCTAATCCCAACAGGAGGCAGGAAGCTAGGGAACCCGGTCATTCAGTCCTGCGGGGCAGCCTCCCAGACACAGAGCAGCATGAAAGATCTGGAGGGCTAAACAAAGAACAACCAGTACAGCTTTCAAGTGGCACTGTCAAGCTACAGCACATTGCCAAGTCAGTCTCAAAAAAGGGCTCACGGCGGCAAGCCTGCCGTCTCTCAGCCCCATCTCCACACAGCATGATGCCCAGCAAGCCTGAATATGACAACGGGATCTGCAGACCCCTCTGCTAGCAATCCCCTCCAGCCCCCCAACACACACCGGCCAGCCCCTGGCCCTCCCTCTGACCCCTCATGGACTTCCAGGCCTCATTCCATTGGTCTCTCCTTATCGCATCATGACCCACCATTGTTAGCGTGGTGTCTGTTAACAGCCTGGCGAAGGAGCTGGGATAACCACTCCCACCCATCTCGTGCACAAGGAAATCAGGAATCTCAGTGGCGAAACAACCCGACTGAGTGACACAGCAGTAACTGGAAGTGCCTAGAGAATCAAAGCTATGCCCTCGGGGGCTACTTGTCTGTGTCTCGTCCAGCATGGTGAATCCAAAGGACACTGCATGGAATGTGTGCAGCCCCAGGTTCAAACTCTGACCTTGGGAGGTAACTCACGTTACCTACCTTGCGGTGCCTCAGTGTCCTCATCTGTGAAAGTGAGATCTCCTCTAGGAGATGCTAAGGCTCCCACTCTACAATGCCCAAGCCCAGCAGGCTGTAGACACGATGGCCTTTGCCTTCTGGTTTTGAACGTGACCCTGGAACCACATCCCTGCTGTAAGTTTTTAGGGACAAACAACCCATTTCTCATTTCGCCCCGCGCACATGTTGGGGTCGGCAGATGTAAAATTCTGACATTGCACTTAGAAAACTTCCTCCATCTGGATTTCTGCAATCCACAGGGAGTCATTTGCCAAACACATGTTTTACAAAGCATGGGCCCACTTCACTGTGACTTGTGGAGCTGATAAAATCCACCTTTCCCCTGATCACATGAATCCTGTGCATGCATGCCTTCTGGCTGGGAAGAGATGCAAGACCACGCTGGGTGCAGGGAGGCTGCTGGCTTCCACATGCCATGTGGGCCGTGCTGATGCCAGGGGCCACACTGCTAAAAATATAGAAGTGTAACATGTGGTGTTAATAGAACACACACAGGGGTCAGTGGGATAATGGAAAATAATTCATTTCTAATGTCAGGCCAACCAGCATTGTCGAGCAGGAACATTTATAAGTGTGTCCAGGTATTGTACTCACTTTTCTGGATAGCATTCAAGAGAATTCGGGACAACTGACACTGGTGTGGCTAATGAGTTTCGGAAGGGTTTTAAGGGACCAGAAGAGTGACAGATGTGAACAATGTTGCAAAACATCTTTGATCGAGGGGTTCAAATGCGGACTTCCTCTGAAACACAACTTCTTGAAGAATTGTTTATTTTCCTAAAACTGTGGGGCAATATAGGTAACAAACTTATCGCTTAAGCCATATGTAAGCGCACAAATCTGCGGCATGAAGTACGTCGCAGTGTTGCGCAACCGTCACCTCCCAAATGTTAGTTTCCCGGCTTTGATTATTGGACTGCGGTGACATAAGAGAATCCCTTGTTTTTAGGAAGCGTACACTGTGGTATTCAGTGGTATAGGTGGGTCTTGTCTGCAGCTTCCTCTGCGTGTGTGTGTGTGTTAGAGAGAGAAAGGATGCAGCAGAGAAGGTAAAAATTCATAATTCATATTTGGGGAACCTAAGTGGAGGGCATCGTGAGAATTTTGTATCTTCTTCTGTATCAAAAAACAAACAAACGAAACAACTCCATATGTCTGAAATCACACAAAAGAAGGAAGGAAGGAAGGAAGGAAGGAAGGAAGGAAGGAAGGAAGGAAGGAAGGAAGGAGGGAGGGAGGGAGGGAGGGAGGGAGGGAGGGAGGGAGGAGGAGGGAGGGAAGGAAGGAAGGAAGGAAGGAAGGAAGGAAGGAAGGAAGGAAGGAAGGAAGGAAGGAAGGAAGGAAGGGTGTGTGCTGTCCAGGGGACGTCTGTGGAGAAAGCAGACAACACATTCAAGGGAAGGAAGGGAGCTGGGAAGATGGGAAGGTGCCTCTGTCTCAGGGAATGAGCCGGCCTCGGGGAGCCCGGATGTCCCGGCGAGGCTGGACCTGCAGCGCCGTCCCTCCAGCATGCGGCGCGTCCTCCAGACCTGCTGTGGGCGTCAGGGTTTCAGCTGTCAAAAGTGCCCCTCCCACCATATCGACACTGATGTTGGCAGGAGGCCAGGAATCGCTGACATGCCTTGCACATGTTGACAGATGGGAGAACATGTAAATGTGAAGTGTTTATCACATCTGATGACATGACACTTGCAAAGACGTAGTGTCTACACTTAAGAGCACAATGGGGTCCTGTAGTTTTAAATCAGGATTTCATGTTTCGTGCACGGTAGTCACGGGTGAAATGTTTCTCAAGCAGAGCCACTCCCATGAACATAAAACACATTACGTAATACAATTTTAGCAAATTTCCCGCATGACGCACTAGTAGGATCTTTAAGATAAGCTGGGGTAACAACCACCACCATTACCATTACTTGGACTGAGCATTTCCTCAGGGCCCAGCACTGAGCTAAAATGCTGCTTTTGCCCCCACTGTGGAAAGGGAGCCTCCGAGGTCTGGGGAGCAAGGAGAGCTCACCCCGGGTTACTCTGATATGCAGCAGACCCAGGACACATGTTTCCTTTGACTCCAGAGGTCGCTATCCCACGTGACAAAACACCACCACCCCAGCGTGTCGCTCTGCTCAACACATACCATTCGTTCATGTCCACCCGCACAGCGTCTGGCAGGGACTGCAGTTCAGTCAGATGCAACTGAAGATCCCTTTGTTCCCTTGTCCCAAGGGCCATCGACCGGGCCGGTGGTATCCAGACATTCCAGTTCTACCACTGGCAGAGCCATTGCAACTGTATCAAACCACCGTGGATTGGAACAACCACTTCTTTCAATGTGGTCCAATTTGTCCAAAGCCATGTAGCAAGGCCTCAGAACTCGACCTTTGCTTTCTCAGCACATCTGCTCAAAACACACAGGGACTGAGGCATTGGACTCAAGCACCATGCATTTAGATAAAAGGCAGCCACTGAAATCCACCTGTTGACTGAGTTTAGAAATGATCGTCACATCCACCTGGTTACTGGCATTGTCATTTCCATGTTTAACTTCACTTCTAGAGGTTTAAAAAAATAAAAACCAGCCCTGGCTGGCATAGCTCAGTGGATTGAGCGTGGGCTGCGAACCAAAGTGTCGCAGGTTCGATTCCCAGTCAGGGTACATGCCTGGGTTGCAGGCCATGACCCCCAGCAACTGCACATTGGTGGTTCTCTCTCTCTCTCTCTCTCTTTCTCCCTCCATTCCCTCTCTAAAGATAAATAAATAAAATCTTTAAAAATAAAATAAAAACAATAGTTTTTATAGCTCAGATATGCCTGGGAACCAAAGAAATAACAAAACTACTTCCTTTCACATTCAAACACACACCCTTTGCCAGATGAACACAGCCTGCAGAGTCTAGAACTCAACCTTCCACCCTGTATGTAGCAGGTGGCTCCCTTCTCTGCCTGCAATGCCTGCCTGCCTGTCCTTGTCCCCTAACCACACAGGCCCATCCTCCCATGCCCAAGGTGAGGGCATTTACTCCCTTCACCCCACCACACGTGCAGAGACGGAGCTGTCCCTGGCGAGCACAGCTACAGTGAGCCTCTTCCAAGGCTGACACTTCAAACACATCTCACCTCCTGTCTCCTGACTTCTGCACCAAGACCCCCGCTCGCTGGCCGTGGCGCCATGTGGGTGCACAGGGGTGACGTGTAAGATGAGCGTGGCATTCGTTTTCTGATCAGCGATTGATTCTATATTACTGCCAAAAATTATAAATGGGCAATGTCATATACATACATTTGGTGACTAAATTGCATCTCATTTTGCCAGTCTGACGGACAGAAAGTGGACATGGGGGGTATCGGGTTGAGAGAGTTGTGGGCTACCCCTGGCGTCTGCAGGGAGCAGCCCCGGTGGGTGGAGAGTGAGCCTGTGGCCAGACTTCCTCTCTTTGACTCCTCCATATGTGATATTCTGCAGCAAGGGTGGACAGTCCCGCATTGAAACTCCAAATCGGTTTGGTCTCCAAACCCCCGCCCCCACCCCACCCACCCAAAGCCCCAAGGTGGTTTAAAGAGTGCTTCTCCAAGTGCAAGCTGCGTGTGAATCGTGGGGTATCCCCTTGAGATGCAGGATCTGGGTCAGTGCATCCAGGAGGCGCCAGTTCTAACCAGCCCCCAGGTAATGTCTTAGGAACACAGGCTGAGTCGTGAGGATTTAGGGAAATGCATAGAGAGTGTAATTAAGAGGCCAGCATATTCTAATGATAAAGGCGATACTACCTGCCCCCTCTATGACTTCAAAGCGTGAGGCAGGTCCAGTCCCCCCTCTCAGGCCACGCCTGACAGTCTGTCTGATGATAAAAGTCGCCCCCTCCAGGACCCTGCTAAGTCACACTCTAACCCACTTGCAGCTCCACGCTGAGGTGCCGGATGCCCCCGCTTGGCCCTCAAGATCCCTCTTGTCTTTCCTCTTTCCTCGGTTCCCAGGAGCCGATCACACAGACTTTGTCAGCGCCCTGATCTCTGGCTGCTGGCTGGGGCCCGCCAGGGGGGACACCGGCAGTAGACTAGAGAGAGAGGTGGGACTCTCTTCCCCCTGAACGGTGACTTGTCTTCTGGCCAGGATCTGTCATGGGCAGGAAGCACCTGCGGCAGCCCGGGGAGGAAGAGCTGCTGCTGTTAGTGTAACTCCTTGTTACTTTCATTTTATTTACTTTTATTATATTTTACTTGTTTTTGTTAAACCTATTAAGCTCCAGCTCATGTCCCACATCCACAAGCCTTCCTGTGTTATTCGAACCTTCCACAACGCCCTTCTCCTGCAGCTCACTCAGCCCCTGGCTCGGCCCCTCTGGGCGCTGTGGGCGCCTTCTCTCCTTTTGTTCAGTGACTTCTGTCTACGGACCAGTCCAGGCTCCACGACTGACGAGACGCGTTCATCGGCTCCTCAGTGGTGACCGTCTCCCGCCTCCCACCCCCCCGCCTCGTCTCCCGCAGCCCCCCCGCACAGCAGCAGGACCTCACTGCCCACCGCAGGTAAACTTTTACTGTGCATGCAAATACATTCTTTGAGCATGATCTATTTTTCACACGTGTTCTCCACGTTGGGTAATAAATGAGTACTTAGGAAATATCTAAAACCAACAAAATATTCCCACTTTTTAAAACTGCTTTATTGAGATTCGCCTACTCAGTGTGTACAATTCAGTGGGTTTTGGTATATGCAGAGCTGGGCGGCCATCAGCACGGTCCATCTGAGAACATGTCTGTCAACTCAGAAGGAAACCCCATGCTCACTAGAAGTCACCGCCCCCATCTCGCTCACATAATTTGCACATATTTTTAAAACACAAAGCAGGGATAGGACATTAGACATGTGAGTCCCTCGGAACACGTTTCTGATTTGCACTGCCAGTGATCCCTCAGAGATCCTGTGGGTTCCGTTCCAGATCCCCGCCAGACACCGAGCATCTCAATAAAGCACGTCATCTTTTCGCTGGTGGAGGATCTTGCCTTCAGTTTGCAAAAAAACGCAACACCTGTGAAGCAAAATAAAGCGAAGAGCAGTAAAATTAGGTACACCTGTCCTTTTTTTTGCTGGTTAGGTTTTAGGAGTACTACATTTAGATGTCAAGAAAATTCACCTAGGTTTTGAAGAACATCCCAGTTCACCCACCTTCTTGCACACCTGAGATCAGGAGCCTCCTCTCTCCACTAGAGGGCGTGGCGTCGTCGATGCCAACCGTTCCACCTGGGCTGCCCCAAGTGTTCTGGGCCTCACCTCATCAGAAGGCAGGAACTGGTTCCTGCCAGCCTGGAATGAGCTTAGGAGCTCTGCCCGCTGTGTTGTAATCAGGCTGGGGAAGGAAGCTTTATTTACGAGCCAAGTGCTGACTTGATTGATTCAAAAGGTGAGGCGTGGACACAAAGAAAACACTGTACGTTGGTGACGACGATGATGACAATGATAATGCTGCCATTTATTGAGTACTTACCACGTGCTTGGCACAGCGCTAAGAACATTACATGCATATTTCATTTCACCCTCACAACAACCTTCTGAGATGGACCTTCTTATTTTGCCCGATGTACTGATAAGGAAGCTTAGAGAAAGAGCTTTAGTAACTTAGGCAGGGGGTCTCTCCTGACCTTAAGATCAGTTGAATGATCTGCTCGGATAGAAGGAGAGCTGGTCTGAACTAGATGATCTTCTTAAGTCTCCACAGTTGTAGCACTTGAAAAGTCTGATGTCTACAAAACCGAGATCATAGGACGTTCCTTGAATACAAAACCCCAGGTCCTTTTAACCCACATGCACAACAAGGGAGATGAGCCCATCTTCTATTCGAATTAGAAGTGTCCGACTGAGCGTGTCACGGATGGGACTCTAGGTCTCCGGAAACTGGTCGCCGGTCAGCCGAAATGCATCTGACCCCAGTGAAGACCAAGTCCTTAAAGTCGTATGTTCCAGCAGGGCCATGCCCACCTGGGGACCCCACCTGTCCCCAGGCCTACAAGCATGGGGCCCAGAGGCAGCTGGCTGTACTCCATCTCCAGCCCAGGCTTCTTTTCTCTGCAAGTCCCATTGTTAGCTTTAATGGCATTGGGCGATCAGTGCCAATGGTCAACATGGCCCAGAACAGCCTCCACTCTGAGTCCCCAGGGGTAGGGGACAGGCTCCAGGTATAGGAATGGGGCCCACCTCTTTGTCCCTGCGGTGGTTCGGGCTGAACCGGGAGCAGCCTCTGCGGGGCTCAGGGGCTTGTGATCTACACAAACACCCACTGGGCGCCCCCAGCAGCCCCCAGGCCACGCCCTCACCTTCTCTTGCCCACAGCACCGCTGTCCTCCTGAGCGCCCTCCCCCTTGATGTGTCCTGGTGCCCTGCTCCTCTCAGAGTTGGTGGCCACTTCGGAGGCCGTAGGCCATCCCACATGGTATGACCAGCTACGTCTTATCTTTTACACCACCTTCCACTGTTAGGTGCCCTCACCTTCAGGGGGAAAACATCACAAGTACTGGATTAGCAGTACCAAAAGTTTATAAGATACAAATAGGCAGGGGAGAGGCACATGGGAATGTGAATGGTGCGGCCCCTTCAGAAAACAATTTGGCAGTTCATCAAACTGGCACCTCAAGGTGCCAGGTGGCCCAGCAACTCCACTCTCGGGGGGCTCTCTCTGGGCTCATCGCTCCCTGGTCTGGACCCCCCAGGGCTTGGCATTTGTGATCCCTGCTCAAGTTTTTCTCACCATTGGCACCATTCCCCCCCCCCACCCCCTTCACTGAATTATCCCACTGGGACACACGGGGGCCGGGGGTGGTTCTCACAGTTTCAGAACCTGTCGCTGTCCACTGGGAATTCATTCATTCACAAGACCAGGTGGGCCCAGACAGGACCTCGGCCCGGGCTCCTCAGCCCTACATTCTTATCTTTGGGTCCATGGCTGCTGGTCCAACCACCAGTGCCCAAAGCTCATGGTCACTGTGGTCACAGCCAGATGCCCCAGCCTGGGACCCCTGGGCCTTCTGGCCTCCAGCGGTTCCTGGAGGGTGATTGTTCCAACACCACAACTCGAGCCACAGGGAAGGAAGGGTGCTGCTCCAGAGGGAGGGCGGAGGATGGTGGCATCAGGAAGCTGTGTGACACTGACGGGTCAACCTCTCTGGATTCCAGTTTTCTGAACTGCAAAAGGAGGGATTGGCACTATTTTTCAGACAGCTTACATGAGCACAGAGAGGAGGAATTAACAAATTGGTGATATGGATTGCACCTGTGCCTGCCGCACGCCAGGCTCTGTCAGGACATCGCACACACACTCTCTCAAACATGCACTCTCACACTCTCTCTCACACGCACACTCACTGGATGTTTATTAAGCTCCTGCTATGTGCTTGGTGGCCCTTTGGGCCCTGAGGACATGGAAAGCACTAGAGTAACACCCTGCCTTCATGTAGGTGACAGTCTAATGCTGGAGGCAGACAGCAAGCAAGCAAGGAGATAAATCATGTATTTTCAGTAGCGGCAAGTGCCATGAAGCAAAGCAAATAACCCCAATAAATCTGGGTAAGAGAGGGCAATCCATTTGGGGGAAGCTCTATTTTGGAGGGGGTCAGGGAAGGCCCCCGAAGGGAGGTGACATCTGGGCCCACACCTGAACCGCAGGCAGAAGGCAGCCACGCAGCGTTCTGGAGGGACAGCATTCCAGCACGCTGGAGTGGCGGTTACAGGGCTCAGCTGGGACATCATCCCATGATCACAGTTCACGCCGGGGCCAAGGCTCATAGCCCCCACTTCCCAGCTCAGCGCACCGGCTCCAGGGTTGGAGAGTGGCCTGGCACCCTTCTGCCCCTGAAGCCACCGTGTCACCTTTAGGGACAAGATGGCACTCATCAGCTCTGGCCATCTTTAGGCTGCACCTGGATGTAATTTCTCCCTGCTGTTAATTGGCAGGCGGTGGGAGGGGGAGAGGAGAAAACAAAATAAAGCTTCAAAGTCCCGGCTGTGCCTGAGCCCACGCCCTCTCTCAGGGGCATGGGGTTGGGGCTGAGAAAGGGTGCCCACAGCAGCCTCATCATCTCGTTAAACCAAATTGCTGGGCACAGCAGGAGTGCTGGGCACCCCAAGAGGGGCGCTTTCCCGCTGCTCATGAATAGCCTGTCTTGTTTCCCTCAAAAATAATTTTTTAAAATGTCTTGACAAAACACCTCTCTCTTTTGGGATTTCCAAAGTTAGCGAAAATTGAGTTCCAAGCAGCAAAAAGCTGAATTAGTATGCAGTTTGCATTTTCCATTTCCTTCGCTTCCATCCTCCTGCTCCGCTGGAAGGGAAAGGGAAGCAGTTAATGTCATGGGGGAGGGGGTTTTGGCCAAGTTGTCGTGGGTCCCTTTGTTCCTTTTGGCCTCTTGGAAGGCTCTGAGGGGCCCCATGGTCTCTGGCCCACCTTGGCCAGGAAGAAGGTTTGAGAACCGTTTCCCTGGCCATTTTTATCACTGTTGCTTTCTTTTGGGGGTGTCTCCCCCCAGTTGTCCACAGTACGTTCGGGGGAGTTTTTCCGAAGTTAAGTCCTGCCTGCCAATGGCTCAGGGAGAGCCAGGCATTGCGAGGTGACAGCACAGGGCTGGCCAAATCATTAGCCGCTTCCGTGTGCGATGAATCTGTCAGCTGCAGCTCGGGCTGTGACTTCTGACACTTTCCTCCCCAAGCCTTTGATGACTGACCTTCTCAAGGGGAGGCGGGGCAGGGCAGCCAGGGAGGAGCCTGTCATCGTCTGTTCACCCCCAGACCATGGAGAGCAGGAAACAGGAGTCCCGAGCAGATATCAAAGGCCAGAAGGTTCTCAACATCGTGGAGAGAAGCAAGGCCCAGACTGCCAGTGAGCACACTCCTAGGACAGGCTGGGAGTCGCCAGTTCGACTCAAGGAAGCTGGTGGGGAACGCTGAGGCAGAAGGGAGATCAGAGGGGCTAGCACGTGTCTCCCTCTGGAGCCCGGGATGTCTGGGAGAGAGCAGGTCAGAGGCGAGGATCCGGCTTCCCCATCAGACCATTGCTTATCTGCAGCCTCATTTCTCAGCACTTCCCCCCAGATGACCCCCTTCCTGTCCATCCTGGATACATTGCTACCGCACCGCCTTGAAACGGCCCCGCTTGATGTTGGTTCTATTCGGGCCATGCCCTCTGCCCAGAACATTCTGTTCCTCCTTGAGCCTTTACATGAGCCTCACCATCCTTCAGAAAATTTTCCCTGATTTTCCCCTCCCAGCACTTCCCCTGTAGTAGTTCATACTGCATTGTAATTACCTTATTTATCTCTCTATCCCTTGCACTGAACGGGGAGCCCAGGAGAACTGAAATTCTCCTTTTTGTTGTATACCACCAATACAAGATGCAGAGCATTTCATCCTTACGTATCTTGTCTCATTGTTGCAAAATAGCTGCTGTAGCTCCAAACAACACATCCTCCCCCAAAATAATAAACACTATCCAAAATAATAAAGGGGAAAAGAAAACTCTCTTTGAAAGTCTCTCCCTTATATAAGGATGGGAGGGGATATTTCCCAGAGGCGAACTTCTTACATCTCATTGGTCATAACTAAGTCAAGTGGTACCCTAAACATTAAAAGGATAGGTGGAGGGAGGGAGGGAGGGAGAAAAGAGAGAATTGGTAGAAGAATGAAAGAATAGAAGGAAGGATGGATGGATGGATTTTTTCCTTAATTCCTTTGCATACGTGCTTCATTGTGATTATACGGCAAGTTTTATAGTAATTGTGAACAAGGAGGTGGCAAATGGGAGACCCGGACTTAATTTTTTTCAAAAACTGTCAGAAATACAGAAAGCCAGACCAGCTCTGTCTTCCCACTTCCTTGCATGTGGGAAGCCAGCTTCCCACTCAGAAGTCCCACCTAGAAACTCCCACTGCAGAGGGTGTGCGTTGTCTACCCCAAGCCAGACCCTCCCCCGCCGGCATCCGCCCCCACGACGGAGGCTGCGAATGCCAGAGGCTCCCTTTCCCAGGCTCCCCTGCCGTGAGGGAGGGTCTCAACCCGTTCCCGCCAAGAAGCCATAACTGGAGGTCTGCTTTCTGAGAAATGCAAAAAGAAGTCCCTCTTCCCACGTCTGTTTTGTCTGCTGTCACGAGAGGATGTGCTGCTGAGTCCGGGGCTCCGTCTTGCAGCCTGAGGACAAAATGCCGGCACGCTGAGCACAGACACGCCCGGGCCGTGAGGGCGTCATTAGGCCGCCGGACAAACCTTGAACTCGCCATGTCTGTGCTTCTCTCCGGAGAGACAATTACACGTCTTGTTTACACTGCTCTTAGTCAGATTCCTGGTGTCTTGTGGCCGAGACACCGTGGAGAAGCGCCTCCCTTTGGCAGTGGCTGTGACCTTGGCAGCTGTGATCTCACAGAGATTCAGAAACCAGGGATTGGGGGTGGGCAGAAGGTAGGCTTCAGGGAAAATGGGTCAGGGAGAATATCAGTTTTATATTGTTTATGAAAAGTTTGTTAACCCTGTAAAATGGAATATTAAATAAATGACATGGGAAATGCAGGTGGCATGGGTGGGGCAATTTGCCTAAATCTTTCTATCTGGGAGAACTAGTCTGAAGACCCACTACTCCCTGAGTGTCAGCACCCCGAAGCCTGGCTCTATCTCTCACGACATTCATTCATTTAATAAGATGTTGAGCACATGGAAAGTGCGAGATGAGGTGGCGGGTGATGGGGATACGGGGACGAGGAAGGCAGGCGGGGGCCCTGTCCCGCTGAGGCTGCCACCCATGTGCCGATCTGGATGAATAAACTGACCGTGGAAATACAACGCATCTGGGGAAAAGGCATTTTTAGAGCAGAGAAACCTGGTAGTCACTCCCTCAACCAAGAGATCTAGCTAACATCCCCAGTAATAAAACGTTTGGGTCTCGTGTACCCCGCCCAGGAGACTCTCTTGCAAAGGCTCCAACACCGCTTCAGGGTGCGCCTGCCAAGAAGACATCACATCTGTCTCATCAGGAACAAGCCTCACGCAAACCGAAATGGGAGAACACTCGACACGGGACATGACCGGCGCTCTTCAAGCACGCTGAGGTCCTGAAGGACAAGGGAAGGTGCAGGAGCTGTCCTCGACCAGAGGACACTAAGGAGACATGGAAAACAAGGCACCCTGGGCTGGAACTTAGAAAGACAAAGGGTATTCATGGGGGAAAAAGATGAAATCCAAATACAGTCTGTAGCTTGGTCAGTATTGTGCCAACGTTAACATCTCGGTTTTGATTATTATTTTACGCATGTAGGATGTGAATGGTAGGGGATGCTAGGTAAGGCCAAATAAAAACTTTCTTGTGATTTCTGAAATATTTCTGTAAGTCTAAAATTATTCTAAAAAGTGTTAAAAACAGAGTGTGGTTAATCTTATGATAAAAGACTTATAGGTGCTATGAGATCACAGGCCCCATGACTAACCTACCCCATTGTTCATTCATTCAGTGAGTTCAACTAATGTTTAATGAGCACCTACTACTACCTGCTAGGTGTTGTGATGTGTGCTACAGATGGAGGGGTGAGCAAAACAGAAAACGTCTTTTTTCACCTTCTCTTCTCCATCTGCCTCACCCAAGGACACGCCCCAGAGGGAGGCCATTTCTTTAGCAGAGTGAACGTGTGGCGCAAAGCCACTGTCAACTCCGGGGGGACGTGTGCATGGGCAATGTAGTCTTTGTTGCCGTGAACCAATGAGACTCTGGGCTTGTGCATGAGGGCGGCTCGGGAAGCTCTGAACGTTGAGTACTAATCACTCAATGGGACCACGTGGACAGGAAGTGACTGCTGAGTGCTGACTGGACGACTCCGGCTGCGGGCGTTAGTGGAGTTCATCACAGCAGCCTAAGATGGGAGATCCCATCTAAAGATGGGGAAATAGAAGAAACAGAAGCATTCACAGGACAGATTGAGGTCAAGTTGCCTCCAAGTCACACTTCAATGTCCTTCCCATCCATTCATTCAACTATTGACTGAGTACCACAATTTATTCACGCATTGATCACCTATGTCAGCGCCTGGCACTGCTCTAGGCAATGGAGGTACATCATGTACTGATTGGCTGGTGCTGTGTGACAAGCTACCCCAAGACTTAGTGGCTTTAAACAAACATTTATTTAGTTCACAATTCTGTGAGGAAGCCGGGTTCTTGTGATCTGGGAGGCAGCGGCTGATTTCTGCTGGGCCCACCTTCTATGTCTGTGGTCAGCTGGGAGCTAGTAGGATGCCTTCACTCCCTCCCATGTTAAGTGACGGCCAGGCTGTCTGTCGGCCAGGCTGCCTCAGCTCTCCCGGGGCCCTTCCTCTCCAGCAGGCTGGCCTGGGCTTGTTCACCCAGGGACTTCACGGTCACAAGAGAAGCAAGCACTGGAACCCAAGTGCACAAGCACTCCTATCATGTCTGTTAATGTTCCAGTGGCCAAAGCAAGTGTCACGGCCAAGTCCAGGTTCAAGGTGGAGAAAGACTGCAGCCTCAGAGGGAAGGATGAATTACTGACCATTTATCAAATGCAGTGGGAGACCAGACAACAGCCACTAAGAGGCAGGGAGCACTGAGCTCAGCTGGAGGGACCAGCGAAGATTTCATTGGAGAGATAATGCCTGAGTAGCAGCCCTGAAAGATGAACACAAATTCATCCAGGAGAGTGGGTTCATGCATATTATGTGTATGACAAGCGTGAGGAAGGAAAAAAAAACCGGAACAAGGATTGTCTGGCCATCAGTAACCTGGCCTGTCAGATAGCAGGGGTGTGGTGGCGGGAGGAAACAAACATGCAATGATACAACAATGACGAGGAAAGCTAGCACGAGAGGCAACATGGTGTGTTCGGTAAGGAAACAGAACAACCTAGCTGGGCGAACTCAGGCTTCAATCTCTTCTCATCTACGAAAAGGGGATAATGATAATCATTTCCCAGTTTTTCCATTTTTTTGATTAAAACACATCACAGGGGAAGTTGTTACAGTAGTTCCTTGGGTGTGATAAGGACTCGGTAAACTGCGGTGATTTATTGATCGCTCACCACGCGGCTGCTTTTTGAAGTCACTATCTGATTTAATGTTCACGACAACCCTGTAGATAGACACTTTGATCTTGTTTTGGAGATGAATGAGCTTGGAGTGTCTGGCCCGGAGCCAGCACGAGTAACCGCGGGTGGTGGGACGTGCCACGGGGCGGCCCGGCCAGAGAGTCGGCGCGAACAACCCGCATCCCGCGAGGCTCCCCTCTGGGACTGCGCGGCTTCAGGCCCACAGGTCCACTCGTCCGGTTGGCCCTCACGCGTGAAACGAGGGGGTGTTTCAAATACACACAGCATGCCCGTGCCATCTCAAGGGCCCAGAGATTCGCCAGAGCGATAGGAGTCCTTGTCTGTGCCCACGTGAGGCCCTGTTGGGGTTTCCTGTAAATCTGTTGTTTTCCTGAAAATGGGAAGATGTGCCCTGACTTGACTGTGTTTGGCAAGAAGCAGAACATTCCGATGACAGAGGAACCCAAAAGGCAACGTCTCCATCAAGCTGAGGATGTTGTGACTGGCTCTTCAAGGCCATCTCTCCCGTCTGACACTAGAAGTGCGTTTGCAGCTGGTCACACGTTCAGACAGGGGAGTCACCCTGTGGGTGCCACGCAGATGCCGTCCAGGCTCTCGGGAGCGGTTGCCACCCGGCGCACATTTTCCCCTGGGTGCCCATCCAGGAGCACACTGCACTGGGAGCAGGGACAGTTTATTTAAAGAAGCCGGAAGGTTAAACCACTCAGTGTTCCGCTGAGCTGAAGCAGAGGCGTTTTCAAGCAGTGTAGTCTGATCTCACCTGGGCCGTGTGGGATCCCCAACTTACTGTATGCTCTGACATCTCCATGTCAGAGCGTCCACGAAACGCTGTGCGGCGAGGGACAGCCACGCGGCAGCAGCTCTGGAGGTGACTCTGTGCTGCGTGCTGCCGAGTGCAACTGGCGTCGCTCCCGCGGCTGCCCACAGGGAGTGGGCAATGGTGCTGCCCCTCACCGACGGGACGGAGGGGTGAAATCACTTGCCGAGGTCTCACAGCGGTGCTGGGCCGAGGTGAAAGTTGGAGCCAGGTGTGTGACCTCAGCACCCAAGCTCTCTGTCCTCGGAGCCATCAGTGATGAGGTGGAAACTTTGTCTCCAGCCGCCATGCCACACCTGAGCCTGCTCTTACTCCTCCACCTTCTTCAGACTTCAGGGAGGTCTCCTTAGATCCCTCTATTACAGCTGACTGGGGGGTGGTTAGAGATTGACCTTGACCTTTGTGTGGAAGGGCCACCCCCTACTCAGCCTGCACTGAACGCTGATGTCGGACAGGTTGCTGAGAGCCACAGGCCAGGCCCTCTGCACCACCCCACCTGGCCGTGGCCCCAGATGCAGCCTAAAACCCACACACGCATAGGTGGGCAGCCACCACCCACCCCTGCTGACCAGAATCACCAAGGAAATGCTTGGTCACTGTGGGGGTACCCTATCTTTCTGTCCCCGTGATTCTGTGTTGGGGTGTTCATCTTCCCTCCTGATCAAGCAGACTGGATGGCACGGGCTGGCCTTCCACCATCCTGGGTGACGTACCGCCTGACTGCCTGGTACCCACGGGGCTGTGCTGGCTGAGAACAGAGCTCCGCCCTCCCATGAGGGGCACCCATGCTCAGGGAGCAGAGCGTGGCCGTCGGTGCCTGCAACCGGCCAGTGGCACCAGGGCCACGCAGGCCGAGGTTTGGGTTCCCCAGTGGCAAAGCGGATTCTGGGCCCTGGTGCCTTGCGGGGCCCCCTGCCTGCTCCCATTGTCTTCTGCCCCACAGGGAGGTGACACTCTTGCTGAGGGACTCCCGACTCCAGCTTGTGTGAGCTCTGGCGGACGGGATGGGGCATGGGGCTCAACGCCCTGTCTGCTTTTTCTCTTTCTGAGCCCTGCCCCACTCTCGTCTCACACGCGCTGCTTCCCCAGTACAAATTCCCTCGCTCCTCTTCTCACACAGCATGCAGAGGCTGGCAAAAAAAGAAAAAAAATCTGACAGAGCACTGTAGGGAAAGCTCATTAAGGAGCTCATTAAAATTAAGCCTTTCCCAGTTCTGTCCACCTCTCTGCACCCTCACTGTCTCTCCCTGGTCACCTGGTCACCTTGCCGTGGACACGCCAACAATAGCCGACAGGCCCCCGCCCCCACCCAATTCATGCCCCACCACCCTGGGTTATAAAATCCATGGTCCCTTCCTAAAACTGCTCAAAGGCTTCCCACAGTCTCATGAGACCCCGATGGCCCAGAGCTACTTGAGGGCCCTTTGCGTCCTACCTGGGCTCACCTCCCACCGCCCTCCCTGTGCTGCCACCACTGGAAGCGGTGTCCTTCCCTCCTGCACCTGGCTTCCTCTCGCCTCCGGCCTCTGCTGCTCCCCCTTTCTTGACACCTTCTGTCCAGACCAACAAAAAGTGCTCCTTCTCTGCGCCCACCCCACCCCCAGCTCGTGGCTTCAGCATCGTCCCCACCAACCTCTGTGGTTTCAGCATCGTCCCCTCCCACCTCCTCCAGCACTGGGGCCCCCATTGTTTTCTTCATGTTCAGAAAAAGAGTAAACAAGACTTGGAGGCCTTTGATTCTCATCTTTACTCTTTCTCCTTGAATGGAGTGGAATTCCAGGGGCGCACTGCACGCTCACCCCACCAGGGCCGCCTGGTGCCTCCCTTGTGCCCTCATGTTTAGGGCCCTGCTGTCCCTTCTATGGGCAGTCCGGGCTCAGGACTGCACACCCCCACTGAAGGCCAGCGTGGCCCCTGCTCGCTCAGGGCAACCTCGACTTTGGGGGGCATTATCAGGAGACAGTTACCATCCCCACAAAACCCTGCGGCGTGGAGCGTGGAGAGGGCCTGTGCCCCTTTCGCACGAGGAGAGTGGAATTTGATAAGCCATAATCCCCCTCCAACCACGTTGTTTGTGCTCCTGTCTCTGGACCCCTGCCCTGTGTCACGCCTTTGAAGTGTCACTAAGCCTCTAGTAGCTTTCAGATGACACTTAAGTCCCACCTCTTCTGCATTCTTATCTCTGCCAGCGGCCTCAGAGTGGTGACGAGTTGACACATTGGCAGCCTCTCTGGGAGCAGCATGTCCCCTGGGTGACCTTGTGGCTTCTGAAGACGGCACCCGGGCCTGCAGACGGAGGGGTGCACCCGGCAGAGCACTCATGAAATCTTGATGTGCCTCCTTTCGTCGCTGCTCCGCTGCGAGACTGGGTGGAGGTCTCCAACACGCTCACTCTCGGTCCCAGAGTGGTGAGGGCAGCACCCACACAGGTGCTCGCTGCTGCTACTGGAGCATACCACATGAAACATGCCATACACATTTTTACCATTTCATCTTTTATTTTTTAAGATTTTACTTATTTATTTTTAGAGAGAGAGGGAGGGAGGGAGAAGGAGAGGGAGAATGACATTGATGTTGAAAGAAACCAATTGGTTGCCTCTCCCACACATCCCAACCCAGGACCGAACCCTCAAGCCAGGCACGTGCCCTGACCGGGAATTGAACCAGCAACATTTTGCTTTGCAGGATGACACCCAACCAACTGAGCCATGTTGGTCGGGCTTACCCATTTTTAAGTGTTCTGTTCAATGGCATTGAGTACATTCACGTTGTTGTGCAAACGTCACCCCCATCCACCGCCAGAACGTTCTGATCCCCCCAAACTGAAACTCTGTCCCCACTAAACATTGACTCCCTCATCCCCTCCCTCCCCCTCTTACAGTCACCGTTCTGCTGTCTGTCTCTGTGAATCTGACTCCTCTTGAAGCCTCGTGTGAGAGAAATCATACAGTGTTTGTCCTATTGTGTCTGGCTTATCTCACTTGACATTATGTCCTCAAGGTTCATCCATGGTGTCACATACGTCAGAATTCCCTTCTTTCTTAAGGCTGAGTAATAATGTATTGTACAGATGGACCGCACTGTGTATATCCACTCCTCCAGCGGTGGACACTTGGGTTGTTTTCCTGTGGGCTATTGTGAGTAATGCGACATTGCTTGGACATGCTACATGCTATGAACATGGGTGAGTCCCAGTTTTTTATTCTTTCAGGTATATATCCAGAAGTGGAATTGCTGGATAATATGGTAATTTTATTTATTTTTTTGAGGAATCACCAGATTCTTTTCCACAGCAGCCACCCCCTTTTACAACCCCACCAGCAGTGCATGAGAGTTCCAATTTTTCCACATTCCCTTCGGCATTTATTCCCTACCTTTTTAATAATAGCCAGCCCAGTCGGTGTGGCTCGATACCTCATTGTGGGTTTGTGTCGGGTTGTTTGTGAAACCTCCAGCCTCACCCTGGCTGGTGTGTCTCAGTGGACTGAGTGCCGGCCTGAGAACCAAAAGGTTGCTGGTTTGATTCCCAGGCAGGGCACAGGCCTGGGTTGTGGGCCAGCTCCCTGGTTGGGGTCGTGTAAGAAACAACTGATAGATGTATCTCTCACACATTAATATTTCCCTCCCTCTCTTTCTCCCTCCCTTCCCCTCTCTCTAAAAATAAATAAATAAATTCTTAAAAAGAAAACCCTCCAGTCTCAAAACCTGCCACTCCTCTCCTGGAACATTGGAATGTTGTTCAAAGTACTTTCCCCTCAATCCTTCTCTCCTTAAGCCTCAAGGAGGTAATTTAAGAAAGGTGTGGTCCTGCTATTTGTTCCAGAAGCGACACGTGGTGGCCGTGATAAAAATGGGAATCTGGGTCTCTCCTGGGAAATCACCCAGATGCTCGCCCTGATAAAGCAGTGTGCATATGACGCTGATGACAGCCACCAACTGGGACATGGTGGCGACATAGATGCAACCTCCCCACTTTACAGATGAGACGCCTGAGGCTGAGGAGAAGCGCCTCTGCATCTGTGCCATGCCGACTTTCAGTGCTCCCATGGTCAGAAAGCATGTCCCTCTGCACCTCACCGGAACAGTCCCGCCGCAGGGGTTCCCGCAGTGCTCTCACCGCAGGGGGGTGTTCTGCTGGCCCGAGGAGCAGGCGCCTGAGGCTGCTGTGGGAGTGCGCTCTGGTCTCCCTTCCCTTCTGCACCCTCTCTAGGATACAAGGAGGAAGCTCCCAAGGTGGGCCAAGTGACAAACTGACCAGAGAAGCCCGTGGGGAGCAGGGCAGGCGGAGCCTGCTGGGGAGGGCGGGGCCAAACCAGTTTTGCCGCCAGGAGTCTGTGGGAGCCGGCATGAAGAGAAAGGCGTTTCGGCTGACATGAGACTTGAATCGCATCCCTCCTCCCCTGCCGTAGACCCTCCCCTGCCTTGCATCTCACTCTTAGTAACAGCAGAAGCGGGAGCAGACCCCACACAACGCGCCCCCCCTTACCTCTCCGACCTCCTTTCCCCACGCTGCTCTTTCCTCACTGTGCCCCCGACTACACGAGTGTCCTCCCTGCCATCCCCCATCTCAGCGGCTTTGAGCGGGCTGTTCCCTCTCCCTGGACACTCTTCCCCAGACATCTGCTCCTCCAACCCCTCACCTCCCTATGGTCTTCACTCGAATGTTACCTTCTCCGGCCTCTTTATTTAATATTGCTGCCCCTCCCCCAGTGCTCCTACCCCCCCCCAGCTTTATTTTTCTCTGTGGCACACAACACTATCTAGTATACTGTGTACTTACTTATTTCTTTAGGGGCCTCTCTCCACTTTCAGTTGTAAGTTCCACGTAGACAAGTAGTTTTGTGTATGGTTTGTTCTGTGCTATGTCCCCAGCACCTCAATAGTACTGGCACATAGCAGATGCTCAATAAGTATTTGTTGAGTGGGTGATGAATACATTTTAGGCAGAAGGGTCCAGAGAGCTATGGGAATGTTCAGGAGCCCTTGTGCAGTTCCTTGGACTAGGATAAATGTTCAGGACTGCCCCCTACAGTTGTTCAGGCTGTGTGCCACACAAAGATACCAAGCTCAAGAGGCCCATCGGGGTAAGTTCCAACCTACCCATGCTTATCAGGATGCATACCTGCAAAGCTGCCTAGAAGGGGTGTCTTTTCTGAAGTGCACGAGCATTATATAGGCTCCTTTTGGCCTTGAATGTAGGGGATAGGCCTCAGGACACAGAAGGGATGGACAGGACAGGTGAATCTGAAGGGGCTTTATGCTGACCGCAAGAGGAGGCTGCAGCAGATGCTTATGCTGCTACATGGCATCCCCTCAGCCCTCCTGATTTTAGTGCCCTTGTCACAGGCAGTTCCTGGCTCTTGCCAACATCCCCTGTACCCCCCTCTGCTTTTCTTGTTCCAAAGCTGGCAGGCCCCACCCTGATGCAGCTGCCCAAAAGTGCTGGGGAGTTAACACCCCAGGGGCAATCCTCAACCAATGCGGCCAGAGACCGGGGGCACGTGCCAGGCTCCCCAGACAATCTGCAGTTGCCACCCACAGTGACTGACAATACACATGGAAATGTGAAATGTGCAGAGCTTTTACAGGACAGCACTCGGAGGACTCTGTCCCGACATTCAGACTCGATTGAAGAGGTAGGAGTGCAAAGATGTCTATCAAATGCTGTAAAGAAGGGCAAAATTAAATAAATTAAACAAATAAGTAAACTAAGTGTCTGTATGTCCATCAGCAGACATTCGGTTTTAAAGTTAATGGTCCAGCCATATGATGAGATACTATGCAGTTACTTTTAGATGTATTGACAAGGGAAAATGAACATAATATAATTTACCACACAAAATCATGCTGTATAACAGTGTGATTCCATTTTTGGATAGTTATAGATATACAGATAGAAATATATAACTTGACATAGAAGACATGTAGATAGACAGACAGCTAGATAGATGATCTTTGTCTATATGTCTCTCTCTCTCTATATATGTGTGTGTGTGTGTGTGTGTGTGTGTGTCTTCTACCTCAAGCTATAACTGCTGTGTTGGCTGGCGAATGCCCTCCCATCTCCTTCTTTGCAGCCTGGCTCTAAACTGGAAAAATTCTGCCAACCAAGAGGAATCCTGATTTAGTGAGTGGTGTTGTCAAAGTGGCCCTTGAATAGCACATTCATTCTGCACTCTCGAATTCAGCCAGGAAAGAGAAGGGGGGTTAGGGAGAGAAGAAAAAGAAAAAGCCAAGTGTTTGTGTAAGCGTTTTGGAGACTCTGAGCTCAATAAGGCAGGTGTGCTGTGTGGGCTGCTGCAAGACCACAGGGGCAAAAGCAGCAGTGAGAGCACTAATTAAAAAGTGCCAAATAGCTGGAGCTTCATCAGATCCAGCTGCAGAAACCCAGAGGTCAAAGTGCTTAAGGATGCATTAAATGCGGATTTTTCCATAATTATTTAAATATGTGTTAATGAGTGCTATGAACATAGTCAGAGTATGTCCATTAAAGGATTAAACATAAAGGGAAATTGAAAAGGAACAGCTTGAATAGCAAGAAAAGCACTGATTTGGGAGTCAAAATCCCCCAAATTTCTATTTAGGCTCTAGTTCTCCTGCTCAGAGCAAGTCACCCAGCCTCCATGAGCTCCATTTTCTCCTTTGAAAATAAAGGGCAGAGTGGAATTGATGGATAGATTCTCCCAGCTATAAAACTCCCTCATCATCAAAACCTGCCAATCTCCTGAAGTTAATTTAATGAGGAAATAAGAATGGTCTAACGAAAGGGGTTTTGCAAGAAGACCATGGAACTTTGTGTACTTTCTTAGCTCTAAAAGTGGGGGGGGGGGACTTTTTAAACCAAAGGAGTAAAATATACAAATGAGCCACTCAGAAAACATAGAGAAAAATCTGAGGGAGGGCACAGGGAGAGGTGTTCAAATACTTATGCCGTTAAGCCCTGGTCCTCTCGCCCGCCCCCAGGTGGAAGCCCATCAGAGTGGCAGCCCAGTCTAGAGCCTCTGATTAAGAAGGGAGGCATTTACACCATTTTCTAGGAGTGGAGGAAATATAGGAATGGCATTTCCATCATTTTTCTTTTCTAGGAAAGGAAAGAAAAAAAAAAGAAAAGAAAAGAAAGGAAAAGAAAAGAAAAGAAAGGAAAATAAGAAGGAAAGAAACCTAGTCCAAGACTTTGCTACATACCATGCCACTGACACCTAGCCTTTGACTGGAACCTCTGCTTCCAAAATAAAGAAAGTAGTGATTTCAGGGTATATTTTTGCCTACGTTTTTGAGGATGTTTTGGGCCTTTCATCTCCTTTGAAGGCGTGTCACCTAATTACGCCTCTTTCATCCATGTATTCCCCAGTCAGGACATGCCAGTCCCCTCCACGGCAATTGGTTATGACTGAGGGGTTTCCACGTTCCAGCTGGTGCAGAAAGCCTGGGTATTTGTGAATACCTGAATAAACTCCTTTAATCCAAAAACAAACTCCTCCTAAAAGAAACAGCCTGAAAAGCCCTTTCATAGAATGTTTTCCAACTCACTGGCTCGTGGTCTCTTTGGATTTCGCCGTGCTTCCTGTACTAATGGTCTCAGAATGCATTCCCAATTGTGGCTTACTGGTCTACCAAGGTCCCAGGCGTTAAAGGGGAAGAAGGAAAAAAGTAACATAGCAGATGCTTATAGGCGCTGCCAGGACTCGATAGGTGGAAACTGAAAGGAAATATATGTGGGTGAGAGTGCTATGTTCTTTCTACAACTTTTTAAAAGATATGCTTCTCTAGGTAATGTTTTAAAAACAAAGTTACGATCACACATAGGAACACGTGGGATTAATCTGCTGGATTAAAAGCAGATCACTTGAATTTGCATTAGAAGTTCATAAATACAAGGCCTGATTACACTATTCTGGTAAATAGATTTGCTTTTGGAAGTTTGACAACTTGAAGTTCTTTTAAGTCTATATTACAGAGGTTAGAGTAGGTCCATTAAAAGAGAGCAGAGCTGACCTGGGGGCTGACACCTGCCGAGCCAGCAGATGATGTGTAGAGATTAGAGCCCTGGGCTTGGAGTTAAGATTCAAATGTGCACACTCACGTAATAGCCATATAAACGAGCCCGACCTGGCTTGCTCCTGTCCATGCCTCTGCATCCTGATCTCCAAGGCAAAAGGGTTGGCTAGACTGAAGGACTTTTTCTTCAACAAATCGAAGTCATCCTTATCCAAGTGAATGTCCCAGACCCACGCTCATTTGGGTCCTCATTTTGCCTTCTCCTGCCATCCAGTGATCACTGACAGGACCCCATCTGGCTACTCTGGCTTTGTAAGAAATTCCCCCCACAGTCAGAGGTATAAAACAATAGCCCTTTTCTTTCGTTCATGGTTTGTGGGTCAGAAATCTAGAGAGGGCTCAGATGGACAATGATCAGTTGTGGTCTCTCTGAGGGTGCTGCCAGGTGCCATCTGGGGCTGCAGGCAGCTGAAAGCTCAACAGGGCTGGACACCCAGGTTCTTCCATTTGCATGACTGAGGTTGATGCTGGCTGTTGGCTGTGTGTGACCACAGCTGGGGCTGTTGCCCGAAGGGCCCATAAGTTATGGCCTCTCCAGCAAAATGGTCTTGGGGTGGTCAGACTTCTTATTTGGTAGTGGCTTTTCCTAGAACAAGATTTCGAGAGAAGCAGGGGGAAGCCACATGGCCTACAATAACTGAGCCTTAGAGGTCAAGTAGCACAGTTTCCACCTTCTTTTATTGGTAGTCCCAAGGCCACTAGAACCGAGGGGGGGGGCCTCGATGACCCACCTCGCAGTGGATGGAGAGACAAATCAGGTTGTGGTAGAGCACGTGGGCACGAGATACCCCTTCTGCAAACCACAGTCTGCCTCAGGGCCCAGGAGACACGGTTGGAAATCTCTGGTGTCTAGATTAGGTTTGATTTCTAATGTCCCCTTCTGTTAGAAAAGGGAAAACCTCAGAATGGGCAACATTTCTTTGTTCAGACTCTTTTTTTAAAGAGCTTTTGGAGGTATAATTGGTGAACAATAGCAATTTCTATTAAAATATGACAGCAAGTGTTATGGTCTGGAACTCCGTTCACTGCACTACTGGAAAGGAAGGATTTACAGTCTTCCTTTTCTCATGTTGATGTTGGAGCCAACGTTTATTGGTTGTAAATGTTAAAAATATAAACCTGTGGTAGAAATCCACACACTGTGCATTTTATCCATTACAGACAGACAAGTCCACGGTCACACCTGGTCGGGCACTGAAGTTTATATTTCCAACACCGAAAATACACTTTAGTTATAATAAGTATTGCTTCAGGAATTTTGACAACTCTGTGGCTGTGTCTCAGGAAGAACATGGATCACAGGTATTTGCCCAAACCATCCTTTCCCTGGGATGCAGTGTGTTCACTGCATGGCCGGGGAGGACTGGCAGGGGGACGTGCAGTCATGGGTGTGGATCGGTGGCCTCTGAAGCCAGACCAGCTGGCCCTGCTCCTGGAGGGAACGTCCTGTGATGCACTTCCATCAAAGAGGGGGTCTAACCTCCACCCCCTTGTGCAGGCCTTTATGAATGAATCCTGAACAGAGCAACCCTGTGTCATCTGGGAGGTGCATTAGAAAAGGTCAGACAGCGTCTGTTGGTCTCTTAGGACACTAGCGCTGGGAGCCTTTGACTGACATTTAAGATGTCCAAATGTCCAGTCACCACACAGCCAACATGTATACAGAGACAAGGTGGAGGGGGAAAGAGAAACAGAGAGAGAAGAGATAGAGAGGGACACACAGAGAGGGAGACACAGAGGTCCAGCAGGTCCAGCAGGTCCAGCCCCAGATGCTTTGTCTTTCCAGCCCAGGTACCAGACATGAGAGTAAAGAATCCTGGACACGACCCAGACTGGCCCCCAACTAACGGCAGCTGCACAAGCGATGACCCTGAGTGAGGACTCCTAGCTGAGTCTAGTCAACCTCAAGATTTGGGAAGGAAATAAATGATTGTTGTTGCATTATATTACTGTTTGGGCAGGGAGTGGTTGGTTATAGGTAGCTGGTACATAGCCCATGGCCTTGTAGGACCTACTGAATTTCTCAGAGTTTCCATCAGTAAAATGAGAATCATAATGCAGAGCACTGAACATTCCTGTGAGAACCAAAGGAAACAACTAGTAAAGCACTGGGGCAGTGTCTGCCTTGCCATTCACAGGGCCTGGCTCCTCCTACCTTGTCTCCATCCACCCACCCCCCACCATCCCACTGTAGCACCAGGTTTCATTTCCCTCCACGTAGTGTATCACCTCCTGGACCAATTACCTCCCTCTCCCCTCCCTGTCCCCTCCTTCCCCCTCTCTCCTTCATTCCTTGCCCACCTCTGCCTTTTCTGCATCACTTCCTCAAGGGCAGGGACTTCATTTTGGCCACTGCCATATCCTCAGTGCAGGATCAGGGTCTGGCACACCACGGACATTCAATCACAGCTGAGTCAAATCACAGATGGCATCTTTTATGCACTGGGCTGAACCATGGCCCTTGGGGTGTAATAGGCAGAGGAAAGGGGGTGGCACACACATGCAGGTGCCCACACCCTGCCCGGAACCTGAGAACTGGTGCCTTTTCCCCTCCAGGAAGGATGCGTGCACGTGGAGGAGCCCCAGGATGCCGGGAAGGGGGTCACCTGGCTCCCTGACCATTGGGGCCCACCTGGTGCCAAAGGCCCTCATGATGCACCAGGCACAAGAACAAAATGCAGAGAGACCATTGGCCCTTGGGGCTGCTGTATGAGTCTCTCAGGGCTGGTGTAAAAAATTATCAAAACCCGGTGGTAAACACATACACACACACACACACACACACACACACACACAAACAGAACTTTATTTTCTCGTTGTTCTGGAGGCCAAAGTCCAAAATCAAATTGTCAGCAGAGTTGGTTCCCTTCAAAGGCTCCGAGAACCAGCTAACCCATGCTTCTCCTCCAGCTTCTGGAGGCTGCGGGTGACCCCCGGCCTCCCTTGGCTTGTAGCTGCATCACTCCAGTCTCTGCCTCTGTCTTCCTGTGGCCTCTATTACTCCCTCTCCAGTCTGTTGTCATTGGGTTTAGGGCCCACTCTAAATCCCCAGTGAATTCATCTTAAGATCCTTAACTACATCTGCAAAGCCTTTATTCTAAGAAAGGTCCAAATAGGGTCATAACATAGACATATTTTGGGTGTCTGCTTAACCTGCTTTTACCTAAAGGCAGTGTGGTACAGGAACAAAGGTAAGTGCATCAGCCCCAGGCTCCGCTCCCACCTTGTCCATTTCCAGCTGGGTAACTGTCCCCTCTCTATGCCTCAGTTTCTCCACCTGTAAAATGGGTCACTCCACAGTGTTGAGGTGAGGATTAACTGAGATGGCAGTGAACTTGGCCACACAGTAGGGCTTCAGCCACTGGCACTCCAGCATTGTTGAAACTTAGCAGTTAGTGGCCAACCGCACTCCACCCAACCACCAGACAGCAGTGTCACTATTCTGGGACTTGAAGGGCAACAGAAGTGCATTCAAAGGGGCGATGTTGGTCCTTTTCTGCATGGCAGACTGGGAGAACCAAAGGAGGGTCCAAGGAGGGGGCTTCCTGGCAGAGAAAAGCCTCGTTGTTAACCCTTTAGGGCTGCAGGCAGGACATCCTTGCATCCCTTCCCTCCCACTCTCCTGTTCACCCGGGTTGTGAGTGCCAGGCCAGATGACAGCACTTGCGATGTTCCCAGGGTGTCAGCCAAGGGTGAGCCTCCCCCACACCCTTGGAAGAAGGGAGAATTTTGGAAGGCACACTTGTGGCATTCTTGGATAGCGATGGCTGCCTTTACAAGACAAATGCCCCCTCTTGACAGGCCCCCTCTCTCTGGCTTCCCCTCTCTCTACCCACTCCCAGGCCCCCCGACAGGCCAGCAGCAAACGAGGGCCTGTTGGACGGCTCACCCCGCCCCTGAGCACTCTGTGGTGGGCTGGGGGAGCTGGGCAAACTCCGTGTTTCCCTGCCCGCAACCCGCGCCCGGCGCCAGCTCTGAACCAGGCCAGGGGCCTCCGACAAGCCTGGATTAGAGGTTTGGGGTTTGGACGTCCACTTTCGGATAAAATCAGATTTTTTTTTTAAGGAAGACAATTTGAGAGACACGATCTGAGAAACAAAACAGCTCTTGAGCTCTTTCTCTGAAATGACATCAGTGGCCACCACAAAGCCAGAGTCGGCCCCACTGCTTTCAGCATGGGGGCGTATCGTTTCCCTCCAGAACATGGACGCTCCATTCCGGATCCCAGCCATCCCAGCCCACTTGGAGCCACTCCGGCGGGGAGCAGCTGCACTTTCCCACCCATGCTCCGGGAGGGCTGGGTGATTGGAAAAGTGTAAGCTGCCGATGAGCTGGGCCCTCAGGCCAGGAAATGGTTTCATGGCGGTGAGTTTGGCCTCACTTTGCATCCATCTCCATGGTGCCATCCATGTGGGCGTTCACGCCCTGGGATTCCGGGAACAACCTTGCCCAGGACCAGCCCAGCCACTCCCCCGTCCCTCCCCACCCCGCCCTCTCCCCACCCCGCAAGCAGTAAGCTCCTGCTCCCCTCTCCCCACGAGCCCCATCCAAACTCCCCACTCTCACCCCTCCAGCACATCTAGGGGGGATTTAATTACGTGGAAACTGGAGGATATTTTCAAGGTGGATTTTGTTCAATTGAAGCAGCCACCAGATTGTACTTAAATTTGTTTATCATCACATAAAAATATGCATAGGAAAAAAAAAAGACCAGAAAGAAATACAATGGCATATTAACAATCTGGTTGTCTGTGGCTGATGAATTATTTTTTCTTAGTTCCTTCTAGTTCTGTAAATTATCTAAATTTTACGTTTGCAACACAAAAACATTATTTATTAAAACTCACCAGCTGAATCCTGTCTGGGGGCCAGAATGAGCTACTTAGGAGTGGAAAGTCAGCCTTTATGGAGAGCCTGGGGCCCCCGGGGACTGATTTCTTTGAAGAGACACTTTTTAAAAACTCAGAATAATCTGAATAGTTGAAACTTCTGTTCCTCTGGGATCGTTTTTCCTTCACTAGTTAACGTGATTTACTGAGTCACAGGAAACATCGATGCTGGCCCAAAGAGTGATTCCATTTCCCAAGCATTCACGGAGCGCTGGCCCTGGGCTGACAGGACACCGCGCTCCTGCCCTGGGCGGGCGCGGAGTCCAGCAGAGGACTCAGGGAGCTCGGTCATTCATTCACTCGGCAAACATTTATTGAGTCCTTACTATGTGCACGAGGTCGGGGATGCTGGGTCACAGCAGTGTACAGGTGACATGAAGCTCCCTGCTTCCAAGGAGGTCACATTCATGGCAAAGGTGAGAAAGAGGAACAGAAAACATTTTCAGAAAATTCAGAAAAAGGCCCCACCAGTGACCTTGGCGGCAGGAGGGCTGGGTGTACCCGTCAGGGAAGGTGTTGTGGGTTCAAATGTGTGTTGTCTCCCAAATTTGTATGTTGAAGTCCTAACCCCACAGTACCTCAGAGCGTGACTGTATTTGGAAATAGGGCTGTGACAAATACAATTAGTTAAGATGCGATCATTAGGGTGGGCCCCAGCCCAACATGCCGGGTATCCTTATAGAGAGGAGGAAGCTGGATGCAGACACAAGCAGGCAGAGAGGGAAATGAGAGGGAGATGAGGCGGAGGTCAGCGCGATGCGTCTGACACCAGACAAGAGACGCCAAGGGCGGCCAGCAGCCACCAGAAGCTGGGGGAGGGGCCGGGAACACATTGTCTCTCACAGCCTCAGGAGGGGTGAGCCCTGCCCACACCTTCATTTGGGACTTCTGGCCTCCAGAACTGTGAGACGAAACATTTCTCTTGTTTAAGCTGCCCAGTCTGTGGCGCAGTGTTACAGCAGCTCCAGGACACCAAGCTTCTGGGAGGAGGTGACGCCTGAGCCTCAAAAGAGAAATAATAGGGTTCACCGAGTCGAACTATGTCCAGACAGGAGGGGGAGGTCAGGGCTGCACTGCCATCAAAGCAGCCCCCCGCCCCCACCCCCAGCCCACCCCCAGGGGCCTGCTGCTGCTGGCCTCCAGCCCAATTTAATGGATTTAATGTCGGGAGCGGTAGCATTTCATTCCCAGAGCCCGCAAGGACAGCTAGAAGAGCAGGCGTCTGGATTTTTCAGCATCGATAGTGGAGGGCAGGCCCTGACCCCGCAAAGCCTCACAAGGTGGGTGGGGCAGTCACCACAGCTGTCCCCTAAAACTCCCCCTCCTTTACGTTCAGCAAGGAGAGTCTCTGACTGTTATTCAGACGTGTAGTCACAGTATCAGTTGCCTGTCGCTGCTGTTCAAATATTACACGGGAACCTACTTGTACTAAAAATGTATTCGTTGTTTACCTGACATTCACGTTGAACTGATCTGGTTTTTTGTTTTGCTTTTGTTTATTTCCTCTAAATCCGGCAAGCCTAGGTGAGTTGCCACGTTGGATTGGGTGGTTCCAAAATGAGCCTTTCCCACCCCCTGCCCCAGTTCCTTTCAGGTAGTGGCCGAAGGTCCTGTTTGAAGGAAGCCCTCCTGGTGCCATGGTGGAAAGACACACAGCTGACTGTGGCAGCAGGACGGTGGTCCGCCCACGGTCCCCAAGGCAGGTATTCCCAGTAAGAGGCCAGATGCACCAGGCTGACCTCCCTGGACAAGTTGTCAAGGGCTGGGCCCTCCTCTCATTAGCCAGGCGTGTGCGCCCAGAGAGTGTGCAGGGACGCCCCGGCCTGCACCGTCCTGGCAGAGCCTCTGCCCTAACCAGAGGCACCAGCAGGAACTGCAGGGCCACACTCAGGAAGCCACAGTGTGCCGCCCAGTGGGCAGCCCAGCCGCACGCAGCCTGGGACCCAGGCTTGTGCAGGCCTTGGGCGCCATGCCCAGAGGACAGAGCTCTCTTCTCGCATAAGGCTGCCGGGCCAGCAACTCCTAACTGGAAGACGGTGACCCGCAGCCCTCAGTTTGCAGGCTCACCTCAGTCCGCACCAGTTTACAAAACCAGCCCAGGGCCCCACCTGGACAGAAGGCATCTTGAGCTGCCTTGTCTGGGAAAAGCCAAGAAATGGCTGATTCATGCCCCTCTGACCACCTCCCTCTCTCCATGTCAAACACATCCTGATTCACGCAGACATGCGCGTATGAGGCTAGAAGGAGAGACCTCCGAGTGCCTGGAGGCCCCCTCCCCTCTGGAGCCACAAGCCCCTCCCCCTTGTGGCAGACCTTTGGGAGGGAGCTGATGGAAGCTTGTTCCCACCATTTATTTGCTCATCAAGGATCTCCTGAGTTCCTACTATGAGCCAGACACTGCTCTAAGTACTGGGACCACAGAGGAGAACAAAAGAGATTTAAAAATCCCTGTCTTATGGACATGGGACTTTCCTGAACACCTACTATGTGCCAGAAACGTGCTTGATGATTGAGATACAGAGTTGACTAAGATAAGGTCCCTACCCTTATTCATTTATTCATTCATTCACTGTTTCTGATCACATTTACTACATGTCAGAGTCTGCTGGGTGGTGCAGGAAACTAAAAAGTATAGTAGGCCTTAACAGTCTCATCAGAGAAAGAGATGTATTAAAATAATGAAACTCAAGACAATAAGTTCTCCAATTAAATGAAGTACAAAGTGCTTTGGTGACACATGAGAGAGGGGGAGACAACAGCGTGGGATGAGAGAATTAAAGTAAACTTTGCAAAGGAGATGGGTTTTGAAGGATGAATAGGAGTTCACTGGGCAGAGTGGACATTCACCTGTGCAAACGCAGAGGCTTCAGGGAAAGCTGTGTGTTTGTGGAATAGCAAACAGCCAATGCAAGTAGAACATGAGATGGTAAGAAGCGAGATGAGTCTGGGAGCTATATGGAATCCAGTTTTAAAGAACCTGATGTTCATTTAGTCCACAGATATTTATTGAGCATGTATTATGTGCTGGCACTCAGGGCAGAGCATGAAACAAAACAGTGAAAACCCTTGCCCTGAGGAAGCTCATCGCTAGCAGGGGATTACAGACAAGACCTGCTACCAAAAACAAAGTGCCTTTTGGGCTCCCAGGGGTGCTACAAAGAGCCCCTTGGGAAGGACAATTTTCACAATGATGCCCGGCTTGGGGACTTCAGCTGAATCATTGGGTGAGCCTACCTGTGCAGCAGCAAACAGCCAGAGGACCCTCTGGCATCCAGTGCAGGAGAAAGAGACTGCCCTTCTTCGAGAGAGGGGTGTATTTGCATTTTTGTTCTTTATTTTTGCACTTGAAAATGCCTGATGCACTTGAAATTTCTGGGCCTCTCAGTTTAGGATGGCTGCTCCTTTAAAAAGAAAAAGGAAGTGTGGTCCTGGCAGAGTTAACTGGAGTAATAAAAAATAAATCTTGGTAATTGTTGTGGAGACAGAAAGCAAAACAAACGGGACTTAAGTACATTGTAAGAAAATGTCAGCATGGAGGGCCAGCCATTAGCATGCGAAATCATTTATCTCCCTGGAGTCACCGCTGGATAAGGACCAGCACATTTGATTTTCTGCATTCCTCCTTCTGGGGTTTCTTGGAATGTCAGACAACTGCGTTTTTTTTCTTTTTCCTGAAAAGGACGGGTGATTTTAAAGCTGGTGACGGGGAGAGCTTCAGGAACAAGCCTGAGGGCAGACAACTGTGAGCGTTCACCCCCCTGTGGGTGGTTCATGTGTGTCCTGGGGCCCAGCCGCGGGCAGCGAGCAGGGCCGTGTGTGTGCGCCCCCCAAACGCCACCTGGACGCCTCTGAAAACAGCTGGCACCCCTTTGATGTCATCCAAAGACAGTGTCCACATCGTGTGGACAACACAGCAACAAATGGGAGATCCCTGTATTCCAGGGTCGACTGACCTTTGTTTTCAGAAATAATGAAAACCCTCCCTCTTTGTGCCACTTGGCAGAGAAAAGAAAACTGTATAGATCGGAGCAGGTGCCCAGAGGACCTGGGCTGGAGAGAAGTGCAGAGCCAGAGACGACACGTGCGGAGCGCTCCCTCAGCGCTCATCCCCGAAGCAGCCCCGGCTTTCTGGAGCTGGTCCCCATGCACATCGATGCCTCTGGTGCAAACTTTCAACAGGTGACTGAGTGACTCAGGGCATGAGTTTGTCCGCTTCCAAGATGAGAAAACAGGCTCAGAGAGGGATGTCCGTGGCCCAAGTCACAGCTGAGATTTAAACCGAGGCTGATTGAGTCCGGCACTGTTGTTTTCAACACAGGCGCCTCCTAACACAGCGGACAGCGTGCATTTGCAGGTAGACATGATGCCAAGCACCGACATAGCCACTTGGTTGGAGTCTCCAGGATCTGCCACGATCATAGTAAATCAGACTATGCTTGGGGCAACCCTAATTTCTATCCTGAGCACTCTGTGGGAATTGAAGTTAAGACCCAAAGATAAGCCATGTGCTCAACTTAAAGAGGCCCAAATTGTTTTCCCATCAGCGCCATCTGCCCAGCAATGTCTTCGGTGTAGAATTCCAGGTTTATCCTGCAAAGGTTAATTGCATCACAGGTGCTGGAGTGATGCTGAGGGACCAGGTCTTTCCTGAGATCTGGAAGAAGACGAAAGACACTTTCCTTCTCCTTCTCTCTAAAAACGCATTCTGAGGAGGCCCTTTTGGCCTCCAGTGCCTTTTTATATGGGCTCAGGTTATCAAGGCACCGAAGGGGATGTGCTGGGCTTCTCCCAGTAAATCAGAAATCTGGACACTAAGTGCATGGAGGAGGAGAGCCAGCCCTCTCAGCCTTGAGCTCTGAAGTGAGGCCCATTAACTGGCAAAGAATGACACACGGTCAGGGATTAGTGGGTTTATGGCCTCTAAACAACTGTAATAGGGGAGACGGGAAGGGCTCCAGCTGCCCAGCTTGGGTAAAGGAGGCCAGCAGGCATTGGGGTATGTATCCTGGGTCCCACCTGGCTCCTCCACTCACTGGCTGTGTAACCATGGACAACAGGGTTGGCCTCTCATTGCCTCCTCTGCACAATGGGCATTCATTTGGGGCCATCAGTACATGATATCATCGATGGTATGCCCACACCCCTGCATTCTCGCAAGAAGGCTCTTCCTGATCCCAGAAAACAGGAACAATATCTCACCTATCTCTATTCTTTCATGGCAGAAAGAAAGAAAGAAAAGAAGAGGAGAGAGGAGAGAGGAGAGGAGAGGAGAGGGGAGGGGAGGGGAGGGGAGGGGAGGGGAGGTGGGGTAGGGGAGGGAGTGGGGGGGATGGGGAGTGTGAGGGAGTTGGATGGTGTTCATGTAGGTGGAGGTGATGTGAGCTGGATTCAGTTCTTGATTTCTGTCCTTCTCCTTCCTTGTGCCTTTCAGGACAGGTCTGGCCTTTCCTTTCCTTGCCTTTTTAGGTTACTTTCCTTTCCGTTAGAGAGAGAAAATTTTCTCCTTCATTTATGAGGCCTCTAAGGGAGGTGATTGCTTTCCAACCCATGGTAGGTGATTGAATATTTCTCAGATTGTAGTGGCGGCCTCTATTTCCATAAAAAGCAGCTCGTCCTGCAGAAGATCCAAGACTCATGCCCACCTTCACGGGGGTGTGGGGCAGGTAGTGAGCTTCCATCTCACATCAGCCGCCGTCAACTAGGCGTGCTCACCTTAGCTTTCTGAGACTCCACCCAAATAGCACAGAAGAGTGTGGCAAGCGACTGGTGATGTCTGCCATGCAAGTTGGCGGTAAGAATAGTGCAGTGGGCACCGTGCATTTACTATGCCTGATCTAGGCCTTGAGCTGATCAGAGGAACGAATTCAGCATGTATGCATGTGCTAGGAAGCACCATGTGTTTAGAAGCTCCATGGCCATAATAGCTGATGTTGGTTGCACTGTCTGTGTTCAATTCACTTAGTCCTGCATCAGCCCCATGAGGCAGGGCTATTATTAGCTCATTTTTACAGATAAGAGGACTGAGAGGCAGAAATAACCAGTCACTTGCACAGTAAAGGGTGCAGTGAAGGGGAGTCTGCACCTGTAGCCACTCACCTCCTGGACTTCTGTGGGATGGGAGGAGATGCTACTGGCTTTGAATGGCCACGCCTTGGTGTGATTGTTGGTGCTGCCATTTGTCAGAGAGGTAAGTGATTAAGGACTCTCAAAGACAATCTGTCGTGGCCCCAGATGCAGACTGAATATCAATGTTTCCACTTTATCATATGAGGTTCCAAGAAGGAAAGTGGTCTGTCCAAGGTCACACGGCTTAGAAGAGAAAAACTCAGGTTTGGAATGTAGGGCTTTTGTCTGCACTAACTATGCTCTTTCCTCCACACTACACAAGAAGGCCACTCTTATCGTGTGTGACCGGGGACAGGAAACCAGAACCAGTCCCGAGAATGAGCCACAAAACCAAGCAATGTGACCCTTCTCCCTAAATAGGGAACTCGGATTCTCACAGCTGCAGGTTCCCAAATTGTCCTCCCCGTGTGCATGGACTTCCACGTTTTCCAGCGGCCGTCAGGATAGATGCAGACACCCTGGACCACACCAGCACAGCTGGTGGATGGTATTCCCAGCCCAGTTGGAAAAAGGAACTAGCACAAACCTCAAGAGAGAGCCTGTTCTCATGAAATCCACAGCCTGGCTGGGCTGCTGGGAGTGGGAAGGGAAGTTCAGGCTAATTTCACATTCTCTTATCTGCTGACTTACTTGGCCCTGTCTCCAGCTAGTCCTCAGCCCCACGAGAAAGGGTCTGGCACAGAATTCGAGACAACACACACGGATTGAATAAAGGGGTGATCAAAAGCTGAATTCCAAGGTCTTTACCTAGAGCCCATTGTCATGGCCTCTTGACCTCAGTTTTGGGGGGTCATGAAAGGCTCTTCTCTGGAGGAACACAGCTGCTGGGTCTCCTAAGAGCTATGTCTGCAACCTGTAGGGGGTCATCGCTAGACAATGCCATTCCTGGGTGATTTCCTCTCATTTCTGAGCACCCTCTGGTCTGAGTGCTGGGACCTTTTTCATGGCGATCCCCAGAGCTCCGGGCCGACCTGCACAACAGCACCCAGCTCTCAGCAGCCAGGGAGCCTGTCCCAGCCTCTGTGAAAGGGCCTCCTTCTGAGCAGCGCAAACCACGGCACCTGCGTGAGTCAGACATGAAAACCCTTGTGCCAAAGACACCACTGCACAGAGGAGCCCGCGCCGGGGCGCACACACATCCTCACGGACACTTCCCTGTCTTTATGGATTTACATTTCTTAAATGGTAAAATATAAACCTCAACTTAATTCCAAAAATCCAAACTATTCAAAAAATGTGTATTTGGAAGATTCATTCCCTCCCGTTTCACAAATTCCCACTCCCTGTAGGTATCAATCTCCCTAATGATTTCTAGTTTATCCTTCCTGGTTTTGTTTTGGGAGAGAAATATTTTATATATAAATATGCACACGTAGACACATACACATACATACATATATCTATGTGTGTATAAGAAATACACATAATAATGCAAAACTTCCCATGTATGCCCTGGCTGGTATAGTTTAGTGGATTGAGTGTGGGCTGGGAACCAAAGTGTCGCAGGTTCAATTCCCAGTCAGGGCACATGCCTGGGTTGCAGGCCACAGCCCCCAGCAACTGCACATTGATGTTTCTCTCTCTCTCTTTCTCCTCCCTTCCCTCTCTAAAAATAAATAAATAAAATATTTAAAATAAAATTGTTAAACAAAACTATTACTTGTAAAAAAAAATCTCCCATGTAGTCCGGTTTTTGCGCTTAGGTTTGGGGGATTTTTGCTTAACATTGTATCCTTGATTTCACCCCATACCAGTTCACGTTAAATGTTTTCCTTCCTTCTCACAGCTTATAGGGCTCTATTATGTGCACATGACAGAATGTATTGAACCAGATATCCTGGCTGTGAGCATTTTGGTAATTTCTGGTATTTTGCGATGCCAGGCCAGGTCGCGATGAGGGATCTGTACACAGATGCTTCCTTATCGTTAGGGGTGGCATTTGCCATGTGACGCAGGCCGTGTGTTTGCGTCATTGCGTGTTGTGTATTAAAAAGCACTGACACCGGGGCCCCACCGCTTCAGTTGCACTCTGCCATTCGTTAACTCTCTGATTTACCCTTCACAAATCACCCGGCCTCTCGGCACCTGCGTCTCGTTTGTAAATGCTGATGATCAACAGTATTCTCCCCCTGGGGTCGTTGTCAGGGTTAAGTGAGCTCATGTGTGCTTAGAACAGTACCTGCCACGCAGGAAATAGTAAGTTTTGCTGTGCGCGTCTGTGCCGGGCAACACCAGCGGTCCCCCCAAGCTGGCAAGTGTTTAACAGTAGGCTCTCCCTACCCACCCCCCACCAAAAAAGTCTTGAATTATAGCATTTGCCAATGTTTATGGTCTAAACACAGTAAGTCCTTAGTTAATGTCATCGATATGTTCTTCAAGTGAAATGACATACGTATAATGAAACTAATTTATCGTGTTAGTTGATATAAACAAGAGTTAAGTGTATAATTTCATCAATGTTTTAATGAAATGACATTGAACAAAATGACATTACAACTGACCTGGGGACCTACTGTACTCCCAGATGGCTGATTTCAAGCTAAATCAATGGCCATTGCTCAACGTGGAGCTGGGAAGCTGATCCGGTGGGTGCCAGCCTGGCATGTGCCCCACAAGCCCTCCAACCTCCTGACCTGTTGTGTGCCCACTAGCTGCCCAACAGCCAGCACCGCTGCCTGAGGCTTTGCTTGAAGCCTCACCCTTGCCCGGCTTCCTCCCTTTTCACTGCCAGGTCCTCTCTCCTCTGCCCGCCTTTCCTGATAAACCCCTTCCACACGTGCCCTTGTTCAGGGTCTGCCTCCAGGGAGCTTCATCTCAAGACATTTTTCCCTAAATTGCATTTAGGTTTGAAATAGTTCTCTACTCCATCATACTCAACAGGCTTGCAAGTTCTCTTTCCTATGAACTCTGCTATAAACTTCCCTGGGGTTTCATCACTGTCTGCGCCCTAAGGTGTATCTGTTCATGAGCCCTGACTCATGGAGCAAGGACCTCTCCACTGACTCAGCTCTCCCATTTCCTGCCCACAACCTTCTAGAACTCTTGCACTTTTGACACAATGGAGACCAGCCCACCCCTGATTCACCAGCTCAGTTTTCTGTCACATCCTGTACTTTCCCTGAGGAATTTTCTGCTCTCTCTCTGACCAAGGCTAATGCCGACAAGCCCACAGGCACCGGAGAACAGAAACGTGGCCGGGCAAACGCCAATGTGGTCCAAAAGAAAGAGGCAAACACAGAAGGTCAGGAGGCCCTTCTTGTGTTGGAATTGAAGTCACTGTGTTGCAACGCACATGGTCTATGAGGTCCCTTCCTGATTTCCCCCCAAAAGGCCGTGGCAGAGGACCAGATGGCACTCCATGTGGCAGAAACGTGACCTGATCGCCCGCCAGCAAGTGTAATCGTTCTGGAAGCAGTTCAGAATATTCGTGTGTTTTGTCATTTTTCCCCAAGTAAATAAGGTAGAAACAAATCAGAAAAAGAGTCAAAGATTTCTATGTAAATCCAGACCACACAGAGAAAACCCTGGGTTGATGTGACTCACCCTTGTGAGCAATTCCTCCATGAGCCTAGCATGGGTCTCTCCGTAGGAGAAGACACCGTAGGATCTGATCATGGGAGAAGTGAGAGGAGCTGCCATAAAATGACCCCTTGTAGAATCCAGTGAAAACAGCTCAATCAACAAGGCATAGCGACTTGGAAAACCTTTCCAAGCGATGTCCTGAACCGTACATGACCATCAGCTTATGCAGATCCTTCTCTTTGCTTCTGGAAACGTTTGGCTCAGGATGACGTCTTGTATTCCATATGGTTGATCTGTACACTTAGAAACCCACTTCATGGCGAAGTTTAGTTATCATTATTTTTGTTGTTCTTATTGCTTTTTATAGAGCCCAGAATAATATAGTATTTTTTAAAGGTTTTATTTTTTTAGTTTTGGAGAGAGAGGAAGAGAGGGAGAAAGAGAAGGAGAGAAACATCAGTTGGTTGCCTCTTGAACGTCCCCAGTCAAGAATCTGGCCTGCAACCCAGACATGAGCCCTGACCAGGAATTGAACCAGTGACCTTTTGGTTTGGAGAATGATGCCCAACCCACTGAGCCACAAGAGTCAGGGCTATAAGCCTTTTAATGTCTAAGACTAGATGACATGTTCACATCAGTCACGAAATCATCACAGCGCTCAATTGTGTAAACAAAGAATACTTCTTACAGAGAACTCTGTTAATAATTCCAAACTATGTTAACTAGAATACTTGGAGTCAGAATTCTGAATTTAAATCAATTATCTCCTATTAAACTAATTATTTTTTTAATGTGTGGCTCATTTTAAGTAACACATTTCCACTTTTTTTTTTTATTTTATTTACTTACTTTTAGAGAGAAGGGAAGGGAGGGAGATAGAAAGGGAGAAAAACATTGACTGGATGTCTCTGGTTTACCCCCAACCAGGGACCTGGCCCGCAACCCAAGCATGTGCCCCAATCAGGAATCAAACCAGTGACCTTTCGGTTTGCAACCCAATGCTCAATCCACTGAGCCACACTAGTCAGGGCATAAACTAATTTTTAAATAGAACAAAACAGACTTAAAAAAATTTTTAAATACCCTGTCTGCCTAAGAAAATGAAGGACTAGCAATTTGGAGATGACTATGAGCATTGTTGACATCTAATCTAGAACATACGAATCCCAAATTACTCTTACTTCGATCGCCTGAGTTTTTACATTCAAAATGGAAGAAAAGGGATGCATTCTCAGTTTCGTTTTCTTGCAAAGACTCTCCCGGATCCATGAATAAATTGAAATGAATAAGAGCACATACTTTGGACCCAAAACCCTGAGCATAAGTCTTCAGTCTGCTACTCACAACACGTGTAACCTGTAAAGTGCAAACGGCTTCACCTCTGTCAGCCCTGGTTGGCCATCCTGCTCGGTCGCTGTGAAGGTGATGAGGCACAAGGCACAGAGAAGTGCTCACAGCATTATCATCTGCCTGTAAAGCTCAATACACGGCAACTATGATTATTCTTGTTCTCTTCATCTGCCCCCTATTTGAAGTAGATTAGCTATTTAAACATTGAGTTTGTGTCTCTGTAGCTTCACAGTAATGCAGAATAATTCAACATTCTGCACACATGTGTGAACGCACACACACGCACACATCTTTAGAAGGCTAATTTCCCCCAAACCACATTTTAAAGGCCTGTGTGATCTGGGCAAGGATACTTGCTGCTGCTTTCCCAGCAAATAAAGTTGTCCAAATCTGTTTACTCTCAAATTTATATAAAGAGCTTCATTAGCAACAGCCATGGATTAAATGGCCGCCACATGGCATACAGAGACAGTCTTAGGATGTTGGTTTACCCAATTTTGTGGAGTGATTTGTTTTTAATGAATTATGCACACTGATCATAGGCTCTGCTCAAAGGCTCATTTACTCTGGAAATTCCTGGAATTGCTATTCATTTTTCCAAGTTCTTTTTTTTTCCCTTGAAAGTTCACAAACATCCTCTGAAAGAGAAAAGTATTAACATACATATTTTTGTAGGTTAGGAAATACAGATGACTTGATAGAAAGCAGGTTCAGGGTGAAATATTTATGATAATGAATAGGCTCTCTGGCTTTCTCTTCTAATTTATGGAAACCCTAATAGCAAGGAAACTTTGATTAAATAAATCCACAGTAGACTCAAGACTGTTCAAGGGCCAGGGACTTGAACTTCTCCGGAATAACTCATGGTGCTGAACAGACGCTTGATAAATGTGTGCAACTGAATTAATAACATCACACTCCCAAACAAGATCTTCAGAAAACCAAGTACGGAATTGCCCTTTTTCTTAGGCACTGCGGCACGGAGCCTGCGGTCTCAATGGTCTGGATCCGCTCTGAAACTCTGTCATAGGAAACCAGTTTCTCTTTCTGGTGGATCATTGGACAATTAAAGAATTTGTGGATCCTGTTTTCTGCATGGCTTGCAGCTGGGAGACCTCTCATGCAGTGTAGACAGAGAGGGTCCAGTGCTCACCAGCATCACAGAGGGGTGAGAAAACACCCAGTGTATCAGGTCTATCCCAGCCTCAAAGACCACAAGAACGAGATATTCAGAACCCCAGGAGGTGAGCACTTGGCTGCATATATGAACAATATGGACTCAGTGGTTCCATTAATAGACATTGTTGAATGCCCACCATGGACAAGGCACAAATCCAATTTAGGTGTTCAGGAAATGTTACTTTTCCTTTGGGTCTCAGTTTCCTCATCTGTATAATGGGGGTTTTGAAAGTAGCACCCAGTATTGGGGGATTAAGTAAGTTGCTATCTTCCAACTGCTTCGAACAGCACCTAATGGTGTCCAGTAAGGGACAGATTTCAAGGGCTAGTTCAGGGTCCATCAGGTGTTACCTGGGAGCTCTTAGGCAAATAACTGGAACATGCTGAATGTGAACTTGATGTTTTTACAAAATGGATGTAAGAAATCTTCTCCCAGACAGTGGCAATGTGGTCTGAGGAAACCACACGCCTCTCTGGATAAGACATTGCTTGCTTTTCTTTGGCTGCCACCACCCTAGTCCAAACCTCCCCTGATTAGATTAAACAACCTCCTGACCCATTTCCCAGCATGCATTCTCTCCCAACACACCTCCCCTCCCCCACCCCATCTGCTCTCTACTGAGCAGCAAGGGTGACTACAGATACAGCCGGGGCTCCATCCAGAAACTTCCAAGGGCTCCATCCTTCCTAGGTGAGGAGTGAAGTGTGCGCCACTGCCTGCAAGGCACGGAGTGGCCTGTCCCCTGATGCCCACCCAGCCCTTTCCACCCTCACTCCCAAACCGTCCCCGGCTGCTTCCTACCTCAGTCTCGAATGTTCTCCACCTGACCAACTCTACATCCTCCACTTCTAAACTTAAACGTGACTTTCCAGAGAAGCCTTCTCTGCCCTCAGTAACCTCCCTTTCATGAGCCTTGTGACTTCCCTTTGTTTCCTCACGTGTTCATCGCAGCTCATGCCCTCACACTCTGGTGGGTGCCCTGCTCCTTCACTACATGAAAGCAGCCCAGACAGAGACTGTGACTGTGTGGTTGACTGCAGCCTTCCAGCCTATGCCTGCACTGAGTAGGTGCTCAATAAATATGTACTAAATGGGCAGGAGGAAAGATGGAGGGAGGAGTATATTCATAGGTAAATAAAGATGCCCAGCACAGTGCATGGTGCAAAACACAGCACAGGTTCTGAGGGAGGGCTCAAAACTTGCCAGTTCTGCCCTGGCCGGCGTAGCTCAGTGGATTGAGCGCGGGCTGGGAACCAAAGTGTCCCAGGTTCGATTCCCAGCCAGGGTACATGCCTGGGTTGCAGGCCATAACCCCCAGCAACCGCACATTGATGTCTCTCTCTCTCTCTCTCTCTCTCTCTCTCTCTCTCTCTCTCCCTCCCTTCCCTCTCTAAAAATAAATAAATAAAATCTTAAAAAAAAAAAAAACAAAAACTTGCCAGTTCTGTTACTCCACAGCTTCCCTCCCTATGGATCTCCAGTCACTAAGACAAAGAACTGGAACTTGAACCACATCTTCTGCCACAGACTGTTCTGTTTACCTGTTCCTGAAGTGGCTCAAATAGTGTCTGGCACCTAGTAGGTGCTCAGTAAATCTTACGGAATAGAATGAATCTCATGTGCTCAGCACCATACCCACTCAAAATTATATGCAATGCATACTGTGTGTCTATAAATCAGGAAGGCAAGCATATTTACAATGAGCACCCAAATGAGTTATGCTCTAGACAGGGTTTCTCAAAGTGATCCACTGACACACTCAGAGGGTCCGAGGCAGCAAAACTATATTCGTGATGCTATTAAGACATTGTTGGCCTGTTTTACGGAGTTGGTCTCTGCACTGATGAATCGAATGCAGCAGGAAGCAAGACGGCTGGGGTTTCAAGGTGAATAAGGGCAATGACTCCTGCTGAATCACAGCCAGTGTATTCTTCCCGGCCACGTACTCATGTTAAAAAACACTCAAAAAGCCAGCACTGGCCAGATGGGTCAGTTCATTGGAACATCATCCCATAAACCAAAAGGCTTTGGGTTCTATTCCCAGTCAGGGCACACACCTACTTTGCAGGTTTGATCCCCAGTCAGGGCGCAACCAACCAATGTCCCTCTCACATCCATGTTTCTCTCTTTCTCTGCCTTCCTCTCTACAAGCAATAAATGTATCCTCAGGTGAGGATTAGAAATAACTAAAAAGCCAGTTTCATTTAAGAATGTCTTAGATGAAAGGTGGAAACTATTAATTTTATTAAATCTCCACCCTCAGGTGCATATAAAATCTTCTTAACATTCTGAGTGATAAAACAGGAAGTAAGTAACAAAACACCTGTGCTGGGCACGGAAGTACTGCGGGCGACCCAAGGACAAGCACACGGGCAGCTGGGTTGTGAGCTGAAAAAGCCTTTTTTTTTTCATGCGACACCATTTTTTCTTGAAAGAATAAATGATGGAAAAACCATATTCAGTTGTGAATATTTGGAAGGCATCTTCTTGAAACTAACAAATTGAGCCTGCTCTACCTTCAGAGAAAACAATGGACAGTTTGTTGCCTGTGACAAAATTTGAACTTGCAAGTAAAAATTGTAACTTTGGAAAATTTGTATTCACCACTGCAAGCTTGGCAGCTGCCCAATTCTTCAAGAATTTCTAATGATATTGGTTGGTGATATTATTGAACATGATTTTTTAAATATTGTATAATCCAAAAGTGTCAACATTTGGAATATTCGAGCCAATATTTGACAAATGACCAGTACATGATGTTAGAAAACCATCCGTGGGTAAAAGATCCACTTAAAGTGCCAGATAACTAATTGGATTTTAATGAAACAGAGAATGAGAAGCTCATTGATACGGTATTACAGTGTAGCCTTTAAGAAACTGCTACTTGCTGAATTTTGGTGTAGTATCAAAGATGAAAAGCTACAATCAACTGGAAAAGCTTATCAAAATACTCCTCCCTTTTCCAATTACATATCTGTGTGCAGTTGATTTTTTTTCATATGTTCTACTTCAGTCAAAACATATTGCAGCCCTGGCTGGCATAGCTCAGTGGATTGAGCACAGACTGTGAACCAAAGTGTCGCAGGTTTGATTCCCAGCCAGGGCACATGCCAGGGTTGCAGGCCATGGCCCCCAGCAACCTCACATTCATGTTTCTCTCTATCTCTCTTTCTCCCTCCCTTCCCTCTCTAAAAATAAATAAATTAATTAAAAAAAAGATTTAAAAAAAATATTGCAACAGCCATGGCTGGGTGGCTAAGTTAGTTGGAGCATCACCCAATATGCCAAAGGGTTGCAGGTTCAATCCTAGGTCAGGGCACATACCTAGACTGCAGCTTCGTTCCCTGATCATGGCACATCCGGAAGGCAACCAACTGATGTTTCTCTTTCATATTGATGTCTCTCTCTCTCTCTCTCTCTCTTTCTCTCTCTCTCCAAAAATCCATTTTTAAAAAGCATATTCTCAGGTGAAGATTAAAAACAAAAAACATATTGCAACAGACTGACGTCCAAAGCAGATATAAAAATTGTTTTGTCTTCCATTATGCTGCACATTAAAGAGATTTGCAAAAATGTAACATAATGCACCCTGGCTGGCGTAGCTCAGTGGATTGAGCGAGGGCTGCGAACCAAAGTGTTGCATTCCCAAGTTTGATTCCCAGCCAGGGTACATACCTGGGTTGCAGGCCATGACCCCCAACAACCACACATTGATGTTTCTCTCTCTCTCTATCTCCCTCCCTTCCCTCTCTAAAAATAAATAAATAAAATCTTTAAATGTAACATAATGCTACTCTTCTGACTGATTTTTTAAACACATTGTTATTTTTCATTTAAAAATGACTTATTTAGGTATGGGTATATTTATTGTTTTTAAATAAATGAATAAATATTCTAAATTTTTCTCAATTTAAATTCTAAAGCAATGCATAATAGACATAACCCACACAGACCAAACTCTTTGGGACTCCTGGTCATTTTTAAGATTGCAAAGGGGTTCTGAGACCAAAAAGTTTGAGAACCACTGATTAAACTAAGTGCTTCCTGCAATTTCCCCCTGAAACTAAACTCTGCCTGTGAGTGGTTTCCGAGACAGCTGAAGTTCAGATGCATCATCATACGGCCTTTGAGTTCTTAGGAAAAAGGCCTTCGATGGGACTACTCTTGCTCTCTGGACCTCAATTTTCTGAGTATTTCACGCCCTTACTGAAATTATTTGCAGAAATTCTTATAACTATAAAAAGGGATGAGACAAAATGGGCCCATTACTCAGAGGCGAAAATAGAGGTGAGAAGTTGAGACATTTCAAAGAGCAACTCTGTCCACCTCCAGCCTGCCACAGGGTGAGAAAGAACCTACTTCGCCAAGGTTCCCTGGAGCCGCGCAGCGGGGGAAATGGTGCAAGACCCTGCTTTTCTCATGACGCATCCATGGCTTGGCCTGTGGTCTCGGCTGCAGTTATCATGGGAATAGCTTGTAGTGTTCTGGCCCCTGTTCATTTCCGTCACCACCAAAAGCAGGAATTATCCAAGTGGGTGGAAAAAGAAAATGAGAACAATTTCAGAAACACGACATTAGACGTAAACAAGAGCCTGGCCACCCTCCGTTTGCTTCTCTCCCAATGCGTTTCCACCGCCGTGTTGCTCATCCGAGGAGTGACGGGGACCCAGGCTGGAAACTCAGGGATGATTTAAAGTGACAGTTGGGGCCCCTTTCACTGCAGCCTGCAAAACCCCACCTCCCTGAACCGACCCCGTTCCAGCCCCTGCTCAATTTCCCACACAGGGCACTGAAAAATGACTCCAAACACCAGACCGCAAGGGGCTTTTTATCTGAGCTGTCAGCCTGAAATACACTCAGAACTCAAAGCAATTATGGAAACATTTGGGTCTCCTGAACTTTTCTCTGCTGGGTTTCTCTCCCAAATAAAATGAAATGAAGCTTAGTTCTTTGGGGATTAATATAAACAAAGATCATGAAGGCATCTAGTGAACGGGGTTCGGGGACAGAGATCACAGGCTGTGAATGAACATCTAACTTCACTCGTATGTATTCAACACAGGAGTGTCATGCATCGTGGGGCAATGGGGGCTGTAGGGGGAGGCCTCGCCATGAATATGGTTAATTACAGCCCAGGAAAATGTTGTTTCAGCTCCCCCCCCACCTCACTCTGTCAATCTACATCTTGAAGGTCCTGAATAGTATCAAATGCAAATATCCCTAAAAAAAAAAAAAAGGAGGTGGTCAGAGGGTCTAGAGGGAAGAAGGGATTTTTGAAGTATGCACTAAGTCAACAGACCCGTGAGCAGTGGGACAGCACAATTTCACAGCCGGGCTTTGATCTGCATTTCAGAAAAATGAAGCCATAAATGCAGAATGTTTTATGAACCCCAAAATAAGAAACTCTTTGTCTTTTATCTAAAATGTCTTCTGAGAAAAATCAGAGGATTATCTAAACGTCGAGCTCGTTATATTTTATTTGTGGCAGGGTAAAGAGAGAGCACAAAAATATTTACCAAGGTTTATTTTAACTCTAAATAAACTAAACGTTGTTTTAAAGTATATATATATAAATATATATCTCATATATGCGTGTGTGTATATATGATATATATTTATATGTGTGTATATATACATATATTTCAAATGGGTTTCAGTGGTCAAATACATCAGCCCAAATAGGCAGAAATGAATGCCTTTTCTTGCTGAAATTGAAATTTCCCCTTGGAAGCTGCCAGGATCTCAATGAAAGTTTTGTCTATTTTGAGCTCCGCAGGTGAAAATGCTCTCCCCACGTTGCTACCACCTAAGCGCTAGGCTAGGCGTCCTGGTTGAGGTGTCTGGACTTCAGTTGCCTGGGCTTGCTCCCTGAGAGCACTGAGCGCATGAACTCGAGGCCCCTTCTGCCCAGAAGTTTCTGTGCTCTCAAACGTCCTCTGTTTAAAGAGGGAGTGGGAGAGCGAACGAAACTTCTAGGACAGACTGCTCTCTTTAAAGGTAGGGAGCAACCTTCACCCCCTGACAAAGAGAGGAGCTGGGGAGCTACCTGCCTTCTCAGCTGTGTCTCCCCTGAGCCAGGAGGCAGGAAAGAAAGAAGCTGCCAGGTGAGCCTCCAATGGTCCGCAGCCGGATTCAGGTCTCAGCTCCATCGCCATGGAGAAGCTAACTCACCTCTCCACGCTGCAGCCTCCTCGCCTGACAAGGGGCTGCTAAGGGCACCCACCTCAAGGCATTGCTGAGAGCACTGCTGTGAGTGAGACTGGGCCCGTGGGGGTGCCTGGCACGCAGGGGTGCTCGGTCAACAATGGCACAGCGGTTGGTCCGTCAGTGAGGTCCAGGCCAGCTTCTCCTGCCCTCCATCAGCTACGGGGGAATAGATATCTTAAGGCTGCTCTCCTCAGAGCACAGAGCCACTTTCAGGTGAGATTGCTCAGAAAAAGCAGAAAATCCTGTAAATAAACACAGTGCCCGCCCAGCCCGCTTTCCTGGAGAACGGCTGGGGGCTCCGATGTTTGTACAGAAATGACCTGTTGTTCCCAGCCACCCTGTGAAGCAGACAGGCCATCGGGAGAACCTCCTTTACGGAGGAGGAACCAGGCTGGGAGCACCGCGTGTCTCGTCTGGCTCTAGCCAAGCCGAGTCTCGAATGCAAAGCTCGGGATTCCAAAACTCATTCCAAAATCCTCAGGGTGTTATTTGCTTTCTTTGCCTAAAACGTTGTGGTCTCCTCCCTGGTGAAAACCAAAGCATCTACTCCCTGAAAAGTCTTGCACATTTTATGTGTGATTATTCTGCTATTTTGTCAAATACAGGGAACTTATTTTCTAAGTTTCATGTCTGCATTTAACATCCTTGCAACATCAGTGGTAATATCAGAAGTTGGGAGTGGTACTTGTGGTGTTTTTATTTCATTTTAAATTAAATGTTAATGATGAAAGAGAGCCATCAGTGAGAATCTCTTGCAGTCACTAAATTCTTACACAATTATAACCATTTTTACTGAAAAAAAAAGTCCTTATATTTCTGCCCCTTGTGTTAACTGGGATAGTATCTGATACTTTGTGAGTTACTCCCAAGTCTTCAAGGAGCCAATGATCTAATAATAATGGTAACCGACATGCACGTGATAGATGCCATCACAACCCAAAAGCCATCTGCACCATCAGTCCATCATCTCTTCCACACTCTGGAAACCCGGGGCCTGTTTCAGTACTTGCTGCACAGTGGATGCTCAAAAGCACCTGGATCTTGTCACTGGAGTTCAATCCTCACTGGACAGGTGCCACTGGGCCCATTTTATAGGTGATCAAACCTGAAAATAGGGGAGTTTACATAACTTCCTCAGGGTCATGCAGCCAAGATTTAAGTCCATTCTTTCCATGTCACTTGTTGCCTGTAAAATTAGCAAAGAGAGGGTGGGGGGGAGTGGAAGCAGATCCCAGGAAGATGAAAGTACTACCAAAAAATGGAAAAAAAGAGAAAGGCTGACCTGAGCAAATCGCCCAGAGGAGGATGGGTTCCTTAGTCCCAGGTACCTCCCTCTCTGCACACTTCAGCTTGAGCTTATACAATATGCCAACTTGGCTTTGAGATTGGAGAGGCAGACACCTGAATTCTCGGGGATGCTTTGATCCTGCTGGGTACAAGGTCAATGCCTCTCCTGTTGGGAACTCACCTTCACAGAATCCTCCCAGCCTAGATGCACCTGGCTTTCACTCCCCACGGACTCCAACTAGCCTCAGAACAGGCCCTGTGAAGACCTGCACCCCCTGTTGGTCCTGCACTGGTGTTATTTTGCATTTTTCCACAATAGTCCCACCTGCTTGGGTAGGTTGCTTCCTTCTACCTCCTTTCTCAAAGTGCTTTGCCCTCGGGTGGATTGTTTCCAGGCACTCTACTCCTGCAGGTCATAACACACCAGTGAGTCACAAAGTCAGTGTAATGGGCGATAACCATCTTTTAAAAGGATAGGATAGGATAGGATAGGATGGGAAGACATAGTAAGAAGAGGCATTGTTTTTTAAACATCTGTGTCCATTGTGTGTGCATGCATTTGTGTGCATGCATGGATGTGTGTGAGTGCATATCCTGGGTGCATTAGTCAGGGAATATACTGTAATAAAGAGACCCAAAATATCATGGCTCAACAAGATGGAATTTTATCCCCCTCCTCTGTACCAGTCCAGAAGTGGGCAGATGGCCAGAGTTAGTGCATAGCTCTACTTTGTGGGATAATCTAGACACCCAGATTCTTCCTATCTGGTTCCTCCTCTTCTGGGTGTTACTCCATCAGCATGGCCTGAGCTGACTTACACCCTCAGGGCTGCATACAGCCCAAGGGAGAGCAATGAAGAGGAAGTGGAAGGCAAGCACTTTCCTTTTCTCAGGACCTGACCAGATCTTTGCACAGGCTTCCTCTCATATCCTATTGGCCAGAACTTCATTTCAAGGTCACACCTACTTGCTTGGAAAGACTGATGGGAAATGTAGTCTTCCAGCTGAGCAATTGGGTACCTGCTAAAACTTAGGAGGTCCTATTACTAAAAGCAAGAAAGGGGGTATGGAGGCCAGTTAACATTCTGCCCCTATCCCCCACCACTCCACTGGATAACCAAGTAAACTGACTTCTTATTGAGGATATATTTTAAGTATTTGAAAGCCACCACCTTATGACATTCTTTCTAGTCCTTTAAGAAAACCCACAAGACCCTCTACCTAGTTAAAAAAAAGTTAGGGAAATTAGACTGTCATTCTAGGAAAGTTAGATTGTCATGCTAGCTATCACTAACCGATGGCATGTACTTACGCAGACCCCTCACCTCCTTGCCCCTCCGTATTTTCAGCAGTAAGACGAGGACATGGTCCCCCTATCCCTCCTGCTCAGTGCGCCTCAGAGTCTGAGATGAGATCAGGAATGTGAACCGTCTTAGCAACATGAAGGATGTCCTCTCAAAGAAAGACAGGATTATTCTCTTCAGCTTCCCCCTCTGCTGTGAATTAACCACACACACGAGGGTTTCTTCCCCTCCAGGTCTCTGCTTTCACACAGGAGAGAACTGCATTCAGTGATCTTTAAGGATCTGACAATTTTGAGTCTTCTTTTTCTATCCCTGCCCTGACTGAGTCTTCTCAACCTGGTTTAAAGCTAGTTAACTCTGTCTAAGCTCAAACAGGTGAGCTGGAATATTATCAGCGTGTTGCTCTCTTCACCAAAAATGCACTGAAGAGGAGAGTAAGAAGCACCTATTGAGGGACACGCTGGTGTTTTAACATCACAGTGGGGCCTGGTTTGTAGCTCGTTTTGCTGACATGGAGCCACCAAGGGGGGAATAAAAACACTAAAATATTTTCTTTAACTTGCTCATTAGGTCACTGTGTCAGAGGACCTCATTTCTAGCATCCAAACTCCAATAGCGTTTAAAAAGATATTGGAGTGACTTTTTAAACAAAATGACCATGTGTTAAAAAGGCTTTCTTGCCAACCCCTTTCTACCTATCTCCAAGGTCATCTACCAAAGCCAGTCCAAGATCAGTTAAGCAAAGAGCCATCAACTGACATTTCCCGCAAAAGGCAATGACTTTGGTTTCTATGCCATATCATTATACCTTGAAATTGAGCTCTTGACATGCTGTTCTTGAAATGCACAACTTTTAGCTAATTAGAAGGCTAAAAAATGCAACTTAATGAATTCAAGACTTGTTTATGCTAACCTGCCAAGGCGTTTGGCAATGAAAAAGTGTGATTTGGTGAACATCTGATTACAGGCCGTGTGGAATTCCATATGCAGAGAGGCTGGGTTGGATCCGACTTTTATTGAACTATCGTCTAGAATGTGAACTAATTTCCGACTACCTCATAAGGACTTCTAAGCAGGGTTGACAAAGGATTTATCATAATTATTGCTCTGGCCAGCACATTGATTATAAGTGATACATGTGTAAATTGTGTTTATAAAGTTTCCGAGTCACAATTAAAACATGCTGTAATTTTTCTCCCTTTTCCCTTTTTTCTTCCCAGTGATGACTTGCCTTAGAAAACTTCCTTTTTTTTTTTCTCCTTCAAATTAATACCTGCCAGAGATTTCCTTTGGATAGAACAGACTCCCAGCACATACTCACACGTATTCTCAAGAAGCTTTGATCTGCCATTTTTTGAAACCCGCCCTTTAGAAGGTAGTTTAGCTATCAATACTGTACATAGCCCTTCTTTTCAAGACCACAAACTGAAAGTAATTTGCAAATGCCATTCAATGCTCTATTCTTTTTCTTGCTTACTGCCATGCAACTTTAAAATCATAGAGTACATTGAGAATGTGTCTTCGAAAAAGAACAAAACGGGGTTCGGGAAGATGGGAAGAAAAAGGAATATGTGTTCAGAGCGAGGATAAAAATATCACCAAAAAATGTGTACCGTTTGTTGGGTGTGAAGTTCTACTAGAGTGAACTGAGTTACGGCGTTAGCCATAACCTCCACATGCATGCCATTGTTATCCATCCGAGTTCTCGTGGTCTAAAAGGGTGTGTGAAAAGCCTCCAACTAGCGAACCCTTGATAATTTACCTATTTCTCCTCACAATGCTGTCTAGTATGTATCTATTGGTAGAACCATTATACAATCATACATTTTTTAAAGAAAACAAGTAACTTAAAAAGACAAAATATGTAAGAAAAGTAAGACCTAGAAAGAGGAAGTAACATTCATAGAATCGGGCGGCACTAGCAACCCAGACCCTGACACCCGGAGCCCCTTAAGGGCAGTACTGAGTGTCCACCTCCAACACCACAGCTCCCTGGCCATACACGACTGGCCCAGGGCCTGCAGATCCAGAGCAGCCAATCCATCAGCTTCCCCGTAGCCAATGATGCGACTCAACACAGAGGGTAGGCTGGACCAATCAGAAGCCCTCTCTGAGGAACGTGGACTAGGCTATACCCCTGCAAGGTGCCTCAGCAGGTGGCGCTGCAGCAAGCGGGCTGGGTGGTGGTGATAAAGAGGGATGCAGGACTCCAGGCATCTTCCCATAGACCACGTATCTTCTTGTTAGAAACCCCGAGGGTTTGGGAAAGCCAAGGCCAGGAGGAAGCAGAAACCCATGAGGCAAAGAAAAGACACCCGCAATAGAGAGTGGGAGGACAACAGAAACAGAAAGTCACCCAGGCCCCAAGTCCTGGCACCACCGACACCTACAGAGAGACTCACAGTGGCCAGGGCCGGCAGCTTCCTCTGGCTTCTCCATGCAGCCCTTCCAGCCCCCTCTTGTCCCAGGTCACATGTAGCCACTCCTTTCCATAAAGTGTTCCCAATGAGCCCCCACTCCTACACCAAGGAACCGAACAGAGATCAATTGCAGAGACTCTGACTTGTGCCCCGCCCCTTTCCCCCCCACCCCCCGCACTGCGCCTGCCCATCTCCCCACCACTCCCGCGGCCCCAGAGACACTCAAGAAGAGCATCAGGGGACTCCGCTAGTGAGAGGGCATGACACCACGCAGAGAGGCTCCAGCCCCTGCCCCCCAGAAAAAAGATAGAGAAGTAAGTTACATACTGTTTTCACCCTAAAACACTGTCCTGAAACCCTTTCCCTAAGAGACACCTTCCGGGCCTGCAGCTGCCGGCACTCCTCACCCACCTTTGCCTTCCTGGCGCACCGTGTGCCCACCCATGGTAGGATCTTGTAGAGGGTCAGCACCAGTTCTCACCAAGCAAACCTTCTCCCATTTGAAATGCGCCCAGCACTGCCCTCCTGGTGCCTGGCTTCCGGTAGGAAGTAATGTGTATGGGGCACAAAGGTTCAGTTTCCTCTGAAGTGAGTGGGAATATTGAGTCCCTGCTCATACATGAGAGCTCTCAGTAAATGGGAGTCTTCACTGACCAAGATTCAGAATTAGTCTCTGCTGCCCTGGCCAAGTGGCTCATTTGGTTGGAGTGTTGTCCAAACACTGAAAGGTTGTGGGTTCAATCCCCGTTTAGGCCCTGGATGAGCATGTACAGGAGGCAACCAATCAACGTTTCTCTCATACATCAATGCTCTTCTAGCTCTCTCTTTCCCTTTCTCTCTCTCTAAAATCAATGAACATACCCTTCAGTGAGGATTTAAAAAAAATTAGCATCTGCTTAGGAGATCTTAAGCTGCAAATACATGTATTCAGCTGTTATTTCTGTGTGTGTTAGTGCCCTCGCTCCCACAGGCTACGTGAGGGTAGGGACTCTGTTTAGCTCAACATCACATACCAAGTGCTGAGGAGAGGGACTGATACTCATCAGGAGCTCAATAAATCTTTGTTGAATAAATGGATGAACAATAAATACAAGTCAGCGCTTTGCAAGGTATAGGTATCATGCAGGGTAAAGAGGAATAGGGTCAAATCACTCTGAAAAATGACTCCTTTTTTAAAATTTGAGAACTCTACCTCCCTTTCTCCCCAGCTTTATGGAAATACAATCACCACATAATACTGTGTGAGTTTAAGGTGCAGAGCTCACTGATTTGATACATTTATGTATTACAAAATGATTTGCACCATAGCTGTTAACAGCTCCATTTCATCACGGTTACCAGCTTCTCTGTTGTGGTGAGAGCATTTGCAGTCTCCTGTCTTAGCAACATCCAGGCAGTGTTCGCCGAGATCGCTGTGCTGTGCATTAGATCCCCAAACACGTTCATCTTTCAACCGAAGTTTGCACCCTTTGAAATGCCCTCTTCGCCACAGGGCTTCTCTGAGCCTTTCACACGCTAAGGAGCATTTTGAATCTTTCTGGATTTTTCTGAAACGTCTCTTGGGGGGATAGCTCCCAAGCACACACTGTGAGGGATGAGCTAACTCCGGAGGCATCTTGAAAACTACTCTGTGTTTCCATCCCAAGGAAGGCTGGTGTCTCCCCAGTGATCGGTCGTCAGCTGTTCCTATACCCTCGGTCAGCACTGGTCACTGAATGCGTGCTGTTAATTTTTGGACCTTGGACACAAGATTGCCTGGAAGCTTTGAGACCTTCAGTTTTAAAAGGGAAAATGGGGTTTTAGAGATCATGTGGTTGTCCCTTTCATTGTACATTAGAAAACACTGCACTGGTCAACACTCCCCCAAGAATGTGAACTCTGAGCCTGATGCTTGAGTTCAGATCCCAGCTCCACTGCTTCTTAGCTGAGTGACCTTGGGGAAGTCACTTCACCTCTCTGAACTTTACTTTCCTTGTGTGTAAAAACAAGAAAATAAAAAACAGCACCAGTTATGAGGTTTGCTGTAGGAATTTCTTGGATGGGAAGATCACAAAATGTATCTATCAGAGTGCCTGGCACTTAATAACCACTCTGTAAATATTAGCTGTTATAGTTGCTTTTCTTTATTACATTTTGCTGGGACTAAGAATAAAGCTGAGGCTGGGTGGTCTAGTGGTTTCACATTTGAATTTCTAAGCCAAACCACCTGGGTTCAAGTCTCGGTTTGCAACTAACCAGCTGTGCAACCTTTGGCAATTTATGTAACTTGGTGTGCCTGCTCCTTTATGCCTCACATGGGGAGAACGTAGCACCTAGGTAATGGGGTTGTTAAAATTCAGTGAGTTCATATTTGTAAATGCATTTAATGAAGTGCCTGGCACAAAGTTTACGCTCAGTAAGTGTTGCTGGGAATGTGTCCTCTTGCTCCCTTCAGAGCACAGCAGAAGGCAGGCTGAATGATCTCTGCAGGCTCAGTTCTCTAGAAATGATGCTTTTCCCAGGAAGCTCTCTCCCCGAGGCCTGGCACCACGCCTCCTGCTTTGCTGTACCCCAGCTCCTGGCCCCACGCTGGCCCCAGACAGGTACTCAGGCAGGATACATGACTAAGTGTGCTATCCCCTGGGTCTAGGAGTCGTGCTGTTCCCATGGACCCTTGGCCATGCTTGTCAGAGGACAGACTTGCCATCCATCATTCTCACGAGGTGCCTGTCACCAAACACAGAAGCCCAGAGGCACAGGGTGCACAGCACCAGGCAGCTGGCTGAGCGAGCGACAAAGCCTGCGATAGCCAGTGCCTCCAGTGGAAGTCCCTGAGGCTGAACACACCGAGTCCCCATCCGGAACGTCCAGTGGTGAGAGGAGATGAACCTGACCTTTCCTCCCCAGTGTCCTGCTGTCGGGGCCAAATCTGAGAAGCCAAAGGACAGAGCTTGGCCCGATGGGACCTCAGCGCAGCCATCCACTCCGACCCACTGGCACGGAGCCCTCCTCCTGCCAGAAGGACAAGGAGAGCAGCTGTCAGTGACGTGCCAGGTTCTAACTGGTGGCAGGGGTGCCCTCCACAGCTAAAGGGTCACCTCTGGGTGGAGTATTCTTGGGACTGTCCCACCAAAGGGCCAGGAAGCTGGGGTGTGTACCCACAACTCCTCACCCCACCCCCCGAAGGCATTGGCTCTGTGGCCCTTTGACCTATCCCGTGAATGGGCGGAGAATGTCCTCAGACGGTCCAAGAAATGCAGGCAGCCATTGACATGTGTGGGCCTGTCTGTCTCTGACCTTCAGGTGCACTCTGCCTGTCCCGCCCAGCGTGCCCACAGTGGTAAACCACTCATGAACGAACCCTTTATTGCCTTTCCTGCTCCCCTGTCTCCTTTCCAACAGACCACCTGCACCAGTCCACAGCTCAGGCTCTGCCTCGGGAGGTCTAAGCTAAGACAGGGCTAAACCTAGGGCCTTTAGAGCAAAAGCTCTGCGCCCTGAAATCCGATCTGAATGCAACTTTCCCCTCAGACTTTAGTAATGTGACCTTAGGTAGTGAAGTCACTTAACCACATTTCTTCATTTGTAAAATGATTATACTAACGGCGCCCCTCTCCTAGTGTCGTCTCAGGATCGACTGAGTCCAAATACAGAAAGGGCTCAGAGCACACGTGTCCAGGAACCGAGCAGCACACACAAGGGCAGCTGCTATTTTCTGTGCACTTGGCCAGTCGAAGCCTCAGTTTGCACATCTGTAAAATAGGAGAATAATCGGTGACAAGTGCCAATACACACGCTGAGAGCCCACACAGAGGAGGAGCTCAATAAGCTGTTGTTACAAGAATGCTAATTGAGCCCTGGCCAGGTGGCTCAGTTGGTGGGAATGTCATCCCTAAACCAAAAGGCCTGGAGTCCGATTCCCAGTCAGGGCACGTGCCTGGGCTGTGGGTTCAGTCCCTGGTTGGGGTGCCTACAAGAAGCAACCAATCGATGTTTCTTTCTCACCTGGATGTTTCTCTCCCTGTCTCTCTCCTTCCCTTCCCCTGTCTCTCAAAATCCACAAATCCTTGGTTGAGGATTTTAAAAAAAAGAATGCTTATTGATAGTAATATTAATCTTTGTATCATGTGTGACCGGCCTCCAGAATTGTCCGGTAATGCTGCTGAATAACAGCGAAAGGTGGAGCTGGGCAGAAGGGCCCAGAGGCCGCGCAGGTTTCCTGCTTCCTGTCCCAAGCAGATGCCAAGGCAGTGAGTCTCTGCAGTGAGCCATCATTCCCAAGCGTCCCCATTAGTGCAGGGGCTATGGCCAAATTGCTCAGGGTGCCCAGAAGTGATGCTCTTCAAGTATTCCTATGCTCTAGCCCCTTCTATATTTGGCCTATTGCCTTCTGAGCATCAGCTCAGAGAGTTTGGGGTCAAGGTGGAGTCATTGCTGCTACTTCTCAATGAACCCAAGGCAGCCCCAGGTAATGAGTGGGTGAGACCCCTGGCAGAGGCCATGCTGAGCAGGGGTGGTGGGAGTCTCTCCACCTGGGGACACAGGTTATAAGGAAGAGGGCACTCTACCATGCAAAACCGCCCCTGCAAGCGACACAGGCAGGGCCCCTGCTCCAGGTCCCGTTGCATTGATCCTGCCAAAGAGAACTATTTCTCTGTCAGGCAGCTACCCCAGGAACCCAGGGTCCTGGCATCGCCCGCCTCACCACCCAGAGCCCTTACTCCTCTCCTCCATCAGGAAAACAAACCCACTTTAGGTACTTCCTCCAGAGGGACTTGAATGGAGGGGTTTGGTTACACAGCTGATAAGAGCTGAGCTAAGCTGAGAAGCCACGGAGGGGCTGTGAGCAGCCCAGACATCAGGAGCAGCCAGCAGCGACCACCGCTGAGGCAGGGTTCCTCTACTCAGAGCCAGGGCATCCAGGCAGAGCAAGGACCTTGATGTGTCAGCCAGCAGGAGCAGGACCGTGGAGGAAGGGGCTGGAAGCACAGAGGAGGCTCCCATGCAGGAAAGTGAGATGGAGAGAGCTTCTTCCACTGCCCACCCTGCTCTCCAGTCTTGGCCCGGGAGACACTGGGCAAAGCCGCGGCAGGAGCCAGGTGCGCGGACCCCCAGAGGTGTCTTCAGAGAAGAGCAGGGAGGAGCCAGGGCTGTCTCTGAGGAGTGCCACACCCTCTCCTCCCCTGTGTTACCCACCACGCCCCCTGCCAAAAAAGAAGTCCCTTTTCTCTCCGGGTAGCTAGGGGTCTTCAGGGACCCCTTCCCCTCACTGTCCCTTTCTGGAAAAGGCTTCTCTGCCCATCCCTACCCTGCAGCAAAGGTGGCAACTTCCTTCTCTGCAAGCGGAAGGGGAATTCCAGAGCACGTTGACTCTCACCACAGGATAAAACACTGGATTATTTCCCCGTGATTAGTCCTACCATTTCCTGCTAAGTCACTGCCTTCTTCCATAATGTTCAGCCACTTACCAGAAAAATGAATAAGACTACTTCAAGCCACATGAAAACCTGTGCAGTAATCCCACAATCCCCCAGATCGCGCTGCAGAGACCGTGCGTGTGCCACAAATGGACCACCACCTTACCCAGAAGGCCGGGGCGAGCCATCAGTGACGGGACAAGGCCACCAGGCAGCACTCCAGCGGGCAGTAACTCCATCTCCTCTTCTTCCCCAGCCCGCTCTCCCCCTTCGTGCATAGCTTGGAAGTCGACTTCCCTGGATAGGGTTCAAACATCTATACATTTTTATCAGCTTTTTAAAAATGGAAGTTAAAAGTCTAATGGGATTGCCGAGGAGAGATTGAACGGTTCCAGGGGAGGAAGTAATATGGGATAAAAAGGGGGTGTTCAGTTTCAAAGTCTTCTAATGGAACGTTGGAGAAGGCTTGCATAGAAAGCACTTGTCTCCGAGTGCCAGATTTTATTATGGATATCTGGTCAGAAAAAAAAAAGTGAAAATGTCAAGTAGAAGAAGAAATTAGGGTGACCGAGGACTTTCATGGTGGGAGGAAATGTTTAACTAAGTGCATTATTCATTTTTCATTGACTTAAATGCCAGGGGCTTTAGCTCATAGTGTGGGGCTGGCAGTAACGTCCGGGCTATGCAGTTACACTGTTTTTCCCTTTTGTAATCTCGGTTAAAGAGTGCTGGTCTTGAGGGGTCTTTGGCTGAGGGCAAATATGCTGTCTCCTCTAGGGAAACTGCCTTTTTGCTTGACAGAAAAATGGAAATGGTAACCTAATAGAACTTGAGTTTCTCTGGTTACCAGGACCTAGCGAGCCTTTAATCTCCACTGAATTACCCAGTCCCCTGGGATTGGGTGGGAGGTCTCTGAGTCAGTGAAAAGTTCACTGTGGTTTTGATGTGGGCCTGCTATTTCTTGTGTCTCCATCAAGGGCTCGGCGAGTGAGCCATTCTTGAAATCAGGCAGAAATGCCGTCCTTTTTCTTTCTGACCGTGACATACAACAGCCATTTCTCCTTCTTATCTGATGGGTTTCAAATGCTGTAGTTACTGCAAACTATTTCCCTAATTGATCCAGAATGTAGGCTAATTCCCATGCCCCGAATTGGCAGTTTATTTGTCCCAAATTTGAAAATCGTTTGATACATGTAAGACTAGTCTTGTGAGAACTGCAATTAGAGTTGTATGTAATAAACAGAACCACCCGCACCCACCCCCGCCAAAAAAAGTAGAGGAAGACTATGAACTCTGACTCAATCATACATATGTTTTTAAAATCTTACAAACATCGCAGTAATAATCATGATATTGACAAAAAAAAGAGTAGACGCAAACATTTATTGAGACAGTACCTGCCAGGTACCATACTGAATATTTTACATACAGAAGGCACTGGATCTTCCTAATCGTTCATGTAAGAGGCACGGATACGTTCCCAGAGGTGCACAGAAGGGACGCAGCTTGTTCAAGCTGACACAGACAAGAAGAGGTGGACCCAGGACAAAGTTCTTTTCTGTTGGGAATTTACTGTCCAGTCTGGGTATAGAAATTATGGGTATCCATCCAGAGGCACTCTTTCATGCAATAACTGAGGCTGCAGCTTTATCATACCAAAACTTTCTAGTTAAGTAAGGAGTTAAAACTCAGCACCCAATTTCTTCTTCCCACTTAACACACCCTAGAGACCTGTTCCATGGCTTCCTTCCGACACTGGACACACCACTTTCATTCATATCCCATTGGCCAGAAGTTAGTCACATGACCATGCATGAGCAGCTGGGAAATGTAGTTCTTAGCTGGGCAGCCATGTGCCTAGCTAAAACACCTAGGATTCAGCTATTAAAGAAAAGGGACAAGTGAATATGGGATGACAACGGGCTGTGTCTGCCACAATCTTATTCATCAGTATGTCCCCAGCATCTATACCAATCTCTAGTACATAAGTCCTGAATAAATAAACCCACCTGTCACAGATTGCCAACCTCTGATAAGAACTCTAACTATTATTCCAAGGTTCTGAAAGTCTCAACATTAAATGGAAAAATTCTCTTATCAGAATAAGGAGAATGTTGGCATCCCCGTTTATAGTCGAGGGTTTAATATCCATACTCCCCTATTTCCTTATCTATAAGACCCTAATTTTAGCCATCATTCTTCCTTACACAAGAACTCTAAATAATGTATATAAATGCTCTCCACTCCAGGAAGTAGAACTTAATCCCACCCTTGGGTGTGAGCTGAACTAAATGCCTCTAATGGATAAAGAATAATAGGAACCTTCAGTGGAGAAAGCTGACAGACACTACGTTAACCAGGTGATCAAGCTAAACCTCCCAGTGCGAAGTCACGTGGATATGATGCTCCCCGCCCAATGGCGTGTAATGAGAAGGGTGCCCCATCTCCGGTGCTTCCCATGAACACGCAACTTGTCTGATCATGAGAAAAACCCAAGATGACAGACAAACCCAAGTCAAGGGATGTTCTACAAACCACCTGACCAGCCCTCTTAGAAACCGTCAAGATCGTGAAAAACAAGCAAAGTCCGAGAAATTGTCACAGTTCAAACGAGGCAAAGGATATACACAGACTAACTTCAATATGTGATCCTGGGGCAGAAAGAAGACTTTAGTGGGACAACTGGTGAAATCCGAACACTCTGGAGAAACGGCAATGTACTAATGCTGGTTTCTCACTTTTGAAAATGTGTCACGGTCACAGAAGATAGCAACACAAAGGGAAACTGGGTGAAGCATATACAGGAACACTGCACTGTCTCTGCAACTTTTCTGTAAATCTGAAACTGTTCCAAAGTGGAACATCTATTAAAATTAAAAATACCCAGCATCCCTTGCAGTTAGGATTAGCCACATGACCCTTTACTGGCCAGGGAAATGCAAACAAGATGTCTGTCCACAGAGTTGGTTTCTGGGAAAGCTATTGTGTGTGTGCGTGGTATTTTATTTTTTCTAAATAAAATCTTGGCACAGCTCTCTTTCCCTTTCTCTTATCACCTCCTCCATGTCTGAAATGCAGGCTTAACGCATGTACTAAAGACAGGAGGGCAGCAAGCCAAAAGGAGACCCCACAGTTCCTAACAAGTTCCTTCAGCAACTACGATGTGTCCATCTTCAGAATTCTTGCCACACAAGGAAACCAAGCCTCATGGTCAAGCACTGGGTCAGGTTCCTATGATATACAGCCATGTTCGCCCCTAATTTATATTAGGTGGAACCACAGGGAGTTGCCAATATTTGATTGTTTTCACCTACAAAAAATGGCAATTTTGCAAAGTTTGACCCATCATGGGTAATTTTTTTTTTGAAATGTCATTGAACCACCTTCATTGACTACAAATCTAAATAAGAAGTAGCAAACTGCCCCTCTCCAACATTTTTCCTGGGGTGAGGATTTTGCCTCTTAAGAGCCATAGTACTAGGTTTCAAATATTGTTTTACCTGGTGTTCTATCCCTTCTTGATGCTTCTGGTAAATCAGTAAAAGTCATTCTCAGCCTCTTGCTCTTGCATGCATTCAACAGTATTGAAAATCACACTGTCAGTGGTTTTCAAAAAGACTTACTTTCCCAGCAATTTCCCTGCTAGGTATATATTCAAACGAATTAAAAACAAGGACTCAGATAAATACTTGGATGTGAATGTTCATAGCAGCACTATTTGTAATAGCCAAAAAGTGGAAACACTCAAATGTCCAGAAACTGATGATGGGTAAACCAAAGATTATCAGTCCTTACAATGGAACATTACTCAGCCATGAAAAGGAATGAAGTACTGACACATGCTACAACCGGGGTGAACCCTGGAAACACTGTGCTAAGTGGAAGCAGCCAGATGCAAAAGACCAGGTGTGATTCCATCCTGTGAAACGCTCAGAATACGGGTCCCGATAGAGAAGAATGCAGAGATGGCTGCTGAGAGCTGGAGGAGGGGAGCGGGAAACAACCTCTAAGTGAATACAGAGCTCTGTTTGGGAGTGATGAAAATATTTTGGAACTCGATAAAGGTAGTGGTTGCACAACATTGTGGAACTACTAAATTCCACTGAATTGCACACTTTTAAATGATTACTTTTATATGTTGTGAGTTTCACCCTTGATTTAAAAAGCCTTTCCTCAATATTTAAAAATACGTGATAAAAGCAAAATAATTATCCTGCAAAATAACTTATAATTGAGATGAAAGAGAATAAGGTCAAGCTAGCCAAGGGCTAAGCCCTCCACGCACAGTTTGCACTGAGCGTTCCAGTTACCTCTCGTTACACAAGAGAGCACTCCAAAATGCAGCGACCAAAATCAACGACACTTCTCTGCGGGCAGATCCGCACCTTGTGCAGAGTCCAGCAGGGACCTTTCACCTCTGCTGCACTCAGCGTCATCAGAGACTCCGCACGGTGGAGACTGGAGACACCTAAAGGTCCTCTGGCACTTGGCTGGTGGTCGATGTGGAGAACTCAGTCGCGGCTGTGATCAGGACACCTACACGTGGCCTGTCCATGCAGCCATTTGGCTTCTTTACAATATGGCACCTGGGTTCCGAAGATGAGCATCCCCAGAGGTCCAGGTGGGTACTGCATCACCTTCCCCGACCCAGCCTCAGCTGTCACGTGTCATGGCTGACTGGCCTGGGCAGATGCAAGCGGTGGGAGGGGCATCCATGTAAGAGGAGTGGAGGCTCGACAGACTGGTGCATCCATTTGGAAAGTATAGTCTGTCCTGTCCATCATGCTACAGGTCTTTATACTCTTGCACGAAAAGGACCAAAACGGGAAGTGCTAGGAAGAAGCCTAGTTAATAAAGCGTAACTAGAAATCTAACGGTAGTTTGGGGTTGATGATGGAGACGGTCTCTGGGTTTTCACCATAGAACTTAGCAGTCACTCCTCTGCACGCTTGTTGATGTTAAAGGATCGTGGGGAAACATCCAGCAAACGTCGCACGCCGCTGAACCCCATCATTGGAATGGCAAAGCTCTCTCACCAGCAGCCTCTCACTTACAGCTGTAATGAACAACCCCCGGGCCCATTTCTCCCAGAGACGTTTTGCGCGCTCCGCATACACTGCAAACTGACTTAAAACGTTAAGCACATCTGTGTTTATCCAATCAATAACTTTTCTCTTCCAAAAAAGAGAGAGGAGAAAGAAGAAGAAAAAAATCTACCCAAAGTTGTTTGGGTTAAATGCCAGCGTTTTCATCTTAGGGATGAAAACCACTTCCTCCTAAGACCAGACTTCCTGAAAACATGCCCTTAGGTCAGCTGGTGAGTGTTGAGGAAGCAGAGGAACCCCCACTGTTCAGTCTTACCCCATAACTCAGCATCCTTCTGAGGCACCCCTCTGCACAAAGTGGACTTAGTCCTCCCTCAGGATCCCCCCAGATTTCTGCAGCCTCCTGAGTGGGGCCCCACAAATCGCAGGGAGCCTAGATGAGAGCGGAGGTGGAGGACTGTCAGCAATTCTCCCTGAGCAGCAAATGCAGAGCAATTCCCACGACGCCCGGATCGACCGGCCCTCCCGTCCCATCTGCCCTCTCTTTCTGTAAACACGCCCACTTTTCTCTGTAAACGTCAGTGTGTGCACTTCCCGCAGAAAGCAGTGGAAGGTATGAAGAGAGACAAGTCAAAGCCTGCCGCTCTCGGGGCTGATTAAGGAAAACATGATCCACTTTGTACTATTTGGTGCAGAGGTGAGAGGTCAAACGGGGCTGTGACCCACAGCGCACCCTCTCCAGCCCACCCCACCCCCTTATAGCACAGAAAATATGAAGCAGAGATCTCTCACATGTAAACCAATCTTCTAACAAAAATCAGAATCGTAAGCCCTGTGTGTTATGTGTTTCTCATCACGATATAAAGATCTGCGACTCTCATTTGGTTGGTGTTATCATCATGTTGGTCCCTAGTCGTTATTGGAGAGGCATTTTCCAATCTGTGGGAGCAAAGCTGACACCGAACTCTGGGATGATTAAAGATAATATAGCGGCCTGTGTCCGTGCTGAGCATCCCCCAGCCCCACCAAGCGGGCTGGCTGCCGATTATTACACGGAGGGCCTCGTGAGAGATAGACAAGCTACTTGGAGAATGAAAGCATGTTGTTTGGTGCCTCCACCCCCTTCTCACTTCAGTGGGGTGACGTGTCCATCAGCCCCATCTGGAGTGACTGTACTTCCTGTGGGAGACATGTGCCTGGAGCCCAGGTGCTGGCTCTGGGATGGGTCCCCTACTGCAGAAGAGAAAAGGGATGCAGTCTCCCGAGTCCACCTCTGTGGCGCCTCCCACTGGAGGGGTTGACCTTTAATCTTCCCCACAGACCATCTGGGTTCATTCCCAATGTTTGCATCAGCACCCCCCACCCCCCACCAGCTCCTGGGTTATTCCTTGCCTACACATTTACTTCCCAGGCTGGTCGGCTGCAGCCAACTCAAGCCACTGGGTTCTGGGCCACTGAGCCCCCAAGTCTGTGATCTGCTCAGTTCCAAGTCTGTCCTGAACACTGATGCGCCAATGCTGAGCTCAGCACGCGGCAGAGAAGGGCGAGCGAGGCAGATGCAGTCCTGGACTCCGGAGTCCATGACCTAGTGAGTCACACAGTACAAGCCACATTGAGACTCATTCCAGGGCTGAGGCATGAGCAGGAGTCTGACCAGCCAAGGAAAGGGTAGATGATATAGGCAGAGAAAACAGTGGTGGAAGCATGTATCTCTTTAAGTTCTTGCACCAGCTTCCTCACCTGGAAAATGGAGAAGGTAGTTACCTGGTCTTGACCCCTCCACCTGAGCCCCCTGTAGGCTCTGCTCACTACACATGGGCTAGACCAGGGACGTCAAACTTATTCTCACTGGGGGCTGTATCAGTCTCACAGTTGCCTTCCAAGGCCCAAATGTAAGTTTAGGACTGTGTAAATGTAACTACTCCTTAACAGTTCAGTGAGAGCTCAGCACTGCTGCCTGGTAGAAACAAGGTGCTGAGCCGGATATAACAAGGTGGAGGGCCAGACTCGGCCTTGTGGGCCTATATTTGCCACCTGTGCACTACAGTGATTCTTCTAAACCTGAGTCAGATGTTCTTCCGCTCAAAAGCCTCCAGTGGCTTCCCACTTCACTCTGAATGAGTAAAGTCTTTGCAAGATCCACAGACGCTGGCTCCTCTCGCCCACCTCTCCCACCTCCTCTTCTTGGCACCCCCACTCTGCCCTGTCTGCCGCAACCACACTCACCGTGGCTGTGTGCAGGCAAAGACGCCTGCCTCGGGGCGTTCGCACTGGCCGTTCCTTTCCCGCTGCCAAGAAGTTCTTTGCCAGACACCCGCCTACCTCACACCCTCCTTCCACACGCCCCTCAGAACTCTTTTAAGAGATCGCAGCTGATCTGAGAGATACACACTCTTTTCTTAAATAGTATTACATATATTGGGTGCACAGGTTCAAGGTCATGACTAACTGCACGTTTGTACATGACTAATGTTCAGCCATAATGTTTAAGCTGTCAGTTTAGTTGTAACACATGTTCCGTGAGGGTGTGTATTTCTCAGATACACATGCCCTATGCTGTAAATTTTTTGACCACGACTTCTGCAGGGTTAAATGACTTCTTCTGAGAGACTGTCCCTAGCCCCTTGTGTGACATCACTGTCTCCTCTCCCCCATCCTGGCTTTATTTGCCTTGGTAGTACTTTCTGCCCCTCGGTACAAGCTACCTTTTTCTATTCAGTGTCAGGCCTCCTCCAGCTTGTTCACGGCAGTACCCCCGCACATAGTCCAGTGCCTGGAACACAGTGAGGACCTCCAAGATGGCCCTTAGTGGCCCATGCCCTGTCTGGCCCTCATGGAATCGGGGCTGTTCCGGGCTACCAGTACACTGCCAGGAGGTAATGCAGGTGACTCCTGAGACTAAGCCACAGAAGGCCTCATGGCTTCCGCGGTGGGCTCTCAGAACACCTGACCTGGAGCCCTGAGCTGCCATGTACGAAATCCAGAGTGGCCCAGCGGAGAACCTACATGGAGAGAGACAGATGCCTGCTCCGCCCCTTCCGTGCATCCGGATAAGGCCTCGGACAACGTGGAGCAGAGGCAAGGGATCCCTGTGAGCCCTGCCCAAATCGCAGACTCATGTGCAAAAGAAAAGATTCCCATTGTTTCAGAGTCATTTGTTACAAAGCAATGGATAACAGAATGTCTGCCAGATAAATCCTTATCGCGGGGTCGGCTCCTGGGAGACACCACCCCGACTAGTTGTGAGTGTCAAATGAAGGAGCATGCACAGTGTCTGCCCTCCTACACACCCGCCAGGGGCTCACTGTCCATGCTGTGTGTCAACCTACCCTGGGAAGCTTTACAGACACGTGCACGACGCTGTAGTTCAGTGCACCGCACGGCGTCTGCGCGGGCCAGAGGGAGTGGAGATGTTGGCAGCTGGGAGGGCGCACGGTGAGTGGGGAGAGTGGCTTGAACCAGGCCTTCGCAAGATGCTCGGTATTTCTCTTGGACCAGAGTCAGTGATTAAAATGTAACCAGAGGTACGTATTACTCACATGAAATGATGCTTTGTACAAGGTCACAGAAAATTGAAATCACCTGGCAGGAAGACCCTGGGGCCGGGGGAAGGTGCTGTGTTGGGGGACCACGGATGGCGGCTCGGCTCGGCTCAGCCCCCGACCCCAGCAAGGGAGCCTCCACAGAAGCGAGCTGCAGATGTGGGGAGCAGGGGGCCCAGCCTTTAAAAGAGGCCAAAAGTCAGGATTCCAACCCGGAATGGACAGACACACAGCAGGGGAGCTGCCAGGATGGAGAGTGATTAGGTTTTTTGATGGGAGACTCCGGAGGAGACAATGAGATCAAAAGAGGCCTCTGGGTCACAGGCCCAAGATCCCCACCCAGACCAGTGCTCTGTCTCTGGCTTCCGGGCCGGCCCGGGAACTGGGATTTTCCTGCCCGGTGACTGTCTCTTCTCAGACCCTCTGGGAGGTCGGGACACACTCCCCCATCATGGAAAGGCTGCAGTCACAGAGGGCTTATGCTGTGACTCCACGCTCAGCATTTCCTATGAATCATCTCATGTTTTTTAAAGACTTTATTTACTTATCGTGTAGTGAGAAGGGAAGGGAGGGAGAAAGAGAGGAAGAGAAATATCGATGTGCGGGAGAAAAACTTCGATCGGCTGCCTGTCGTGTGTGCCCCAACTAGGGACAGAACCCACAACCCAGGCAGGTGCCCTGACCGGGAATAGAACCAGCGACTCTGTATTTCCGTACGACACCCAACCAGCTGAGCCACTCAGGTCAGGGCTGAATCATCTCATTTACCCCCCGCCACACCCTTAGCCTCCCCACTCTCCAGAGGGGCAAAGCAAGCCCCAGAGGCTCAGCCAATTGCACCAGCTCGTCACTAACGGAGGGAGCTCTTAACTCACACCCAGGTCTGTCTGCCACCAAAGCCCATTTTTTTAAATCACATTTTTGAAATGTTGTTTACATATAATAAAAGGCACATGTGTTACACGCTTGATAAATTTTGCCATGTGGCTCATCGAGTAACCACCATCTCGACTAAAAGAGAGAGAGCGTTCCCATCGTCCCAGGGACTCTTTGGGCCCCGTTGCAGTTCACTCAGACCCTCCTCGTCTTGGCCCTGGGCGGTCACTACTGATTACTCTTTCTGTCCCAGAATCGTCACCCAGCATGAACACTCAGGTGTCTCTGCTCACTCAGTGCCGCAGTGCAGCACTGTTAGGGGAGCCCTCCTTGTCACGTGCGTCAGCACTCAGTGCCACCCCGTTGGGTGGGTGTGCCCAGCTCATGTACCCACTCAGCTGTGGTTGGGCACTGGGGCTTTTTTCCAGGGTGGGCTGCTAGGAATGAACCTGCCATGAACATTTTAATCCAAGTCTGTGTGACTATGTCTCCATCCTGCTTGGGTAAATACCAGGGGTAAGACGGCTGGATTAACTTCACGAGAGATTGTCACACTGTTCTCCAAAGTGGCTGAGCAGCGTCACACGCTAAAGCCTATGTGTGTGACTGCTGTGCCTCTGGCCAGTCTCTGAGACCAGGATTGTCGCCCTTCCTCTGCTGTGGCCTTAGACTACCGACTGCATCTCTTAGGATGGGGCTGCCCTCCTCTGGGAACCCACATTTGGACCTATCCCAGACAAACTGAAGGTGAGTTCCGGGGCTCTGGAGGCGCCCCTTGCTTCCCTGACGCACTGCCGTGGAGCTGAGCCACTCCTTCCACTGCACAAGCACATCCACAAACACCTGGCTTTGAATCCCAGCTCCAGCCCTTGCATCCCACAGCTGTGGAGCCTCACTGAGCCCCTTTGTTCTAGGAGCCTCAGTTTTCCTGTCTGCAAAGTGGGAGTGGTGTGTGTGTGTGTGTGTGTGTGCGTGTGTGTGTGTGTACCGTGAGCCCTCACTGGCATTTAGACTCGGCCAAGCGGTCTGATGCACAAGTGGCCACCAGCCTTTGCTCCCCTGGGTGAAGATGCGTGGGGAGCAGCCTGAGTTGCTGCAGTTCTTACAGCACTTAAAGTTCAGATTCGAGTGAGAGGGGGAACTCAGTGACACAGAGGTCCATTCCCAGCCTGGCCTTATGCAGAGGGTCCTTGTCCCATAGCATCTGGGGGCAGGGGGGTCCTACCAGGATATACCCCCAGCTCTGCATTTCCCCTACCCCTGGGTGCCCCAGGGCCTTGCCACCTAGGAAGAAAATGGGTCTATTGGATAATCAATTGCTTCAGAGCTTTGGAATCAAAAGACTTAGGCTCAAACCCCAGCCCTGCTGTTGACTTTGGTCAAGTGACTTAACCTTTCTGGGCTCCCTTCTTCATCTGTGTAAAACAGGAATGATAAGGAACCCTCTACAGATATTGTGAGGATAAAAGGGGGCATGATATGCACCAAACAAATATCATTATCTTGAATTGTGGTGGCTTTAAGGAAATACATGTTAAGGAATGGGTAGAATTTTGAGGGAAGGTTAAAAATTTAAAAAGAAATCAAAAGGAAAAATAGTTTCAACTTTTCAGAAAACACCCAGATTCTCTCAGTGGAAATCCATCTTCCAGCTGCGACAGCACCACCCCTGGTCTTCCAGGGAGTCTGAGTGGGAAACGGTGGTGACGGACCTGGAAACTGCATCCAGGGCTGTCAGAGCAGAGATGGGCTCCCAGCCTCCAGGGAGGCGGGTTCCATCCAGTCTGAACAGACCTGGGGTGTTTTGCTGGGTGCTCAGGATTGTCTAGACGTGGCCTGGCCGTGTCCTAGCATGCGAAACTCTACTGTGGGGCTGACAGCTCCATTTGGCAACAGGCTGGGCTGAGTGATTGGCGCCAGGACGGAGAGGATGACGAAGTGCTGAAATCTCCCCGAGATGGTGTCATATCAGATTGTGCGGCTGCCAGCTCCCGGCCCCGTGCTCAGCGAGCGCGTCCTCAGCAACCGATAGAGAGATAGGAGGGCCGATAATGACAGCCATCAGCCCGCGGACCTGGCTAGGAGGGTCCTCGGGGCTGGGTGAGCCGTCCCTCCCCAGGTGAGCCAGCGTGGGTGGTGGGAAGGAGCCCCAGACTGGGAGGAAGGCTTCGTGTCACTGACGAGGGATGGGAGAAGCGGCTAAGCGATGAGGAGTGAAGGCCCTGGTGTCATTTGCACAGCGTGGACCTCCCTTGTATCCTGACCTGGAAGGATGGATGGATGGATGGATGGGTGGATGGAGGGAGGGATAGGAGGGAGGGATAGGAGGGAGGGATAGGAGGGAGGGAAAAGGAATGGATGTAGATGATAGACAGACACATTCAGGTGGTTGTGTGGACAGATAAATAGCAGATGGGAAACAGGTGGAGAGAGACAATAGATGATAAAGCTAGATATAAACATAGACAAAGTTATAAATATAGATAATATAGGTGGATATATATATAAATTTTAAAATTTGAGCAATAACTGCATAGTTGATTATTTTGAAAAATTACTTAATTTTTAGGTGTGAAAATGGCACTGGACAGAGAGTAGGCCTGGCCAGTCAAAATCTTCATGAGTTTAATGTGCGTTTGCCAAGGAGAGGTCTCTTCTCCTTACCTCTGGGGTCTCTAGGGCCCAGGAGCAGCAGGACAGAGAAATAAACAAGATCATCAGCTGGCGTGGGTGCGTTGTCTCCTGGGCGCCCACCTCAGTGCGGGGACACAGAGATGACCGAGGCAGGGCTGACGGCCCCAGGTCCCACTGTGTGGCCCGGAGCCATCGGCCATGGGCAGCTCGTTAAATGTGGCATCAAAAGTACATGAAATGAAAAATTCAGTTCCTCAGTCACACCAGCCACACTTTCAAGCGTCCCGCTAGCCACATGTGGCAGCCGCCCGGGACAGCGCGGTTCTAGGGAGTCGTCGTCTGAGAACAAACACAGCATGGCCAGGGCGACGCGCCAAGAGGTGTGGCGAGGCCAAAAGGGAGTGAGGATGGTGAGCGCTGAGCACGCGGCCGTGGCGGTGGAGATCAGACTCAGACTTGTGTTCGGGGAGCCTCCCCATTCCATTCCCCTCAGAGCTCCTGTCTAATGCAGAAGGCAGGCGCTACCCAGCCAACCCATTATGTTTACTTATGCATGACGGCAGCTTCCTGTTGACCAGCCACTAGCAGCGGACCATCCACTGACTTCCCAAGTTACAGCCGCTATGTCTGGGGGCTCTGGGTCTGCATCTGCACTTCCTGTCCAGTCCACGTTTCTGTGTGTATCCCATTGTCTCTCCCCAAGTTCCCATTCCCAGATGCCCACTTATGTATACCCAGCATGCAAAGCAGGCCAGCAATGCCACCGATTTCCTTCTGGTGGCTGACGACCATAAATGGCCTGAGCCTACAGCCCAATTACAGATCACCACTAACTACTCCAGACCCTTCCACCCACTCACTTAGACCCAAGCCCTGACACCCCAACGCTCTGCTTTCTGTCCATGACTCCATTCCCACATAACCTAAATCTAAACCATAGCTTTTCATCGTTTCAGTATTTGCTGGCGACAGGAGGAAACCAAGGATGGCCCTCTCTACGATGAACCACGGTGACAGTGTCTCTTTCCAGGAGGAAAGGAATTTCTGCTCAGCGTGGACCCGATGCCCACATCCCAGGTTTCAGATTGACCTCAAATCCTTTGAGATTTAAGGTGGTTTTCCATTTTGGCTGCATGTTTATTCAAGGTTGGATGGAAACTGGCTGCTTAAAATGAATTTTAAGGTGTCTAGGCTCCAAATGGCTGCCTTATGGCAGACTTATGGTGACTCAGTTTCTCCACTCACCTGGTTGGCGTGGGTCTGGAGGAGGTAACACAAATGTTGATCCTGACACTAACATGATGAGGGCAGGGACGGGCTGGCTTTGCTGGGGCTGAGAGCTGTGGGTAGAATTAATCCAATGGAGCCCCCAGGAAGGTCTGTTGGGGCAGGAGTTGCCGGGGCAGAATGACCTCCAGTGGCTGGATGTTCGGTGACGCAGGTGCAGCTGTGGAGACGAGAGCACGGTGCTGGGCAGCAGGTGGCGGTCAGGGACCAGGAACTCCGGCAGGTGGGCAGGGTTCAGCCCAGGAGTGGGAGGGCAGCCGCCGGAGGCAATGAGGCTGGGTCCCACTCGCAGGGTCTTCCGCGATGCCAGAGTCGGGGACAGGAGTCCAGATCCTGGAAGGACTGAGGAAAGTCCGACAGAGCCCCAAGCCTGGGAGAGATGCAGCACCAGGGCCATGACATGGGCCCACGGTAACGAGGCAGAAAGACACACGCTGAGACCGAAGGAACCCTGGTGGACCTGTGGTCATGAGGAAAAGGCTAACAGCCGGTTGCTGGAACTTACTGGCACCAGAGATGAATTTAATGTACGTATTTGCCCTAGAAAAATTTTGAAGTGACCGTGGATTCTTCCCAAAGCCCCATGTGTGCCAGGCCCTTCACAAGGCAAGCCCTGGCCTGTGGCGCACCCCATGGGGCCCGCACTTCCCCATCACAACACCAGACGGACACATGATTCCTCCACTCTGCGACTCTTCCCACACTCACAGCCCCATGGGTGGGGCCTGGCCGGGCTTGTCCAGTGTGCACTCAGGCATTTGGGATTGGCAGCAGGTACCTGTGAGGGTCTGTGGAGAGAGGGTGAAAAGGGAGGCGTGGAAGGAGGGAGAGGGAAAAGGAAAGAGTGTGGGGGGGGAGCAGGAAGGGAGGGTGGAGAGACAGTAGGAAAAGAGCAGGTGTGAAGGGAAGGAAGAAAATGAGGAAGGAGGGAAGGAGGCCGTGAGAAAGGGAGGTTCCAATCCCAAGACAACCTCAGCCGCTGTGCCGCTGTGACCTACCTGAGCTTTCTTTGGCGGGGGTGCCGGGAACGTGCACACGCCGGCACCTTAGGGAGCTGCTGGGAAAAGTGCAGAGCATTTCAAGAGAGTGAGTGCCCTGGCTGGGGTGGCTCATTTGGTTGGGGGGTTGTCCTGGTGCATTGAAAGTTTGCCCAGTTGGGTTCCCACTCAGGGCACATGCTTAGGTTGCGGGTTTGATTCCCAGGTGGGACGCATGTGAGAGGTAACCACTCAATTTCTCTCTCTCTTTCTCACGTAGATGTCTCTCTCTCTCCCACCCACCCCCCTTTTTTTTCTCCAAAAAGCAATGAAAGCATGTCCTCAGATGAGGGAAATTTTTTTTTAAATGCAGCAAGTAGAGAACCGACAGTAAGATAAAACGTTCACCCTTCACCACACTGTCGCACCCATCCTTGGAAACACTCCTTTCCCTCTGGGTTTCTCGAAGCTGTAGTTTCTTCTGGTTACAGAGTTTGGACGGTTCAGCAACGTGAGAACACCGGGGAGGACAATGGAACCTGCTGTCACCACACTTGCTTCTCACCACCAGGTAAAGCAGGTGCTTTTCTAGGGTCTTATTGTTTCATTAATTTAAAATGAGACTGTGTTTGTTCCAACAGGAGAGAGGAAAAAGGGACTCCCGAGTTCTCAATTGCGGTGCAAACAAGAGAGAACAAGTAGCCCTCCGGTTATATTTGTAGCCTGGGAAGCCCTGGCAAAGCCGGGACACGGCAGAGCCGTGCTCCGGCTACGAGACTGAGGTGAATGGTACAGCCCAGGATGCTTTTCCCGGCATGCATGTGTTACAGGGCGCTCTGAACTCGGGGCACCTATGAGAAGGGCTGTTGCTGTATTTGTTCAACAGGGACAACGGCACCTAAAGTCAACTGGACAGCACCAGAAATTCTGTTTTAAAAACAATTAGAAAACTATGAGTCTTGGCACCTGTGAAAGCATAGCAGGGTAGACCAGGTAGGGAATAAAGAAATCCATCTGGGGGAGCCAACTGGCTGAAACGACCTTTGTGAGAGGCGTCATGGTTATAGCTAGTAAAAAATGTTTAAGTACCTATCTTTTGACTTAAAATTCTTCTTCGAGAAATGTACCCTGGGAAACATGTTTATAAATGTCCCATAGTGACTGCACAAGGATTGTCGCTGCAGCACCATTTATCACAGCAGATCACTAGACGCGACCCCAACTTCAGCCAGTCGGGGGCTGGTTAGACAGACACACTGCTGCCAACAGACAGCCACCCAGCTGCTCAAGAGCAAAAGAGCCACGTGCGTGAGCATGGAGAGAACGCCCAAGTCTAGTGTGAAGTGTCAAAGGAGTAATAAAACAGAAAGTGCAGTTCGTTCCCATCTTCACTGAAAACAAGGAGCAGTGACAGTGCTGGGTGCACGTGCGATTGCATCCACGGTCTCTGGACGCGGCTCTCTGCCAGAGGGGCCTGCATCCCCTGCCTTGTCCTTCAGTGTGACTGGAAGCAAAGCAATAACTGCATGTCACTTGTTTGGTTAAGAACATAGTTAAATAAAATATAAGTGGATAAAAATAGTTACTATAAAATTACAGTTTAAAATCCCAGGGAGTTGAATAAAATTCTTAAAAAGTAAAATCTGCTATACATCTGTGATGCTTGCATTTTTTTTTAACAGATATATGTGAGTTTTGTTGGGGAAAGGGGAGTTCTTTAAATAAAGTAAACTGCCCCAAATTTTTTGGAAACTCAGCTGCTAGTACTTTTGTAAACCTTTGGAGAAGTTTATTTTATTATTATTCTCCTGGATCCGGTTTCGCTCTCTGCTAACAATAAGGTGTGGTAAATATTTGCATTCTCTTCACTCTGGAGAGAGCAAAATGAACTTTCCAGATGCACTTTCTAAGTGCTTTGAGTTTAATTTAAGGAAAGAAGTGCACCAAATATCATCAGAGCTGATAACCTGTGTGCTACTTTGCTTCCTAATTATTTTTATGAAAAATGACTAAGCCAGTTCTGGGAGGGCACTCTTCTGGACTACAGATGGCCACCTTCTCGTTGTGTCCTCACGGGGTCTCAGGAGCCAGGGATCTCTCCGGGCTCTTTCGTAACGGCACCGATCCCATTCATGGGGGCTTTGTCCTCACTCTCTCTAATCACCTCCCAAAGGCCCCCACCTCCTAATGTCGTCGTGTTGGGGGGTAGGATTTCAACATATGAATCCGGGGGGGACACAACATTCAGACCATAACACTGTCTTTTAACACTGATTTTCTCTCTGTTGGCTCTCCTCTCAGACAGGAAATGCCCTCATGGAGGCAGGATGGCTGCCTGAGCACCAGCCTTGCATTCTATCTCCCTGAGCTCCTCAGCCTAACAGAAAAACTCCTTTCCCAACGGTTCATGATTATTGTGTCTCTTGGATTTATATGGATCCCATGTCTGTTCCTGACCCCAGCACTGTGTCAGGGTAGGGTGTGTTTGGTCAGCCTGAATCCCCAGGCCACTCTGGACATAGAAGTAAAATACTTCCCCTGAAACCGGATGGACGGAGTGTGGAGGAGGGTGGTGCCCATGGAAAATCATGGTGCTGCTGTCAGGAGACAGAGAAATAGATACTAAGTACGCCAAACAACGGATGTCAGTCTCATCCTTGAGGTAGGACCACACCTCCCTGCACCCTCAGATCTCACTTGCTCACCCTCCTATGGAGTTAGAAGCATTTGCTGGATACTCTTTGGGGGCTGTCAACATTTATTCCCACCGCTTGCATTGCAGGGCTAGAAGACAGATTTCCCCCAGATCCCTGGCCGTTCTGCATACGTTGCATGGAAGAGAAACTTTCCTGCAAAGTCCGGTGGGCAGAAACCACTCTTGTTTCTCTGGCAGCCACGGAGGATGTGTGGGCTTTGGCAAAGGGAAGTTTTTGTAGCCAATGCTGTGCGTCCTTGAAAGCCACCCAGCTCGGGACTGCAAGACAGCCCTGTCAGCAGTGGTTTCCCACAGTTTTCTGACCTGTGGGCAATGGCACCAACTCATTGAGTCTTTGAATGACACTTAAAGTGACAAACCTGGAAGCAGGATACAGCCTGTCCTGCTTCCACCCCCACAGGTTTTCTGAAGATTTTGTAAACGACCTAATTCCCTACATCCAGTCCCTTTCTTCTGAAATATCTAGTGCGGTTTGTCTTCCTACCTTGACCCTGACTGTCATATCATACTTTGGTGGAGAATTTTAAGAAGTTCTAGTCCATCCAGACTTCTCCTTTTCTGACGAGAAAACTGAGTCCCAGAGGGGAAAACGACCTGCTGGGTTCACCGGTTTGTGGAATTTCCCCTGAGCCTGCTCTGCCGGTACCACAGCCACTGGCCACCTGTGGCTACTGACATTTAAATGAATTAAAACTAAATCAAATGTAAAATCCACGTCTTCACTTGTTCTCGCCACATTCCAAGGACTCGGTGCCACCTGTGGCCAGCAACCACCATCCGAGAGAGCGAGCACCTGCTGTCTCATGGACCACTCCCATCGTCACAGAGTGACCTGCTCGACAGGGCCATTCTAACTGATCATATCCTCAATCTCTGGCCCTTCTGACACCGAGTTTCTTCTTAGTGAGTAGGAGCACTGGAAGGGCGACTTGTCCAAACCCTTCATGTTACAAATGGAGAAACTGAGACCCAGATTCAAAGAGTGACTCGAGTTGCCCCGGGGGCCCAGCGAGGCTGTATCTCCACTGATCTGAGGCATCCAGCAGCTCAGAGCAACGATGTAGGTACCGCAGTCACGCACAGCACACATGGTAAGAGGAAAGAGAAAACGAGTAGTTTTTCTTATAACTAACCCATTAACATTGATTTTTCAATGGGCTCAGCTAACTGCTTTTTAAACAATAGGGTGATTTTCTTTTTAATTCCCCAAATACACCACGCTTTGCATCTGACTCAGATTCCAAGCTTCTAAGTAGAACTTGAAGTGCGATCCGCAGGGACGTGCACCCTGCGTCACCGAGTCAGGGCTTCTGCTGTGGGTCACAGGGCGTGACTGTCCCCTGTGAGCTGGCCACCAGGGGTGAGACCCCGTCCAACAAAAGGACTTAACTGGGATTTCTCAACTCACTGTGGGAAAGCATTTCCTTCCAAGGAACCATAGTGTTTTCGAGGCAGAAATAATTATTTCTTAGAACAATTTTTCCTCTTTATGGCTTCTTGGGAAGAATGCCCAGCTCTGGGCACCGGAGGGTCCAGGATGCCCCCCTTGGGGGCAGGGAGGAATATCGTGGGACACAGTGTGTGCAGCCTCTGCCACGAGAGAGCGAGGAGGACGATGGAGGAAGGCAATGTGCTTTTCTTCAACGTAAGCTTTCCTCCCCACAAACAGCATCAGGGACTGTCGGAAGCTGGGCGTCATTCCAAAGGTTAGAGACAGGGCCAAAACATATCATTTTAGCCTTTTCAGATGGTCACTTCTGTCTCTGAAATGTTAAATACTGTCTCACCACAGTTGCAAAAGTCCATCCCTCAAAACAGAGCCTGGCGGCAGAGCATGTGCCATCCCCTCGGCACCCCGAACTGTGACGTCCCCTCACCAGGCTTCCGTGACCCAGCCCAGCCTTCTTCTCGCCAAGCTCGTATCAGACAAACCCTTCCTGTCTCAAAGTGGCCAGCCACTCTGGCATGTTGTTTGAAATCGTGTGGCTCACTCCTCCTAGCAACCCTAGGGGGCAAGGTTTACGATTCCTAATTTTCGAATGAGAGAGAAAGGCTCCAGGAGGTTAGGTGACTTGCCCAGGGCCATGCAGCTGGGAAATGTCAGGCCAGCAGCCCCACCCGGGTCTCCTGGCCCCGGACCCAGTGCCCTGCTGCTCTGTCAAAACACCGCAGGGAACCAGCCCCGAACCTCATGAGCCTTGTCACTGCGACCTACAACATATGGCAGTGAGTGAGTCAGGAGACGAAGCATTTATCTATATTTGTCCTGCACTCGAGTCAGCTGCCTCCTCCTAGGGCAGCAGCTATACCATCAGAGTAGACACAACAAACTTTTAATAACTCTACGCAGCTTGAAACCAGAAGTGTATTTTTACTCTTGTGAGTCACCCATTTATTTGTCAATAGAGGCCAGTAAAGGGAAAGGCCCCAGGGCCATTTATAAACAGACCATAGTCCTGGAGACATCCCTTGGGAAGCCAAGCTATTTAGGAATGCGCTTGTCCTGGAAAACAATGCCCGGGAGCAGACGGGCTGCTGAGGGCTCTCTGGGAAATGGGTTGCTGGGGCACGCCAAAGGCCGAGGGGCCGCTCGGAGGCAGGCAGGATAGGATGGGGCACACAGGCCTCAGACAGATCCACAGCCCGGCTCTACCATGTAGGGACCATGGAGGCAAAGTGACTCACTCCTCTGAGCTTCGGCTTCATCATCTGCGAAGTGGGCATGATGGTGCCAGCTTCACGGGGCTTTGCAAAGACTAGAGGAGATCAGTTATGTGAGGATCGGTTCTCAGATGCCATCTGTGCTGGTGATGAGGATGCTGGCAGGACTGTGATGATCGTGGGCTGGGAAGGGAGATTTGTTTGGTATTCAGTCTCCAAAAAATGAACTGCACTAGCTGAACATGTACTATGTGCCAGGTGCTCACCATGTGTTGAGAGAGACGGGGGGAAATGTGTATAAATGGAGCCTCTCTGAAAAGAGTGACCGGAGGAACGGCAGCTCTGCCTCGCCAGGGTACCGTCTGGCAGGGTCTAACCGAAGCTTCAAATGCAGGCACCCCATGGCCAGCCGTCCCTTTTCTGGGTATGTACCCAACAGAAACAGGGTTTATGTGCTTCAGGAGAGCATGTGCAGGAATGCACATAGCAACCTGCCTCCTCACATTCAAGAACTGCAAACAACCCAAGCTTCTGTCAACAGTAGAATGAATAGATCGTGGTTTGCTCTCAGAGGGGAATAGTATGCTGTGATGAAAAATGAACGAATCACTGCCACACAGTCCCATGAATGAGTCTCACATCATAATGCTGAGGACAAGAAGCCTGACACAGAAGAACATATACTGTGTGATTCCATTGATACGACTGTCCAGAGAAATGAATGAGGCTATGGTGGTAGAAGTCAAAGGAGGGTGGGGAAGGGCACAGAGGAACTTTCTGGGGTGATGAAAATATTCCATCCACATCATGATCTGAGAGGTAAGCAAAAGAGAGTACAGATGTGTAAAATTTTGTGTATGCTCTCCCTATGTATTTTTTAAAGAGGACTACATAATCATAGAACTGTTGAGACTGGAAAATATCTGATTGCTGAGATCAGTCTGTGACCCAGGGGCCAGGAAGATAGTAAGAGTGGCTGACATGGGCCAGGTGTAAGGCAGTAGACACTAGGACGCTCAGATTGCAACCTAGGATAAGATCCATGAGATACAATGTGCTTCAAAACGTGTAATTGAACCGAAGAAAACAGGCAAGGCTGCGAGTCTGTGCCCTCTGTATTGAATGCTCATTTCACAGCTGGGTGACACAAAGGCATGTGCCCAAGCTGGTTGCACCAAAATCATCCATTTTCATTAGAACTGTTCCTTCAAATAAAGTAGTTCGGAGCCCTGGCTGGCGTAGCTCAGTGGAATTGAGCTCGGGCTGCGAACCAAAGTGTCGCAGGTTCGATTCCCAGTCAGGGCACATGCCTGGGTTGCAGGCTACAGCCCCCAGCAACCGCACACTGATGTTTCTCTCTCTCTCTCTCTCTCTCTCTCTCTCTCTTTCTACCTCCCTTCCCTCTCTAAAAAATTAATAAATAAAATCTTTAATATATATAAAAAAAGTAATTCGGTATCCACTCCCCCTCAGAAAAGACATTGTCCTACTCCTGCCTCCATCCGAAAGCCTGACGACTCCAGGGAGAATTCACTTAACCTCTTTTGGTGCCTCAGTTTCTTCATCAAATGGATAATGGTTCTTGAATGCCACCTTCTTGTTCACAGAAACTCCAACTTCATCTTTGCCATCCCCCCCACCTGAGTGCCTCACTCATGGAAGCTACACAGCAAATGTTGCTTGGTCAAATTAATTAATCAATTAATCATTCTTAATCATATCAAAGGGAGGCTCTGAGAAATAAATGGTAACCGTGAAAGCACTTCATAAGATTATCTAAATGGTAGGAGCTGGGTGGGACAGTCTGTTATAGGAAGCCAAACTAGGAAGGCAGCTTCTCTCTCCGGACCACTTCTGGTTGGCCATTGCAAAGCAGTGAGACCCTTCTAATATCTGTTTGCAGCCTTGGCTTGTGTGGCTCAGTGGACTGAGTGCTGGCCTGCAGACCAAAGTCTTGCCAGTTCAATATTCAGGGCACATACCTGGGTTGCAGGTAGGGTCCCCTGTTGGTAGCGTGTGAGAGGCAACCAATTGATATTTCTCTCACACATCGATGTTTCTCTCCCTCTCTTTCTCCCTCCCTTCTCCTTTCTCTAAAAACAAATAAACAAAATTAAAAAACACTATCTCTTGGCAGACATCCTGTTTTCTAGAAAGCAAACTGTCCAAAATGTGTTTTTAAATGTGATTTTAACAAATGTCTATCAGAACACTTTTGGTTACAGGTGACAAAAATACAACACAATCTGGTTCCAGTAAACCGGCTTAAGGATTTATCAGCTCCTTTACTCAAGTATCAGGAGCAGAGTGAGCCTTGAGTTTCAAATGCTCACACTCTCTCTCTCCTGCTCTTTTTTTCTTCCAAGAAAAAAGAAACCATCAGACTACAACTCAAAAAAGGGAAAACTTTCTCACTGGGTGACTCTCAGGTCAGCTGCATGTCAGCTCCATCCACCCCACCCACTGGCTGCGACCACAGTCCCGGGCTCCTCCATCCTTCCACAAAGAGTAGTTAGTTACCTATCAGTTCCAGCGAGAAACACCCTGCCTGGGATTCTGACCCCATAGGAATCACATGTCTGAGGCTGAACCAATCACTGTGGCCCAGGGGTGGAGTCTGATACAGAGGTAACTACTGGAGGAGTCTCTGGTCAGCCTACTGAAACTGTTTTTGGTCCCTCAGAGATTTGTGGTTTTCCTTTCAGTCTCTACCCAACTGCCTGCATTGTGTCCTTTTATGGTTCCAGAAGGATGTTGAATGAGCGGGAGAATCAAGAAGACAGCGTAAAGACTATCTGAAGGAGGAGGCGGAGAGAAGAAATGCCGGCTAGAGGAATGCAAAGGAGATGCTGCCTTTTGACCCAGAGATCCTGCATCTGGGAATATGCCCAAGGGAACCTGAAACACTAAGCACCCCTATGTTCCTGGCAGCATAATTACAGTTGCCAAGATACAGAAGCAACACAGTGTCCATCAATAGATGAGTGGATAAAACAACTGTGGGACGTTTACAAATGGAATACTACTCAGCCATAAGAAAGAAGAAAATTTTACCTTTGCAACAGTACCCGGAGGGACCTGGAGAACTTTATGCTAGGTGAAATAAGCCAATGAGAAAAAGACAAATACCATATGATTTCACTCATATGTGGCATCTAATGAACAAACTGAGCTAACAAGCAACACAGAGACAGACTCATAGATGGAGAGCAGAGGACAGCTATGGAGCGGGCAGAGAGTGAGAGGTGCAGGGATTGAGCAGGAGGAAAAAGGGCTCATGGACATGGACAACAGTGAGGTGGTTGCTGGGGCGGATATAAGGGGTCTAAATGGTAATGGAAGAAACACAATTAAAAACTGAAAAAAAAAGAAGAGAGCATCAAGTCTACTTGAAGGGGGAGGAGAGAAGAAATGGTGGCTGGAGGAGTGCAAGGAGATGATTAAATTATGCATAGTCGTTACTATTGACAGACACTCTCACATGTCCCATCTCTTTGCTCCTCAGCTAAACTCCTGGGGGTGGGGGGGAGGTGGGGTGTCAGGGCAGGAATTGCCCTCTCCACTCTCCAGGTGAGACTTGGAGGTGAGGTGGAGAGGTGACTTGGCCTGCATTTGCTTATCAGATGACGAGGAGAAAGAAAAAGGCCCAAAGTTGCTCACTGTTCCCCGAGCTCTCCCTCCCCCCTGCACGGCCTCCCAAACATCAGCCACTGCCCCAAGGGTGGTGTTCCCCGTAGGACAGACCGCCATTCCAGTATTTGGTGAATGTTTGCCTTTAAGTCAGTTCATGCTTTTTTAAAATATTTTTTTCTCATTTTTTCATTTTTAGAAAGAGGGGGAGGGAAGGAGAAAGAGAGGGAAACATCAATGTGTGGTTGCCTCTTGTGCGCCCCCTCCTGGGGACGCAGCCCACAACCCAGGCACGTGCCCTGACTGGGAGTTCAACTGGTGATCCTTTGATTCACTGGCCAGCGCCCAATCCACTGAGCCACACCAGCCAGTGCTCATACTTTTTAATAATTTTTAAAAGTAGAATTTATAGAATTGGTGTCAATGTCAAATCAGTGTCTTTCCATACGTAAACTGTAAGGAAAAATGGAAGCAATAAAACCAAAGCACTGTTGTTCACCTCTAGTTAGACATTGTTGCCTGCTCAAGCCTCCCTACGAGGCCCTGATCTGTCTTCCTTGAATGAGAAGATTAGCAGGTGTTAGAGAGAAGCTAATGTCAACTGAGACTGTTCCCGATGTGCTCAGTGGGTGTGGAAGAGAATGGAAAAGGGAAAACTTTCTCACTGGGAGACTCAATATGGAATTCACACCTCAGCACCGCCTGAAAATGAAATGTGGGAAAACACATTTATTTTAGCTGTATGTTCACTTTCTGGAAATCTCTCATTTTTCCTGTCTCTCGTTCCTGTCAGGTGTTAGTCCGTAATGCGACAGGGCACATTTGAGTCTTGTGACTGTAGGTCCAAGTACATGAGTGAAAATGGGGGTGTGTGTTATGCTGGAGAATGGAGCTATATACAGGACCCAAGTGTACATTTCAGGGTAGAAAAAAAGGAAATGTTAAGCTACCAAAATGTAAAATAAATTATTCTAATAGGATTAACTGTACAAAGTATTTTTATGCATAAATCCTAAAAATTCATATTTTCTAGGCAAACCCAATTTTAAAAAACGTGAGAAAATAGAGGACAATGAATCACTGACAGGATGTTGTATAACATTTAAGAATTTATTGTCGACTGTGACCAGGGAACTGTGAGGACTTTAAGAGTCCTTCCTTAAAGGACTCTTGGGGAGACATACTGAAATACTAAAGAGTGAAGGGAGATGAAGTCCAGGATTCATTTCGAAATCAAGATTGCTACTGAGCTGGTAATTGCTGAAGCTTAGTGAGTAGTGCTCTTATAATATATGTCTTCATCTTTTCATCATAAAAAGCTTAAAATAATTCAGACTCTATAATGGAGTCAGAAGTCCCTCTAAGTTCTGTTCCCCTAAAATGTGAGAAACCAGTCCTCCTAACGTCTTCCAAGATGTCCTCCTCTGGGCAGAATCAAGGTGGTTCAGCAAAGGGTTCCACTGTGCTTGTTGCTTGCTGGGCCGATGACAAGGCTCCCGGACACCAAGGCTGTGGCTGCGGGACACTGGTCGTGGGTTTGGGGGAGGGGTCCTGACAGGTCTTCAAAACAGCCAGGTTTTGCCCATTTCACAGCCCACTGAGAATTCACAGTTCTCTCACGGTGAACCAAACATGAACTTCTTTCAACTCGGGAGTTCATTTATGCTTGGCAAAGGGCAACATCTCATTTCAAAGCTGGGAATAAAAGACTTTAAAAGACTTAAAATCCAACTCCAAAAGCTCCTTAGACATCAAATAGCTTTTCTGAAATAAGGTTTTGATGAGTTAAGAGCAAATGAATCAGAAACATATGGATTAAATTCTCCTTCAAATCCACATGGGCTTAAAAACGAAGGGGAAGGGGGCTTGGCAAATACCTCTTCAGTTTTCCCAAACCCCTAAGCACTTTACAGTGTGAGATGGTCGGCAAGTCTAGAGGCAGCTGAATCTGTCCAGCGCGAATAGCAAAGCGAAGGAAAGGATCTTGCCGAACAAGCTGGGAATGCGAGTACGAGCTTCCCCTCTACCCAACAGTCACAGGTCCCTCCACCACACCTGAAAGTGGGGAGCTGAAACCTTCAACCAGCTGTGCCATAAAGTGGCCCTGGCCTTTGCAGTCCGCTCATTCTTCTTGCTTACTACATTGAAGGAAATTGCCAAAGTCAGCATTTCCATATTGTTCTGGTCCTACCCCCACAGAGAGACACCCTCCAAAATCCCCACTGCAGCCGCCTGCAGGGAACGAGAATGGCTCCCACCGGAAGAAAGCCACGTGAGCACCGCTCTGTGTGCTCCCACCTCGGGCTCTGAGCTGAAGCAGAGCACATGGTCTTTGAGAATCAAAATATAGAATCTAAAAGTAGATTCCGTGGTCAAGTGTATATGACAGGGACACCTCTGAGCTCAGATGACAGAGACTGAATAGTCCTTGTCCATCCCTGGAGTCAAACCCCTTTTAATATGGGTGAGTAACTGAGTCTAGCCCTGACTGGTGTTGCTCAGTGGGTTGGGTGTTATCCTGCAAACCAAAAGGTCACCGGTTCGATTCCCAGTCAGGGTCAGGGTACCTGCCTGGGTTGCTGGCCAGGTCCCCAGTTAGGGGCATGTGAAAGGAAACTGGTCAATGTTTCTCTCCCATGTCGATGCTTCTCTCCTTCTCTTTCTCCCTCCCTTCCTCTTTCTCTAAATTTAAAAAAGAGATTTAAAAAGAAAAAGCAAAAAAGAAACTGAGTCCAGAGAGCACAGAGCCCACTAGGGGTCACCCACTGAAACACACCGCAGCGATGCCCGTAAAGGGACCCAAACCTCCTAATTCCCGGGCCACACCTGGGCTGCATCTCAGTATCAGGTGCTGTGCAACTTGAAGAGAAGTTTCTGGAGCATAACTTCAAGAAACCTTGTGAATGGTGTCACTGGGGTAATGCAAATCAAAATGCCCTGGTGGCCAACACACTTCCGGCGGAAGCGCCAGCTCTGCCACCTCAGTGCTGTCTGAAGGGCGGCGCCCATTCCGTCTGTATTCGCTAAGAACTGGTCAAGGCGATGGCTGAGGATGGCGGCAAGAGAGTGAGTTCTGGAGCCACACTGCCTGGGTTTGCCTGCCGGCTCCAGCCCTTAGAGCCGCTGTGTGACGTGGGGCAAGCTACCTAACCTCTGTTTGCCCAGGTGTCTCCTCTGCGAAGCGAGGATAATAATAGTTGCCATCTCAGAGCGTTGTTGGAAGAAGTGCCTGAGTTTCTGCACGTGAGGCTGTTGGTGTCAGTCTGGCCCAGAGTAAGCGCTCCGTCAGAGCTCACCCTGGTGATTATTATGCTGTGCCAGTCACTGCAGATAAATGACCTCATCCCAATTAATGCTCACCACCCTCTTGATGTTATTACCCATTTGCGGGATGAGAAATCTGAGGTTTCAAGAAGCTGAACAACTCACTAACAAGTAGCAAAGCCAGATCTCCAGTCCAGATATGGCTGGTTTCTAGGCCACCTGGAACCCAGAAGGCGCCTCTTCTCCAAGATGCACAACTTGACAAGCAGAGAACAGGCTAATTCTCAGCCTCGGCTCAGCCTCTTGGCCAGTTCCGTGCCATGAAATTGTTGAGCAAACAATCACTGTGGCCCTACCCCCTCGGAATCCAGGGCCTCTCTTCCCGAGCAGGCAGAGAGATAAAGGGGGGGAGGCTCCACTCCAGGGCCGTGTCCAAAGTCTTGTTCTGAGCTCCCATGCCAACCCTGCCACTTCCCAGCAGGGCAACCTGGAGCAAGTTAATTCACTGAGACTTAATCCCCTCATCTGTAAAATGGGCCTGATATTAGCACTTACATCACAGAGCTGGGAAAAATAAACGACAGACACCTATAATGTGTGCACTTGGCAGGGGTCCCAGCGCATGCTAATTGCCCGACAATTCTGAACCCACTCATGACTATGCTGTCACTGCAGACCAGACACTCCACCCTCCGCCTCCAGAAATACGAATGTCTCTACCACCATGTCTTTCAGATGCTGTTTCCTGTCTATAACTCACCTCCATGGCATACCTACCCGCCGCGCCCAGCACCATGCCTACCAGAACCTGCCCAGGATAGAGGCACAGAAATGCAAGGAAGCACCAGGGCTCCCATTGCCTGTGTGTCCCCACTGACATTCTGGGGGTCATCATTATGGGCAAGCCAGGTGTTTGGCAACTGTTTTGTCCATGAACATGCAAATGGCTATGTCCGGTCACACTTCAGGTTCTGCTACCAAAAGAGAAATATGGAGCTGAATCATTTGCAAACCAGTAGCAAAGCCAGAAGTAAGCGCTCCGCTCTGGACTGGATCTCCAGTCCAGATAGGCCTGGTTCCTTGGCCACCTGGAAGCCAGAAGGTGCCTCTCTCTTCTTCAAGGTGCACAACTTGGCAAGCACAGGACAGGCCAATTTTCAGCTCTGGCTCAGCCTTTTGGTTGCAATTCTAAGCTGTCGCCAAAAATAGGGGCATGGTGGCCCTGGCTAGCGTAGCTCAGTGGATTGAGCGCGAGCTGCGATCCAAAGTGTCACAGGTTCGATTCCCAGCCAGGGTACATGCCTGAGTTGCAGGCCATAACCCCCAGCAACCGCACATTGATGTTTCTCTCTCTCTCTTTCTCTCCCTCCCTCCCTTCCCTCTCTAAGAAAATAAATAAATAAATAAATAAAACTAAGAAAAAAAATAGGGGCATGGAAATAGGTCATGTTTTCCATCCAGTATGATGGATACAGGCTGACCTTCCCTCAACTTTAGTTTTTCCGTCTGCAAAACAGAACCGTCAATACCTGCTTCCAAACGGTGGCACCAAAAACATAGTAAGTACTCAGTAAATGGTGATCCGACCACTGGAGACTTCACTCCCATCCCCAATCCAGCTTCCCACAAAAAGCCAAGAAAACTATAGGTCGACCCATAGGCAACAAGCAAAGTGATGAGCCCATCCCCAGGGCTCACTGGAGATGAAAAGACTTGTTTTGCTATGTCAAGATCACAAACCTATTACACTTTTAAAACCCAAAGAGGAGGCCCAGGCCCTTTGAAGCCAACGTAAATACAACTGTTTAACAGCTTATGTTAACTATCCAATGGGAACTGACTTGCTTAGATGGATTCACGTTGCCAGCAATCTCTTTCAGAGACATGGTATTTGTTGGAAATCAGGATTTTACTAAATGTCCTGCGGTCGCCTCCGCTTTGTTTCTTAACAGGGCTGTCTTTATGTGAGTTTTCTTTGGCTTCCCAATAGAAGAGTACCAGATTCCTTTTGAAGTTTTTTATTGATGAATGAGCCGCTATAAATAACCCTTCATGGCAGCCGCCCGATCTCTGAAGTTTATTCTGGAATAATAGTAGCAGTGGGAATGAAGGGCAATTTACGGCAGCGTGTCACGAAATAGTTTAATGGGCTTCATACTGTTTAACTTAATCTTTACAGATGTAAAAACAGAAATACAATTATTTTAACAACTATTATTACATATTGCTTTGCTAATGAAAACAAAGGCGTGGGCAGCCCTCTGAGACAATGCGGGGATCTTATGAAATTGAGAGAAGGAGCAAGTGCCGGATGCTGGCAGGATCCCCCTTGACGTGGGGATGGATGAAGAGCCGGTGATGGAGATGCTTGATCCCCTCAAAAAGTCTCTGCCTCTCAATTTTGCCACACACACACACAACCACACACACACACACAACCACACACACACGTACGTCGTCATCATGTGTTCACGCTGAGGGCAGCCTTTCTGAGCTGTTTTCAAGCTCAGCTCTGCGGTATGAATTATGGGGCCCATGGAGAATTTCTGTTGCTGGGAAAGACAACCGCTTTCTCTTAATGGAGCTTGAAGGACTTTTCCTGTTTCTCACAGTCCCCAGCTGCCACTCTGCCTCCTCGTTCCTATCCCAACCCCCCATTTGCACAACTCCAGCTTCCAAGGAGCATCCTACTCGCCAGAGGGCACAGGGATACAGCTCACTCAAAACCCTTTAAACCCAGAGGTCGAGTCTGCAGTTTGAACATTCTCCCTGACCCTCCCGGGAAGTCTCAGAGATTAAAAACGGAACCCCTGGGTCTCCTCTGCAGCGATGTAAAGACTGCCCTCCTCTTTGATTCTTCAGGGAGGTCCTTGCCTACGGAGGCGGTCCAGAGCCCAGAAACGCCATTCCGCTTAGCATTTTTCTCATGAGCTGCCGCCTAAACCCCCTGCGCTCCAGACTGGGAGCTGGGAGTGCCCACATGACCCTAGGCTATTTAATGTTGTGCCTTGGGGAGTTCATGTCTCTCTGCCCCTAAGTGGGGTTCTCACCAGTAAAACTAGGAGATTGCCTGAACGCTGCACCCTTTGGAAAATGACAAGAGTGGGCAGAAGAAAAGTCAAAACATTTATTTTAAAGGCTCATTTGGAGACTGTGGCTTGTATTTGTGGTCAGCAAAAGACTTGCTTACTAGTCAGTGGCAGCTCAAGACCACCGCAGCCCCCCAACCTCATAGGTGGGGTGGGGAGTGGGCAGACCCTTGAGAACAAAATAGAACATATATTTACGGAGGGCAGCTCACTCCCAGGGAGTAAAGGGCCAGGCTGAGTCCCTGGACACCTAGTTTCCCCACCTTTGTTTCCCCACCATATAAGCCCCACCACCCCTGCCGCACCCCAGGCTGAATGAGTCGAGGGGTGGAACAGCCCTCCATGGAAAACAACATGAGGGGTGGGGGAAAGCGCTTTCATGAGAGCGTGCACGCCATCTACAGACACTCACTGTCTGTCGTGCCCCAGGCCCTTGTTTACGATAAGCTGAGGGTTGCTCACTCTAGCAGAAGAGCCAGGCACCAAGGAAATGCAATCCTGTAACAAACACTTTGTGGATCCCTGCGTTGTGGCTTAGTTGCTTCCCCAGGCCTGAGGAAGCCTGGGTAATCCCTCTTTGTGACCTCTTGACCCCAAAACACAGAGCTAATGGTGTCAGCTACATTTCTGTCATCTTCTCATCTCTCTGCAATTTCAAGGTAAAGGACCATATAATGCCTCTTCATCATGGGTACCTTTTATGGATCTTCTAGACCTGTGAGCCAAAAAGAGTCATTTAACCATTTTTAGTTGCCACATTTTTAAAAACTAAAGAGACCTCGGAAATGTTTCTGGGACCTTGGAAAGTGACGAAGCTTGTGAGCCCTGTGACCTCACCTGTGACAAGTGGAAGCCGCGGTCCTGCACCCACAGGGGACTGACTCTGGAAAATCAAATGAGTAGTAACATAGGTAAGGCACTAGAGACCAAGCACTCAGCAAATATTAAAATGGCTGCTAGCCCCTCCTAGATCTTATCACTTTTATCAGCTTACGTTTTTACTGCAAACTCTCCTTCACTGACACACAAAGGGTTTGCACGTGGCTCACAGAATCTCTGTAGCCTAGGCTGAAAAAATGGATTCTAGGGCGGGCTTCTGGGAGGGACGGCCCTGCACGATTCCGCAGAGCTGACTACCCAGGTGACCGCTGCCGCCTCTAGGGTCTGTCTCCAGGATCAGAGGATTTCAAATCCAGAAGTCACTGTCAGGCTTTAGGCTGGAGGTCTGAACCACACCACGCCCTCCTTCCCGCCCACCTGGCTCCCAAGGCTCACACCTGTCCGTCTGGTGGTGGCGCCCTCGCCAACACACAGAGACAAGTAGGGATTTCTCTATTTTTATTTTATATCAGGAATACCAATTGAAAGTATGGGACTCTATCAGAAAATAGAGTGTTGAAAAGATTTCTGAATAACCAAAAATGTGCGAAGTGTACCATATTTGCCGGTGCATGTCATCTGCTTCTCTATGTTTCTCCACCTGAATATAATCCCCTCCAGGGCAGCACCTGCGTCTGGTTTATCTATATATTCCTAGGGCGTGTCACAGGCCCAGCAGTTCATGAACCCTCCTTCACTATTTTTTAGTTGAAGAATGACAAACTATTGTGATTACAAAGGCCACTTGGTACAAGTCATGTTCTTGCCCATGAGAGTGAGTATGCATATTCTTCAATACATGGGCTTCCTGTGTTCTGCAACACGTGTTAACATTTGTGAACCCTTAGCATGTGCAGCACTGAAGATGTTGTGAAAGAGAGAGTGGGCACTTTAGGAGCAATTGGCCTTGAGTTTTGACCCCAAGTCTTCCCAAGGACATGCCATTGGTCAAGTCCCCATACCCCAACCTTCATTTCTGTCTAACAAGTGAGAAGACTCTAAGCAATCTCACAGGGTTGTTGAAATGAGTAAATGAGATGATGCGTGCCAAAGAGTATGTGTTCAATACCTTCTCCCAAGAGCTAAGGGAGGTGAAGACATAATCCTTGAGTGATGTCAACAGCTGGTCCGCTTCATTCGGTCCTGAACCTCCTTCCTTGTTTCTTCATGCCAAGTGGTTTTCCAAATAACCCGGGCACTTGACTTCCAGCCTTCCCTTTTGTATACGGCAACCACTGGTCACTGAGCTCAGATACACACTAGAATCATTTGAGAAGGTTTGTAAAACGCCATCTGGGGTTGTGATGTAGCCGGCAGTGTTTCTTTAAGACCCCCTACTGCCTCTAGCGCTTGTCCGGTAGAGACCCCCCAGTCTAAACACACAATGAGAGTGGAGAGTCGAGTGTCTACCTGGTAGCCGTTTCCATAACTGCTAGAAGAATGGAAAGCAACATGAAAGTAGAGCTTAGGTTCCAGCTTGGCTTAGATAGAGAAGCTGGCATGGCTCCCCCAAGGCAATGAGGGAGGGGACAGAGAGGTCACTGATTGGATCTGTCAACCCGTGGTTACTTGGTGGGGGTCTGTCCTCATTTCTTGGTGTCGGACATCAGGGCAGAGGGTCGGAAAAAACCACAGTGCTGGGAGTGAGCTCCAAGACTAATTCTCAAACCGACTGGCCATGTGCCTTAGGACAAGCCAGCCGTCCTCTCTGCACGTGTGTGTGTGAGTGGAAATTATGCTAACACCTACCTCACAGGAGGGTGGCTGAAACTCAGTGAGAAAATGGATATGCAAAGTTTGTATAGTCTCTTTCACCTCCCTATACATTTCTTTGTACCTTCTAATTTTGTAAAAATTTAAAAATTTAAAAAGTTGATCTATCGATCGTGTTTTCCCACTCATCTCTCTATGCTGCTGGGCTGTCAGCCATTAAAGCAGAAGCATCGCGCCTCACAGAGGCCTGTGCAGGGGACGTGGGGAAGCTCTTCGGTGCTGATGGCGATGATGATGATGCTGATGATGATGATCATGATGCTGGTGGTAGTATTAATGAAGCAAAAAATATACATACATAGACATATATATAGTTTTTTATTATCAAACAAGGAAATATCAAAATGTATTGGAAATACCCGCCAGACTGTCTTGGAGGTAGGATTATTCCAGATGATCATGGGATTAAAGTTTGTCTCTTTTTAATACTTTTTTAAATACTCCACATTTTTGTGTGTGTGTGTGTCAACACATATAACTTCCGTAGTGGAGGCAACTCTACTCAACGTAGAGGAGGACGAGAGAGGCCATCGAGAGAAGCTGAGAGCCTATGGTATATAAATATGGATGGAGAGGAAGAAAGGATAAAAGGTGGACAAACACTTTACACTGCTCCTTCGAGCCCAACAGACCCGCCTGGCAGTGCTGGGACCTCACCGCCGTGGCTCTGGCTGCAGAACTGACTGCCCTGAGGAGTTTCTGGAAACACACCCCTGGTCCCACCACAGGCAGATTGAATGGGAGTCCCCGGGGATAGGACTGTGGGGAGAGGGGGCGAGAGCTTTAGGTCATTCTGTAGCAGAGGACTGGGTACCAGGGCCTCCTGAGAGTGGCCTCGTCTCATGTGTAAGTCCAGGGGACACTAGAGCAGACAGCAGACCAAAGAGATGAAATGCACTGAAAATAGATTTATTTCTCTTTAATGCTCACTTCCTCTATCACTGAGTGACCCTTATTCAGCCCAGACACTGGACTGTCCTTAACCCGGCAGTGTCTTCCACCCCCACCCCACCCCTGTCCTGTAACCCCACACCCAGTGACGCAAGGACAAAGTCACTTCCAGTGCACTCGGGGCACCAGCGAGAGCCCAGCATGAATTATTCATCACCACCCCCCCACACCATGCTCTCAGATGAAGCCCCCAGTGCCGGCTTGAAGTCCAAAAATGTGGGAAAGTTTATTTATTTCTCCAAAACATTCCTGATTTGTAATGTGCTTTCTAAAAATGTTCTAACTGACCAAGCCCCTGCTATATTTAGCCACAGCATTTAAAGAAATGTTCCTTCCACTTTATAAGGCGGGCTTTGAACAACTGCTCCCCAGTCTGGTCCTTGTCTCCCCAGGAGCAGGGTGGAGCTTCTCTCTGGCCTACAGGAACGGTCTCAGTGCTGGGGGCAGAAATAAGGAGTTTTATTCATTCCCAAAGCCTCTGTGTTCACAATGGCTGGACTGCCAGTCCTGGGAGCCCCTTTCAAGCTCCTGGGCAAAGCAAGGAAACCCCAGAGGGATTTTGCACTCCTCGGCCTGTGAAAATGGACTCTCCTGTGGTTTTCCTAGGCTCCCCTGCCATACGGAGCTGCTTATTTTGCTTTTGGTTTCATGTTCAAACGGTTGGATCACCTCAAGAGATGTAACATTGCCATGAAGAGATGGAAACGGACCCCAGCCCACCTGGCTGGGAGCACTGGAGAAATCAGCCCCCGGGAGTCTCCCTTTACCTCCAGCATCACGTGACGTGAATGAGAGCTGTTGGTTCCTGCCTTTGTTACCGAACTAAGAAGTCACCGTGGAATTATAAAACAAATGCGTTTAGATTAGAGGCCATGTCTGTACACAGCAACAAGACCTCCCATTACTAAATGCTTTCTGGGTACCAGGCATTTCACATATATTAACTAATTGAATTCTGACAGTGGTCCTTTGCAGGAAGAGTTAGGGTTATTCCCATTTTGCAGATGAGAACTGGGTCAGGGGCTGGCCTTGAAATGTATACCCTTCATTTAATTTACTCCTCCCAACAGCCCGATGAGGCAGGCGCTCATATTATCCCCACTGGTACAGATGAGAAAGTTGAGGCATAGAAGAGCATAGTTACTTTACCTTTAAGGTACTGATGTCACACAGCAAATAAAGGCAGAGCTGGGTCGTTAGCCCCTGTCTCAGGGGCCTAAGGCCACACATATGACAAGGTCAATGTAGCTCTCCCCAGCCCCACCTGAGCATCAAATTGCTGCATGGAAACAAGTCAATAAGACCTCTGTGCGAGAGACGTGCCTACAGAGATCTGGAAAAGTGCAGAGCAGGGGATGTGACCGGCTACCTGGCAGAGCTGTGTGCGGCCCAGATGCTGCAGGGGCACGATGTTTGTATTTTACACTGCACATCACGAGGGTCTGAGTCACACTTTAAATTTCCTGTTGTCCGAGGTGACAGGATCTTGTGAACACCAGGGTGTCGTCTGTCCACCCTTCCAAAAGGCCGGACCTAAGACGCCCTCTGTGGCCGAGACACTTCGTTTGCACCCTATTTCCTCTGGACTTGGGCGGGAGGACACACTCGCCAGTGTGTGGCTCACATGTTCTGGAAGGGTGAGATAGCATCGGTCACACTCAGGACCTCACCCAGTAAGGGATAACTTTGTTTTAGGTGCTCAACAAACTGATAACGAATCCACGTACCATTACGCACAGATCCTAGCAACTCAGCAAGACTTTTCCAGGTTCAAATCGGTGAAGGCAGAGTCCATATGGCCAGGGGACAGGGTCCTGGGGAGCTGAGTTCAGGCCCAGGAACTGCCCACTTAAGAGGGCCCCAGATTAGGGTCTGGAAGTCTGGAACCTCCTTTTCTTGGAAGCTTGGCAGATGAGAGGATCCAGCTTCCTATAAGGCTAAGTGCAGCCATCAGTACTATGGGGGACATCCTAGTCTTGGCTCTTGAATATCAAATGTGTGGTCAGGGAAACTGCAAGCACCGGACCCAAAGGAAAGTCCTCTGCTGTGCAGGGCCATCTCTGTTTGGCCCTCCCCCAGCTTTGTGCATTCTCAGCCCCTGCTCTGCCCCTGCCGGCTGAGCCCTAAGGACTGCAACATCCTAGTTCCTGGTAGGCGGGACTTTGAGAAGGGTTCAGCCAATCAGACATATCAACATGAGGAGGGTGGGAGAGGAGAGAGGTGGAGTGTTTCTTCCGGCTGTTTCCTGCACTGCGGCTGCATCCACACTCCCCTGTGCTCACCCTGGGCTGGGCCAGTCTCTTCCCTTGTGTCCCTCCCCTGTAACTAGTCTCCTCATCACCTTCTTTCCAAGACGGTTTCTGTTTCTCAGTGGGTTTCCGTTTCTTCCTGGAATCCTGATTCTCGTGCCTGATGGCGCGAAAGGACACTGGTACCGAATCTTTGCCCCACCACCTCCCCTCTGCCCTCCCTCCTTACTGCCAGGATCATTAAAGATACCTGACTCGACTGTGTACCTTCCAGATTTATGACAGGTCCTCCCACTCCCTTCCCACAGCCACCTCCCGGGGGAGAGCTAAATTCTGTGCTCTACGTCATCTGCCCACTGGTGTAGGCCCTGGGCTTGAATCCACATCTGGCGGGTAAGCCCAGGGCATTTGGCATTTGGATGCCATTGGGAGAGACAGGACCACCCCTCCCCAGTCCAGCCCAGGCCCCCCACTCCCTATGGCCCCACCGGAAGTCACCCCGAGAACCATGAACTTGAGGCCTCTGAAGAAGGACACGTGTAGTAAAGAACTTGCCATTTGGCTATTTAGGATTTGGTCAAATCTGCTTGAAATGTGAATCAAATCCTTATTTTTCCGACAAACCGATGCGCTCTAATTTTATAATAAACTTTGCTCGTTATTGTGTATTTTTGACTCTATAAAACAACCCCTACTTCATGGACGCGAGACTCCAGCCGTCACGCACATGGGAAGCCCACCAAGCCCTGGCTCTCGCTCCAGCTTGTTCCTGGAAACGCCGCCCACTCTTGTGCTGCTAACATTAGCCTTCCAGTGTCTGGGCAGACGGGCCCTGGCCTCCAGCTGTAACAATATCATCACGTGTGGCCAACTCTTAACCCACACGTGGATATACACTGACCACTTTACATGAAATGGTAGAGACCACATGCGGCCTCCTTTTCGGAGAGACACAATTATATGTGAAAATGGCTAACCACATCCTGTTCAGGTTCTAGAAAATGGTACGGGGCACTGGAGACCCAGGAGGTTAATAGCCTCTACAAGAGCCAGCAAATATCCAAGGCCAGACAAAGTGAAGGTCTTTGCAAAGTTCTCTGATCGTCCAAGCCATGCAAGCGAAGGCCTCAGGTGGGCACATCTGCCAAGATCCTTTCATAAAGTCCCTGTTCACCTCACTATAATACAAAAACTAAATTATGCCAGGCTTGAGCTATATAGAAAAACAAAATCTTTCCAAAAGTGTCAATACTTGGATTATTTTGAAACGATTCTGCACTAGATTTGAGGCTATCTGTCCCACCTACATGCAAAAAAGATGAATTTCCAAGCATCAGTATGGACCAAACATATATACATATATCCACACATATACCTGCATGAATGTATACATACATGTGCACACATGTATATGCATTATTTATTTATTATTGTACCTATACCTGCCATATCCCCCATATGATGATCAGTATATGCACGTGTGTGCATGTGTATGAGAGAGAGAGAGAGAGAGAGAGAGAGAGAGACCAGGACTTGAACCAAAGATCATTTACAGAAAACAAAATGTGTACCCCTTGTTTCGCTGAGAGCACAGAAGCACGCCTTCAGAGTGCCTACGAGTGCCGTTACTTCTGGCTCACCCTAAATACTTCAGTTAAGGGTAGAATCCACTTCTTGGTCTCACTGACCCATAATTTGTAGCCCATCAGTAAGTCTGGAACATTAGTAAAGCCATTGGATTACTAAGACCCAAAGCTCCTCTTGCTCTTCAGTAGGGAAACATACAGATAAAATGGTAGAAAATCCACAGACGATGACCCACTGTCCATTTCTCTTGGCTTTCCTGAACCAGACGAATGTGGGGATGAGGGAACAGAATTTCTCCAGTTATATGGATGAACCCCCTCACAGAGCAGGTACACACTTCTGCCTTTTTTTCCTTGCGACATAAAAATAATGTTTATATTATCGCTTTGGAACTATAAGTCTACAATATCATCCTTTTAAAATGGCAGTATTGGGTTATTGACTTCTCCAGAAAAGAGCCCTCATAAATTAACAAAACACACAAGGTAGCAAATGAAACACACACAAAAAAGAAGAAGAAATAGAAATATGTCCTACCTACAGAGCGGAATTTTCATCTTCCTTTGTGGCATTCAGGCAGTACCTGCTGGTCCCCGGTGCTCTGCTCAAGCCCCTGAGTTGCTGATGGGGTTCCTAAATAGAATCCCAGTGCCCTGGTTCCTATTAACACTGTTTGTGTTCCCTCCCAGTAATCCACTGAGCCAGTCACTGAGAGGTTAACAAAAAAAACAACTTTATTCACAGAGGCTGAGACTTTGGGATAACAAAACAGCCCATGGCAGCCCTTCCACCACATTTCAGATTCCCCACGGTGAGCCTAGGTCTCCACAAAGCTCTTCCAGGCAAGCACGCTCTGCCACTCCCTGAAGCGTTCCCACCAGCCTGGGTGGAATGCCATCAGGGAAACACTTACGAGTTTGTAGCACATGGCTCTAAGGATGGATTCTCAGAAAGTCAACTCTGTGCCTACTAATTATAAAATGATTATGACTGTCCTAAATGTCCCTTCCAACACATTAGCCAACAGGCTCTCTTGATGTAAAGTCTGTGTCCAGTTTCATACAAGTCCTGGAAACTATTTAAAAGTTAGCTTGAAGACCTGTCTCAGCCCACCTCCAAGAATTCATGACTTACTGCGCCTTTCCGGCATCACATAAAATTAAAGTAACTGGGAGGTTCAGAAAATCAAGTTCCAGAAGCCCTAAGACAACCCAAAGACAGATCACAAGAGTTCAGATGCATTTTCTGAAAGTTCCAAGCTGCACTAAACTGTGAAAAATCTCAATCTTCTTAACCAGATCTTTGCGGCAGACCCCTGCCTGGCGACCCACCCTTCCCAGCAGACTCCCAGTCACCTCCATAAACGGGTTTATTTAGCTGCCGGCTCTGGGTCTGCTTGGTAGGGGTTGGAGGGAGGAGCGAGGTCAGGTTGCAGGCTGGGATGCTGTCGGCTGGGAATGTCTACAAGAATCCTCCCACTGTGCCTCCTGTTCCTTGGGGTCCAGGGAGCCCGGAGAGCGGCCTGCAGCTGACACCGGCAGATCCCTTGCTCCCCCCGCCCCTGGCACACCTCTCCTTCTGCCTGCCTTCCGTGTGTCTGTCTCACCCGGCCTTTTCCATGCACAGTAGTCCTTCAGTGCACAGCTCTGGAAAATGCAAACACAGTCAAACCTAGATCTTGAAAAAAAAACAGGGAAATCAAAAATCTCAGTGTTGTCTGAGACATCTTCCCTCCCCCTCACACACTTCCGGTCTCCCCTGAAATCTCTGAGCCCTTCCAAACAAAAGCAAAAAGACAGGACAGCTGTGGCTGGTGACATGCGCGGGGACGAGTGTGTCGGCTAATGACTAAAGCTATGTTACATAGAGTGCACCTTCTTAGCAGTTGTTAACATAAATGTTCTCACGGGGCAATCGTTAGAATAACAAGAATCAAGTACTTAGCCAAAGAACAGAACATGTTGTCGTTACTGTCCAGAAAGAAGAAGAAAAGAAAATTTCTGTATTTAAAGTCAAAGTGTGGTTTCTCATCTTCCACCTGGATGTTGGTTGCAAATCCTCAGCAGGCCTTAGATCTGCCAAAGGACCTGGAGAACGGATCACCCTCGGGTTCCCACAACTGGACCTCAGGGCAAACCCAGCTGCCAAAGCCCATCATCCCAAGGGGTGAAGGCCAAGGCCTGAGTCCCAGCATGGCAGAGCTGGGGACGGTGAGCCCGAACGCCGGTGGCTCCCAGACTGAAAGAACCACACGTCTTCCCTCTGTCCTGCCTTCGGGTTGTTTGGGCCTGCCCCTGCCCCAGACGCGCAGGACCTGTGGGGAGTGGCTGAAGACCGCACCTTTAAACTGACCTGAGGTCAAGGTGTTCTCCTGCTGGCGCAGTAGGTCTAGGATGCCCAACTCCCACGGGACAGGATCTTTTTAATATCCTAAGACGTCCGGGTTCGGGCAGGTGCCCTCCAAGAAGGTCCCACCACCTGCGTGCATAAGTTGGAAAGACTTTCCAAGGTCCACACCTCAGCCAAGGAAAAGATCTTTAAGAAAAATAAAAAGTGAATCCTTCCCCCAGCGGTGGGAGCCGTGGCGGCTCACAAGCAGCTCAGACCAGGGCGGGGAGACACCGGCTCCGACGTCCGCTTTACTGGAAGGGAAGCACGGGGTCGGGGAGCTGCAGAGGGAAGTAGGAGAGGAAGGGGATCCCGAGCTGGTAAAAGCCGCCTTGGACGTGCGGGTCGAGCATTAGGGAAGCGTTGAAAGGTGGCTGGAGGTTAGCGGGGGTGGCAAGAATCGAGGTGCCGAGACAGCCGCTGGGCCCCTGCTTGGCAACTCCCAGGAGCTCGGCCCCTGCAGTTGGCTTCTGGTCCTGCCGTCCCGCCAGGATACTGTCTATGCTGAAGCTCTTGGACTTGTCCGAGCTCTTCGGAGAGGCGGGGCGCGGGGGGGACTCCCGGCCCTCCATCGTGTGCTCGTGCTGGCCCACCGCCACTGCCGCTGCGACCTGGACATCGTCTCCCGCATCCTGCTCTGGGGGCTCGGGCCTGGGGCAGAGGAGAGGTGCCGGCGTAGAGGAGCCTCCCCCGAGGGGCCAGGGACGCGCGGGCGCTCCCTCGTGGCGGGGGGTTGCGGGGCCGGGGCGCCTTTCCTGGCTCCCCGCGTCTGGCTGCGCCTCTACGCCGCGCTCTTGCGTCTGGGGATGAGACCGCTTGGCCTCAGGGGCCCCGGGGCCGGGCTTGGGCTTCCTCTTCCGGCGACGGTAGTTGCCGTTCTCGAACATATCCAGGCAGCGAGGGTCCAGCGTCCAGTAGCTGCCCTTGCCCGGCCGCCCTTTCTCGCGGGGCACCTTGACGAAGCAGTCGTTGAGCGAGAGGTTGTGGCGGATGCTGTTCTGCCAGCCCTGCCTGTTGTCGTGGTAGAAGGGGAAGCGGTCCATGATGAACTGGTAGATGCCGTTGAGCGTGACCCTCTGCTCGGGCGCGTCCTGGATTGCCATGGCTATGAGAGCGATGTAGCTGTAGGGCGGCTTCTGGGGGGGCTCCGCCCGTCCCGCGGCCGCTAAAGCAGCCGCCGGGGCGAAGGCCAGAGGCAGCCCCGGTCTCTCGGGGCCGTACAGATAGAGCATGGGCGAGGCGGCCAGAGCAGGCAGCCGGGGACCGAAGAGGTGGCTCATGGCGAGCGGGAGCCGGTGATGCGCTCCCCGAGACGCAAGCGACCCGGGCGGGCTCAGGGACTGCGCCCAACGCCGCTGGGGCCCTCCCGGGGAGCCCGCCGTGCGTCCGTCTCCCGCTCCGCCGCTCTCCCCGGCCGCTGCACGCTCTGTCCCTTCTTCATGGCTTCAAAAATGTTAAATAATTGTTGTAAGTTTGCTATTATATGTTGACTTAGCGCTGGAAAATAAATTGTCTATGATAAACAGTCGTTGTGTTCTCAGCCCACCCACATTAATTAAAATTTCATTGCTGAAAAACTCCAAGCTTTTCTCTCCACGTGTCTTTTTGATACCAGCCAATCGGTTTCAGGGCTATTCCTTCATTTGTTTATAGAATTAGTCTGTTGATAAGTCCGCCCACCCAAGTTGAATCAAGCTGTGTTTATTTGGAAAAATTTCCGGGCACCCAATATATAAACGCACTGATCTGATGTTTGAAATATCACGTCCACCCCTTGACGCTGTAAGCACACACAGTCAGCGAGGCAGGATGTGGACCGTGGTGGCTGGGAGCGGGGTCTGCCGGGCCAGGAAGGAGAGGTGGGGATGGGGGGCGGTGCGCAGGGGTAAGTTTTACTGCTGACCTAGGGGAGCCCCCGCAACCCGCGGGCCTCCCACAAAAGGTCTTTTCTTCTCCCTTGCTTAATCGGAGACGTGGACATGCCATGGTCTCACAAAATGCCTTCTAAGGTCTTTGAAAGCTTTTACATATGTGGTGGGGAGAGGCATCACTATCTAAGAGGTTTGGGAGTCTGACGAGAAAGGATGCCGTGGAAAGATCCTGCGCATGCCCTGCAGGAGTCAGGGCCTTCGCTAGGTGGCTAGTGTCCAAGAGGCAGCAAGCCTCGACCCCCAAGGCTCCCTGGGGACCCGGGGAAGGGGACCTCCGGAGCCCAACTTCTCCTGAAGCAGAGGTATACAGTGCAGGGGAGCTGGAGAAGGGGTGCGTTACCTGGTCCAAAGCTCTGTTGAGGGAAATTTCAAAATAAACCCAATTGGAGAGTTCCGGGAGAGAAATTTAAGGTCTTTCTGCTGGGACTGAGGTTGCAAGCAAGAAACACCATAAAAGGGGAATTTGGCAGCTGGCGTGGGGAGAACTGGTATTTGTGAATGCGGGTCTCTTGCTTTATATTCTGCGCTTTCCTGTTTATAACAAGGAGGGGGGTTATAACAACTTTACAAGTGCACGCAGCTGGCCCGTGATTACATTAAGCGTTTGCAAAGCCTGTTTGGTCTCCCCCGACCCACCCACTCACTCTGGGGTGCAAGCACCCCCCCCCACCCCAATGGACTTTACACTTAGCCACGTCAGACTTAGAATCAAGAACCCTGTGTGAGGCTGATTCAGTTGGAGGTAATTCTGCCCTCACTCCACCGCGGTGGGAGGAGTGGTGCGTGCAGCGTGACTAGTTCCTGTATATGATCTCTGATTAATATTTTTTAAAGAAAAAAAAACCACTCGGGATAACTGAATTAGCGTTTCATTGAGTAAATCGGCAGCGATGCCAACGAGAAGAGGGAGGGGTGGGGAGGCAGGTGGGTGTAGAAATTGCCCAGGACTGGCTCCCACGGGGGATGGGGAGAGAGGTTCTGCGCGGGCATCAAGGGGTGGGGATGGCGTCGGGCACTGCCGCTGCTGCTGCCGCAGAGAGGGGACACGACACTGCAGACTGGCTGAGAGTGCTCAGAACTGCACCTCAAAATGGGGAGTCCAGAAGTTTGGAGGTTCTGGAGAGCCTGCGAGGGAGGGGATACGTTTGAAATACCGAAAAGAACGTGGCAATCAGGGTCGAAAAACCGGTTTGGGTGCAGGCACTCACTGGGGGAGAGCCAGGCCAGGCCCGGGGACACGTCCAAGCCTCTGTCCAGGGAGCAGCATTTCTAACTGAGGCCGAGCCTCCTGGGCCTAGGTCTTGAAGGTGGCCCTCTTGCCTAGAGGGGGCGGGGGCGCTGTCCACTCTCTAGATCTCTAGCTCTCCGGCACTTACCAGAGTACCCCTTTTAACTCTGGAGAGGGAAAAAGGACCTTCGATGACGCGCTTTTGCAACCCGCGGTCCCACAGTCCCCGGGGTTCCCCAAACTCTCCAGATCAGCGCGCCCTCCGCAAGCTCAAGTTTGGATCCAGCTTGGTTTCCAGCCTCTAACGAACCCAGAGTAAGAGATAAAAGGATGTCACTACGCACCACCACCCCCATCTCCGCACCCTGAGCCCTTCTTGGAACTTCCCGGGCAACCGGAGTCCAGCACGCACATCCCCGCCTCTCTTGAAAGGCGCGCCGCAGCGACGCTTCTTCTAAACTCGAAGGCAAATCCGAGCTTGAATTCGTACAATAATAAACACCACCCAATATGGGCATGGGCCGGACGCAGGAGGAGACGTGCGCGGCTGGTGGGCGGGGCACTGATAGTAAAGGGGAAAAAAACAAAAACCCCGAGTTCTAGTTGCGGTCTGGAGAGCGCATTTGCTGAAGTTTGCAATGTTTCTCGGAGGATGTAGCCATAGAACGCCGGCCTGGCGCCCCAATCCGGCTCCCGCGCGGAGATGAATGCTGGGTTCCCAGGCGATGAGTTTTTTGTAACTGCAGTAGGAAGGACAGCGCTGGGGCATGTTTCCGGGGAGCGCGAGGCACAAGCCCTTTCGTGTGAGATCGGATGCGCCCTCGTGCGGAAGCTCTGTCCAGTGAGGACACGGCAGAGGCCCGGGCGGGGCCGGGGCGGGGGGCAGATGAGCGTAGGAGGCAGCCGCGCAGAGTGGGTGTCCCAGACAGCCAGGTGGAGACATTGAAAGTTTCAAAGGTCCCTGTAGGCTCGTAAGTCTTCAGATCCCAGAAAAGCGCATTCACCTCTGAAGTCAGTGCAAGCGCTTCTACCAGCCTGCAGGCAAGCCCTGAGATTCCCGGATGCTCCAGGGAGGATCATAGTGCTTCCAACTCCGGGGCCCCAGCAGAAATCAGGTTCAGTGTGGGATGAAAACGGCAGACAGTACCATTCCCAACCCCCACCTTTTAGGAGAAAGCCTTCTCCTTCCGCAGGCAGGGCAGGGGCCAGGCACCCACCAGGACCAAAGGCCTCAGAAACAGGGGCTGAAGGAGAGAAACGAGCTCCAGTCACTGCCCGCTCACTACCAGGGGCGCCTACCCTGCTTCTGCTCCACCCGTAAATTACAAAGCAGACAGACAGTCGAGTTAATGACCTGCGTCCGCTCTCCAGATACCTGCCTCACTCCCTAAGTGTGAAGACATTTAACATATTTGGTTCTACCATGTGTGAGAACACTAATGGGCGAAAGACGCAGGACTTACTCAGCAAGTACACCTTACTGACATCCTGAAAACGTTGGAAAGGATAATGGTAATAAGGATACTATGGATAACTAAAATGTCCTGGAGGCAATTATATGCCAGCCTTGTTCGAAGTGCTTTCCTTGTGTTAGATCACTCCATCCTCACAGCAACCCCAAGAAACAAAATCTTTATCGTTCCCATTCTGCAGCGTCAGAAACTAAGGCCAGGAAGTTAACTCACCCCAGGTCCTCCTTGAGAGAGTGCTGCAAAGCCAGAAAAACAATCACATAATTGCCACTGTGTGTGGATGCTAAGGGCCCTGTGGCAGTTCTCTGGAGAGCACTTGCAGCAGCTCTGAGAGATGAGGTGATCATCCATTTCACAGATGATGAAACTGAGGCTGGGCACAGAACACCCTGAGACATCAGAGGTGGTAAATAGCAGAACATAAGTCAGAAACCACACTTTTTCCTCCAAAGGCAGATTCTCTGAGGTCTGACCACCTCGGGTGTCCACGAGACGCTCCCAGAGATGTGCCTAGAGTAAGCAAGGGGAGGGGGTCCTGCAGAGAGGGGAGGTTATTGGGCACCACAGAACTGGGAGATTGGGGCATTAAAAGTAGGAAACGGAGAGTCCTCACACCCCACTAAAACCCAGAAGGTCCTCTCCTCCCCTCCCCTCCCCTCCCCTCCCACCTTGAAAGGACTGGGGAGCAGGGTCTTCTGCTGCTTCTCTGCAGTGGGTGGGGGTGGGGCGGGGGCTGAGCCATGAAGGTAACTGTTGTCTGGTCAGCTGATACTGAGTGAGGCCCAGAGGGCAGGGTGAGATTTTCCTAATTACCGATTTTTTTTTTAGAGCTCATCTTGTTCCCAGAAGTGATTTAAAGGGTCTAGAAAGGGGCGGTTAGGGCACACACACTGCCCTTCCCATCAGGTTAGCCTGATATATGCAGTCAATTGAGACCGAAGATTCCTTTCTCTTCTGTTATCCAGGTGAATCCGAACACCTAACAGCGCGTCCCTGCCATGGACTGAGCCCTGCAGGAGCACTGTCACCTTGTGTGTTGGGTTCATTAACCTTCACAGTAGCCCTATTCGATGACCCTCTCATTTTCCAGTTGAGAAACGAACCCAGAGAGAGAGAGAGGTAGCATGTCCCAAGTCACAGGAACCCTCAGCTGGCATGTGCAGAGGGCCTAAGCTGGTGTGTGTGTGTGTGTGTGTGTGTGGATTCAGCTCAGAGAGAAAGGCTCCACTGAGGAGCCTGCCTGCAAAAATAACACGAAGGCAGAGAGAGCCCAGAGGGGCTGCTGGGAAAGGGAAGGCCCAGGGCCAAGGGCCACTCAGTCATGGTTCAGGGTGGTCTCTCTGGACTCCATGACCTCCCAGCCTGGGTGGGCATAGAGAGAGCACAAAGCTGTACCCCAGGCTCAGGAGACCAGTGACTACCCTCCCAAGGCTCCCCAACTCCGTTCCCTTAAAGGGCCCTGCGATGGCGGCAAGCTCATCAATCTGTCAGCCCATCCCCTTCCCTCCACTTCAGCTTTCCACACCCTCACGGCCCAGGATAAAGCCCCCATGAGCCTGACGCCGGAGAGACACATCCAGGACTCCAACGCTACACCGGCGATGCCCCTCTGTCTCCGTGGCACAGCAGGCATGTTGCAAACGCAAGAGAAAGGCTTGCACAAGTCCAGGCAGTGGCGTCTTCCCAGACACAGTGGCCGTCCCTGACCGTGACAGCCCAGCCTTCCGAGTTCCCTGAAACATTCCACCCCCTTCCTCACATGCCAATGTCAAAAAGCAAACATTTCAAACATCTTGGTGCGCTGAGGCCACGCAAGAAAGAGGCAGGCAGGGAATGCTTCTTAAAGTTTGGGAAAGCATTCCAAATATGTGGGGCCAGACAGCAGTCACTGGTGACTCCAACCCAGCGTGTCCTGCTCACCTGGAGTCCAGCCCCCCAGCCGTCTCTGGCCTGGCTGACACCAACACACAAACCCTCCGATTTCTACTTGTCCTTTCCACCACACTGAGAGAGGCAGGAGCGTACTGACCAGGGATGACCCCGGGCACATACTCCGTGAGACATCAGGTACTGGCTCCAAGACCCCAGGACATTCTCAAGAAACTTACTTCTGCACATTAATCAAAGGTATCTTTCCTTGGGTCAATCTCTCTACCCACCTCAAGTTTATGGGTATTAATAAATTCCTATCGGGCTAACCTCGCCCAAAACTTTGTCTAGGTTTTTGGATTTGGGGTGGGGAGAGGAGTGAGGAGGCAAGCGTTCAGCCACAGGGACTTTTTTTTCCAAAGGGAACCTGGGAACTCTGCTGCCTGTGCTGAGTGCAGCTCACAAGCCTCTCCCAGGCCCAGAGGTGACCCCCAGGCAGTCTTGGGGTAGAGGGGAGGAGATGGACCCCGAAAGATTTATGAGCCAAGTGCTGAAGTTCCCAGGACCCTGCCGTTTTCTTCCCTCCAATGCTGGATCTTCATTTCTTGCCACCGGGGAGGGGAGAGGGAACCACCGGGGCCCATAGCCCCAGCTATGCTGGGCGGGGGTGGGGAAAGTGCTGGGCTGCCTGAAATGCCCTTGCACTCACCTGGTCATGCTACAGATGAGAAGACCCAGGCCAGGGAGGGGAAGCCATTTGTCCACACAGCAAGATGTAGTCTTCCGATTCCTAGCCCAGTGCGCCAGCAATTCCAGGATGCAAATCGCCACTGATTTGGGTGGTCATAGGGACAGGCCACTTGAACCAGAGCAGGGAGGTCCAGCCAGCCACAGACCCAAGTCAGGCTTTGGAAGAAAGGTCGGAATGGGCAGCACACCAGCAGTCCTTTCTCCCTGAAAGCAGTGAAGCTGGGGCATCTGTTCGAGCCTTACAAGAAGCAGAGGCTACTCCAGCGGCAGCCTCTCTGGAGCTGGGACTGTTCAGGATGCTCAGAGGCCGCAGGGTCTCTCCAGGCAGCCTGTATCTGTCAGAACTGGACCCTGATTAGAGACACAGTCCACCCAACCAAGTTAAGGCCAGTCCGAGAGGCAGGGTTAACTTCGAGGGAAATGGTTTCTGCCTTGGTCTTCGGGTTGCTTCCATGTTATTTGCAGCATCTATGAGACCTGCAAAACTCTCTATCTTATTGGGTCAGGAAGGAACATGGTTATCAGACCTGGCTTTATGCAAACTGCATCCCAGGAGCCTGCCACGGGCTCTCAGGCCCTTCTATCCTGGACCTCCTTTCCCCTTTTCTTGAAAGGCCCCAAGCCTCCTGAGGACCCAGTGGCTGAAGGAAGGGGCAGCAAATGGATCAGAGAAGCAGACAGCCCATGCCTGGCACACAGTCTTTGCACCCAGGCAGCAGAGGTGCAGGGCCTGAGAAGTCCTGAAAAGCAGCGCAGCCGATGTCTGGACTCCCAGCTGCTCAAGGTGTCGTGCTTCAGGATCTTCCCGCTCCGTGGGGAGCAAAACAGATGCCTGCTGAGACTGCTGCCAAGCCCTCAGGCCCAAGGCCGGGCTGAGCCAGCTCTGAGCTCAGCGCCCAGCACACTGGCCGGCCTTCTGGCACCGACCCGCACCTACCTTGGCCCCTACTGTTTCAGACAGGGATCTTGAGGTGATGCTACACACCCCAGCCTTCACACTGCCACCTGGATAAAGCCCCAGACACAATCCCCCAAGTTGCCCATGTTCCCAAGGGAAGGGAAGGGCCCCTCGCCATGGTCTCCACCCAATTGGGGGAAACCTCCTGGAGCTACCCACTCTGGTGATTCGCCCACACACAGCGGGACTTCTTTAAGAAGCCTTCCGGAAGGTAGAAAACCCAGGGAGGTTTCGGAGGTGGTGTGGGGTCTGCCACCCGCACTCCATCCCATTTCTCTCTCCTTTATTCTCCGTGTGTCTCCCAGAGCTGGCCTGAGTGCCAGAACTTAAGATGAGGGCAACCTTTTTAGGGGGAGACTTTCTGAAACACCTGAGGAAGGAGAAAGTCAGCTAGAATCCTCTCCTCTTCTCCTGCAGCAAACAACAGCATAAATGGAACAGGAACAAAATGAAACCAGCGTGCCAGAACTGGGCAAGGAGCGGGGCTGCCTCTTTCTGCAGCTCACAGAGGGAGTTTCTCTCTCTCTCTCTGTGTCTGTCTCTCTCTGTCGCTGGCTGGTCCAGCTCACCCAACCAGAGCACTGTGGCCTGGAGGCCTGCGGAAGCCTAGTACGGAGCACTGGGGCTCCCCAGTCCTGCGCATTGTGAAAAGGAATAAAATGCAGTTGTTTGTTGTTGTTGTTGTTGTTGTTGTTTCCACACGCCACCTCTGGGGCTACAGATCGAAAGAATCTGTGTCACGCATATGGGGAAATTTACTATGCCCAAACTTCCCCCAGTTTCATCTCAGCACAACACAGAGACATAATGCCACGTTTAACACAATAATACAGCACCCATGTTATGTTCCACGGCATTGCCTCAGAGAGAATCACCTTTTGGGAAATCATCCTGGCCTGAAATGTTAGGGTCACAAAGAGCTTGTCCCTTGGTGAGGCACAGCTCACCTACTGGGGTGGGAAACATTCCCCAATTTGGAGCTCTGGCCCCAAAATTGGGACACAAAGACCAGCCGGAGAGTTGTAGGTTTCAGCCAGTTAAACAGATAACAAAGCCTTTTTTCCTTGGCCACGTCTCACAAATGTTGTATTGCTAGTAAAGTAAAAAAGACGAGATATCAAAATTAAAGAGAAAAATAATCTCCCTATTATTTAAAGTTGATAAATTTAGTCCTCAAAGCACTGGAAATTATTTTTGAAGGGCAATGAAGCCTTATGATTTTTCACTGCATTAGGGTAAAGATTTAGACACCCAGTCAAGAAGTAAAGAAATCTGAAACCCACCTCCGATCTGGCCACTACCAGGATGGTCACTGAACGCTGCAGACTCCGTCCCCACCGGATCTTCACCGGCCCAGTTCGAACGCTCCTCCGCAAAGCCATTAGAGTGGGCAGGGAAGTCCGCATTTTAGGAAATCCAGGGGAGGGAGGTCGCCCCTGGGTTGCAGTTAACTAACAAAAAATATTTTTCCTTCTCCTACTAAATCGGGGATGGCTGGACGTGCAGATGGGATGGCACTCTTTGTCTTGACAATCGGCATGTTTTTTTCTGCGTTTAGCAAAATGCATCACAGCAAACGACATTACAGCATGCAGTTGCTCCAGCAGACCGCGGACGGGACGGTTCCTGCACTGCCTCAACCGGGTGCAATTCTGATTTAATCGAAAGCCTTTTGTCACAAACAAGACAATAGGGAGGTGCCCCCATTGCTCTGTGATTTTCTTTATATATACGTCTGTCTACACATTTACCCACCTGCATAAAAAACAGTCAAAACAGGTGGATTTGCAGACCCACCTTGTTGCTGCTTTTTTAATGCGAGTACACAAACACACTGTTTTTTGGGCAGAAAAACAACATGGGTTTATTTTAAGGTAAGTACAACAATTAAGGCCACATAAGACAAACACAGGTGAAGTTAAAATTTCTGAAGTTTTTTTTTTCTTTTAGGAATGCTCAGGGAGAAATCTACTATACAAAACCATCACACTTTTGTAAGTAAAAAGTATCAGATACTTGACTTCTTTGTCAGCCAACAACAACAAAAAATAAATTATTTTCTTGCTTTGTAAAAGACCTACAACTGGGGAAAGAATTATACCTCATAATTGTACAGGAGGAAAACCCCACATAGGTTTTCTGAATTTTCAATTTGACAGAAATGGTTGGGCAAGATGAAAACTATCCAGTGAACTCAACTTTAAATATTATATTAATGGCTCTGAACAACAACAACAAAATAGCCTGATTACAAATCCACACGTTTGTACAGCACGGTTAGAGAGATTTAAAGTCACACACAGCACGTACGAGGTCTATAGAGATCCCCACAAACGTGTGGAGGTCTCTACAGAGAGTCATTGCTGGGTCGCTCTGATATTTGGTCCATAACTTAATTTTGGAAACCCCGAGTGTAGCAGAGAGCACAGCCATCCTGATAGGGGAGGGGGGCTTAAAAATCAATATTCACTTCGTTGGGCTGCGTCCCTTCACGGGGAAGCCCCTTGAGAATCTCTGAAACGGGGCGGCAAATTAGTTACCTGCAGCTTCCCAGAGGGCTGAAGCCGGCGCGCGCGCGCTCTGCTCCTGGGTCTGAGAAAAAGCGGGTGGACGCGTTTCGGTTCTTCTTTGCGTCTCTGCAAACCTGAACCGTCCGAGAGGGTCGCGTCTGGGAGACGAAGCCAGAGCGCTGAGAGCCGGTCAGTATTTCGTGCAGTCATAGGAATAGGGGGCGGCATGGCGGTACAGGGACGGCGTGGATCTGTAGGGCAGCTGACAGCTTGCGTTGCCGCTCACCTGGGGTTCCCCAAGGGTCGAGTTCTCAATCCCCAGGCGGTGGGAGTTGAACATCTCCCGGACGTTGGGAAAAGTCTGCTGCTGGGCCGCAAACGTGTGACCGGGGAGGTGGTTCAGGTCCCCGCTGTGGTTAAGATACCAGGAGGCCGCCTGGGCCGCGGCGGCCCCGGGCTGCGGGGCCGACTGGGGCTGGGGAGCCGGCGGAGGTGGCGGCGCCTGTGGGTGGTGGTGGCCGTGATGTTGGTGGTGGTGTCCGGCGGCGGCGAGAGCGCCTTCTTGGCCCGCGGCGAGGTTGAGGGCGCTCAGGGGCGACGTGGGGCCGCTCTGGTGGTCCGAGAGGGCCTCGTCCAGCGCCGGCGGGACGCACATGTGCGCCGGCCGCTCGGCGCCGGTGTACAGGCTCATCGCGCGCATGCTGCATTGGTAGCCCCCGGCCGCCCCGGCCTCCAGGCCCTGAGCGCACGGCTGACCGTAGGCAGCGGGCGGCGCGGCGGCGTAGGGCAGCGCCAGCGGCGGCACCACCAGGCCCGCACGCCCAGCAGCCGGGCTCAGCTCGCCGCCCGGCGGCGACGTTCGCAGCGTCATGATATTCTCCACGCTGAAGCCGGGCAGCCCGTTGGGCGCGCCTGCGTGGTGTTCCGGCAGCGAGCCGTCGGGGGAGCCGGCGGGCGTGGAGGCCGCGCTCCGCGGGCTGCCCTGCAGCGCGCTCTCGGGGCTCAGCGTCTCCACCTTGGTGATGACCGGCAGGGCGGGCGACGCCGCCTCACTCTTGATCACCACCTTCTTCTCGGCCTCCTTGGGGGCGTCCGCTAGGGGGGGCCCAGACGGGGTGCCCTTGGACGTTGCCGGGGGCGGCTCCTTGAGGTGGGCCCGCTCCTCCTTCTCCTTGGGCACGTCCTTCTTCTTGAAGCGCCGCCGGCGCCGCAGGAAGCTGCCGTTCTCGAACATGTTGTAGGAGTCTGGGTCCAGGGTCCAGTAGCTACCCTTGCCAGGTTTCTTGTCGTCGCGGGGCACCTTGACGAAGCACTCGTTGAGCGAGAGGTTGTGGCGGATGCTGTTTTGCCAGCCCTGCTTGTTCTCCCTGTAGAAGGGGAAGCGGTCCATGATGAACTGGTAAATGCCGTTCAGGGTGATCTTCTTTTCGGGCGCGTTCTGGATTGCCATGGTTATGAGCGCTATGTAGCTGTACGGAGGCTTTACCAGGTCTTTGGGCGCCGCAGGCTGGTGGTGGTGGTAAGGCGCATAGGAGCGGCCCATGCCCGCGCCGTACTGCTCCGGGTGGCCCGAGTAGACACCCATAGGGCTGGCCATGCCGCCGTAGCTGCCTGCCGCGCGGTAGTAATTCTGCTCGCTCAAGTAGGGCACCACTCCCAGGGCATTGGGGTCGGACACGGAGTAGCGCGCCTGCATGCTGCGTCCGAGACCGCTCGCCACTGCTTGTTCGTACGGACCGTGAGGAAGGCCCAGAGAGAGTGAGAGAGAGAGAGAAAGAAATGAGAGAGAGAGAGAGAGAGAGAGAGAGAGAGGAGAGAGAGAGAAGGCAGTAGCGGGGAGGGGGGAGCCTCCGGTGCCTGAAAGCCTTGGGCGAGGTGGAGGAGCACCCGGCGCCCAGCGCCCGCCTTCGGACGGAGAAGGGGCGCTCGTTTTCAGCGAACCGGGCGGATCAGCATCCTGGAGGGCGCGCCCTGGGCGAGCGCAGCGCCGGCCCCTGCTCGCTAGCTAGCTCTCAGGACCCGGAGGGTGGCAGCCCGGGCGGCGGCTGGGGACGCGGCGGAGAGACGCCACGCGCGCGGTGGACCAAGGCTGGCCCCTGGTCCGTTCCAGGAGGGGGGAGGCGGCTCTCCAAGCGACCCAGCAAATCGGTAGCCCTGAGGGTCAGCGAGCCGGGGTCCAGACTGGTTGCCCTGCCGAGCCCGGAAAAAGAAGCAAAGTCCCTTTTAGGGATTGGGAAAAGTTTCAAAAGTCGTCTTGCTGAAAGCGAGTTTTTACTTTTCACCGGCCACGCCCCCTCCGAGAACTTTGGACCAATAGCTCGGCAGCTGTGGGGAGTTGGCAGCCAATCAGGGCGAGGAGCGCCGAATCCGTCGGCTCTAAGACCCAGACGCTGAGAGCCAGACTTCAACGCAGCTCAGTCTAAACTTGAAAAGATTTTTTCAAGAAAAGTTATATCTTATTAAATTTTATTTTATTATCACATTTTGTTTAGTGGGCCCACGTGCCGAGAACAAAAAGAAGCCACTCTCCTTTGCAAAAAAGTTAGTTTGAAATATAAAAGCGAATTAATTAATGTAGTCAAATATCCCTCTCCCCAAGACCTTGTAAGTAGCAAAGACCCTGGGACTATTTTTCTTATTAATGAGTGATGAGGCGAATAATTAGATTTCCTAATTGTCGGGGCCCAGGTGTAATGGATTCAAAGCAAACGTGCTGGATTGGCAAAGAGGGGCCTCCCCTGGATGTTGTTATTATTTAAGCAAATAATTAATAATCAACAGGGAATTTCCAGGTTGAGGGCCGTCAGGAATAACCTATGAAGGTTTTAGGGGTAAACTGCAGAAATGGAATGCCCCTCACCCCTACCTGTGGAGGCTCGCCGCAATGTCTATGGGGGATAGGCGGAGCAGCGGAAAGGAGCAATGTCTTGAGAATTTAATCCTCTAAATTCTCCGTGGATTCGGTAAATCACCCGCGTCATGGTGGGCAGTTTTGCGGAATTTGGGAGAGACCGTTAAAGAACTCCGCTCAGTGCCCCCTTTCCCTTCCCGTGTCGACGCCCGCAGCCCACGGACTCCAGCTTCGCCGCGGCTGTTTTCCCCCCGTGAGAAATTCCCTGTGACCGGCTGAGTCCCGCGCTCCCGAAAGCAGGGAACAATGCAGCAAGCCCGGGCCGGGGCAGAGCCAGGCTCCTCTGCCCGAGCGGAGAAACCCAGAAACCCGGCCACTTTCCGCGGGATTTGGCCCCACGGCGCGCGTCCCTAGCGCAGGCTCCCGACCTCGGCGGGCGCCCGCAGCACCGACCTGGGTGCAGCCCCTCTGCACTTTGCAACCGGCACAGCCCCCTTGGGCTTCTCCGAGCTGACTTTTTATATTGCAGTCGTGTTCGGGTGGTTGCTGTTCGATAGGTGATTCGGGCACCGGGCTCCGCAGTAGGAGGACGCGGAACGCGATTGCCAACGGCTACGACACCCCCAGAGATGCTGTTATTCGGGATACGGACTTGGAGAGACTCGGGGTCCTCACACTTCTAAACGTTCTTCTCTCTAGGAATCTCGGGAAGTTTGTTTATTTGTGGATTGAATACTTATTTTCCTCGAATAATCGGACCCCCTCTGCCCGCTTCCCCTGTAGGGGCGGGACCCCCATAAGAAGAACTAAAAGCTGATCAAAATTCTTCTGGAAGTTGTCCATCCGGTTGGGTAAGAAAGAAGACCCGATAAAACTTTTGTTTCAGGTTTCCTTTTCCTCCCCTCCTAACTCTTGTTAGATTCCCAAGAAAAGGGTGAGAGACTCCAGCGTCACTTGCAGCTTTCGGGAGGTGGACAGGAGGTATGGAGGACGTCTCACTCATTTCCAATGAAAGAACAAAAGGAAAAAGATTTGTATACATGATCTACGAATGATATTATCTCATGATAAATTCAGAATCAAAGAGAAAGTACAAAACAGGTTCCTCTTAACTCAAATATTCTACTTCTGAAATAGTATTTTTGTATGGCTGTTCTGAGTTCTTTTTCTAACTCGACTTTCTTTTTGCAACGAAGTAAAATAAAACTACCTTAGCTCACAGGTGAATGGTTTGAACATTCTCTCTCCCCCCACACACACACAACTCCCACTACGACTTTATTATTTTTAATACCTCTAGTACATTCATTACATCTTTAAAAAAAAAACCTCTGGCAAAAACTGCCTTTCTCCTGGAGTGTGTGACAGGCACTCTTGAGTTCTTCTTACACTTTTACTGGAAATGCAAGCTATTGATCAAGAAATAATCCTCAGTCTGTAGGTTTCTCAAAGAAATATTATTTACTCTGCTTTTACGAGGTGCTTTAAAAAGAAAAAAAAAAAAGCTTTATCACAGAGCAGGCTAAAACCCAAAATAGCTAAGGACCATGGAAAATAAATTCAAAAAGATCAGTTTCTGCCTGAGTTGGCATTTACAAGGGTGTCCAAGTTTAAACCAATGTCATCTGAAAAGAACTAGGTTGAGTTGCCACAATCAGTACCCCCCTCAAAAAAGTGGGGGTTGGAGGCCAGAAACCTTATAATCAAGACAGAAAAGGTGAGAGAGACATTTTCCTTTGCCCCTGGAATTAGGTTTCTTCTCCACTCAGTAGAACTCCAGGAGAAATGTTTGTTCAGGCTATTAAAACAACACCTTTCACACACCTGGACTTTGCAAAAACCATATTTCCAGTCTTTTCTTTAACCTCCCAGGGTATTTTAGAAAGGGGGTTGCTAATTTCTTTCTTATTTCTTCCTTTCCTGACCTGGTTGTCAGTGAGCCGAAAGTGGAATCGGGCCCCAGAGGGGCCTGTGTGTTTCTAGAATAATAAGCGATGATTAAGGCAAAAGATATCCAAGTCACCTCCCCCGCCCCCCTACCACCACCACCACCACCACCACCACCATCACTACCACAGACCGCATTGCACGTCTCCGGGGCACCACCAGCCCCTCCACCTGGAGGTGGCTCCCATGGACCTGGGGTTTGGGCACCACCTTAAGGCCACCGGAGAAACTACTCTTTAAGAGAAAGATCAGACCATTCTGGTTACAATGAAGGTGCTGACACCTTATGGATGTGACTTAGCATTGCACGGCAGGAATAAAGCCTCCGCAATCCGTGAAAGTAAATAAACTGTGCAGTGCGGTGTGTCGTTTAAAAACAAGACATTTTCCACAGCTTTGCAATGTGTCAAGAACATGATCTATTGGAAAACAGACATGTCTTTGAAATGTCCAGCGGAGCGAGAAATTTTCTCGAGGTAGATTCTCTCTGGTTTTAGGCAAATAAATCTGTGCCTCTTAGGTGGCTAGAAGTCTGGGTATTATTATTATTATGTTGTTGTTGTTGTTGTTGTTGAACAAATTGCTCCCCCATGTCGTCCCAGGGCATCTGTCTTTCTGCCGTGCGTGTGGGATGAGTTTCGGGGAATTCATCAGAAAAAAATGTTTGTACTACTCGTGTATGTAGCATTGGCTTTAACTAGAGGAAGGTTTTTGAATGTGTCTGCAGCCACGTCTGCTTTTGAGGCACAACGGAACTGAAAGAGGGGCCAAGTGAAAGGATGTTGTGTCTTTTGCCTCGATATCCTGTTTCCAGTACTTTTGACTCGATATCCTTCAAACGGTTCCCGTCTGGACTCACGAGATGTCCCCGGTTTCAGGGAAAGGGACCAGGATGACGAGCAGTGCCAGGCTTCCACAAGCCACGTGCGGTCTGGTGGACCCTTGGGTTAAACAGAGTCAATGCTGCTTCTTAAAGATCCATTGCAATGCAGCTCCTAGCAATCCTCTTTTTCCAGGACAAAAAGGGTGTCCCTGGCGAAAACTATCTGAGCCCATTTTACTGAGCATGACCGTCCCGGGGAGTCACCATGATATGGCACCTTTCACAAAGGGGGGTGTCATGAACCAGGAAACAACAGGCGTTAGGACTATTCTTGGTTAAAAGATTAAAGAAACTTCACAATTAAATGCAATATTTGATCCTAGATGGATAACATTTATTTTATTTTATCTTATTTTTGTTGTATTTTATTGCTTTTGCTATTACAGTTGTCCTGCTTTCTCTCCCTTTGCCCCCCTCCACCGAGCCCCACCCCAGCCCTCGCTCAGGCAGTCCCCACATCACTGACTGTGACCGTGGGTCGCTCACACATGTCCTTTGGCTAATCCCTTCATCCTCTTTCACTCAGTTCCTGTCCCCTCCTCCCCAGATGGAGAACATTAAAAAGCGAATAAAGGGCAGGTTTGAGAGTACCTGGGGAAATTTGAAAATGGAGTATATATTAGATCATAATTCTGTACCCAGGTTAAAATTCTTGAGTGTGATGATCACATGGGCCAAGGAAGAACACGTTCTTGTTTTTAAGAAGTATGTGTGGACTGCTTCGGACTGACAGTCATCGTCTCTGCCACTTCAACACGATTCGACCGAACGTGGGGCAGAGGGGGACTGAAGGGAGGAGGAGGAGGAGGAAGGGGTCAAAAACACAGTCAAATGAGAATGACTGCTGACTATGTATGTAGGTTTTTGCTGGGTACAGTTCTTGCCATTTTTTCTGTAAGTTAAACATTTTCAAAATTAAAAAAAATTTAGAGAAAAACACCTTTGCCACTCTGAAAATTAAAAAAGGGATATGACACAAAGCAAACATCTCTCTATGGAGGGAGTTGCAGACCCCAACGTGGGGACCCAACTTGGCCCCAATGTCCCCCTCTCCTCGTGTTCTGGAAATTTCTGAAAAACAGCAGTGGACTTATTGTGTTAAGTTGTGGTTGTTAAAGAAAAAAGAAGCTGATTCTCTTGAAAACTTATCTGCCTTATAATTCAAGCATTACCACAATTACTACAATCAAAGATGCAGGAAATCTGAGACTACTGGAGGTGTTTTCAAAACAGAATATTGATGATATGTGTGTTTTTTTACTTTTTTAAAATTTTATTTTAATCATTGTTCAAGTACAGTTTTCTGTCCTTTACTCCCATCCCTCTCCACCCACTGTTTCTTCTTAAAGAGAGTTAATGACAGGCTTCTCTGTGCTGCCCATTTCATGTGAGTCCTATATAGTTGCCGTTAGCTATATTGCTATGCAACTGATTTGCTTACATGGTGTATTAGTCAGTCAGTCAAGGCTGGTAGATGCACAGTAACAAACACCCCAAGTCTCAGCGACTTAATCTTGAGCCAACCCCAGCTCAGAGGGGGCTCTGCTCATCAGAATCACTCAGGATCCTGAGAGTGTTCAAAGTTGCCTCTTCTGTTATCTAGGCAGGGACAAATGAGGGAGATTCTGCCCTGGGATTTTTGTTCCAGCCCACCAGTGACACGTGTCACTTCCATTCACAACTCATTGGCCAGAGATGGACATATGGGCCCAACACACCAGAGGACAGGAACTCTCCCCTTGCCCAGGCACACGGGGCTGGCTGACATTGGTTTAGCAGCCTTATGTCTGCCACACATGCCCGAGGCGGGTAGCCGCTCTGCCTTGGTTCCCTCTGCAGTCCCAGTGCCTCGCATGATACCATGGCACACAGTAGGTGTACAAGAAGCATGTAGCAAATGAATGGGTGACTTTTCCAAGACTGCTTCCCTAATGTATGAGAAAATGCTATGTGTGCACACTGTGTGCCAAGCCCTGTGCTAGATGCTCTGTCCGTGACAGCTCATTTAACCTTCTTTTGGGGGTACGCACCATGAACATCACTGCCTAACGGGTGAGAAAACTGAGGTCCAGAGATCTGGAATAACCAACTCAAGTGTTGCAGCTACCAAGTGATGGAATCAGGATCTTTTAATCCATTCCCTTGCTGTCTCTTTGAAATTAGTTAAGGTCTGGGCCTTGGAAATTAGAGGGGACTTAAAAAATTAAAATAGAAACTTCTACATAAATAAAAAGTCTGTACGGAAACATACCTATATATAATTTCCTGACTATATATACACAGTCAGTAGTGTATGTATGAAGGCATGACTTCTGAACGCACATGACTCAGTGCCTGTGAAACACCAACTTCACACCCTGTAATTAACCCTGTCGGGTCCGTGACTCATTGTCAGAGCCTGTGAAGCAGGCTTCCCCCTGGGAGGTGCAGACAGACAGGGCTTAGATTGTTGGCCAAGGGCAGGGAGAGAAAGAGGTAAGGAGGTGACTTGTTTTTCTCCAAATTAACAGCTTGTGGGGCGGGTGCTCTGAGCCCCAGGGAATACTAGGCTTGGATCACAACCAGGGGGCAGCTTTGGCCAGTGCCTCAAGGTGACTGCTGGGACCCAGGGTGGCGATAACCGGGGAGGCTCCAGAGGGACCCTCAAGGACAGAATGAAGTCAGCAGCGCAGAGTGGCTCCTGGGATCAGACCTTGGCTGGCACTGGCTGCTCTTCACCTTCAGGAACTGCAAGAAAGCCAGGAGTATTCTCCCACCATGCGGGTGCATTGCACTGCCTGGGCCCTCCGCAGGGCCTCTGCAAGTGCTGCGGCGCCCTTCGCCCAGGCCCCTCAGCCCCTGGCTGCATTGCCACCTCCTCTGAGGCCTCTCCCGACCATCCGTGCACTTCTCCTCCCTCCCTTACCCAACCCTCATCCTGCTTAATTTCTGCCCTGTCCAATATGGTCCTACCCATCCCTCTGTTTGTTGCCTGCCCCTCACCCCACCCCCCCCACCCTCACCAGGACACAAGCAGCAGGAAGGCAGACTGGGACCTGGTCTGCCTTGAGCACCCCACAGTGTCCGGTGCCCAGCACCCAGCACTCTGCTCAGCATGGACTCTGTGCTCGGAAATTCCAAACGGAACAAACAGATGTCACCTGGGGGTTTCAGAGACACCCCTCCCTCCCGCCATAACCACAGGCAGGGGCCGCTGTTTAGCGGTTCAAACCCAGAATTCAAGTCAAACGTGCATGGACACTTATTTTAGGCAGAGGCTGCCTGAGGACTGGGCGTGCACCGTCCAGTGCTCCCTGGCCCCCACACCGTGGCAGGCACCAGGCTGTCCTCGAAGGGACTCACAGGCTGAAGCTTTAACTTTAGCAAACACACGGAGAGGCCTCACCACGCTGCAGGCACTGTTTGCACAGTCGGTGTCAACCCTCTCCAGCACCGAGAGGCAGATGCCAGTAGGCTGTCACCCTGCCCTACGGATGAAGGAAGCAGAGCACAGAGACCTTCAGTCACTCGCCCAGACTCAGCACTGGCCGCAGACCTGGGAGCTGGGCTTGCTGTCCCTTCTGTGGCCCTCCTGCCCGGAGGGAGGGGCAGGCCCGGGCAAACTAATATTCTAAAAGGGGAAAGAGAGGACTCAGGAGAGCTCGTGGGCAGTCAAGCTGGGCCTTGAGACCTGCAATAAGGAAAACTGCACACTCAGATGGACAGCTTTTTCCTTGACACTGGACGGTGTCAGATTTATCGAATTAAAATACAGATGCCCACACTGTGGGCATGGGATATAAATACACGAAAAAAAAACATTGTTTATCTGAAATCCAAATTTAATGGGGATTTTGTATTTCATCTGGCAAACCTGGCGTTGGGGAAGAAGAAGTTCTTTAAACACCTTTTTGCTTATGAGCTTATTAGACAGTCTACATCTATTAAGTGTTAGATGCAGCTCCAAACAGCTATGCAGCGTTCAAGTTCACAGTGAAGGGGGCCCACAGGAGGGAGTGTCCTCTCCGCCCTGCCATTGCGCAGCGCCAGACACAGGAGACACAATGGTGGCTGGCAGCTGGAAATAGGGAAGAAATGATACTGATTTTATTTACTTATTTTTAAAGATTGTATTTATTTATTTTTAGAGGGAGGGGAGAGAGGGAGAGAAACACCAGCCTGTGAGAGAAACACTGATTGGCAGCCTCCAACCGGAGACTTGGCCCACAACCCACGCACGTGCCCGACAGGGAACCGAACTGCTATGCTACCCTTGGGTCCATAGGTTGACGCCCAACTCACTGAGCCACACCAGTCAGGGGTCCATGAGCATGAGTGCCATACATTAATTACATGGCTAAAAATCCGATAGTACCAAAGAGTTAAAATGAAAAGAGCATCTTCTTGCCACTCCCCTCCCCCAACTCTGAGACCATTAACTTCTGTCCCTGTTTCCTCTGGCAGTTACCAATGTTTCTGGAAAAAATAGACTCTGTTGCTATTTCTTTTCTTGGTGATGATCTCTATGATCCTGTGCCTCCCCGCTCTGTGTTTAAAGATGGTAATAAGTTTACTTAGAAGAAATTGGCTGGTTCCTGTGTGCGGGGTGGGGTGGCAATTGAAAACATGACCCACACGGTTCCCGGTTATCCCTGCTGCAAAGTGTGTATGCTTTAAATTAGCATTTGGGTTCACCTGAGGATGCCAGAGCCCTCCCTCCGCCCCTGCACAGCTTCCCAGAGAGACTTTTTTCAGTTCCTCTGCAGGTTCCTTGTATGCCTTTAAGTAATGCCTCTTCGCTTTCATTGCTTCTTCCATCAACTTTGACATTTGTTGACTCCCAGCTTTGTTAGAGGAGTTTGTCGGTTCCCTACCCTTCCTCCTGAGACTTCCCAGGCCAATTTGGGGTGAGACTTTTGGCCTGTGAAAACAATGGTGGGGGAGGGGCAGGCATTTCCGTGATGGAAAAAATATGAACAGAACCCGGTCGCAGGAGAAAGCCAGGGCTGAGCTGATAGGGGTGTATTGTCGTTGGGCTGAGAGCTGAGGCTTGGATTGTCCAGTTGAAAAGTTTGTGTTCTGCCAGGAGGAGGCAGTGGGGAGCGACAAGGTCACAGCTGGATGTACAGGTGGAATTCAGGTGTGCAGAGGGCAAGAAAGGGAAAGTGGAAGAGGAGCAGGAGAGAAGAGCAGAAAAAGAGGAGGGAGAGGAGGAGAGGGAAAGAGGGAGGAAGAGGAGGTGGAGAAGGAATCGGAAGAAGAGGCAAACTCAGGGAGGGGGCAGAATGGGGAGGCAGGAGGCTGTTGTGGTCTGGGCATGGTGAGTGACATCTGGCCTGGGTGGTAGCCGTGGGAAGGGCAGAGTATCATTGTGACACTTCGGGCATCCTTGTCTTGCCAAAGTACAATCTCCCGTGAAATGCCAGGTGCTGGTGGACAGGCCTCACCTGATCCCCAAGATGAGACAGGGCACATAGCTCAGAGCAGAGCCAGTGACAAAGGAATGTCTGAAGGTGGAAAGGTAACTTCTAGCTTCTCAGGAGCCAACCTTTGCTGTTACTAGAATTATTCACTTATTTTCCTTTTGTTTTTAGTGCTTAAGGGTGTGTGTGTGTGTGTGTGTGTGTGTGTGAATATGGTGCAGGTAGACGTCAGAGAGCTCAAAGTTGAATGTGACATTCAATGTGTTAAGCCCATACCTGTGACATGTAGGGGACTGGAAGGGCAGATTCCAGAAGCATACCACGGAGAGGTTTAGCAATCAGTGCCCCAGTACCTTGGGTGAATCGCTGGGCCTCCTTTCTCCTGTCGACCTAACAGGATTGTTATGGAACAATGAAAGCGAACGTCTGTAGTGTGCTTGCTGAGGGCTGGACAGGCACGGTGGCCTGGACTGCCAGTGTAGCAGCCCACTCCATCCTCCACACTTCACAGAAAATGGTGCTGATGCTCAGAGAGGTGGCGTTAACTATCTAAAGTCACACAGCACTCCATGGCCCAGCTTTTCACCCACTTACCATTTTCACTGTATTTCGTCTAGACAGGTTCTAAAGCACTTGTAAGAAAATGCCTATGACAAGCTTCAGAATCCTCAAGTGATCTTGCACATGAATGTTTATAGCAGCTTTATTCATAATTGCCAAAACCGGAAGCAACCAAGATGCCCTATAGTAGGTGAGCAGGTAAATAAACTGTGGCACATCCAACCAATGGAACAGTATTTGGCACTGAAAAGGCACAAGCTATTAACCCATGAAAACACATGCAGGAACCGTAAAGGCCTATTACGAAGTGAAATAAGCCATGTGCAAAGGCTGCCTGCTGTGTGATTCCAGTTCTGTGACATTCGGGAAAAGGCAACACTATGGTGACAGGAAGATCAGTGTTCGCCAGAGGTTAGAGGGAGGGAGGGGTGAACAGGTGGAACACACAGGGTTTTCAGGGCAGTGAAACTACTCTGTGTGATCCTGTAAGGATGGATATGTGCCGTTATACGTCTGTCCAGTCCACACAGTGTGCACCCCAACAGTGAAGCCTCATGCAAACAGCGGACTTTGGTTGTGTCTGAGCTGGGGCTACCATAACAAAACTGCCATAGTCTGGGTGGCTTCAACAACACTTATTTCTCACAGGTTTTGAGGCATGGAAGTTCAAGATCAATATGAGGGCCCTCTTCCAAGATCACAGACAGCCCTCTCACTGTGTCCTCAAAGGTGGTAGGGGATAGGAAGCTCTGTGGAGTCCCTTCAGTAAAGGCTGTGTGTCATATCCTAATCCACCACGCTGCAGGGCCCACACCTGACACCATCACACTGGGGATTAGGCTTCAGCATAGAAATCTGGGGGCACACAAGCCTTCAGTCTGTTGTAACACCAATGTATCAATGTACGTTCGACCATGTCAATAGTACCACCGTGCTGGGGGATGTGGATAGCAGGAGAGGTTGTGTTTGGAGGAACAAGGGTGTATGGGAACTCTCTGTACCCCCTTCTAAAGTTTGCTATGAACCTAAAATGGCTCTAAACAATAAAGTTTATTTTAAAAAATTGTCAAGTGACCAAATGCAAGCTTACATATATGATCAAGTTTGAAGCATTTGGGTTAAAGTTCTAGAATATCTTTGTACAAAGCCCATTTCTTCTAAGGCATCTCTTTTATAATTATTTATTCTTTTATGTGCCAGAATTTGGGGACACCTGTAACATGGAAATCTGGTGTAAAAGAGCTACATGGAATGTCCTTTCCTCTGGCACCTTGCTTTGTAAAATTGCCATTGGGGGAGACTGGTTATGTTACCATCAGGGGGACGTACCAGCCCGGCCACCTGAGGGACTTGGGCTGTTGGCTCTGAGCCTGGTCTCTGCTCTGAGCACAGCTGGCTAATATTGAGTCTTGCACATTTCTACTGCTGGGGCCAGAACATCTTGCATAAAATACTTTCCAAAGATCTACTGCATTTTCCTGAAAGTAGGAAAGGATACCCAACCTCTCTGACAGATTTCATTTTGTAACCTTCCATTGTACTCCTTTTGCAAGCCTGGTAGAAGACATGGCCACTTTCATGTAGCATTAAGGCCTGTTAATGTCCTTATATATTAATGCTATGGGTACCACCTAGGAATCCAGAGTTGTGATCAGGAGCCACAGATTTGCAATGACCACAGCAAAGTTTACACCATGCTCTGTCCCTTCCCATTTGGGCGACTTTGGACAAGGTTCTTCAACATCTTGAGTCTCTGTTTCCTCCTCTCTAGAATGCCAGTCATATTTGTTGCCTAGGGTTGTCGAGGGGATCATATTTAGATATGACCTCTATGGCCCTTAGCCCAGAGCCTGGCACATCAGTAGCATTGTTCATTACTGTTATGTTCTCTCTGATGAAAGTAAAGGGCATGGGATCAGTTCTGCGAGACCTTGAGTAAGTCACTGGAACACCCAGAAACTCATTTTGCATATCTGTAAATGAGTATTAAAATGCTTTGTTTATTCACAAGTTTGTTGTAAGGATTGTATGAAATACTGGATGCATCATTTTGAAAAGCGGGTACACTTCTTGAGTACTTACGATGAGCTATGCATGTCGTTGCTAAGGGTATACAACCGCTCACCAGGAGTGGGTACTATTGGCTTCTTTTCTCCCCACCTCTGTTTGAGGGGAAAGGGTTATCTCCCTAATACATGAATGCAAGAACAAACTAACTTTCCTCATCTTTTCAGCTAGATTGCAGGCAGTGAGGTCATGGACTTAGTTGTCCATTCAGCCTCGTCTCTCCCAACAGCCCTTGGATCGACTCATCCTGTGTGTTGAATGAATGAGAGAACAAATGAGTGAATGACGTATACGAGCAAACGCAGGCTGCCACGTTTTTTCGATCTCCAGGAGATCCAGAGGCCACAATAATATCTAAGGGGTGTGGGCCCAAAGTGTGGCTGGCTCACAGCCCGCTTACAACTCACCCGGCGGCTGGGGTGCATCTAACCCCAAACCCAGTGAATTCCACCCCATCAGCCTGCCAGCAATGGTCTGCAGCTCTCAGAGGAGAGGAATCTCATTCTGGAGGAGCAATCAAGGCGACTTCGAGCAGGAGGCAGCCTCTGGGGATTAAAAGAGGCAGGGTGTGTTGGAATTGGCAATGGGATACGAGAGGCCAGGGGCGTCTTCACTTCCGTAGCCCCAGCGCCCAGCAAACGGACGTCGGAGCAGGCGCTCAATGCAGGGATCCTCTATGAACAAACCAGAATCTCCCTTGCCGACCTTCCCCACCGCCCGCTCCCACTAGGCCTGGGCGGCGACGCCCCCCAGTCCCCTTCGCGGTCAGTGCGCAGGCGTGGGAGAGCGCACGTGGGTGACGTCATTTTACAGCGACCCCGCCCCGGGAGTTGTCGCGCACTGATAGCGTCGCCATGGAGTCCAGGGAGGGTGAGGTTCCGTGGGAGACGCCCGGGGGCTTGGGGCTGCCGGAGACAGGTCCCGGGCTGCGGAGAAACCACTGGGAGCCAATAGCAGGGGCGCGTGGAGGGATCACAAGGGATAGAGTAGAGGGACCGCCGGAGAGAAAGGAATGGGACGGAGGGCGCGGCTCGGGGGTTGGACCCCCGGGGGATAAGGTGATAATGGGATCAGAGGATGGAGCGCTATCTGCTGGGTAGGTGGTGAAGTCCGCTCGCCCGGTACCAGACGTCTACTCCCGTGAGATCTGCCCTCCCATATAATTTTCACTTTACAGAATGGGAAGCTGAGGCTCGCAGCTGCTGGCAGGGGCAGGACCGGACACCAATGTAATTGAAACGCTGCGGCACTTAATCACTGTCCTCTTAACAAAAGCTTTCTGGGGCCTCAGATGTAGCGGGCACTGGGGAGGCTCGCCCCAGAGTCCCTGGGCTTTGGTGATGTGTTGCAGGGTTGCCTGGCAAAGATCACACTAGAGTGGGCAGTGCGCCAGGGTCTGTCACTCCGGCCCTTACTACACGTGCAGCATGTGAACTGCGCAGTAAACAGTTGCTGTTAGTACAATGGAATGAGGGGCGAGGTGGGGGGAGACCTTTGGAGATCCCTGCCAAGTGCCAGGACTGAGCTCAGCTAGAGATAGAAGGCAGAGTAAAACCCATGCTGACCTGACCATCCACTACAGAACAGGGTTCAGGCATTTCACACATTAATATGTGTCGCCTTTTATTATCCTAATCATTTCCTATGTTTTTATAACTTTCCAAGGGCAAGGATGTGACCTTTTATTCTCTCTCTCTCCTCCCAATTAGCCCATTTCTAAATGGGAGGCACGCAAACGTCTGTGAGTAATTGACTCTGGCAAGTGTCCAAATGTCTACACTTCTTATGTCCCCCAGTGCCCTGCACGGTGCTGGGGATGTGGTAGGACCTCTGGATTGTTGGTGAAAGTGGTGATGTGAAGCCTTATCATAGTTGTATCAGTGTAATTGTTTCTGTTTGAAAAGAAAACACACCAACAGTGAGGGTGCTCTGCATTCTTAAAGGAAGGACATCTGTCTGCGATTGAGTCCTCAGAGAATGCTCTCTGGGGGAGGTGGCAGCTCAGCTGGTTCTGAAGCGAGAGGAGGAGCTGGACCTGGGAGGAGGAGAGGAGAGGAAGTACTGAGGCCTGAAAGAGAGAGGTGGCAGGCATGTGGGACTACACTGGTTGAGCCACTTTTTGAATTTGAAGTGAAGAATGATGGGAGATGCAGCTGAAGTGGCCAGCAGGGTTTTGCAGCTCATTCCACCCCTTGCAACAGAGGGATCCGCAGAACTGGGGAGCAGGATGGAGGGGAGACTTCTGTAGGTGGAGCCAAAGCTGGGCCTTGAAGACAGGGTTTGCTGGTGAGACAGGGAGCTGAGCAGACTTTCCACCAGAGTCCAGGAGGTGCAGAGCTCCCAGCCAGAAAGAACAGCTGAGTGCTGGAAGCTGCCCCGGTAGCCCTACCCAGGCTAACAGCGGTATAATTTCGGCCTGCGTCTTTAGAAATGTGTGTGCTCCCTAAGCATACCCGAGTCTGTGTGTATGATTTCTGGAGTGGTTCAAAAGCATGGCTAGGGTTAAGAGGCACCAGGAAATTTCGGAGTAGACTCCAGGAGGCTCTGGGGTCTGGCTGAGAAGAGTCTTGCATGCACTCCATGCCAGTGGATCTAGGTCCAGGCTGAGGGCATAAGCAGTAGAAACCTTTAGCTGTGGCCCTTACACCTTAGAACTACACATAGAGGCTTCACAGATTGATAACAAAAATGGGCAGAGGGCTGTGAACACATATATCAGGAACAAAAGTTTGAAAACTACCCACTGCCTGTTAGGGGACTGCTTGAATAGATTTTGACCTGCTCGTATAGTGGAATACTGTGCAACTGAAAAAATAAGAGGGTGCATTTTGTGCACATGTGGACTAATCTGCAACATATTGAGTAAAAACAACAAAGTGCCGAGCAGTGTGTAGCTATGTGGATAGCGCACTCCCTGAGGAAAATAAAATGAGGGTGAGAACAGAAGTGTCTCCTGTGTGCAGCCTGAGCTACCCCGGGAAGGATGCACTAAAAGACACAGGTGCATGGGTTGCCTTAGGGGAAGGACTTGGAGCCTGGCACACAGTGAGGAGGGAGGCTTTGCTGTTAGAATGTAATTTATTCCCATGATTCGAAACCACACAATTCAGAAATGTTTGTGGTGAGAGCCAGCTGCCTGCCCCACCCCCCTGCCCAGCCAGGCAACTCCCAGCTTTCGCTCGCTGTGGGGCTGCTCCCTCGTGTTGCTTTTGAGCAGCCTCCTCTCATTTAAGGGAGACTGAGGACCTGAGAGGTTAAACCTGCCTCTCCTTCCTGCCTGAGTGATGAGAGGTGCCCCAGCCACACGCACTGTGTGTGAAACCTCAGGTTCACAGTCTGGATATGTTTAGTTACGGTGAGCACCACCTACATGCTCTGAAAAGAAGAGGCCAGCTTTTCGCTGCCAGTGTCAGATACACATCAAGTCCGATGTTGATAAATCCCTGCAGAGACTTTTGGGTGATGTAAGGTAGAAGAGTGTAATTTCATTGTAAATTACATTTGGGCACTGAATCTACTTCTAGGTTGGTAGTAAGAGTATTCGAGTAAGTAAGATTACCACATAATTCACAAAGCTGACCGAATACTAAGTTGTTATGAAAATAAACCAAGTAGTAGATATCAGTGTAATTTGAAACAAACTGTACAAGGTTATCATTTTGGACCAACAAAAACAAAAAGTCGGTGAATATTTTAAAATGTATCAATATGAATATGCTGGTTTTGTTTTTTCTACTTAACTGGAAATGTTTTTATATTTCTTTGCTCCAGTAGGAACCCATAGTTAATACAAATTTTATTAGGACTGCTCCAATCAAAATATATGTGTTGCCTAAAATTACATTTCCAAAGTTGGATATAAAAGAAAAGATTCCCACACTGACAAAGGGGTTGTAATTGGTAATCCTGAATAATACTGGTGTACAAATCACTGAAGGTTAAGGCAAGCTTCCCGGACTTCAGCAAGAGTAAACCAATCACAGCTATTTGAAGACTAAGCAGTGTTAAGTGACTGAGCAGAACGGGTATCTCCGGGAATCCTGGGTTACGTGGTTTGGGTTGCATTTTGCTCTCCTACTGCCACAGGTCAGTAGAACCAGGTTAAACATTTGGGTCATATTGAGTTTACTCTGTTTTTGGACTTGAGCCATTAGTCATGGGTGTAGAACTATCACTAACCCCAATTTGATGACGTAGAGATCGGAAGCCCTAGAGCCTGGTCTGGCCTGGGAGGGGGTGGGGGTACGGCTGCCCCGGCACAGGAGGACCTGGGGCACATGGGCTGTGGGATTCCTTCTTGCCGTTTTAATCAGTCATGCCCTTGTTGCGGTAGGTGTTTCCAAACAGGACATTCGTGAGCAGATCTGGGACTACATGGAATCACAGAATATAGCTGACTTTCCCCGACCTGTCCATCACAGGATTCCCAACTTCAAGGTACTGAAGCATTCCTCGAGCATTCAAAAGGGAAACAGGGTGTTCCTGCATGAATAACAGTAGTAGTGCAGTTACGGTCCTGTTTCATGGTGAATTCAAATTCAGCAAACAGAGAGGTGGCTTGAAGTCCAAACTACCAGGCTGGGGTGTTTTTGTGTGTGGAGACGTCCCTTATGTTACTTAAGCTTCACTCTTGGGCCTCTTGCCTTTATCTGCAGCGTGGGCTGGCTGGTTGTCCCGTGTCGTGGGGTGATGCTCAGTCTGCTGTTCACCATTTGATGCAGAGTGAAGTGTCTGCATCACTGCATTATCCTGGCTGGAAGCACAGAGTTGGCTCCCTAAGGACAGCAAGAGGGGCGTGCACTGGGACAGAGCCCCACTGCTAGTGCCTTTGGAAAGAGACAGCCTGCGCCAGTTCCTGATGATGCGGGCCTCAGTTTCCCAACTGTTCTGAGTAGAAGACAGTCAAATATGTCTCTTTAGGATGGTATTGATAGGAAGAAGTTCGCTTGAAAGAGGCAGTATACACAGTTCATAATCTGTGACATAGATGTTTCCCAAGAGGAAAAGAAAGCGCGTTTTGAAAATACACTGATTGCTCCCCGATCTGACACGAAGGACGCAGCCCACTGGCCTGCCATCACCCCTGTTTTGGCTGGACGTTCTCTCCCCAGCTCGGCTTCCAAGGAACCAGCCCCAGCCCTTCTCTGGGTCTCAGCGGAGCTGTTCCGAGGCCACCCTGGCCTTCTGAACAACTGTCCTATTGGATGGTTTGTGTTGCTACTTTGTTTTGTTTCAGTGCTTGTTGCCCCAGGGAGAGAACTGTACTGAAGTACAGGGAAACAGGCACAGAATCAGTAATAGTCTTTAAAAAGGAAATCAACTAGGAGAGGGATGGAGTTTCCCAGTTAGTGCTGTAACCTTGATTTATATTCTCTGTCTTGATTTAGGTGCTGGTTGCACAGATATGTTCATTTCGTGACAAGTCATTAGGCTCTCACGTGATTTGTACACTTTGCAGGGGGTGTATGTTTTATTTCAGTAATAAATCAGGGCTAGGCTAGCTTTCTCAGCCCCTTTCTACCCTGCTTTCCTAGTTGTTTCTTCGGGTGACTCTTAAATCTTGTTTCACAATCAGTGCTCCCGCCCATCTGGGTGGGGCCCTGGAGCAAACTGCGCGGGCTGCAGCTGTCCTCTCGGTAACATGCGATTGCATTTAACGACAGGGCGCTTCTCGTGCCGCTGAGCATTTCCCACGCTTGCGGGAGTTCCAAATGGCCAGAACCGTTAAAGTCAACCCTGATGCTCCCCAGAAAAACGCTCGCTTCTTCGTCCTCAACGTAAGTGCAGCTCTGTCTGTTTGCCTGACCAGGGCTCCTATCGGGCTTGCCAAAACATCAAAGACCTGGAAGTGTTTGCCAGAGCGCAGGAAGTTAAAGTGGACCCCGATAAACCGCTGGAAGGCATGCGGCTGTTGGCACTGCAGGTAACCCCACCTTCCTGCCCCTGACCGGCAGCTGGCGCTGGTGGCCGGCAAACATGTGCAGACCTGTGTCCAGGAAGATGGTGCTTCTGACTCCATCCCTCGCGGAACTCGCCCTGGAGTTGTTTTGTCAGAAACAGTCCTGAAGTCTCTCACACGCTTAGCAGTCAGTCAGCTGGGAGTCTTGAGTGTTTCTAAATTCAGAGATAAAGGACACTCGGAATGATGACATGGAGGTCTTCTCAGTTCGGATGTGCTCCATCAGAGGGGGAAGATTATAATCCGTTTATTTCCTTCTGCTACGTTTGTAATATTATAGTTCTTTGAAACTTGATAACCTGTGAGTTAGGAATCTGATGTGAGTCCCCAGAATATATAAATTAAAACAGTGTTCTTAGCTGTACAGGCCCCTTTCAAGAAAACAAAGTTTCTCCAGGGTTGCTTTAAATTAATTTCTTATAATTCAGTAAGTATAAACATAAACCTTGATATAAATTTTAATGCTCATAGCTCTTATGCCATGATAAAACAAAAATAAGCATATAAATTAAGCACAAACAAAGCTATACAAGCAGTAACATTCAAATAACTGGTGGTTATGTGTAATGGTGAAGTTGTGTTGCCGATACTGTGACTGTGGCACCGAGACCGCAGTGCAGGGTCTTCGGGAGTGTGTCTGCGCTGCCATGCCCCGCAGGGTCCCTCGGTCCCCGCAGGGTCCCTCGGTCCCCGCAGCTCCTAAGAAGCTGAGGCTGTGCAGGGGGGCTGGGGAGGAGGCTGTTCGCCCCCCGTGGTGAGAGGAATCCCCCCCGGGGACAGAGGGCTGTAGGCACTCTGCCCTGGGTCTTTCAGCTGTTCAGTGCAGGAAGTCATTGTCTTCTGTTTGCAGTGTGCCCCAGGAGGGGCCTCTGGTCTAGGCTCTTCTGGAAGCATTCTTTCTTGCTTATTTTCCTGGTCTGTAAATCAGTTCAGTGAACTAGAGGCAATAATAGTAGCAGCAGTGGGGAAGGACCCACAGTGCGCAGTTACATGTGAGGCACATTTCTGTCTGAACAGTTTCCTATATCCATGAATCCTACCAACAACCCTGTGGGAGCGATCTCTATTCCCATAGGACATCGAAGAAACCAGAAACAGACAGGTCAAGTGCCTTGCTAAGCCCCTTATCAGGCACCGTGGAGCCAGGACTGTGACCCACTGTGGGACCAGAACCAGCTCTTGGCTTCTGTGAGGCGTAGGTTGTTCTTACCCACCAGCCCGAGCACAAAACCTCGGGCCTTGAGTGCGTGGGAGATCTTAGACTTGGCCAAGGCAACCTGTGGGAGGAGTGCAACCCGGTGACAGGGCAGCACAGCTGAGCCCTCACTGGCACTTTATTTATTTAGGGGAAGCAAGCAGCCACGCTGCATTTCAGGCCCTGTGCCGAGCACAGGGGCGCAGGAGCAGAAGCACACACCGATGCCTGTGGCCCCTGTGCTCCAGGGTGACCGGTCCCTCGGTGGTCTCTCCAAACTCAGGTGGGTTGAGAATCACCTAGGAAGCTCCACAGTCCCACCCAAGTGCAGGCAAGGATGGTGCTGCATATGGCTGCAGGCCACACCTGGGGACACAGTGGCCTGGGCGTGAAGGTGCAGAGCTTCCCAGGCTCAACCCAGGATCAGGATTGGAGTCTGTTTCTAATGAACACCTGATGGTGCTCGGGAGCCACTGGCCTCGGCCGAACTTGCTGGCCCCAGCAGCAGGCTAGTGCCCTCAGAGGGGCTGGGAGGTGATCTGCTGCCGGGGTCGGTTCTGTCCGAGTCCGAGGCTGTGAGTGGTCTGGGCCTTGGTGAGTCTTCCAGTCCCACAGACTGTGCTAACGTGCAGCTGGGGTTGAGACTCACTGAGCTGTGGGGCGAGCACAGCTCCCCAAAAAGGGAGGAGCCAGAATCAGCCTGCAGTGTGCCAGAGTCATCCAGAGACTGCAGGTGAAATGCACCCAAATTACTTAACATGCAAAGGGAAAATAGGATGTGGTCATTGTGTTGAAAAGGCTTTTGGGTTGAAAAATCTCTATTTAGGTAAGCCAGACTGTGATTTTATAGGTCTCTTGTTGGTCTCAGGCTGCCATCTCCTGCACAGAAACTAGAATATACTATTTTTTACACAAAAAAAAGGTGTTTATAAATTTTATGGTTGCCTTATAGCCTACCCCGAGTGATCTACAGAGATGCCCTTGGGCAGTGGCCCCCAATGCCCCAGCGGACGTGCCCGCCCCCAGAGCCTGCGGCCGTTCCTAAGCAGTGCCCAGGGGTTTCTGTGGCTGCCGCTGCTCAGGGCCCCCACTTCGACGGCCTGAGAACTGAATGGGAGAACAGGGCTGTTGACAGAGATCAGTGTAAAATACTGATTATATCAAGTGCTGACTGCCTAGGCTGCAAATTGAACAGCAAACTAAATATAAGTGCTTAATGGAATAACGTTATTAATGCAGCTCTAGTCTCCAGTTTCCAGTGAAAACAGTAACTGTATAGCACTTCATGCCCAGAACAGCATGAGAGTTATGCTCAGACACAGGAAAGTTACCGTTGGGAGTTTTGTAAGACAGACCTTTGTTTGGATTTGTATTGTCATTTTTGACCTGTAACAATTTTCGTTGGCAAGTGAAGTAGAACTAGCAATGTAACAAATGCCCTTCCTTTTATCCCAAGGCAGGGTGAAGTAGTGACCCCCACACGTAATTTACTTGTTTGCACACCAGTGATTTCCTTGGCATGCTGCAAATGATCGAAACTTGTTTCCATTCCTGAAATGTTAAAAACATACTCAAAAAAGTTCCTATTTCATTTTGTAATTTACTGTTTGTCTTTGTTTTAAAAGAGCAAGAAAATGTTGTTGGTCCCAACACCACGACTGAGAACAGGGCTGTTTAACAGGATCACACCACCCCCCGGGGCGACCAAAGGTGTCCTGAGGAAGTGCGCCACCTCGCAGGTAAGGGCGAGAAGCAGGCCACTCCCCAAGGAGAGAACGTCCTCAGCCGCAGCTTCTGGTGAGTTGGAATAGCATAAAGTACACCACAGAGTTTGCAGTGTATTTTTAACCAAGTCAGGTGAACAGAGATGTTGAAGTATTCAGCAATCCTGTCATTAAGGGGGCCAAGCAGAGAAACTATGAATACATGGATTCCGTTTTTGTAACTTGGTTTCTATTTTGCACCAAGCTGGCAAATTACAAATTCTGTTTAAAAGGAAAAGGAAAAACAAATTACCCTGTACGCGGGCGCCTTCTAGTGTTAATCCGTGCCCTGCCCGGTGCTCTGCAGCATTCCCTTGGTGCCCGCCCTCCAGAGCAGCCAGCTGGGGCGCGGGGCAGACTGTCCAGAGGGTGCTCAGTAGGAAATGGCCCCGCAGTTCTAAATTTGTGATTGTGTGTGTGTGCGTGTGTGTGTATGTGGGTAAAATTAGTATGTATAAATATAAATATGTATCTTGTATATATATTAAGATTTTCCTGAATGTCTCACAAGGTAGTAAAACCAAAGTGTGTAAGTATTACATTAGGGTGCATTACAATGGAGTTTGTCCTATAGTTTACAGATGAAGAAATAGAATTTGGTGGCTCTTCAGAGGCCTAGAGTACACTCCAGTCACTTGATTTCTTAGTTTACTGGAATAAAAAATAGAGCATCAGGATATTCCTTTTTTAAGGGATTTTCCACTTAAATCTAATGTAAAAACCTAAATGCTTTGTTGTTATTTATTAATAATCTGTTTTATTCCAGAAATAGAATTTGATGTGGCTTTAATAATACTTATAAAGTAAAATAATAAAACGTGTGAAAAAAGAAGCAAAGGGAAAAATAAGGGCAGAAGAATAAAAGACAGCAGTGGTTCTCGTCGCCGCTCAAAAATGCAAACCCTTTGATTGTCTGCACTTGGGCGTGGCGGCCACAGATTTGAGCCCGCGTGTCTTGGAGCCCACAGGGAATGTGATCAGTTGTAAGTCCTAGGTCCATAACCGGGACAGCACTCTTCTCCTGGGGCCCGGGTCCAGGTCAGACCACTTGTAAGAGCGTTCCTTTCCTCTCTGGAAGGTGGCCACTGTGCTGCTCACTGCCAGGAGGTCCCATGAGGCACGGGCCCCGACCGGTCTCACGCGTGCTCCCCTGGAAGTAGAGCCGGGCCCGGGGAGCCAGGCCAGTTCTCGTGACGGGACTTTGTAAGGGTGGGACAGCAGAGCTCGGGCTTTTTGGTAACATGAGATGCTGCTCTGAAGTCAGAGATCCAGAGTCATTCTCATTCACTTTACCCAAAAGATTCTCACTTACTTTATTGCATGGGAGAAATGGTCAAGTGCAGAGAGACGCTGACAGCCACCTCCATATGCACATGCAGATTTCAGTGCGGTCATTATTTTGCTTACCAAGCAGCGGTGGAAATACTGCCGCAGGGCATGTCTACCCCGAGACACTCGATAGTGCCTTGTTTCTTGGCAGGTACGTCTCTGAATCTGTCCCTCACCACCTCCCTGCCACCGTCACACCCCAAATGCCTGTATCTGTCGCCACTGTCTTTGTGTGTATATACTCTGACAAAAGAGTGTTCTGGTGACCACCCCTGTGGACAGACTGAAAAGTGTGTTAATCGCATGATGAGTCTTTCTGCCCATCAGTGATTCTTTTTGTTGATTTGCACGTGACCTTGGAGAACCCGGAGACTCCTGGTTGCCCATGTTCTGTCTGGCTAGACTCACCAGGTGGGGCTGACCGCACAAGGGGAGAGGAAGTGTGACGGCCGGTTCTAAAACAGAAACCCCCGCATAGCCGTCTGCTCACCTAGGCCGCCAGACAGTGAGGCCTTTAACACAGAGCTGGGAAAAGGGCCCTGGACGTGAGCTGCCCGCCTCCGTGGCCCCTGTGCGATTAAGAAAAGACGGGCTTCCCCACAGTGGGAGCGGTGTGCACCAGTGGCTGGTTTGACTGTCGGGAGTCCCCCCAACCTCACCACATGCACTCATCCTGGAAGTGGCTGGTCAGGTACTGCAGAGGGGCCAGCACCAAGCCCAGAGACTCACTTCTGCCAGGTACTGCTCCGTACACCACCCCATTCTGATTTCCCGAGTTCCCCTGCAGCCTTGGTGTCAGCGTGCTGACCAGATCAGCGTCCCTGTTGGTTAAGCACAGGCCTCTGTGAGTTAGTGCACGTGGGTGTGCTTTTGGTGCATTTTGGTCGAATGAGTAATATTTCAGAAGTGAGTGTGCTGTGCGTGGCCTCCACCGTTTCATACTGGGTTACTATGGCACCCATGTTTACTGGCCATGTCTCAACATGCCAGATTTTACCTCCACGATGTCCCTTCATTCCAGCGTCAGTTCACCAAGCCCTGGGGTGGTGTCCCCGTGTTAGAGATGGGGGCCCTGGAGCTCAGAGCGCTTCCTCCTGCTGAGCTCACTGGGCAGAGGCGTCAGGACCACGTCTGTGTGACTGCTGAGCTTGCGTTCTAGTTACTGGGCTTTTCTGTGTCGCGGAAAGAAATGATTTGCTGAAAATTATGAAATTGATATCCTATCCACCTGTGCTGTCAGTTCCCCTGGCATCTTCCTGGGGGAAGGGGCAGGAATGTAGGAAACTGTCCCACAGTGGGTTTCCCGAAATGCCGTTTCCGCAGGACCACGTGTTTGCCGTAGGGCTGTGGGAGTGTTTGTTTCTCCCAAAGGGTCGGTGGATTCAGACCCTGACGGCTCCTTGCCTGTGAGTCAGGGGGCAGGGCAGCCACTCCCTGCTGGGGAGGCCTTCAGGTCCGTGTCTCTGTCCGCAGGGTGTGAGGAACTACAGCGTCCCCGTGGGCTTGGACTCCAGGGTCCTCGTGGACTTAGTCATGGTGGGGTCTGTCGCCGTTTCTGAAAAAGGTGAGAATAAAAGCAGAAACTCACGGGCGCAACCCCTTCGCCTGCAGCTGGCTGCCCCACCAGCTCGCTGTTCGCCTCGCAGACGCTGACGGAAAGTAATCGCAGCTTCCTGGACGCCTGCCTGGCTCCCACACCAAGCGCCTCTACCGTTCATTTTGAGGAGGGAACGCCGTCCCCCCCACTCCTGGCCCCACTCAACACCTTTACAGCATTTTCACTCTTCTCAACGGGAAAAAGAAAGTGAGATGATCTCCCTTCAGGTGGTGAAAGGCTTTCCCTCTGTTCTTAAGTTAACTGGAACTGGAGCTGAGTTTATTTGCAGTATGTCAGTAAATAGTTGGTTTTGGAGAGCCTCCAGGAAATGGAAAAACATTAAGTACTAGACCTTGTTTTTGTTATGAAGCAGCAGCCTCCCGGACAAGACAGGGTGCCCTGAGCCTGCCCGCGAGGCCTAGGGCGTGGCCATGCAGGGTGCAGGGTGCGAGCAGCCTGGGGCCAGCGCTCTGCCAGGCCACCCTCGGGACTTGGGCCCCTGTGGTTCCTGAGGCACCTCTCCCCCCTCTGCCCTGCTCCGCCACACACCCCGCTTGGTGCTCTTGGAAAACAACCTGCTCATTCTTTGGTGGGATCGGTGGTGCCGGGTGGGATCCGCCCACCTCAAACCTGCGTTCATGCGGTGTGATTTGGGGCTCCCACTAGGAGAGCGTTCTCTCTCTTCCCGTCCTCCTAGGAGATAAAAAGAGATGCTGTCCTAAGACGCTCATCCCCAAAGCTCTCTATTTGAAAATTAATCGGCCAAAATCAGGTTCGTTCTTCAGGAGAGGTTCCCAGTAAATAGTTGGGGAGAGATGCTCTGAGTCAATCTTGAGCTTGGTGTTTTTAAATGCTGGCCTTTAAAATCTTCACTTTAAGTGTACTTTTTTTTTCCCCAGCTGTCTGAGCTAATATGTGAGGTATTGTAGTTCTTTATCTTTGCTTTTCCTGTGCACAGTTACAGGTACTTTATCTGTGTCATCAGGGATGGGTCTGCACGTGGGCCTACCACCGGCCAGGAGCCAGGCCGGCAGGCTGGGCCCACAGTGGGCGGGGGGAGCAGACACTCGCAGAACTGCCACGCGTTGTGCTTGGTGTCAGACGTGGAAGTTAGGACAGGCGTCAGTGGGGTCCGAGGAGCAACCCGTGGGCCTCCAGCTGGGTACCATCTCAGAAGTGGCACCAGGGCGAGCTCTGCATGCCCGTTGTGCTCGAGGCAGGTGGGAGAGGAGTGGGAGAGGGAGGGGCCTGTTACCCAGCAGAGCCCTCTGCTGGTGGGGGCCAGCGGTCCCAGAGCCGCGAGGCCAGGGCACGGGATGTTCTGGCAGTGGGAAGTCAGCAAAGATGTCTTCTTTCAAAAGGCCATCAGGAATTTTCTTCTTTAGCTCGGGATGTGTGAAGAAGAAACCATGTTCTGTAAATATCATCATCCCAATTAAGACAACAAACCCCCCTGGCTGGTGTAGCTCAGTGGATTGAGCTCGGGCTGCGAACCAAAGTGTCTCAGGTTCGATTCCCAGCCAAGGTACATGCCTGGGTTGCAGGCTATGACCCCCAGCAACTGCACATTGATGTTTCTCTCTCTCTCTCTCTCTACCTCCCTTCCCTCTCTAAAAATAAATAAATAAAATCTTTAAAAAAAAGGTAAAAAAATTTTTTTAAAAAAGACAACAAACCCACCATACCTACGTTTGTGAAATCCAAGGGGCCCAGAGAGCAGCCCCTCTGCCCTTCCCTTCCTGCTGTTCCCCAGTCCCCGAGGTCGGCAGTTCCTCGTGTCAGTGTACCTGATGCCTTCACCGTGGGAGGCACTGCAGGGGTCGCACGTACTCTGTGTGTGTGGGGGGTGGGGGGTGCAGTTCATCCCATGCCTGTTTTCACGGGAGGGACAGCCACAGCACTTGGGGCCGTGCCGATGACGCTCTCCGAGTGTTCTCCACGGCGGGCCTCCTTCTGTTACTGAGCCCCAGCCGAGGGACATTTAGTGACCTCCAGAGTTGGGTTTTGTTTTTTCCCTTTCAGATGGTGTCAGGATGAGGTGGTGTCTGGTCAGATAGTCTAGTGGGTGGGCCTTTGGGGACTATTCTGAGGGAGGAACTGCCGAACCAAAGGGTGGATGTTAAATCCCGATGGCTGTTGTCAGGTTTCCCCCCAGAGGGTTGCCTGCCTCCCATCCTCAGCCCCGCCTGCCTTGCCGCTCTCCCTACTCCCTGGCTGATAACTGGAGTCACCCATCTCTAATTTTTTACCCGCCTCATGGTGAACACTGGTGCTTCATTTGTCTTTGATTTGCATTTACTTAACTGGCGAAGTTGAACATTCTCGTGTGTGCTGATCATCTGCATGTTTCTTTCTGTGGCCTGTTCATAGCCTCTGCTATTTTTCTGTTGAATTGTCTTTCTCTCATTTCTTTGCATGCTCAGTTGAAGGCTTTTAATGGTAAAAAGCATGATGAGATCTGAATCTTAGAATGACGCATGAGCAGCGAGGCTTGAACTCTTCGTGGTGCTGCTGCTGCTGACGTTAAGTAGAAGTCAGAATTTCTGCACTGCCCTGGGCTTCCTACCCAGAGGAATGTGGAGGCTCATTTGGGAGCCAGAAGGCATTTTAATGTTGACTGTCTTGCCGCATTCTTTCCTCCCGCTTAGCTCCAGATAATACTCTCTTCGTTGTGCCAGCTGTTTACAGATTTGCACCAATAGCGCTGGTGCTGCCAAAGCCCCCCTCCTCCGAGACCTGTGGGTGGACTGGGTGGCTCAGTGCTTTTCACAAGGTGAGGCTGTGCCATCTTAAGTCACTTATCTCTGACTTCAGAGTTTTTATTTTTACTTCAAGGGAAAGAGGTGAAAAAGATTATTTTTATCGTTGACACTGTTGCAGGGCTCCTCCCAGCCCCACCCCCTTCCCTCAGGCTGCTGCTACACTGGTTTCCGTGTCCGTGGGCCCTGCATGTGTGTGCTGTTCGGCTAATTCTTCCCCTTCTTTCATCCAGTCCCCCCTCCCCCCCCCCGACAGCTGTTAGTCTGCTCCGTGTGTCCATGCCTCTGTTTCTATTCTGTTCAGCAGTTAAACACTATTCTTTCTTCATTTGTAAGTAGTCCTGCTAACACAAAGCCCACATAAGTGCAAGCGCAGTTTCCTTTTGTGGCACGTTGGAGAGGTCTGCAGCTCACCCCACTATGTTCCAGCCACTGCGCATGCTCAGCCTTGTTGCTCCTCTCTGAGTCCTGTGAGTCCGTTTTTGGTGGGCTGCCCACAGGGTCACCATGGAAGTTTCTGTGGGAGGGCCAGGGGTATCGGATCCAGGTGTCTCCTTTCACTGTGATGCCATGGAAAGTGCGCTCCTGAACGTCCCCCCAGACCCTGCAGAGAGACTGACACCCTGCGTTGTCTCCTAGGCTGGAGGATTGGGAAGGGAGAAGGCTATGCCGACCTTGAATATGCCATGATGGCGTCCATGGGAGCGGTCAGCCAGGGAACGCCAGTGGTCACCATCGTCCACGACTGCCAGGTGCTTCCTGTGGCCAGGCAGAGCCACTGCCGTGCTCCTCTGAGAGTGAGGGGGAGGGAGAGAAGGGCGGGGAAAGAAAGGGACAGGCAGCAGCAGGCTGGTCTCTGCCTTCCCTCCGTGCTGTCTGTGAGCGGTGCTGGTCCTCAGTGGGGCTGGTCCTCAGTGGTGCGGCGGCCAGGCCTCCTCCCCCCAGAGGGTCTGGGGCAGCATCGGGCTCCTGCTGAGCAGGGCAGAGAACAGGATGGGAGCCCCGTTCTCCGTCAGCTCCTTTACCCACCTCTGTCTGACCAGGTCGTCGACATACCTGACGTGCTCGTGGAGGACCACGACCTCACAGTGGACTACATCCTCACTCCGACGAGAGTCATCACCACAGGGTGCACGCGCCCCAGACCAGCAGGAGTCATGTGGTCTAAGGTGGGTCACTGTGTGGCCTCGAGGGCAGCCACAGCATCTCGCAGCCAGCTCTGGGCCACCGCTTAGAGGTATCTCCTCTCTTACTGTGTTCTCCGCCTGGCATGGCAGTTGTCCCCAGGCCTGGGGTGGCTGGGAGCTGGGGTGGCTGTGAGCTTTTGGATAATTCGGCTTCGGATTCTCTCTCCAGGCAAGGGCCTAAGACTCTACTTTGCAAACCTGTGGGATTCTGAGCAAACCTGTGGGATTCTGATAAGCAGCCAGGTTCAAGGTCTCCTTCTACAAGACATCTAGCTATAGACAACAGAAATGACCAGATCTACTAGGAGGGCTAATGACCCGAATTTACTTGCATACTACCTAAGAGATCCTGTCATTGGAAAGCTAGTGGGCCCTTCAAGGCACGAATGACGTCTGTGGAAGGCAGCACGTTTTCTGGCTTCATGTTCTTCTGAGTGTGCTCACCCCAGGATTTTTTCACCTTGGGCATTTGGAGGGACCTCAAAGCACTTTCCTCAACAACTAAGCTTTAGTCTCATGCAAGAGAACTAATCGTTTTGGTGAGTCGTATCTCATATTAGAAATACTTCTGGTGTTTCTGTTTATCTTTGCCTGCAGCTGCTCAAACACACCTAACTGCTTTAGAATGACAGGGATTTTAAAGATCACCCAACCCAGTCTCTTCCTCTCCAGTCAAGTAAAGTGAGAGCTGGAAAGAATGCAACTCATCCAAAATCATAAAACCAGCGTGTGGCTGATGTTAAATTAAAACCCACGTCTCTTCTTTTGGGTTGGACGCAGATGCTGTGAGAGTCAGATTTCTGGCTTATATTGTGCAAAGCAGTATTCGTAGGGGACATGTCTGTTAATTTAATCATTAAAGAGAATATATATTTATAAGTGACTGATATCTGTATGCTTCAGTAAAGCATGATTGTAGCACATAAAAAAAATCAAATTTGCTTTACATTATTTTTTTAGTTGCAGAAGAACGGAAATTTTTTTTATGTTTGATTAACAAGCAAAATCTTTCATTTCATGTGGCAAGTTGACCAAATGTAACGACTGTTCCTAATTGCCGGCCAGGAAAAACAGCAGCACTGCGTGGACCTGTCCCGAGTGTGGCGTCCAGCCTGCGCGTTTGGCTCACAGAAGCCTCTCTGGCAGCTGTGGGGCACCCGTCAGCCTTAGCCATTCTGCAGAGAAAGGGCAAGCCAGGAGCCGGAGAGTGTCCATTCAGGATGTGGCGGCCCAGTAGCCAGGGGATTTCCCCATTTAGAACTTGGGGGAGTGTGGAGCGGGGCAGGGTGGAGGAGCACACTGACGTTGTCTCTGTCATTCCTCTTATCCAGTGATGGCTTTTGAAACAAACAGCTTTACAGGAAAGCCATGCATGTGTGCACTGCAGTTTCTAAAGCTCCCTTTGCATGTGCCAGTGTGGCCACGCTGTAGACTTTCCGTGAATTTGTAACGTGAGGTTAAAACATTTTCATTATTCTTCAGCTGCTTACTACTGGTATGTGTCCTAGCTCTGTAATGTGTGCAGAAGGACATATTTTTGCTTCACGTGACATGTTTTAGAATGCAGTCTTTCCCTGACTGGTGTGGCTCAGTGGGTTGGGCATCGTCCTGCAAAGTGAAAGGTCGCAAGTTCAATTCCTGGTCAGGGCACGTGCCTGGGTTACAGGTTCGGTCCCTGGTCAGGGTTCATGGAAGAGGCAGCTGATGGCTGTTGCTCTTGTACCTTGATGTTTCCCTCTCTTTCTCCTTCCCTTCCCCTCTCCTTAAAAAAAAATAAAAATACTAACAGAAGAAATAAAACAATAAAATGAATTTCTGCTGCCTGAGCGTAGCGCCTTGCCCCGTGGGCCGGGTTTCCTGAGCGCACTTCCTTCTGCCGAGGGAGCTCTGTGGTTCCAACAGGCGGAGACGCGCAGGGGTGCCCGCCCGGCCGGGCGGCTCGGGAGCAGGTGCTGGCGGAAGCACGGTGCTCACCAGGAGGCGAGGCCCTCGGGTGCCCCCTGCTGCTGCTGGGAGTGGGGTAGCATTTGGTTCTTCACTGCACGTGTGGTCACATTTTTTCTCTGATTGTAATTGCAGTTTTAACTCAATCATCCTTTTTAAGTACTAGATCTAGTAACTTCGGAATCGAAGTATGAGCGGTTTCAGTCATTTTAAAATATTCTGAGAGAACACAAGGATCTGAGCCCTCCAGGAAGGTGGAGTGGGGCACGGGGAAGAGTTGGGTTGGCTGCGCTCAGGGCACCATTGGGGCTCTGGGACCCGGAACCTCTAGAGTGCTGGTCTGTGCACTTAGTCACCTTTCAATGAGTCAGTCTGAAAGAAGGGCCAAGGGACAGACAAGTGGGCAAAAAACTCCTTTTGATCAGAAAAGAGTAGTCACGTCTTGTGGATATCCAGAGCACAGACATGATTTTTGCATGTGTGTCTGAAAAATAGACAGCATCAGAAGGAGCCAGTCTCCTGTGCACAACCTTGCCCTGGCGGCTGCGAGCTGGTGTGCCATTCTGAAGACCGGGGGAGAGGACAAGCACTCCCCGCAGGGGCCTCGGCCACGGCCGTGCCTGGGAGCAAGGGCTCTGACCCACAGAGTAGGCTTTGCTGAGGCGGAGAGTATTATGTGCTGAGCACTGGGAGAGAGAACCAGGTACCCGCGTTCGGTTTGCAAGGAGGCCCTTGACTATGCTTAGGTGTTTGTGTTTCTTTAAACCTTACTCTAATTCATTGACTTTTAACCTGGGGCCTGTGCACTTCTTGTGGTTTGGAAGTCCTTGAACAGACATTGGGAAATTGTATACAGAGTTGCGGGGGAGTCCTGGGGAGGGAACCACAGCGTCTTTCAAAGGTCCCTGACGCCCTGCCAAAAATAAGAACCATTACTCTAAGTTACATAGGCTTCTGAATATAACAAGAACATTGATGCTAGTCAGACTGTTTATTTTTGTAGAAAAACTGCACCTGTCTCGCGTGTGCTGATCTGCACTCTGCCGTGCCCACGTCCTGGGGGGGGGGGGGGTGCCCGTGTCTGGGCCACTGCCTGCCTCTGTGCAACTGGTCATTTGCCAGCTCTGTGCCCAGGATAAAGACAGAAAGGATCATTAAAGATAAGGACCGTCCAAAGGGACAGAAGAGTGCTTTTCTGTTCCTTCTCTGCCTCCTGTTTCCTCTGATAATACTAGACCGATCCTGCCCCAGGCTCAGTCGCCGGGCTCGGCCTAACCCTATAGGCTGAGGTTCCCAGGGTCCCTGCCCCGCCAGGGCGGAGCCGGCAGGCGCCACACCGCGGGCCGGGTAGAGGACCTTCCGGCCTCTTCAGGTGGCCTCCGTGGTTGAGCCTCATTTACTGGTGTCCTTCGTTGCAGGTTTCAGGAAATGTTTTTTAATTCATTAGGCTAGAAGCCAAAGATGTCCTTTGTATAGAAGTCCTATCCACTGAGACTTAACATTTTGTGCAGTGTATATTTTAGACTCATTGCTAGAACTGTTTTGAAAGGTAGTGTTCTGTTTCAGACTTGCCTTGGTTCCGTGTTTTCACCGAGCAATGCTCCTTCAGTGGAGGAGGAGGAGAGCTGAGTGGCCGGTTAAAGACCTCATCCTGCCTGATGGCAGAGATCGGGGGAGGGGACAGGTGTGCAGGCAAAAAAAAAAAAAAAGATTTTAAAAAACACCATTGTCCTGGGGAGGCGCCAGGGGAGCTGCCCTTTGTGGCCCTGTAACCCACATCCCAGTGAGCTTAGCTGCTCCCCCTCTGGGTAGGAGGCCTTCAGTTTTCTGTTTTCTGGGCCTTGAGGAGACGGGAAAGCTGTCCGTGCTTGCCAGCTGCCATGGCATATTTTAAGCCAGGGCGGGGGCGGGGTTCAGAGCTACTGCTGCAGTGGGGGACCCACATCACAGAGGCAGGGGGGACCACTCACATCTGGTCCGCTGGCACACGTGACCTGGCGTGCAGATAGAGACTGCCGCCGAGAGCCCGTGTGGCCGAGGTCCCCGTGGGATTTCCATTTCTCCTCCCTTGGGAGCAAGTGGTGGTCCCTTTCAGACCGCCTGAGAATAGCTGGAACTGCTTTCCTTTTTCAGGTCAGCTGTGAGATGATGGGAAGAATCCCGATACTCAGGAGCCTCCGCTCCCGAGAGAAGCAGGCTGGGAAAGATGTCACACTTCAGGATGAGCACCAGCATGCGGTAGAAACCCGCAGCCCACACACAGCTCCTCCAAGACCCTGCGACCCACTGCAGCCGGAGGTAGGGGAGGACGTGCCTTCCAACTCTGTCTACGTTGGGAACCTCCCCGGGGACGCCCGAGTGAGTGAACTGAAGAGAGCCCTCGGAGAGCGTGGCGTGGCCCCACTGCGGCTCACCTGGCAGGGGCCACAACACAGGGCCTTCCTCCACTACCCGGACCCAGCCGAGGCCCAGCGGGCCGTCTCCTGTCTGCAGGGCTTACATCTGGGTGCCAACACCTTGAGGGTGGCGCTGGCCAGGCAGCAGAGGACCCGAGACCTGACCGGTGGCCATGCTGGAGAGCTACACCCGGTTTCCCGACCATCTGACCTGTAACACATGGAACTTCAGAGACCTGCATACTGGGGCGTGGTGGGGCTGTTGCTACGTGAGCTGCGTTGGCCAAGTTCAGTCCTTTTTAGGAAGTCGTGGCCTTCAGTGCCTACCTGGTGGTCTCCTGTTGAGAAGGGGAAATGAACCAGGAGTACACTTGCTCCATTTAGGGGGCAGAAAGCTCGGTGTGTTCAGTTCTGGTTTATCGTGGTCCTTTAGCCTGTTTGACGTTCCGGCCGTGCTGGTTTCTCTAGAGGCAGCGTTTGAGAGTGTTCAGGGGACCGACCGAGCAATAAACAAGCGGGAGTAAATGGGGGCAGCAATTTAAGAGAGTTTGTGTCTGGATTTGGGGGCAGTGGGGGATGAGGAGGGGATGGACAGAGGGTCCTGCCAGGAGAGGTCCTGGTGGACACCCAAGGCAGGAGCACAGTGGGGCAAACCAGAAACCACGCTTGTGCCCTGGGACCCTTGGCCTGGCGCTGCCGGAGGGGATGGCTGTGTTCGGTTCGCAGGCGCCCAGTACTTCATTCAGCCTCCTGGGGACAGACCCCCGTCTCCACGCAGTCCTGGCGTCAGACACGGAGAGCTGATCTGACGTGGGCCCTTGGTGGAGTGGCCTCACCCCGTCCCCTCCTTACCTTTTAAGCCTTTCTTCTCCCTCCAGGCTATATGCTGTGCGCTCTGGACCAGCGGCCGGGCACACAGTGGGAAGCGCTCTCCGTGGGGGGTGCTGGCCTTGGGGAGGGAGTCATCCCGGCCTACACCACAGACAAAGTCCCGCTAATGCCCCCACACTCCCGTGTGTCCAGTGCCTTATGTTTTCTGAGTTTTTTCCCACCAGTTTCTTGTCCCTAAAAAACAAGCTGGATTTTGGCTGAACTGTGCTTTCTAAACAGAAGCACTTTTGCAGTTGATCCTGGGCAGAAAGTCAAAATAAGCATTTAAGTAGAGATTTTATTTTTCAAATGTATATGCATAGGAAATTTCATTTTTTCACCAGAGGGTCTCACGCAGTGTATTTTAAGTACATTATTATGCCTCAAGAGGCTAGGCAGGCCCTGCACGATCTTTCAGAAAAGTCTTCTCAGGGTACTCAGTCCCCCTTGGAAAAAGCATTTTCTTCCCGATTTTACAATGAAAATGCTGTGGGGACTTCAGAAAGAAAGTCCATCCTGGGGACCTCAAGCAAACATCTCTCCAACGAAGTGGGCTTCTTTGGGAACAGCGAAGAAGAATCACGGTTTGGGGGGCGCGGGGCCTGGCAGACCGCGGGAAGGTCTCGGGAACAAAGGAGAGGGCTGCTAACGAAGAGCCCGTTGGAGGAGACTGGTACGTGAAAGTGTACTCGCATTTCTTTGTTCTTCCCTCCCCTCCCTGTTTTTTACCGAAGGATATGTTTTTATTGACTTTAGAGAGAACCGGGGGTGGGGGGGTGGAGAGACAGAGAGGGAAGTGTAGATTGAATGCCCCCCATACGCACCCCCACTGGGGACTGAACCCACAACCTGGTGTGTGTGTGTGCCCCGACTGGACCGGATGGACGGCGCTCTAACCCGCTGAGCGGCGGGCCAGGGCCGGAGTGACTTTGCATTGACTGGACTATGGCAGCCTCCCATTGGCTGAGCTGTTACTGGGCCAGGAGACATCTCTTCTTCCTCCTGCTGAGGCGGGAAAGCAGAAGCATGTCCTGTCATAGACGCAGGGTATCTTCTTGTTGGGGTCATGCCTCAAGGGACCCATGTCTGAGAGATCCCCCTTCTAGCCTCTGGGCTCCACTCCCGAAGAGGTTCCTGTTGAATGATTTCCACTGTCCTGAGATTTGCTCTTTAGGTGCAGGCTGCGCCCTCCTTTGCACAGCTGGTTTCTGACCACCCGTTCCAGAGCAGCAACCCGACCATCCCTACCCCTTGGTCTGTTTGCCTTTGAGTTTGTCGTTTTGTCCAGAACACATCCTGTATTTGGCATGTTTTTGTTTAGTTTTTGTTGACGTTTTTATTGTTGGTTTGCCACCATTAGAATAGCATTCCAGGGGAACAGGAAATATTTCTCTGCCTAGCCTTTTCACTCCCCACGGTACCCCAGCTGCAAGAACAACTCCTGGCAAATGCATGGCAACTCAGGAAAAACGTAACCTGCGAGCGGATCCATCCACGCCGAGAGAGGGAGAAGCTGCATCCTGCCCCTACCCCCCGCAGCCCTGTGTCCAGCGGCGCTTGACGCCAGCCGCTCGGGCTGCTGAGCCACACACGTCAGGAACGCTCCCTCCGGGCCAAGCTGGGTTGCCTGGGTTTTTCTGTCACTCGCAGACAGAATAATCTAGATTTATTGGTATTTCAACTTTATCCTTTTCATGCTTGTGGAAAATGAGAGTAAGGAACACTAATGATCACATGCCTGAAATATAGGCACCCCAAATGTAATGGCCTGTGTCCACCGTGTGCTCCTCCGTCCTCCCGCAGGCAGGCCTTGGGTGGCGTTTCCCAGAGCTGCCAAGAGCACTCAAAGCACTCAGATTGGTTCCCGAGACTCTCGAGTGCCTGTCAGGACCATAACTGTGTCACACAATGATACGGCAAAATAGTGGAAAACGACCACTGGACAAGGTGCTGAGAAATAGAGACATCTTTTAAGTGGCGCTGTCTTGGTTTCTGGGTCCGCCCTGCATGCTCCTGAACGGTGGTGAGCTTTGCCCGCAGATGGGACTCATGCCAAAGCTGCAGCTGCACAGCTTCCAAGAACTCACAGTGGACGCTGGCCCCGGGCACCCGGAAGTGCAGGTCCTGCTGGCGTCTCTGCTCACGTGCCCTGGGCAGGTCCTGTGGTGGCGGGTCCCTTCCTCATCTCTGGAGTGAAGGGGTCAAACACGTTGGTTTCTGAGGCCTGGCCGGTGCTGACATTCTGCGTTTCTTGGAGCTTTGCCAGTCACCATCACTCAGATCTTTTTCTGTCTATAAAAGTAGGCATAGCCACTGTGAAGTTTGGAATATCAGAGGTATAAAAGGGCATCGCCCATCGCCTCATCCTTTAAGCAGCCTTGATTGACATCGCCCTTCATTTATTTTCAGTCTTCTGTGCGGTTTTACAGCAGCGTTAGCAACGTGAGCAGTAGAAATGGACAGATTCGGTGGGAGCGTTGGTTCTGCCAGTGTTTGGTACAGTGTGCCACGGCGGTTGCTCATCTCCCAACGCAAACGGTTGTAGTTACAGTAACTCTTAGACTTGTGAAGGTCAGATGCAATAATGGATCAAAAATGTGTGGTCTGCACGTAGCACATGCTCGAGACTGCTCTCTGCGGAGGCCCACGGATCCTCTCTCCGACGGGGAGGAGCAGCCCCGAGCGGGGCTGGCCCAGAGCTCCTGTCTGATGCCCTTGCATCAACAGCAAGAGTCTGAGGAAGCATCAGCAGCCAGCCCCCAGCCTTCGGGCTGTCAGTCGTGGTGGAAGTGGGCAGGAGTGACTGCCGCGCTGAGCCTGGTGGAGAGCGTGTTTATGGAGGTACGAAGCAGACATTTCTGCTCCAGAGGGACCCCTGGCTGTGGAGTTTACCGAAGGCAGAAGACACAAGTCACCCACGTGCCCCTGCATGACGAGCCACAGCCAGGTTCCTTCCAGCCCTCAGGCAACTGGATCGTCGACCTGGAAACAGTACCTTCCGGGGAGATCTGAGAGGAAGTCGGGGACAGCACTCGAGTGAAAGTGCTGTCCCCGAGGAGAGCCCACTTGGCTGGCTTCTGGGATGGGCACAGTCTGGACACAGTTGCGTAAGGAGGAACCAGGTCATCGTGGGGCCTGTCAGAGACTCTCGGAGTGAAAGAACCGGACCCCGGAGATAAGAAGAAGGAGCTTTTAGGAAAAGGATTTACCCCAGGAAACAGGTAAATTTCAGGCAACATCTGCTCTGTTCTGAAAAATTTGAGAAAAGAATTTTCATTTTTCTGTGAAAAATTTGCACCAGTGTTTTACCTTCTCTGCTCTGATCTCCAAGTACACAGGGAACCCCGGGCTTTAAGATTAAAAGCCCTGCGGGGCAGGTCACTGCACTCAACAGACAGCTTGCTGAAAGTGGGCAGACGGGAAAAGAGTTGAGCAGGATAGGTAAAGATAGTTTTATAAAATAAAAGGGTATGATTTTAACATGGACATTAGTATTAGAAGATGTGGTGTGGAGGAGAGAAGGAAGTCGGTGGGGAGGGAGAGAAGTGGAGGGGGAGAACAAGCTGCCGCTGATGCAGGGGAGGCAGGGCTGCGCCGAGCTCCAGACCTGGAGGGCTCCCTGGCTGCAGCGGGCAGTGGCAGAGCACAGACTGCCAGTCCCAGGGACGTATGTGTGACAGCCCCATAGCAGGCTCCCTGCCTGCAGAGGAGCCACCCGGCACCACTCCTGGGCCCCCATCTACAGAAAACGGGCAGACAATAAGGAACCTCCAGTCACTGAGGAAAACCAGCATCTTGAAACAGCACTGAATCCTTGTGGAAACGTCAATACAGGAATCAGGAGGTGACTAGAAGGCCATGATATCTGTTAAAAAGGGAATAAACTAGTAAGAAAAAAAGCAATTTTTAGAAATCAAAAACACCACGAAATAAACTTGCACTGTCGCACTGAAGGCAGAACAGACACAGATATGATTGGAGGATTAAGCCACGTGATTCTCCCTGGACCTGTGCAGAGGAGATGGAGATGAGACACGTGAACCACTGGGGAGAGTGAACAAAACCTGATTCGGTGAAAGAAGACTTGACTCCATCTTGAAAAGTTCTCCGAATGCAGAACAAGGGGAGCATTCGGACCCATCACCCCCATACAGTGCCAGCAACTCATCAGAAACTTGGTTTTCAATGCAATAGCAACAAAAACCACTAATAACTTGGGACTACTCCTAATGAACAGCCCAGGGCTCCTACGGCTAAAAGTATAAAGTTTTGCCAAAAAAGGTGAACGAACTGCATGAAGAGACACAGTGTGTTCTAGATGAAAAGGTTCAGTACTGCATTTCTCCCTGTGTTGACGTTCTGTACATGACAGTCGCATCCCAAAGGATGTTCTCATGGGACTTGATGAGGGGGATCGTGAACGCTCACGAGGAGCTGGGAGCAAGGGGGAGGGATCTGCCTTCTGGAATCCAGGCCCACTGCCAAGCGTCCGCCCCTACAGCAGTATGGTGCTGGCGAGTCGGCACATCAAGGGGACGTAACAGAAAGTGTTGCAGCAGGTGGGGTTCCAGAATATAAGAGTAATTTCAAAGGGAGGGGGAGGATTTTCTTCTTAAGAAACGGAGTGAGAGCTAGTGGCTGTTGTTTTGAAAGATGGTTAGAGCAATTCGGTTTTCATATCACACATAAAAATAAATACCAGGCTAGATTAATAGACATAAAAAGAAACACAAAAGAAGCTGGAGTTCATGCGAGGGAATGCTTTATAACATTGGGATAGGGAAGGGCTGCACAAGCAAGACTGGAGTCAAGGAGAACTTGATTCTGGTTCCCCTCAGGATGTCAGATTTTGATGCGTGTAGGATCCCAATGACCTCAAGATGGACTATCTGGAGAATATTTGCCAGGTCAGAGAACTGACCGGTGCATTGCATGTGCTTATTTAGTGCTGTCCTCCTCAGTGCTACCTGAGGCCACAAACCGTAGCCACATGCAGAAGCAGGGCCAGCACATCATGAGGCCCCAAGCTGGAGTCGATGGAGAAGACCCCTTGCCTCTCTGTGGGCTTCAGGAGCAGGCACCCCATTTGTGTCATGCTTCTGGGAACGGGAGGGAAGTCGACAGGACCATTCAGTTTTAACATCTGGAAAAGAATTTTCACCTTTAGGAGGAAACCCAGACTTCTTGGTGTCCAGTCTCTCCCACCTTCCTTTCCTTCCACAGACTCCCCCTAAATTCTATCACACCGCCCAAGAGAGTAGGTGGGACGCATGGCCAACTGGCCAGACACAGGCGTCTTGTTGCCGACGCCTCGACACCACCTGCTGAGCAGCAGGGCTGGGGTGCAGGCACCGAGGTGTCAGGGATCCATGTTGACATCTGCAGGGTTTTTTCATAGAGGGTTTCTGTTCTGTATGTGAAGTCATTCCAGTGATGTAAGTGGTCCACAACTGTTTTCTCAGTAAGATGAACAGCGGTGGTTGGTTACCTCCAACCCTCTTGATCTTCCATCAGAGTATTGTATTGACCTGGTCCTGGCCTTTGTTGAAAAGAGTATTTGCATTGGATTCCCACCATTCTGCAAAGTGATTAAAATAGAAAGGTGCAAAGGAACTCTTAAAAATAAGCATTATAGCCCTGGCTGGTATGGCTCAGTGGATTGGGCCCTGGCCTGCAAACCAAAGGGTCACCAATTCTATTCCCAGTCAGAGCACATGCCTGGGTTGCAGGTCAGGTCTCCAGTAGGGGGCATCAGAGAGGCAACCACACATTGATGTTTCTCTCCCTCTCTCCTCCCTTCCTCGCTCTCTAAAAATAAATGTCTTTTTTAAAAAGCGTTATAGAACATTTAGAAAACATCAGGAAAAAGAGTAAACTCACCACCTTAAAGAAACATTGTGACTTCTGTGTCCTTTTCTAGTGTTTGTACTTCACATTGATGCTTTTATCTAGTATTACTAAAGTCATTTTTGGAATGATAGCCAGGATAAATATTCTTTTAAAAAATGATTTTATTTAATTTTTTAGAGAGGGAGAGAAACATTGATGTATTGCCTCTCACAGGCACCCCAACTGGGGACCCAACCCACAACCCAGACGGGGAACTGAACCAGTGGCCTTTTGCTTTGCCGAACTCAGCTCAGTCCCTGAGCCACACCAGCCAGGGCTGTCTTCCACTCGTCACACCCGTCTCCGGAATGCCCAGGGCAGTGCTTGCGGCTGCACTGCCACAGACAGGTGAGTGCGTCCACCCTGGTTCTTGGAGCCTGGCTCCCCGTGTGGACGAGCACGTCTTTCACATGTCACCGAGGGGCCAGTCCCCGCACACACTGCCTCAGCCCCGTGAGGTTGGGACACCACGCTGCCCCCACTTCTGCAGATGAGAAGACTGAGGCCGATCGGGAGGAAGTGACTCCCCCACCTGGGGTCCTACGGCCAGCCCTGGCGGAGCGGGGCTGTGCCTACTGGAGGTCATTGCTGCAGAGCCAGTGCTCCTTCCTCCTCTGCGCCCCACTCCTCCCGTTCGGCAGCCCCTACCCTGGGCAGAAGGCGCCCTGAGGCCAGGGCTGCGCGATCTAGTGGGTGAGAGCTCAGCCTGGTAAGAATTCCTTACCTGCGTGAACTGTTACAGACAGGCTGTCCTCACAGGCTTGGGGCACTCTTTCAAGGCTCCAACTCAGGCGGAGGGAGCTGGTATTTGGACCCTGGTCTTTGCCCCGAGGGCCGTCCATGCTGCTTCCCTCCATTACATTCTCCACCTGCTGTGAGCAAGAATCATGCTGTTCACACCCCTCCCCCGCCCCCAGCCAACAGCCCCTAAGCCACTGAGCAGCGCCTGCCCTCCCCTTACCCCCTTTCAGGGGAGGGGTCTTGCCCACCACTTCTGGAGCCCTGACCTGCCATTGACCTTGGGCATCATTTGGCTTCCCTGGTCCTCGCCCAGGGGCCCACGCATACCTCACCCCAGACACCATGTAAATAGAAAGGAGCTGGTGATGACACAAGACGGCACATGAGAGGCTGAGAACAAAACTGCCCAAGGAAAGCGCCAGTGCAGCTGAAATCACAGAAGAGCTCGCCTGTGGCAGAGACTGGAGAGAAGAACGAGCTGTCGGAGGGGAACACTCGAGAAGGGGAACGGCCGGGTGTGGGGATGGCGAACGCAGTGCGAGCGCTCAGCTCCCTCCACCCGCACCTCCATCCGCCTGCACTGCAGTGGACACGCGGCCGTCCTCCATCCTCCCTGCCGTCCTGCCGGGGCCAAGAACCCCCCACGCTGCATTTAAGGTGCGAGGCCCTGATGATCCCATTCGCCATGAAAAATGAGGACCCCTTCCCTTCCCCTCTTCTAACCTTGCTGGGAGCATTACCGCACCTCATCACCTGCCCCCCCCCCATGGGCCCCCAGGAAGCATCTGGCTTGCAGATGACTCTTCAAAAAATTTTTATCTTTTTTAATCCTTGTCTGAGGATATATTTATTGATTTTTGAGACGGGGATGGGGCGGGGAGAAACACTGATGTGGAAGAGAAATATCATTCAGTTGCCTTCCATAGGCTCCCCGACTGGGGATCGAACCCGCAACCTTTTTGGTCTACAGGGCGATGCTCCAACCAACTGATCCATGCTGTCAGGGCACAAAATTCTGACTCTGATTTTCACACCTGCGTCCCCCAGCACAAATAACAAAATGGGAGCTGCTGAACTCACTTCCCCTTTGTCTGGATCTAATCTAACCCACACTCCAAATAGGACAGATACCCCTAAAACCTAAGGGCCATGGACTCCACTCCCTTTTAAAATGCTTTTCCTTTGGGGGCTGGACTTCCTGGACCACCTTTCTTCAAAATAAGCCTCACGCAGGATCACCTGCATACGAGCCGGAGGAAGAGGCTGGCCGGTGTGCAGGTGAACGAGAGACCGCCTCCCGACAGCCTTCTTCAGCAGGTGCCACCTGCACAAACGCCCCGCCCCGTTTCCCCTGCAGCTGAGGCGGGAGACGGCATCCTCAGCTCCATTGCTTCCTAGCACCTGCCGGCACTTCCCTCCTTGTAACAATAGCTCACATTTTCATTGAGCTGTTTCAGATGCCGTGGAAATAGTCGAAGTTGGCCTTTAAGTTATTTTGCATTCCTTTCCTCTAGAGAAGGGTCTGTGCCCCATCTCCTTGAATCTGGGCTCTGAGGCAGCCTGGCTGATAGGCTGTGGCAGAAGTGAACTTGAGTGACACTGTGAGCTTGCATGAGGAGCCTAAGGAGGCCAGCTTCTATTTTGTCTTCAAGGGACACTCTTGGGAAACAGCCACCATGCTGTGAAGAAACCCAAGCTGCTGTGGAGAGGCCCACGTGGAGGGGACCCGCCAGCCAGCACCACCTCACCGGCCGTGTGGGTGCATGCCAGCCACATGGGTGCACCGTGGGGGCAGTGGGTCCTCCAGCCCAGCTGAGCCATCTCGTGCCAGAGCCAAGGCAGGCTGCTCCCACCGGGCCCTGCCCACACCGCTGTCAGGAGTGAAATGAATTATTTTTGCCACTTTAAAACTGGAAGATGATTTGCTCCTCATTAATAATCAATGGTATAATTTCATTTATATTACAGATAATGATTCATATACAAATGACTACATTCTTGAAGATATAGTAGTATGTAAATATAAGTTGTAAACACAGAAACAAGCACATAACTTCAGTTAGTCCTCACAATCAGTTTTGAGGGGCCCCCCATTGCATGGACATAACGAGGTACAGAGAAAGTGACTTTCCCACAGTCCCTCACTAGTTGGTAGTGAAGTCAAGACTCACATTGTAGCAGATCACGGACTAAGCCAGAATTACCCACGTGTCTTCTTTCACAGCGGAGTGTCTTCACTTGGCCACCTAGAGTAGAAGGGGGCACACAAAGCAGGAGGGACTTTCTCAAAGAGGAGCACAGCAGTGGGGTGATTTCCCAGGGCACACGGCATGCCCGTGGTGGGGATGGCCTTGGAGCCGGGTCTGCTCAGTGCAGAGGCCTGCAGGCTAGTCTCCCAGAGCAGGCGGTGAGTTCAGTCCAGTCTGGGTTTCATCTGTTCCACTCCCTTCAGTTCTGATCTGTGCATCTCTGAACAGCGACGCCTGTCGGAAACCTGCTGTGTGATGGGCAAGGGCCAGCTTTGCCTCATCGGTAGAAAGGGAACTGAGGCACCAAGTTGTAGTGGCTTGCTCCCTGGTGCATGGGAGAGCGCTGCTGGTCCTGCATCCCACACTCCCCCCACGAATCCCCATCACTTTGCCAGTCCTTGTCTTCACCCTGGGTTTTCACCTGAGCCCACCTGGGCGTTTTCAAACCAGCAGAGACTTCTCAATAGTGGAACCCACACCCCTGTTCCTCTCACAGGACAGGCATTCTCCCTGTGAATGGACCCCTTTATTTTCAATGTCCATAAATCACAAAGGTTAAAATGGGAGCTGACACGTGTCCGTGTAATGTGGATGTTTTGCACTTTAGATGGTATGCAGGCAATAAACTCAAGCCCTGAAGTGCTGAGTTGTGAGCAAACTAAACTTCCTTCCCAGCATCAAAGGGAGGCTGGACTAGTTCACATAACCCTTGGAACAACCCCACAAAGCAGGCACTATGACATCTTTCCGGTGGGAATGATGTGGCTCAGAGAGGTTATATGACTTGCTACGGTGACACAGCAGAGCTGGCCTCGGCACCAGGGTCTCACCCTGTCGGCAAGGGAGAAGCCTGTCCTCTGGACATCTCTTGACCACCAACAGGGCCTCAGGGGGAATTGGAAGCCACAGTGGCTTGTGGGGAACACCAGAGGGATGACTTATGACTGAGGAATGGGGTGTTGAAGCAGTGCATGCCAGGGTTTGCAGTAAATTCAGCTCTGGTGTGCACAAGCTGTGTGTCTTTGGGCAAAGTGCTTACTTAGCCTTTCTGGACCTAGTTGCACCTGTATGCACTTCATAGATTTCAATTAATTTAAGCCTCACAGTGATACTTAAGTAAGCCCACCATTATTCCCATTTTACAGATAGGGAAACTGAGGCAGTGAGAGGCAAAGCATCTGCCCGAGCTCATAAAGTTAGGAAGAGGTGGAGTCAAGACTTGAACTCAGGTCTTCTGACTCCCACACTTTCCACCACTACGTTTGTTATCTGCTTCTCCTGGGACCCACACAGGTGTCTGGGTGATGGGGGTGGTGTTTGCTTTCTTTTCACTTCTCTAAGGTTTATTTATTTTATTTTAAATAAGCCCTATTATTTGTGTAATTAGGAAAAGACTAATTTAGTTTGACCCTCTCCCCCAAAAAGGCAGCTACCCCTTAAGAAAGGTCAAAGGGCCTGAAACACCCAAATCAGGTTCATCTGTGCACATGGTTTGCTCTCCAGGCTCCGGTGAAATCAATTTTCCTTCCCAGGGTTTATTTTGATTGTCTTTGGTCTTGTCCCAATGCAAACTGCAAAGCAGACAGCAGGTGGCACTGCCACCTCATAGAGAAACAGCCAGCGGGGGAAATGCCTGGGGTGGGTCAGGTGCCTCTCTCACTAGGAGTGTCCCTGACCCTGAGCTCTCTCCTTGGGGAGGGCATCACAGGGATGCCCCCTGGAAAGTTAGCTGGGACCCACTGCCCTCGTGCCCTCACTGGCCACGTCTGACGCCACCTCAGCAAGCTTCTGACTATTTGCACGGAGATGGCCCACCCTCCCTGCTTCACATAAGCTGTGACCATGCAGAAACACCGTGTGCTGACCAATGTCTTGCTTCGGGGGAAATTTCCAAACACAAATGTTTTCACCCTTTTCCTGGGGACATCCGAGAACTGAGCCCGCTGCCCTGTGGCCGTAAACCCGGGACACAGGAGGGTGTGTGGTCCATGCCTCCTTGCTGCTGTGATGTCACTAGCTTACTAAGATGCTCAGAGAGGCTTGTCACCGCAGTGTCTCCCCAGGCCCCATTGCCACCCACTGGCAGTGTTTGTCCCTGCACTGCCGTCCTGCCGACGCAAAGCACTGTAGAAAATGAGCCGTGGGTGCGACCTACGTCTGGCCCCATGGACTTTGTCCACTCTGGACAGGCTCGCTCTTGTCCACCCCCCCAGCCTACACTGTAAGAGTTGGAGGGGGTACCTTGGTGACGGTGCTCACCCTGGAGTCTTTCTGCTTTGGCTCAGGTTGCCTTGACCTTGGGGACATCGCCTCTTCAGGATGCGGACATGAGCCCCACCCTCAGCCCAGTCTCCGGGGGCTGGCAATTGCTGGAAACAGCACACGGGCCTGTCCGCCCATGATGGCGTGTGTGTCAGCCGCTAAGTCTAGTCGAGTTCAATGGCAGGCACATCATGTGGGCTCCTTGTCTCTTGAACGAATGACTCTGAGGTGGTCTTTCTTGTTTCTCTGTTCTTTCATGCCAACAACATTCTACACTTACACACATCTGTTCCTCCTTCCCTGCCCATCTCCAAAGCATACAATATCATCGTTAAAGGCTCATAACTGGTCTTGGTCCTACAACAAGTCAGTGTCCAAGTGCGAATGGTCAGGTCCTCTTCCTCAACTGTCTAGGCTATTGGCCACCCTGCTCGCCCGATGGAGTCCGGCCCCAAGGCGTGCCTGTAGGGGATGCCGAAAGAGGGCCATTTGCCTTAAAGCAGCCCAGAGCCCTGAGATGTCGGCGCCCCAGAGATTCCAGAAGCAAAGCCAGGGAGGTGCAGACACACATGCAACCCCAGCTGGCCTCTCTCTCGCCGTGAGTTTCAACTTCCAAGGGTTCATTTGGTTGTTTGCTGGTCTCAGGGGGCCCAAGGAAGTCAAGAGAGCTCTCATGAGGGGCCGTGGTAGAAACCTGTGGGAGCTAGGTCCACTGTCCTGGGGAAAAGGTGAATGGCAGGGGTCTGAGCTGGGGTTGCTGCTCCAGCCTCCTCACCCCATCTGCATGAACCCCACCCCCCCACCCCCCCACCCCGAGCGCGCGCGCGCGCACACACACACACACACACACACACACACAGCTTGATGGCAATGGGGGGGGGGTGAGAGGCACTGTGTTTAGGGACCCCTGGCCCACGTGTGGACCCTGTGCCCTGCCATCTCCCCGGTAGGAGCTGGCAGCTGGTTCGTGGACTGCACTTCAGCTTCTTTTTCACTAGACCCCGTGGCTGGAGGGAGATGGGGGTCCGGGATCCACGTATCACAGTGGTCAGGGCCACAGGCTTTGGAGTCAAGAGTCCAGGGTCACAGTTTAAATTCCACCACTTACCAGCAGTGTGCAGAGCAAGTCCCCCGGGCTGTCCAAGCTCCCTGTCCGCATCGGGAGGGCGGGAGTAGTGCTAGGACCTACCTGAGGACTGCCGAGCCGAACCGGGGGGGAGGGTGTGTGTGAACGGCTCAGGAAGGACTCACAGCAATATGCCTGCCCGCCCGCCTGCCTGCCTGCCCGCCCCGGGAAACATTGGCGGCGTGTGTCTGCTGGGCTCCACCTTCTCTCAATCAGCTCCTTTTTAGACTCACAAGCCACCTTGGGCAGGAGGGGGCAGCAGAGGCCACGCTGAGCTGCCTTCTCTGGTGATGGAGGAGAGACTTCAGACTTGAGCACTCACCAGGATCACTTGGGAATCTGTAAATACTGTGCATTCCGGGGTACCCCCTCCAGAGATTCGAATCCCGCAGTTCTGCATGCCCTGCCACACTGCTCTGAACTCTGCAGTTTGAGCAGACCACCCAAGTATTTCTGATGAGGATGGTTTGGGGGCTGCCCTCCGAGAACCACCATCAGACGTGAAGCCCTGTGGGGCCCAGGGACCTTCTGACCTGGAGGTCAGAAGATCCTGGGGGCGAGTCCATGTTGGAGCCCCAGGCCCAACTCCACTGTCAAAATTCCATCTCTCGAGTCTTACAGATGCCCTCCTCCTCCCTGGGAAGGGAGGGAGCACCCCAGTGCACCATACCAGAAGATGGGGGTTCAGTGGTTCCCAAAGTGGGTGCTGCTCCAAAGTCCCTGAGCAGGAGGCCTTGGAAAATATGGATTCTTGCACCTGGTATACCACCCACCCCACCTGCTCACACTGACTCACCACCAGACTTCTGGGGAGGAGGGTAAGGCATGTGTGGGTCGCATGGCCACTCCTGTTGGTGCCACCATCCTGAAAGGTCCTTGAGGACAAGATTGTTAGAGGTGACAAAACTGAGGTTCAGAAGTGACTTTGCTGGTGATGCTCGGGGGACGGCAGAGCCGAGAGGAGGCTCTAGCTCCATATTTTCGCTAACTTGAGAGATCCGCCTGCCAATGGGGGGCTCGCATGCAGGGAGCCCGGCGCTGGTGTGACCGCACTGCCTTCCCGCTCCCAGCCCTCTCGCCCCACAGGGAAAAAACAACGGGTGGCAGTGGGTCTCTGTGGGCCAGGGGCTTTTCCATCAGAAGTGCACACCCGGAGCGCCTTCCAGCCGCCCGAGTTTCTACCCGACGTGGGCCCTGAGAGCGAGCTCCTTGCCGTGGCCCGCCGCCCGGGCTGCAGTTCCCACCCGCCTAGGGCTGGGGAGCCTGGAGGCCGCACCTAGGCGCTTCTGCTGCAAGGGGGTGCGATGGGCGACCTGCTAAGGCTCAGGTGCACCCACGGCGTCGGCTCTGCGTGGAGAACCACAAAATCTGGGCATTTGTGTTCCGTGAACAGAACTCTGTCCCGTACATCCTTGCCGCTTCCCTGCCTCTGGGCCTTTTATTATTGGGGAGGGGAAATACATACATCCAAGACTAATGCCCTAAAGGTAGCGCAGCGATTTTACCTTAATTCTCTCGGAGATGCCCCTATGCTAGAATGATTCCCGATTATGCACGCGGGGCCAGTGATTTTGCACCAGACTCAGAAGGGCCTTTACATTTTAAGCTTGCAGCTCTTGACGAGCACACTTTTACCGCCGCGCACGGCTGTGGAAACTTCGCCCTGAGGCCTCTGGCTTGAGCCCGGGCCGAAACGCGCCCTGGAGGGGATACAACCTAAGCGAGTTGGGTCTCCGCGCAGCAGTACCGGCAGCGGCGGCGGTGTGAAATCTCCGCGGGTGCGGAGGCAATTTCGCCTACGGAATCCGGCCCTTCCAGGTTTGCTCGGAGCCGAGCTCTTCTCGCGCGGAAGGCTGGAGTTTTCAGTCATCCCCAGGCCTCAGGTCAAGCTCAGAGACAGCAGCCAGGCCCATCCCAGGGCTCCCCGGGCCGGTTTTCCTGTACCCTGGACGTGGGCCGCTGGGAGGTCCTACTGAAATTCAGGCGCCACCAGGAGATGAACAGGAAGCCACGGTTCGCTGCCGCCCTGGTCTCTGGCACAGCAGCGGCGCCAAAGCCGCGCACAACCGGGGCGCCGCACCTAGGCCTCTGGCGCTCCAAGGGTCCAAGCGAGCGGGCGAGGGGGCTGGAGACGCGGCAGGAGGCCGGGGAACGCGCCGGCTGGGCTGGCATTGAGTTTCTCCTAATCAGCCCCACTTCCCCGGGCCCCCGACCTAATTGGGGCTCAGTCTCCGACGGAGGGAGGAGGAGGCTCGCCGCCGCCTGCGGAGGTTGTCTGGGTGAAAGAGCGCTGGTCCCGCGCTGGAGGCCTGAGGGCTTTTCCCGGGCACCGGTGGGAAGCCGGGGATGCGGAGAGGTGGTCTGCCTGAGACAGTGCCTTCTCTATGCACCGCGAACCTACTCGCTGAGCGCAAGGCCAGACGCGTGCAGGCGACAGCGGGCTTCGCCCAGAAGACCCCGGCCCGACGCTTTGGCCCGCCCGAGACCCCGAGGGACGCGGAGTCACCGGTCTTTTCCTGTCCCCTTTATCTCGGTTTTATAGACAGCTGTTAGGCTGGGACATTAATTGCCCGGGAGAGTTTATTGATAATTTTGATGTAACAGAGCACCGGAGAAATTACCCTCACGTCCAAAATGTCAAATTTGAGAAGAACCAGGTTCAGAGACACTGCGGTGGGTCTGGAGCGGCCGCACCGACAATGCGAGTTTATCGTGTTTGTTTTCCCAAACAGCGGGGACGGGAACAGAAAGAGGGTGATCAGCGGGAGACGCGAGCTTTTAAAAACGTTTCTTTGCCCCTAAGGATTCAGGGGGAAATGTTCGGGGAGTGGAAACACGTCTATCACCTTGCTCTCCCGCCAACACCTTTTTTTTTCTCCCCCACAAATTATACTCGCGTCTTGATTTGGGAAACACAAGCACCCGGCGTGCGCACACAGAAGAAAACCCTACAAAAAACCTTAGAGAGTTCTCTTATCATTGACAACCGATGAGATATTGGACGGTAAAGCTTGTAACTCACAGCAAAAGCCTCACTGGTCCTAGAGTGGGGGAAAAAAGTAAAACTATAATGTATATGTATTTATATATTTTTACATACATATGGTCTTCCCTGGGAGGAGGACTATATAGCTTTTCTTTAAACATTTGATTATTTCTTTAAAAAGAGAAATGACATTCAGAGGGGCAGGGGGCTCTTCTTTAAAAACAGAAGCCAAGAAAAATAGTTACTCACGCCCAGATTTCACTACAGTGTAAAACGAAGAGTGAAAAGAAGCAGATTAGCAAAAAAGAAAGAAAGAAAGAAATGAAAATAAAGTAAAAAGAAAGAAAGAGAAAATGGGAAAGAAAAAAGTATTCAGAATCACCCATATTTTAAATTTAAAAAAGTCCACCTGTCTCAAGCTGATTTTTGTCTACATTTTTGGAGTTTGGAAGATATTCTACAACCCCAATAAAATACTCATGCGATTTTATTGCTAGTTGATACAATGTTAAAGGCCATGTACAAATGTTATACATTTTTATTTTTGTTCTTTTTTTAGGAAAAAATACACAAAAGGCAGAACATCCTCAAATTGTCATTTTATACAGTGCAGAAGGAAATTTAAAATATGTGTCACAAATGCTGCACCCCAGCAGCCAAAATACTAGAGAAAAAGGGGGTAGTCCTTCATTTTATATATATATTTATATAAAACATATGGGAATTTGTTTTTACACAAATCGGGCTTTATTTCAAATTTACAATGGACATCTAAAAAAACTCTACGCGGCAAATATTGCCAACAAAGTTACACCATTAATACTGATAAACGGAGGAGCCTATGCGGTGTGTCGATTACTAGGGAAAGAAAGAATAAATAACAGGATGAGCCTTGCTATAGTTTTAAAAAGTGCCTTAACCTTTCCGCCGCCGCAATCCTGGATTCGCGCGCTGGCCGGGCCACCCCCGTGCGCGCCGCGCTGTGTTCGCCTTGCTGTCGCACCAGAAAGTTTACAGTAGAGGTCGGGAGACAGCCGGGTCTCGTGAGAAGAACACCCACCAAAAAAGTCCAAGTACAGTTCAAAACAAAACCAAAAAGACTGCAGAGAAGGAAGAAGAGGAAGGCGGAGGGGGATGGCAGAGGCCCGGAGCGCCGCCCGCTTCTGGACTCCATTGGTTTCTTTTTCAAGACGAGCAGTGGCTTCAGAGATGCAAGTCGTCAGCACAAAGATCCACCTGTGGCTGCTGCAGGACTTCGGAGAGGGGGGGAGGCAGAGCGCGACTGTTTGCCCCCCACTTCCCTGCAAAAGACGGCTCTAAAAAGAGACTTGCGCATTCCAAGACATTCTTTCCAAAAAAAAAGTTAAAAATAAAAAGATAAATACTCAACCAAAAAATAAAAGTATTTGATAACGATGGTCTCACATGTTTGCCTTTCTTCTAAAATATCTGCCCCCAACCTTGTCCACTGGAGGGGAGGGTGGGGAGAGACCTCAGCAGAATTTTTGTTTAGATGTTGAGGGTTTTCCCCCAACACAGCACCTTCTCAGCCGGTTTCAATCGGATCAAAAATAGATGTTTATTTACCAACAGCTGCAGTCAGATCAGGCCCTACCGCCACCATTTTTAAAAATTTTTGAGGGAACAGGGGACGAGGTGCCGACCACTGCGCCTGTGTCTTTGCCCTGGGAATTCCTTTTCAAATAATCCGATTGGGGAGGGGTCAAACCCTGTTCTTCTGCCGATGGTTATACCTCGAGAATAAAGCAGTTTCTTGCAATGGGTTCCCAGGCCCCCGAGCGGGCGGCCGTGCCCAGGGGGCCCGAGGGCTTCCGGCTCGGCTCACATCACACAGGGCTTGATGTCTTGGTAGGTGACCTGCTGGTGGTAGTAGGAGCCGCCGCCAGCAGAGTGCATGGAGGAGGACGCCATGGTGTTGAAAGAGAAGACAAACTCCTTTCGGTCACACATGCTGGGCGACTGGGAGTGATACCGAGGAATGCCTGCGAGGGAGTGACAGGGACTAGATAGAGTTCAAGGTGGAGAAGCAGAGCTGCCCACTGCCCCGGGGTACAGGGCCCTCTCCTCCCCATTCTTTGCCCCAGCGCCCAGATTCCCCGAGTTCGCGGCTCTCAGTCAGGCCCGGGTCTGTGTGCCCTGGGGGTAGGTAGATTCCCGCTATCATCCTGCTCCTGGGAGCAACCGCCACCTGGGCCTCTCTCTCCTTGGACACTGAGCCCAGGCCGGGGGCTTCCAGGGGTGCTGAAGAGGAAGGGGTGGAATAGGGGGCTGAGATGGGTCTTCAGATGCCAGGGAGGGCCCTGGCGGCCTCCACCTCCTGGGCAGCCACCTCCCAACCCCAAAGGCCTCTGTGCCGGCAGAGGCAGGCTCTGGGAACAGGGAAGTGCCCCTTGGAGATCTGCCCCCCCCCACCCGGACAGTTAGAATCCAGGAGTCTGAAGCTGACCAACCAGGGCAACCACAGACCCCCACGGAGAAGCGACCTTTCAGCCAGCCGGCCCAGCTCTTGCCTCCCGCAGGCTGCTGACAGCTGACCCCTAAGAGCCCCCTGCTATGCTCATTCCATGCTCTTTCCAGAACTACACCCAAAGGGCTGCTGGTGGGTGCCCAGCTGGAGGAGCTCAGAAGGAAAGGTTGTTCTGTGTCTTCTTTCTGAGGGTCTCAGGGAAAGGATGACGGGGCCAAAGACCTGGACCCCAGGAAACAAAGAATCTGTGGGGCATCCAGCTAAGGCCCTCGTTCCGAGGCTGGCCACAGACCCTCTCTCTGTCTCTGTGACCACAACATGCTTCCGACTCAGTGTTCCTGAAGCCAGGCCTGGTTCCCTGGCAGGCCAGGGCCCTGAGCCTCTGCGCACCAGGCCCAGGCGGCTTTGGGCCTAACTCTTCCGTTCTGCCCAGGCAAGGAGCAGAGGTGACTCTCCCACAGCTTTCTGAGTGACTCCAGGGAGGGTGAGCCAGCTGGGACTTGTTGAGGTGTGAGGGGGCCTAAAGGACCAGAAGTGACTTAGAATACTTGGGTCTGAGTCTTCTTGGTGGGACCTGGCCATGCTCTGGAAGGCCAGCAGCCTGCTGTTGTAAAAGAAAAGGAGAAACGACATGTTGGCCCAAGTCGGGGACCCAAGCTGCGTTCACTCCCTCAAACGGAGAGAGGTAGGGCTGAGAGACACCACAGTATTGGGGCTGACACCCCACAGAAGTGGCTGCAGGCTTTCACCCAAGGGCAGTCAGCAAATCGGGGTGCTGGGAGCACCGTGCACTCACGGAAGTCTGACTTCCCCGGGACTAGGACCGCCCAGGCTCCCCACTCACCTTGCAGCTCGGCTGGGGCGTTGTGGCTGTTCTGGTGCAGATAGGGCTGGTCCAGGGAGTGCGTGGAGAGACTGCCGGACAGGGGGTTAGCCGCGGGGTTGCAGGGGGACAGGGGCTGCTGCTTGATGTAGGAGGCACCGCTGTTGAGGGCTGCGGAGGCCGAGGGCGGCCAAGCCGCGGCGGAGCCCGAGTAGACCGCGTGAGGCTCCATGACCCCACCGGCGGCAGGCAGCAGCGGGGAGGCGGGCACCGAGCTGTCGTGGTGAGGGTACTCGCCCGCCGCTGCGCCGCCGCAGCTGCCCATGTACGAGTGGCCGCCATTGGTGGGCAGGTGGGGCACCGAGTGACTGGGCAAAGCCATGCCGTCCACGTTTCCCGGCAAGTGGCCGTTCATCATGCCCAGGCCTCCCTCGAGCGCCAAGCTGTTGGGCGGACACGAGAGGCCGCCGGCCGAGCTCTGGAAGCCGTAGGTGTCCGGGAGGTGGTTGAAGCCCAGCCCGTTCATCATGCTGTACATGGGCTTGAGTGCTTGGCATTTCCTTCGGAAGCCGCGGGGTCGGCGGCGGAACGAACCCTCCTCGAACATGAACTCGCTGGCCGGGTCGATGGTCCAGTAGTGGCCCTTGCCCGGCCGCCCGAGGCCCTTGGGCAGTTTGATGAAGCACTCGTTGAGCGAGAGGTTGTGGCGCACCGAGTTCTTCCAGCCCTGGTAGGAGCCGCGGAAGAAAGGGAAGCGGCTCTGCAGGAACTGGTAGATCTCGCTGAGCGTCAGGCGCTTGGTGGGCGAGCTCTGGATGGCCATGACGATGAGCGCGATGTACGAGTAAGGCGGCTTCTCCGGGCGCCGGATGCCGGCGTTCGTCTTCTTGGCCTTGGACGGGCCGGACGACGCGGGGTCCATGGCCGCGCCGCCTCCCCCGCCGCCGCCAACGCCGCCGCCGTGCGGTGGCTGTTGCTTCTCGGGCGCCGAAGACATCGGGTGGCTGCTGCCGCCGCTGCTGCTGCCGCTGCTCTGCGAGGCCAGCGAGCCGGGAGGAGGAGGAGGAGGAGGAAGAGGAGGAGGAGGGGGAGGAGGGCGAGGGGGAGGGGGCTGCGCGCGCGGGGCTGGCTGCGGCTCTGCCGTCATCGGCGGCCACTTCTCCGGAGCGAGCCTTGGCGCGCCCTCCCCCGCCCTCCCGTCCGTCCTCCCGGAGGAGCTGCTGGAGCGGCCAGCGGTTGGCGCGGAGCCCCCCTCTTTCTCCAGCTCCCTCCTCCCCCACCTCTATCTCCTCCCTCTTTCCCTCTCGCCCTCCCACAAGGGAAGGAACAGAGCGGAGGCCGAGGGCAGCCTCTTGGCAGCAAAGGGCGGAGGCCACGAGACAGCCCCCCCACCGTTTTTTAGGGGGAGGCACCCACTCTGGGGCCTGCAGCGGTGCGCTCCCGCAGGGAGCAGCGCTTGGTCCCCGCCACCCGCAGCGCTCGGCTTCACTACTCCAGCGGAGGCTGCTCTCACTGCACCTTCTCCCCGCGGCGTCTCTCCGGCCGGTGTTAGACCCTCCAGGAGTTTCCTCCCCACCCTGCCCCCCTCCGGCCCCCACGTTGGTGGGCGCTTAAAGGGCCGTCACTCTCACCGCCCAGAGTCTGCCAGCAGAACCCGCCCCGCCTCCACCAACCTGGCGAGCAAGTGTTAATGCGCCCTCCGCCCGAGGTTCAGCCCCGCTGTGCACAGGCCTCCGCCTTCCTTGCACGGGCTGCGCGACGGGAAACGCACCCCGGATCTCGGGCCTTCCCCCGACGCGTACAGACCAGTGGCAAATCGCAACTGCAGCGGCCTCCAGGTCGTGGCCATCACGGGCACAGCCGGCTCCGCTACGATATTCGCGGCCAGCGGGCGTACGTTCCCGAGAGGGACCGCCTCCCCACTCTCCCCGCCCCGGGAAAGACAGCGCCGCGCCCGGGACTTTTCGGACTCGCCCAGCAACTCGCGAGCAGGCGGGCAGCCGCAGGAGCCGAGCGCGGGCAGAAAACGAAAGCGCAGGGCGGGTCGCTACGACTTTGTCTCTGGAGCCGCGGGGCCCGGCGGGAGCTATTGAAGACGGCTGGTCCTCGCGGACCCAAATCGCACAGGCTCCTAGAACAAGCGGCCGCGCGCATTCACTGACTCACGCGCTGGGGCACTCATGCACACGTATGCATGCATTGATGCACATGCAAACCGGGTCAATGACTAGATCCAGATGTGGAAACTCACTCCCATTTGTGCATTTCCACTGAGACATACGGCGCTTCGGCTGTGCGCGCCCACTAATGCGCTCATTCGTGTACATGCAATAGCCCCTTGGAGCTTAAATTTGCACCAACTCCCACTCATGTGCATATTGGCCACGCTCGGAACGCATACGTGGCCCAGTTGACTCCCCACCACACGCACACACACTGAAAACCCGCCTGTTATATGGTCCTGCGGCCCTGAGGTCCCCACTTTCCAAGAGCAGGTTCCGATTTCTCACGGATGGTCAAGGCCCTGGCAGGAAGTTTATGCGGTTCAATGTAAACATGTTCTGAGGGATCCTTTAATAATAATAATAACAACAACAACAACAAAGAATTCCGCGTGCGCCGGGGGAGTTGGCCGAATGCCGCTGTGGGCTGGCCTGCCGCCGCAGCGAGGCCTCTGACACTGTGCGCCAGCCAGGTTCCGGAAAGCTGTCTGCGCGGGCGGGGAGCGCAGGCTCAGACCGCCCTCAGGCGCTCGGCTGCCCTCAGCAGGGGGCTCACACCGCTCTTCCGCCCCCGCCAACCTTGCAGCAGTAGTGTGTGGGCTAGGGCTAGGGCTGGGGTGGAGAGACTGTGGCGCCGAGTGCAGGACCGTGCAGGAGTCGGGCGCAACGCCGCACACAGGGACCCAGGTGAGTGCTGTTTGAGCGCAGATTGAGGGGCACCAGGCCCGGCCTCTCCCGCCGAGGCCTTGGGTCGGGTGGAGGGAGGCGCGGGGTGTTTTCGCGGGTCATCTCGAGAAGACGAGACGCCGTGCCCTGGCTCGAACGGGAGTGAGAGGCATGTGCCGGGCTCAGAGAGCAGCCCGCGGCGCTTTTCAAAGCCCACGGGCCTCTAGCTTTTCTCTGACTGATGCCCCCTCCTTGTCCGCTCAGCGGTAGACGCGTCGTCGCCATCTGGGCGCCTGGCATGTCTTTGCGAGGAACTGAGGGGCTCGCTGGAGTAGTCTGGCCAACGATCGTCGCACGATTCGGCAGAGCCGCGCTCCAGGAGACCCGAGTCCCCTTTCTTGGTCTGAGCTTCCGCCTGGCTCCCTTGCCTAGGCTATGCGCGCAGTCAGCCCAGCGGGCCTGGGGAAAGTGGGGGCGGGGGGTGGTGTGGGACGTGATTGCGTTGTGTGTCGTTGTGTCATCGCGCAGGTAGACGCTCAGTGACAGACTCACCTCCACTTCATACAGCCCAGCCAGCCACCGATACCCTCAGCACCTTGCCCGCCTCCAAAACACTTCTGCCCCAAGCGCACACCTCGCACACAGCTCAAGTGCCGCCACCCTTTCACAGAGGCACAGACCTGCCTCCCCCCCCCCCCCCCCCCGCAATGAGGTCGCGCTTTCGGTTAAGGGCACATACTCCTGCACTGCGCGTTCTCCCATTCACAGCCAGCCGCACATGCACACGCAATCGGACGCACAGCCGCTCCGCACGCGTGCGCGCGCTCCCACGCCCACGGACCACGGCATTCTCATATTCTATCCCTCCATCACTTTTCCCCCCTCCGCCAAACGGCAGCTGCAGGCAAGGAGGCCCAGGCGGGAGGGAAGTTCCCGAGAAGGGGTCGCTACCACCAGCTGCTGGGAGCACATCTGGCCTTTAGAGGAAAAGCGAGCGGGGGAGGCTGCTGCTGGGAAGCCAGCGAGGAGTGCAGCACACCCCACGGCTCCCAGAAAGCGATAGGAACGCCTCCCTTTCTCTCGCTCCTCCTCCACTGACCGGGTGCCTCCAAAGTGAGGGGGTTCCACAGAGCATGAAGTTGGGGGCTCCTTTCCAGTAGTCCCTTACCTCTGAGCCCCTCTGCATTTGGAAGGGCTGCAGATTCTATTTGGCTAACCCCCAGATCAGGCTCCCTCCCTCCTGCACACTCTTGTCGCTCACTGGCTTGCCTCGGAGGCGTCTGTGTGTTTTGGGGTGGGGAGCTTATACCTTCCTGGGCGAGAGGTGTGGAGCTGGGGCCCCACCTGGCCTCCACTTACCCCTCAGGTTCTGACAGCTGGTTTGCAGAGGAAGGACAGCAGTTACCATGCCCTCGGAGAGCATGGTGGCCTTAGAGCCTTAGGAATGTGGCAGATGGAGGCTCTCCCCAATCTCTAATCTCCACCCAGGTGGGGGGTGGGTAAAGAGGGGCATGAGAAGAACGGGAGGGGGAAGTGAGCTCCCAGCGCTGTAAATTGGGGGAAACCCCTCTGTTCTGGGGGGAGGACACACAGCCATAGCAAGGAGGGCTTTTCCACGTGCCCAGGAACTAAGCCCTTGGCTGGTAAGATGCCCCTGAGAAGTCCTGCCTGACCTTGCATTTGGAAGGTGGGAAAACTGAGGCCCAGTGAGGACCTGTCCTGAGTTGGCCAGTGCTGATAAGTAAACACCTCTTCATCTTTCCTCTCCATCCCCAAGGACAGCCTTCACTGCATTTTACCCTCCCAGGTGCCTCCTCGCAGGCCAAACTGGAGAGAGTGGGATTTAGACACGCTTTACCTCCAGGCATGCCCTTAGCTTCCCAGGGGCACCAAGAGACCTGTTGGGGAATTGATCGTGATAAAATAATAACAACAAGCACAAACACAATGTTAATAGGACTCACCAATTACTGAGCATGCTCAAGTCCTGATCGTCACCTTATTAACACCCCCTTGGATGTTCTCTGGGCTTGTGAATCCCTTTGACAAACTGTTGAAAACTACATCTTCCCTTCCCCCCAACACACAGAAGGCACAGACCTGTGTGACATTTGTAGAATAACTTTCAAGGTTTCACCAAACACCTTGAACTCTCCACAAATACAAGACCCTGGCTAAATGCCCCAAAAGATACTTGTTTAATCTTCACAGAAGCCCCTACAAGGTCAATTATCTCTCCTTTTACAGATGGGCTTAGTGAAGTTATCCTATGTCCTAGGGCACCCTGCGGAGCCAGGACACAAACCCAGGTCTGACGGCAGGATCAGGGGTTAAGCGCCAGCCATAGGGAGAGGGTCGGCAGTGGACAGGGCAGAGACCCTCTGCCTGCAGATCTGGAATCGTTGTTACCGGGATTTGAATCCAGCCTCCACCATGTAAGGATGTTGCATGATCTGTTTGAGCCTTAGTTTTATTTCAGTGGGGGTGGAGTGGCGGGGGGGGGGGGGATTTTTGTTGGTTTCTTTTTTTCCTAGTGGTATTGATATAGAATTGAAATATAACATTGTTGAAATTTCAGGTATATGATGTATTGATTTAATACATTTGCATGTTGCAAAATGATCACTGCAATAAAGTTAGTTGCCACCTCCATTCCTCCACATAGTTGACTTTTTTACTTTTCTTTTTTTTTGTGGTGAGAGCATTTAACATCTACTCTGTTGGCAACATTCAAGGATATGGTACAGCATTATTAGACACAATCACCACGCTGTGACTTACTTTTGTCATCTGAAAAACCTGACAAATAATTGCATCTTTTTTCTCAGGCCCGTTGGGAGCACTGGGCAAGACTGTGCAGAGAAAGACTTAGGCTATCCAAACAGGCAAACAAACGAAATCAGCTTGAGGGGCAGTTGGAGAAAGTGCAGACTGGGATGTGGTGGCTTTTTGCTTTTAGCTTCAAGATCCTCAAAGAACTGCCCTCACATCCCAAATTAAGTATGCACCCCAGTGCCAGCCCCAGGAATCCCAAAATGGGGGTTTGGGGTGTAAAAACAGACACGCCTGCCTTGTCTCCCACTCCCCAAGCCCAAGGTATTTTTACTGGCTAATTGCTTAAGTGAAGCCGCCCGGGCAGAGAGCGCGTGGTAACCCGAGCAGGGAACCAGATCCAGCTCGGATTGTGCCCGGGCTGGCCTGGGGGCGGGGGGTAGAGGCAGCCGCCGACCACCCACCGTGAGGGCAGCCCCCTCGCCTACCGCCACCCCTGCTCTGCATTAGCGCCGGGCCAGCGCCTCCCTTGCCTTGCTCTCTCCAGCCCCTTCCAGAGGACGTCCAAAGGCGACCCCAGGTAGTGTGGGCTGGTAGTGTGGGTTCCCAGACCTGAGGCAGGCATGGGCAGTAAGGGAAGCTGCCTGGCCTGGGGGCTGAAGGGAGGCTGGAGGGGCTGGGATGGGACACTTGTAGATGAAAATGCAACCTAGGGACAGGGGATTGTGGGGATAAATGTCAAGGTCAGGAAGAGAAAGGGCATTCCTCCTCCTCCCCGTCATAAAACCATCTGTGCACAAAGGGGTATTTCTCTGCACACTCGGACTGTGCACACATACCATGCACGCCAGTTTGCAGAGGGAAGAACTGTGGGACTGGAGAGGCGCCGGGCAGCCCTGGCAGGCACGCTGGTGTCAGGCGGGTGTTCACTGCCAGGGCTGTGCACAGAGTAGCGTGAAGCATGCAGATATGCTGTGTTCCCTGCACTGAACATGTGGGTAGTGTGGCGTCTTCCTGTATGATTGGTACTTTAAGATGTGAACAATATAACACATTATGTGTGTGGAATATTTGAACACAATATAAGGTGTTCCACACACAGATCTTTAGAGACTGGGTCTAGAACAGCAAGTTACACACGTGGAACAGTCTGAGGGCACAGACAATGTAATGTACTCTAGACACAGAGCACGTAGGCTCTGAGGACCACATGATATAGAATCATACATGGTTGTAGGGTGTCTGTAGCATAAAGGGTTATGTCATACATGAGATATGGGATTCACACGAACATTGTGAAATGTGTACAATCCGATGCCCATGGGCACAGAGCATCATGGGGAATGTGTTGACAATACAGCATGTCGCAAGGAGAGGGGTCTACACTGGGGAGCTCTGTCCACTCAAGCTCCAGGCAGTGTGTTTGCCACAGAGCATGGCCGTGCATGCAAGACCGTCAGGAGGTTTGCATGCAGTCTAACATGCAACAGTAAAAATGCAAAGACCACACAGCTCATGGCCCCTGAGACCTTGACTCTGTGCTCTTCCAAGTCCTCTCTCGAGGCAATCAGTTCATGCATCCCTGATCATGACCCTGTCAGGCAGGTCCTGTTTTGATCTCAGGTCCCAGGGAAGCCAAGTGACCCTCCTACTCGATTTCTGTAGCACTGGAGCACTTTGTCTTGCTGGGAAGAGTGGGCAGCTCTTGAGGGGCTATGGAGACACAGGGAGGATGTGCCCCTGTGTGGGTCTTCGTGAGGCTGTGAGCATGGGACCCCATAAACCTCTGTCTGTAGCCAGCGCAGAGAAGATACAGGGACAAGAGATGTGTGTACTGAGGACCCTGATGTCTGGGTGTGCTGGGGCCATTGGGAAAGCCCCCAGTCCAATCCTCACACCCATGTTTTGGGGTGCTGAACCCATTGCTGTCCAACTAAACTCCAAACCAAGGCAGTCCTGTTGTCAATAGGAAGCTGGGCTCTAGGCACCCCCCAGACTCTTCCTGGGGGTACCCCAATGGGAGACGGAACTGGGGGACTCAGGAACCCCACGTGTTTGGACTGCCAGGGCCACATTTGGGGAGCAGCCGGGGAAGGGGTTCCCCCTGCACCAGGCCCTGGCAGTTCATCTCCCCTTGTCAAGTGTACGTTAGGGAGAGGTTCATATTTTGGTCAAGAAAAAAAAGAGAACTCTTGCTTTCGCTGCTGCCGCCCTGAGCTTGCCCCCCACTTGGCCCTTTTACCCCAAAGCACGAATTTTCCATGACGTTCTTCAGTGAAATATTTGACAACATTGCAGCCCAGGAATTTACAGCCTTCTTCCCCTGCGAGATTTTTGGGAGTTTTCTGGCATTAGCCATGCGCGCTGCTCTAAGGAACATAGACTGCTCTGGACCTGGAGCGTCCTGGCGCTGCCGTTCCGCTCTCGACGCCCCGCCGGCAGCCGGCCGGCCGGCAGCCCTCGGTCTTCCCACAGAGACGAGCTCTGGAGCTCCCGATGCTCCTACCCCCCCCCCCCCGCCTGGACGGCTGCGCCCAGAGAGATGGAGAGATGTTCCTCCCAGCCAGAGGGTGTGTGGGGGGCCAGGTTTTGTTGCCGAGAGGGTGGTGCCCAAACACTGTAGCAGAAAGAATGAGGCTGTTGAGCTCGTCTTCCCCGGGGGGGTGGGGCTCCGGTGGAAATCAGTTCTTCTGAGGTGGTGGAGGGGGGACCGTGTAGAGAGAAGATGAAAATGAATTCTGAGTTTCAAAAAAAGGAAAATATGAACGACACTTCAGGGGCCAGGTATTTTCTACCTCTCCAATGTGAGGGCGAGATGAGAGACAGACGGCCACGCACATACACACAGCCCATGGGGAGAGGGAGCTGGAACCCGGGGAGATCGGAAGGGAGGGCCCGGCCAAGCAGGGAGCTGGAGGTTCTTTCTCAACCGGAAGCAGCAATTTGCCCCCAAAACCTGCACTCGAAGGGTGCCTGTCAGTCCTCCTTTAGAGCTGGCAATGCTCCGTCTATTCCCACGTAGAGGGCATTGGAAATGATGAAAACAAGTGATATTTTTATCAAGAAAACAAAGTCCACTCAGACACTGCAGGACTCAGGAAGGAGGGAGGGAGGGAGGGGCTTTGCGTGCCCGAGGGTGCGGCCCCCCACCCAGGGTCTGCTGAGAAACTGGAAGTGACGTCCTCTCCATGCCTCCTCCCCGGCCCCCAGGTTTGGGTGCTTTGCTCCAGCCGGGTTGCTCCAGGCACCCCTGGAAGAATCCACATTTGGGTGTGTTGGGCAAGCACAGCTTTGCTGGACCCATTCTTGGCACGATTTACTGGAGAGCTAGTCGTTGTGTGTACGTGACACGGGTGAGGGGGACACAGCTCCTGGGAAGTTGGAGCCGGGAGGGGTGCTGGGCAGCCTGCCCTGTGCGGAGAGCAGAGAGGTACTGGTGGCCGGGAGACACAGACATGCTCCCCCTCGCCGGAGCAGACCCAACATGTGGTCATCAGAACCCAGAGACACCTGGAGTCGAAGACACAAAGAGTGAGGCCTTGAGAGAGACAGGCACACACGGATGGCGAGGGTGTCGGGCGTCTGCATGCTGAGGTGGCAGAGAAGGAACAGAGGGAGAAGAGGCAGCTGGGGGTGGGTAGAGAGAGGTGTCACGTGGATGGACAGTTCCTTGGTCTGCTGCTTGGAGGTGGGGACAACACCTGGAAAACCATCCGCTGTTGATGGGGTCGGGCAGGGAGCCTCAGACTGGAGTGAGGAGTGTGTGCGAGGGGGAGCGACACAGGACGGGGGAGAGGAAGAGAGACGGAAAGAGAAAGAGAAAGAAAGGCAGGGAAGAGACACCCTGCCCTTTGGGGCTCCAGGCACCCGGGCAGGCCGTGGCTCCGCTGACACCCAAGTTTCTCAGCGTCCAGTTCTCCTGAGTGTGGGTCCCGGGCCTGCTCGCATTCAGGCCGGGAAGGGTCTGGGTGGCAGCCGCTCTCGGCATTCGTGAGTAAAGGGAGGGACGAGGAGAGCCCTGGCAAGTGATCTGACCTCTAGGTGCCTTAGTTTCCTCATCTTAAAATGTGAATGGATACATTTAGTATCCACCCAGAGGAGAAATGTCGGGAGTACTCCGTGCAGGGTCTGGCTGGGGGGAGCGGTTAGGTGAGGGGGTGCCATTAATATGGGCCATGGCAGAATCGTTAAACAATGACAGACAGACAGACAGACGCACTGGGGAGTGGTTGGGGGCTGGGGCCCCTGACGGGGACTTGGCTCCCCTGCTGGGTGAGCCTGGGCTGGCGGCCTTGGCTTTCTCTGGGCTTGGTTTCCTCAGGGGGCAGGACAAGGACAGTGATAGCACCTCCTTCTGGGCAGGCAGAGGATTACACAAACGGGTCATTGTTGGCCTGGCTGTTGTGGTTGGGGGTGCTTCCTCACTGGAGTTTGGGATGCTGGGGAGATTTCTCATGCTCTTTAAGCCATCCCGGAAAGCCTTCGGACTTGGACAAGTCCCTTCCCCTGTAGATCCTGTTTTTGCCATCAGTGAATTCCCGTCCCACTGCCCCCCCCCCCCCCCCCCGCCAGAGTGGCCGGGAAAGTAGCTCAAAATCCCGGCACCCACTTCAGGCAGCTTAGTGTCGGGTTGGAGGGGAGCCTCCTTGGGCCATTTAATGACTCACAGGGGACTTTCTGACCCAGGGAAGGATGGCGAAGTCTCAGGTGTGCCCTGCCTGGCCCTACCAGCCAGGCACGGTCCCTGCATCAACAGAGCTCCTTGTGGGGGTGGCCACGTGGACCAGGGCCCAACCTCTCAGAGACCTGGGTTAGAATCCCACCTTGTGCCCTATCTGTTCTGTGGCCTCTGTGCAGCTTCGTAACCGCTCTGAGCCCCCATCTCCTTTGAGTGATGGTGAAAATACAGGCACCACTGCCCTAGGGCTGCATGAAGACTAACTGAGAACAGCATTCTTGTTAGAGAGCCACCAAACTCCGACGAGGTGCCAACGCCGTGCCCAGGAGCTGCTCTTACCGAGCCCGCTTCTCCTGCCCAGAGGCGAGCAAGGCACAGCGCAGGCACATGGTGAGGGCACATAAGTGTGGGACCTTTGTACGGCACTTGCCTCCCTCGTCCCAAGGGTGCGTGCGTGGTGCCAACTCTGGGCTGCCGTTGACAAATCCAGGAAGAAGTGGGGAGACTCTCAACCCCCCAAACTCAGAGGCTTTGCTTAGTGCATCCCCAGCTTTCCACCACCAATGATAACAAAGTAACGGACTCTAACCTGTGATGAGTCCTGCCCTATCACCTCACGGGGTGGGGGGCGGGAAGAATTGCAGGCCTCTGGGGAGGCCCCACCAACGTGCACCCCTGCTTCCGGACACGGGTCCCCAGCCATCCAGTTTCTGAGAAATGCCAGGGAGGGTGGGTAGGGGCCTGAACTCTCAAAACAGGTTTCCACTCGCTGGAGGTGGGGAGCTCATTTAGTCCCTAGACTGGCCCCCCACCCAGGCTGTTCAGGAAAAGTCTCCACGGCTGCTCTTCTTGTGGCATGAAATTTGGGCAGGAGGACTAGCAGCAACGCGGCAGGGAGCAGGCCCCTGCCCCCGGAGCGGGCCACCAGGACGGTTCTTTGGAGTGGGGGCCCCTGCCCGCCCAGGCACTAAATCTCTCCCCGGGGCAATTACAGAGCCCTCCACCCAGCAGCCGCGCCTCGCATCTTATGGTTAGTAAACGCCTTGCAGTTTAAAACTTGGGTCTGTTCCTTTTTCCTTTTCTTATTTTTGCCTCTTACTCAGTGTTCACCTTGTTATCCACAAACAGCTTCCCACCCTGTGGAATTCAAAAATCAAATAGAGGTGAAAAAACATACAGCTGGACAGTCAAACGGTCTGGTCCTTTTATTTTGAAAAATAGTTTCTCAGTGCTGGAGACACACCAAACCTGCGAACGAGCGGGCTGCACACAGAGGCTAGTGCGGGTTCGTTCTAAAAAGTGATTTCCTCGGGGCACTCGTTTCCATGCATGCGCTTCGCCCGCTCTACCCCAGCGCCAGTTAATTCCTATCCTGGGTGTTTTTGTCTCAATCATGAACAATTCATTACCTGCAAAATTCTCTCCCTGACATGGGAAGAAGTATGAGACCTGCTATTTTAAGAAGCATAAACCTCAAAATATTTCAAACATTCTGTTATATTGCCAAGGTCAAAATCGATCCTTTTATCTTGTTTCTCCTCCCACCTCCCTTTTTCGCTTTAAAGTCTGAGAATGAGTTAGGTCCGCATGGCAGCTGAGAAAGCTTCCACCGGCCCACCCTCTCCTCCAGTTAAATGGGGCTAAGACCCATTTAATTCGCCATGAAAACTAACTCAATTAGGAAGCAAATTCGCTTTTTACAGAGACCAGTAATAAGTGTTCCAACACTCCCCTCGCCACCGCCCCCAGTTCTCCTCCACGATTTTGCAAAGCAGCATTTTCCGAAGGACTTCGCTTCAAGGTAGCTGCCCTTCGCCACCCCTACCTGCCCCTCACTTCTCTCTTCTGTCTCTCAAAAGCAGCGAGACTCACTCGGGTTTTTCGAGTCTGACTCGAGCATTCTTTCTGTCGCCTCCCAGAACAGAATCGGCGAGGGGCTGGCGTTCGGCCGAGGCGGTGCCTCTCGGACCTTCGTAGGAAGCACGGGACCGGCTTCTTTCCGAGAGGCCGAGCCCAGCGGGGCTCTGGGTGCCCCGACTCCACCCTGGCTGTGATGTGGCTCGGCGTCCGCAGCAGAGGCCCCAGCGGCGGCGGCAGCTGGAGGGTTCCAAGCAAACCCTGCTGGTTACTGCTGCTCTCATAATTGCGACGAAGCAAGCAATTATTTAAACCGCGGTTTGGTCTAATGACGGGTTCTGCTTGCGTGAACGCGCCGTTTATTTTACCTCATCCACCTCCGGAGAGGCGGTGCGCTCCTAGGCGCCGGGCGAGGGGCGCTGGAGCTGCTAATCCCAAAACCCTCCCGCTGGGGAAGGGCCTGGGGAGGTGGGCTTGGCGAGGGCCCCCTTCTCACTGGCGTGGCCCTACCTCGGTGGGAGCAGATTCAGCCTTCTCCCGCACGTGTCTGAGAAGGGGGCCTCGCGCTCGCGGAGAGGTGCCTTCCGCAAGCCAGGTTCGCGCGCGACGCGGGCCCGACGTCCCCCGTCCCACTGCGGTGGGAGTGCCCAGCCTGGGATGCCGCCGCTGCTCGGGCGCTCGGGGGCAGCGGGGAGAGTAGGGAGGGTCTGGACTCTGGACGCAACCTAGGTTGCCGCTAGAGGGTGACGCCTAGATCGGAAGCTAAGGTCCCTGAAACTGGGGAGCCTCGAGCAGGTTTTTTCCCTTGGCAAAACCGGGAAATTTAAATTGCAAGGTTGCTTGGGACGTGTCTGTGTAGGCTACAGGAGACAGCGGACGCCAAAGACTGTGCAGCGACGTGAAGGAGGAAGCACATCGAAGCTCGCTGCTTTGTGCTGTTCCAGCCACGTTGTCGGGGGCCTGGATTATGCGGGGAAACCAGCTCTGTTCCCCCCTTGCCTGTGCCCGTTTAAAGCCAAGCCTGGAGCCAGGGCACTGGATGGGTCGTGCTTGTACCCACTGAAGTCTCCAAAAAGCCGCCTTTTAAGGCGGGCGGAAGGGTGAACTGGGGGTTCAGGGGGGCGGAAGAGGGAGAAGCTCAGACCCAGGACTCCTGGACGACTCTGGTGGGCTCTGATCCCAGGTGGACCCCGAGGGCCACGCGCACCCGCGCACACGCTGGGTGTGTAGGGGGTGAGAACCAGGCACGGCAACTGCGGGAAAGCGGGCTCTGGAAGCCCGCGCACCAAGGAGAGCCCCGGGCAGTTGCTGTGTGGACTTTGATGGACCGCAGAGACACCCCCCTCCCGCCTCCCATCATTGCTCTTCTCTACCAAAAGCCCACCCCAGCAAGCCCGGGCCTCCAACCCCAGGCCGGAAGTTTCAGGCGGCCTGTACCCCCGCCCCTAGCTTCTTCCTTCACCCCGACAGGCGTCCGGCTGAAAGACCTCGCGGCTTCCAACTCAATTAGCTCTCTGCGGAGGCCGCCGCGGGCTACAAGATCCTCCTACAATTAGGGCCGCGCCGGCGTGGGCGGCTGGGCGGGGTGGGGGTGGGGCGCAGGTAAAGAGGAACCAATTTGCCCCGAGGCTTTATCAACAAGTGGCTTAACTAGGAATTTACATGACAACTCAGCACCTCGGTCGGGGCTCAGGCGGGGGCGAGCTGGGAGGACTAGCTGAACCGTGGGGGGAGGGGGGTGTCCTGAGAGCCGGGAGGATTGAAACTTCAAAGCCACCCAAGGGTGGCCTGGGCCTGGGTTTCGCGCGCCGTCTGGGCCCCGGCAAAGGCGGGAGCGCCGCGAGGGCAGGGCCCCGGCCGGCGGCCGAGCGCGGGCTGGTGGGCGCTGGGCCGCCTCTCCTGGCGAAGTAGGTGGCCGTGTATATTTTTGTTCAAGTGGTGTTTATGTTAATGAAAAAAGGATGGAATTACAAACAGCCCACCGATCCCGCTGCGGCCACCGGGGATTCGCGTCCCGGGCCCAATCAAAGGGCGCGCGCGCTGGGCCCGCTCGGGACCTTCAGCAGAAGCCCCACTTCGTCTAACTGGGTGAAATCGTGCCTCCTTCCTCCACCCCCTCCGAATCTGGAACTCTCTGCAATCACCCCTCCTCCCGACCCCGTCAACCGGCAGCAGCGCAATCAGATTTCTGGGTAAGAAAAACCCTAATTTAAGTCCTGCAGCGCCTGTTTTGTGAAAGAACATAAGTGTGGGCACAGAACCGGTGTCCCCCCTCCCCTTCACCGCCCGCCTTTCACTCGCCTCTGCTCTTTTCTTTTTAAAATTATACAATTCGCCCCGGCCTTGACATTTGCTTCTTTGCCCTGATGACTCCCCAGCCCCACCCTCGACCCCCCGGGGAAAAGCAGTTGGTTTTCCAAAGGCCGCCCTAATTTCCCCACCCCAAGGTAATAATTTATTTCTTTCTCAACACCTACATCCCTCTTTTCCGCCGTTGACTGGAAAGGACCGTGACAGCGCTTGTCGGCTGGTGCCTCCTTTTCGTTAGTTAAATGAAAACTTCGGGAGGGAAAAGCGGGCCACCGCTGGAGAGAGCGCCCGACCGCAGCCAGCGGGAGAGATTTTGACCGTGCGCAGGAGAGGGGCCGTGGCCGGGCCGGGGCCGTGGCCGTGGCGGCGGCGGCGGCGGCGGCAGCGGCGCTGGAGGAGCGCTGCCTGGGCCAGGGCCGAGGCGAGCTCTCCGCCCCGTCGTGATCACCGCCTCGCGCTTCCCCTTGGAAATGCAACCCGCCTCTTTCCAAATACTGTGCGGCTGTGTCTCCACTGGCAATGAGAGACGGAGACCGGAGCATGGCTAGGCTAGCTCAGTGGAAAGTTCGGGGCCTTTTCTCGACAATGCATTGCCGCAGCTCGTCACCACGCTCTGCTCGTGTAGACGCTGCTCCTGCCCTTTTGGATCAGTTAGTTCACTTCCCGTTTCAGGTGCGCAGGGCGCCGGGCCGCGGCTGCCGTGCAAGGCAGAGGCCTGGAGAGCACCGCCGCCGCGGCTTCTGACCAGGCCAGCTGGGTCCGTAGCAATGTTGGGGCACCACCTTCCCGGATTTTGAATCTCTCCTTCCCTCCTCACTACAAAAGGGACTCATTACTCAAAAAGGGTTTGAAGGCCAGGCTCACCCTGACCTGGTAATCCTCCTGGCATCCCAACGGGGAACCAAAGATAAAAAAAAAACCTCTCGAGGAAAAGTAGGGGATAACTACCTGGCTGCAGGAGAGTTCTGCACGTAGACTTTTCCTCCCAGGGAAAGAGAGTTCTTAGGATGGCGCATTCTAACCCCGAGTTTAGGTAGAGTTTGGGCACGTGTAGGGGTGAGCTACAAGGAGAGAAGACATCAGTCTGAAGAGTGTGTTCCCCTCCTCCAGGTTGGGGCTCCAGGCCAACCCCTGGACACTGCCGAGGGCCCCTTCCTGAGGGCTGGGAGCTTGGACTCTATGCTTCCTGGGTCTTAGGTGATGGAGTTAGTGGAGGTGTGCCGGGGAGTGTTCTCAACTCGAGATCAGAGGGTCTTGAGGCGGGAGGTGCCAAACTGGGCATGTGGGAACATTTTGGGAAAGACCAGCGCCACGAATGCTCAAAGTCCCCAACGCCTCCCCTCTCGAATAAGAACCACCACGGAGATCCAACAACTTGGGCCTAAGTCGAGGTTTTTGGCACCCCCTTCTTTCAAAGAGCTGCCATTTGTCAAACCAGTGTGCTGAGCTGACACTCCCCTGACGGATATTTGCAGCCTTGACATTGAGCAGCGGAGAGAAAAATCCAAGAAGAAAGCAGGACTGTGGGTGCGTGCAGCACCCTGCACTGCCGCAGGCCAGAAGCCAGCCCCCTCTCCTGCAGGCCATTGGGGGGGGGTGTCACAAGATCCAGCTGGGACGTGCTTTTTATGCAGAAGGGCTGGGGTCGCAGGCCCAGGGATGGGAGACTGGAGCAGATGCTTTGCTGAGTCCCTCCCTCCCCACTTGCCACCCTGCTCCGCTCCACGTTGCCAATTTGTCTGCCAGCGCGTGCTTTACTCTCTCAATAGCCTTCAGCAGGTGCCTGGCCATCCTCCTCTGGTCCCCTTTCCTGCGCCCTCGCCAGTCAGACTGATAGGAGGTTTGTGTTGGAAACACTTCAAGCTGGTGTTTAGTCTGTTGCGATTGGTGGTGAGGCGCCTCCTGAGTGAGCTGAATGCCCAGTTATTGGGCCTTGCATTCTGCCCGTGCTGGTGGTACGGGTGGCTTTTTTTTTTTTTTCTGGGGAGTTTTGGAAAGCAGGGGGCCAGGCACAAAGATGGAGTGAGTCTTGTGAGGGCTTCTCCACAGGGTTAGCAGTCGCCCTCATCCACCCAGAGGGAAGGTTTCCAGGGCAGCCCCCGGCTGAGGACTGCACCAGCCACACTTGGCCCCTGCGCATTCGCTGGTCTTGGTCGCTTGAGCACCGCGGGAGCCACTTTCTTCACTGGCACCACTTTCTCTGAGTCTGGTGGATGCCAGAGCTGAGCCCAGAACCGCCTTTGAGCTGGCAGAGTCCCTCTGCGCGTCCCAGCCATTTATTCCATCCTGCAATTAAACCCAAGGTCAAATATCTCCTTAACGACGCTATCAGGCCAGCGGCTCATTATGGCGTATATTTAGCCATAAAGTATGGGTTGTAGCGAGGAGGAGATGAAAATTATTGTGTTCTGGGAATGAATCCTTTTAGCAGAAACCAGAGCTGTTATTTACCAGGGAGAACTAAGTACAGGCTCCAGCTTCCAGGCGACCCCAGGCAGGGCTTTCCAGGTCCTTTCCTGTTCTGCTTGTGCCCCCACCCCAGGCCTGGCGCAGGGCGCAGCCTCCCTGCTGCTTCCCAAGGTCCCAAAGGTGTTGCCTCGGGGCACACAGAACCGCCAAGGAGCAACATTGCTAAGCAGCAAGAGGGTGCTCATATCTGCCGGCTGGGTCAGCTCCCAGATTTGGAGTTCCCCTCGAACCCACTTGCCTGGTTTGGAGCGGAAGGCTTTTGGTGGGGCTGTGAGAAGGTGGCACAGCAGCCGTGCACTGCAGTGGTCTGGAGCTCGTGCAGGGCCTCAGCGCATCTGGCTTCCAGAGTGGTTTTATTTCTGCTGTGCGGTCTCTCTGCACCTCCGTAGCCATGTGGATAAAACAAGGGAGAAGTCATACCTCCTCCCAGAAAGCTCAAGAGATTAAATCAGATATTAATGGGGAAGCTGCATCCTAGCTCCTGACCCAGGGTGGGAGAATAGTAAATGATAGCCGAAGGAAAAACCACGAGGATGCTGATTTGGAAAAAAAAAAAAAAAAAAAAAAACCTTATAAGCTGTTAGAGTGAATAAATGAATGAAATCATTTGTGTAAGAGGCTGTGGGAGGCTTGAAGTCCACCTGCAAGTCTGAATGGGGCCCAGCCCACCACCAGCTGTGCCTACCGGTTCGGGTAAATTATTTCCCCTGTCGAGGCTCCAGGGTCCTTATCTTTGAACACTACTGACTCAGAGTTGCCAGGAGTAGCTGAGATACGCTCCATGGCGTCCTCCGCAGGGCTCCACGGACGAAAAGATGCTTGAACATGCTCTCACGCCCTGCCTCCCGCTCGGCAGCACCCTGGGTGTCCGTGTTTGGGACCAGAGCTTCCACACACACTGATGCTGCTCAGCTTGGCCCTGGCGGTTTTCAGGGGATGGGAATTTTGTGGGCTTGGACTACCCCAAATTCATCCTCATAGGAAGTGAGTAGGTGACCCACAAGTGACACATTTTGGGAGAAGGGAGTCCCCAGTATAAATGTTTGCCCAAGGCCTCTGAGGGAGCGGATTAATTACAAGGCTAATGGGCCGCACCCAGGGCAGGTGTGTCCTAGAGGAAAGAGGCCGTGACCCCACTCCTGCTGGCCCAGGTCCAGCTTCCCTGGCTTCCAGGCTGGGCAGGGCACCAACATCTCCATCCGCCTCCCCCCGCATGGACGTCCTGCCCAGAGGCTCCGGGGGCTCCTGCCAGATAGATGTGGGTTGTGTTGAGGCAAAAGCAGAGTCCCCAGGCCCCTTGTGCAGAGCCCCCACCCCCACGTACACACACAGATGCCCAACACTGCCTTCTTAGGGCTGCCTCCCACTGTCCCGGGGTGCTGTCCTTTCAGCTCACCCATCTCCTTTCTGCCACACCACCCACCTGAAAACACCTGGCAGAGAGTGCAGGGGTCCTTTGGGACTCCAGCCCTGGCCAGGAGAGGGGTGCCAACTGTCCTTCTTTTCCTTCTTTGTCTATGGTCATTTCTGGAGGTGTTTGCAGGAACAGCTGGGTGGCATGATGACGCTGTGCTGTCACAGCTGTGTGACATTGGCCAGGTCCCACCCACCCCTGAGCCTCTGTTTCTTCTTCTGGGAGGTAGGGGTTCTGTGTCACTCTGCAGAGGCCAGGCCTTCTACCTCTGACATTCATGGGGTGACCCTCCTTCTTAGTTCGATCACCTGGTCTCTTGATGGCACACCACCCTCCCATGGCCACGCCCATCACAGTCGAGAAGTCCGCACCGGGGGCTTTACAGGCATTTAATCCTGAGGTGACTCTGGGATCCAGGCTTCTCTGATGGCTCAGTGGCTGGGGGTGGGGCACAGGGAGAAATTTAACCGATTCAATAATAGGGAGCTCCTATTAAATGATGTTGCAAGGTGTCATTTTTGTTCATTGGTTAATGTCAATACGCCTGTGTTTATTGTTCTGACACAATGTGCATTAAGGGCTTGAGTTTCTTTGGGCTGCACATGCATTACCCAGGAACTCCGAGGGGTGAAGACAGGAGAGAATGATGCAGGCGGCCAAGGCAAAGGCATCACTGGGTGATTCCGCTCGGATTCATTCACCTCAGGTGAGCCCCAAAGCGCCGCCTTAGACAAACTGTGGATTGGATCAGAAGCAGGATTCACCGCGCACGGCTGGCGTCCTTGCTACTGTTGCTGGGAGGGTCTCCCATCAAGATGACAAATGCTCGTAGCCTGACATCCTCTTGGACGCACAGTACCTGTTGCTCACAGGGAGGGAATCTGTGGCCCAAGACTTGTGTTTCATTGGAAGTGTATTTACCGCCCGGCGAGCCAGCTGCTCCGACGGGAGCCCCAAGCACAACACTGTGATTGTGTCCTCGGGGCCTCGAAATTTCAGCTCAGGCACAGACTAAGTTCTTTCTGTTCAAAGATGTTTTTTTTGCACTTTCTTTCCCTCTGAAAATGAGATTGAATGCCTTCCTTGTATCAGGCATACTCAAGCAGTGGAGGAAATCACAGAAAATCCAGAAGGATTAGGCTAACTAAGACAACTTTTTTTTTTCCTTTTGGGATCATTTTTGGGCCTCTTCTCTGGGTTTAACGGATTTCTCCAGCTGGCCTGTCGGGAGACCGACGCCAAGTCCAGCCGGCATTGGGCCACGGCGAGCCCTCCCCTCGGTGTGGAAAACAGGACGACGATCGAGGACAGCAGTGTTTGGGGAGCACTTCCTATGTGTCGGGCACCGGGCGGAGTGTTCTCCCATCTCACTGAACCCCCAAAGCAGCCTTAGGAGGGAGACTTGGAGATTGTTATTCCCCTTCTGCCGATGAGGTCATGAAGGTGCTGAGCAGTCCCGATGTGTCCACGGTCACACATTTCCGAGCGGTAGAGACAGGGGTTGACGTGGCGTCTGGTCCCAGAGCCTCTGTCCTTAGGAGACCTGGTTGTCCACTCATCTCCACCACTGACGCTGAACATAGATGCAGTGTGGGGAATTCTGCGCATGCGGGATGAAGGGCCGTGGTCGACTGTGCAGGGATGTGGGGCCTGGCTTGGGTAGATGTTAAAGTAAGTTGCCTAATTTCCATATCTGAGTTCGTGGCTTTCTGAAAATGGTTGACTTCAGACCACTCCAGAATCACTCCTGAAGTTCTGAAAATTGCTTTCTAATAAGTGTGTCAGGGGATGTTCTTATTTGTGTTTCAGTGTTTGTGAGACACCTGGAACATCTATTCTTGATAAGGGCACTTTTCCAAACAGGATCACAGTCACCACCAGCTCCATCCTTGTCTTTTTTTAAGTGTGTTTTATTGATTATGCTATTACAGTTGTCCCAATTTCCCCCCTTTGCTTCTCTCTGCCCAGTACCCCCCTTTCTTCCAGCCACCTACCCCCCTTATTTCATGTCCATGGGTCATGCATACAAGTTCTTTGGCTTCTCCGTGTCCTATCCTATTCTTAACATCCCTATGTCTATTTTGTACCTACCAATTATGCTTTTTAATACCTGCACCTTTTCCCCCATTCTTCCCCTTCCCCCTCCCAGCTGATAACCTTCCAAATTATCTCCTCGATTCTGTTCCTGTTCTGGTTGTTTGCTTAGGGTTTTTTAGTTGTTGTTGTTTTAAGATTCAGTTGTTGATAGTTGTGAACTTGGAATTTGTTGCCTTTTTAATGTTCATAGTTTTGATCTTTTTCTTTTTCTTAAATAAGTCCCTTTAACATTTCATGTAATAATGGCTTGGTGATGATGAAGTTATTTAGTTGTACTTTGTCTGCCAAGTATTTTATCAGCCCTTCCATTCTAAATGATAACTTTGCTGGATAGAATAATCTAGGTTGTAGGTCCTTGCTTTTCCTCACTTTGAGTACTTTTTGCCTGCCCCTTCTTGCCTGCAAAGTTTCTTTTGAGAAATCAGCTGATAGTCTTATGGGAACTCCTTTGTAGGTAACTGTCTGCTTTTCTTTTGCTGTTTTTTAGATTCTGTCTTTATTTTTAATCTTTGGCATTTTAATTATGATGTGTCTTGGTGTGGTCCCTTTTGGGTCCAACTTGTTCGGGACTCTGTGCTTCCTGGATTTGTATGTCTGTTTCCGTCACAAAATTAGTAAAGTTTTCTTTCATTACTTTTAAAAACAAGTTTCCAATTACTTGCTCTTCCTCTTCTCCTTCTGGCATCCCCATGATTCAGATGTTGGCACATTTGGAGGTGTCCCAGCATCTTCTTATGCTATCCTTGGTTTTTTTTGAATTCTTGTTTCTTCTTGCTGTTCTGGTTGAATGTTTATTGCTTCCTTATGTTCCAAATTGTTCATTTGAATCCCGGCTTATTTCCCTTCACTGTTGGTTCCCTGTGGATTTTTCTTTATTTCACTTAATGTAAACAGTTTCTTCCTTTATGTTGTTGCTGTACTCAGTGAGTTATTTGAGCGTCCTGATAACCAGTGTTTTGAACTCTGCATCTGATAGGTTGGTTATTTCCATGTCACTTAGTTCTTTTTCTGGAGTTTTGTTCTGTTCTTTGATTTGAGCCATATTTCTTTGTCTCCTCAATTTGGCAGTGTCCCTGTGTTTATTTCTGTGTGTTAGGTAGAGCTGCTTTGACTCCCTGTAAAAGGCACCTGTAAACTGTGTGGAGTGGAGCCACGGTGGGGCAGCCGGCTCCGACACCTTGTGGCTCCGTGTAGGGGAGGTCTGGGAGAGGGGACTGTGCTGCTGCCTGGGTTCTGGGGGTTTGCCCAGCGCTCACCCCATTTCCAGCCACTTCACCCACTCACCGTACATGACTGGCTCCCTTCTAACTGCTGCCCTGGTGCTCATTTCCAGAAGGGGTGGGTTTGCATGCGTTTTAAGACCCTGCAGCCTCTTTAAGTGAAATTTCCTGAAAATCTGGCAGTTTCTTCTGCCACCCCAACCCCCACTGGTTTTTACAGCCAGAACTTATGGGGATTTATCTTCCTGGTGCTGAAACCCTGGGCTGTGCGGTCTGCCCTGGGGCTGGGCTCACTTGCTCCCAAGGTGTCCCTCCCAGTTTTTATCCATCACACGTGAATGTGGGACCGCCCGTGCCAATTCCACCACTGCTGCCACCTCTCTGTGCCACACCGCGTCTCCTTGCGTCTCTGCCCTCTTTCTGAGTCCCCACCCTTCCTATCCATCGGAACGATTGGGGCTTCTTTAAATCCTTGGTTGTCAGACTTCCATACAGCTCAATTTTCTGACAATTCTGGATGATATTTGTTTTGAGATTTAGTCGTAATTCTTTTTGTGCTTGTGCAAGGAGGTGAAGCATGTCTACTTATGCCTCCATCTTGACCAGAAGTCCCCATTGTCTTTTAAGGTACTAAGTTAAATAGGTACAGATGGGGTTTACTTCAAAACAATCCAGGGGTAAGGGGGCATGGGAGGGGGTAGAGAAGAAATGAGATTGAATGTGAGTTGGTAAATTGTTGATGTTGGCAATGGGCAGATGGGGATTGGTTATAGTAATTTCTGTCCATTGGTATGCTTGATTTTTTTCCATGGTAAAATATTTTTTCTAAAAAAATTAAAATCACTTTTCTCAAGCTCTTAGGAACCAACATGGCAGGGAGGTGGATGGGAGAGAAAGTATGCAGAATTCACTGGTCAGAGGATGAGCATAAACACACACATACACAGAAGAACAGGCATGTCAAGGAATCCAGGCATTTGAAGCTAGAAGGAAACTTGAGATGGTTGTGTTTCTTTCTCTCATTTTACAGTGAGAAATACGAAGACCAGGAAGGCTAAGTGGCTTATCCAATTTGGCACAGCAGCGGTAGTTATTATGCCAGGATGAGAGTGCAGAATGACATAGATTTCTGGTCCCCTTTTTTTTAAACCATGTCAGGTGGCAGAAGAAAAGAATTTAGTACTTGCTGGTCTGTGAAAGCATTGAAGCAGGCAGTCCACCAAGCCCCACACTCACCACTTGGGTGAAAAGGACGAGCAATGCAGTGAGTCATGATACCAGGGTGCTTCGTGGTCTTGTGGCTGGAGCTTGTAGGTGGTGGGCTGGAGTTGCCTGTTTTCTCAGGATGTTTTGGGACCTGCTGAAATATTTGTGAATGCTGTGGCCAGACACTGCACAATTCTACCCTCTTTATCTTTTCAGACATTCCCATCCTGGCGGGTGATATGATGCCCTGGAAGCATTTTCCGTGGAATGGGACATAATGCAAGGGGTTAGAGGCTTCCAAACCACCAGACAGGCTGAAGAGGTGTGTTCTAGCTGTGCCTCCAGAACTGACTCTGTAACAACATGGACTTGACCTGCCAAGGGAGTGGGGAGCAACGTGTTTATCTCAAACAGGAAGCAAGGGGTTGCCACTGGACCTACTGGATTCGAGAATATAGCTATGCCTGCAATCCCACATCAGGACGTCACCACTCACCTGCTTCTTGAGTCCCCAGTGCAGGTGACTGGCCGCTGGAAAACTGCTGCAGAAAACCCGGAGTCTCCTTGACTGTGTGACTGTACGCACTTGCAGAGCCCTATGGAGCTCCACTCCAGGCTGCCTCCCTTCCACATATGGGTTGTGGGCAACTGCATTTCACTGGCTCAGTCTCATTCACATCCAACACTTGGGCTCCAAGGGAGTCTGGGAAGGCAGCTTTTTACTTTCCAGATCAGGAAGACACATGAGCAAAGAGGAGTGGATGCTGGGAGCCAATCATATGCAACACACAACGTAGGACCCTTTCTCTGTGTCCAGAGAGGGCTCTGTTCGCAGCACCTGCTGAGCACCTGTCCAGCTGCCTGTCACCAGCTGCAGGAGCCAGCCTCTGTCTCCCTGTGCCTTATCCATCTCCTGTCCCCAGCACATAGCACAGTAACAAGTGCATACTCAAAAAGGACATATTAGTTTTGTTCTTTAAAATCCTCACCTGAGGATATGTTTATAGATTTTTGAGAGAGAGAGAAACATTGATTAGTTGCCTCCTATACATGCCACGTCCGGGAATTGAACCTGCAACCTTTTTGGTGTATGGGATGATGCTCCAACCAACTGAACCACCTGGCCAAGGCAAAAAGGGCACATTAGCTTTGTTTTTAGTGTCATTAATTCTTCCATGATATACCCATTTATTCATTCAACAAATATTCACTAACATCAGGCATTGCCCTGGTGGTTAACAAGGGGCTTCCAGTCTGGTTGGAAGAGGCAGACAATTAGCAAAAAGAAAGAATGAATCAACAGGAAAGCTAGTTTCAAACAGAGTGAAGGGCCATGAAGAAAGTGAAACCAGGCAGTGATATAGAGTGTGAGAGAAAGGGGGTGCATCTGAAGTGGTGCCATGTGAACCAAGGCTTAGATGATAAGGAGTGGGACAGGCAAGGGGGAACAGCACATGCAAAGGCCCTGAGGTGGTCTTCCAGGATCCGGGGGAGGCCAGTGTGGCTGGGATGGGGGAAGTAGAGAGCAGAGGAGGCGGAGAAAGTAGAGCAGGATGTGGGAAAGGTGGGCAGGGCCCAGGGTGATCCTACTGGCCTGGTGGGCCATGAAAAGTGGATTTTATTCTAAATGTGATGGTCAACCATGGAAGGTTTTTGATGAGGAGAATGACATGCTTTGTTGGTTGTTTTAAGACACGTCTGCAAATTCTTTGATGCTCTTTCTCTCAGAAAGGCTGCAAGGTCTATGTGTCCCTCCCTGGAACCCAGTCAGGCCCTTGAGACCATCTCAACACATAGAATGTGGCAGACGAGACACTATGTGACTTCCAGGGCCAGGCGGGAAAAGGGGGTTGCTTCTGCCTGCTTTTTTGAGGACACGCCTTTGAAACCTCAACTGGCTTTGTAAAGAGTCTGGGTATGCAGAAACCCCACGCTGGAGAGACTACATGGAGAGGCCTCATAAAGATGAGAGAGGGGCCCGGAGTCCCTGCCACTCCAGCCCCTGCTGTTCAAGTCTTCCCAGCTCAGATGCCAGACATGTGGGGGAAGAAGCCTCTAAATGACCCCAACCCAGTCCCCTTGTGACTGTGACCACATGAGAGACCGTGAGCCAGAGCCACCCAAGCCCAGCCCCACTCAAATTCCTGACCCACAGAGACTGAGCAATAATAAAGCCTTGACGTCTCTTTCCAGAGAAAGGATCTAGAAGCTTCCAGCCTTCTTGCACGAATTGTTATGCAGCAATAGATAACCAGAAACAATCTGATTTGCATTTTTAAAGTAAACTTTTTGTTGAAATATACCCTAGATACAGCTGGACGAGTTTTCTGCAAGGCAATGTGCTCTATCAGCAGCATGAACATAAGTCACACTGTCCCCATCCCCCAGGAGCCCGTTGTCCCTCCTTCCAGTCACTGCCACCCTGCAATGGACCGAGTGTCTGTGATCCCTCGAAATTCCTGTGTTAAAGTCCTAACCCCCAATGGGATGGTATCTGGAGGTGGGGCCTTTGGAAGGTGACTAGGTCAAGAGGGCAGAGTCTCTGTGAATGAAATGGGTATCCTTATGGAAGAGACCCAAGGGGCCTCCCTGTCCCTTCCACCAGATGAGGACACACGAAGCAGGCACCAGCTGTGAACCAGGAAGCTGGCTGTCACCAAACACTGAATCTGCTGGCACCTTGAGCTTGGACTTTCAGCCTCCAGGACCATGAAAAATAAACGTTTGTTGTTTAAGCCCACAGTCTATGGCCGTTTTTACATTTTTAATTTTATTCTTGATTTTAGAGAGAGGGGAAGGGAGGGAGAAAGAAAAGGAGAGAAACATTGATGTGAGAGAGAAACATTGATTGGCAGCTTTCTGAATGCACCTCGACCTGAGACCGAACCCGCAACGCAGGCGTGTGCCCCCACTGGGAACCAAACCAGTGACCTCTTGGTTTGCAGGATGATGCCCAACCAACTGAGCCGCACCAGCCAGGACTATGGCATTTTTGTATAGTAGCCTGAGCTGACTGCGACACACCCAAAGGTGACCACTCCTCTCACGGGTCACAGCAGAGTCCTGCCTCATTTTGACCACGGCGCAAATGGCATCATACAGAATGTGCTCCTTTCCCTCTGTGCTATGTGCATGCGACTCACCCAGGGAGTCATGGGTCATTCATCTCCATTGCTGTGTGGCGTTCCATCACACGGTGTGACTCATGATACGACACAAGCTCCTTATCCATCCCACTCCTGAGGGACATGTGCTTGTTTCCGGTTCAAGACTATCATTGAAAGTTCTGTTACGAATATTTTAGAGTGTCTTTTGGTGAATACAAGTGTGCATTTCTGTTGCATATTGTTTCTGTATCTCTTTTTTAAAAGATTTTTATTTATTTATTTTTAGAGAGGGAAAGGAGGGAGAGAGAGAGAGAAACATCAATGTGCGGTTGCTGGGGGCCATGGCCTGCAACCCAGGCATGTGCCCTGACTGGGAATGAAACCTGCGATGCTTTGGTTCGCAGCCTGCGCTCAATCCACTGAGCTATGCCAGCCAGGGCTCTGTATCTCTTAACATGTAAGAGACCATCCTAAAATTTAGGCTTGAAACAACAACCCTGTTCTTTCTCGGGATTCTGTGGGTGGCCTGGGCTCAGCTGGGTAGTGTGTAGGCTCTGCATGATGCTCAACCCGCACCCACTGGGCTGGACATCTGCGCAGCTCACTCTCTGGGCTGACAGCTGGCGCTGGTTGTTGCTGGGAGCTCAGCTGAGACTTTTGACCAGAGCGCCTCAGTTCTCCCTCCTGGGGCCTCACCCTGTGGCTTCAGCTTCTACAATTAGGGTGCCTGGATTTCCAGAGAAAGGAGGTAGAAGCTTCCAGCCTTCTTTTTAAAAAAATATTGTATTTATTTATTTTAGAGAGGGGAAGGGAGGGAGAAAAAGAGAGAAACATCAATATGTGGTTGCCCCTCGAGTGCCCCCTACTGGGGACCTGGCCCGAAACCCAGGCATGCGCCCTGACCAGGAATCAAACAGGTGACCTTTTGCTTCACAGTCGAGTGCTCAGTTCACTGACCCACACCAGCCAGGGCTCCAGCCTTCTAAAGACCTGGTTCAGGTGTCCAGCCATCATCCTAATGGCCAGAGCAGGGAGAGGGCCTGCCTGGACTTGAGCTTGAGAAACAAGCTCCATCTCTGGATGGGAGTGAGGGTTTAGCAGGTGCCTCGGGGAGGGGGGGGGTGGCATTGTGGGGGACCATTTTTGGAGCTCAGGAAGTTGATGGCCACTAGAGGAAGACCACTCTCATTGCTGTGAAGAGTGGATTGTGTGCTCTGAGTCCACTGGCCCTTCTCACCCTGACCTCAGCCCCTGCGTGAATGGCCTGCCCACTCAGGGCTTCTGGGTGTGAGCACTGAGCAAGCAGATTCAAGACCACCCTGTGGCCTGCATCCTGATAAATGGGCCAGAGAAATCGGCTTCCTTTGGATCCCTGGCTCCTGCACAAACCAGAGTGTGGCTGCTCTATAGAAACGGTCCACGCTCTTCCCCAAGTAGAGATCCTGCAGTTCAGCACTGATGTGAGCAGTTCAGTGCCAACTCTCACATTTGTCCAGTGTGGTGCTGTGAGGATATTCATCACCATGGGGCTTGCAGAGTCTAGAATGAGGTCACCTAGGTGAGCCTCTTGTGGAATAGACAGGAACACTGTGGGGTATGTACATGGTGGAGTACTATGCAGCACCGAAAACTGAACGAAGATACAGCAACATGAAGAGATTCTAGACATTAGACCTTTAGAGCCAGGGTGGGGGCTGTGCAAGCCAATGGTGCAAGCTGAGGTTCTGGAGCTGGTGAGGGTTCCAATCCCCACGTCCCCAGTGGCCATGACCTTTGACAAGTGACGTACCCTCTCTGGGCATTTGCATCCTCAAAAATATTCAGGCAGGGGCTCACTGCATGGATGTTGGTAACTACTAGCCTTTTCCAAGTACAAACAAGAGGGGCAGAGAAGGTGGCTGGACCCCAGTGGGGACAGCACAGCTAGGTGACCATATGTCCTGGGGCAGAACAGATCCATGCCTAGAGTCCTGGCTTCTTATCCAGCTCAGACAAAGATGGACAAAGAAAGTGGCTTTCCAAAAGAGAGAAACAGACCCAGGGAGGAGAACACCACATCAGGACCCCGAGACACAGAGAGAAGCCGTGTGACAAGAGAGGCAGAGATCGGAGTGATGACTCTATGCCGAGGATGCCAAGTGACACCAGCACCTGGAGGAAAGCTCGGGGTGGATGCTCCCCTGAGTCTCCAGAAGGACCGACCTGCCGACACCTTGAGTCCAGGCTTCCGGCCCCCAGAGCTGGGAGGGAGTCAGCGTCTGTTGTCTGAAGCCCCCCGGTTAGCACTGCTCTTTAGTGTCAGCCCTAGGACGTGAGTAGAGGCTTAGATGATCTCAATGCATGTGCTTGTTAAATAAGCGATGTGACAGTGTATAAAGCAGCAGGCAGTGAAGACAGTGCAGTAAGTTGTGGTGGTTAAAACAAGATAGCTATAACATCTATACCTTTTATGTTCTCATAAAGATAAAGGTCTGAGCCTATGTGGGTTTCTCTCATTTTATTTCATTCCTTGAAACAACAAACAATGTGGCTAAAACAAACTGAATTTTTTTTTCATGAAACAAACAGAAAGGGTTCAATGACTTAAATGGATAAACCATCCCACCAGCGTGGAAACGGCTTGGGCTCTAGACAGCTGTGTGTGTGTGTGTGGTGTGGTGTGTGGTGTGGTGTGTGTGTGTGGCAGTGTCTGTGGAGTTTGGGGTTTCGCTCATTTTGCGGGCAGGGTGTGGAAGGCTTTTCCGAGAAGCGCTCACCAGCGTGCTCGGTCAGGGCTGCAACATCGGCTGCTCCCGCACTGGCTCCGGGTTCGAACCCCATGCGCCAGTGGCTTTGCCTCCTGATGGCTCTTGGAACCCAGTTACAGCAGGAGCCTCCCCCCTTGGGGACAGGATTCCATCCTTGTGGCCTGATTTGTCCCTGAGTCTCAGGACCTGTCAGTTGGAACCTCAAGCAGCTGACCCTCCTGCATGGAGCAAATAGCACCCATGTCTTTGAAAACTGACCAGTGCTCCTGGGATTCCTAAAACGCTGGGGGTCCTGATCTCAGCATTCAGCACAAACTGATTCATTTAGTCCCCTCAGCAGTTCTAGGGGGCCGGTTATTTTCTTCATTATCCCTGTTCTACAGAAGAGAAACTGAGGCACGGGAGGTTGAGTCGCTGTCCCCCAGTGGTACTCGCAGGACCAGAGCTCAGAGCTCCCACTGCACCCAGCATGCAGTGCTCAGCTCTGCGGCTTCTCAAAGGCTGGGGAAGGGGAGGTGGCAGCACAGAGGGCTCAGAGCTGCTGAGAGGCAGCAGCCCAATGGCCGCATCCTTGGCTGCGTCCCCACGTGTCCTCAGGCCCAACTCCTTTCCAGCTGGACTTCAGCTGAAATGCTACCTGAGCAGAGAAGGCCACCACATCTCCAAGGCACCTGCCCCAGCGCTCACCATTTTGGTGCACAGTTTTGTATAGCGTTGATGCCCCCTCTGGGAAGGCCATGTCCTGAGGGCTGGGAATGTTCTGTCTTGTTCCCCTTGGAGGCCACTTCCCTGGCAGCTTGGCCGTGCTGGTTCTGATGTCCTGGTCCTGCTCCTCATTGAAGGAACAACCACCCCGAGCCATAGGGAGCTGATGGAGGCACAGGGGCAAACCAGGTCCTGACCTCGGGATTCTGCGGAGGACGTGTGCAAAAGCAGCTTCGACAACTGCTGCCACTCGTGTGGCAACTACTAAGTGCCAGGCACCGTGCGTGTTGAATTGAACCCTTGATGAGAATCCGACAGTTGGGGTGTGGAGAGGCCATCACCTGGCTCGGGCCCTCCCTTGGACTCTGGGCGGGCTCTGTGATTTCCTCTATCAGGAGGGGACAACAGAAGTAGTAGGATGTGATTCCTGAGGCTTTGGGACGTTCCTTCTTGGAACCCGGCCTCCATGCTGGAAGGAAACCCAAGCAGCCTCTTGGGAGCCCACGTCGGGAGGCCCCCCACACCCCTGGCTGCGCTCTCAGCCAGCTTGCCAGCCACGTGAGCCTACCATCACGGAAGCACGTCCATCCTGCAGCCCGGGTCACCTTCCCAGCAGAGGTGGCAGAGACAGTGAGTTCTCCTACTGAGTCCTGCCCAGATGGCCCATGTGTGAATGAAATGCATCATGTTGTTTTAAACGCCACATTTCAGGGTGAGTGCTTATTACAGAAGCCCACACAGTCTTTCCACAGCCTCTCACCGGGTCCCGCAGCGTTCCGCTCTGCGGTGCATGCTCACGGGAGAAGTCACAACCAAGGACAGAGATTCTGAAAGGTTCTTGTCTGGAAGGTTGAAACCCACAAAAATACCTCTTTTTCTTATCTTCCCCAGAGGATATTTTTTAATCCATTTAGAGAGAGAGGAAGGAAGAGAGAGACAGAAACACCAACGTGAGAGAGAAACATCGATCAGTTGCCTTGTTGTGTGCATCCCTACCGGAGATTGAACCCACAGCCTGGGTGTGTGCCCTGACTGGGAACAGAACCTGAGAACTTTTGGTCTGTGGGACAGCGCTCCAACCAACTGAGCCACCCGGCCAGGGCCTCAAACACATCTTCATGTCAAAAAGCAAAGAGTACTTCACTTCGGCCCTCAGCAAAAACTGAGTGCAGAAGAGAGAGCTGGACGGGGTGGGACAGAGGGTGCCCCACCTGGAAGCGCGTCTGTAGTTCTGTGGGCGTTTTCCCCTCTGAGTCTGACACACCCCACCTTAACAGACACGCTGTAAAAATTAGTTCCATATCATGGTGGATTTGGTTTGCGATCATTCCATTCAGATTAAGGTATCAGATTTATTTTTACATTAAGACATCCGCTCCCAAAATGAATATACATGTATGTAAAAGGGAAGGGTTATGTATACATACCTTCCATCAGAGCTGTGTTTTGGTTGGGCTTCGGCAACATTTTAAAAAAAATGAGGCACCGTAAGCAGGTGCTATGAAAACAGCTTCTATCTTTCCTTTGCCCACAGCCAGCCCCAGGTGGTCCCGGAGCAGAGGGCCCCGGAAGCATGTGCAGAGCAACGTGGTTTTCATACGCTTTTGACGGCAGCCACCTGCCCATCTTGGGACTCTGTCCCACTCCCCTGACACTGAATCTCAGTCCTCCAGTACTTCACTTCCAGTGGCCAGTCTGGACAACTTGTCCCTGACAGCCAGGCCAGTTAGACCCCAAACAAACATTCAGAAGCAGCTGCCAGTTTTTATCGTGCTGTCACTGTGTAGCACGCACTGTGTTAAGAGCTTTGTGTGGCAGAAGGTGTATCATTCACCCTCATTTTATTAAAAAAGAAACTGAGGCGCAGAGAGATGAGTAGCGTGCTCAAGGTCGCACAGCTGGGAAGGAGCAAGACGAGAACCCTCCTTCACGTCCTTCCTCCCACACCCCAGGCAAGGAAGGAGGGGGCAGATGGGAGAGGCGCTTTTCTGTCCTTAGGGAAGAGCGGCTCTCTAAGAAGCCCAGCCAGGACACACAGGAGGGTTCGCAGGGCTTTGCGTCGTTGTGGTGAGCCCTGGTTCTGGAGACAGATTGGGTTCAAACCTCTCTCCACCGCACACTATTTGTGCGACTGTGGGCAAGCTCTACCACCCACCATGTCTGCTTTCTCCTCTGCACCACGGGGTCGACTCTGGAGGGTTATGAGGATTAAGTGGGCCAGGATGAGTGAATTGTCTGGCACAGGGAAAGCCGTCACTGTTGCTCTCAGCTTCACCAGCCGCCCTGTGACATGCAGACTGGTGTGCAAAGGGGAGCAGAGCAGGGGGCGAGAGGGCCCGGGTCCGAGAGCCCTGCGGTGCCTCCAACCCACCCTGGAGCCATCCATCCTGGACTTGCTTTCGAGGGTGTGAGCATGTGACAGTAAGGCTCTGGTCGTTCAAGCCACCACGCTCTGTCCTCCCCCTAGCAGCTTTATGTGACTCGCAACTGGGTGTGTATGGGTGCCTGGCCTCTTCCACACTTCCTTGAGAGGCAGCAGATCCGCAGAGGAGGGATTAGGATGCTATGGTAGGAATGCAAGAGAAAGCTTCTGAGTTCCAGAACAGGCCCTCGGAGTCCGTGGCATCCAGTGGTCTGGAGGCTCTGAGACCAAGTTCTTCCTCTGTTCTAAGCACCCGCCCTCACATACCATGCGCAAGACTGCTGAGGCAGGCATGGAGGGCCCCCCAGTTCCCAGGCTGAGGGACTCACTGCTCACACCCAGGACCTGGGCATGGAGAAGAGACACCTGGAAGGAGTGAAGAGGCTGCCTGGGATGCGGGCCAGGGTCCTCAGCGTGAGCCGGGTGGGTGGGTGCCGGTAGGTGCATTCATTGAAGCAGGGGCATCGGAGGACTTTGGGGCTGGAAGCAACTACCCTAGGTCACTGGTCCATTCTTACACGGAACCACGCTCCTCAGCAGATAGAAGGCAAGGGTCTCTGAGAAAAACACAAACCCTAGTGTATGAGAGTCTCGTGGCTGCCCACACAAATGACAGGTGACTTAAAACAACAGAGATTTATTCCCAGAGGCCAGAAGTCCAAACTCAAGGACTCAGCAGAGCCAAGTCCCTTCCGGAAGCTTTAGGGAGGGTCCTTCTGCCTCTTCCAGCTCCCTATGGCTCCAGGTGTCCCTGGGCCCGTGGCCACATCACTCCAGTCTGCTTGTCTTCATGCAGCCTTCTCATTTTTCTCTGTGTCTTCTCCTCGCCTGCCTCTTAGAAGGGGCTGTCCTGGGGTTTAGTGTCCACCCTCACTCAGGATGACCTCATTTCAAGATTCTTAAGACCCCCTTCCCAAGTAAGGTCACACTCTCAGGTTTCAGGAGTGAGAACATGGGCGTATCTTTTGGTGGAGGGATGCCATTTAGCCAGCAACAGCTCTCAAAGACCTTCCTCACCTGCGTTGAGATGGTAGAAGCTGTAGCTGAAAACTGTTCTGTCTCATATGCCTGGAAAAAAAATAGAGTGTGAAGGGGAGGGAGAGGATGGAAGACGTGTGGGTCTGGCTGCTGCAGTAAAGGTCCAGAATGACATGCATCGAAACAAGAGAAACTACACATATATTGTGGTTAGATAGATAGATAGATAGATAGACAAGACAGAGAGATAGAGACCGAGGTAGACATATAGAGAGATTTAATTGAAGGAATTGGCTCATGCCATCGTGGCAGCTGGCAAATCTGAAACCGGTGCAACAGGAAACTTAGGCAGGAGCCGATGGCATGGTCTTGAGGCAGAATTTCTCCTCCAGGAAACCTGTTTCGCTCTGAAGGCCTTCACCTGATTGGGTGAGGCTCACCCGGACTAAGGAGGGTCACTTCCTTTGTCTAAAGCCACCTGACAGCGGATGCTAACCACGTCCACCAGGTGCCATGGAAGCAACACTGGAGTGTGGCCAAGCCCTGATCATGAACCCGATCATTTCGGGGTCCATCACACCGTGCCTAGCTGTGTCCTTCTTCCCTGCAGGGACCTGGGGACCTGGCAGGGCTGTGAGCTGCTCTGCTGGCGTCTTCCTTCAGGCCTGTCCACTCAGACCAGCCACTGAGAATTATCTTGAGACGAGGATACATCAAGGTTGTAACCAATCATTCTCCAAGTCTGAGTTTGTCAGTTTGACCAAAAAAAAAATTAGAGATGTGACAATTGGCTGGCCTTTCCGCCACCAGGAAAGTCACACGTGGACTGACTTCTCATTAGAGCTGGACCCCGCCTGTGGGCTGATGGTGGGGCCAGCGCGCACACGCAGAAAGAAGGAAACCAGAGCCATGCTTACTGAGCACTTAGTATGCGCCGGGAGCCTTTAATCACACCACTAGATACTACCGTGCCCATTTCAGAGATGAGGAAACTGAGGCGCCAACAGGTTCAGTACCTTGCTCAGAGTCAGGTAGCCAGCACATGAGGCAGCCAAGATTCTAACCCAGACCCTCTGGCTCCAGAATCCATTTTCTTGAGCCTGTAGAACATACCCTCATAGGATGGCAGTCTCCGCCCCTGGGTCGGACTCAGGAGTGACAGCAGGGGTGGGACACACACCTGGAGCCTCAGCCCCGGCCCGAGGTTTCTCTGCTGGCAAATTCTTCCTCTCACTCTCAAGGCTGCGTGTCCTTCTCCAAACGGACCAACCCTCCTCTCTCTTCTCTGGAATGTTTTGAGAATTAATATCTGTCAAATGCTTTGGAGAAACAGGAAAAGAATTTTTTAAATGGCAGGCCTTTCTTTTTCCTTTTAATCAATTATAGATTTGCCTTGGGGTAACCCTAAGACAAACTTAAATCCCCGACTTTCATCCCCATGGAGTGAACAAAAATAGTCACTTCGTTAGCCTTCCAGTGGTCAGGCCATTACTTTGAGTTTCACATTCAAACGCCATCAAGGAGGAAACTTAGACCTTGGGAGGAATTTTGGAGAAATGCATGCCGCGTGTTTTCCACGCGGAACTGTATGGCTGGGGGGCCAGCTAAAATGTTTGCAAGTGGCATTTGCACCGTCAAAGCAATTTTGACAGGTCCTCTTGAAGGGTCTCGTAACTAGACGCTCCACAAACTGCAAGAAATTAGCCCCAATCACAGACCATCCAGCAGACTCGTATTTAATAATACTTCCCAAATGTGTGAAGCACTTAGTTTTAGAATAACAGGAAGAAAGGACTCGCCCATTGGATTTTCGTCCTCAGGGAGAGCCTTGCTTTCTCTGGCCAGACCCGTCCAGCCTCCCCAGGTCCCCCGACCTTGGGGCTGGCATGTCCCAGGGAGGGCGAGGTCCCCATGACTTGCGCTCTTGGCCTTGTCTGTTGAGAAGGAGCCCAGGCTCCAGCTCAAGCCTGGAAACGTGAGAGCCTCCACCAGGTCCACTGGGCCACGGAAACCACCACAAAATTGCTCCCTTCCTTCTACACTGCCCGCCGGGCTGCCTGCCTCATGGCAGCTCCAGGAGGCCCTTCTGACAAGAGAGCATTGTGACTTGTGTCTGATCCCTCCCCTGTCACAAAGGAGGCCTTTCACGGCCGCTGATCTGGGTGGGTGGGGACCGCACCGCCTGCTCATTAGCCAGCGCTGGGCACAGTGGCCACAGTCTGCCATGCTGTACCTGGAACTGCCCTCGTTGGGACAAATCCTTTATTTGATTTCCAACAGGGAGCTCTTCTGACGGCGGCAAGCGTGTTTGTCTGGGAGAGAAGTGTTGGCTATGAACTGCAGCAGAGACGAGGTAGAAAGCTACATACATCCCAGTGTCGGCAAAGCTATTTCCTTCTGGAGGAAAGACGACATATGGACGGTGGGTTTATGATGTCAGTGGTCTCAGAAGACGGTGAAAGAGATGGGCAGCCCTAGTTGCTTTCAGGGAGCTCGGTGGCTTGGTGAAAGGGTGGGAGGGAATGAAATTTCATGCCCTGTCCTTCTAGACTCTTGGAATATGGGACCACCTGAATAAATAGCTAATTCAAAAATATCTTCGTCCTGCAAAAGGCATCTCAGAGAGGTGGAGGATTGGAGAAGTCTTGCTGGCTGCTCGGGGAGAGCAGGGTGTGTGGGTAGGGCAGGGGTGTGCGGGTGCGTCTGCAGTGGGGGAGGAGCTGAAGTGTAATTGCTTTCAGCAGAATACCACCCCACTGTGTGATTAAGCAGAGGGGCCTGCCAGCTTCGAGAGCTTTAATTTCATGTGCATTTGGTGATTGCACTGCTCTCCTCAGGTAAAAGTGCTGCTTCCTTTCATGCTGTACAAGATGGTCCCGGCGCAGGATGAGGGGACAGCATTCCCTGCCCCCTCGCTGGGGCCGGCAGTCCTGGCAATGCGAAGGAGGGAGCTCACAGATGAGGATAAACCTGGGCCATCCTGGCCTGGGTGACCATGCCAGCCCTGAGTTGGTCGGAGCTGACGGGGCCAGTGTATTTGCCGTCACTGGAGGACACAGACTAGTCAAAGCCAGTATTTTATTGTTGGAAATGTGATGTGAGGGTCCCTGCTCCTGGATCCACCTAAACCCTTTAAAAGCAACCAGAATGACCCAAAAATGTAAGGAAAGGAGTGCTGGGCAGGAGGGAGACTTCCGGATGCCACCGGGCTGCAGCGCTGATGCAGACAGAGGGACCCCTCCCTGAGCAAGGCCAGCTCTGCAGCGCACATGGGGGATTGGAGTGACTTCCTGGTGAAAACCCCCACAGGGCAGCCTGCTCTCCTCTCGGCTGAGGCCACTCATCCCTCGTCAGGACGGGCAAGGTCTCAGTCCTTTGTGGGGGTGCCAGGTGAGCTGAGCCAACTGCCCTGAGTCTGCGAGCTGGGATTTCCGGCTCCTGGTCTGCAGGCGTCTAAGTCTGGGCCTCCAAGGAGCAGAGGCTGAGAAGGACCTGGAAGTGGAAGGTCTACTTGGGGGGAGATTCCAGCAAGTAGGAGTGAGGGAGTGAAGACGCTGGACAGGGAAGGAGGAAAAGAATAAAAAGGATGTGTTATTCACGTTGGGCACAACCCCACCGGAGGAGACCCTCTAAGAAACCTGGTGCAGTCACCCCACGGAAAAAGGGAGGGCTGGACAGTTATCCATGATTCTCATCCCCCACTAGACCCCTTACCCCCAGGTGGGGAGGACGAAGCACAGGTACTGGAGGTGGGATGCTGTCAGTGAGCTGGGAATGTATCTGCAGCCCCAGGTACACTCAGGAGGTCCAGGGGGTCTGGGCAGACGCATCAACCACCCCTCTCCATATATTCATATGTAAAAGATGCTGGTTCTTTGCAAGCCTCTGACTCCCATTGCCTCCGTCTTCACCTCATTCGCGCCTTTTTGCAGTTGCCCCCCCCCCCCACCACACGGTCCCCCCACAGGGAAACAATGTTCTGATTCCTGTCGCCATGGTTTAGTTTTATCTGTCCTTGAACTCTAGGAAATGAAATCCCAGAGCATTTACTCTGTGTCTGGCTGCTTTGGGACCACATGCTTTTGAGGGAGCTTCATCCATCAAGTTTACATGAAAAAATGGTCTCTCGTTCCGTTATCTAAATAAAATGTGTATGTCCGTTCACCTGTTGAGGGCATTCAGCTTGTCCTTCGGCAGCGTGACTGAAGCCACTCCACACACGCTCACTTGTGTGACACTTTTAGGGACCTCTCGTTTCTGTCCTCTGGGTGAACGGCCGGGAGCGGGACTGCTGGGCTGGAAGGCAGGTGCACGTTTGACTCGGTACGTCTCTGATGAGCCAGCTTCCCGAGCGGCCGTGTTCTGTGCTGTCAGGCGTTTCAGTGCCAGCTGTTTGAGATGTGCGGTGCTGTGGTATTAATTTGCACTTCTGATGACTGACTATGCTGAGCCCACTTTCATGGGATAAAGGGCTGCCCGTCTATCTTCTTCTAGGAAATGTCTGTTCAAATAGTTTGCGCATCTTTAAAACGGAGTTGTCTTCTTTATTATTGAGGTTTAGGAGTTCCTGCATTTTGGATCTGAGCCCTTCCTTGGATTGATAGTTTGCGAATATTTTCTCACGATCTGTAGCTTGCTTTTATAATTCTTTTTAATCTTACCTGAGGATAATGTTTTAACATTGAATAGAGAGAGAGAGGAAGGGAGGGAGGAAGACAAACATCCACAGGAGAGAGAATCACCCATCGGTTGCCTCCCACGTGTGCCCCAACCAGGGATCGGATGCAGAACCCAGGTGTGTGCCCCGATTGAGCTGGGCAACCTTCTGGTGCCCGGGATGACACTCCAGCCCACCGGGCCACGGGCCAGAGCTGCAGCTTGCGTTTTTATTTTCTTGACAGTGTCTCCTGAAGAGCAAAAGTTTTAAATTCTGATGAAGTCCAATTTAGCAGTTTTTAACTGAGCTGTTAGTGCTTTCCAGTTCCTCTCTGGCGCATGGTGTCTTGTCTGCGTACTGTGGCTATGTTGGATGTGCGGTCCGTCTCTGAGGTTTCCGCGGTGTCAGAAGGGGGCAGGTTCATTTCTCTCTCCCCAGGGCTGTCTGCTTGTTCCAGCAGCATCAGGCTAAACAGTCAGCCTTTCCCCCACTACATTAATAATAATTATTGATTATTCAATTGATACAGATAATTTGGTTTTCTCTATTTTTTTGCTTGTACAGTTGTATTAGAAGATTATCAATTGTATTAATCTTTTCAAAGAAATACTTTTGAGTTTTCATTTTTTTTATTTTAATCATTGTTCAAGTACAGTTTTCTCCCTTTTACTCCCATCCCAGCCCACCCACTCACCCTTCCCGAGTTTTCATTTTTTTTTCTGACTTGTTTTTTTCTCTCATTTCTGCTCCTACCTTTATTATTTCATTCTGCTGCTTGTTTTGGGCTTACCCAATCTTCCTCTTCCAGCTTTCCACAGGAACGTTTAGACCAGTAACTTCAGACCTTTCCTCTTCACCAACCAACACAGGCATCAAAGCTCTAGCTCGCTCTCTCAGAATCACTTTAGCTGCACGCTGCTAATTGTAATATGCTTTGCTTTCATTGTCACTCATTACAAAATATTTTATAATTTCCCTGTAATTTATTCTGCAACCCATGGTGGGTTATTTAGAAGAGTATTTCTTTATTTCCAAGTATTTTGAGATTTTCCTCGCTATCTTATTGTTATTTCTAACTCGATTCATTGCGGTCAGAAAGCCTGTTTTGCATACTTGGTCCTTCACGACTCATCTCGTGGTCCAGCACACGGTCTGCCCTGGTGAACGTTCACGCTCGCTTGGGAGTGGGCGTCCTACAGTTGTTAGAGAAGGGTTGTGTCAGCGTGATTAAGTCAGGGTGGCTGGCAGTGCTGTTCAGATCCTTTATATTCTTTTTTTTAAGATTTTATTTATTTATTTTTAGAGAGGGAAGGGAGGGAGAAAGAGAGAGAGAGAGAGAGCGAAACATCAATGTGCAGTTGCTGGGGGTCATGGCCTGCAACCCAGGCATGTACCCTGACTGGGAATTGAACCTGCAACACTTTGGTTCACAGACCGCACTCAATCCACTGAGCTACGCCAGCCAGGGCAGATCCTTTATATTCTTACTGATGTATTCTGCCTACTCATTCAATCAGTTCCTGAGAGTGGGATTTTTAACTCTCCAATTATGACTGTGGAGTTTTTGTTTCTCCTTTTTTGACCATAAAATTTGCTTTGTGATATTGTGAATCTGTTATTAGTTGTATACATATTTACCTATTCACATAGTTTAGTATCTAGCTATTAATTACTACATATAATATATTATGTGCAATATATGTAATATACAGTTAACTAATTAGTACATATAATTACTATATAAAATAGTATATATACTATTATTATATATAATAACTATATGTAGTTATTAATTACCATATATATTTACCACAGATAATACATAGTTATTACTATATATAATTACTATATACACATATACTATATATACATATATACTGTATATGTAAATATATGTAATATATACACTGTAAATATGAACGTTTTACATTATATATCCATTTACACAGTATATGTGTATGGAGATACATATATCTCTCTCTTACTTCCATCTCTGTCCAGTTTTCAGCACCTCTTACCCTGTTCCCTTGATACAAAACCACTTTTTCTTCCAGAGTTTCTTACGCACAGAAGAGAAAATGCAAATATATGTGATATTATTCCTCTTGCGCAGAAGTCAGCATATTGTATATACTCTTTTGCAATTTGACTTTTCCCTGAAACAATATATCTTTGCACTGCTTTCCTGCGAGTGCCTGGCCAGGTTCCTCTTGACAGCTGTGCAGTATTCCGGTGCAGTTCATGCCCCGCCCTTTCCCACCGCAGGCACCGTGGCTGGTCACACCCATCGGCTGTCACACAAGGCTGCCTCTCTCCGTCCAGAGTCTCCATTTCCCTTTCCCCCTTGCCCACTCTCCACACACCAGCCCAGGAACTAACCAGGCAAACAAAGCTCTTCTGTCTTTTAGAAGGTGGGGCAGGGAGCGACCACAAACACTCCTCAGTTAGTATTTGCCTCCTTGCACAGATGGCATTAGTTTGGCCCTTCAGGAGGCTCAGTATTTGCCGCCCTTGCATGCAGATACCCCCAGCAACCAATGAACAGTGTTTGTGTAAGGAGCACTTTCACACAAATGCCCCGAAAACAGTGATGGTGCCTTGTAGCTAAGCTTTCTGCAGACAGCACTGCGGTCCTGCCAAAAGCCCGGGCTCCCAGCTCTGCCACTAATTTACTGGGTGCCTTTGGGCGATTACCCTGCTTTAGGACACTTGGGATAGTAATTACACATTGAGGGGGTGCTTATTACGCATTTAGTCCTTCTAAGAGCATTGCGTATTTAATCCCATTTACTTGGCAACATTAAGAGGTCAGTCACATTGTTTTCCCAGTAGGTAAGTCTTTCTGAGACACAGAGATTATAATGAACTTGCTTAGAGTCACACAGCCCAGCAGAGCTAGGATTCAATTCCAGCAATCTGGTGCCAAGTTATTGTGAGGATTTAATGCATCAGGGAACACAGAGCATTTCGACAGAGTATGTGCTCATTGAATATTAGCTGTTGTCATCATTCATTACATGCCCAAGGCATGGGAATGGGATATGGCTAGGTGGAGAGGAGCGGGGACTGGAAGACATGGTGCACACTTAGAAAAGTCAGATTCAAGTTTGCCCTGTACAACTTTTAAGTGCATTAGTTCCAGGGGCGAGGAGGGGTGGAGGAGCAGCTGCCGCTGGGATCAGGTGGGAAATACTGACGAGAGGAGCGGGGGAGCCAGGGTCACCCTGTTATTAAGAGCCAAGTTGGAGGCTCGCCTCCCGTTCATGTGCCTCCAGGACAGTGCTAGTGCAGGACGCGTCAACAGGAAATGTGCAAATGATTTGGAGTCTCTTTGCTTTCCTTTGCAGCAAACAGAGAAGCAAAGAAGTTAGCAAGCTTGTTTTGGCAGGGGAAAAAACACAAAATGCCCAAACCACAAAATTCTCAAAAATATTGCTAAGCACTAATTTTGCTAACATGTTAGACAGCCTTTCGGATCTAGACAATCTTGTTCCTCGGCTGGAAACAGTTCCCGAAAGCCGTGCGAACCCAGATCCACCCTGGGCATGTGGGGATAATGAAAACACCAACCCCGCTTCCCTCACTTTCCAGCCAAGCTGAGCGGGGGCATTCCCTTCTGCATCGGCTCAGGGCCCTCCCAAAAGATGCCGGTGGTCTGCGAGAGTGCCAGCTCTGCCCCCCTGAACTCAGTGGAGACCTGGAGGTTTACATGCCCTCAAAATATGGTCAGACCAAAACCCGCTCCCCAGGTCACAGTCACAGGACCAGAAAGCCAGCTTCGGGGTACAGACCAGGCTCTTTGTTGGCACATTCCTGTCATTCAAGGTCACCGTCTCAATCAAAATGGGCGAAATGAGGAGACAAATAGGGTAACATCCCTGTTAAGAAGGTAATGAGTCACAAATGCTATTTCAATGGTTTTCTTTGAAAGAAATACACATAACTAAACCAATTTTAATTAAAGATCTTGTCTTTGTAATCAGGCAGCCACAAATGAAAGCAAAACTGCTTTCATGTGGAATAATGTGCACAGAGCCCAACTGGTTTTCCCATAAAAGGGCAGGGTTGTGTGTGTGTGTGTGTGTGCACTGTGCAAATAAGAAAAGAGTTTGTCCCTAACAACATGGGAGATGCAGCGGAAAGCTATCTTTTGCAAAGTATAAAACTGCGAATCGCCCTCCCTCCCAACATGGAAGCCATTTGGTGACGTGAGACCAACTGGAACATTTGCCAAATCCGCGTCTCAGCCGGGATTAGCCTACCCTTTGAGATTAGACATGTGAGCCTGATTTTTAAGCAAAAAGAACAGTCACAAACCAAATAAACATACCTACAAGTACATCTAAAACACAAATGGTGGGGGAATGATTGTAACACACCACATTGTGTATTTCTGCCGAAGAGACAACCTGAACATTACAGATGATGTGATTTTTAGTTTTAAATGACAGCAAAATGGGAATACCTCTCCTAAATATGTTCTTTGAAACCAGGAGGAGATCACGGTTTTTGCTTAAATATGCATATAATTTAATAATCCACAAGAGGAAAATGCATTTGAGGCGGCCCAAGCTCAGCCACACATTCCTGCTTTTTGACAGTGTCTCGGGCTGCCGGCAGCTTGCTTGTTGCGTTGAGTGTGTCTTTGGACGCGGCCGGCTGCCCTCTGGCTTGGGAAGGCTTGGAGAGCAGGGTCATCTTGAGTCCTCTTTGCATCCCCAGCATGGGAAAACCTCAAAGACACTCAGTCACCATCTGCTGCTCTGCAAGACCCTCCGGAGGCAGCAAAATGGGGTGATGGTGCTGACTCCTGGGGGTTTCTTTGAGCATCTTCCGGCTGTCTCTAATAGTCTTGCACGCACTGAATTTTGTTACTTGGCAATAACTGAAACACGTAATGGGAACACAGACAATACTAGTAAAGTTCTAAATGCAGAGTAACTCCTATTCTGAATGAGTGACAAAAACATGCCAGCAGCTGATGATGTCACTGGGTGGATTGGTACCCAGATGCTGGGCAGTGTCACGCAGCCAAGCTGGACCATGGATCTCTGTCAGACGCTCACTGGGGCCACTCCTCATGCAGGAACAAGACCTGTCCCGTGTTTCACACACTCCACTGACCCGCAAGGGTTGCAGAGGCCACAGTTGCACATTGGTCCCGAAGGTTAGTGGTCCAGCACACACTTTGTGCTCAATATACACTGGCCATTTTCACTATTTTATTATTTATGTGTTAAATTAGTTTTAAAGTCTTCACCCGAGGATATGTTTATTGATTTTAGAGAGAGAGGAGTTGAGGAGAGAGAGAGAAACAAACATCAATCAGTTGCCTCCTGTATGCACCCTAACCGGGGATCGAACCCACAACCTAAGTATGTGCCCTGCCCAGGACTGAAACCTGCAACCTCTCTGGTGTAATGGGACGATGCTCCAACCAACTGAGCCACATGGCCAGGGTTCATCCTCCTTTTTAAATGCACGGAACTATGCAGAATTCTGGCACAGCGGGCAACAGCATGGGTTTTAGAGTCAGACAGCATGGGCTGCATCCGGCTCTGATGCTCAGTAGCTGTGGGACAGTTTCCCATGTCTAAGAAAGAGAGAGCTGTACCTGCCTCAGACCACAGTGATGGCAGCTCCCAGCCCAGGTCCTTCACGTTGACCGTGCACCAAAGACTTAGAAGGAAAGCATACCTGCTCACGCATATGGGCCACTCCAGCTGTCTAGCAACACCTGTCACTTCTCAGAGAGCACTCTCTGCTCACAAAGTCAGCGTTACTGCCCAGCTGACCTCTGCTTCTCCTCTCTCGAATTTCTTTCCTGTGCCCACATTCCAGGCTGTTCTAGGCTCTCTAGTCCCAGAATGCTTTGGAGTGTCCTGGGACACATAGTTAGACACAGGGGTGACTATGGGATCTAAAAGGTGCTTTTGCTCCATGGCTGGCCTGTGGGCCTTCGGGATGCACCCCTCCCCTCCGACGGCACGTTGCCGTCTGGGCAAGGACTCTCATCGGCTTCACTGAGCCTGGCGGTGAGGCGGCTTCATTCCAGCTGCTCCCGTCCTCCGCACTTTGGGGACCTGCTGGTATTCAGGAGAGAAGGGGACTGTTTGAGCCAAAAGGTGTGAATCATCAAGCCCTGCACTGACCCTAAAAGACACCTCCAGAGGTTGCTGATCGACAATGGTGAATTTCGGCATGAGCCTATTATCTATCAGGTTTTCACTGGTCTCTAAAATCAGAAGGTAACATTTCAACCCTGGTAGCAAAAGGATCTTGCTTTTTTTTAAAAATCCTCACCCAAATACCTGCTTATTGATTTCAGAGAAGAGGGAAGGGAGGGAGAAAGAGAGGAAGAAACACATCAACAAGAGAGAAACATCAGTCGGTTGCCCTGACCAGGGACCGAACGCACAACTGACCAGGGACCGAACGCACAACCTAGCCATGTGTCCTGACCAGGAATCAAACCCGCAACATTTCAGTTTATACGACAATGCCCCAACCAAGTGAGCCACACTGACCAGGGCTGATCTTGCATTTTGCTATAAGTAATAAGCCTCTTTGAGTCACAGGTAACATCCTTGTATTTCATAGATTCAGAGCGGGGGTGGGGGGGACCCCCACCTCCCTAAAGGACCCAGTGCTTCCCCAAACATGCCACACTCAGCTTCCTCTGGCCTTCCTTCCCCCTGAAATGCCCTGGCACCTTCCTTCCCCAAGCGAACACACCCTGCAGGTCACAGCCATGCACGGTCTCCTTAGAACAGCCTCATCTGGTCCCTAAGACCGGACCATGGGGCCCTCTGAGTAGCCAATGCTGAACCACATGATGGAGTGTCACTACCTGGTGTATACTATGGTATGCACCATTACCTGGTATATAATAGTATATTATAGGTTTTGATTATCTTCAGCTAGAAAGAAGAGAAATCCAAAGCAGTAGTTGCTTAAGAATGCATTTTTCCCCCTTTCACACCTAAGTCTAGAGGAATGCAGGTCAGAGGTGCTGGTGCAGCACCTCTCCTTGATACCATCCTCAGGGACATGACATCATCTGTCTTATTAATTTACCAATGGAACCTCTTTGCCCAAAGGCACTTTGCTCAAAATGGCCACTACAGTTCCAGCCATCACATCTGCATTCCAGCCAGCTCTGAGAAGAAAAGGGCCAGGGGCTTAGGTTAGCTGTGTTGTAAGGGTCTGCCATTCTTTACTTAATCTGATTGGCCAGATTGTAATCACATGGCCACAGCTAGCTGCAAGAGAAGCTAGGAAATGTAAACTTTAAATCTGGTTAAGCCCTCAACTAAGCCTAGGATTCTATCACCATGGAGGAGCATGACGAGCCTGAGAAGAGAACCTCGGACTTGCCCATATTATCTGTTTATTCCTAGTGCTCAGCTTAGACCCTGAAGGTCAGAGATTCCCAGTACTTAAGTGATGCTCAAACAAGGAAATAAGTGAACGGATGGCCAGCAGTGGGATGCAGACATGGGTCTCAGCTCTGGGGGGGCCTCACTGACTCAGCTGCAGAGAGGTCCCGGGGAGCAGTGTTCTGACTGGAGGGAGGAAAGAGGCTCTGGCAGCTCTGACGTCATAGATTCCCCAGAGCTGGAGGGTATGAGGAGGTCTGCAGGGGAGGAGTGGTTTCAGCAGCTGATGTTGGGGGGGCTCCAGGTGAGGTCCCTTATTGCTTCCCCCCTGTTCTTCTCCAACTTCGCAGAGCTTCAGCAGGTAACCCCACCCCAGTGTCTGCATTGCATTTATCTCGTGTCACTGGGGCCCAGCTTGGCAGACAGCTGTGCGGCAGGATCATCTTTTACAATCCAATTAGCAGTAGACCCCCCAGACGACGGGGAGACTTGAGTGGTTCGCTTCCCACAGCGAGGCTTGCTGCAGCGGAGGTTAGGCTGCTCGGGGGCTGGAAAGAAGGGGAGAAAGGAGGGAGGTGACTCGATACTCTGGCAGGGGGAGAGGGAGGATGCTCCTGAACTTGGCCCGACCAAAAATGAAAGAAGCAGGAAAGGCCAGAACCACCCACACACTTCCCCCATATGGCATCGCAGCTGCGACTCCTTAAGCTTTACTTGGGGCCAAACACGCAAAGGACTCACGTTCCTTTCTCTCCTGGTTACTTTCTCTCCAGGAGAGAAAATGACGAGGGGCCTTTGTTTGCTTTCTCCATCCTCACCCGGGGTGGGTGAGAGAGCAATCTCCTTCCAAGAAGGGACTTCTCAGCCACTGCATCCAATTTCCTTGTTGCACAGAAGGGGAAACCGAGGCTCAGAGAGGGGCAGGGCTTGCCCAAGTTCCCAGAAGAGCTAGGACTAGCCCAGGACCTCCTGCCTTCCAGGTGTCCCTGTGAGGTCCCTCAGGAAGGCCTGCTCCCCATCACTTGTCATCTCACCTCAGTCGTGCCTGGGCCCAGAGCAGCGCGCAGTGCCGATGTCAGAAATTCACCCCGGTTTCCTTTGGAGTGCCTTAACTCATCATTCCCTCCGCCCTGTCTGTGTCCTGAGAGGGGCTGCTCCCCATGTCACGTGCTCCTTCTGTGCATGGGGAAACCGAGACATGGATGAGTGGATGAGTGACATCCCTGGAAAGACGTCCTCCAACCCGGAGATGTCCCTCTCTTGGCCATGCCACCAAGGCCACACCCGGCACTGTTTCCGCACACAGCTTCTGTACACCGGGGGGTCCTTCTCAGCTGACTGCCCACACTCCGTTCACTGAGCAGGTGCTGCCAAGGACAGAAACTCCTCTGAGTGTCACAGAACCATGTGGTCCCCTAAATTAAGAGAGATATGGATGAGGGAGTCCTTGAGCCTGGATTTCAACCAGAATGAGAGACTGGATAAGCAGAGACACTCTCTGCGCTTCAAAGGACTCACGCTGGAAATGAGGGGTGGGATTGTGTGCTGTCCACCTTCTTGCCGAGGCATCACTGATTATTTTTAAAATTCAAAGTCAAGTGTAAAACCTGCCCCAGGCCCTCACGTCCAGTTTAGCGTCCTTTGTCAGTAGCTGATACGAGGCACCGAGCCCACCGCCCGCCCTCCCGTGTCTTCCTGCCAGGACAGGGGACATCGCCCAGCAAGTCTCCTGTTTTAGGGGGCCTGGCTCGTGAACTTGGCCCCTTGCTAACTATGCCTCCTGGTTGCTTGGCTTGATAACTGTTGCATTTGGAAATAAATGACACACTTTCCCTACATCTGCTCCAAATTTGCATTTCAGAAATTAGAGAACTTAGTTATGCGGTATTACATGGCCATCCGGGCAGGGTCTCGGAGTATGAAACTGATTGGACATTCCGCCCCAAATAAGAGGAGTTTCGAGCTCTTTCCAGGAAATTGAGTGGAACACCCAAACTGACATCCAATATTAAATATCGTGTTTGTATAGTTGCTCTGTAGAGTTCCCTGGCATCCAACATCTGGGAGCGAAATTTATAAATGGGGAAACTGAATACCTGGTTAGAACGATGCTCATCAGAGCTAAGAAATTAAAATATTACTGTATACACTCCAAGTCGGGCCATTTATAAAGGTAGAGCTATTAAAATATGATTAGCCGAACCATATTTTGTCTCAAAAATGTCATACACCATTAAAGTTGAAAAGACTTTGATGCGAATACCCCTGGCAAAGGCTCTGCCCCGTCAGCAGCAATGTGCTCGGGAATGTTCACTGCAAATACGCAGGCTCCCGGAGTGAGGGGAGGAAGGGAAGCTGCCCCGGGGTGGCAGAACTCCTGGGTGCTGCTGGGGCCCCCAGAACCTCAGGGCTTGGGCAGGTGGGGTGGCGGCAGGACTGGGTGCAGATTTTAAGGGAGCTCCAAAACTCTTGGTAATCAAGATAAGTTAATATTTTAGTATAATATTAAAAAACAAACTGGAAAACTACTACCTGCTGTTAGTCTGTTATTGTAAATAAAGTTTTATAGAAACAAGGGCCAAGATTAGGGTGTGGCAAGTGAGGCAGTATTGTGCAAGTTCAGTATTAGATTCTGTCCTTACCTGAGATTTGATATTTTGTTCATCATGGATTAGTTTGGTATTCATTTCAAGGTTTCAACATTCAGTTAAATTTTGTGACTCTTTGCCAGCGTCCCCACAGGGGAGCGTGAAGCCCGTGTTGTGCATCGAAGGACACTGTGCTTTCTAGAAGCAGTGCCTGGGGCCCCATCCCACGGGTTACCCCACCCCCTCGAGGCCCCCACCCACGTTTGGTCCATTGCTGTTATTTGATAGTGAAAACCATGGACGGCGATACCCCCACTGTCCCACCACACCCCAGGTGCAACTCAGGGGCCTAGGTAACATTGCCTTTAGCCGCTGGCTTGGGAGGGTCTCCCACACCTGTCCTTGCAGCCTTGGGAGTGGCGAGGTATAGCTGGGGTGAGGGAGCCTAGAAAGCTGGCAATGGACTTCAGAATGACCCGGGTTGACCCCGCAGGGTGGGAGGGGTGTCCCAGACCTGGTGGGCCAAGACCACCCATCATCAGCTCTGTAGGCCTGGACAGGTCCCCTAACTGCTCCTTGAGTCTCGGTTTTCTCATCTGAACTCAGGGAGTGATGATAAAACTTGCTCTAAGTTCCTGGATTTGAGCTTCTTAAACCTGAAGTCTAATTGGCAAAGGAGGTGCCCCAGTTCCCAAGGGCTACACACAGATCAAGAATCAGTGTGCTTTTACAGAAATGGGGTCAGAGGCGGGAAGCATCTTATTCAAGATCTTACAGCTAGGAGTGGGCGATGGGTCTTCCGAAAATCCCAGGTCTTGGTCTTCGTCTCCTTCTTCTCGGTGAGGCGTGCTCCCATCGGAGCCGGCTCAGGACATGCCACAGGGCCTGTTGAACCAGGTCGCTGCCTCCCACCCCCGGTTTCTGACCTGGTGGGTCTGGGGTGGGGCCCAAGAACTGGCATTTCTAATGAGTTCCCAGGTGCTGCTGGTGTCACAGTCGGGGACCTCACTTGGAAACACTCTTCTGAGGGTAAGTGGGGAGGGGCAGGTGGGGAAGAGAAGGCTGGGGTGAGAGCAAGGAAGGTGGTATCAGACTGCGTCCCCCTCCTCTGCTGGGGACACCGCCCAGGCGGGGGGGAGGCACCCTGGTCCTGCAGTGTTTCCCGAGCACCGCTCCCTGCCACCTGCACAAGTAGCTGCTTCAGAAAGATATGGATTTCCGGGTCCCACCCAGACCTACTGAGTCAGCGGCTGGCCGGGGGTGGGGATGCTCGTCTCTACCCACACCCCCCCCCGGCCCAGGTGACTCTGAGGCCCCAGAGTTAGAACAGCAGAGGTTCTCCCCACTGCCAGCCCCCTTTCAATACTTGCAGGGGGTTAGTTTTCAAATACTGCTTCCTGTGCCCAATCTTGGGCCCTTTGAATCCAAATTTGGGAGGTAACCTTAGGCAGCTCTGGCTTGTAGAACGCTCTGGATGATTCTAACGTTCAGCCAGGATCGAGAAAGTTTGAGCTGGAGGGTTTTCCACAAGCAGAGATCCCTGCACCCCCCAACCCCACCATCACCTTTAAGAGAAATGAACGGCCGCACGGACCGAGTACAGGACCGGCTGAGGGAAGGGCGGCTGGGCCACAGCCGAAGAACAGCATGTGGGCCCACAGCCATCTAAAAAGTGGGTGGATTTACAGAGTCATCGAAGAAAATTGTATCTGGGGACATCGGGCATGGTGCTGTTATTCTGTACGGTCGGTTTTTCTTTCAAACCACCAAGGCCTGGAATGGTCCCAGATGTAATAGAATTGACCATACTGCCCACTTAGGACACGGACCACCAGCCTCACACACGTCCTGAGAGATCTGTGAACTGTAATAACAGCCCTGCCCCACCCTGCTGTATGTTTGGCTTGGCACAGACATGGGTCCATGCCTGGCATTATTATTATTATGGGTTTTGATGGTGACTCACCTCCCACATTTGAGCCTTCCCCTCACTGCCTGCGAAGGGAACCTCTCGGATACCTGTGTTGCCTCTACCATTCATCAAGGTGGTTGGAGTCCTCGGGCCTGACTGCAGCCACAGTCCCTGAGCCCGGGCCCCTTGAAGCATGGACCTGTCATTATCCCCTGGGGTCTTGAACTTCAGTGTAGGGCACTTGGTGTTGGCTGCACTGATGAGTTGTGCTCAGCGTGGGCTGGGAGGGTGGAGTATGTGAGCTCTAGAGGAGACTGAAGTCACAGGGGCCACTGCCTCTGGCTGGACCCAGACAAGAGGTTCATCCAGACAGTGTGCTTGGCTCGGCCACAAGCCTGAGGAGGAAGAGAAGTGGAGTTAACCTCAAATATGGGGCAAACCAGGCACATCAAGTGTGTGGCAAGCCTGCCTAGGTTCAAGTTCAGGCTCTGACTCAGACCTGCTGGGAGTCCTTGGACACTACTTAAAAAAACACTCTCAACGTGCCTCAGTTTCCCCATCTGTTCAATAGGAATCATAATCCTAATGCTACATAGGTTTGTTATAAACAAAATACATTCAGCCACGTACAGCCATCCCACAGCCCGAGAAGTTAAAAATTTATCAGGTGTCTGTCCATCTATCCAGCCCTCTGTTCATTTTTTTAATCAAAGAAATTTTTTACACACATCAGACTTGACCTCTGGGGCCTAATTATTTAACCCGAATGCCTCTGTCTAAGGTTTTAATGATGCGTGTTTGCAGCCCCTACAGAAATGCAACTGGCCATTGGTAGCCTAATTGGCAGAACCAGAATCTGGAAATTTCTAGGTAGATAAAAAAGAAGAGAGCCCCGAGGTGTGGCTCAGTTGGTTGAGCATCACCCTGGAAAATGAAAGGTCACGGGTTTGATTCCTGGTCAGGGCATGTGCCTACGTTGTGGGTTCGGCCCCCAGTTGGGGTGCATACAAAAGGTGACTGGTCGATGTTTCTCTTCCACCTCAATATTTTTCTCCCTCTCTCTCTCCCTCCCTTCTTCTGTCTCCTAAATCAGTAAGCATGTCCTCGGGGAGAGAAAAGAGACAGGAGAAGGAGGGAGAGGGAGCTGTGGCAGAGTTGCCCTCGTGAAGGACCGGGCTTGTTGAGGGCAGAGGCAGGATGCCGCTCACCTGCCGTCGCCTCTGCAGGGTTTGGCAAAAAGCCGCTTCTTTGCAGCCCTGCAGTCAGGAGGGTACAAGGCTGTCCCCCAGGTGCCCCTCACTGTTGGTGTCCTCCTGGGCGCTGCTGTGGAGGGCCAAGCAGCGGCTCCACTCACCCAGGCCCAAAGTGCCTGCAGGAAAATCAGCTTTTGCTCCTTGGGAAAGACCCCCCCAGGGTTGGGGGGCATTGTGTTCCCCAACTTCCATATGGAAATGTTCAGACACAGAGAAAAGTTGAAAGAGATGTACAGCAACCACTCACATGCCCATCCCGCCTGATTCTCCAGCTCACACCTCACTCGTTGTGTTTGATCTGGTACCTGGCCCTCTGTCCATCCCTCTGTCTACCACCCACACATCAGTTTTTGTTTTATTTCATGCTTTTGTCGGTATCGGATTGCTTTGACTCTGCGGCTGACAGGTTATCCAAAGATTAAGGTTTTAATGAGGTGGGGCCACTACAGAAATGCAACCGGCCATCCTTCACTTAACTCTCTCGTTAACACGTGTGCACGTGGGCGGTGGCACAGTTCCTCCTGACAGCGGCTCTGCCGGGTCCTGCCAGTGCCTCCAGCCACCTCCTCCTCCTCTCGCCCGAGAATTAAAATTTCGTTTCCTCAAGCACAAAAGCAACAAAATTAAAAGATTCTGATCAAGTTTCTTCTTCTCCATAATATTAATCCATCCATCTACCCACCCATTCATTCGTATATCTACCCATCCACCCATCCATCCACCATCTACCCACCATCCACCCACCCACCCACTCATCTATCCATCCATCCATCCAACTGTGCAAAAAGCATTCACCCAGAGCATGATCACTACTCAGAATACATCACTTCGTATAAGAGTAACCTTAGAGTGTGACATCATTGCCCCCACACTTTTAGAGAACCCCACAAGGCCGAGAGTTTCCCTCCTGGGGAACCAGAGTTGGGTCTGACCACATGTGGAATCCAGGGAGGGTCAGTTTTGAGACTGGACTCAGGGCCTTTTCCTGGAAGGAGCATGTCCCATGTAGCAGAGTCTCATGCTATCGTGCCGGGGGAATAAAACCGCATTTCCTGTGTTTATGGAAGCCGTATGTAGGATGAGCAAATACTCAGGTGACCCCAGCCCAGGCACATTCCAAGGGGACCAGCCACCCCAGGAAGTGAGTCGGGTTGTGGGTGGAGGGGCCAGGGGTGGGGTGGGGGCTGTGCGGCGCTGAGATGACAGGAGACGGGGACAGCACTGCCACCCTCCACTGCTGTAGGGAGGAGAGGAGGGAGCACGTCCCGGCAGGAGCTTGAGTCTGCCTGGAGCCCGGACCCCAGGACCTGGACACCGTGTAAGAAGAGTGAGGCCAAGCTACCACCCTCCTCATCACCATGGAAACAACAGCAGCTGTTACTCTCTCTCATTTGAGTATTTTCTAAGACCCAGAACTTAGAAAATACTCAAACACTTAAAACCACTCTCGATGTGCCTGATGCAGGGGTCCACATCATCCCCACTGCACAGACAGGGAAACTGAGGCTTGTAGAGTTGAGTAACTTTTCCAAGTCATAGGCAGTGGCAGGGTGTGGGGTGCTGCTCAGACCCGAACCAGGGACTGTCTCAATCCAGGTGAAGGGTCATGAATCCCATTAACAGATGGGGAAACCGAGGCTGGGGAGAGTGAGCAGCCTGCCCAGCTTCCATCTGAGTAAGTGGCAAAGGGTAAGGCTTGGCCATTCATGTGGACAGGTTCACGTTTTCCTTCTTCTTCTTCATGATGATGTGGATTAGATGGGAGAGTAAAGTGCCCGGGAGCCAGCTGCCTCCTGCCTCCTGCCTCCTGCCTTCACCTCGCCCTTCCCCATGCAGGACTTCCCCAGGCCCTGGCTCAGCCCTTTCATAGGTGGGGGCACTGTGGCCTGGGGACAGCAGTTAACTTGCCCAAAGCCACCAGAGGTGAGGAGAGAGCTTGCAGCCCTCCTGAGATTCTGCCTCTGCCCTCTCTTGTGCCTGCTAAGCCATCCTTGTGGCCCAGACCTCATGCCACCCACAAGCTGTCTGGACCCTCCTACCTACGGTGGCCAGCTCCCCCCAGGGCCAGTGTCCAAGCATTAGCCCCGGGTATACACATAGGGGTCCTGAGCCCCACTGACTGTTCCTCTAGATTAGCCTGAGAGCATGGCCTGTGTCTGGGCAGGATGGACACTAAATTCTGAAGACTCACAGGACAAGGATGGAGTGGGGGGGTGCTGAGCTCATTCATGCAGCCCCTCCCTCCAGGTGAATTAGGAACTGCTCGATGGCCATCTGGGAAGTGGGTCCCCCAGGTGCCCCAGCCCAGCGGAGCTCAGACTAGTTAGTTAGCCATCCTTGCTGAGCCCTACCCTCAGCGTCCCCTGTGTGAAATGGGCCGGAAAACGCTCTCTCTGAGGAGGTCCCATATAAAGTGCCCCGAGTACAATGCGCACGGTTGAGTTACAGTGGGGATGTTACCGGCATCACAGTGGCCTGTTGAGCAAAAGGCCCTTTCCTCCCTGCATGAAACATGCTGGCCCCTCACCATGAGTCCCTGGCTCGGTTTCTGTCATCATAAAAGATTGTCTTTCCATGAGCAAGCCTCTACTCATGGCGGCTTGTCAAGAAATTCCCCCGCTCCCCACCCTCGCTCCCTCTCTCCTCTTCTTTGAGGCCCAATGGAAGTGGCTCCTCAAACAGGGCCCGTAAACTCATCAGGGCTGCCAAGCTGGCCCTGGCTCCCATCACTGGGTTCTGTGTACCGGATGGACTGGTGGAGAGGTTGGGCACAGTCTCTGACCGCTGCCCAGATGTCAGGGTGAGGGGGAGATGTGTCTGCACTTGGTGGGGGGTGGAGAGAGGCAGGCAGGGGGAGAGGGGCGCATGAATAATCTGACCTTTCCTCTTTGTGTTTGGGCAAACGTAAGCCTGTTTACAATAAACCCCAGGGAGATTTTTCATCCTTCCAAATGGAACAAGGGTTATGTAAGCAGAGAGACCTTGAGCTCGGCAAACACCTGCTCCAGGGGGCCAAATGGAGGGAGATCGGGAGAAATGGAGCCCTAGGTTGACTCATGACCAAGTTCAAGATGACAAGGGCTTCATTAAGCGGGGAGGCTGCTGGGAAGAGCAGAGGGTGCTTCCTGGGGTTTAGCAGACCAGGCCATATGCAAGGGGCGCCCCTTTCTCTGCACCCCGCAGAGAAAGCAGGTGGCCTTGAACCCCTAGATGGCTACCCATCCCTAGCTTTTATTTCAAAATCACCCTGGGTGTTGTTTCTTTCTTTAAAAACGGGCCTGCATATATTCTGGTTATAGTGAATAGGAAAGCAGGAAACTCCTGCTTTATCGCATCCCTGGTGACTTTTAATGGACAAGTCAACCCGGGAATGTTTCTTTCCAGAGGCTGGGCTTCCATGTCTGGATTTTGGCGTGTTGCGTTGAATAACATAAACCATTCTGGAAACAGAAAGGCAGCAACCCTTGTCTCTAAATGATCTTGGGATTATTTGCGGAAGTTCTAGGTCATGCTCATTAATTTGTGTAAGTCTGGCTTAACCCACCTGGGATGGTTCTGTCCTCTATTTCCCGAGTCAGGGCACAGACTTGGAAGCTGAGAGTGGTCTGCACCTCCCGCTTTGACCACAGCAGGCCAGAAAGAAGGGAGGATGGCATCTTACGGTGCGTGCGAACATCCCCCTCTTGTTTCCAGATTCTCTATTAATGAGGCATTTGGTAGACTGTACTTCCCCAAATGGCTACACAAAGTCTCCCCTTCCACATGTGCTTCTTCTAGTCTTCTACCCCATCGGTGAGGACCTTTCCTCTGACCCGGGATCGCAGTGGGCCTGTGACTGCAGTAGAGGTGAAGCTATATGCCTTCCCAGACTCGGCCATAAGAGGAGATACAGCTTCTATGGGTCCTGTTGGCCCTCCTTTCTTGGAACTTGGACACCATCATGTGCAGAAGGCCAAGAGGCCCATACATGTGGGGAGGGACCGAGGCTAACAGCCTGCAGCTGGGCTGAACTGCCAGTTGACAGCCAGCACCACCGCAGCCAGATGGGGTATTGCACTGCGCCATTTTGTATGGGAACACTTTGGCATCCAGTCCAGCTGCCCCAGTGATGCCCGGTAGAGCAGAGATAAGCCTTCTTGGGAGCCCTGCCCAAAAGACAGACTTGTGAGCTAAACATGTGCTTGTTGTTTTAAGCCACTAAGTTTTGGGGTGGTTTGTTACCCACAATCCAGGTGTTTCCAAGGAAGGTGTAACAATTACACTAGCCACCACTCAGGGCGCACCTCCTCCCCTGCCTGCCCAACGGGGTGGTGCAAGTTGAGCACCCACGACCTCCTTGAAGTCAGGACTGGCCGCCCAGCTCAGGTTGCTGCATGGGAGAGAAACTGCTACACTGTTATTTGGGCTTTTCTATCACACAGAGTACTCCCAGCTAACGGAGGGCCTTGTTGGGTTTTCACAAACACCATGGTACCTAATCTTGTCTTCGTTTTAAAGAGATGGAATCTGCAGCTCAAAGAAATTAAGTCATTTGCCAGGAAGTAAGACCTGAAGCCAGCCTGTCTTCTGACCTGATCTCTCCCTGCCCACTTAGGCCACTGTGTCACCTTCCCTCCCCACTCCACCCCTACTCCTGCACCTTGCTAGTCTGGCTTGTGATACCACTAACTTTTTGCCAGTTGGGCAACGCCCTTCATGCTGCCTCTCAGGAGCCGTTATTGAGGGCGATCAATCATTGTCCAGAGCCAGCTCTGGGCAGCCTTGACTCACTGGGTGCAAGAGGAGGTCCTCGGGTTGGAATGGTCTCCCCACACAGGAGCATACTTCAACAGGATGGGGAAAATGTCTCAGAGTGTCCTGGGGTTACTCTTCATTCTCCTGGCTTCATGAGGCTCCATGCTCCTACTGTGACTTGGTATACCTTAAGAGATTCAACTCAGATGTCTCTTCTTCCAAGAAGCCCTCCTGACTTATTGCACTCTGCTTTGGCATACCCTCAGCATAGCCTCGCCCCAGCATCCTTACTGCCAGACAGCAAACCCACTGAGGCCTCAGGCTGGGCTGTGTTTCTTCCTCGTGGGCACAGCCTCCTGCATGGTGCACAGGACACAGGGGATGTGTGTCCTAAATGCTTATGAAGGAAGGGCGAGCCCAGGGACGTTGGCCCACCACTATCCTCAGCCGCAGGAAATAAACTGACTCAGCATCTTGGGTCTGGCACCCATGGAAGAAAGAGGGCAGTGGGGGGCGTCTAGAGAGCCGGGTTCTGGTTCCAGCTTTTTCAGGAACCTGGGAACTAACAACAACTCTCATTTAAGAAGAACTTTGTCTGCATCAACTGCCATCTTAGAAAGCCCTCGCCCTCAACTTCATGATCATGGATAAGGAAAGATGTTTACTGTTCTTCGGTACTGTCTATTGCCAAGCAACAGGCTGGGCGGGGATCAGAGGGCACCTAGCCATCTTCCCATCCTGCCTTTGAGCTCCTTCCTCCCTCTCAGGGTTCGAGGCTCCCCACCAGCCAGCTGCAGACTTGGCTCCATGAGCTGGAGCTGGGCACTGGAGCCTGCTTCCTGACGTGCCCCATCCCGACGTGCCCCATCCCGACATGCCCCATCCCGACGTTCATTTGAAGCAGCGTGTTTGAATGCAGGGCGCCTTTCCCCATGCGCCCTGTCACATGTGGTGCCCAGGTTCCCTGCCGGCCCACAGGAGCTGGGTTTACCTGGCACACTGCTGGACACTGTAGCTTTGCTCCATGTCCTGGGGAAAGAGCTTCTGAGTCAAGAACGGAAAACCTTAAGCCAGAAGGGGCTTTATGTCTGCATCGCTCCCCCCACAGCCTGCAGCACCCTCCATACCTGCATTTTCCCCACCCCCTGGGGGCATGCTGAGCCTCTTTTCCTTCCCTCCACCTTCTACAGACCCGGAGGAAAAGGTAAAAGGGGTGGAAGGACTCCTGAGCTGTGCAGAGGAGGCGCTGAGCTGGGTGCGGGTTCAGATTTCAGTGTCAACCTGTCTAAAGCTGAGAAATAGGCGGGAGGTAATGCTGGCACAGGCCCATTCGGAAAGCAGAGCATAGAAAGTCTAGGACCCTCAAGGCTGTCCTTGTTGAAGGCATTCTGTAAGTTGGGGGCTGTGCTAAGCGCCTACCATGCCTAAGCTCACCTGAGCTTCACAACCACAGAGAGAGACACGGGAGCCCGGGTGAAGGTGGAGGCAGAGATGGGAGGGATGCCACTACACGCCAAGCAATGCCAACACTGGCAGCGACCAGCAGCTGGGAGAGAGGCACGAACACATTCTCCCTCTGAGTCTCCAGAAAGAACCAGCCCCGCCTACTCATGCACTTTGGACTTCTGGCCTCCAGAGCTATAAATAAATTTTTGTGGTTGAAGCTCCCACCATGGTACTTGGTTATGGCAGCCCTGGAAGACTCATTCAGGAGGCAGCCCCAGGAAGTCACGCAGTTAGTAAAAGGCAGAGGCAAGAGTCAAACCCAGTCTGTCCACCTGGAGCCCAGGGACCCGGCTGACTCATGACCTGGTCAGCTTCTCCCGTCTATCCCCAGGCCCACACACTCAGTCATCATGTTCTCCCAGCTTTCACCGCAAAAAGCATCCTGAATCAGGCCCTTCCCTTCCCTCCTCCCAACGTCATCCCCTCGCAGGGGGGCGTTCGGCCCACTGCTGTGCTCCCAGCCTCAGACCGCCATCCTTCTGTAACCCCACTTCCGCATGTCGCTGCTGCTCTGCGGCATTGGTGCTGGACCACTCTGCCTGGGCTCTCAGGCCTCCGCCCACCCCTGGGCCCTATCTCATGGGCTCTTCACCTCACCGCCTAGCTATGTCAGCGCTGCTAATGAGCACTCAGCCTGTGCGCCACCACATTTAACCTGCAGACAGCTGTTCGAGGCCAGCATGATTTGCAATGCCTGCCTCCCAACTCCATCTCTCTCGTTCTCTGAGCTTTGTCTCCTACAAAGCCTTCCCCGGCCGCTCACACTAGACAGCTGTGCATTTCTCACTCCAAGTTCTGTGCACCTCACCCCCGTACCTGCTGCCCTGCTGCTCCTCACACGTGCCAGGCACATGCTCACCCCAGGGCCTTTGCCCTCGCTGCCATGTGTACGATGGCTTTCTCTAAGAGGCCTTTTTCTGTTTGCACCCTCACTCGCTCCAGGTCTTTTCCATTCAGGGTCAAAGTAGGAGATGAGATGCACTCCCAGTATTTGAACGAAAGAGGTGGAAGGGTTCAGGGCTGGTGGCACCGTCAGGAACAACTGCGGGGAGGTGTCCACTCCTGAGGCTGTTGGGAAAAGTGGAAGAGAGAGTGTTCTTGGGAACTAGAGCCACAGACTCTCATTCTGGGGGACACGGCCACCTGCAGAGCCATGTTACTGGGGCTGGGAAGAGATATACAATCAATCTCCTTCTCTGCTCCGCCTCTCATCCCTTCCCGCTGCCTCCCAGAGGCTGAATTCAACCGGAAGTCAGGAGGCAGGGGTTCTGGGTGAGTCAGTCCACTGGCCAGCCCCAGAGCACTGGGCTGAGGGCGCAGGGCAGAGCACCACGGCCTGTGCCCAGATGCCTTCTTCTTAATAGGGCTGTCACTGGCCACCCCATTTAAAATTACACTGCCTCTCTGGCTCTTTCTATGTCCCTTCCTTGCCTAACTTTAGTCCACACCACTTACCACCAGCTGGCACCCTATCTGCTTTTCTTATTTATTTTCTTATCTGTCCCCCACCCCCTAGAATTAAGCAGAGATCCCACACCTTCCCCTGTGTTCTGCTTTGGAAAATTTTAAAGCCATACTTGAAAGACTAGAGCAATGGATACTTATGTACTCTAATGCAAATTCACAAACTGCTTGATTTTTAAAAGGCAGGGATTTTTTAAAGTAAATTTTTGTGGAAGTATAACCAGCAGACCAAAAAGTTCACAAGCCGTCAGCTTGAGGCAGGGACTTTTGATCCTCTTGTTTACAGCTGTGTGCCTGGTGCCGGGAATGATGCGTGGCATCGGGCGGACGCTCCTTGCTGTTTGTTCAGCGATGAGAGCGTGAGCCTCACACCGATGTGGTTGATCACGTGGTTACCACTGGCCTTGCATGCTACCGTCTAGGCTCCAAGAAGGCAGGGGCCTCTCCTGTTTTGTTTCCGGTTGCCGAGCCTGGCCGGACTGGTTAATCCTCACAACAGCTCCATGAGGTTGCTATTATTATTTCCCCTATTTTTTGGATAATGAAACCAAATCTCAGAGAAGTCAGGACATTTGCCCAATGTCACACAGCTGGAAAGTGGCTGAGTCCGACCCAGCCCAGACATGTGGGAGTCCTCAGGCCAAGCTCTGAGCCCTGTGCTTTAGCAGCGGTCAGTGCAGTCCAGTGGCTAGTGGGGGCAGGGCGGAGGCTCCCTGCTGGGCTGACCTGGGCTCTGCCACTTGCCAGTGTGGGGCCTTGGGCAGGTGACTTCACTGTGACATCACATTCAAAGCATTGCTGGTTTGCCCTTTACACCTGCCATTCTCAGCTGCCATCCTCACCCCATGCCGACAGCCACCTTCTCGTCCCAGCTGGCTGAGCTCAGCTGGCTGAGCTCAGCTCTGCTCATTGAGCCCGTGTGAGCAGGGGGACACGAGTGTTTATCCTTCCCGGTACTGAAGTATGAAACTTTTCATATTTGTGCATATAGATGTTATCTGTTAACAATAGAACAATTAGAAAAAATCAGGGAAGCAAGAAGCTAAAAGATTGTGGATAATCCCACCATTCAGAGAGAACTATTTTCAATACTTAAATGAGCTTTATTCTTGCATTTGATGTGTTTTTAAAACATGTTTTGCGGCATTTATTTAGCACTTGTTTTCCTCAGAGCCTTGCATACATTGTCTCATTTTTGTCCGTACACAAGTCTTCCAGCCTGCGTTATTGCCGCCCCCATTTCATTGACCCCGGGTGAAATGGCTTGTTCAAAGACACAGAGGTGAGTGATAGAACTGTGGTGTGAACTCAGCTGGCCTGATTGTAGGATCTGTCCACTCTGTCCACAGAGACACACAGCTCTTTTTTGCGCGAGCACGCACGCACACACACACACACACACACACACACACACACTAATAAAGAGATAAACAGAAAGCAGCTCCAATCATTGTTCCCATAACAACCGAGCAGGGATGTGTGTCCATTTCATGGGACAGAATCCCCCTGCGGCTTGGTCCCTGCCTCTTTCCTCGGTTCCTCGGGGTTGGATAAACATCGCTGCAGCGAACACCTAAGAGTTAAAGCTCTTTGCACACACCCTTAATTATTTCCTTTCTATAAATCCCTGACAGTGGGGAATTCAAGTCACTGTTTATTCATACTTGCAATTTGGGTAGATATTGCTAAATCACCTTCCAGAAAAGCTGAACCAATTTACACATCCAAGCGTTGTATCTGAGCAGAACCAAGAGGTTTTCCAAAATCTTTCTTAATTAGGGTTCTGGTGTCTTAGGGGCTTTTTTGGTCACTAAGACCCCGACGGTGTTCTAGGGTGGACTATTCCAATTACCCAGGAAGCGGGGCCAGCCATCTGTGAGGCCCGGAAAGGAAGGAAGGAGAGGGGAAGCGGGACGAGGGAGCTGAATCCCGCTCTGACTCCTGGAAAGAGGCCTTCCCGAGGATTAATGTGCGCCACACTTTGTCTTCCAAGTGCTTCCCGCACAAGTCTGGCCTTGAGGAGGAAGGGAGAGAGCTCGCCCTGTCACAGTTGAGAATGAATTGTACCCCAGAGCACCACAGAATCTCTCTTAACCTTTGGGGGTGATTTCAAGGAGGAGTGTGGAAACAACTGGATGTGAGCTCATGAAATGTCCACAGGTAGCTGGTGCCGTACAGGCAAGGGGATTGATCAGGATGTCCCCCCATTTGACAATGACCTGGTAGCTCTTCCGGACCCGTGGCTCCACAACCAGCCACACCTCTCTGGACTTTTCCTCCCGGTCCCCCAGAGGCTTGCGGACAACTTGGGCCTCAGATAAAGAGGGTTTGCAAAGAGCTGGCAGCTCATTGGAATAAGCAAGGGGAAGGCAGTGTGGTGCAATGGGAACACCCCAGGTGTGGGGGTGGGATGGACTTCCGGTCAAAATCAGTCTCTGCATCTTGCCCACCCAGGGGCGCTTGGTGGGTAGTCTCACCTCTCAGCTTTCTTATGGGGGGATGACTCCTACTTTGCAGGGTGGTGAAGACAGCAAGTATGATCCTTCAGTGCCTGGTACACGGACCCCAGACGCTCATCAATGATACCTGTGTCAGTTTTTATCCAAAATCAAGAAGGGAATGAATGAGGTCCATAGATTCCCCAACTGGCCCAGCCGCAATAATCAGCTGCAGGTGAAGCGGACCTCAATGACAGGTGACTCTTTACCTTATTATCTAGAATCTTCCTTGCAGTCTCTCTGAATCCCCCATTTTACTGATGAGCAAACAGGGGTCTGGGAGCCTTACACACGGATTGCCTGAAAGCCCAAACCTGTGTTCTGTCTGGGGACACCGCCCAAACAACCCATGAGAACTCAAAGGTCTGTTTTCCAGCGACATCGGCAGTGGGGGCTGCAGCCCTCGCTGGGGGCAGTCACCGCAGACCCAGTGCTGCGCCCGCGGCTGCAGGGCAGTGCCGGCCCCGCTGGGAGAACGCGCCGCTCTGCGGTTCCCTTCCAAGACAAAGTGGTGTCAGAGGAGGTGTTTCCCCGAGGCTGTCTCGTGTTGGGGAGAGCTATGAGATGGTTATTAATGTTTGAGATTTCATAAAAATTTTTTTTCAAATTATAAAGGAGGTCCTGAAAGGCGATGTCTGTTTCCCATAATTGGCAAGCGTTCCCCAGGCGACCATTCAGCCACCTTGAAAATAATGTTTTCACGACCCTTGACCCCTCTTTCGCTGACGACTGTCTCTCCTACAAGTTGCTCCCAGGATGAAAACAATAAAAGCAAATATATAACAGCAAAGGCCTGAGGTTAATGTCTTTAACAAGATAATGTTACTTAAGGGAACTGTAAAGCAAATCATTCCAAAATTCCATTTATTTGCTGCAGCTCCAACTGTATTTTGAAACCATATGTATGCTCTGCCTGCGTGTCTGGCATGGACGGGCTCCACTGGTGTGTTACTTATTTTGATCATGTGTCAAACTGTTAGTTTAATACCCTAATTATTCAAAATCCCTGAAAGACATGCGGAAGGACTGTGGAAACCCTTGCACGCCAAGCCTGTTACTGCCTGCGCGTATTTTCTGGACGCGTCGGCATCTGCCCGTTGAATTGGAATGGCGCTCCTGCGGGGATGGCTTTCTGCCACACAAGCGTGACGTGTGACAGGTCCACCCATGGAGCTCGTGTCTCCTCCACAGGAAACCCGAGAATGACAACTGACAAATTCAGCTCAGCCGACAGATGTTTCAATGACCTGACACCAAGCCTCTGGCCCTTTGGGAGTGGGAAGGTTGACGGGAATTTTCAGGTTTGATCGGGATTGGGCATCAGGTAAGCACAGGCTCACACCCCTTAGGCGCAGGGATAAGATCAGCATGGATGGAAAGTCCCTGTAACTGTGCACGTTTTACTCGAGCCACAGTCATCAGAACACCGTCTCAGTTACTGCGCACAGATTATGGGAACAGAGAGTGACTTAGAATACCGTGCTGTGAGTGAGAGAGCATCCTGACGTTGTCCTTGCGTCTGAGTCATCGGGAGCTAAACACGGGGCAGGCCAGGAGAGAGCGCTTACCCGGCGCTGGGGGTGCGAATCACACCACAGCCGCACAATGTGGCTCACGCGCCAGGGCCGCTAACTTTAGCTTCTCATCAAGCGCGGCCAGTGTCGGCAATCTGTAAGGAAGGGACTCGATCCCAGTGCAGGGTGAGCAGTGCCACTCAGGAGGTGGCATTTGGGCTGGGAAAAGTGAAGAAGGCACCTGTGTCAGACTTGGGAGTCAGCTGGGGGTGGCAGGGTGGTTCCTGAAGGAGCTTAGAGTGAGATCTGAAGGACCCGGCCAGACACAAATGAGGGAGAGACTGTTCCAGGGTGGGCGCCGCCTCAGCCGGGGGACTGACTCCATCTGCAGGGTTCAGGGATCATTTGGAAACCCAGGTCCAGACTCATCAGACAATGCTATTGGCCACCTAGTCAGCATTCATCCCCAAGTCTCATCTTCCATGCCTGCCTCTGCCATGGAGGCTGCAGGGGCTATTTCCTTCCCCCAACCCTCTTTGTCGCTACAAGGGCAGAGGAGGGCCTCCAAGGTAAGGAGCGGAGAGAACTGGGGCTGAGTTGAGTGGAGACCAGACACTGCGGCTGAGGGTGAACCTAGGAGTGTGGGCATCCATAGTGTCTTCTGCAGCCTCCGAATGCAGGCCTGTTCCCCAGGGGAGATCATCGAGGCCGGGGAAAGAGAGCAGAGGCCCAACACCAAAGGGTGGCCTGTGTGTGTTAGGGTCACAGGCCATTTCTACTCTCCTCCTTCGGCTCATAGGAGTTTTCGGAATTTTCTCAAATAAATACACATTTCCTCTGTAATGAAGATTTTTGTTTTAAAGGAGTCAGAGAAAAGCCCATAAGCCCATTTCTCTCTCTGGAAGCGTCAAGGAGAACGGCGTACCCGCCTAGTTCTGTCCATCACCATTTGTCCACCACACGCAGCCGCTCAGTCTCAAATCCTGGCTTTTTCATCTTTAAGGTGAGGGGGCCAGATTGCAAAGATCCATTTTTCACTTTAAATTTCTTTTTATGTACTTGGTTGTCAACAAGCCTTGAAATGAAAAAACTGTATACATATATTTAAGGCACCGAAGATTTTCAAACAACGAAAATATGAATGCCTGAATGTGTAAAAAGCCTCCAAAACTCCCCGGCAAACCTGAAGCTCTCTGAGACCAGACAGAGCATTTGTAGAGCATTTGCAACCACTGTCCAGTGAATCTTAGTTGTATCCTTCCCCCTCCCACCGAGTACCTGAGGTGTAGAAATGAATTTATAACAGGAAGCCTTTGATTTTAGAGCCTTTATGTTTTTGAAGTCTTCTAAAGCAGGGCTGTAAAACAACTGGCTTGCTTTAAAGGAATGTCGCATTCTCCATGAGGGGGCTGGCACCCTGTTTTCCTCCGTGTGGGAGGGGCTGCCTCTGTGCTGAGAGTGAGGAAGCACCCGTCTGTGGAGGAAGCGGTGTCTGGGGCGCAGGCCCTGCAAAGCGAGCGTCCGCCCTGCTCCCCAGCTCTGACCCACCAGGGAGGGGAGGCTGGAGGGGCTTTGGTGGTCTCAGTCCTCAGCCAGTTGGCCATGCTCAATGCCACCTTGACCGTGACACTGCTGTGCAGATATGGGATCGGCGTGTCTCTAGCAGGGGTGTCCAATCTTTTGGCATCTCTTGGCCACGGTGGAAGAAGAAGAGTTGTTTTGGGCCACACATTAAACACACAAACACTAATGAAACTGATGAACAAAAAAAAAGGTTTTAAGTAAATTTATGACTTTGTGTTGGACCGCATTCATAGCCACCCTGGGCCACATGCAGCCCATGGGCCATGGGTCGGATGCCCCTGCTACCTCATTCTTTCATCTCCAGACACCACTGACTATAAATTATTAAATCGATAGATGTGCACTAAATATATCTGCCTAGACAGCTGCCCAGTGCATCCAGCTCAGACCCCTCACCTCTACTTAGGTGGCCCCCACATCTTCCCGATGGAGTTCCAGTTGCCTAGCTGGCTCCCCCAGATGGGGTGTCTGCCCTCCCCCTCAACATGCAGCCCTGGGCAATCTCACTCAGGCTTCGCTGTAACACCACATGGTCCATGTTTATTCCTATTTTACACATGAAGATCCGGAGATGCTGGGCAGTTCGAGGTCACCACTAGAAAGTGTGTCTAAGAGTTGCTATGGCAACATCCAAGTCTCTAACTGTAGTGCTGCTCCACCTTCCATGCGCACCCATGTGCTGCATCTCCTTCTCTCCCACTGGAGTCCTCCCGGCCGTGCAGCCGCAGACCTCAGGGCGGCAGGCCCTTGGCTGTTGTCATTTGTTACTGCGGTTTCATGACGACAATGCTGAAACCATCGAGGACTCTAAATTAGGACTTACCGTAGTTGTGACAGAGACAGTATCACCTTCTAAAATGAAGACCTTTAGTGGAAAAGGAAAGGGCCCCGCAGGGGTTGGATGACATGTTCAGAGTCACGCACAGTAAGTGCTGGATGCCGGGACTCAAATTCCGACCAGAAGAACATTCAATTCAGATCGGGTGTCAACAAGCAGCAGCTGGCCCATGGGCCAGTCCAACCCTCCACCTCTTTTCGTAAATACGGTGCTTTTTGGAGCACAGCCCATACATTTCCATACCATCTAGGGCTGTTTTCATGCCAACCAGCCGTGTGGAATAGTCATGATCACTGGATCATGCCCTACAGGCTGAGATATTACTATCGGGCCTTCATGGGAAAAGCTGGCTGGCCCTTGATCTAGACACGTATCATGTCGATTTCAGAAGAATGGCTGCCGGAGAGTCACATGAACAGACCAAGCATCCCCATTATGGCAGAGGAGTCGTGGTAAGTCTGGGTTAAATATGTGGTACGGAATCTACAGCAGTCACTCCTGGTTTTCCTACCGGGAACCAGGACCCGGGGGAATTATCGGGGGAGCTGGGAGAGCGCTCTTGCCCAGCAGAATCCCAGCTTCCTGCAGGGCGTGCATGCTTTCCCGGGCCTCCTAGCCTTGCACAGTTGATCCCTCTGCTGAGACCACCCCCCGCCTTGTCCAGCTAACAGTTGCTCACCCCGTTTTAGGTCTCAGCCTGGCCTCCTCTGGAAGCCCTGCCGGCTCCTCACGAGGGCCTGCTGCCCAGTGCCAGTGTTTCCCGGCAGCCCGCGGCGAGAAACAGGAGTTCCCCACCCTGCCTCACCCTGTTTCCATTTACGGCTCCACCATTCCTACGCCTGATTGTATCTTCCAGAGATGCTTCAACAGCTCTTCCCATTAGCAGGTGGGTCCACTTGCCCATCCCTTAAAACTCAGCAAGTGCCGGTGACTGTATTGGCCCCCGGAGGATGGCAGATGTGATACTATGTGACTTCCAAAGCTAGCTCATAGAAGAGGAGTGGCTTCCCTGTTGCTCACTGGGGCGCTCTCTCTTGAAACTTTTGGTGGCCACACTGTGAGGAAGCCCAGATTGGCTCAGGGGGAGAGACCGCACAGGTCCCAAGTCCTTGGGACTATAGGAGGAGGGACGGCCAGTCGGGGGTGGCACAGGCGCACCACTGCCCCCGCCACCCACCTGCAACTGCACGAGGAGCCCAAACCAGCCACTGAGCCCTTCCAGAGACCCTGGCCACAGAGCCCATGGGAGATACTATCAATGGAACTGTGTCCTCTCAGAAAAGATACGTTGGAGACCTACCTCTAATACCTCCTCAGAATGCCCCCTTGTTCAGCGGTGGGGTTGTACAGAAGTAATTAAGGTAAAATGAGGTCATTAGGGTGGGTCCTAATTCAGTGTGACTGGTGGCCCTACAAGAAGAGGAAAATTGGGCACAGAGACAGGGGGTGGGGGATGACATATGAAGATAAAGCAAAGGTCAAGATGACACTTCCACAAACCAAGGATCCTGGTGTCCAGCTTTCAGAACTGTGAGTGAATCCACTTCTGTTGTTTAAGGTGCCCAGTCTGTGGCAGTTTCTCATGGCAGCCCCAGCAGACGAATACAGGAGATAAAAACCTGAGAGGGTTATTCTCCACCACTAAGTTTTGGGGTGATTTGCTACACAATACTACACAATAGTCCCCCCAAAAGTCTAATCCTTTGGTGAAGGGTATATACTCAGTCAATATTTGCTGTCTGAACACATGGGCCAATGAATGGATGATTAACTACCAATACCTTCAGAGGACTCCCTGGGCACTCTGCTGTGCAAGGTCTGTCCCCCAGAGGATGCGTATCTGGGTGCACCAGACAGGGCTACACACTCAGAGGAGAAGTGACCTCCTGTTGCAACGCCTGGGAACCCGAGGGAAAACCCACACGGTGATGCACTTCCTGAGAGAGCCCACGCCTGGAAAAACAGGAAAGTTAGCGCCTAGGCATGTTTTATGGGCACCCAACATGAGGCTTTGGAGGATGAAGGACTGAAAGCCGAACAATGCACGTGGGCTGTTAAAAAAATATGGGGGAAGGCCATATGCTTTTGCATTCAAGTGAGACACGCAACTGAATGGATGCTGAAGGCAGCTTGCCTCAACCAAAAAGCTAAAAGGCAACTCAGCCTTGGGTTCCGGAATGTTTCCCCCACTGGGCAGAGCCCGTGTCGGGGCAAACCCTCCCAAAGAAAGGAATTGTTTAATTAATTTTTAATTTTTTTCGAAAGTACTATAAGGTGGAGAGTTTATTGCAAAGGTCTCAAGTCAAACATAACACATACTTGGGTACCGGGGTTAGCTATTGTGTAAAAGGAGCCGTAAGGATGAGGATGGGAGACTAGAGAAGTGGCTGAGCTGCATTAGGGGCTCGGGTCCCCCAACCTCAGAGCCGCAGCCTGAACACCTGAGCTGTATGCCCAGGTGCTACATCAGGGGCCAACTTGACGCTGAACATTCTGGAAGAACAGCGAGTACGTGCCCAAGGGTCAAGGGGTTCAGGAAGCCTGTGGGACACCTGGCAGCTGGAGGACCTACTCGTCTAACCGCCCTCTGCCCGTCCATTTCACAGTTTTTGTTTTATTTAGTTCATCCAATATTTCAAAGTCACATAAATGTCCTTATACTACATTAATAGCCCTCTAAACTTAAAAATGATAACTGACCCCAAACATTCTGTTTTTATAAACTAGCCTTTTATTTTCAGCTTCTCTGTTTCCTTACATTCTTTGTGGATGTCCTTGTAATTGTTTAGCGAATGCATCGGCTTTTTCGTGTATTCAACTGAGAGTCCTGCATTGCTCTTCTGCTTTCTGTGTCAGCCGCCCTGCGATAGCCCCTCGCGTCAGCGATGCAGCCCTCTGCTGCTGAATTCGTTAGGGTTCCCTTCCTTCTCTTCTACGACTGTTGGCATGAACGTTTTTACACCTAGACGCGCTTTTTTTCCCATTTGCTTTCTTCTCTTGGAATACATTTCTAGAAAAGAGATGCTTACTAAATCCAGGTATATGACAGTCTTTTACAGTTCTTAATCTCTATTGTTAGGTCATTTCCCAAAGGGCTGTAAGAATCTATGCCCCAGTGTCGGTGTGGCATGCACCAGGTTCACCAGACATGGCCAGCCCTGGGGATCGCCGTTGTCTAAGCCGCTGCTGATTTAACAGGTGTAAAAGGCCCGCAAATGTGCGGTCAGGACCTGTACAGGGGATAAAACATATACAGTTTTTGCTTCTGTGAGGAGTTCAAGCAAGACGTTAGTGATGTCCACATCTTCTCACTTCAACCATACTAACCTGGTTATTAAAATCACTCTTTTTCCTTGTGTGTCTTTATTTATTTTTCTGGGTAAGAAATGCTTTTCTTCAGCTCAACAGAACATGGAAGTCTGAAAAAACCCTGCCTTCTGCAGAGGATGTGAGCTGGCTCGCGGCCAGCAGCTGGACTTCACCCCTTGTAAATACCTCCCTTTCCCGTCAGGAGCCCAGAGATAAGCTGTTCAGGATTCTGCCTGGAGAGGCTGGTGTACCCCTTCCATCTGCTGAAGAGCGATGTTCCGGATGAGCGGCCCATCCAGCCAGCCAGGCCACCCAGAGGCAACAGCATTTCTCCGAAGAAGACCTGTACATGAGCGACAGGAGACATGAAAGCTGCTCAGTATCTCTAATTGTCATGGCAATGCAAATCTAAAACACAATGAGATATCCCTTCATACTTGTTAGAATGGCTAGGATCAAAAAGACAAGAGATAAGTGTTAGTTAGGCTATATAAAAAAGGGAACCCCTGCACATTATTGGTGGGAATGTAACTTTGTATAATCACTATGGAAAATGGTATAGAGGTCCCTCAAAAAATTAATAGAACTACCATGTAATCCAGCAATCCCATTGCTGGGAATAAAGCCAAAGGAATTGAAATCAGGATCTCAAAGAGAGATCTGCTCTCCCATGTTCGCTGCAGCATTATTCAAGATAGCCGAGATGGGGAAACAATCTAAATGCCCATCCGTGAATGAATGCATAAAGAAAGTGAGGTATTTATACACACAGGAATATTATGCAGCCTGAAAAAAGGACATCTTGCTATTGGCAAAACATGGATAAACAACCTGAGGGACATTGTGTTAAGTGAAATAATCCAGACAAAGAAAGAAAATTCTGCATAATTTCACTTACATGTGGAATCCCAAAAAGTCAAACTCACAGAAACAGAGCATGGAATGGGGGTTGCCAGGGGCTGGGTGGAGGGAAAATAAGGAAACGTTAGTCCCTGGGGGTCAAGTTTCAGTCACACAAGGCGAGCTCTGGAGACACTGTGCAAAATAGCGTCTGAAGTTAGGAATACAGGTCTGTGCACTGAAGGATAAGAAATTCCCCCTTAGAATATTGTAAGAGGAAGGTAAAAAATTAGAATTTGAAATGTTAACAATTGGGGTGTGCTTAGGAGAATCAAGTTAAAGCAACTTGACAAATGATCATGAGGCTTTTAAACTATTATTATTAAGATTTAAGTGATCTTTACATAAAATGTAAATAAAATGTGTAAAATGTACATATACTGAGATGACAGTATAAAGCACTGGAGGGAACTACAAGATAAAGATCACGTTTTGCACTTTTTCATAATTGTCGTAGCTGTTTGTGAAAGTTTACTCTTCCCTATGAATTTTAGAAAACCTACTTGTCAGGTTTCTCGAAAGATTCTGCTGGAATTTTGACAGAAGCTTCATGAGACATAATTACTGCGAAGGGGGCGGGGGCTCAGCCAGTTAGGTGACCCCGCCCACGGACGGGGGTCACTTCTCATTGGTTCAGGTCTTCTTTCACATCTTCATAAGTTTTCAGTTTTCCCATAAAAGCTCTGTGCTTTCTTTTAAAGGGTAATTCCCAGATTTTTTTTGTCACTGCTAAAGCGGCATCTGCTTTTGTGCTTTGTTCTAATGTGCCTCCTAGCTGCCGTTAGCTTCCACCCAGGGTGGCGTTGATCTATGTGTGAACTTATACACGGTGACTTTGCTGCAGTCTGTGGTTGGTATTTGCTCCTCCTTTCAGAACATTTTCATGCCTGCACAGATGTCAAATGGTGTGTCGTGCCTCTTCCTGACTCTGTGTGGAGCTCATCGGAGTAGGGAGCTGGCTTTGTCCACCTGGGCCCCAGGGATGCCCCAGGGCCCCAGAGGCAGCCCCTAACCAGAGGTGGACAGGTGTCGGAAGATAGCCTTCCCAGCTGGGTGGGTCTCCAGTTGCCCACAATGGGTGCAACCTGCTGGATAATGCACCTCTTCTTGGCTGCCTTCCCTTTCCCATCTCACTTCTCTGTGGTTATATCCTGGGGTCATCAGTACTCATTTCATTCCTTGCCTCATGGTCTGCTTTTAGGGAAGTCCAGACCAAGACAGAGCTGAATCATTATCCTTGTACATACCTCACTGGACAATGAGCTTGGAGTGGGGGTTGGGGGAAGACTCAGGGTCTGTCCTGCTCAATGTCACATTCCCAGGGCTTGGCCCATATCTAATGCTTTAGTAAGTATTAGTCAATGGATGTGTAGATGGTTGGTCGGGTGGGTGGACAGAAGGAAGGAATGATGGAAGGAAGGAAGGAAAGAAGGAAGGAAGGAAGGAAGGAAGGAAGGAAGGAAGGAAGGAAGGAAGGAAGGAACGGAGGGAGGAAGGAAGGGAGGGAGAAAGGAAGGGGGAAGATAGGGGGATGGTTTCTGTGGAAGAGGTGGGAGGAACCTAGGTGTCCTCAGATTATGTTCAATCCAGGGGCCTACCGCACTTTTTGGAAGCGTTTTCCATTCCTTCCACGTTCCCCACCCCCTTATATCCTGCATCCTTCTCTGAAAAAGTTTCTCTGGTACTCCAAAGAAAATTGCTCCCACCTCACCGTTCCCAGGAATCACAGACTGCCAGGCCCCCATCCTCCTGAAGACCTTGTTTTGGGGAACACCAGAATGAGGTGTTCCAGGAACAAAGGAAACCATAAAGCCAAGCTGGGGTGGATATTCTGGAATTTCAGTCTGGATCTCAGTTTGAGAAAAGGCTGAAGTCACCCCTGTGATCTGGTGACTCAGACCCTAGTAAGTGCTTGATGGGATACACAGTTCAGGGCACCTGGATAAGGAGGCAGAGGAGGGATACCCCCACCCACCCTCCGTGCCTGCTCCCTGCGGGCCAGCTCAGACCCTAAACACACATCCTGGGAAGCTGTGGCGCTTGCAACTACATTGAATGCTTGGGCCAAACAGAAAAACTTTCCTGGGCGAGCCAGCTTGATGGTTTACATTATCCAACTGATATTAGATCTTTTCCTGAAAGCCTAGTCTACTGAGGGAGAAGGGGCGTCACGTGTGGCCATGGATTTTTCAAGCTGGGAAGTGAGGCAGGAACGTTAGAGGGACAATGAAAAAGAGGCTGGGCAGGGATGGAGCGAGCTGGTAAATTTTGAGAGCCTTGCAACTGGCCAAATAGTGAATTCAAATAGTAATAGTAGCTAGTGTTTGAATTCTTACTGTGTGCTGCCTAGAGGAGGTAGGTCTTCTAACAACTTCGTTAGGATCTAGCCAACAGCTTTGTTGGGTAAGTTTCCTTATTAATCTCATTTTACAAATTAGGACCAGAGGCACAGACAACTTCAGTCATTTGCCCCAAGCCACACAGCTGGTTATTAGAGAAACTGATTTACATGACTGCCTCTCTGCCCAATGTCCATTTGACTCGACTCCTCTCACCATGGGATACTACTTATTTTCAATTTGATCATTGCCTCCAGTAAAAAGAATCATTTGCTTTCAGCCTCAGAAGAGAAAGCCAAGGGCTATGAAGGTTGTTGTCAGCCCACGATGTCTTAAAAAGGGCAGAGGAGATTGGGACTTTGGAGAACTGACCATTGCCACTCCAGTGAATGGAGTGATACCTCAAGTAGGTCACTGGCCCTCTCTGAACTTCAGTCTCTTCATCTCTAAAGTGGAAGTGGGCATGCTTCATGATGGCAAGAGTTTTTTTAGTGCTAAAATTCTAGAGAGAGCCCCCCCGCCAATTTGCTAACTGTGTGAACTTCTAAATGCTGTAATCTCTTACATCTTAATTTCTGCAACAGTCCAGCATTACTAGTAACTGGACTTTCACTGTGAAGATTCAGTGGGACCATGCATAGAAATGCACTTCACTCCAAGTCTGACAGATCATACCCACAAGCCCTGTCCTCCTGCTGCAACACCCCCCCATGCTCTAGGTTCTCAACATAATGACAAAATGGAAATTTATTTTTGCTCACTCAAGAGCCCACCATTGATTTTCTTGGTTGGCTGTCTCTCCTGGGAAGCTCTCCTCCTTCCATTTTCTGGATCTGCCTTCTCAGGTCCCCTCAGATGTTTTCACTCAGCAGGTGGATGGGGAAGAAGAACAGAGACGGTTGCATATTAGTGTTTTACGGATCAGACCCGGCAGTGGTCAACATCACTGTGGTCACATTCCATTGCCCACAGATCAACCACTGGGTTTTCCCCAGTTGCAAGGAAGGCTGAGAAACGTGGGTGCCAGTGTGCCCTGGAGGAAAAGTGAAATGCTTTTGAGAATCATCCATTGGTTTCTGCTGCTCATAGTCAGGTCATGAAAATGAAGTTGCTGCTATTGATCATTTTATGGAAGGAAAAGAGAGCTCCCTTGACTTCTCTGGACTGAGAAAGTCTCAAGATAGTCACTATCTCCATGTGTGCAAGTGTGTGTGTACAAGGTGTGGGTGGGTGGTCCGCAGAAAAAACCCGAGGCAAATCTCACATCATTAGGAAGTGCAGCTCCAGGCAGCAGAAGTGAGGGCAAGAGAACCAACGGGGGCGTCCAACCTGAGCCAGCTGGTAGTAAGGGCAGTTAATGGCTCAGTTTTAGAAAATCATCTTCCTAAAGCCCATACAAATAATTGCTGCTCAGGACAGTCTCTCCAAGCAGGAGAAAGGAGGAAATTTATCCAATGATTTATTCCATGATGCACACACTTTTTCCTGATCATGCCTGAGCAGGCACCAGGCAAGTCGCACAGCATCGGTTGCCCCCAGGCACCAGAAAGTCCCTAGAGTGGGAGGTGGAAGGTGCCCAGACATGGATGTCCAGCAAGGCGCCTGCAAAATCCGGTGGGAACCCATGAGGAGGTGTCATCTTTGCCAACCTCACAGAACCCAGAACTGGAAGGCACCAGAATCCAGAGAGACAACTTGGCGCCCGGTGCCTGGTTCATCCCCAGATATCCCCCCCTGAAGCCGAGCGTGATTTCTGCCTTGCACTGCATCTGACCTCTTACAAGTTTGAGTGTTTTCTGGGGAAAAAAAATCGCACGCACACTTGATTCTCTGAGGCTGAGGCCCTGTCATCCTTCACCCAAACGGGCCCTTCAACAAATGTAAATACCTTCCACGTCCTCCCGGAGGCCCGTCCTAACAAGGCCTCACTGGGCTGCTCGTAATCCCCAGGATTGCTGAAGCTTTTAGGTTTGAGGGAGTCATTTGTAAGGCGGCCTGACTCGCAGCCAGCTCTGTGGGGACTTGCCTGGGGTATGCTCCCAGGTGTCTCTTAAAAACTGTGGGCTGGACTCACGCAGCCCTGGCAAGCAGCTCTGCCGACCTCCACCAGCCTCCAACAGGGAGCCCTCTGAAGCCCAGTCTCAGATACTGCTGAAAAAAATCGACAATGACAAAGCATTGTCCTTCGGAGAGGATGTGGGACCCAAAGCCTGGCAGACACGGGACATAGCGGCCCCACCTCTGCATGCTGTAGTAACTGTGGGGGTGAGGAAGCATGGGGCTCCAGGAAGTCAATGACCCCGGCGTGGGGGCCCACGGTTGCTGCTAACTAGCAAAGTGACTTTGGGCGAGTCAGTTCATCTGCCTTCATCACTCCCTTCAATGGCCTTCAAAGCCAAGGCTAGTGAGGTCTGCAGGATGAGCCATGTCTTCCCATCTCCCCAGCCCAGAATCTCATGCCCCTGACTCCCCCTGCCCCACCCCCCGCCACACAACTCCAGCTGCCTCCCACCAAGCACCCACCCTGGAGGCGCTCTGCAGTCTGCCAGCGCTCACTAGGTCTCGTGTTTCTCATTTCCTTCCAGCATACACGCCGGCTTCATTCTCCACCCCCTGGGCCAGCAGCTGGGGCCCTGAGACCAGGTTCTGGCCCGTGGACCTGGAAAGGAGTGGGGTGAGGCACGCCCAGCCTGACCCTGAATTTCTGCCATCTTCCATTATTCCTTTGTCTTGCACACTGGCTGGGATGCTGTGGGAGAGACCCCAGGACCCTAGAAAGTGGGTCCTGAATTCCAGAATGACTGTAAGCAGCCAACCATCCATCATCGTCCTGCATGGGATGGTGGCGTGAGAGAGGAATCTGTGCAGGGTTAAGCTGCTGCAGTAGTTTGGGGATGTTTGTTTCAGCGGTTAGCCTACACTGACAGATGCATACTCGAAGTGAATTTAACCTCTTTGAGTCTGGTTTTTCCTTTTCCATTTTGTAAATGGGGACAAGAGAGAGACCTTGCTTAGCCACCAGGGGTGTTGTGAGCTCAGTGAGGTAGCCATAGTGTGGGCCTGGAGTCACACATGTCCTGGGCCTCAGCGACCAGCTTGTCTCCTAGGCTGCCCCACAGGGCAGGGTCAGGATAGGACAGGTCATGTGGGTAAAGCATCTGGACAGCGCCCAGGGAGCCCACAGCAGACACCCCACCAGTGCCCATGTCCGTCCCCTGGGGGCTGGTGTTTCCTCATCTCCAGACTTATCTGCAGCCTCCCTGTCTCACTCTGACACTGAGAGACAGCGGCACCTGGCTCCCTTGTCTACCTCTGGCTTCCTATCAGGTTTAACCAATGGGAGCCATCAGAAGACTGATGGGCAGTGTGAGACAGATGTGGGGCCACTTCTGCCTGCTATACCCTCACTGCGTTGGTGCAGCCTGGCCCCGCTGCATCCCTTTCCACCTCAGCTTCTCTCTTCCACGGCTCTGGGGCCCCGCTGGGCTCTGGAACTCCCTGAGGCTGCTTGTCTCAGCCTGCTCAGACCTCCATAAACAGTCCTTCTGTTAGGAGTCTCTCCAGCACCCAGGCTGATGCCATCTCTTTCCTGTGGGACCCAGACTGATGCCCTGGCTGACTCCACTCAGGATTCTTATTTGGAGTAAAACACTCCTCTGCCTGCTTCAGCAGCAAAGGCATTTAGAACAGAATATTACTGAGCTCACAGAGTATTCATAAGATGTGGAAATGAGAGCCTGGTGCCTCAGCTCCGAGGTTAGGCTGGCAGGGTACAGACCCCCACCGAGCCTGGCCTGCAGACTAGGGTGTCTGGGTGCTCACATCTCCTAAGCTGGGCTTGCGTCCCTTGCCTGCACCCCAGTGACTGGGAAATCTGCACGGTGAGCATTGGGCACGTCAGCACTTTGCAGGACAGTTGGACCCTGGGCGAGACACCTGCTGAGCTGCCTTCTATCTGCCTCTCCTTCCTTCCGCATCAGTGTCTAGGAGGCTGTAAGGTAATACTCTGCATGGTATATTCTGGCTTCTCCACCTTCACGTCCGGTCAAGTTCAGTCAATGAAAACACCAGCGAGCAATCAGGAGGTGAGAAGAGAAGACCTGGGGTATCTATGTGCTTTGCTCCAGGCTCATGGTTGGCTGTTTGTGATCCTCTGAGAAAGGCCTCAGCCCCCATCTGTAGTTCAGGTAACTTGGCCCCCAGCCCCTCATTCCTAGAGGTGGTCAGACCCCCGCCACTCCCACTCCCCTGGTTCGTGCTGGCTGCTTGCCCATGCCTTGTAGGTTCCTTTGTAAATCACCCTCTATTAAACTCTTTTCAGGTCCTCGTTTGAGAGGGACATCGGTTCCTTGATGGTGCTTTGGTTTACACAGTAGCAAAACAAGCAAGCAAACATACCAGCAGATCATTGTCCCCTTGCTGAGTGAGCAAGCTCTCCTTCCAGGCCTCTGGGGTGGGTTGGATCGTGTTTGCATCCCCCACCCCCTACAGCAACCTCAATTGCTTAGTCCAGAGCAATTGAGGTTGCTCTGGACTAAGTCGCCCTCACCCAATGGCCGCTCTCCTTATCAGAAGAGGGGAATGAAGGCACAGAACCCAGAACTGGAAGGCACACACTGGAAGGATGCAGCCGCAAGCCAAGGAGCACGAGGAATCGCCGTCAACACCAGAAGCTGGGTCGGAGTCATGGAGAAGATTCTCCCTCTGAGTCCCCAAGAAGGAACCGACCCTGCTGACTCCTTGACCTGGGACTTCTGGCCTCAAGAGCTGTGAGGGCCTCTGGGGACCCGCAGGCACCCACCGTCCCGGAGTGAGCGAGATGCACCCCCACAGCTATGCACCGCTGTGACTGAGAGTGAGGTGTCCAGAGACAGGTCTGGTCTTGGAACCCCAGCTCTCTGTCACCCTGGCTGTGACCTTGGGCTGATTAACCCCTGGGAAACCCCACTCTCCTCTCCCATAAAGCTGGAAGAGCAATAACACCTACCCTGCTCTTTGAGCTACAATTGTCCCTGCTAATTGAAACTGTGGGCCTAAAGCTGAGGGATGACCAGGGTGGTGTCCTAAGACCCTTCTGTAGCAGGATCCACCTTAGTGTTCTGCCGGGCACATGGTGCCCAGAGTGAAGACTCATCTCCCCGTCTCTTGTAGCTATGTATGGCCATGTGACTAAGTTCTGGCCAATGAAAAGTAAGAGGAAGTGTCATGTGACACTATTGAAGGTTTCCTTAAAAGGAAGGGGAATGAACTATCTGTCACAGCCAAGAGGGGACTAAGGGACTGTGACGACTAAATGTAATGTGGGGTCCTGGATGGCAGCCTGTAACGGAAAAGGACGTCAGGTAAAAACTAGAGAATTCTGAATAAGGGATGGATTTTATGTAATGATAATGTGTCCAAATTGACTCATTGATTATAGTAAATGTACCACACTAATGTACGATGTTAATAATAGGGGAAACTGGGTGTGGGGGATACGGGAAATCTCTGTACTATATACAAAACTTTTCTATAAATCTGAAAATGCTCTAAAAAATAAAGTCTATTTTTAAAAACAGGGAAGGCATAGCCTTTTCTCTCTTCTTTCATCCTGCTGTCAGAAACTTGGAAGTGATGCCTGGAGCTCAGGCAGCCACTTGGACCACAAGGAGGAGGCCACACTGCACGGAATCTGAATGGATCCTGGACCCCCGTCGACTTTGTGGGGTCACCACACAAGCTTTGGAATGCCTCCTCTGTCCTCTTTTGTGCTAAAAAATAAAATATTGTGTGTTAGAGCTGCCATTCATTGTTTTTCCTTTTGTGTTGTTGGCCTATTCCGTGGATTTGAATCCCAATGACGGCACCTTACAGCTCTATGAATGACTTTAGACCTCAACAAAGTCCATCCGGGAACTTCCCCATGCAATGAGACCTCAGAAAACAAGTAGCCTGCATCTTCTTGTGTCCTCTCTGTTCTGTTAAGTGTTCAGTGGCAGGTTCACTAGACACTGATTCACGGCTCCCCGGGTGAATGGGATAAGACAATATGTTCCATTCCAACTCCTTAAAACACAGCCAGACCAACTCGATGGCATTTTGATATTCTTCCACATTGAGGGGGTTACAGTTTACGTCCTGTTCGTTGAGACACCGCAGAGAGCAGAGCCTGGCTTCGCGGCTGACGCGTGGGCACGTGAAGCTGGTGTGACCTCAGCGGCACCCGATAGGATGAAATACATGGAATCGGCATAACGTGATTTACTTTTGTGCTGCTGTCTTGACTTTAAACAGATGTCAGATAAGTAGAAAACACAGTGGGAGGAACACATTAGGGTAAATTATTGCATCTGAAAAGAGGGAGTATCGTAAAAATGCTAAAAGAGAAAGTAAGTATTTATGACTCAAATCACTGGTAATTTTATCTTCCATTTGCCTCCTGGCGTGAGGTGATTAGAGCCTCATCCACAGGCGGGCGGGGGAAGCTGCTTGTTCTAACTGGCGTGGGTGGGACTGCTGAGGCTCTCACCTGCTGAGTTATCCTCCCTGCAGAGGACACCACTCATCCCACACATATGGTGTGGACAGAGAAGGTGGCTGCAGGTCCTGGTAATAAGGATCACTAGTGGCAGGTATGTAGCCTTGTGTTCAGAGATATCCTCTCGCTGGATCCTGCGTGTGCCAGAACTACTGCACCCATTTCACAGGTGAAGAGACTGAGACCCAAAAAAGCAAAGTGAGGTTCTGGCTGGGTAGTGGAGTCTGTCTTGCAGTTCCATCTTCTGACGCCTGAGCTGTCCCTTCCTCTGCCTTTCGCTCTGTTAGACATCAAGTGTCTCAACAAAGCTCCTCCTCATAACCAGCTCCCATCACACTTCCGTGTGCCAGCGCTGTTCCATGGTATTTATTTGCATTCATTCAACACAACACCCTAAGTAGGGTGACACCATTATTACACCATTAGAATGGACCTTCCTTCATTTTACTGCTGAAGAAACCGAGGTACAGAGAGGTTAAGAAACCTACCCGAGAGCACCCAACCAGGACATTATAAAGCCTGACAGTCTGGTGTCAGGGTTTTTGCTCTTAACATTTACTCCGAACTGCTGTGCACCATGAGGAGCCGAAAGAGAAAATGCTATTTCATGCCCAACAGAACCATTTCATGATGGTTGAATATACCATCAGTTTAGAATTTTTTTCAATTTAAAATTTTTATCTGATTTTTAAACAGAAGCTCCTCAAGCCCTGACCAGTGTGCTTCAGTTGGTCAGTCATTGTCCCACAAAGTGCCGGTTTGATTCCCAGTCAGGGCACATGCCTGGGTTGCGAGTTCTCGGTTCAGGTGCATATGAAAGGCAACCGATGGATGTTTTTCACACAGATGCTTCTTTCTCTCTTTCTCTGTCTCCCTCCCTTCCCCTTCTCTAAAAATAAATAAATAAAATCTCTAAAACAAATAAGCTTCTCCAGTTATTGGGGAAATGGCCCTTATAGGCAAAAGCGTGTGTGTCGAGTTGATTTCTGTGGGCCTGTGGGTGGGTGACGTGCAGATGAGCCCTGTGGCCCACGGAGCTGGGACCAATCCCTGCGTTTCACTGAGGCAGGCGGGGCTTGTGGCCGAGGGCGTGGGCACTGCTTTCCCTGGGGAGGACGATGGGTGGCCTTTCTGAGCATCTTTGCAGAACACACTGATTTTTTTAAATTTCCTAAACTTTGCAGCCACATTCTTGCCTGTGAAGTACCCTTCTTGCCTAAAGGTGTGATGAAAGCTGCTTCTGCTCACAAGCCTCAGTTCTGCTGCCTAAAATAATGCTCCAGGATGCTGGCAAGGGAACAGTGCGCTTCCTGTGAGCGTTCAGTTCGCATTCTCCCAAAATAACAGCGAGACTGTTAACACCTGCACTTTCCAACGTTTCCTCGCTCACAACAGGGAGAGATTAATGGGTTCCATTCGGAACGGACCTCTCTGACCTCATCTATGAAGTCGGGGAACTCAGGAAATTGCTCGCTAATCCAAATCTTGATAGTCCCAGGGTTCTGACATTCTTTTCCCCCTTCCCCCTTAAACGCCCCCATATGAACTATGTTATCACTTTCAAAGTTTGGATAAGATGCACGGCAGATTATGCCCCACACATAACTTCTACTATGATTGGTGAGGATATGTTGAGTGGGGAGATCAAAAACGATGTGATTTATCAGAATGAAAAGGGGCCTGATTAACCCCAAAGAGCTGGTCCCTTAGCAGAAAGAAGGCTATGCAAAAAAAGAAAACCAAGAGAAGATCGCAGCCTCCCAGGTGGCAGCTCTGTCACGTTGTGAACATCTCAAGGGGACGTGGGGATATGTTTCCTTGTGTGAGGTGTCTCAGGGGCCAACAGAGTCCAATTCAGTCCCCATTTGTCCAGACCCTGGTGGCCCTGTGACAGGTGCCAGAGGCTCATTGTACCAGTGGAGCAAATGAGGTTACCCAGGGAGAGACAGGATTCGGGTTCGAGTGGTCCCAGATTCATTTTCCTCTGGTTGATCATGAACTGCTCAGGGAAGGACCAGGTGTTTAACTGTGCATTTCCATTGCAGAGTCATCCTCTGGCACACAGTAGGTGCTCCTTAAGCACACATTGAAAGTCAAATGGCCTGTGCTTTCCCTCCAGCCCTCGATGACATTTCCCTCCTGTCACCTGGTAGGACTGTGGTCTCTACAAGTTAACCTGAAGCTTACATTTGCCTTGCATGTTGCTTGACTCTCCCAGAGGCACTCCTTAACATCTCGGTGTGTGTATAGGCAATACATGCCCGTGGAAAGTATTCAAATGTTTAGAAAGGTTTATAGAGAAAGTAGTCCCCCCTCAATGTCTGTCCCCAGGGTGGTAGCATTACTACTGCTCCCCACTCACTGGCGCTTCACCTCTCAGGCACCCACGGACTTGCACTTCCGTCCCCCACTCCCCTCCCCAGGCCCGAGGAGATCACGTGACAAGTGTGAACCAAGTACTTGTGAGCAGAAGTGACAGATGGCTGCAGTAGTTAACTGCCAGCTCAAGACCTGCAAAGCTGCTTCCGTCTGGTGACCAGCAATATTTGAGATGGGGTATAGTCCATCAGCCTTGAGCCCTGAGTGAACTGTGAGCCAAGAACCCCTATTGTCCCATGCTGAACTTCTAGGGATGAAAAGGAAACCTATTATTTAAGCCACTTAGATTGTGGAGACTGTTTGTTACTGCAGCATATCCTAGCCTCTCCTGACTGGTACATCCAGCCTCTAGGTTCCTCTTCTATGAGGCACCCATTGTTACCATGTTCTTGGTCAGCCTACCAGGTATAATCAAAACATATACCAGAAATACATTCATAGTATACAATATATGCTATTGTCTATCTTGCTTTTTTTCACTTAATATATCTTGGAGATATTTCCATATCAACATATAAATATCTGTCTCATTTTTTAACAGCTAAATGATATTCCACTAAAAATAGTTACCATAAATTATTTAAACAGCAATCACTCATTGGATGTTTAGTTTCCTATCTTTTGCTACTGCGAACAGTGCTGTAATGAATAACTTTGCATGTCATTTCAAATTCATGCAATTACAGCTCTAAAGCAAACTAGACACTCTTTCTTCATTTATTAAATGGGAATAATGATAGGACCTACTGAAGAGGTTGCTGTGTGGGGGTTACATGTCATATTAAAGTTAAAGTATTCAAGCATGTAGCAAATGCTTTGCGAATAAATGAATGAATGAGATATGTAAAAATGTGTTATTATTTTTATTATTGACTTCCTTGTAAATTACTGAGATAAAAATAAGCAAAAAAAAGTTCCTAAATAAAATACATTCAGTGAAGAAAGGGACTGAAAATGTTAATGTTATTATTAGTATATATGTATTATTATTAAATAAGCCATGGACAGCAGAATATATTTCCTTCATATATTCATCTGCTTGTTCATTCTCTGCTGTGACAGTTTTTATTTTTTTAACATCTACTGTGTCACCCCCCCCCGGCTGGGAACAGGAAATACCAAGGTGAACCATACACAAAGCACTTGCTATTGTCATCACTACCCCACCTGAAGTCAAAAGTGAAAACAATGCTATTTTGCATGTGCACCAAGAGTCTCCTCAGCATCGCCCCTTTTACACATGTGCGCAAGCGTTACCACGGTCAGTTCCGAACATTTCCTGACCTCACAAAGAAACCCGTGCCTGCAGCTCTCATGTGCCCATCCCCTTCTCCCCTCGGCCCAGTCACCTACTGATCTACCTACCTTCTGTCTGTCGGTTTCCCTATTCTGGACATTCCATATAAGAGGAATCAGATAATATGTGACCTTTTGTGCCCGGCTTCTTTCGGTCTCCATAGTGTTGTCGAGCATCATCCACGTTGCCGCGTGTGTCCGTGCTGCGTCCTTCCCATGGGGCAGTGGTGTTTTCCTGTATGGACGGAGCACGTTTCATTTATCCATGTCTCAGCTGATGGGCACTCGAGTTGTTTCCGCTCTTGGTTATTATGAATATTGCTGCTATGATCATCCGTGCACAAATGTTTACGTAGATGTATGTTTTCAATTCTTTTGGCACATGTAGGCATGTTTTCAGTTCTGTCGCACTTGTGCTGAAGAACGGAACTGCCAGGCTCTGTATGCAATTGTTTTAGGGGCTGCCATATGGTTGGTTTTCCAGCAGCTGTGCCATTTTACATTCATACCAGTGGTATGTGAGGGTTTCAATTTCTCTACATCCTCGCCAAAACTTGTTATTTGCAGTTTTTTAGAGTGACTTCTCTTTCCTGCCCTGGATTCTGAGTGAAACAGTATCTAATTGAGGATAGAATGTCATACTCGCTCGATAAAGCTGTCTCCTCCACATAACACTCCTATATCTCCTTGACATAACAATCCTATGTTTACATTTCTGAAAGTTGTGACAGTTTATAAAGCATCTTCAGATACAGCACCTCATTTAGTCTTCCCCGTATCTGTGAGTCAGGAAGGGAGGTGCTCTCATTCCCATTTTACAGATGAGGAGACTGAGGCCCACGCAGGTTCTGTGAGTGTCCTACGCTCACACAGTAGGATCAGAAACGGAGGTTGTCTCATCCCCAGCCCCTCTCCCTCCCAAGGAGCCATTTGAAGCATTTTGTCCAATATACCAGTCAGGTCGACTGGTTGCTCTAAAATTATTTGGAAGAAATAAGAATCCAAGCTGCCGTTTTAGTACACCAGCTTCATCAGAAGTTTTAAATTACTTCTAACAATTTGGTAGAGAAAACCACGCTGAGCTTTTTTGTAGTGGCTTCCAGCAGTGAGGGAAGAGGTCACGCCACTGAGGCCTATGAGCAGGGGCTATTGTTTAGCATCTCAGGCCCCAGCTCGTCACAGGAAATCCACAGCAAGGTGAAGGTCGCGCTTGCCAAGTCTTTGAAAGCAGTTCCTCCTGCCCGAGAGTTCCTTACAGAAGCCGCAGTCCACCCAGACTTCCCGGGGCACTTTCTGCAGTGCAAAAAGAGAAAATATTTTTTGGGCCCACTGTGGCCCTGAGGTGGATGACCCATGGCAAAGGCGAGGACTCAAGTGATGCTCCAGCTTTAAAAACAAACCGAGTAAAAGTAGAAACGGCGTGAACCCTCCACAAGAGCTGGTTAGGAAAACATGGCCCGTGGATCAGAGGCAATCAAACCATCTGCTGCAAAATCCTATTTTAGAAAAATTTTCGATGGCCTGAAAAGTGTGTGTTGCATATGAGTAAGTGAAATAAGCAGGTTATATACAGAAGTAGGTCTTACCTGGGAAGAAATGTCCAAGGACACGTGACAATATCTAGAGACATTTTCAGTTGTTACACGTGGGTGTGCTACTGGCCTGCAGGGGCCCGGGAGGCACCGATGGGTGTTTTACAGTGCACACAGGGCAGCCCCTCACAACAAGTAATCCTTCAGTCCCAACGCTAGTGGTGCCAAGGTTGAGAAGTCCACCACACAATATACAACATAGGATTCTTGTTTTTGTTGTGTAAAAATGTTATATATGATCAACATGATGTTTTCTTTTGGGGTAAAGGAAAAGGTAAAAAAACCTTGGCTCCTCTGTAGTTTCCAGCCTCTTCAAACAAAAACTATGCATTGCTCTGCAATCAGTCAGAAAGTGAAATGAGATCAAACTCTGACAACACAAATAGGAAAACCCCTGTCGGTGGGAGAGTTGCTCACCTCCCGTTTCTCAGGCTCGGCCTGGTGCGGTCATGGGCCGCTGTGCTGCGGCCCCGAGTCAGCGGTCTCCCTCTGAGCCCTGGTGCCCTCGTCCGTGAAGCCGACTCTTCCAATTCGTGTTTTGTGTCTTCCCGCTATCATTTTCTCCTCTTCAAACTCCGTGATGCTTCTGCAGCGCAGAAGATGTGTTCTAGGAGCTGAGAGGCCCAGGCAGGCCCAAGCCTGTCTGCAGCCTCTGGAGCGGGGCTGCCGTGTGCACGGGGGAGCTGGTTGGGAGGCTCGGTTCCACATCTGGAAACCAGGGCTGATAATAATTAGTGGGTGAGGATTAATGACCTAATGTGGGCAAACACCTGTCACATAGTAGGCCCGCAACAAAGGTGTCTTATTTCCCTTAAGGCTATCGTACAATAGCTCAAACTAGTGCTTATTTTCAATAGCTTAATTCATGGACTCATTCTACAAATGTCCATTTGAATGCCTACTCTGTGCCAGGCACTGTTCTGGTTGCTGACAGGTCAGCAGTAAGAAAAGACAGTGTTTTATCTGTATCAGCGATCTATCACTGTGTAAAAAATTACTTCAAACGTAGCAGCCTAAAACAACAAATGTGTATCATTTCATAGTGTCCAAACGTCAGGAACTCAGCAACAGCTGAGCTGGGTGTTTCTGGTGCTCAGGATGTTTCATGATGACGAAGGAGGAAAGTCAGCCAGGGCTGCCATCTCATCTGATGGCTCAGCTGGGGGATCTGCTTCCCTGGATGGCTCCCTCGAGTAGCTAGTGGCAGGAGGCCTCCGTTACTCCCTACAAGGGCCACTCCACAGGGCTGCTTGAGCGTCCCCACTGCGTGGCAGCTGGCTTCCCCCAGAATGAGTGATCTGAGAGAGACCGAGGTGACCGAGGTGGAAGCCGCAGGGCCTTTGATGACCAGGTCTTGAAAGTCACACATCAGTTCCTGTTATTGTTTGTTAGAAGCCAGTTACTAAGTCTGGCCTACCACACTCAGGGGGAGGGACGGATTGGCTTCCATCTTTTAAAAGGAGGACAGTCAAAGAATGCGCAGAAATTATTTTAAAGCAACACATTGTCCTTAGGACATGACAGCCTGGTGGGCATTTTTGAAATAGAAGAACACTTTGAAAATGCAGCATATCACACAAGGAAAATAAAGAGAAAGTGGCCTCCACAATACTACCACCGAAGATACTCCAGTCAAGTTCATGACTCCCCCCAGCCTTCCTGAAAAACAGCGTGTACCCAGTAAAACGCACCCGCGTGGAGAGTGGAGTTGGACGAGTTTGGCGATGTGCGCAGGGTGTACCCACCACCACGGTGAAGGCAGGAACACCTCCTTCCCTGTCAGGGCGACCTGGCCTCCTTCCCAGTCCTCCCCGCTCATCTGCTGTCTGTCACAACTGGTGTGTTTTGCCCCTTCTAGAACTTGACCCAATTGAAACTGAATAGCATTCATTCTTTCAAGCATGGCTTCTCTTGTTCTGTCTGGTTTGGAGGTTTGTCTGGCTCGTCACGGGCCCCAGTTGCTCCTGGTTGGCTTTTGAAAACTGCTGAGGAGATTTGTACCATCAGGCTGTACCTCGATTTGCTTATCCATTTGCCTATTGACCCTCTCCCTTAATGATTATTTTCTATGATTTCTCTGTATTTCTATGTCCCTCTATCAGTTTGTAACAACAGGTGTTTTGTTACAGACAAGGCCCACTCCCTTTTTTCCCACTCAGCCATCATGTCCTAGGTTTGGGTGGGACGGCACAGTTCAAGTGCACCTCTTCTGCCTGGTCTATGCTTCTTGAGATCTTAAGGACTAAAAATATACGAGTGTATTTCTCTTATTTCTCTTCTCTCAGATGAGGGAGATGTGTGTGTCGGGTCGGGGGAGTGCTGTGGTGTTTCAGGGATTTATTTTTCTGTGGGATGAATAGGTAGGTCACTACCTGATAGAAGTTGCCATATGTTGGCAGCGCCGAAGGAGGCATTCTCTCTGGGGGAAGGAAATGTGGTTTTCAGGGTGTGGTTGGTTGGATTCTGGGCTGTGATTGTGTGCTACCTAGCTTCCCCTGTGTTGACCTCAGAAATGGCCACCCTGAATGTCTCCTTTAGGACAGTTGTCACAGTCCATAATGTCTCACTGGTGTGTTTCTTTGCCTCTTGACTTGCAGCCTGGCCTGCTGCCCCAGCCCTGGAGGCCACAAGCGTTAGCTGCTAACAGCTCTCAGCCGAACTTTCTCTGCAGAAGTGCTGGTGGCTGAATGGGAACTCCCTTGACTGAAAGCTATGCACCTGCCAACCCCCAAGACCTTGGCCAGTGACTGACTCAAAGTCGATGCAACTCTGTGATGCAGCTCACATCTCCAGGGCTCCCCCTGAGACCACCTCTTCTCTCATCCCCTCCCCCATCCCCCCTCCGCTGTCACAGGATTCCTGGAAAGTCTTCCTAAAGTACCTGGTTGATTGTACCCAACCCCCAACATTTCCTACTACATGTTGCTGAAAAAGTCTTTTAAATATCCTGAGTCCCCAGGGAATCTTAGCAGGAAAATGAGCAAAAATGGATTCTGAGAATGGTGTGAGGGTCAAAAGGGGTGACGTCTCAGAACTGAGATGACAACCGTATCTGAGCAGAAGAATATACGGGAACGGGTGGACAGTGCTTCCCTGTTGGTCAGGGCATTGCTAGTGATTTCCACTTTCTTATTTTTGCTCATGTGCATTTCTAATATTCATTCACTTAAGTTGTTTTATTTGTATACTAGTTTTTAAATGGCCTCATATTTATTAATGAACCCATTTACTACTGAAGGGAAAATATCAAGAGAAAAGTCATCCAATTTCCAATAAAACACCAAACTGTTCCAAGAGCGATGGTCTTTTCAGTGATTTCAAGAGGCAGACAATGAATAGAGCGTAAATACGGAGACGTCTCTGATGTGTCCTACCTTATTGACCCAGTTTGGTTCTTCTCCAGTGTCTCTCCTCTTGGAGTTGTACCTGATTTTATTACCAGTTTCCCCCCAAATGCTTTGGGGAATGGGCCAATTCTGCTTTTATTTCTTGGCCAGGAACCTCTTGATCCCGAAAGTCTTGTGAGAAGACATGGCAAAGAAGAACGGACCTCATGGACCACAATGGCACAGAAAAAGCTATTTGTATACTATTTTTAATGCATCTAATCCACCAAGAGAAAAGCAGATCAGAAAAAGTAAATGAGAGTGACACTGTGAGAGGGAGAGCCATTAATCAGGTCCTAGTAAATTAGGTATAATTTATAAATGGCACACAATTTTTAAAAATTCTGATTCATCAGTCAAGCCTAGTGTATAAAACAAGCAATAAATGATTTGCATATTCAGCAACAATATGTAGGCCTCCACACGGGAGATCTGAGCTCATCAGTGTGTCAGAAACTGTGGCTAAGAATGTTGGATGGACAGAGAAGACCCTTTAGGAAGAGAAGGCAGGAAGAAGAGGCGGGCTGGTCTTGATCCAAATTGGGAATATTGATATTAATAATAACAGCAGCTAGAATTTTTCTGAGCTTTTACTTTATGCTGGCCATGGTTCTTACACACTTTTCATGTATTAGCTGCTTTAATCCAGTAGCAGTCCTCTGAAGTGGACACTCTTATTATCCCATTTTACAGAGGGGAAAACTCAGACTCAGAGAGAGTCAAGGAGTCACATGGTGAGTGGTAGATACACGGCTGGGACCCAGGCTACCTGGATCCTCAGCCTGTGCTCTTGGTCACACTGGGATGCCGCATTGCCCAGGGAGGAAACCCTAGATCTGCTGCTGGGGAGCATGCGCAGCTCCCTGGGTCCCAAACTGGGTACAAGCTTAATGAGCTCTGGACTCCAGGGAACTTGCATTCAGAATTCTTGGAAATGTATACAATTTGCTGCCTTCTTTCCAAGCTATAAAAGTTCAGCTAATGGAAAGGGTGGAGTCAAAGAATAAAAAACCCCAGCACCCTGAGGGAAACTGACTAGCCTTGCTCTCTTGCCTTCCTGACAGAGGTTCCTGGAGTTTGTAACATGTCATCTGGGTGTCAAACAGCACACGGCAGACCCCAAGGGCTTCGGCCAAATTGAGCAGTCCTGGAAGGAAGTCAATGGAGGGAAGAAAAGGTGGGAAAGTGAAAGCCCACAGGTGTCATATGCAGATCAGTGAGAATCACCTGGGAGGAATCAGGATGCTTGATTGAGAGCCTACCAAATGCTGGGGTTTCTGTTAAGCACTTAATAGATATAATTTTCCCTGATCTGTCCACAAACTGAATTAGGTCAGAAACATCATCTTCACATCCCCATGGTACTGAAGCTGAAGGAATCAAAGCTCAGAGAAGCTGAGTAACTGAAGGTCACACAGCTGGTGCATCAGTCAGCATGGTTGAAGTTCTGCTGTAATAACAAATAGTCCTGAAATCTCAATGGCTTAAAAAGACAAAGGTTTAATTATGCTCATGCCATATACTCACTATGAGATGCTGGGTCACTGAGATCACTCAGGGACCCAGGCTGATGGAGCAGTCTCCGTCTGGGACTCCGCTGGTAGCTGAGACAGAGAGAGCGAGAGAATCGTCAGGGGTCTCATGCCACAAATCAAATACTGTTGCATTCATTACTCATTGTCCAGAACTGGTTTTGTGGTCTAGGAAACGCAATCCTGTCATGTGCTTAGAAGCTCAGAAGGAAGCATTGGGGAGATCGGCAAATGTTTTCATGTAGCACCAGTAACTAGCACTGTTAGTTAAGAGGTGGGACCAAAATCTGCACCCATCTCTGCTGAACTCCAGGTCACTGTGTACCTTCTGTATAAGCGGGCTCCCAGAAGTCAGTGCCATGGTCTCCATGGGGCCTCTTGCAGTCCCTTCTGCCATGAATATACCAAACCATCCTGTGCTTCTCTAAGGAGCAATCACGTCTAGGTGGGTAGGTGAGTCCAAGCACGACCCCACGGGCTACAGCTCTGAATAAAGCTTATCTTGCTTGCCATTATAACGAGCCATTTGATGCACAGCCAACTTCTTCCTCAGATAAAAACAAAATCCTTTCAGGGTGAGAAGGACTGTTCCACAGCGAGTATATTTCTGATTCAGCTCATGAATTAATTAGTGAGGTTCAGGCTCAGCTGCTACGACAAGGAAACGCCTCAGGACAGGGGCTCACATGAGTGGGGTCCTGGTTCTCCCCAAGGGATGGGCAGATCAGGGTGGCTTGCTGCACTCCACAGGGTCCCACAGGGATCCAGGTTCCTTCAGTCTTCCTCCTGCTGTCATCTCCTGGGGTGATGCTCTTGCCCACATGACAGAAGCTGACCCACCAGCACCATGTCCGTGCTCCACCAGGGCAGGAAATTCCTCTACGGAAGTGACATGGAATTGCATACCTCCTTGGTGACAGCAGGGTCACGTGACCACACCCAACTGAAGGGGAGGTGGGGAAGTTGAATCTCTAGCTTGGTGGTCCTGTGTCCTACTGAAACTCCAGGACGGGCTTCTATTACTAATAGGAAGAAAGGATGAGCCCTGCCTCCTCCTTATTGCCTCCACCCAATCCTCTTATTGAACCTCTCTGGTACTGATTTCTCATTAGCCCAGTTTCCATCCCAGCTTACTGCTGGGTGAGACATCTCCCAACCACCTGTGATACCTTCCATGGGCGTATTAATCAGCTCGGGCTGCCATAACAAAACATCACAGCCTGGGTGGCTTCAGCAACTGTAGGACATTTATGTCCTGCAGTTTTAGAGGCTGGAAGTCCGAGTTCAGGATGCCAGCAGGGTTGGCTGCTGGTGAGAATTCTCTCCCTGGCTGTAGGCAGCCACCTTCTCCCTGTGTTCCTCATGGGCAGAGAACACAATCTGTCCCTCTTCCTCTTATAAAGCCACTAATCCCATCATGAGGTCCCCATCCTCACAGCCTTATCTAATCCTAATGGTCTCCCCAAAGTCCCACGTCCAAACACCATCCCAGTGGGGGACCAGGGCTTCAACGTATTAATTTGGGGCAGGGACACACACAATTCAGTCCATAGCAATGAGACTCTATGAATCTCCTGATGTCTAAACCCCATCCAGCCCCAGTGCCCACTGAGCCTCAGCTATGCCGGGATCTTACAAATGCACCATATGACTCCATTGTTCCTTAGAGTTTACAGTTGGTATTTACATGATTGATTACATGGTCAGGGGAGAGGAATGAAAGCCAGCAGCCCCGAGACCAAATTCCACGCAGGTTGATGAATAAACCTCTTTTTTAAGCCCAGACCCGAGGAGCTGATGTATAGGAATGCAAATTTGTTATAAGCCAATGACCATCTCCTTGGCAGTTCCAAATATCTCGAGGGCTTCCCAGCCCTTTCCAATACCCCACTGCCAAATCAAACACACACATCCAGTTGGTGACTGTGCACCCAGACATTCAAGGGTACAAAAATAGAAGAGAACCCAACCACGCTGCTCTCCCAGGCAGCCAGAGCCCAGGGGTTGATGGAGAAGCCCTGGGCGATGTGAAATAGTATTCATGGGCTCAACCTCCCACAAAACTTGCAGACCTATTTCGGGGGATAAATGACTGCTCAGAAAGTTTCCCACCTCTTTGTATAAATGCGATTTCACACTCTACTCAAAAGCCCCAGGACCTTGCAACAACAAAAAAGGGCGTTCACATGGGCTTCCCCAGTGAACAGCTCCTTGTGTCTTGCCATTGGGAAGCTTGGAAAAATTACTTTTCTGGTCTTTTCAGGAGCTCTTCTGACCAGGTTGGTCTCCCAGAACTGAGCTGAGCACACACCCTTCCAGCCAAATGGCCAATTCACTGCACCACCCAGCCAAGCTCAAATGCTGCCTCCTCCTGGAAGCCCTCTGAGACCACCATTCAACCTCATTCTCATTTCTTGTCAGTGTCGTGCGTCATCCTTGCTGTCCCATCCACCCAGACTGCTTGACCAGTGCTCTCCGAACACTTGGGTGGGTAGCATGTGCAGACTCACATAACAATTGTTAAGTCCAGGCTTATCTCATCATTAGCTACGCTACCAAATTAAAGGTACGTACACTCTCTCTGTGCCTCAGTTTCCCCATTGCTGAGAGGGTCGCCAGGTGGGTGAGGCACTGAGACCATGCCCAGCCCTGAGCTAGGGGTGTGTGCCAGCTTGCAGTTATGCTGTGGCTCCTGCTCAGGCTCCCTCCATCCTGGGGCTGAGGACCGTGCCAGAGAAGATGGTGGAGGGTGAGGTAGGAAGGGCATGGGGATTGGGGTTTGGGACTCATGGGGGTTCAGCGTCCAGGTGAAGGACTGAGGCTATTGTCCAGGGAACTGGCCAGGGATTTGGACTGGGGAGCGACACACTCAGAACCACAGTGAGGAAGGTAGATGGAGGGCCGTAGTGAGGATGGGGCACAGCACTAAATGCAGAGTGCCAGGCCCTGCCCTGCCCAGAGTCACTGCTTCTTGCCCTCAAGCTCACCACGCCTGATGCTGAGCAGACCCTCCTCGCCCGTCTGCTCTGTGGATGGGAGCAGCAGCCCTGTGCTCTGAGTGCCCAGGGAGGAACGTGGCTGGCCACCGGCCAGAAGCAATGCCAGGCTCCTTCTAGAGCATTCCTTGGCAGAGCGAGGGCTGCGCCGTCCCTCGTGCACATAAGACAGAACCCTGACATTTGCTAGGCACGCACCCAAGAACTTGAGGAGTCTCTGAACTTGGGAGTGAACTTGGGAGTGCCACCATTTCCAAGACCTGAAGCTCGGGGAGGTCCAGGGGAGGAAAGACGAGGCAGCGGGCCTGGCTGCTCAGCCTGGATGAGGCTGTGGGGCCTGGAGCGGGTCACCGATGCCCTCTGGGCGCCTTCATTTCAGTCTGGTCCCCCTGGAAGCAGACCCTGCAACATGGATTTGGGTGTGGAGTTCACTGGCGAGCCAGCCGCAGGCAGCACACTCACAGAGCCGGAGGCCGGCCTGGGGGGAAGGAGCCCTGCTAAGTGCACTGCTAAGCTGGTGACCAACACGGGCCACTGGAGCTTAGCCCCACTGGGAACTGTAGAAGCCAAAGGCAAGCATGGACCTCAGAGGCATCCAGCATGGTGGCAAGGGGGCTGGGGCACTTACATTCTCGTTTCCACAATCATCGGTGTGGTGTCTCTGCAGGACGCTCACTCCTCAGTTCTCTGGCCAGCTCAGGGTGTTAATAACCTCAAGTCACATGGGCAGTTGCTGGCTCTGGGGCTTGGGTCAGGGGGCACCAAAGGGTCAGGGCAAGGGCTAAAAACAGGGCACCAAAAGTATCTGCCACAAACAGATGAAATAGGGTCCGTCTCAGGACGAGTGAGAGAATACACGAGGTAACAGAGGTTCATGTTGAGTGTTAGCAGAAAGCTCAGCCCTGAGTGAAAACTCAATAGATGGTAGTTTTTCCTCATTTTAAGACTTTGGAGCATGTCAGGTGGGTGACTTTCCCTTCGTTGAAAGGTGGGGGGAGGAAGCAGGGTGTTTATTCCCCCATGGCACCCCCTGGCAGGTCAGCAGGTCTTCTGACGGGTGGCCATCTGCACACGTCCTGCTCTTGGTCTGGAGAAGCCCTGCCCTCCCCTCTTGGGGCCAGGCTCTGTGCCATCTGTGATTTTCCAGACACACTCTGGAGAGAGTGTCCTTTAATTAAGCTCCCCACAACTGTCCCCTGCCAGGCCCCTGACTGACCACTAGCTCTGCTATGCATGTAGCGAGCATTTGTCATTTCTTTGGCCACCCAGCACCCTCCCTGGGTTTGGGGAACCTCTCCCCTTTCAAGCTGTGGAGGGAACAGGCAGATCTTAGGGAAGAAGTGGGAATCCCAGGCGGTCACCATCCCAGCCCCCCTGCACCCGGGGTGGGGGCACGTGGCCTGTGCTCCTGCAGTCAGACACGTCTGCACTGGACATTGAGTCGGGAGCTTTGTCGTCACTGGTTCTCTCTGATGGGGTGGCTGGGGACAGGTGGGCACTGGGCCTCGCTGCCCAGATGCCCCTGAGAAAGAGGACTTCCCCCTCTCCACTCCCCAGGCTCTCAGAGGGCATCCAGCCGATAAACTTTCTTTGGGGATGGCCGTAGCAGAAGAAGCACACCTCGCCCTAGGTCATGTCCTGTTTGGGGTGGTGGCTGCATCCACTGACTGACTTCACAGGGGTGTAAGACCCAGCCCCTCACCCTGACCTGGGACAGCTCTGAGAGGCCAGCCCAGCTCCCAGGTCCCCATGGGGGTGGCTAAGTCCTTTGCTGGGACTGTCTCATAGCTCAGCTCTCCCCCTGCCCAATTTGGCTTTTCTCTCCTTGCTCCAAAGACCTCTCCCTGGTCATCAGCCCTCCAGCTCAGCCCTGTCTCAGAGTCTGCTCCCTGGGGTCCCCAGCTTGGGCAGCCTTGGGGGCGTTGGCAGCAGCAACAGCAGACAAGGCTCCGTGGCCGAGTGCCGCTGCAGATTTTATTAGTTCTGTCTGCGGAACTTCTGAGCTTGATTCTCCAGCCCTCCTGGCAATAATCCGCTACAGCAGGGTCTTCTAAGGGACTCCTTTTCTCTTTGTATTAGCTAGAGGTGGGTTCTGTTGCTTTCAACTAACTTTGACTAGCAGTAATATTCTCAAACATTAACCCATCTACAGCAGGATTTTCATAGATGCCCATACATGGGTTTTAGGGAAATAGATAATCCTCCCACAATAGAAACTGGATCAAGTATGCATAATATTATCCATATGTAAATTATGTGCATAATTTCTGGATAAGGGTGCAGAAGTTCTGATTAGATTCCCAAAGGGCGTTTGGATTACTGCTGACTGACCATCTGCGAAAGTGCCCCTTGGTCCCTCCCATGGCCCGTGCAGGGCGCTCTGTTCCACTCAAGGAGGAGGGTTCTGTGCAGCCACATGCTGATTAACTATGGGGATATGTTGTGGGAAAGGCATTGTTAGGCGATTTCGTTGTCGTGCGAATGTCAGAGTGCACTTACACAACCTTGGATGGTGTAGCCAACTCCCCTCCCAGGCTCTGTGGTACGTTGCTTGTGACTCCCAGGCTGCAAGCCTGCACCGCACGGCGCTGCACAGAACAACATGAGATTATATCCAGCAGAAGAGAAAATGATGCACTCCAGAGAAGTGGTGAACACGGGATGTGTGAGGCTGCTGCCAGCATAGCACGGCATGCTTTACAGCAAAGCTTTTTTTAAATAAGTAGAGTGTACTCTTAATGATGACCAAAGTATAGTATAGTAAATAATAAACCAGTAAGTTGTTTATTACTATTATCAATGTATGTAATTGTACATGCTCTACTTTTGTACAACTGCCAGCACAGTAGGTGTGTGTACACCAGCATCACCACAAACACGTGGGTGATGCACTGTGCTACAATGTTTCAACTCTATGACATCACTAGTCAATAAGAATTTTTCGGGTTCATTACAGTCTTATGAGACCACTGTTGTATATTCGCCTGTCATTGACAGAATTGTGTCATTCAGCAGGTGACTGCACCTTAGATATGCTGTATGGGCGCGATCAAGTTTCCTGAGTTCCCTGTTCACGGAGGAGTCTCATGAAGGTGGGCTCCTCCTAGGCAGTTGCTCAGGGTCCCAGGCTCTTTCCACCTTGTGGCTCTGCCCTTCCCGAGGATGCTGGGTCCTCTGCACTCAGCACGCAGATAGGAAAGGAAACAGGGTTAGACACACACTTCTTTAGCTCCTGGGCCCTTACGTTCCTTCTGCTCACTGTCTGATGATGAAAACTGGTCTCGAGTCACATAGTCCCACCTCTTTGCCTGGTGGGCTGGCAAGTGCAGCTCCTGGCTGGGTAGCCACTTCCCAGCAGCGACTCTGACACAGCACGTTGGTGGACAATGAGCCTCCTCCACCCCACTTGGGTTGATAATAACAGAGCAAGAGCCCCTGGAAAGGGATCTATTTTGACACGATACCCCTAGCACAAGGCACTATTTATTGAGCAGGGGCTCAATATAGCTTCGTTGAACGACTAAGCGAAGGTATAAAGGAATGAATGAAAAAAAAACCCATCAGACTCTGTTAAGTCCAGGGAGTATTTCCAGGTTGTTCTGGCTTGTTTCGGAAAGCATTCTCAGTACGGGTCTTCAGCCGAAAAGGAAAAAGAATTGGCTGGATGAAGAAGCCATTTTTCTCCGAGACAGTGGAAGGAAGCGTTTTGACTGCTGTCCAGGATGTCCGGAGCTGGGCGGATGGATTCCTCTCCCCGGCCAGGCCTCCTTCCCAGCGCGGTGTGTTTATGTGGACGAGGCCTGTTCCTGCTGCAGGACAGGTGTTCTGAGCGCAGCCGACGTGACCCGGTCGGCGACCCGGGTCCTGCACTGGCTCGGCTGCCTGGAAATGGATGGCTTCTCTCGTGTGCGTGTGTGTGTTTCTGGTGGGAACTGGGCGTTTCCCAGCAAAAGGTAACAGGGCCTGTGGAAGGGAATATGATTTCCTGAGAAGCCCTGGATTTCCCCCCATATCAGTCATTGCAGAATGTATGTTATTTTAACTCTTGGACTCAGACCTGGGTTTCAGAGGACTCCAGGCAGAGGGAGAGTCTGCGGTAGGGACACATGGCTGGCGACTCGGGGACGGGCAGCCCTCTTTTCTCCTCTCGGAGATGATGTGACGCTCCCCGGGGGCACCAACAAGCCTTTTCCAGGTCCGCAACTCGGTGACCTTTCGGAAGCGGTACCCAAGCCCTTGGTCTCTCGTCGGTGGGACTGCTGTGGGGGAGAGGGAGGCAGCGCTCCGGTGGTACCTGGCTCACAACCAGTACAGGTTGGGGGGTCTTGTGTAGCCGTGAACCCGCATTCCGTGCAGGGCACAGGTGGGGCCTGTGCACGGAGGGAGGCACACGACTCAGCTGTGAAGGGTAGGGAGACACGTGCTGCACAAGCTCAGAGGAAGTGGAGACACATCTTCATTGAAGGGGTGGATGCCCACGGATTTGGGGGTTCTTCCAGATGAGAACAAGGGTGGCCCCTACATTAGGGCCAGTGAGAATAAGGGCCTGGAGTCTAGAACAGACAAGTGTCTTCATAGAGCTGGAACTGTCCCCCTCCGCCCTCCACCCTCGAGGCAGCCTTCCACATCTGGCCAAGTTGCTGCTGGTTGTCTCAGTGGGAGGCCCCAGGCAGCAGCTCAGTGGTGGTGGTGCAGGCCAGGAAATGGCAGTGAACTTGAGGGTCTCCCCTTATCTATGGGAGAAAGCTGGAAAGATCCAAGGGAAGGCGAAAGGCAGTAGTGGAAGCCAGAGGGCTAGTGGGGGTGACCCCACCTCAGCCAGATAACTACCAGCTGTGGAAGCAGCTGAGTGTAGTCCGGCTGCGGCCCTCACTCCAGCCAGGACCTCCGGTCCTGTGAGTCCCCTTCCACAGGTGGGGGCTCTGGGGAGCAATGAGAACATGTTCCCCTGAGTAGCTGTGCATAGAACAGTCACGGAGGGTGGACCCGGCTGCTGAGGCCAGCTGAGCCCCTCCCCCGGACTTCTTGGTGTCTGGGAAAATCCTGTTGACAACTGGCCGGGGAGGCCGGTGAGACAGGGGAGGTGGGTCAGGTGCAAGAGTGAGGGCGCTGGGGCCAGACGGCCTGAGTTCAGACCCCACTCTGTCATCTCCGAGCAGCACGTTATTGAGCTAGTCCCTTCCAGGCCTCATCTGCAGCACCGGGAAAAAGTAACAGTGCCTCCCTGATGGCGTTAGGCAGGTTACACAAAAGACATGACTGTCAGGCTCACCTGGGCCACGTGTTGAGCTGTTATCTCTGAAGAGCTAACACTTTGGGACCCCCAGTCTTCCATGTCAGGTGCTCCTGCCCTCCTTTTCCCTTCGCCGTCCGCTCTTCTCTGTTTTATTTCCTCCTCTTGTCCCCTTTCCCCTCCAGCGTTGTTTCCTTTCACCCCAATCTCAAGAGCTTGCTGTTTAAACTTTTCCTCTCGGAGGCCCTAGTGACTGCATGAAGGGTTCCTGCCATCCTTGTGCCTCGGTCGGAGGAGGGAGGAGGAGGGCTCAGGGCTCCGCCGGCCTCAGCTGCCCGGTTCACCGTCTGCGCCTGATTCATGAGCAGCTCAGTTCCTGAGGCCCAGATCCAAAGCCCCATCCTCCAGGAAATCCTCCCAAACTCCTTCAGGCAGGCCGGTGGCTGCCCCTCTGCTCCCCTACAAGACTGGACGTTGGGGTGAAATGCTGACCCCTGAGATTCTGTCCCAGTCACCCTCCTGCATTATCTCACCTGAGGCCATTGCCACCTGTCTCTGCCTGGTGAAACCTCAGGTTCAGCGTGGGGCTGCTCACTCCGGCTCTCTCTGGGACCTGCACCAGTGGAAGACTAGAGGCTAGATGAAAAGAACCAGATAAATATTAAGGGGGAAGCGAACCATGAGCACAGCAAAGGTAACAGGATGGGGTGCGGGGAGGGGAGCAGGTCTCCGGCTTCTGCCGCCCCGCTGCCCCGCTGCCCCGCCACCCCGCCCCGTTGCCCCGCCCCGTTTCAGACCACGCCTTCTTTGCGAGTCAGTACTTGGGTCCCAGCACTTTTTTCTCTCCTGGTTTTCCCTTGATGTGCTTTTCCTTGTCGCTCTGTTCCTTATTTTTATAGGAAAGATCTTCGGATACAACTTGAGCACATAGGACATGCAGGCTAAGTGGGTTGCACACTAACCCCCACGTACTCCAGCGCTGCCTGTGGCTGAGTTGCCCCGTGAAACAGCCCACTGGGAAGCGCTGTGTGGCCGTAGAGTGGCCCAGAAAAAGGGGCTGTAACTTTCACTTCGGGGCTCAGCGGACGGTTCTGTAAAGGGACAGAGAGTCAACATATCCGGGTTTGCGGGCACAGGGTCTCCTCGCTCACAACTACCAAACCACTGTGTTGCTGAAGCAGCCAGAGACAGCTCCCAAATGAATGAGGGGGACTGTGTTCCAATAAAGCTTTATTTACAAAAACAAATCCGTGGGCCGGATTTGACTGTAGTTCGCTGGCCCTGGGGGACATGTGCCTTTTCAAGTCTATCACACGGGTGTCAATTCATCCCCCACAGCGGCACATCTCATACATATTTTTCTCCAATTTCTACTTCGCTCCAATTTTTCTCACAGGGGCCCCAGCCAACAAGGCTCCTTGTCCCCAGCTTCCTTCCACCTGTTCCTCGACCTGTTCAGTGTCAGTCAGGCTGGCCTCTCTGTCTGTCTGTCTCCCCTCTCCCTGTCTCTCCCTCTCGTACACACATAGGATTTGGGAGTGACGACGGCAAAAGAGAGGGAAGTGAAGTGGTTCATACGTAGCATTCGCACAATTTATTAACTCATTTACTGCCCTCAACTGTCTTGTGACTCGGGATGGTGATGCTACTTTATAAAACAGTAACCAAAGGCTCTGCAGCTTCAGCCCCTTGTTGCAAGCCAGGCTGTGCCTAAAGGGCGAGGCCGGAATCGAAGCCCAGTCTGCGCAGCCCCTAAGCTCCCGGTTCTGCCATGCCTCCGCCCAGAAGCCTGGTCTCAGAGCACCGACCCCCTGCCCCTGAGGCCTGCCTCCCCCTGGCACTCAGCGCCATGTCCTTGCAGGGTTTGCAACTGGGGCTGAAGAATGAGTATTGATGGCAGTGAAGGCCCAATATTTCCTGGGACTCCCCAGTATTGTCTCACATGGGACCCCTTCCACCCACCAGCAAACGGGCAGCTGGAGCTGAGGAGCTGCGGCCGGCTGAAAGGAGGAGGTTGTAAGAGCACAGGACTGAACAGCCACTCAGCATGTCTTAGGTCCTTGGCAAAGTGCTGTGTGCTGAGGATACCCACTGCTTTGCATTCGTGCTTGCTGAGTGCTCGTGCTGTGGGGTGGCACTGTCACTCTGCCCTAGGGACAATGGCTGAGGCTCAGAGTTGCTAAGTAATCTTCTCGATGTAGTAGTAGAGCATGGTCCAGCCCTTACCCAGGCCTCACCACACACGCTGCCTTTAATCACCGAATAGTGACCCCCTCCCATTCTTATGCTTCCTGGACACGTGACCTTATTTGCACATAAGGTCACTGAAGATGTGATCAGGTGAGATGAGGTCACATTGGAGTATGTGGGCTCTTAACCCCCTATGACCGGTGTCCTTATAAGATGAGGGGAAGAGACACAGAACAGACGCACAGAGGGAAGATGGCCAAGTGAGGACACAGCGGAGACTGGAGTGGTGTGTCTACAAGCCAAGAAACACCCCGGATTGCCAGACGCTCAGAGGAAGGCAGGGAATAAATTCTCCCCTTGAACCTTCGGAGGGAGCCCAGCCCCACCGACACCTCGATGTCAGACTTCTGACCTTCAAGCCTGAGAGAAAATACATCTCCCTTGTCTTAAGTACTCGGTTTATGGTACTTTATTATGATCGCCGGAAGTAATGCATCCAGTTACACAGCCCTGTCATGCTGGAACCGGGCAGTTCCAGATCTGGTCCACAGCTAGTGGAGCCTCCAGCGGGGACCTGTGGCAGCTCGGCCTCCAGAGCTGGAATTTTGAAGGCTCTGGCTGAGGTCAAGGAGACAGGAAGAGCCCGGAAGGGTGGCCCGAGAGCTAATGGGAGTGGGTTCTTCCCAAAATATCGGCAGGCCTCCATTTCCTGAACACTCTGCACACTCGCTGTCACCTGGGACTGAGGTTTTGTCCAGAATCAGCACAGGACTGCTCTCAAGACCCCACAGGATTGGTCAAGATGGACGATGCGGCCAAAGCTCTTTGTCCCCTGCTGTGTCATGTGGGCCTGGCTTGGATCAGGGTGGGAGGGAGCCACAGGAGGGGGTCTTCATCTCTCCGGGCATGTCCCATGGTTGGTCATGAGACTGAAAGAGGGACAAAGGGAATAGGGAAGAAAGACAGAAGTTGCAGGGGGAGATAGAGATGGAAGAAAGAGACAGAGAGATGAGAGAAGGACAGAGATTGGGGGTGGGAGAGAAAGACAGAGACAGAGAGAAGTGGGGAAATGGGGTGGGGAAAGAGAGGGAAATAGAGATATAGAAAGATAGGTAGGTAGGTAGGTAGGTAGGTAGGCAGGTAGGTAGATAGGAGAGGGAGAGAGATGGAGACAAAGAGTCGGAGAGATGGGAGAGGGAGAGATGGGGAGGGTGCAGAGAGAGAGAGAAACAGGTAGGAGAAAATCACAGGGAAAGATAAGTGGGGGATTCAAAGATTCATCAAGAGGTCTGGACAGATGGACAGACACCAGACAAGTAACAGATGTTGACAAGAAGACAGAGGGAGGAAGACAGACAGAAACAAAGAGTAAGAGATAGGGAAAGGGACAGAGAGAGGACAGGGAGAAACAGAAAATAGATACAGACAGAGAGGGAGACAAGAGCTGGAGGACCAGAGGGGAATCCAAGGCACAGGAGGGAGGGGAGCGGGGAGCCGCAGGCGCGCTCCCTTGCAGACCTGCTGTGGTCCAGCTGTACCGCTGCATCCTCCACCCCTCAGAGCATCCCTGCCCTGCCGCACCGCGTCCACTGCAGAAAGTGCCTGCAGACCAGACCTGGGAGTGCTGCGTGGGGGTGGGGACAACCCCTGGGACAAGGACACACTCTAAGCCCCAGCCCCTAGAAATATGGGTTCCGTGTCTCCCCAGTGGGGCGAGGGGAACTCCTCTACCTGACAGAAGGACATGGTTAGCAAGCCACGGGCCTCAGCACTGTTTTAATTAGGCATTTAACTGGAAGGGGACAAGGTCTTCATACTTCCCCCCAGATGCAGCTGCCAGTTTTATCGGGATCCCCAGCAGGATGACGCTGTAAAGACACGGACTTGAATTAAAGAGGATGAGGGAGGGGCATGTCGGAATTGCTGGTTCCCCCACCCCAGGTTTCATGGGATTGCCAGCTTGAGGGGCTTCCATGAAGCAGAGTGGGCCTTACATTAAGCAGAATGTAACCCTTTAGGAGCTTCCCCAATTACTTCTCTGACAGGTGGGGACCTGGAGGGAGTGAGTCACTAGGTCACTGCAGCCTTCACTGCTTGCAAATGTCAGGAAGCCCAACTCGACTTGGCTGAGTTGAAAAATAGAATATTGGCTCTGTTACCTGAGAGGCAGTTCAGCTTCAGGTCCAGCTAGATCCAGATACTTCGATGTGATCAGCAAGCTGTCCCTCTCTCCTTTGCTCATCTCTGCTTTCCTCTGGGAGAAGCTCACCCTCACACAGTCCGTCTTGAGTGGCAGCAAAGATGATGACCAGCAGCTTCAGTCCTCCTGCCAGCTCAGCAATCCCCCAAGCTCCTCCCCTGCCACCCATGTCCCAAGTTTGATCCTCTTTGGAGTGGCTTGAGAGGGCAAGTGTCTTCAGGAAGCCATGCCGTGGCAGCAGATAGATAATTTAAACATCACCAGATACAGGGGCCATCAGAGCCCTAGGACTCGAGAGAAGGATGGGGCAAGGATGCTGGGGCAGCTCCGGTGTCTGCCAGGCAGACAGTGCTGATGCTGGGCGCTGAGCAAGGTGAGGGAGGGAGGGAGGCAGGGAGTGTGTGATGACAAGGGTGGGGCAAGCAGGCAGCGGGTACTGAGCACTCCCAGAGTGACTGGCCCTGAGCCACCCGCTCCACAAGAGCAAACACACATTTAACCCTCACCATGCCTTGGGCTATGGGCGCCCTTCCAGCTCTGTGGAGAAAGTCAAGACTCAGGGAGGTCACCCAGAAGGTAGGTGTCAGTGGGTAATGACCCCTGAGTCCAACTTCACCCAGTGTGCTGGGGTCTTCCATCCACACTAGTCTTTTGGTGTAGATTCTGGGACTGAGGCTGAGAGAAGCTCAATCCCAGAGGGGCTTGTCAGGCTTATGCTGCGGTTTTCTCTCCCCTTCTCGCTCACCTTCTCCTCCCCTCAGTCCAGATCTTCCAGAACTCTCACTGCTCTTCCTGCTGAGGCTCTCAGCTTCTCCCCCCAGGACCATTCTGTTGGCTGGCTGAGGGTAGGGGAGACCACCCCCCCCACCACCATTACACACTTATCATGAGTTACAATAGTTTCAACAACCATTAATGTCCTTGTCTACTAATTCTACACGTGTGTTATTTCTGGTTAGTTTTGATGAGTTGACTTTTTCTTCTCATTATGGCTTATATTTTCCTGATTCTTTGCATCCTGGGAAGTTTTTAATTGGATGCCAGATATGGTGATTCTTCCCTTGTTGAGTGCCAGATATTGTTTGTATTTCCGTACATACTCTTGAACTTTATTCTGGGACCCAGGGAAGCTACCTGGAAGTAGCTTGATCCATTTAATTTGTGTAGGATCAAAAAGGGACCATTTGTAATAATCATTTGATCATCTGGGAGGTATACTACCTGGGCTAAAATCCCCTTCCTTCCTTCCTTCCTTCCTTCCTTTCTTCTTTCCTTTCCCTTCCTTCCTTCCTTCTCTTTCTTTCTTTCTTTCTTTCTTTCTTTCTTTCTTTCTTTCTTTCTTTCTTTCTTTCTTTTTCTTTCTCTCCTTTTTAAAAAATGAATAAGCAAGTAGGCAATCGACTTGTGTTGAATTCTCCTCTGCATGTGATTCTGAGCTGAGGTATTGCCAGGTCAAGAAGGTGGCCTGATAGTATCTTCTGAGAACTCACTGAGCTCATGATCTGGGGGTAACTTCTTTTATGGTCACCCAGCAAACCAGATCATAGCCGTCTTTCCCCTACATGCGATGGGCATGATGCCACAGTAGTTTTCCTCACTGTTCCGGAACTAGCAGCCATGACTATCTCTTGGGCAGCCACTGTGTGCAAGGCATAGAGAATACGGTGGGATTCCTTCCCTGAGAAGTTGACTAGAAGGCTGGCCCCAGCCATGGACAGACAGCTGCAAGGCAGTGGAGGGTGTTGCCTGACAGTTGCTTTTGAACAGTTCTTCAGAGGCAGGGAGTTTACTTCTGCTCTGATCCAGGTGGACCCTGCTGTTCTAGGGTGGTCTCAGCAATGCTGAGCATTTATCACACATCTGAAGCATTTTCCTCACCCAAAAGCCAATTTGAATCTCACAGGGGCCTTTTCTTTTTCCTAAGTTAGTAACATCTTTTCCTCTCATCCCCACCACTCCCCTGTCCAACTAACATTCTTATGATTGTCATTTTGCAGATGAGAAAGGAGGCTCAAGGATGAGACCCTTACCCAAGGTGCCTGCTGGACAAGGGCAGGGGCGAGAAGTGAGTGTGCCTGACCCCAGGGCCCTCTCTCCACCACCCATCCTGCCTCTCTGGAAAGTGAGTCACAGGAAGACAGCGGCCGGAGAGCCAGGAGAGGTGGGGAGAGCATCTGCCCCAGCTGCGTGTTCATCAAACGCAGCATTGTAAAAGATCACTTGGCAAAAGATGAGCAATAAATTAAATTACTCAGAGAACACACTCTGCAATCAAAGGCATTGTCTCGGAGAAGCAGAGCATGCGCCTCTCCAAGCTGGGCTCAATTAGAAGCTACAAGGAGACTCCATTTCATGGGGACTAGGCTCAGGAACCCGGAGAAAAGACCCAAGGGCTGCCTCCTGGTCCTTGCTTTCTCCCCAGCTCCCCTCCTGGGTGGTGGTCCCCCCACCTTGGTTCTGAGGGGGCCCATGAGGAGGAGGCCTGGTTCAAACGACACTCTGCCCAGAAACCACAAGTTTATGAATCCCAGAAGTTTCGCTCGCTCAGGTCAGGCTCAGAGCTTGGCTGACATTAGAGTAGACATTTTTCTCTGTCAGGCAACAGAACGCAGCACAGAGACGCCAGCTGTGAGGCCTCAGAGCCCAAGTCTCTAATTAAAACAGTGGAAAATTAGATAACTTCACAAATTCATCACTGCCGCCACTGGCTGTCAGAGGGGGGGCTTCAGGGGTCGCCCCCACCTTTTGTTTATATGCTAACGGGGGTTCCTTTCTGTGAGTGTGTGTAAGTGTGAGTGTGTGCGAACGTGAGTGTGTGTGAGTATATGTGTGAGTGCGCATGTATGTGAGTGTGCGAGTGTGTGTGCAAGTGTGTGTGCGTGTGTGAGTGTGCACATGCACACGTTTGTGTTCTCATTTTCTCTTCCTCTTGGTCTAGCTTCCCTGCTTTCTTTTCTTTTTTTCTTTCTCCTTCAGCCCAGTCCCTAAAATATTCAGTTTAATGGCCAACCAAGAAGAGAGAATTTTATCTAACAGTGATTTGTATCACCTCTTTGAACTGGAAAAATATTACTCTTCAAAGTAATCTTATTTGTGTCAGACGGAGTAACTCTGAGGTGTGCCCTGCACGATTTCACAGGAGTTTATAATCTGGTGGGGACAGCTGATGAGTATACAAATCGATGTGTGATATAGTATGAGCTGGAGAGACATGCAACAAAGAAGGGAAAAGCAGGGTGGCATTTGCCAAAGAATGGGGGGGAGGGTGGCACTGGTTTGTACCGGGTGTTCAGGAAAGGCCTCTTTGAGGAGGCATTGATCGGTGACAGACATGAAAGAAGCAAGTGGAGAAACCATGAAGTGATATTATAAAAGAACATTCCAGGCAGGCAGAACAGATCATCCATCACCATCACCATCATCATCACCATTACCACCACCACCATCACCATCACCACCATTTTCATAATCATCATTGTCACTGTCATCTCCATCATCACCATCACCCTCGTCACCATCACCACGATCACCATTCCAACTCTAATTCGGTTGGTCTGGGATGGGGCACAGTGGCTTTTTTTTTTAAAGCTTCCCAGATGAAATGTACAGCCAGGATTGGGATCTGCTGCCCTAGGCTAAAATATCTTGCAAGAAAAAAATTCTTAAGATTCCGTACTCACTAAAACTCTTCGTCGTCCTATCTTACACACTGGAAGAGGTTTAGAGAATACGGGCGTTTACAAGCCTGTCAGTTGCACTGTGCCCACGGGACTGTGGCCTGCACCTTCTTCGTAGCTGTCGTTCCATGTGGCCGTTGAGGAGGAGGGAACTTCAAAGCATAAGCACAGAATATGTACTCAGGGAATACCTGGGAACTAGTTCAGCCTAGGACACCACCACCTCCCAACTCTGCCCCAAATGAGTATGCTGCCTTTCAAAGAAGAGAGGCAACTACGAGATGCCACAAAATATATAAAGGTGGCAATGTCAGTACAGCTGTTACTATGGTTGCAGTTTCTCACATGATTGAACCCAGTTGGTATAACATCCTAGGAAGCATTTATATACCTGTTAATTAGCAACAACCATCCAAGAAGCCTGCCAATCATTCCCCTGGTTTTCTTTTCAGTGGGGCAAACCTGAGGCACAGAGAGCATAAGAAACTTGCCCAATGCCACACCACAAGTGAGGGGCAGAGCCAAGATAATGAACACACATGGACATACTGGGCCCCCAGCCTCATTTTCTCACCCCTCCGTTTCACACCTGATTTTGAGGGAAAACACAGCTTGAAAATTGGGGCTCCAGGTCCGAGCAGTGATGAGCTTAGGCCGGTACCTCTGAGCCTGTTTCCTGGTCTGTAAACAAGTGCGCTTCCTCTGCTAATCTCATTGGGTTATTGGGAGACTAAAGCAGAAGGGAGGTGGCTGCATCTTGCAAACTTCCAAGTGTCATGCTCATCACACCCTGCTTTGTCTTATCATGTGCAGAGATGTGGCCAGGACTTCTTGGCCCCAGGTAACTTTCAGCCACTCTGCGCCCCGTCACCACTGCCACACAGAGGAGGCCTCTGAACCCTGTTTAGTCTCCAAGCACCTTCTTGGTTCAGGCCTGTGTACAAGGTTTCCATGACCCTGTGTGCTTCCCCATCTCACAGCTGCCATTCACCGCCATGCCAATGGCAGGTCAGGTGGGCACAGGAGGCAGGTGGGAGTGGGCTGGGTTTGGAGGCTGGTGATCAAGACAGTGAGGGGTCTGAAATCAGAACCTCTGGGACACTTCTGGAGCCTGGCACAAGAGGTGCCATGGGGCTCTGCGTCAAAGCCAAGTTCCCCAGGCAATTCCATTGCCAGCAATTTTGAGACCCATTAATTTAATGTTTGCTTATTTGCCCAACAAGTATTTATTGGCCCCTATTCTGCTGTGTGCCTTGAGTTCTAGCTGGTTAGGGGGCCAGCTCTGCAGCTACAGTCAATGGAACCGTATATGGGCCTTCCATACCCTTAGCAGGTCCTTTAATCTCGGTGGTTTCTTCATCAGTAACAATCATAATGGGTAATGCATGTGACTGTTTACTATGAGGTGGTTATAGTGGTGTGCTGGTACACGCTCAACAACCAGCTCTTGGGGGTGATAAAACTGGTTTATAGCATCTGCCAATTTCCATGGTGTAAATACCCTCCTTGTGGCTAATTTCAAGCTACCAATGTGAAGTCTTTGAACATGGAGTCAGGGGCAGATATGCAACAGCTCACTATTGTGCATTTCCACCATGGCAATTCAATAGGCATAAATAACCCAAGGAGAGAGAAAATAGTAAGAATATAGTAAAATAACTAGGAAGTGATGAGTTTTGAGTATGTATTGCCTTCGTTTTTAACATAGTTTATTTAATTTTAATTGTACATACTTTAATTTTTAATAATGGCACAGTTTTCAATTTTATTAAAAGTTAATATTTAGCTCCTGCAAGCTGGCATGAGTTAGTTCCAGGGCAGCCCTGAGTAGCTGCTATGAATCTCTCCATCTTACAGATGAGAACCCTGAAGAGAGAGAGGTTAAGCAGTTCACGCAAGGTCATAGGCAGAGCCAGGATCCACACCCATTAGTGTTTGGTTTCCGAGCCTAGCCGTGGATATATTGTCGCACCAGTCTCCTAGGGGTATTTTCTGGATTAATGCATACAACATACTTAGAGGAACACTCAGCACCTAGTATGTGCTCAGTCAGTGTTGGTTATTATGAACATTGCTCCCGTTAATACAAGCTAGAGATCCATAAGTGCATGAAACATAGTTTTTGTCCTCGGTGAACTCACCAGGCCGGGAGACACATACCTGCAAGGCAGAATAGAAGCATCTGCACATATACCACAGGAGCGCAAAGGAAGGGTTGATTAACTTTGTTTCTGAGACAAGGTGGACCTCAAGGTGGAAGGAAGGAACATTTCAGCTAGGTTTTGAAGGATGAGTAGGAGTTCACCATGCAGTTTAATAAGTTAGGTGGATGAGCGCAGTCACCTGTTAGGCTAGAGGAGCCTTAGCCAAGTTGCTGCTCTATTCTTGCCATGAAAGTTGATGCAAACTCCATCCCCAACTGGGAGCTCCATGACGTGTATTATCTAAAGAAACAAGCCCCTCACCCCCTCAGGTCTAAGCTTGCCTCAGCTTGGTTGGCTTCATCTCCCAAGGAGGATTCTGGGTTGAGGAATCCCAGTGAAGCCTGCTGGTTATGAATGATGGAATCTCTGGCTTTGCATCATGGCTCCTCCCCTGGCTTTGTGATGCTGGGCATATCAAGTAACCTTGATTCATCTCAGTTTTCCCATCCCCAGAAGAGGAGTCATGAGCTTCTGCCTCGCCAGGCCACACAAGAGGCATGAGACACTGTCTTCATGCTTAGCACAGAGCAGGGGACAGAGAGAGTGCTCAACATAAGCAGACGTCAGAGCGCACAGGCCAGCCTAGGAAACAGTCAGAGGTCCACACTGTCTGCTTCCGGAAAGGTTCTTTGGTGTGTAATTCAGGTGAGTTGAAGCGGTACATATGGGGGCACGTAACATCCAGGCAGGGAGCCGGGCTGCCCACCCAAACCCAGCCCCGCAGGCCCCCTGCCAGGTTGGTGTGGGTGTCAGGAAGCTGGCGGCCGGGTCAGGGCAGGCTGTCATTGTGCCTCGTCCCATGAGGTGAAAGCATTATGGGGGCACTGCGGCCGGTGCCCCCCCCCTCAGCCCTTCCTTTGAACTCTAACAGTAATTTCACGTGTACATGTGGCTGCCAAGCAGTGTGTCTGATGTCCTTTCCGGCTTTTGTAATGTCATTTCCTGTCGGGGACGGGGAGATGCGTTACTGATGCAGGAGCGTTACTCTGTTGGCATAATCTTCCCAACACACGTAGAGACTCAGGGCAAATGGGCCTTCGGATTCAGCTGTCGTGGCAGTTCAAGTTGCTGAGCCTTTCACTCCTTCTCCTCCTCCTCCTCTTCCTTCTTCTTCTAACTTGGCCACTCAGGGCATAGCCTATTTGGAAAGTGCACCTGTGGGCATGGAAACATCAAGGGGACGGCCATCATGGTTAGGGAGTGCTTGGTTCCTGGAAGTTAACTGTTGGTCGATTTCACTTGAGAATCAAATGTAAAAAGAGACTGAGAAATCATAAATGCAAAGCCTTAAATCTTTGGTATGAATGGTAGCATATTCAGTAAACATGACATAATGTAATTAATACACTTAATAAAATACACAGGGTGGGGGAAAAGTAGGTTTACCATCGCTTGCATGGAAAATAATGCAATAGTTATTAAATAATACAAGAATAAATCTTTGTTTTGCATACTCACACAACTATAAATCTACTTTTGCCCCACCCTGTAGTACAGTATAGTATAGCATAATCTGAGCGGCGTAGGTCAGGGTAGGCAAACAGTTTTTACAGGGCTAGACGGCAAATATTTTAGGCTTCATGTATTGCAGTGTCTCTTGAATTACCCAGCTTTGCCACAGAAGCAGGAAGGCAGCCATGGACAGTACATTAAAGAGTGGGCGTGGGCATGTTCCATTAGCCTTTGTACGCTCTCCTGAGAAGTCTCCTGGTTTCCGTGGGGTGACCCTGATCTGGCTGAGGTCTTAGGCGGCGGTCCAGTGTGGCCCCAGCGCTGTGGCTTGCCCACCCCTGGTTTAGAGCACTGGTTTGGGAGTCTGGACCAGTTAAATTAAAATCCTGGCTTCACTACGCACCGTGAGAAGTGAGGCTCTTCAGAAGTGGTTTCAGCTCTCAGAGCCTAGGCTGCGCCCGCCTCCGTAAAATGGAGATGAGGGCAGCGGGCAAAGCACTGAGTTGTGAGGAGGTCAAACAGATGATCATGTGTGTGAGCTGCTGAGCACAGTGCCCAGCAGGTGGAGGGTGAGCCTGTGGGCCTCACCTTCATTGAGGACGATGGTGGTGATTCTGGTGATGGAGAGGAGGAGGAGGGAGTGGGGTCTAGATCCACCTTCCTGCTGACCTGGGTGACGGGCAAATCCTTGCCCCTCCCTGGCTTCATTCTTCTCACCTGGAAGGTAATGAGGTCGGACGTGGTGCACAGGTGTCCTTTGCACTCAGTGCCCTGGGACGCTGCAGGGCCCTCTGTGACACCAAGGCACACCGTGAGTGCCAGCTAGGCCCCGTGTTAACAACTTCATCATGGGCACAGCACCACGAAGTCACGCACTTCAGTCATCTGAAAACCTGGACTTCATCAAAGCCGAGTTGGATGCTCTGTGAGCGCAGGCACTCATTCATGCACCCACCCGTGTGTTCCTCCAGAAACCCTGGAGCTGCCCCCATGAGTGATGAGATGCTGAAGCAGTGCGGGTGGGAATGACCACATGAGCTCACCACCCTTGGAGAACCCACTGTCATGAGAAGTCTCCTTTTGGGAGGGAGGAGTAAGTCTGATCTGGCTGTGGTCGCTGCAGTGGGTTGAATTGCTGCCCCCAAATCTGTGTACACCCTAACCCCCAGAACCTGTAAATACAAACTTTTTAAAAAAGATTTTATTTATTTATTTTTAGAGAGAGGGGGAAAGAGGGAGAAAGAGAGGGAGAGAAACATCAATGTGTGGTTGCCTCTCGCACACCCCCCACTGGGGACCTGGCTGGTAACCCAGGTATGTGCCCTGACTGGGAATTGAACCACAACCCTTTGGTTCACAGGCCGGCACTCAATCCACTGAGCCACACCAGCCAGAGCTGATAAGAACTTTTTTTTGAAATAAGATCTTTGATAGTGTAATTAAGGATCTCGAGACAAAATTATCTTGGAGTAGAGTGGGTGCCGAATCCAAGAATGCAGGTACTCGTAAGAGACAGATGAGGAGAAGATTCAGGCACAGAGAAGCCAGGTGACAACAGAAGCAGAGACTGGAGTGATGCGGCCACAAGCCAAGGGCCTCCTGGGACCAGCAGAGGCTGGAAAGGCAGGGAGCCTCCTCCCCTGGAGCCTTCACAGAGAGGCAGCCCTGCCGGCACCTGGATTTGGGACTTCTGGACTCCGGAACTGGGACAGAGTCCATTTGTGTTGTTTTAAGCGGCGCCCCCACCTGGCGTGTGCTCATTGGTTGTATCATCCCGGGAACACTGACCCCGTCACCAGCCTCGATGTCTGTGTCGACAGCGCCGCCTAGGTCGTCCCTCGGAGTCGGTCACACTTCCAGTGAGATGCTCGTGTCCCTTGAGGAAATTCCATGGCCTGATAAGTGGGTTTTTTTTTCCCAGCAGAGACACTGCAGGTCCCAACTGGTTAATGAGGCTCAGTGTCCTGTTGCAGGGCCTGGGTCAGTGCTGGTGCAGCAAGGATGTTCCAGCCTCTGGGCGCTGCCCGGGCCGACGAGTTCAGCCAAGTGTGTGATAAGCCCAGAAGTGACTTCTGTGTGTGCGCGTACATGCTAAGTTTTTTATTTACTAGAGACCAAAATATATTTTAAAAACTTATAAAAGCTATAGAAGGTACATTATAAGATGATACTACACAGTCTATAGAGTCAACTAACTTTTCACCTCATATCTTTTCATTCTATTTTTTTGTTCCTGTCTTCATTTTGGTTTTGGGCTTTTATCATTCATTCCATTTGGGTCACCAAATTGCTACCAAGTGTGTGTGACCAGAGGTTTGCGGGGAGCCCATCTGATTAACCCCACTTTGGAAAACTAACTTGGTCTTCCGAGCTTCGGTCCCTGGTTTAGAAATGGAGCTGGTACGAGTCACTGTGAAGGTAAAGCGAAGCTGCCTCCCGGCATGTCTGGTGCCAGGCCGCCCACGGAGGTGCACATGCGCGGCCTTCCCTGGGGCTGTGCTGAAAACGGAGGGCGCCACAGCTCACGGATGTGACCCCTCTGGTGCTTTTATACCCGCATGTGTGCTGAAAGCATCTTGCACTCGGCGATGTTGGGAAGTGAAACGTTTTCCGGCAGTTTTTAGATAAACTGATGTGTGCCCATCTGAGCACCCAAGGACCCCCCTTGTGCGGTGGCCTCGAACAAAACAAAGCACACCAAACCTAGACCCCACTGCGATGAAAACATTCCAACCCAGAGACATCGCAGGCCGGATTCGGACTGGGAACGGTTTGCTGGCAGCTGATGTTCCACCCTGTCCACAGGGTCAGGCACAGGGCAAGCGAACCTGCCCTCCATTCCCTCCTTCCCAGACCGGGAATGGTCATCTGCCTAAAACCGGCAAAGCTCCTGACTGATGGCGATTCAGCTCTGCCGTTGGCGAAGCAGGCAGTCGTGAGAGGGCTTGGCTCTGGAGCTGGACCCAACTGTCTGGGTTTGCATTTGGTTCCCCCCTTGAGGTGGTCCTTTAACTTCTGTGAGGCCCAGTGTCTGTCCATCAAGAGCTTAACCAATGAGAACCTCACCAGGCTGTTGGAAAGACCAGAGGAGGCTCAGAAAGCAGCAGAAATAGTGATGCGCCCCTCCCTTTATCCCAACAGTCAGACTGTGCAACAATCAGACTGTCCAACAACACCTGCCGGTACCATAGTGAGTTCCCCATCAGGGGAAGCATCAAGAACTTATGGGGGAGCTCTAGAGAGGACTCACGCACAAAGAGGTGTTACCCAGAGGACTGTGCAGTCTCGTCCTTTTAAAACCTCTCTCACGCTGCAGGCACCATTGCAGTGGCTCCCTGGCGGGCCGAGCCCAGCTATGCACAGAGTTCGCGCATTTCCCAGTTCCTGCTCAGTCCGTGGTGACAGTGACCCCAGGGCAGAGGCCACAGCCTGAAACTGCATCCTACCCGTTTCAGTATAGAGCCACTCTCAGCAGTGTTCACCACTAGCCCAGAAATAAGCAAGTTAATTGCATAATATTTTATTTGGGTCACTTAAAAAAATGCCAGCCTGCTTTAAAAGCTCTCACTACCAGGGCTCTCTGCTTTTGTATCTGCGGCAGTTCACTGGAAGGGAGACTCTGGCCCTTGGCCCCCCTCAGTATGACACCCTCTTGGGTCTCAAGTTTTGAAACTTTTTTTTGCTACTAAATGATAACAGCTTCCTCATTCTTTATTCATCACACACACTCATGGCAGCCAATCAGGGCATGAGATAATCAGCATGACCGTTGCCAAAAGCAGTGAAACTTGACCTTAAAGTCACTCTGATTTTGGTTCATGTACAATTCCTATTAGGTTTTGTGAATTTATGAAAAGAGCTCCTGGGTCACCATCATAGTCTACTTTGAATGATGGAGAGGCAACCCATCTTCCTTTCTTCTTCCCTCCCTCCCTTTCTTCCTCCCCTCTGCCCCTCCCCCCCTCTCTCCTGCAGTCAATCACCATTCCTGTAGCCCAGCGTTCAGTCGGACCTACATTCCTTACATCACCATCCCTCCATCATTGCTCAACAAGTCCTTACTGGGGGGACACTTCACGCCAGGCCCATGGTAGCCCCTGGGGATACAGGCTGAATATGCTAATATCCTGTTACATGGTCCTGGTCCCGGTCCTGGTCCTGGGGATCAGGTAAAAGACTGCACGTAGCAACCAATATTTTCAAAGTGATGACACGAGGAAATTCTGGACCCACAGGAGTATAGGAAGGAGAACTGATGGTGCCACTGTGGGGAGAGTTGGGCATGAAGTTACAGAGGTGGGGTTTGAGTTGGCTCTTGGAAAAGGAGATGTATTTCAAGTGGGGAAGGGTGTTTCTGGCAGAGGGAGCGGCATGTGCGAAGGCTGGGAGGCCCGGAAGGGCATGGAAGGTTGGGAGCTGAGGAGCAGCTTGGGATGGGAGGGTGTGCGCTCATGACCGGAGGGACAGGTAGGCAGGCATTAGGTTATGTGTGCCCTGGTGAGCCACACTGGTGAGCCCAGGGGTCTCCGGCAGATTGTTTTGGCAGGGCTCTGGGCTCTGGGCTCTGAATACCTAAGTCACAGAAGGTTGTGGGTAAGGGTGCAACTCAAGTCACAGAATCTTGAATGTTTGACATGCATAGTTGAAAAGTCCCTTCCAGCTCTACCTGCATCTCAGGGGAGAAATCTCCTTCTTGACCTCAGTGGGCGCTTAGCTCTGTGGCTATGAAAACCAGGGGCTTGCTGCCCCACCCCCAAGAAGCCAAGGGTTGGCACAGGGATGCTTGTGGGACACAGGAGGCCATGGGTCCTCCCCTGGGAGCCCAACCAGGTGTGTGTGTTGGAGGTTTGTGTGTGGGTATGCACCTGCGCTCAGTGCCTGTGCGTGGTGCAGGACACAGGACCAGGCAGAGGGAGGAGTGAGCTGAGATGCAGTTATACCCTGGCCTCAGCAGTCCCATGGGGAGCTCCGGGCCTGGGAGCTCCCGGTAGAGCTGTCTTGCTGAGGGTCAGAGGTGCTGGATTCTCGTCCCAGGAGGGTGGTGAGGCAGCGCCCTTCAGCTGAATGGTGTGGCTGCAGGCATCGTCAGCCTCCCGGAGGAGTCCCAAACGGTCCCAAATGAGTCCAGCTCAGGAACCATGTCCAGCGTCACGGAAGCAGGGACAGGACAGCACTCAGTCTGAGTGTGTTGGCCCCGCTGGCACTCCACATGTTTACGGGGCCACATTCTGCCTCTGTCTCCCCAGCTAGGACTTGGGGTTCTGCTTCTGTGGCCAGCCCCTCCACTCTCTGTGTGTCTCAGCTTCTGATCCTCCAGTGCCAAGTCTTCGCCAGCCTCTGGGGAGCCTTTGGGCCAAGACTCACCCCTCGGGACCCTCCCTCCCCCCACCCTTGGGCTAGCTGGTGAGCTGCTTGGCCGGTACTTTCGAATCAGGTGGCAGCTGTGGCTGGATGAGCAGTGGCCAGAGAGCAAGCCCTGAGTCAGCACAAGGTCACAGGCCACGGGTCCCTTTCAAGGGCAGCTGTTGATGTGGGGTGTGTTTGGTGGTTGGCTAGTCTAGTACAGTCCACCAGAATGCAGGCTCCAGACTTTCCCAGCTCATTCTAGGTACAGCAAACTCAGTTCGTGTAGAAGCAACTTATATTTAATACCTCTAACAAATAAACAGCTCACCTTACATCACGGAGGAAGTGGCCTCCCTGAAATGTGCTGGATCTGGAAAACCATGTTAAGTGTGTCCAGTGCCATATTTAAGGCCAGTGGAGCAAAGCCAGCAATGCCCACCAGCCTTTTGATCCCTGCACTCCCAAGTCAGCACCCATCCCCATTATTAGGAGGGTCATGTGACTAGTTCTGGCCAATGAACTGACTAGTTCTGGCTGAAGAACTGGGAGCTCATATAACACAGTGCTCCTAGGTGGAGACATTGAAAGACGCTCAGGGAATTCCCCGGTTGGCCTCTGTCCTGCCTGAAGACCTAGGCAGCCGTGGTTTGCAGACAGCACAGCTACGGGATGGTGGCGTTGCCAAGACCTTGGATTCCTGAATGATCACCTGGAGCACAGCACCCCGCTGACCCTCACTGGATGTAAGCATGAGTGAGAAATAAACCTCTGCAGCGTTAAGCCATGGGGATTTGGGGTTTCATGTGTTTCCAAAACATAATCTAGCCTATCCAGACTAACAGAAATTGGTGCCAGAGGGGGGTGTTTCTCTAATAAAAATCTACAACATGAAGAAGCACCAGCTCAGCAACCAGCAGGAGACAAGGACACGTACTGGATTCCCGAAGGGTCGAACCCAGGATATGGAGTGGCAAAACATTTAGTGAAACCTGCAGGAACTCTGTATGCAGCTTATCAACATAAAGAACTCGCAGCTTTGGGGAAAGCAGGTGGGGCGAAGTTGGCCCCACTTGGCCAAGTGCAATGAAGAAGAGTTCACAGCTCGAGAAATGACTCCCTGGCAGCGACGGCCAAAGGGAACCAATGGTCCTATGATACTGAAAAGCCAGATGCTTCTCAACTCCAGCATCGAAAAAGCAAAGTCAAAAGAACTCAGAGACAACAATCCAGGAAAACCTTTTTAACCGATCTGAACTAATCCAGTCCTCTCGGGTCCAAGGGCGGACGAATGGTGTGGCACCCAGTGAATCCTCTCGGTTGGGCGACATGATTCGTGGCAGAGATTTGTGGGAGCCCAACAACTTCAGGTCCCAAAAAGAAGTGTGGAGGAGGGAAAGCAGAGACCTCCGGCAGAGCACTAGGTCTAGAAACCCCCCGTGGGCATGTTCAGGGGCCCCTGAGATTGACTGCAATCAAACACGTAAGCAGCCTGCTGGGTTTTTATGAGGGTTGTGCTGCCAGTGAACGACATGGTCCCCCAGCCTTACACAGGTGGCTGAGAAAGTGGTGCACATCCCCAACCCCCACTCCATAGGTGGCCCAGGAGGATGAATGGCAGGGGAGAGCCTTCTGGGGGCTTGGGAGAAGAGTGTGATGGGTAGCTCCGGTCAGGGTGACCTTCCCACTCCAGGGCGCCACCCTCCAGGGCCGCCCAGCTGCGCCTGACCAGTGTCTGAGACCAACCCGTGGTGGTGTGCTCCCCGAAGGGGATTGTTAACCAAGGTTATCCTGACCCTCCTCCCCATGCTCCCCCCTCAGTACGTCAGGGGTGGATGGAGGACACATCACTTTAATTCAGACGCTCCACCAAGAGTCTCCACTAGGCACATCCCCAGAGACCCTGGGCCGTGAGCTGGGAGAGATTCCAGGTGGGACTTCCAAGTTGCCCTGCTCGGGGAAGAGGTTGGACATGCGGTTTGTGTGGGAAGAAGGGAACAGCAGAAGCATTCGGTGCCCAGAGGGCGGACCGTAGCAGAGACGGTAACGCTCACTCTTACATGCTGCTGTTGCTGTGTAACAATGGCCCCACGCTTAGCAGTTTAAAATAATTACTGATCGTTACTATACCTCCCTTGTCCTGGGCCAGGATTTCAGAAAAGACGCAGCAAGGTTGGCTTGCCTCTGCTCTGCAGTGTCTGGGTGTCCGCTGAGCAGCTGGGGCTAAGAGCCAGGAGGGGCCAGGCAGCTCGCCCTCTCCTTCTCCACTCCGCAAACCCGGGCTGCCACAGGCGCGATGGCTTCAGGGAAGCAGGGCATCGTGCCAGCCATTTCAGGGCTTCTGGCAGACAGAAGAGGGACTGCTGTCCTCTTGAAGGCCAGGCCTGGCACTGGCCGACTGTCACTTCTGCTGTACTCAGTCGGTCAAGGCCGTTCAGAAGCCCGCCCAGACTCAAGGAGAGGGCCGTGGGTCCCACTCTCAGGGGAGAGTGTCAAAGTGCCAAGTATTTTATAGGCTCCCTTGCACGACCTCTGACAGTGAGCTGGTGTCCTGGAACTTTCACGAGCTTGTTTTGTGCAACAAACAGCCTCAGAGTCGCAGGGGCTGCAGCGACAGCAGCTCCCACTCCGCCTCGTGCCCTGGGCCGCGGCGGGGGCTGCTCCAGCGTGCTTCTCTTTCCCGGACCCACGTGACAAGAAAAAGGAATGAAGCTACAACAGAGACAAATCTTGAAAATGTTACACCCAGTGAGAGGAGCTAGACTCAAAGCTCACGTGTTCTGTGATCGCATTTATATGACGTGTCCACAGTAGGCAAACTATAGAGTCAGAAAGCGGGTCTACTGGTGACTGCTAAGGATAGAGGGCTTCTTTCTCAGATGATGAAAACATTCTAATCGACTATGGTGGTGGTTGCATATACCTCTGAATATACTAAAAACTGTTTTGTGGTTTTTTGGTTGTTATTCACAGCTCCTTTTTAATGGTTGTTCAAGTACCGTTGTCTCCATTTCCCCCCCACCACTCCCCCCCCCTCCAGCCATCCCCACCTGAAGGTACTGAAAACTTCGTTGAATTGTGGGCTCAAAAATAGCGATGCAGATAAAACTACCTCTTGATAATTGAAATAAGGGATGGACATCTTTTTTTAAAATTTTTTAAAGCTGCTGTTGACTTTTTTTTAAGATTTAATTTATTTATTTTTAGAGAGGAAAGGGAGGGAGAAAGAGAGAGCGAGAGAAACATCAATGTGAGGTTGATGGGGGTCATGGCCTGCAACCCAGACATGTGCCCTGACTGGGAATCGAACCTGTGACACTTTGGTTCGCAGCCCATGCTCAACCCACTGAGCTATGCCAGCCAGGGCAAGGATGGACATCTTTGAAAAACCAAGGTATTGTCATAACTTTCTGTTTGGTCCTTTGAATGAGATGGGAATCATAAGAGCTGAGGCGTTGGCATCGAGTCCCAGGGCCGCTCCCTGCCACTGTGTGACCTCGGGTGAGCTCCTCAGCCTTTCTGAACCTTGGCTGCTACATTCGAGTGGAATAGAGTGATAACACCACCTGTCCCACAGGACTGCTATGAAGATGCAATGCGATAGTCCCGGGCAGAGCTCTGAGCACGTGTCTGGCCAGCAATGAGCTCTCAGGAATGGCGCTTGTCATGCTTGTGGTTGCTTTTGTGTTTTAAGGAGGTAAATGTTAAGTTTGGTGAGGCGATTCTCGCAGAGACTTTGAGCCAGGCCATTCCTGTTCCTCCTTAGAGATCCCGGCTGCCAGCCCCACTGGCAAGTGGCACCCTGGCTGATGGGACAAGCTGCGTCTTCCCTGGGGTCCAAGCTGGCCTCTGTCACATGGCCTGGTGCTTTCACGATGCTGATGCCAGCTCTTCAGCAGAGCCTGCAGTTGTGGTTGGAGAAATAAATGACATGCTGATTACTTAATCCTAAAAATCGGGAATTCACTCTTTCTTAAGGGGCAGTGACAGGAAGCTGGCAAAGTGGCAGAACTGGCCAAATGAGTCTTGGGCTATTTTCTTGGGGTGGTGCACACTGACACAGGGCTAAATGTGGGTTGGGGGTACCTTTTCCCTGCCTTTTCCTTCTGGAGCCTCACTGTCCCTCAGAGACCATTGTTCGGTGCCGCGTGCTTGGCTCTCGTCTGCTCCCAGCAATCCCGCAGCCCTGTGGCCTTGTTTAAACCTCTTCTCCACTCTTTTTGGCTTCACGTGAGAACACTGAGGCCCAGGAGCACCAAGTGACTTCCTAAGGTCTCACGGCCAGAGCTGCTCCTGGGGTCCTCTCTTCCACCTGTGCTGAGAGCATCCTCCCGCATCCTGAGCTGCCCTTGTTCACTCCAGGAACAGGTCGTAGAACTGAAGGCTGGAAGGACTCAGCAATAGCTGGTCCGACTCTCATTTTCTGGAAGAGGAGACCAAAGCTCAGGGAGGTTGAGTAACTTGCCCCAAGTTGCTCAGCCAGAGCGGCGCGATGAGAGGATTCAATGGCACATCTGGGCCCTGGGCCACAGTCCCTGAGGCCTCGGCACATCTTTAACTCACTTCGTGGTGAATCTTGAACGTGGCTCAGGAAGTGCGGTGTCCCTCTTGGGCTGAGTGGACCCTCAATATCAGCCCTCTCCTGGGGCCGTCCCCTCCGTGTGCCAACTCCATGCAGAGCAGCTGGGGGCCCTCTCGGCTGCGAAGGCGGCTGTGCCTGCGCGAAGATCTCAGCGTCTCTGACAACTGAAGTGCTCGGCGCTGATTGACGAATGAGCTGGTACCTGAGCGTCTCAAGCAGAGTAATGACACCGAGTGTTAGCCGGGGGGCCGGCCAGATAAAAACAAAGGGCCGGGAAGGTCTGGGGGCTGCTGGCTGGGCCGCTCCGGCTCAGGGTCTTCCTGCAGGACGCGGAATCAGTCACTCCTGAATGCTAAGTCCAGGCCTGCAGCTGCGTGCTGGGTGGTCCTGTGCGGGCCGCTTGTCAACTCCCCCTTCTCCCACACCTCTTTCCCCTTCCTCGGGTCCTGCTGATGTGACAGTTCCCTCCCGTCAATCACTCGGCAACTCCAGTATTTATTAAGCCAGACACTGACCCAGGCTAGCAATAATAACAACAATAGGACAAAAATAATAGTAAGGATCTTTAAAACTCCCTGTTTGCGAGTATGACTGGCATTCGTAACTCATTTATTCTCCACAATAACTTTTTGAAATAGATACTATTCTATCAGCTTTTATAGATGAAAAGCCTGGGTTACAGAGAGGTGAAGCAACTCATGTAGTAAGTGTTGGAGACAGGATTCATTAACTCATGAGCATATTTGTCTGGCTTCAGACCAGTGAGGGCCCCTTGTGTGGAAAGTACACAGTTCTTGACCTCTAGGCTTTCCTGATCTTACAAAGAGACACAAAGAAGAAAGAACATATTTTCTTCCACCATACATTGCAACATCTGCAAGTGATAGCTGGAACCCTGGCAACCATTCTGTGATATTGAGGAAGAGGCTAACATGTTGAAGATGGAAAATAAACAAGAGGGAAAAATGTGGGTTCTTGATGATGACACTGAATTAATCAGTCCTGGAGCCACTGGTCCTCCGAACTTCTTTTCCTGCAACACAATACCTTTTCCTTATTGTATAAACTACCTTGAATTGGGTTTCTGCTACTTAGAACGAAACTCTTCGTCTCTGATTCTTAGACTAGGAAGGGAAACACCTTTCCAGTAATCCTCTGACAGGGTAGCTTCTCAAGAAATGTAAGTTCTCAGAAAAGGGGGTTATCATGATGATGATGAAGATGATGATGATGGTAGTGGTGGTGACAGGGTACTCACAGTTTTCCCCTAACAGTTTGGGAAACCTGACTTTTAGAGAATTCAGACTTAATATTTCCAGCTTGTTTCCATTCTGGCTTGAAGAAAATGATCTCAGAAAAGGCAAAGGATGACAAGGAACGCCACTTTGGGTTGATCTTGGGACGCCATCTTCCGTGGTCCTGCTGCTCAGACTGAAGCACAGCACGTGCAGGCCTCTGGGCACTTACCGGTGTTAACACAGTCAGTCTGCAGATCCGCCCCACGGCAGGTGCCGTCCTCATTCTCCTTTCATGCGTGGGGAGACCGAAGCCCAGGGACATTAAGTGACTTCACTCAGATGACAGAGGAGGAAACGAAGCCAGGATTTCGATCCCAGTTTGGCAGTGTGTTTAAATCTGGAGAACAAGGGGCAGGTGGATATGTTTATCAGAGGCAATGGGAGTGCAGATCGCTTGAAGGCAGCCACATGCCACATATACGCAGATGTGGCCCAGAAGCCTTTCCTCAGAACACCCATCCCACAGAAGGAAGAGCTCCAGTGTGTAAGGATATGTTTGCAAGGGTATCTGTTACAGCATCTCACGGCACAGGAGCAAAAAGCCAGACGAATAAACCAAGCAACTTGGACACTGACACAGCGTCCCTCGTTGGGGGTGGGGGGTGAGTCATGGCGCAGCTGAGCTCTGGGGCATCAGCCACCCGCAAAGAAGGAACTGAAAAAAGCATTAGGGAGGATGGCCCTAAGAGATGAAAAATAAACTGACATGCAGAGAAATGTTTAGCATTTAATCTCATCTGGGTAAAAAAAACAGAGAGAAAAATCTCTATTTGGGGCATACAGGGTAACATTGGATTGTGTGAGCATCAGGTCGGGAAGGGTGCATGCCACTCAGAGCGCCCGCAGCGGGGAGGTGGGGAGAGCATTGCAAAAACTCTTTTGACAAGTGCGTGATCAGTTTCCAAGCACACAGAAAAATAGAGAGAGAACGCCAAACATGACCGTGACCCATGTCCTCACATAGCTCATTAGCATTCCTTAGTTAAACATGATTACAGGTGTGTGGTAGGCAAAATTAAGATGGCTCCCTGATCTGTCCCTCCCTCCCACACCCACACCTTTGTGCACCCCTCCTCTTGAGCACCACCTGTAATCTGCTCCAGCCAATGGAATACAGCACAAGTGAAGGGACTTTGCAGATGTAAGATTTCAAGGTCATCAAAAGGATGATCATCTTGGGTGGCCCTGGCTTAATCAGGTGAGAGCCCATAAAAGACAGACTGAGGTTCTCCTCGATGTTGAAGATCCTCTCTCCCAATTGACCTTAAAGATGCAAGCCATCATGAATTCCACAGCTTTAAGAAAAAGAATTCTGGTTCTCCCCGAAAACCTCTGGGAGTACAGAAGTCAATCTTTCCCCATTTGAGTTTCTGATGAGACTGCAGCCTGGCCAACACGTGGATTGCAGCCTTGTGAGATCTGGCGAGGAGACCAGAGAAGCCCAGACTCCTGACCCACAGAACTGGGAGAGAATCAGTGTGTGCTTTCTCGGGTCACTAAGTTTGTGGCAATTTGTTACACAGTAATAGAAAAATAATACTATGCCCATGGCTAGAAAATTGAAACAGGACAGAAGGGAATAATGTAGAAAATCCAGGTCTAACCCCTTTCATTACCCATTACCACCAGCCTGCCACATTGCTCTGCAGTGTCCCACGTCCCCTTTAAGAACAACATTCATGCACACAGGGGCCTCAGTAGTAAGAAGAGGGGATGGTTTTCAGGTATTCGCAAATGATTCCCCCCATTCACCACAACAGACTACGCAACACACCCTGCCTTAAACAGATTTCTTGTATTTAATTTAACAATGCATTTTGCAACCCTTTTATCCATTCCCTCAGGCCCCCTGAATTCTCTTTCTCTAAAAAAGTGGGTCTGACCAGATCCTTCCCTCCATTCTCTCTGGAGACACGGACCACAGGGAAGCCATCTTCCCCATCCCAATTTCCAGTGGGCGAAGGTTTGGTAGAACCACGAATAACTCTGACTCTCAGGTCTCTGAAATTGACTAGGCCAGCCAATGGAGACTTAGAGCCTGTGAAATTCGCGAGGCTATCAAGTCAATTCACAGACCTGGGAGGGGTGAGCTGTGGGAGAGTCATCCGCTACGAGGCTGCCTCAGCAGATGGAGAGGAAGACAAGGCTTGAGTGGCCCCACTTTGCTATTGGGGCACTTTGGCAGTTTGAATATATCCTATTGGAATTTTTTGCTATGAAGAGATTACATGATTCTTTAATAAGCCCAGTGATTCAGAGGTAGATAGAAAGACAATCTAGGAGTTTGTGAAAGTGCACCAGGGTGTGCTTGGGCCTGTAACTGTCACACTGCTTATGGTGGGACAAACAGAACCCCCCTGACTTCTTCTAAGAGGGTTGGGTGGATAATGCATGGTGCAGCCACATGGCAGAGCCCTGGGCAGCTGGGAGAAGCAAAGATGCAGTGGTATGTGTATGCGATGAAATGTTACTCAGTGACAGGAATGAAGACACCAAGAAGCAACAACCTGGACGCATCTCACCTATGTGATGCTGAGCAAAAGCAACCAGAAACAAAAGAACACACACCGGAGGATTCTGTTCATATAAAAGCATGAAACTGAGCAGAGTGAATCCATGCTGCTGGGAGTCAGGAGAGAGCCTGCCCCTTGGGGGAGAGAGTTTTGTGGGCCAGTGAGGTCTGTTTTTCCATTTGGGTGCTGGTTACCTGGGCGTGTTCAGCTGGGGAAAATCCATCCTGCTGATCACTTACTTACGCTTTGTGCAGTTTTCTGTAGATGTGAGAACCTCTGGATTCCTCAGAGGTTTAAATGGGGGTACTTTTGCCATGACAAAATGTGACCACATTTATAATTCAAACACAGCTCATTGTTACATAGGATACATTTTAGAGACCCAGAAGAAGTGGTTTATGAATGATTCCAAGTAAAAAAGGAATTAATTTCATTTTAAGGAAATGAAACAATTTCAGGAGCTTATAAAGGAGTGTTTAGGGTGCTGTGTTAAGTGATAATAGCATAGCAGCCTTCACATCTGCCTGTGAAGCAGAAAGAGGCAGGAAACATAATCCAGGAAGCACTGGTTTCCTAGCAACAACCCTCTTCTCATACTTCATTGGCCAGAACAGTGTCACATGACTACTTCTAGCTGCAAGAGAGCCTGGGAATTATAATCTTTCAATGACTTCTGGTGGTAGGGGAGAAGCACAGAAAGGACCTTAAGTATACAGTGAGATATCTCTTCTACACCCATACAGAACAGAAGTCACCTAGTAAGCCCATTTTCAGGCGGCCACCAGCAGATAAGGAAGGAAGATGCCTTGTGGTTTGAAGACAGGGATCTTTGAGGGCTGAGCAGGCCTTGGCTGACTGCCCAAGTGTCTATCAGTTCTGCGAGCACTTGCCAGGACTGCTTGACTACTCAGGGTCATTAAGAATTAAAGCAATTATGGACAATTAAGAAGAGGAGGAAAAGGAAACTGCCATTTCTCAAGTACTTCCCATATGTGAGGTGTGTGCCTCTCATGAAATTGCACAGCATCCCGAAAAGTGAGAGATTATCACCCCATTTTACAGATGAGGCAATGGCAGGTGAACACCAGATGCTGGTTATTTTATTCAGGGCGCTGTGCACGCTGCGTGCTCTGCCTGCATCTCTGTAACTGCAGCCTAAATAGTGCAACTGAAGCGCTATTGTTGTAGTTTTCATGACTCTTGCACAGATGAGCTCAGTGTCAAAGGAATTGACCCTGACTCTGTACCTCTGAATCCTGGCTTTGACTCTCCCCTCACTACCGCCTGCCAGAGGCAATTTGGCAGGTCCACGTCAAGGCCAGTGGCCAGTGCACTGGAAGACTGGAAGGAAGCTGGGGCTCTAAGAGGCTGAGGAAGTCAGCCAAAGCCCCATTGGTCAGAGGGAAGTAGGGCCAGCTTGGCAACCCAGGTCTTCTTGACACCAAAGAGTTGACTTTTCGCACGGCAGTCCCCGGATGGGTGGAGTTAGCTTTCTCTACCCACCCGCCCACCCACCGCATCCGGAGCCCATCGGAGCAACTCCTCAGCCCTGTGGGCCATGGAGCCCCGGGCTCTGTGCAGATGAGGAACTCCAAACTTTCTGACACAACCAGTCCTTAGGAGGTCATGAGCCGTGTCCCCCACCCTTGCTGTCCCCTTTTGCCCACTCATTCATTCATTAATTCATTCATCCAACACAACGAGTGCAAAGGACTCCCCCAAGTGACCTGGAACTCTGGGTTCACGGCAGAGACATGAGGCATCTGTCAGGCCTCCCAAGGCCCAGGCTGTCACAGTGGTACCTTCCGTTGCAGTCACCTACACGTGTGGCTCCTGCTGCCCGTCACAGCCCTCCCCGCTGAAGGAAACACCGCAGCCCATGGGGAGGGAGCCTGTAGACCAGCCCATGGCATCTGCCTGTTGGCCTGTGTTCTGGACATTGTTGTTCATGAGAAAGCCCAGGAAAGCCTGGTCCTCTGGCTTCATTATCTTTGCTCCTTTTCTAAAGAATCTGCTTTCCCATTGGCGACCTGCCCTGGCCCCTCCCGAGCTGGTGTGGAAAATACAAAGAAGACAGCTCTTTCCGGGATGATATATGGGCCCTTTGCTGGGGTCCCATCAGTCTCCTCAAGACCCGGGTCCTCGGACCAGGTATTGCTGAGGTCACGGCCCAGGGAAGGTCGCCAGAGGTCAGATAAGATGATGTTCAGTCTGTCAGTGACTCCCCTGCTGGACAGGCCCCGCCTGATGGGGCTCTGCCTGAAGAATGTGAGATTTGTCAAGGGGTCGGCAAGGGAGGAGAGCGGACGCTGCTGGCTGAGTCACGGGGTCATTTTGCCTCAGTAACTGAGTGCCTCATGGGTAATGAGTTTACCCCAGAGCCCTGGCCAACCTGCCCAGGGTCCAGCACACTCTAGAGAACCCAACCCCAAGGTGGTACAGAGAAACTACAGAGGCAGGCATTTGAATTGAAGTCCTAGCACAGCGTGCAGTCCGTAGTAGATGATCGATAAATAAGAGTTGAATAAATGCAGAGCACGAGTGAACTTGCTGCTCGACCTCGAGGTGGCACGCACCCACGCCTGGGAGGGCTGCCCAGTGCCACCCCACCTTCCTCCGATCAGAGCACTCTGACTTGGCCTGTGTTCTGGACATTCCTCATTACTGAGAAAGCCCAGAGAAGCCTGGTCCTCTGGCTCCTTTTCTTTGCTCCTTTGGGAGGAATTATTTCTTCCGATAAAGTCCTGGGGGATCACGGTGTCCTGCCCTCCCCATATCGTGAAGTGCACTGTGACTCGTACTTAGACAACACACCTTCCCCTGCCTAGAAACCGGTCTATACACAGAGGGGAGAAACGACCACCGATAGCTGGAGTCATTCATTCATTCCAGGCCAGTGTTTCTCGGTGGAAGACTCACAGAAAGAAGTCATCAGACTGCCTTTGGGGAGAGGATGTCTCCTACCCTCTTTGGTCATTCATTTACTCATTCATTCATTCATTCAGCAAACACCAGTTATGCCTCCTGCGCATGCCATACTCCACAGGCACTGGCAGAAACAGAGTCAGATTCAGTCCTCTGAGTGACAGAAGGGCCACAGAGAGATGGCAATAGGGCCAACTAGATGGCTGACCAGGCTCAGGGAGCCAGATGAGGGCTGGGGCCAGGGAGAGCTGCACTGACAGTGGAGTGAAGAGCGAGGGGGAAGCACCCCCATCCCAAAGAGATGGAGGTCATGGGGCTGCCCTTGGGCACATGGTGGGCAGGGGCGGCTGTGGAGCTAGGATGCAGCCAGAGCATCTGGGTCTTCCCCTGTCAGCGGTTTCCTGCTCCTGTGCCGATCACCCTTCACATGGAGACTTACAAAAAAGCATCAGGAGGCCCATGGGTGCCAGGCCTGAGTCCAGACCCCCACCTCACCCCACCCTCATTTCTGGAAATAGCAGCACGGGAAGTGAGCATTTTCACACATCCAGTCCTGCGTGAACCGTGTGAGTGCCCATGGGAAAGAATTCTCTTTAACTTTTTGTTTTCTTCTGGCATAAGCAACTCTTTCAAAGGGGGATTTTCCTAGCCAGTTTTGTTATGTGCTGTTTTGTTTTCCCGGGGGGGGGGGGCTCGGGGGTGGGCTAGGTGCTGAGTAGCAGGGTCTTTGAACCCTAGTCCGAGATCATTGTAAATCAGCCCTGCCTCCCCTGAGGACTGTGCCGCACAATTCTTGGAACAGTCCCGTTTGCTCCATTATGCTACAGAAAGAGCAACGCCGGAGGCCTTTTCTAAGAATCAGGATCTGAAACCAACATTATCTTACTCTCTTATTGTTGGCCTGGCAAGAAGTCCTGGCCCTTGCCAAGTGAAACATGTCAGCCTTCCATCAAGTTCCTGAAGGTCGGAACCTTCCAGGCTGGTGGATTTTGATTTCATCTTAGGAAAAGGCTCCGAATGAAATACCAGGACACAGTGAATATTTTAAGTAACCTTACATGTTAAGTAGAAAACCAAAAAAAATCATAAAACTAAAAGGAGATCGCTGGCTGAAACCCCCCACAGGGTGGAGGGAGGGGAAGAATGAAAAACAACATATAAAAAGGTCCTTCAAAGCACCCCACTCTCGTCCCCATCCTCTCGGCCTTTGCTGTTCTTCCTGTGCAAGGCAGCTCCCCACCTGCCAGTGTCTTATTTAATCTCATTAGATGCGGGTTACAAGCCTGGGCTCCGAGACACTTCCCCTAAAGCCTCCAGTCCCGTCCAGAGACTCCTTCTCTGCAGACTCCCACTGCGTGCTCTGTCTTCACGGAGTTTATTGTCGTTATTCCGGCCCAATACTATGAGCGTTCATGAGCACACCTGTCCTTGCGCTCACACCACAAGCTCCCGGACGGCAAAACAGCCTCAGGTCTGCATGTCCCCCTGGGGGCTTGGCACACGGCCAGGGCCTTGGCAAGAGATGAACGCTGGTCACCTTAAGTGATTGATTAATTAATTAGGGAATCTTTTAAAATATAGTTAATTGATTATGCTGTTACAGTTGTCCCATTTTTTTCTTCCCTTTATTCACCTTCTCCCTGTACCCCCTCCTGCCATCATTCCCCAATCTTAGTTTATGTCTATGGGTCATATATATAAATTCTTTGGTTTCTCCATTTTCCATACTATTCTTAATCTCCTCTGGTCTATTTTGTACCTACCATTTATGCTTCTTATTCCCTGGACCTTTTCCCCCATTCTCCCACTTCCCACTCCCCGCTGATAACCCTCCATGTGATCTAATTTTTTTAAAAAATGATCTCCTTATTGATGTGATTTCATATGTGACCGGTGTGCCACAGCTGTGAAGGCATGTTTGCACCAGTGGATGTGTGTATACCTTTATTATTTACCAGCCACCACATGCAAAAAGGGATTGATGCTCACGTACAACTTCAAAACACAAAGGAACCATGAAAACACAGTGTTAAGGCTAATCCAAAATCATTTAGAAGCAGAAAGACCAGGAATCTGGAATGCGTTAGGTGTTCTAATTAAACATAAAATTTTACTCTGAACTTCCTGGCAGCCAAGACAACATGGAAATGATTCAGAATCATCAGCGTCTTCCTGTTATTCAATTCGAGGAGAACGTTAAGGAGTAGGTTCCTATTTAAGGTTGGTGGAAAATGGTTTTGACTTCTATTCTGTTAAAGATACAAAACAGCCACACATTCAAATCTGAGGTCGCCCAAAGGTATGTGAGGAGGACAGAGACACCGAGGGCTCAAGTCTTCAGACCAATGGCTCCTGCCTGGGAGTGTGTATGAGTTACAATGCTTGCTAGCTGCTGTGACAACTATCCCCCCACATTTCTGGGCAGTGAATGGTCAGTTCTCACTTGTGCGGGAGCCGTGAGCAGGTGGTGTCATTCAGGGACCCAGATCCCTGCCACCCTCTCGCCTCCATGGTTCTCCTCTTCTAGCTTGCAGTTAGGGAAAGGAGAAAGAAGCAGGCACACTCACTTCTGAGCCACTTTGTCTGGACAGTCACCCACCCACATGTCACTATAAGAACTTGTCCCAGAGCCACCTGAGATGCAAGGGACTGAGACATGTAGTTCCTGGCTTGGCTGCTATCACCAGTGACAGCTCCTTTCTAAGAAAGGAGGCTCACAGCTACTGTACATATCAGATTTTCCAAGGAAACACTTTGAAACCCCACGGGCTGAGCCCAGAGATTCTGGCTCAGTGGGTGTGGGCAGGCGAGAGCCTTGAACTTGTGAGAGCTCTTTGGCTGATGCTGATGGGTGTCCTCGATGGAGGACCCTCCCCCAGCGTCCCTCTCCACTCTCGGACTTCCCTCTGACAACATGCATGGAGCTGGATAGTGCCACCCGCATCCTCTAGAATTCGTGTCCTTCTCAAAACCTCAGAATGTGAACTTATTTGGATATAGGGTCTTTGCAGATGTAATTAATCAAGTTAAGATGAGGTCATACTGCAGTAGGGTGGGCCCTTCATCCAGTAAGACTGAGGTCCTTAGAAGAAGAGGAGAAGACACAGAGCCAGGACACAGAGGAGAAGGCCAGGAGGCCCCCAGCAAGAAGGCCTGTGACCATGGAGGCAGATACAGCTGCAAGCCAAGGATGGCCTGCAGCAGCCAGGAGCTGGGAGAGGCAAGGAGAAAATCTTCCCTGGAGCCTCCAGAGAGAGCATGCCCCTGCTGAGTTCGGACTTCTGGCCTCCAGAACTGTGGGAGAAGACATTTCTATTGTTGTCAGCCCCCCAGTTTGTGGTAATTAGCTACAGAAGCCACAGGAAACTCACACACCATCTGACACTTAGTGATTCCGACTGGACAAGAGGGAGGAGTCTGGGGAACCTGAGAAGCTGTGTAGCAATGCCGGGCAGAAGATCCACCCAGGCTTTCAGTCCTCGCACTACCAGGGGTCTGGGAGGGCTGTGCTGGAAATCAGACACCAGGCCACCCATCTGCGGGGGAGAACCTATAAGTGCTTTCCCACATTCAGCTTTCTTTTGCTCAGCTGTGAAATAAAGGGTTTGGCCTAGGAAGGGGTTTCTCAAAATATGGAGCAGGAACCACCAACGACAGAAGCACCTGGGGATGTTGCTGAAGATGCAGCTTCCTGGCCCCACCCAGGCCCTTTGAATCGGCATCAGCAGGGGTTGGTGAGGGAGTCGGGGTGTCGAGGATCCTGGTGTGACAGGGTCTGGCACCACGTACAAGGGGCGTCCTGCTGACGTCATCCCCGGTCCACAATTATAGGAAAGCAGCGTAAGTGTCTCAGCAGCTAAGCACTCCTTGTCTTGATCTGCCTCTGGGACTGGGCTCCAGATTCCTCCATGTGGATATGCTTAAAAAGATGCCGATTATGGGATGGAGGGGGAAAAGAAACTTCTTACTGTATTAGAATAACAACTTCAGCTGTGTGTCAAGCAAATCCGGGAAAGTGTTTTTCAGACATAGACTCATCACCCAGGCAAAGAAGATCAGCAGCGGATGAAACACACCGAGCCCGGCGGACTCGAACGCCAAGTCAAACTGCCTTTTTCTAGAACAGAAGTTTACGATGTCATCGCGTTCATTTCTCTCATTCCTGGGCTAAGGAGGTTTTACCCAATTTAATATTTACTAATTGTTTCCATACCGGTTGGGGAAAGTTACATTTTCTTTCAAAGTTTATAGGTAGAGAAAGAAATCTTAAGGAACAAGATGAATGCTTTTGACCATGTTAAATCTTTTTATTAATCCATTACAAAATTCAAAAGCCAACAACAAATTGCTGGAAAAAATGCTGGCGACATCTGTGGAAGGTGGCCCTGCTTTCTGATTGGCCCCTAGGAAACTAAGAATAAATTAGCTCTCATGAAGGGCTTGGACAAATTAAAATCTTTAATATGCCAATAACACACATCAATAAGATTAAGGCAATTATCTCAACAGGAAAAGGTAACAAATAGTTTCAAGCAACTCATAAAAGAAAGAATTGGAACAGGCTACTAGCATAGAAAAATGTCCACCCCACAGTACAAGCCAGGAAAAGAGACGGAAACACAGTTCACCTTTCTTCTCGGCCAGCCACACTGGCTAAGAGCTTTTTAAAAATTGTAATACTCAGTATGAGGTTTTTGAGAAAAGCCCTCTTAGCATATGTTGCTGGTGAGATTGTAAATGGATGAAAGCTTTATGGAGGGCAGTCTGACAAAAGCTATTGAAGGCACACCTTCTGAGGCCGTCACACCTGTAGGAACTGATTCACAGAGAATACTCCGAGATGCTGCCGCACATGCAGGGGGTGGGAGCAGAAGTAGGTTTGCCATTGTAATCCCAATAAATGATATAACAATTAATAAATAATAATCCAAGAACAAGCTCTGTGTTTCACATACATACAACTGTAAACCTGCTTTTGCCAATCTCTGTATATCTATAAAGATAAATAATATTTATATAATATATAATATATTATTTAATATGTAATATAATATATTGTGTAATATATGTTATGTAATATATACTACATCATAAAATTTTATGATATATTATAAATAACATTTAACATATGATAAATATATGATGGTTTATTGTATAATATGTAATGTATCATATAATATATATTATGTAGATTATATTAGATATTTATTACAGCATTATTTATATATATTCTGGGAAACATAGCAGTTACCACACAAAATAACTAGTAACTGGGACTTGGGTAAATAAAAGATGGGCCATGCCCACAAAGAAATGTTTTAGATCATGTTGTTAAAAATATTTTTTAAAGGTATAGGAAATGTTCACAAACCATAGTTACAGAACAAATAAATACCAGATAAAATAGGCTACAAGCAGTACATGTGTTATTGATTTTAAAATTATTTTATGTATTAGCCTAGGAAAAAGTGCACGTGCATCTGGATGTTAGCCATGACACTCTGTGACTTTATTTGGGTGCTCAGGCTATTAGAAGTGAGTGGGGTCAAGGCCACGAAAAGATCATCGCTATGTGTAATTTTTAATTTTGGTTTAGAGGTTTATGTATCTTTTCCAGATTTTCTACAATAAACTTGTATTGGTTCTATTTTAAAAGAAAAAAGGTCTGTGAGATCCTCTTGTCTTTGTCAAAACCTTCTTGGTTTTGCTTTGCTCAGTGGTTGTGAGTTTGGTGGGCCTGAGTTACACAGAAACGTGAATATTCGAGGAAAGACGAGGCAAGGAAGCTGAGCTGATCGCTGCCTGGTGGCGGAACCAGAGCTGGGGAGGCCTCTCCCTGGCCCACCTCACCCCTGCTGGCTGGGGACCAGAGGCACTGACAGCCGCTTCCTGGAGGAGCACCTTCCCGGCTGTCCTGGCCCCCACCGCTGGCTTCGATCTGGTTGGCATATCGGGTTTTCTGGAGATACATTTGAACAAAGGGCTCTGTGGATTGCAGTATTGTGATACCACGATGTGTAATAAGAAATACATTATTTGGCCTCTGTCCCCATTCCTGGAGCAGAGCTCCTCAAACCCTTGGAGTTTTTGTTGTTTTTTTAATTTTTTAATTTTTAGAGAGAGGGAAAAGGAGAGAGAAAGAGGGAGAAAAACACCAGTGTGAGAGACAAACACGGATTGGTTGCCTCTAGCACGTGTCCTTGGCCCAACCAAGGCCGGAACCTACGACCCAGGCATGTGCCCCAACCCTGGCCACCCTTCGATTTGCAGCACAACACCCGACCAAGTGAGCCACACTGGTCGGGGCTGGAATTTTCTAACGGAAGAGCACCAAGGTGGCTCCCCGGAGCCTCTGGAGACAGCATGGCCCTGCTGACAGTTCCACTTCAGACTGTGGCCTCAGGAACTGTGAGAGAGGGAACACCCTTGCTTTCAGCCCCGGTCTGTGGTCCTTTGTGGTGGCGGCCCCAGAGCAGGCACGTGGATGGAGACTCACTACGGCTCTGCTGGTACCTCCTTGTGCTCCTCCGCGCCAGGTTAGAGGAGCACGTTCGACCTGTGCAGGAGGCCCGGAGAGACTTCCTGCGCAGGAATCCACACAGCTGTGCCTCCCAGCCCTGCCTGCCTGGACCTAGAAATAGCTCTGGTCGGAGGGCCCTTTTTTGGTTAATGGATTGGGCTTTCGGTGCCTGCCACTTAAACAGCTTCACCAGCCGGGAGGCCGCAGGGAGCCTGACTCCTTCCCTCCCTGCCCCTCCTTATCATGATGGATTGCCACTCGGGAGTGAGATGGAAACTTAAAAATGCCCTTGCTGCGCGCAGCTCCGGGCAGTGCCGTGCTGGTTTTACTCGCAAATCCAGGGTCGTAAACTTTTAAAAATAGGTGCAAGGCTGCCAGTGTCATTAAAGGAGACTCTGATTTATTGAGATGCACTGTCATCTTCTGTAGATGGTTCTGGAACTTGCTAGAAGGACCCTCACTGGTTTGGACAGTGATACGTTTCAACTTCGGTTCTTTTATTCCTTCCAGGCAGTTTGTTTTCTTCCCAGAAAAGAGATGGTGATGTCCTTGAGGGCTTTCTGGGTACCGCTCTTCATGGAAGGCAAAACCCCTGGTGCGCTATAAATGCTTCCCTGACGGTTTGAGCTGAAGAGGTAGGTAATCGCCACCCCTCTGAGGGGGCTGAGAGGAGTCCGTCAGACGGAGAGGAAAGCAACTGTCTAGAATCATGTTTTTACTGAGTGTCAGAACGAAAGTCTCTGTAAAAGGGGATTGTCAAAAAAAAAAAAAAGGAAGGGGGTGGAACATGTGCCACCCTAAGAATGCTGTTGTTAAAAGTATATTTAGCCAATTTTATTTGGATAATAGCGGAAAATAAAATTTTGCCAGGAACTCAGCTGACCCCTTTACAGCTGAAATCAGATCCACTCAGCTGAGTGCAAATGCAGACACACGACCATACCATCTCTGTGTTTTCTTTTATGAAGGCAAGAAAACGTGGAGACCGTCCGTGAAGAGAAGGCATCACTTATAATCCCACTGCTTAAGGGAAATCCCTTTACGCTCTGCACGTAACTCTCTTTCAGGTTTTTTTTTGTCATATATATTGTACATACGCCTAAAATAAAATCTGCATTCCACATGGCTGTTTAAACCATTTTTTACCCACTTATGTACAGCAGTGGGGGAAAGTAGGTTTACAATGATGAGCACCCAAAACACAGAGTTTATTCTCGTAGCATTGTTATAGTCACAACCTGCATGTCTTTTTCCACACGCACCACGGTGAACCCACTCTCGCTGCCCCTCCCGCGCTGAGCAGCTCGGTTAGTGTCACGTGGTTTTCAGCATTGCTCTCCATGCACAGTGCTCTGCCCCACAGATACGCTGCTGTTCCCTTGACCAGCCCTCTATTGTTGCATATTTGGCACAATAATCTGATTCAGGGCTAATTTTTCATTCTTGGGGTTGAGCAAGAGGCAGATTCTTTTCCAAATAAACTCTTTTTCCTCTTTACACAGAGCACACAGACCACGCTCAATGCCAGTTTTTGTCCTGCCGCTGAGATTAAATGTGGTCGACAGAGAATGTTCCCTCACCACGTGGTAAGTTGAAGGCTGTCATTTCAGAGCTTCCCAGACGGGGTTTGGAGCATGCTGCTGACAGAGAAGGACACGAATCGGTCCAACAGCCCGTGGGGCCCTAGGAAACCGGGGCATTCTTTATCTGATTAGAGGAGGAACGGCATTGCTGGAAGTGAGTTTCTGTAGGTATAGCAAAAGCCCCCAGCAGGGTCTGTTGTGCATAGTAGGCCATCGGGACCTGCCTCTGATGTGTGTTTCATTCGGTGATTGTATTTGGCTGCTACTAACAGAAATTCCCAAGTGGTGGCTCATATACACTCGGTATATTATTGTTATCAAGTATTGAGAAGTCCCAAGATGGCAGCAGGTAGCATTGATTCAGTTAAGAGCTTGTGAATTGCCTTGGACTTTCATTTATTATTGACTCACGGCATCAAAATGACTGCCCCATCTCCACCATTGCATCTAAGTTCCAGGCAGAATGAAGGTCAAATAGACAGAATCTATCTGAAGCTACTGGACTCTGCTTGCAACTCATTGGCCCAAATTGTGTCTCGTGATCACACCCATCTGCACGGGAGGTATCTCTAGATTTGCATGTCTTCAGAAAACCCCACAGTATGCCCTGTGCATGCTTATGACATCCTTTGTGTGGGCAGAAAATAGATGGTATCTAAACAAACCAAACCAAGCCAAAATAAGAAGAGTAGCTTTTTCAGAGCACTCCCTTCATGGAAGCAGGGTCCTGTTTGATTTCTGTTGTAAAGGGGTCAGCTGAGTGTAAGGGGATCTTAAGGTTATGATGTCAGGAAATGCACCTGGTAGGCAGCGTGGGCACAGGTGGGTGTGGAGAGGCGAGTTCTCAGACCTGAGTCAACCCCTCCCTCCACATCTCGCTCCAGGGCCAGTTACTTTGACTGTCTGTCCTCTCGCATCCTGGTCTGGCAAGTGCGTGCCGGAGCCCCTGAGCTGACTGCCAGGCTGGGGCTTTTCCGCTGTACCCACGCTGTCAGAGCTCCAGCCCCCTGGAGATCATGCTCCTGATTCTTGTTCTTGTAGCCCTACCAATATTTTTGTGTAAGTCCTTTCAACTTTTATCAAAACAGATTCATTTTTAAAAGAAGTTTGCAATAAATTTGCACACAGCACCCCAGGGGCACCTGCTGCAGGTAGACAGGTGACTCTCAAAACGTGAATGTGCCAGGACATCCCTCTGCTTGAGCTGGACTCAGACGCTGGCCGGGGCTCCAGGTCGGCTCTCTCCTTGGCACAAAGGGAGATTTGCGAGTTTTAGGTGCTAAAGACATACCGGCACCCGCCCGAGGCTTTTTCCAGTGGGGGAAGAGGCTGTGTGAGGGCGAGGAGAAGGGGCAGGTGTTCTGTTAGCCGCTGTGATTTAACACCACTTTGCCTGGGGCCCGTGGCACCCACTCCAAGGGCCCTGTGTCCCTGGGGCTGCCCCTGCGAAGGCCTCGCTGTGGGAAAACCATCTTTCCTTGAGCAAATTATTTATCCAAACAATTGTACTTGCTCAACTCTGGGGTCTCCCTGGAGCCATGGGCTGTCCCCCCAGTCCGCACAGAAACCCGCTGGCCCCTGCACATCAGGCCTGAGACCCTGTTCCATGTCATCAATGTCTTTGAAAAGGCTGTTCGTGCAAATCCACACGGCATTGTTCTGATGATTCCTCCCCCAATGTAAAGCATGTTTCCATAAGGGCAACTATTCTGACCCGACTAAGCTACCTGCCCGGCCGTGTAGGGATCTGAGTGTGACACCCCTGCTTTCCATAGTGAACGAACAGTCTCTGAAAAACACTCCACACGTCATGCATTCCACACTGCACCCCAGTGGGACACCCGGGCCCACGGCTGTTTCCTCAGAGAACATGCCTGGCTTCCCTCCCATGTCCCGACTCCATGCTTGTCTGGCTTTGTTTTCCGACCGTCCTCCCCAGTCACCTTCTCCGGTTCCCGCTGGAGAACTGGGGCCGGTGACCATGCACTGAGGAAGGCCTCCCAAGCTGGCATTGGGGAACAGGAGGGGGCGGCAAGGACAACCCCTGTGCCCATTTGCCAGCAGCTTTAACAGGGTCCCACACACTGGGCGGCTCAAACAACAGAACTGGACTCTCACAGTCCCGGAGGCCAGACGTCTGAGACCAAGGAGCTGGCAGGGCTGGCTCCTCCTGGCGCTGTGAAGAGGACCTGTCCAGGCCTCCCCCAGTCCTGCTGGTCTGCGGGCAGCCTTTGATGTTCCTCGCTGGTAGAAGCATCACCCCATCTCTGCCTCCATCTTCACAGCGCGTCCTCCCTGTGTACATCTGTCTGTGTCCAGATTTCCCCTTTCTGTAAAGACACTGGTCATTGTGGATGAGGGGCCCGCTTACTCTAGTATGACCACCTCTTAGACTAGTCACATCTCTGACAACCCTATATCCAAATAAGGTCACATTCTGAGGTACTAGGGTTAGGACTTAAATATATGAATTGTGGGGAGGGGACACAATTCAGCTCATGCCAGCGCCCCTCCCAGACTGAGGGGTCGTAGAAGGCAGCATCCAGCCTGCACGGTGGGCAGCAGTTAGCTCAGCCAAAGAAGGCGTGAGGGGCCAGCAGAACAGGCAGCACATGCAAAGGTCTTGAAGATGCAGAGGAAACAGGAGGCGCTTTCTAGAATGAGCGGGGACAGAAACGGCCGGAGCGGGGAGCTGAGACCGAAGAGCTCACCAGGGTACAGGAGATGGGCACACAGCGTGGTCTCGTTTGTAAACTCACAGACACAGTCATGGATACCCAGGGCCAAACAAAGCAGAAGAAAAGACCTCTCCCTGTTCCCAGGATCGTGCCTGGGTGGCGTGAGCCGGCGCTCGGGGCGCAGGGGTTGCGGAGAGGCAGGCAGGGGCGACTCTGGTTCCCTAACCCCGCCGCTCCCATGAGGATGCGTTTCCCGGTGCAGAACGGAGCGGTCTGGGCTGAGCAATTACGAAAACTTTTAAAGGCTTAGGCAGCAACCCCTTCCAGAACGCTTCATTTCAGCCCTCCTCGTAAACAGATTGTAAAGACGCAATCAGCCCAGAGCCCACTCCGCCGCGATAATCTGATGTAAGCCAGGCACTGATTTATATGCGCCAGTCCAAACAAACATACCTGTAGACCATCAAACTGGAATTTCTTCCATACTTTCTTCTTGTGCATTAAGGAACTGCTTTTATTTCTCTTTTGCCGGAGGGAAGTGATATATTTATTTTGCGGAAGAAGAGCAGTGTGCAAGATGCTAGGTAAAGAGCTGGGAGCTGGGTGGGGGTGACAGTTCCCTTTACAGACGGGGTCCGTGCAGAAGCGAGGGGCTGAGCAGGCATGATGTCCAGTGCATGTCACAGTCATGTTTCGAAACGACATACAGAGCTCTTACTACACGCCCGGCACTGTTCTGAGAGCTCTATAAATGTTAACTCAGGAATGAGTCTTCCATCTGCTTTTCCGAGATGGGTAAATTGAGGCACCAGGGGCATCCACTTCTCCCTAATAGAGAGCTGGGTTTTGATCTTCCCTTGGCCTTCTCCTCCCATCAGCCCTTGAGCTCTCAAGGTTTGGGACTGGGTTGGCCTTCTCGGTCCCGGCCGGTGAAAATGCTGCAGGGAACACTCTGTCTCTCACCCCTTCACCCTTGTCCTCCCCACCTCCCCCTGCCTTGCATGCTCCTCCTCCTCCCTGTCCTTCAAATAATGTTCCTGCCGTGGCTCCCATCCTCATTGTCCCCTATATGCGTGACTTCCATCACATGACATTGCCATTTCCCCTGCACCAAAGGGGCAGAATGTATTTCCCCTCCTCCTAAATTTGATTCACCCAGGTGCCTTGTTTTGGTCCTCAGAGTGAGGTAGAAGTGACAGCATGCCAGTTCTGAGCCTAAGCCTTAAGGGACCCCGCATGCCCTCTTGTTCCCCCCGCCATTGCCGTGAGCTTAACACGCCCGGGCCAGCCCGCTGATCCCAGAAAAAATGAGAGACATTTGGAGCTGAGCCATCCTGGCTGAGCTCAACCTGGGGCAGCCAGCTCTCAACCAGCCCTGAACTTGGGAGCTAAATATTGATAAATGCTTCTTATTTCACACTGCTGAGGCCTGTGGCTGGTTGGTAGGCAGCATTTTTTGCGAGCCATAGATAAATGCTACACTGTTCATTGTAGAAAATTTGACAAATACACAGAAGTATGTAGAAGACAAAGTCGGCAGAGCTTCACCCCCTAGAGGTTAGTCTCTGTGGACATTTTGGTGCTGTGTGGCTGTACTTTGGGCTCACAGGGATGTGTCTTCAAGTTCACAAATGAGATGGTACTGCGTGCATGTCTTACACATGCCAGTTGCCTCTTAATGCTAAGCTGCCTCCCTCCCTTAGCATTTTTGTCCCCGCTCATTCCAGAAAGCACTTCTCATCTTCTCTGCATCCTCAGGACCTTTGCACCTGCTGTCCCTCCTGCCTGAAGTACCCCCCACGTCTTCTTTGTCTGAGCTGACTCCTACCCATCTATCTCTCAGGTCCTACTCCACGTGGGTGTTGCCTCTCTGATCCTCCAAACCAGGTTGGGTACCGCTCCTTCCGGTACTCACAAGCAGCTCCCTGTCCTCACAGTTTTTCTTAACAGCCTGCCTGGTGTGTGCCTGGGTGCTGTCTGGCCCCAGAGGGTGAGCTCCATGAGAGCAGGACGATGTCTGTCTCATCCAGAGTCCCCAGCGGACACACAATTGACATTTGTGAAACGGAGCTACAACGTGATTATGTAACGTGGTGTTGACACAGCATGATACGTGAGCAGAGTTTCCCATGGCATTGAAGGCCAGCTTGCTTTTTCAGTGAAAATGTGTCCTAGGCTGTAGGAGATGCTTGGTGTTTTACAAGGCTAGAGGAAGATACAGCTGCCCATTTTCTTGAGCTAGGGCTTGAGGAGCACTTACAGACGAGGATGGGACTCTTCCCCGGGTGAACAGTTCTATGGCTACTCCCTGCCATCTCCCGCTCCCAACCGTGCTGGTTGCCAGCTCTTGCAACCCAGAGCACCACCGCCATCATGGTCTTTCCCTTGCTCAGTAACTTCAGGGGCTCCCAGCTCCCCAGCCAGGTGTGCAGCCAGGCTGATCCCTGGGACGGAAGGTAGGGGTGCAGTCACGGTCAAGGTGGAGACTGGGAAGGGGAGAAATGAGCAGGGCTTTCCTTGGCTCCCTTTGGGCACCGGCCCTGGCTCTGGTCTCCCTCGGGACTGTGTGCTTCCTGAACACAGAGAGCAATTCTTCTCTTTCCTTTCTTTTCATCTGCTAGATGCCTCTGTGCCCGTGGTCCTACTGTGTACCCAGGGTCCTGACCACAATACAGCTGGAAATCTTGTTTTGTGGCAAAATACTCTTTTCTGAGTCTCTAGGTGGTGGCCCGGCTTCTTGTGTTTGGTTTTAAGGAGGCAGGGACCCAATTTGCTGAGGTCCCACCCACTCTGGTCTGTAACTCTCAGCCCCTTAAATCTCTGAGCTTGTCTCCCTGGTGGGACTGGTGTCAGTCATTCTGACTCTGCCGTGCTGGGAGGTTTCCCTGATTCTGCATCTCTGAGCCTTTGGGAGCATAGCCCTTCTAACACCTTAATTTCACACTGTGGCCCGTGGAGTGGTAAGACAGGAAGTTTCTGCTGTGCCAGTCCGCCCGGCTTGGGGCCGTGTGTTACAGCGGACCCAGGCAACTAATGCGGACGCTGAGCTGTGTGTCGTTCGGCAAAGTTACTACTGAGCTCTCAGAGTTGGCCTCCTCATCAGTTGTTGGGTTTGGTACTGACCTCCACAGGGTTGTGGTGAGGAATGTAGAGGACCAAACACTATTTGTATTTCATAGTAAGTGTCAGAAAATCGCCATCCTCATCCTCATCACACTTCTGTGTGGTCCGGAGGAAATGGGCTTGGTTTATCGTCAGATGAACTGACCCTAGAAAATAAGCAATTTTTGACCCTCAAGTGGGCGTTTTCAAAACCTGCTATAGTTGCTATGGCCTGTCTAGAAAGAAATATAAGTATAGGCATCAAAAGCCTAAACATGAAACTAGCTTTTGATTCAATTATCCTTTCTGAGACATCCATCTAAACAAAGTTCTTGCAGGCATGTTCTCTCTCCCTGGAGCATGTCCACACTGTTCCCTCCCTTATCTCCTTCCCCCACAGGTGAGCATCTCTGAAACTCGAAGGGACCCCACCAGCCGTGCAACCAGGGAGCCCTGGGCAGCGGCAGCCCATCCCGGGCTACCGCCCTGAACCTGCCCCCGAGACCCGCTTTCTCTGCCTCTCCAGGGAGCTGGCAGCGGCCGCCCTGGCTCACTGTGTTCCCACCGTGTTTCCAGAGCACCAGAGCAGCCCCGCCCAGTCTCTCTCCTGGGCTTCTCCCATCCTGGGCCCATCCCTGTTCGCTGTCCTCAGCTTTAATAAACGTACTCTCAAAATTTAAAAAAAGAAAGAAAATAACATGTGCAAAGATTTCATTACAAGGACACCGAATGCAGTATCATATATATATATATATATATATATATATATATATGGTCTTTCCAGAAGGTGTCCAGCTTTATAATATGGAAAATAGAGACATTTATTGAAGAAGATACAAGAAACATCATACATAGGACAATGACACCTCAGTCCCCTTCAAAGTAGGCACCTTGGGACCTCACGCACTTCTCCCAGTCACTATCAGCTGCCCTGTCATATTTTCCTAAATCTTATCAACCCTCTGACATCTCTTCCTTTTCAAAGGTGATTTTAGTTTTGGGGTAAAGCCAGAAGTCACAGGGCACCAAACCTGGGCTGTAAGGGGGCCGAGTCACCTGGGTGATTTGATGTTTCACCAAAAAACTCTGCAGGAGATGTGGTGCATGAGCTGGTGCATTGTGGTGATGAAGCTGCCAACCAGTTGCCCAAAGCTGTGGCCCTCTGAGTCATCTGGATAGTTTGTGTGGAGGAATGTTCAGCTTAGTGTAACATCTGATGCAGATTCATTGCTCTACTCACTCAGTCATTTTGAATGCGACAGCTACACAGTACACATGCTCATTCAAGGGCATCTTCCACCCACACTGACTAGTCCAGTGAAGTCCTCATTGTTCACACATGCTCATTCCAGTCTACTCTCCCTGGCTGCCAGGTTACATCAATGTGGCACAAATCATTCCCGTTGTATTAGCAGTGTCTGGACTTTTTCTGGACATATTTCATATATTGATTATGTTTTCTGCAAAGGAGCAGATAGTAACTATTTTAGGCTTTTTGAATCACACAGTTTTTATCCAACTGTTCAACTTCCCTGTAGTTGTGGGAAACCAGCCATAGACTACACAGAAGTAAATGGGCTGGCTGTGTGCCAATAAAACATTATTTACAAAAAAAGGTGGTAGGCCGCATTTGGCCCCTGGGCAATACTCCCCATGGCCCACTCCCCATGGGCTGACTCCAGTTGCAGACAAAACATTAGCAAACCACTGAAAATAATGGAGTAGGAACAACCTAATGCTCCCCATGGGGAGTGACCCACTAAATGCTCTGAGGCTCTTGGAGTCTAGGTTCCCCTAGAAGCACCCTGTGACATGGGGGTTTCAGTACAAGCTTGGACAGGGCATTGGGACATGGAGAGGAGGCAGCCAAATAAGGAGCATTATATGTTATGTTATGTTATGTTATGTTATGTTATGTTATGTTATGTTACCAGCATGGGCCCCGTGCACCAGGACTCCGAGACGGTGCGGGCCATGCCCTGGGGCTCCCCCACCACCGAGTGAGATTTCCTCTTCTTCGTTGCTGAGGGCTATTTGGGGAGCGGGAGGCAAGAGGTCATCACTCTCACACTTCTGCTCGCCCTGTGTGTGGACGAGCATCCCCAGAGAAGGCAGGCTCAGGCAGACAGGTGCAGGGCTCCCAATTGGCCCGCCTACGGTGGGGCAGTGACTACAGGCCCACACAAAAGAAGGCTGGGCAAGAGAAAAGAGACCTTGCAAGAAAACTATATATGATGGGACACCATTCCTGTTCTGACAAAAGACATGTGGGTCTGTCACTACCCGAAGGGGAAAAGCATGCCGGGCAGGAAACGAGCAGGCCGTTCAGCCAGGCGGGACGATGTCGGGTGCGGACTCCAGAGCAGTGCTCTCTCCGCTGACTGGCTCCTGCACTGTCGGAGCTGTTAGAGCGCACATGGTCCTGGTGATGGAAAGGTCAGTACAGATGTACAAGTGATGCCATAGGAAAAAACTAATGATAGGGTTTGTGGTTATCAAATTAGTATTAAGTTAATAAAGTTAATGTAAAACAGGCTTAGAGTAGTTCCAATTTTATATCACCTGTGTGTGTGTGTATGTAGGAAGGGTGACTCCAAAGTAACCCAGAATTATCTTCTGGTGGGCGGGCCCCTTATAGTACAGGCTTCCCCTGCGAGGTGAGTGTTCTAGGAACCCACTTGTATCCATGTTAGCTGGTGTTGTTGTGAGAGGCTGTGTTCGGCTTCACTGAATTTTTTTGAAGACTCTCTCAACATGTCTGCCCATTTCATGAAGGGTGATTTCTGAGCGTACCTGCCCACACCACACTGAGTGTCCAGCCGTTTTTGACCAAAAATGCCATGACCCCCATTCCCCACCCTCCCTGTTCACCCAATCTCGCCCTGGGCAACTTTGCTTTGTTTCCCCAGATGAAAAAGTCCTCAAAGGGAGAGGTTGTGCTGATGTGAAAGAGGTGAAACGAAAAATGGCAGCAGCACTAAGAGGTATCAAAATCGACCAGTTCAAAAACTGTTCTGAGCAGTGGGAAAAAAGTCTCTAAAGGTGTGTTGCATCATATGTATGGAGAGTACATTGAAGGTGACTGAAGTTTAAACACATAACAATATATACACAACTTTTATAAATAAATTCCAAGATTTTGAGGGCCCCCTTGTATACATGTATCAATACCTGTGTGTGCACATGTCTGCATGTGTCTTCATGCATCTACATGCATGTGTCGGTACCTACCTACCTATCTATTTATGGAAGAGAGAGAACACATACCAAAATGTGAGCTATGGCTTATTTTGATTTCTTTCAAAGTTATTAGGCCCTCCAGCTTCTGCATCTGGGTGCATGGAGTGTCTGAGAGGCACCCTGGTAGGCCAAGCCCTGGGAGCAGAAATAGTGAATTCCTCTCCAAGGAAGGGGAAGGCCACGAGGGCCGTTTGCCCCCTGGGGCCCCGGGTATGACGGCTCCTCGGTGCAGCTCATCCAGGATGGGGACTTGTCCCCAGCCGGTACTCAGGCTAAGGATCAGAGGTGGTCGGAGGCCTTGTGAAAAGAGAACAGGTTGGTTGTAGCTGCCTTCCTGGTCTCCCCTGGTCTCTATTTTGTTCCCTTTGCCCCGCACTAGGGAGGGCAAGGAGCAGGGCTCTCTAGTTCACAGCTCTATCCCCAGTGCTGGGATGTAGTAGATGCTCAATAAAGCTTAGTTCCCTCCATGGGTCTCTCCTCTCCCGGAGAACAGGATTTGGGGGGATTGTTGGGGTCAAAACCATGCAAAGGAAAAAAGACTTTAAAGGGGCTAGCTGGCGGCGTGTTGCACTTCCTGCTCGAGTTCAAAGTCAGCCCTGCCCCTGGAACTGCCATTACGAGTTTAGATTGTTCCAGAATCCCGCTGCTGACTGTTCAAAAGGCTCCCAGCTGCTATCAGGAAATAGCTCAGGAAGGTCTCCATTAAACAGCAAGAAACTGAGATGCAATCAGCCGGGCTGGAATTCAGGAAAGTGCTGGCTCTGGAGTTTAAGAAAGAAGGAACACATTTCAGGGCAAGAGGAGGCAAATCTGCCAACTGAACCCTGTTTTCCTTCCACCTGTCGGGCAAGGCCAGATCCGCTTCTCCTGTCCTGCCATTAACAGCAGGAAGCACCGGGCCTGCAGCCCAGGACACTGCGCACCCACACGGCCGAGCTGGGATCCCGCCGCCCGTGGACAAGAATGTCCTGTGATTGCTACTTCTCCAGCCGTCGGCGTCAGCCCGTAATCTTTCAGTTGTGGTCTCGAGGGCCAAACATGAACCAGGATTTTCCATTATGGTTGCAATTTTGGCTTGTAATTTTATCACTTGAATCTAAATCCACTTCAGAAATGCCATAAACTAATTGTCACTGAATAAACTGAAACTTTTGAGGAGTTTATAAAAGTGATTTAATGAAAAAAAAAAAAAGGAAGATAGAAAACAAATGTTGCCTACAGAATTGTTGGCAAAAAGGTAAAAACTCTCTGTTTCTTTTGAACGTGTGCCCTGGTGTCGGCCGAGCCCTGCCCGCCGCGGCCTCGGAGCCCGGTGGCCGGGAAGCTGTGTGCGTTGCAGCCGGCAGCACTGGGTTCCAGTGTGTCCTGGGGAGGCTGGTCCCGGGGATGTCAGGGACGCTGGCATGGGTCGGGTCAGCTGAAAATAAATGGGCACAGGTCAGATCATAGTCTCCACCAATCGAATGAACCCCGTTTCCTTGATTAAAAATGCTAATAATAACAAAGCGAATGCTGGGGTTAAGTAAATGTGAGTTAATTACTAAGCTGTGACCATTTTCACAGTTTCTGAAGCTAAACACTTCAACCCACGTTGTCAGTTTATGTTAGGCGATAATTTGAATGACTACCGGTTAGCTGTTTCGCTTCATTCATATTAAGAAACAATATACAAAGGGTATAAAGTGATCAGCTCTGTTTATGCTGAGGAGGAGGTGGTAACGGCAGTGCACAGGAGCGGGGCAGAGGGAGAGATTTTCTGCTGGCTCTGGATGGGCTCCTGCTGACGGTTTATGAATGAAAACCTTTCGAGAAGCCGCTGACAACCTGGGAACGGTCAGGCAGCCCAGAGCCCACCAGAGCGTTCCCAGCGTGAACAGGCAGATGAGAGGCGCTTCCTACAGGGTGAGGCTGCTTGACCAGAGAGCGGCTGTGAAACAGAGATCGCTCCTGGTGAACACGATCGGGATTTGCCATCTGTTGAGTACCTGCAGGAAGAATCTAGCTGGAACCCGTAAGAGCTGGATCCCAGCATTTTCCATGACTGCTGATTGTAGAGTGCTGAGCTTCCTGGCGGGCTGAGGAAAGTGGGATCTGGACTAGGACCTCCCTCCCAAGTTGGCCTCAGAAAAACCCAAGGACGCCTTGCCCTCGAACCCCGGAGACCTTGGGCCTCCTGTGAAAACAAGACACACAGGTGTCAGAAATAAGCCTGGAATTTCAGGAACCGTGGCTTCTCCCACATCTGTGGTCAAATGACAACAATGACAACAAAAACCCTGCAAAAACCAACAATGTTTTCTTTAGGTAAGCCTCACGGAACAGGAAATAAGAAGCATCCCAACTGTCCATTAACAGATGACGAGGTAGATGAAATGCAGCATAGGCATGCAATAGAACATTATTTGACCTTAGAAAGGAAGGACACTCTGACACATGCTACAACATGGATGAATCTTGAGGACATTATGCTGAGCGAAATAAGCCGGTCATATAAGGGTAAATACCGTAAGGTCCCACTCATAGGAAGTCCCCGGAGTAGACAAATTCATAGAGACGGAGAGTGCCGCGGGCTGGGGGAGGGGCGGGAGAGTTCATGCTTATGGGGACGGAGATTCAGTTTGGGAAGAAGAGAAAGCTCTGGGGGTGGGTGGGGGTGACGTTTGCACAACCGTGTGCATGTGTACTCAATGCCACTGAACAGCACACTTAAAAATGGCTAAAATAACAAATTTTATGTTATGTATACTTTACAACAATAAAAGAAAAACAGTATAAAATAAGTATAAAGTTGAGATGAAAATGATGCATCCAAACAATTTAACTTTGGTTGGAAAATACTAGGCGCTCATATATGTAAATACTCATCATCATCATTATTATCGGTTCCCCATAAATGCTTGCGAAATGCTTTATGAGGGAGAGAGGGGAAAGGACAGGGAAGGAAGGGGAGAGAGAGGCAGAATCCACTTCTATTCATCCATAGCACGGTGCATCTGGAGTCCTTTTAAGTAAAAAGATAGTTTGTGATCCTATTTATAGTATTAAATTGATGAAGCAGGTCTTCAAAACGAAAGACTACAAATGACCTCAGCTCTGTCCCTTCCTCACAGGTGGCACGTGCAAGGCCCTCAGACCGAATCCAGCCCTCCACCTTGTTTTATCCATCCCAGCACCTTGTTTCTACCCCGAGGCAGCGCGGAGCTCCTTGTTAAGTACTCCCTAGTTAAGGAGTAGTTACATGTATATACAGTCCTAAAATTACATTCGGCCCTTAGAAGGCGACCTCGAGGCTGACGTGGCCCCTGGTGAGAAAGAGTTTGACAGCCCTGCCCTACCCAGCAGGCACAACTCCTTAAGCATTTGTGGGGCACCTGGCGCAATTTCTAAAGCCTGAAGTTGTGACCCACCAGACCATATGTTGCCCATTAAAATCCAGGACACGGGACCTCCTTATGTGTTGCCTCTTACATTTCAAACCAACACTCTTGAACTCTGCTTCACGTTCCACCCTCGCCACAATGCAGTGTGAAACAGGGAACCACTTACGGGTACGGAGACGGGGGCAGCCAGGTCCTTGTTTCACCAGGGCTGTCCCCATCTGGGACACCCTGGCCCCAAAGCAGAAACCACCTACCCTCCAGGTTTCTATCTGGTGTGGGGCACAGGCTTGTAATGGCCAGGTGTTTTTAATAAAGGGCTGCCAGTTCTGGCTGGCATTGCACAAACACAGGGAGGGAGCGAGAAAGGATGACTTTGCCCATGAGATGTCCATGGCTCTAATGACAGGGCCGGTTGGTTTCGAGGCTGATGAGCAAAATGCCTACAGAAATCTCTGAGGGGATCCATTTCCCCCTGGAACTAGGCACGCTTCTCCAGGGACACAGCTACTCCTTACACAGTCCTTCTTCCTCCCCCTCCCCCCTCCCCCACCCCTCCCCCTCCCCCCTCTCTCAGTGTTGGTTGGCTGCCAAGAGAGAGACCCAAGGCTGGGCACCAAGTCCAACTTCTGTGTTTACTAAGGAGCCTCTCTTGGAGGAGAAAAGATTTTCTTTTCTTTTTTTTTCTTCATGTGTAAACCATCACTGTTGTGGCTGGGCCATCAGAAGTGTACCCACTTTATCTAACACCCCCAAGACCCTGCGGAGGCCAACTTGATTCTTTAAGGTTTAAGGAGGTTCAGGGGATGCAGGACTGGGGGCGCTAAACCCCCTGAGAGCTGGTCACCCCCATTCACAGGCCAGTCTTCGGGCATCTCAAGCGTTCCCTCTGGCTGGAAACGAATGCCTGCAGCCCGCCCCAGTCTGGACTGTCATCAGAGCCCCGGGCTGCGGGACCCCTAATAGGCTCTCTGGCAGTTAAAGACGGCATCTGATCTTATCGCCTTCTTCTCTGGCAAGGCTGGCTCCACCAGAATAACTTTTATCTGGAAATAAAATAATGCAATTAATGTCCTGACTCTCTAATGCCCTCTCGGGTGATCTCAGCGCTAATGATTTAATGGGTGTCCTCCGTCTGCTAATTACCTGGGGTATTTATGAAGTCAAGGCATTTGGCTCCGAAGCGAGGGCGCGGCTGCACAAGGACCATGGGCGGTAAAACGAGCCCACAGGCACGGGGATTTGCTCCTCTTCCCTTCCTCTGTTCGGCTCTGAGAGGACTCCGTTCCCCACACCCCACCGCTTCCTGGGGCAGGAAGAGTGCATGCCACTCACAAGTGTCCTGACTGCATTTACGTCACCTAAGAATTTTCTTTTTCTGGCTCACTCTCTGGCATCACCCGGCTGAGAGGCTCCAGGAAAATCGTAAACCCTATTGAATGGCACTGCAGTGACGGTCTGTCCCATTGGAACACGTTTGTGCTCTTTGTCTCGTAATGTCAAAGCGAACTTGGCTGGGAACCCGAAGCCGCCAGCTGTGTGCAGGTTTGGCTCTCTGAGTTTCGGGGGGACGGCGGGCAGCAGAGCGGCGGGGTGAGCTCCGGCAGGCACCCTCCAAGTCCTACCTCACCTCCTTTCTCTTCTGTAAAATAAGCCTGCGACCCTTTGGAATTGCCCCAACAGCTCCACGAGTGCTTCCAGAACCTTCTTTTCCACACATAGGACTAAGCTTATGACACAGGAGAGGACCCAAGCCCGGCTGTGCCACTGAAAGCTGTGTGACCTTGGGGGCAGCACAGCACCTCTCTGAGCTCCAGTTTCCATGGCTCCGACTTAAGAGGAGATCAGACTAGTCAGGAATTTTCAACTTTGTCTTGTCCTGGGATCTTACTGTCTATGAAAAACCTCCCAGGAGGTGACATTTGTACAAGGACTAAACACTGAGATCTGTTTGAGACACTCCGTGGCTTGGTCTCCTCTGCGGAGGGACCCTGCCCCCCTCTCAGGACGGCTCAGGACACCTCCTCACTGCTTCGTTAACATGCAGCGAACTGCTCTCTGCAGGGAGGTTCCAGTCTGTGGTTCTGCGTCCCAGGGTTTCCCCAAGCCAGCGTCGGCTCGTCTGTCGAATGCTTTCTCCCTCTCACTCTCTCTGTACCTATTGCCTGTCTGTCTGTCTGTCTTTCTCTCAGATTTAGCTTCCTGTGTTCCCAAACGTTAACCCATCTGAGAATTCCCTAGAGATCTTGTTCAAACACAGATTTCCTCACCCAAAGTCTCTGATCCTGAGGGGAGGGGCAGCCCCGAGCTGTGCATGTCTAACCCGCTCCAGGTAACGCTGATACTGCAGGTCTGGATCGCCCTTGGAGGGTTCCCGCAGCTTCTGCATCTGCTAATCAGAGGGTCTCTTCCTGTCTGATTTCAGAAGCTTTCAGGAAAAGCTAAGAGTGCAAAGGCCCAGCATCTATAGTGCTATCAATAGTGCTATCTATTTTTTACATACACTCAGAGCAACAGTCGACAATGTACTTGTGTCCAAGTTACATTTCTGCAGTTTGAGGCCTAATGGCATTTGCATCATGGAATACTTGCAGTTGTTAAATTAGGCATTTTCCCCCTTCGGGGCTGAGGCATGAAACTCGGACTAGTTAGCAGCCGTGTTAAGTGTCCACACACCCTAGGACCCAGCCGCATCCTCCCCGGGGTCAGTTATCCTGCAGGATCCCCACACGGGTCCATCCGGGCCGTGCACACAGATGTCCACGGAAGTGCTGCTTATGGTGGTGAGACCTCAGGTGTCGGTCCCTGGGACGGTGGACAGTGCAGTACTGTGGGACAGTGGGGCGTGCCCGCCGTAGAGTGCAGGACACCAGTCAGGGGCAGAGTGTTGGGTCCACCCCACACCACGGGTGCATCTTCACACTGTGTTGAGGGGGAAAGAAAAGGAGAACGAGATATTCCACACCAGACGACTTGAGCAAGTTGTGTGGCCACAAAACCTTGCACAGACACACAGAGGGACACGGGGGTGGGAGCCGAAGTGGAAACGCAGAGAGAGGGGATCGGGGAAATAAAACGAGAGAGACTCACCGGGACCAGGGAGCAAAACGGTGCCCTCTGCGCCCGAGTCCAACTAAGACTGCAGAGTAAATAAATACATAAAAAGCGAAGAAAAAAAAAAAAACAGAAAATGTTGGCCTGGGCCTCCGCAGACAAGAAAGATGACTCCTTTCTCCAGCAGTCTCTGCACCGTCTCTGTTTTCCTGGGAGCCTCTTCTCATCAGTGCAGGGTGCCTGCCCCCCGACCCCCTGCCCCCAGGCCTGGGGTGTCTGCAGAGCAGGGACTCCGGGCATGGTCCAAAGATAGGGAGAGAGAAGTGAAATGAATCATCCGGGCTGCCCTCTCCTTTTTTGCCTCCACCCCCTCATGATCGATAATGGGTGGGACTGACGTTCTTTGTGGAGCGCAAAATTCATCTGCGGGCGGCACAAACCAGTGGTCCACGGACCCGGCATCACCATAGTCAACCCAGGCACTGGATTAAAATAAACAAAACACCAAACCAGATTCCCAGGGCACAGTGCATAACAAGGTTCCCTGAGGTTAAAGGATCCATGGATTCTTTTTTTTTTTTTTTAACTTCTCTAATGCAAGTGTTTCAGGTGTTTGGGATGAAACCCAAGTTAGCAAGGAGTGTAACCCCAACCTCAGTCTCTAGAAGCCGAGACAGGACTCCCCTTCGCCCCCTGGTGGCGAGGACGGAACACACGTGATGCTCTCTGGGTTTGAGCGCTGGGGGCAGGTGGACGCCAACAGAAGCCGAGTCCCATGGATGCAGGTGAAACCACCACCAGCACCATGCAGGAACATCACATCCCTTGCTTTTCACCCCATCCCACGACTGATCACCATACGCATTATCTAATCTGATCTCATTCGTGTTTTCAGATGTGCCTTTCCTAAGTCCAGAGGAATGGCTTCTACGGTGGAATTTTAGCTGCTGGGACCAGACACCTGGAAGGTGGTTTGCTGGAGGTCTTTTCTTCCTTTCACTCACATCTGTTCAAGTCTATGCTTAGGTCAAGTTCCCTGGCTCCCTGTCACTGCTCAGAGGCCTCGCTCGTGACACCTGATCAACAAGACCTCGTTTTTACTTACATTTGAGCGAATGGGAAAAGCACCAGTGCTGAGCAGCAGGGCATGAGAGACGGGAGCTGCTGCGTGTTGTGTCTGAGGGGCGAGCTGCTCTCGCTTCAGTAGGTCCGGCAGCTGGAGAAGGTGTGAGCGGGACTGTGCCGGGCTGGTGTGTGTCGGTGTGTGACACTCAGGACCCCTGCCCTCGGGGAACCTAGAGTCTATCAGGGAAGAGAAGATAGTCCAATGGCCCTGAACACAGATAGTTAGACTTAGAAGCTCTGACTAAGCCTGCAGGGACAGCTGGGAAAAGAGCTCTCAGGAGGGAACAGCATGTGCAAAGGCCCCTGAGGAGGAAAGGCCCTCAGTGTTGTGGCTGCAGCAGAAGCCAGGGAGGGAGGCAGGGCCAGACCAGCACGGCTCAGAGTCCGTGGAAAGAGCTGGGGGCACGTTCTGTGAGTCCCAGGTGTCCTGGGAGGTGTTTCGGCAGGGGATTGACTTGATCCAGTTTGTATTGTCTTCCCTGACGTAACAGTGCACGTGGTCAGGAAAGATCAGATAATCCCGAGAGCCTTTAAATGAAAACACTGGCGTCTAGCTTTACTCCCACCCATCCCCCATTCTGTTCCCCCAAGTAACCATGTGGGGCTTTTGGGTTTTGTTTGTTTGTCATAAGCTCTATGTTTTCATCCTGCTCACAGTAGTGGAGAACATCAACCACCAATAAATAAGTTAAAAAGAAAACCATTAATTCATTAATTCCCATCCGAAGCCCAGCATGCAAACTCAGGAAGGAATCCACAGAACAGCCGGCTAGTCAGGCTCACATCTGTGCCTCTTCCCTGACCCCTGGACAGGCCTTTGCCATGCCCCACCGGGCCCAAGCCCTGCAGTCGGGCAGGCGCCGTGGACCCCACCAAGACTGAGAAGTTGGGAGCACTCACTAGCCCGGGAGTAGGGAGCTGACTGTTGGAAGGGACTGCAAGTGGGTGCAGGGACCTGTTGTTTCCGAACCTCAGCATTTGGAAATCTGACGGGAAAATACATTTCCCAGGAGAGCTTCTATTCAAGTTCATCAGAAATGGCAGTGATAGACCCAAAGGAGAGGGAGAGAAAGGTTGGGAGAGGATGATTTGTTCCTTCATTCCTTTGTTCATTCAACAAGTATTTCTGAGCACCTCCAGTGTCCCAGGCCCTGCTCCCCGTGCTAGAAGCGCTGACAGTGGCTGTCCTCAGGAAGCTTACTCTCCAGCGCAGGCAGACAATGAACAAACGAGAAAACGAGTAGTAGGCTTGAGGGTATCAAGTTCTAGGAAGAAAAATCAAGCAGCACAAACAGGACAGGAAGTGGTGGTGCTATTTAAGTAGGACTGTCCGGCAGCCCCTCTGAACAGGTGACCTTTGTGTGGGGCCAGAAGGAGGGAGGGTGCCCTTGACCTGAATTCCTGGGTCTCCGCGTTCCTAGCAGAGATGCCCTACGGCTGGCGTGGGTAAGGGGCAGAGGGGCAGTGAGGAGGGGCACACATGGGGCCAGGGAGCAGCCAAAGCCAGTTCACGGGGTCCTGGGCCATTTTAGGGACCTTGGATTGCAAGGCAGGGAGAGAGAATGAGAGAGAGCCTGGGGCCTGAGCCTCCTGGGTCCCCACCCCTGGTTTCCTGCCACCTGGGTCACCTACTCTCAGCTTTAGCAACGCAGCCAAAGGACTTTGTGTTTCTTCCTATAACATTACGTGAAGGCTCCAGGACCCCCAAATGTGTGTCCTGTGGCTTCAGGAAGATGGACATGAACTGGAGGTCCAGATGGACATTGAAATATATGTACTACCTTTAAATACACTCCTATACAAATACGTGTGTTTTATATGGTACATAGAAACATTCTATATTATATCACATATAACCGTAAATTATATTACATAATATTAATTAGAATAGAACTATATTTATAAATTATATCTATATTTTATAGAAATGTAAATTTACGTAAACAAAATTACATATTTTTGTTTATAAATTATAATTATAGTATAAATATTAAATTTACATAATTTATATGATTCTATTATATAGCATATTAAATATATAATATACAAGCTATATGTAAATTATAAATAATGGTTAATAGAATATAATTCTTCCCTATAATACATTGTATAAAAATAAATATGCATACATAAAATGCACAGATAATATACGTAACTTTCAAAGGAGGTCCTTCTGCATCATGTACCTAACAGTCACAGGCACCCACAAGGGCAGGGATGCGTCCTGGGTCCCTGGCTGACCCTGAGAATTGAGTCAGGAATGTCCCCCCACCCAGCCCATCTAATCACAGTGCAAGGGTCTTTCTCAGGGTCCCTGTGAGAGCTGGTGGGAAAAGCACATAAAATGCCCCTCGGGAGGTTTACGAGGCAGCTCGTTCCTCCTCCGGGCAGTGCCCCCAGATAAGAGACTATTAACATGCAAAGGAGGACTCCCTGGAATCTCCTCTGGAGATGCAGCTCCTGGGGAAAAGGGAACCTCCCCCGTCCCTCCTCCCAGACCATCCCTGGTCCTGTTCCCAGCGGCCCTGAGCCCATTACTGGTGGAGTGGACCTTCACTGGGCCAGCCAGGCCATGGGAACTCAGAGAGAAGATAAGGCTCTCCCTGCCCATTCTTCTGACCCAGGAGCCTGGCAGACCTGCTTTGGGAACTTGATAAGCATTGTGGTAGAAAATAACCATGGTAGCAAGGCTTAAAAACACCCTTGAAAAGGCTGCATATTGAAATATCCAGAGAAGTGTGCAAATCACAGGCATGAAGCTTGATGGACATTTTCAAAACAAACACAGCTCTGGAACCACCCCCTGAAGCCCCCAGCACCCCCCGTGCCCCTCCCGCTGTGCCTCCCACTCTTTGGCTCCTGATAAGGCTTATCAGGCCAGGTTCAGTCAGGGAGGCAGAACCGCCCAAGTGACGTGGGATAACAGATTTATTGCAGGGATTAGACCCTACGCGGCTGTGGGAGGAGCTGGGGAGGGTCAGAGACAGGCCTGCCCCAGCCTTCCAGAAGCACCTGGCTGTTGACGAGCGTGGCTTGCAGGAAAATCTGAAACACAGGCTTGCACGTGGTTTGCCTGGAACCCAGCAAGGAAGCTGATAGAAGCCTCTGCACAGCTGCCTCTGCAACTGGGGGCCCAGGGGTCGCCACTGGTCAGTGAGGCGGGCGAGAGGACAGGGAAGGGAGACAGCAGGAACGAGCTCTGTGCCGTCTCTTACTAGGGCAGCTGCCAGGACCTCGGAGGGAGATGGCTGCTGTCCACTTCTGTCCTTCAGATCACGGGCACATCCATCCTCCCGCCAACTCCAGCCCAGGACTGCGCAGTGGACGGTGGCTCCAGCTCAGGCAGGGGGACACAGCCTGACACCCACGCAGGTGCAGAGCGGGGCACCTGTTTGAACAGGTGTCTGCGCCGGCTTCTTCCACTCTGCAGTATTTTAGTGGCATTCATCCATGTTCTTGTATGTAGCAAGAGTTGTTCATTCTCATTTTTGCACAACTATTCTATTGCATAACTATCCCTACTTTATCTATTCATTCAACTGTTAAAAGGCATTTAAGCCGTTTCTAGTCATTAGCTATTACAAATAGTGCTGCCCGAATATTCTGGCTCTTGTCTTAGGGTGGACACACCTGCGCATTTTTCTTGGGCATATGCCTAAGTGTGGAGCCTCTGGGTCATAGGCTAGGCTTGTGTTCAGCTTCAGCAGATACAGTCAGTTTCCCGGAGTGGTTGCACCACTTTCTTATTTTTAGTGTTTCTTGTCCTTATTTGGTTTGCGTCTTAAATCCAGGCCTGTGCCAGTTGCCCCTGGGTTGAAGGGAGGGGCCGAACACATACAGAAGGAGGAATAAGAGACCCTGAGTTATATGCAAACTCATTTATTTTTTGTTTACTTGTTTATTGCCTGCCCCCCCACCTCTAACCCCCACCTCCCACCCCAACTGTGAGCTCCATGAGGTCAGAGACTATGTTAGCAGAGTGATGCACCTCACGAGATGTCCAGGTTCCTCATTCCCAGAACCTGTGGATGTTGCCTTACATGGCAACAGGAAATCAAGGGTGCACATCAAAGTTGCCAATCAGCAGACCAATGAATGGGAGATCATCCTGGGTTATCTAGGTGGGCCCAATGTAATCACAGGGCTCTTGACAGCAGAGGAGAGAGAAAGAGAGAGAACAGAAGACCACAGGAAGGACTGAAGCTGTCACCACTGGCTTAGAAGATGGACTCAGGGGCCCTAAGCCAAAGAACGCAGGCACCTCTAAAATCTGGACAAAGCAAGGAACCAAATTCTCTTTTAGAGTTTCCAGAAGGAACCAGCCCTTCATGTCACGTTGATGTCAGGCCAGGGAGACCCATGGTGAACTTCTGACCTCCAGACCTGCAAGAGAACATAGGTGTGTCATTTAAGTCACCAAATACATGGTATTTGTTATAGCAGCCACAAGAAACAGATACTATCTTGTTCCCTGCTATGTCCCCGGAGCCTGGTCCAAAGTAAATTCACAATAAACCCTTACTGAATGAATACATAGTGAAGGCAACTCTTCGCCAAGAGCCTTTGGTGAGGCAGCTGCCTGACAGCCAGGTAGGGTGGCCAGATATGGCCAATAGAATACAGGATGCCCAGGTAAATGTGAATTTCAGATAACCATCAAACCACTTCTATAAAAGTACTAAAAAAAAGGCATTCATTGTTTAGTTGGAATTCAAGTTTATCTGGGTGTCTTGTGTTTAATTAAGCAACCCTATATGTAGCCATTGCCCAGACAGCAAAGGGTGCCCCAAATTCACAGCTAGTCGGGGGCAGACCTGAGGCTTGAAGGCAGACCCGCACAATTCTCAAGGCCCCTACTGCTCCCACCCCAGTGCCTGCTGCTGTCCCACGGAGTGGCAGGAGTGAGCCCAAGTGCCGTCTCCCAGCAGGGCCCCTGAGCTCCAAGGACACAGATTTATGACGTGTCTCTGTGGAGCACCCCCAGGGACCACGCACTCTCTGGTGGCTGTGCGGTGCCTCCTGTCTGGTCCTTCGGGAGGAATGAGAGTCCCGACGTGGGACCCTCGGCCAGCAGCGAAGGCTCCATAAGACCTTGGCCGTGCGCGTCTTCCTGCCGAGCCGGCATTCCCCTGAGCAGGGGTCTGAGGAAACCTGCTAAGGAAACAGGAGGCAAGGGAAGTCCTTCCTTCAGAGGGAGCGCTCCAGGAGGTAAAGCCACCGGGATGCAAACTGGACAGAATCGTGCCGTTCTATTTCGGGGAAAACAGTACAAAAATAGGGTCCGCATGGAATTCTCTTTCCCCCTGCACACTGCTGGAGGAGGGAGAGCCAGCTCCAGAGGCTGAGCGACCCCCAGCTTGGGCAGACTCTCACAAACACCTCCAGGAAACGCCTTATCAAATATGCTCACATCCATGCTCCGACACACAAAAATAACCTCCGAAAAAAGCACCAAGAATGGATCCTGAGCTTGCTTTGGCAAAGGGCTCTCCATTTATGTTCATTAATGAGGACTCCACACCACCTTAGATTTTTCAAAGGAAATTAAAATGCAAGAGATCAAGGGACTTGCCCGAGGTCACGCAGTACAATAGACGCTTCTCCAGTCTTCCAGTTTCCAGGCGATTGCTTGCCCTGAGAAGCTGGATGGCCTCTCCTTTAAAACTTGAAGTGCAGTAAACATTTAAAGCCCCCCACCATGCCCAGCACTCCACCCAGGTTGCCTGACCCAGGGCAGGAGTATTCTGAAATGACACAACTTCAAATAGATTTCAGTGTGTGTCAGCTCTACTGCAAATCTGACAACGTTCCTGGAGTTAGAGAAGCAGTGTTTGAGCCATTCCCCAATTGACCAGGGAGGGGTGGGTATTGCCAGGCTTCTGTGCACGAACAGTCTAGTGGCAGAGTCAAACTGCACAATTCAAGACGAGTTGGACAAAAAGGGCTATTTACAAAGTTGAGGGGAAGGTGTGGGGACTTTAATGAATGGTGTGGTGCCTGGGGGTGGCACCGGGGGTGGGAGGAGCTATTACTATGTCAGGATGTGAAAGAATGAGGGGAGAGGAAGTTACGAGAGCTTGGAGAGAGGGGCAGTCCAGCTAGAGTTGGGGACCTGATTGGGTTAGAATAGGGAGGGGCCACGTCACTGGAAGAGCATGCCAGCCCCTCATGTGAACGAAGTCGGGGGTCTATTAGCAAATGCCGTGCATGGGGGAGGCACAGGGAGGTAAGTCTCAGGGCGGGTTAGGTGGGGTAGGTTAACCAAGAGAACTCGCCCCCCAACGGCTTACTTACAATCTAATTGACTGACAGTCAAACCTTATAAATCTAATCCTTATCTCCTAGGGAAAATTACAAGAAACAAAGAGTCTATGTGATTCTATGTTACAGTTTAGAACTTGAGTATGATGAGTAGATAAAATATAACTACGCGCTTTATCAAGCAAACATTCCATCAGTAAAACCCAAACACGTCACCCAAAAGTGTTCTCACTTTAGCTCCTTCAGGTGATTTCTCCACGGACAGTCTGGTAGGCAGTATTCCGAAGGCTTTCATGCTTACTGAGGGTAGAAGCTGTGATGCTGGGCCCAGTGCTGCAGCCCCGCCCTCTGCTGCAGCCCCGCCCGCTGCTGCAGCCCATCTCTGCGCACAGCCCGGCTCCATAAATGTTATGAATGAATGACAAGGGAAGGAACGCAGGCTGCCACCTTATTTTTCTGACAAACCTCCTTGAAGTAAAGAAAGCACCACTCACTACTTCAAGGATATTTTCTGATTTGGTTTGAAGTGAGGGTCATCTTCCTGGAAAATTTCTGTTGCTTATTCCATGTTTCCATGAAATGCTCTTGAAGGTCAGTTCAGAGGGACGGAACAGTTTCCATGGCGACACAGCTTTCTCTGATGTATCCTTGCTCCAGGCTCAGCTGAGTCACTGAGATGCGGGCAGTGACTCACGCAGGGGACAGAGTTCACAGGGGATGGTCCACCTTGTCTTGGTCCTTGTTTTGAAGTTCTCCTTCATGATTATAAGGGTCCTCCAAGTGGGCGTGGGAGGTGGGAAGGGTGCAGGTTGACCCTCACTAAGATGGAGGTTTCCCAAAAAGAAGGGGGACCACAGACTGGCTTCGGAGAAACCTGGGATTAGATCCTGCTATCCTCATGGGCTGCAGAGCCCTGACAAGGTGATTCACTTAAACAGTGTCCAGCATGTGCACTCTTACCTGTCGGCTGGTGGGGACATTCAGAGAGCTGGGATTCCTAAGTGCCAGGCACATGGTCAGCATGCAATAAGCGCTGTGACTGAAAATACTTGTGGCTTTTTGTCCTAGGACAGAGTTGTCATATCAACTGAAGATATGTGAAAATCCCCCATCTGTTGTATGTGAAAATCCCTCATCCCTTTGTCTCGGCAGCATGTGGTCCAACAAAGATACTTCATGTATTCATTTCCATCTTCCCAACTTAGCCAAAAAGAAAACAGATGCTAGGAAGGGAGCCAAATGCCGTATGAACTATTCTTTTTCCCAAAAACCATTACAGCATCTTCTCTGCAGGGTGATGTAGGGATGAGGTCTATGCCATTGACATCCCCTAGCCACCCTGCTATGCCAGGAATCTGATCCCTGCGGACAGCTCTGGGGCTCTGTCCTCAAAGCCAAGGCCAGCCAGTCTCCTCCAAATCCAATTACCTGAGATCATCAGCCACTTTGGGTGCGTCCCCTGTTGACTGCTCGAATCATTTGTTGCTGAAAGCAGCCCCATCAGCTCACAGTGCAGACTGCAGCTTTGGGGCCTCGGGAACTGCTTAAGCAAGTTACTTAGCCCCGGGTTTGGGGTTTTCCAAGTCCTTACTTTGTCCACGGCTATTAAGAGAATTGCAGTAACAAAGCCATCTAGCATGGCCCTACGGCCATTACCTCGACAATTTTTGGGCTATGAATCACTGGAACAACTTGCATGGCTTCTGTTCTCAGTGCCCCTGGCTGGTCGTTTGCAGAAAGGAATGGGCTTAAACATGGTGCAGAGAGTTGGGGGAAGCTGGTCAAGTCGGGCACGTTCCTGTGGGCTTCGTAAGAAGCCTGGGTTTTTAGGAGGACTTTTTGCTTTTTGTCTCCCTTCATTGTACTAACAATAACATGAGAGCTGCAGTGCCTCACCGTAAACAGTGGGCGAAGCACTTTTCATCGAGTATCGAGTGTGATCCTCACAACAACCTTGTGAATGGGCGTAAGTAATGCCAGGCACACAAAGACCCAGGGAAGCTTTGTGTTCGTGAACTTGGTCAAGCCAAACAGCTGGCCAAGGACTAGGATCCCAGGGATACTGGTTCTGAAGGTCCCACCTAACTCACTCGATTCCCACGTTTCTCATTGCTGCGCTGCTCTCACTGCAGATGCACACTTGTTAGTGAAGATAACCGGCCCGCCGCGCTGATGGCGGGAGCCTTTTTAGTAGAGTGAATGTTTGTAGATAGCCCTGAGTACTCATCTGTGAGGAGACCACCAAAATGTGTGAGTTCTGGATCGCCCCCTCGAGCTGTCACGGTCTAGCTCGGCGGGGACAGCACGCCCAGATGCGGACAAGCTCTCTATCGGTGTCAGGCCGAGTGGGAGCGGCACAGAGCTGACCCAGGACAGTGCGTCTCAGGGGCCTGAGGGAACGAACCCACTGGCTGGGGGCACTTCTCCAGGTGTGTGGGCATGTGTGCGTTATGCAGAATCATTTATTCTTTTTATTTTCAGACATTTTATTTTGAAATAGCTTCAGACCTTCAGACCTTTGTACAAAGGAGTACAAAGAATTCTGGCATACCGTTCGCCGAGATTTCCCGAACACTAACGTCTCACCGTAGCTGCTTTGTCACGTCTGGAAAGCGTGATGTCCCCTTACCTCTGAAACTGCAGTGTAGGTTTCCTAGAAACAGGGGTGTGATTAACACAGCCACAGCACTAACACAATGAGGCACTCACGCCTGATACAATAATGCTTGCGTCTACTTCAGAGGGCTTGTTCAAATGTCTCTAATTGTCCCATGAATGTCCTTTACAGCCAAAGGGGGAGAATACACACACACACACACACACACACACGCACACACACTTTTTCCTGGTTCAAGATCCAATCCAGGATCACAGCTCACATTCAGTTGTCCTGTGTATTTGTTCTCTTTTTTTCTGAAACGTTCTCGACCAAGACAGTTTTGAGGATGGAAGCCTCGTTATTTTGTGGAAAGGCTCTCAGTTTGGGTGTGCCTGATGTTTCTCTGAGGTCGGATTCATCCTATGAATGTTTGGCAGGAATAAGCCAAAAGTGACATGTGTCTTTGTTAGGGTTTCATCTCAGGGGCCTGTGATGCCACCTGTCCCATCATGGGTGATGGTGACTGATAACCTGGAGAAGGCGGTGCCTCTCTTCTGTACAGTGACTGCTTCCCCTTTGTAACTGTTAAAGTCTTATAGATAGATGCTTTGAGTTTATGCAAAATCCTTCTACCTTCCATACTTCCCCCTACTAGTTCTAGCACCCATGGCTAATTCTTGCCTGAAATAAGTATCACAAGAGTGGCTTCCAAATGATAGTTTATTTCTTATCCCACCCTTTCTGCTAAAGTTTTTCATCGCAGTTCTACTGCAGGTGAGAACCCTTCCTTCTCCCTCATTTAGTCTGTCCATACGGATTCGTGAATTCTGATTTTATTCTCTGGGTAATAATACTCATTATTAGCAGCGTTCACTGTGTGGCTCTAATTGTCCTAAATTTGGCCGGCGGGAAGCTCTTCCAGTTGACACGCCCCTGTCATTCACTGAACACTTCCTCACGTCCGTCCCAGCGTCCCAGCGAGAGGTCCAGGCTCATCTTGAACTTTCCCTGCCCCTTCTTGGAACAAGCGAGCCTCCTTCTCCCTCCCACTTCCTTTTCTCCTGGTATTTCCATTCACCATTAGTAGCATTTAAATCCTGTGGTCCGTACCCAGGCGCTATCTGTTTTCAGGTATCTGCTTGGGTGTAAAACGTAAGGGCTCTTCTAGGAAAACAGACCATTCAACGACCAGTCATGGGGAAGATGGAAGAATAAGGTGGGTCCAGACAAGCATCTTATATCCTTGCAGATAATCCAGTGTGTGGTTTTCAGTCTAAGGAGTATTTTTATTACCAAGGGTTCTTTTCAGCCTCACCGGTTACCTGCTCCCATTTTGCCCCGAGCCCCTGCAAGCAAAGCCCAGCTGACAGACACTCTTGTTGCGGCAAGATAGTCATTTAACTTGAAGAATGGAGGATTAAAACGACACTGTTCAAAGATAAAGTGATTGCAGCCCTAAGTCAGGATAATGCACTAGGATAAGAATGTTAAATCTCCAGGGAGTGCCCCAAATCCCCACATCGTGCTTTCAATGCTTTGCTTTGCATTTGAAAGTCTTGATGAGCAAAAAGAAGTAGAAACTTCACAAAGACAGGGGGTTTACCAGTCCATGATCTAAGCTGCCTGCCACTAGCCCATATGGTGTCTTTGTGCAGACTGAAAAGAGATGCCTGAGCCACCTGCAAGGCTGCGAGTGCAGTGTGGGCCAGCTCTCCACTTGCCCCCTCGGCTACATACCTTGTGCAGTGAACAATCTACACAACTCTCCCCAGCAGCCCAGGGTGCAAGAGAGTTCTCGATGTTTTCTTACAGGCTTTCAGAAGGAGTTCTGCTGTCAGCCCACAGAGAATAAGGAAGGGCCATTGCCTGGTTAAACATCAACAATTTGTTGTATGTACACGCCAACTCCTTGAAATCCTTGCTTTTACAATTTGCTGCCACCTGGGGAGCCTCATCCCTTACTAAGGAAAAGCTAGGGTAAGAGGCCTCTCGTGGGCACCTTCGCTTTGTTTGTACCTCTGAGGTGGTGGCAAGAGTCAAGAAAGGCTTAATTTGAAACCTGCGTGGGGAAGTTCTCTGTGGAAGGTAGCATTTCCAGAGCTGCTGTGATTACACAGTGTCAAGAACCTTGATCAGCTGTAACACGGAAACTGGAGTTGTTCCCATCACATGTCATGAGTGTCTGCGAATGTGGGAGCACATCTCGGAGGGCAGAGACAGGCTGTGAGGGGAGCACAGAGAGGAGGAGGGGGAAGAAGCAGGACCCAGAGTCCAGGCAAGGAGGCAGCCCCTCTGTCTCATGCATGTCTCATGTTAACATTTTTATTTTCATTTCACAGAAACAATTTCCTATTGTGAACAAATAATTATATCCCAGTGTAATCGTGTGACAAAGCTCTTCCAGATTGCATAGGTTGTATTTTGGTCCTGCCATGGAATGCATTCTTTACATATGTAATGTTACCTTGCTTAACTTTTGCAGGATTCCTACATTTTTATAGGTAAAGAATTAGGATTAGGTGTTAGGATTAGGTACAGATACATTTAACAGAAAACAAAATAACAGCGGTTGTAACATATAAGGGCTTATTTTTTCTCTTTGGTGAAACAAGTTTAGAAAAAGAGAGTCCAGGGTCAATGTGGCTCCACAATTATCTAGGACTCAGATAACTTTTGTATTTTGTTCCACCATCCTTAGCACCTCATAGTTCAAGATGGTTGCTGGAGTTCCAGCCATCATGTTTGCATTCCAGGCAGCAGGAGGATAAAAAGGAATATACTACCATCTGTTTATCCCAGATGTCCTACCCAATAATATTCACTTACATTTCATTAACCAACTCTAGCTGCAAGGGAAGCTGGAAAATTAGAGTCTCTTCATTAAGTACATTACCTCTTGGTATAAACATGACGTTCTGTTACTAAGAGTATTAGGCAGGGTAGGCCTAGTGCTGAAATAAACAAACTCCAAACCTCAGAGATGTAATAAAATAAATGTTATTTTGTGCTCACTTCACAATATAACACAGGTTAAGGGATAGGATGGTTGCTCCACTGAGCCACTCAGAGACCCAAACTCCTTTTATTTCGTGGCTCCCCACTCTTCTAGGTGCTGGGAGATAGCAGGTGGAGAAAGACCATGAGGATGGGCCACAGGGGGGATTTATGGTCCAGATCTGTAGGGGACATGCTCTACTTCTGCTCACGTGACATTGGCCAAAACTCGATCACATGGTCACCTAACCACAGGGCGCTGGGAAGGAGAGAAGGGCTCGCTGGCATCAGGAAGTGCTGCAGCCATTGGGTAGACAATGCGCAGTTGGTCGGGCTACAGAGGGGGAAGTTGCTCACCCACGCAGAACTAGAGTCAAAACCCAGGGACCCAGGAAGGAAGAGCCGGCTTCCCTCGGCAGCAGAAAGCCAGAAACCCAGAGCTTCGCTGGGATGGTGCTCACGGCTCGGTGATATCCCTTCCAGTGTAAGAGGAAGAGTCCCTTCCTGGGAAACACAGTGACCGAACCAGCCTCCCACCTAACTTCCTCTGAAGGATACAATTAGCGGAGCTCTCCAGACAGGGGCTGAAAGTGCAGCCTCCCCCCATGACCTGAATGGATCATTTGTGGCTCAAATGACAGACAAATGCAATAATTAGACCTATTTAGTAAAGAGGGGTGAAAGGTCAAACTAGGAGGCCAGCCGTCTCCTGTTACTGGCCTGGTGACCAAGTCGGTGATGTTTGTACAATAAGCCAACACTGGCCACCGCCGCCCTGCCGGACCCCACTGCCTGCCACTGCCCTGGGGCTTTCCAAGACTGGGTTTACACACCAAGGGCTTGGTTTCCAGGAGGCGGACACCAGGCTTACAGGATTCCAGCCCCTCCTTGGAGGACCGTATCCGTGACAAGGGCCTGGGGGCTGAGACGCCCACCCTGGCCGTGGATTTCAGCTAATCTGACCGTGGTGGCCCTGTCAACCGTGGGGTCAGGGCATATGGACTCAGTAACCCACCAGACAATGGGTCCACACCCCCTCCCGCCTGCACTCGGAATTCCCAGTTTATCTCTTTTCTTTTTTTACCTAAAAATCTGACTTTGTTTTATTTTAACCCAAAGCAGATGATTCTGCAGTTTCTCAGCCTTTTCACATCTCCCTGCCTGGGAGGATTGTCTGGGAGTCCCTCAGGCCTGAGGGTCGAGAGGGGTGGGGGCTGCTGGGCATGAGCTGGGGCCTGGGACCTCCCCTTGGGGTGGGCAGACGTGGGGGCGGAGGCGTGGACATGGACGTGAGGAACAACAAGCATGTGGGTGCTGGCATCGGGTCTCCTTCCCCTCTTCGTCCTCTCCTCCTCTCCTTGCCATCCCCCCAGACCCTCCCCTTCTCCCTCATCCTGGTGAAGACAGTGGGGACAGGCATCCTTCCAGATGACAGAGCCAGCACTGCCCCTTGAGTCTTTGCCTCCTGCCACTTCCCCCTGTGCCTACAGCAGGTCTCAGGGAAGTACAGATCCAACAAACACCTGGAAAGGCGAGAGGGCTCCTCTGCGACCTGTCCTGAGCATCTCCGTCTGGAGGAAGGAGGCCAAGAGCAGCCCTGCCCTTCACGAGCCCACTCCTCTCCTGCGACCTCCACTTACATGAGGAGGGGAGGGGGTTCTGGTTGGTCTCACCTCCCAAAACTGCTGATGAGGAGGGCCAGGGGCTTAGGACTCAGGGTCTGGCAGGTACTAGCGGGTGTCTGTGGGAAACCTTCGCTCCCCAGACCCAGTTTCCCCATCTGTGAAATGGGGAATGCATGCGGGGCTCATGCCGCAGGCCTGATGTCAGGATCAAAGGTGAGTGGGGCCTAGGATGGGGGAGGCTCTCCATTTTTTGGTAAAGATGTTATTTATTTATTTTTAGAGAGAGGGAAAGGGAGGGAGAAAGAAAGGGAGAGAAACATGTGTGGTTGCCTCTCATGTGGCCCCCAGTGGGGACCTGGTCCACTACCCAGGCATGTGCCCTGACTGGGAATTGAACCAGCGACCCTTTGGCTCCCAGCCCATGGAGCCACACCAACCAGGGCTCCTTTTTTTTTATCCTCACCTGAGGACATTTTTTTCATTGCTTTTAGAGAGAGAGGAAGTGGGAGAAGAGGGGAGAGAGAAACATTGATGTAAGAAGGAAACATCGGTTGGTTATCTCCTGTATGCACCCGGATGGGGGATCAAACCTGCAACTTAGGTATGTGCCCTGACTGGGAATCAAACTTGTAACCTTTGGGTTATGGGACAATGCTTCAACCAACTGAGCCATCCTGGCCAGAACACACTCTCTCTCTCTCTCTCTCTCTCTCTCTCTCTCTCTCTCTTTCTTTTTTTTAGTGATTAGGCAAAGCCCTCACAGGGTGAAAATTGGTCCTTTTTGCTTTAGGGAACACCTTTGCAGAACGCTCTGTCATTCTTGCCTTTTTCCTACCTTGTTGTTCTTGCTTTAAAAGATGGATTTGTCTGGGGTGGGGGCAGAGGTGGGGAGTCCTGTCCTTGAGAGGGAGGCTTCCTCTGGCTGGGTCACTCAGGAAAAATGACCATCCCAGCTTTCTGTCCCTTTTGGCCTGGCAGCAGCCAGGAGGTCGAAGGCGCCAGGCCCGAGCCGGTCTCCACCCAAATCTGGCAGATTCTGCATCTGAACTCATGACGCCTTCGGTGGAGGTTGGAGTAGGGGGAGGTGTCAGTTAAATTGCTCTCAGACAAACACAACTTCCTGGTTCACGAGTCAGAAAGATTTTAAAAATATATATTTTTAAAAGCTTCCATCTCTTTCCTGCCTGTCGCATCACTTTTTGAGAAGCAGCACTGGGGTGATCAAGGTACGAGGATCAGAAACCCGTGGAGCTGGGGGCCAGGAGCACCAGGGGGAGGGAAAGCACACAGGACATCCTGTCTTGGTGCGTGGGGGACCCAGAGGCACTGGAAAAAGAGATGAGGGACACGTGAGACACTTGTCCCAAGCTTCTTTGGCTGCCTGCCCCCCACAGTCCAGGCAAACTCCCCACTGAGACCCAGAGGCCTGCGGGGCTGCGGGGGCCCGTGGCCGGCCCCCGACCAGGAGGCGCCGTCTCTGCACCTTTGCTGGGAGGAGCGCGGGAGGGGGCCTGATCTGCTTGTTTGCTTGTTTGTTTGCTTGCTTGTTTGCGGAGTCCTCAACAGCCCTGGACTCCGACGCACAATCAAGTCCCTCGGGAGGGGTTATTTTTGTTTTATTGTGCAAATTAGAGCCCTGGTGGAAGCTACCAAAATATATAGTCCTTGAAATAAGAACACTCAAGATGAGCTGGGTTGAGGGGGTGGGGAAGACAACCTTGTCCAAAACATGATGACATTCAACTCGAGATGTGCCGGAGACCCTTCTCACAGCGGTGAGTGTTTGGGGTCTCACAGAACACAGCATTCAGCAGAGTGAATTTTTCTGTCATGCTAATTGGCACAAAACTGACTTCTTGTTTCCAGAGACTCACCTTTAATCCTGTGTAAAACCACTTCTGAAAGTGCCCTGGAACCTTTGTGTTTGGGCTTGTTTGGGGCCGGAGACTGGAGGCAGCTGAGCATGAAGACGACTCAGACCAGACACCTGGCAAGGCTACCAGGAGCTGGGAGACGTTGGGTAAGTCATTTGTAGCGTCCCCTGGTCTGGGGCTTGTCCCAGAGCTCAAGAGAGGGGTTCGCAGGTGTCCCTCACTGGCCTGCATACTGCGCCTGTGCCGTTACCTGTCTCAGTGACTTCAGTTACTTGTCACACCCTTGCCACAACACTGGCGCTAATGTCACTGCCATTCTACAGATGAGGAAACTGAGGCACAGAAAAAGCTAGTGGCTGAAGGCCACGGGTAGTTTGGGAAGGCAGGCACCAAACCTCATCCAAACCTGAGTACTAACCATCATTCAGGTGAAACAGGCACTCTTCTTTCTGTCCCTGGTGCCCATTTACTGGAAGCATATCATATGCCAACATCCAACTGCTTTTGACCTACAAAAGTGGCAACTTCGTGCAGCCCGGCCTCACAGGAAGCATCCAGTAACGGGAGCCTCCGAGAGCCGAGCAGGGTGCGTGCTAGTCGCAAACGGCCAAAACACGCCGGGCCAGCTGGGGGCCCCACGCGCCTCGTGCATGCATGGGCAGTAAGAAGGAAGGCATGACGGTGGATGCCTCAGAAGGACATGCTGACCCTGGGAAAAGAGCATCACCAGAGAAAAAAAATCGGCTGGGGCTCGGGGGCGGAGCCGACTTTTAAGTTAAAGATGTAAAGGGCCATCTCGTCTTGGATCCTAGGTTTTGCTTCACGTAGCACTAGGAAGTCAGACTTCTAAGGGCGAGTGAAGAAGTAGCAATGCTACTCAGCCAGGCTGCGCATACTGATTTGGGTTCCTTGCATGCTGCGTGAGTGCTGTATGCTACCCCAAGTCTTTAGAACTTTGAGGAAATAATCTGACACTTTTGTCCATTTCTTTATTTATGTATTTATTTTCATCCTCACCCAAGGATATATTTATTGCTTTTTAGAGAGAGAGAAAGGGGGTGGAGAGAGAGAGAAACACTGACATGAGAGGAGTGCCCATCAGTTGTCTCCCGTATGTGTCCGACCAAGATCAAACCTGAAACGTGAGTGCGTGCCCTGGCCACGGACGGAGCCCACAGCCTTTTGGTGCACGGATGACGCTCCAACTCACTGAGCAACCTGGCCAGGGCGTGTCCCTATTTTAAAGATGAGGAAATCAAGAGAGGGAGGAGATACTTGCTGAGCATGAAGCCAAGAAGCTGCATCCTAAAGTTCCTGGTCTCTCATCCCAAAGACTAACAACCGTTTTCTTCTCTGCTGTTATTCTTTCCTCAAGAACTCTGTGTTTCCGGCACAAAGTCGCTGAAATCAATTAAAACACGCAAGCTAGTACCTCACTCTTAACCTATTGCAAATTAGATTTACTAATAATCCGATTTCAGCTTTCTTGTAAGTGGGGAAAAAAGAAAACTCTCTTTTATGTGAGATTTTGGTTCGGGTGCCTAATTAGGTTGGTTCTACCATTATTGCATTTTAAAAGTAAAACATGATTTTATAATGAACAGTGAAACCACAGACGAGATGGTGTTGCAACTGGAATCGTTCAGATAAGCAAGAAAGTCGTCCCAGATGCTCGCATGCCTGGGGTGGAGAGGGAGGGAGCGCGCCCGGAATCAGCCTCAGCAGATGTTCTGACGACGGGGCTTGTCCCGAACATTCCACTTCTAAACGACTGATCCGACCCTCGACTTTTTACTCTGTGTGAAAGGAACGTTAGACATGGGAGGGCAGGAGAGGGGCAGAGCCGTCAGAATCTTGTCCGGCATCCGGCCAAAGCTGGGTCGCTCTCGCCCAACCTAAAACATGCCAGGCAGGTTCTTGGCAGCTGTCACCCCACCCTCCCTCGTGTCTCCTTGCTTTCTGGTTTCCACCCCGCTGCAGACAGAGATTGTCCCCGAAGGCCAGGACACAGGTCTTTGCCAGGGGAAAGTTCAGGCCAGCTGCTTTGCAAGGTGGGTGTTCCGCTCGGGTCCCCAGCTTGTCAATGATGGGATTCTACTGGGAGGGCATTTCCTGAGACCCAAGGGGCCGCCCCTCACACTGCCAACAGTGCTCGCCTGAGGAGCTTAGTTCTCTTTGGAAACACGGAGAAACTGGACCCGATGGCTATGATTACAACGGAAGGCGTCGGCAGCCGGGAAGTGAGCCACGGTCACTCAAAGCCTGTGGTGGGGGACGGTGTGCAAAGCAGGCCTTTGGCTGGGAGGTGGGTTTAAATTGGCCCCAAATAGGAATGTCAACCCAATTCCCAAGGCCTTTCCTTGATCCCCTCCTCCCTCCTTACACCTATCAGACTTTTACACCCAAAAGCTTAAAACCTTTAGGAAAGGAGAAAAAAGAGGACTTGAAAATGAAGATCTGTCGAGGGAAGTACCTTAAATATATAAAGGAAACGTACTGTAAACCAATTTTGTAAGTGTCCAGTATGTGCATTTATCAAATGCAACATTAACTGATATTTTATTGGGCCAGCATTCACTGAGCACCTACTGTGTGCTAGATACTCTACTCGGTGCTGGGGGATGAAGGAAAAAAAATACAAAGGTCTCTGCCCCCATGGAGCTTTCATGGGTGGAGGGGATGGCAAAAGACAGTAAAACAAACAGGATGCCCGGTGTTTCAGAGAGAGCGTGGGGAGAGGCAGGGACTGTGTATCTGCTGTCGTAAGCGGGGTGCTCAGCCACCATGGCCAGGCCGCCTTCCATTGGCCTGGAGATGCCCCTTTCATGGGCGAGACAACTGAAGCCCAGCAGTCCGTCGACTGGCCCCCCAAAGGTCACCTGCGGAAGGGCAGGATTCAGATTTAAATCTGGGTTTGCCTGAAGACGGCATCCACGTTCTCTGCTGTTAATTTATTACTCAGTATGTTCTGTTTTTTCCGAATCATTTCACTCCCATGCTCATGTTGTAGCACCTTCCCAGCAGAAACCGTTGTCCCTTTTATGGATGAGGAGCTGGAGGCCCAGGAAGTAATTTGCTGATGGCCCCAACAGTGCTGGGCAGCCAGCCAGACAGGCCATCCCTGAGGGTGAGGTCAGCAGATCGTCCCACCAGCTCCGTCCGGCTGGGCCCACCAGTACATGGGACAGGGAAGGACCCTCATCTCTGGCCAGATCTTTAACAAGTGACAGCATGACCTCTGACATGGTCTGGTCTGCAGAGCCCCATCCAGCAGGCGTGGGCCATAAAGCTGGGAACGTGCAGATTTCAAGGAAGATTGGGGCGTTTATCACAGGAAACCCTCCTTAACTGCTGCTCACTTAGACCTCTGCTGCCCTGTGTGACCGCAGATGGGGACTTTGATTTGTGCCTCAAGACTCAGGGAGAGAGAAGGGGGCCAAACCCACCAACAGCCTCAAGGACACAGGCAGTGGGCACTTGGTGTCTCTCCCACTGGTCTATCTGCTCTTATTCTTTTTATTTTTTTTTAAAAAGTGTCAAAGGGAGTCTGCAGTTTGACTCACGGAAGCCCATTTCTGATGGGCAGGCTGGCATGGAAGGCAGTGGAGGTGGCTCTCCCCAGGCCTCTTGTTTCGCAGCATTTTGCAGTGTCATGGTGGCGGAGGGGCATGCATTTGGCAGGCGTGATGTGCACTTGACCATGGGTAGCCTGAAGCTTTTCTCAAAACGGCTCACCAATCAATGCCTCACCCAGCCTCCACTTTGAGAAATTCCCGGGGGAAGTTTTCTTCCTTTTGTATTGAAGTACATTCCCCTTATTTTTTTAATTAAGAAACAAATGCTTGCTTTAACAGATTGAACCAATGTAAATGAATGCAAATAAGCAGTACACGCTTCCCTCTCCCGATTCCACACCCTGCTGAGAAAACCTCTGCGGCCTGGCTGTCATTCGGAATTGTCCTGTCCAGTCGCCCCTCTTTGTCTGAGGCGGAGGTACATTCTAGACCCCAGTGGTGCCTGAAACCACTACATTTGCTATGTTTTTTCCTATAAACACATACCTATGGTAAACTTTAACTTCTAAATTAGGCACAGTGAGAGATTGCCAACAACTACTAATAACAATAGAACAATTATAACAATACATTGTAATGAAAGTCATGTGGATGTGGTCTCTCTTAAAATCTCATATTGTACTGTCCTCACCCCTCTCCTTGTGATGATGTAACATGATGTGATGCCTATGTGATGAGAGGGAGTGAGGCGAAGGATGTAGACATTACGACATAGTGCTAGGCTACGACTGACCTTCCGATGATGCATCGGAAGGAAGATCATGTGCTTCCGGTGATGCTGGGTCACCGAGCCACAATGATGCTGAGGCTGGATGTCAGGAGCAGATGATGCATACGGTTGGGGAAGTTAGTGTTTTCAGACCAAGGATGACCACGGGTAATTGAAACCATGGAAAGTAAAATCTCAAGTAAAGGGCATACTATTGTATTTGTTCAAAGCTTTTTATTCTGTCTTTTCTTTACACAAAGGGACTGCTATATACATATTGTTCTTTGGCTTGCTTTTTCACTTACTAATTTACCACGGATAACCTTCAAAGTCAGTATGAAAAGGCTATTCTTTTCCAAAGTATTGGATCAATTCAGTGAATTCAGTGAACCAACCAGTCAACGCAGTTTCTGAAAAAATTTTTCTTTGAGCAAAGAGATTCCTGTAACTAACTCATTTCTCCTTTTGACTGCCAGAAAACTCAAGCTAAATTCCGTGATGAGCTGAAGTCATTAGTTCCTTCTATCATCAAATAGACTTAATTATGTCTACTAACACCTGGTGTTGCCTAGAAGGAATACCCAGAGACACCCAGTGAGGTCCAGTGATGCCCAGTGGGAAGGGCCCTTTCCACAGCCCCAAAGCCAGCCCACTCTGAGCACACTCCCCCTGCTACAGAGCCAGGAAGGCTCCTGGTCTGTCCCATCTCATTTCTCTCGGATCTTTTCCTCGAGCTCCACAGTCTTCCCTCCCGTGCCCCACTGTTTGGATGCTACTCATACTGATGGACAGTTGCCATTACTCCAAGCTATCATGTTTGGAGCCCTTACAAAGCCTTCCTGACAAATCCGTTTGGTTCCTTCCTTAGTCATCCCTGTTGCAATTCCTTAAACAATCTCCAACTTGTTGACATCTCCAGGATGTGCAGCCAAGGGCTGTACACAGAATCCAGGTATAGTTTGAATGACCCCAGATAAGGAGGGGCTGATGGGGCAGCAACCCTTCCCAGGCCAAGGGGTTCCTGGGCCGAGTCCACACTGATTAAGCCAAGGGGGAGAAGGCCAATGATTGTACCAAAGTAATTTTTACCCACGCAGATGGCAGTGTGGATGATGCTGGCAGAAAGATGTCACTTGTCCTCAATAATCAGATATATTTATTGAGTCCTTACTTATTAGTTAGTTGACATATGTTCATTGTAAGAAATAGGAGAGTAAATGTACACAGAAAGAGAAAAGAGGGAAAATGTCTGTAACGCCAGCCCGCAGACACAACCAGTGCTGGCCCAGCGCCTCCCTCCAGCCCAGGGCGGGCGAGCACATGGGGTCCAGAGTTACCTGCCTGGGCCCAGTCGCTGCATCTCCACTATCTCCATGCTGATCGGGATGCTAATGACAGTACCCCCGTCATTACACAGGTATGACAAATAACTCCAGGGTAACATAACAAGATAAATAGTGTCTTGAATATTCCTGGATAAATAAACTTTTCTCTTTCCAGGGGGCATTTAAAAATGCATGTGTCATTTAAGAAATTGCATTATACTACTTATAGTGTCTTGCTCAGCCTGGTTTTTTAAAACTTTACAATAGATTGTGAACTTTTTTAAAAAAGATTTTATTTATTTATTGTTAAAGAGAGGGGAAGGGAAGGAGAAAGAGAGGGAAAGAAACATCAACGTGTGGTTGCCTCTCAGGTGTCCCCACAGGACACCTGGCCTACAACCCAGGCCTGCACCCTGACTGGGAATCGAACCAGCAACCCTTTGGTTCGCAGCCCACACTTAGACCACTGAGCTATGCCAGCCAGGGCTGAACTTCTTATTTCAGGAAAGACTCTTCCTCAAATTACAGTCAATGTGTTTAACATTCCAGAGGATGAAAATAGCCTGTTATTTAACATTTCACTGTTGGACTTTTAGGCTGGATCCCACTTCTGTCGCCATCACAGGTTCGGTGGCTGTCTCTGCACACCCGAATTTGGTCCCCAGGATCTGCGCCTGGACATAAATGTGTGTGAATGAACATACTGCTGGATCTCCTTCTGGAAGGTTCTATCCACTCATACACGCCAGGAGTGTGTCTGTCCCAGTGACAGGTTTTTAAAGCTTGATTCCCCCAGATCGTAGGCCCTCAGTCTTGGCTGCTCTTAGAACCACGTGGGGAAACTTTAAAAACAACTAACTCCCCAGGTGACTATAGTTCACAGTCAGGCCTGAAAACCCCCCAAGGCGATTTGCTTGCTCATGCACTCCCGTGCCCACGAGGTCATCAGGGGTGCATCGAGCACCTACAGTGAGAAGGACTCTCCCCTGGGTCTGGGGGATACAGCAGGAAAAGGCCCTGGGCTCATGTAGCACACAATTTTGACTTAGACACTAGGCAGCAAACTACTAAACATTCACTATGCTGGGGAGAGAAAATTTCTATTGTCTGCAAAACCAGTTTGGATGAGCACTTCTCTTAGAATTCTGATTTTGTTTTTAATTATTCTTAGGCCAGCCTTAAACAACAGCCCTGCAGGAAGGGGTGGGCCGTGTTCTGGAGAACTGGGCCCTTTGGAGTCATTTGGGTGAAGGCCGGCCGTGGACATAGCTGAAGCCCACCAGCTGAGGCAGTGGGGCCCAGGCTGCTATCACTCTCCCCTCCTTCCTGGTAGCCTTAGATGTGAGAGAAAACACTAACACCTTCCAAGCACAGACACTTGTCACTTGACCACTAAGAGCATTGGTGGTGGGCCGTCCTTTCTGGAGAGCAGTGAAAGGCCATCTATACCCTCTACAGAGCCATGAGGCCAAGATGTGCCAACCAGTCCCTTCTTTTCTGCTCCTCTCCACCTCCAGAAATGAGTTTTTTCTGATGCCAGTCCAGAATGGACGCCTGCCAAACTGAGACATGCAGGCCTGGTCTGATGGGTGTTTGTCACCACCAAGCCAACCCCACAGCACGCATTACACAGCACATGTGTTAAAGCAGCTTATTCATTGGTTCATTCATTCATTCATTCATTCACTCATTCCTTTCTTCACTTCCCTACCCCCTGGGCTAGCAGGACCAGCACCTGTCTAGGCTCCCTCAGCTGGTCAGCTAAAACTCTGGCCCAGCACAGTGCTGTGCATGTAGTAGGTGCTTAATAAACATTTGTTGGCTGTCGAGTAATCAGCTCATCTTGTTTGGGTCCTGAACATCCATGAAATGTCATCCATGTGCCAGGCACTGGGCTCAGACTGGAGATCAGAGATAAACAGAAGGTTTGGTGACTTGGCAGAGCGCGTGTGGGGAAGGGAACACGGAACTGCGCAGAGACCGTGGGCCTTGTCAGAAGATTTTGTGGACAGTCAGTATGAGCAAACCCTTCATTGTTCTCATATGGAGAAACAAGGGCATCGTGGTGGTGTGGGCTTCCTAGGACTCTACTTACACAGTGAAAACACTTTCACTCAGGAATTTAGAGGAGCATGAGACACCCTAGTGGGGCCCCAGGGAGTTATTTGTATATGAGGATTTACAAGGGGTCTTTTCTGGGAGGAGACAACTAAGAAAGACACCAGTGACACTTGGCCCTTTTTTGCAAATGGGTAAAAATGGAGCTGAAGGTACGTGATTGTTGAGCAGCTGAATGGAAACCCAGTACCTATGGGAATCCCAAGGACATAGTCACGGGCAGCTGCCCTGAGTCACACCCATGCCGTCACCTTTGCCCAGGAACTTCCAGCAGTTGGGCACAGGCATGCCAGGTTAGAACAGGCTCTGGGTGCTCTGAGAGGGCTTAGCAGGCTGGTTCAGCCAGAAAATTGAAATTGGGTACAAACAGGGGACATTCAGCACGAATGGGGAGGGATGCTTGCAGGGGAGGGGGCAGAGGAGAAAGAGGAAGCAAGAAGGGAGCAGAAGAAGAAGGAAAGGAGGGATGGGAGAGGGACAGTGGGAGGAAGAAGGACCATGATGATAGAGGAGGAAGAGGGGAAGGAGGAGGAAGATAAAGGAAAGAGCAGAGAAGGAAGGAGCAGGAAATGGGGAAGGAGAGAAGAGGGAGAACTGAACCCGATACAGCCCTGTGCAAACATCTCTGCTCAATGTTCCCCAGAATCTCCCCAGAAGCTGACAGCTAGGTGCTCCTATGTGCATGCACAACTTCATTAAATCTGTGAAATAAAAGGGTGAGACTTGGTATGCCTTCCATCACTCCCAACTCTGATGGTCTAGAATTCCATGAGCTCATCGCCACATCGGGTCATACTCAGGGGCAGCCACAGTCGTGTGGTGCCCCGTGTGGCACTGCATTCCTCGTAAATGAATATGATTTCATTATAAGAACAAATCACTATTATTGTCACATGGAGGGCAAATGGGGCCCCAGCGTTATTAAAACCATGCTTCTGAGGGTCTCAGCTCCTGTAGGGAGACATCGATCTCTCCTCCCCGGCAGCACAGCCTGGAGAAATCCGCTTTTAATTACCAGTCGGCATTCACTTAATGTGCCATAGCTGTCTTATCACATTGAAAGTACGTGTCTACTTAAGATATTTAATTTAAAGTGATATCCTTAATTTCCTCATGGTTTCCAAAGTTTATGTTAACGTTAACCTGCTAGTTTGCAAATGCGTTCTCTCTTTGATTACTCGAGTCAAACCCCACACTTGGGTCTCCAGTTCCTTCAGGGGCAATACCCTAGCTTAGGTTTCTCACCACCGCCACGTCCGCACATCCTCTTTGAACACAAAGGAGAGCGGTGCTTTGCGTTCGCGTGGCACTCTGATATAGATCAGGCTTTCGAACACGTGATCGTTACAATGCTGGCTAGCACTGATTGAGAGCTTGCTGTGCGCCGGGTACAGGAAGTGTTCTAGTTGCATCACCTCCTGGCATTGACCCAACAACCTAGGGCGCAGGTGCCATTTTATGCCCATTTTTGGAGGAGGGCGGGGCCTGCACATACAGCTCCTGAGCAACAGAAGCAGGAGCCCACCCTACGTCTCTCTGCCTCCTGAAGCTGCCCTTTTAAACATGGTGCCCGTCTGGACAGAGGTCATGCTCTGCACACAGTGGGGAGTGGAATGATGGCAGGTATGCAGGGTAGATGGGCAACTGCAATACATTGCTAAAGCATTACCCTCACTCTGAGCCTCTGGGGTGGCCAGAGCATCATTCGGTCTGCACTTGGAAGATGGGCACCCCCACGTTCAGGATGAGTGACTTGGCCAAGGTCACTGTCTTGGTAGGTAATGGTCCACATGGGAATCCCTGACACCAAGGCCCAAACCCTCCCTCTGTGCCTTCTCCCTAGATGACATGTTGCCGTGCCCTGCCAGTGGGCACTGCTGTCCTGCAGGGGAGGGGACAGACTTGGGGGCTTGCTGTAGACTCTCAGGCCTGAAGGGACAGGACAGGGTTTGACCCCCCAGAGTTTGACCGCGGGATCTAAGGGCTCCAGCGGCTTGTGATGCTGCCCTGCGATGCTGAGGCGAGGCCTCCTGCCTGCTTCTCGAGGAGTCCTGGAGACAGGGAGAAGCTGCCTGTCAGCACTTGCTCTGTCTCTGTCTGGGATGATTTGATTTGAATGACATCTTTCCCCAAAGGCAGCGTGAAGGGCATGAAGTCGTCACAATTTATCCAGCTCTTTCTCACCATTGAGTCAACCAAACATCTTCTAATTTATTATATTTAAGGGAAGGAGCTGCCTCTTTTGAACTTTACAAACTTTTGTTAACATACGTTTTTATTTGGTAAGAGAAAATACGTGGATATTTTTATTTAGAGGAGAATGAGGTATGAGGACGGTGACTAAGGTCAGAGACTCTGGGGCTGGATCGCTGGCTCTGCCCCTGGGGCCCCGGCTCACAGGCCCAGTTCCCAGAGACGAACCACACGCCTTTCTGTGCCGTCTCTGCACCTGCAGAGCGAGGGTGACAGCACTCCTGCAGGTCAGCCCATGCAAATGCTTATCACAGTCCCTGACACTAGGTGATGGTCACATGAGTGTGAGGTTCATTAATTAATTAATCAGCCAATTAACAAGTATACTAGTTATGCCAGGTATTTTATAAGAAATTGAAACCACATACACTGTGGCGAGGTTATAAAATGGAAACCTACTTGAGAAAAATTCCTTTAAGTTCCTTTACATCCCCCAATATTTAGGCTGTCTCAGATGCGTGCGTGGCTGTGTCGTGGGGAATTTTTTTCTGTTTCTCTGAGTAACCAATTCAATTTATACTACAAAATTGTAGCATAAATTATTCCCAAGCCTTCAGTGATGAAAATCAAGTCACATTTATTTCACCCCTTGTTCACAAAACCTCCAGCCGCAGTCTTTATGTGAGCATTGTGTCTGCATCTCGGGATTTTCCACGAGAACTAGCAAAATACTTCATCACAAGTGTCATGTTCAACGTGCCCTGGGTGCCAGAGTGTGCCAGGCAGTTTCCATGCGGAACTTCCTTTAATGCTCACAACGGTTCTGTGAGGAAGACTCCCCATTTCATAGATGAAGAAACTGAGGCTTTCTGGCGTCTGTGAGCTTCCCAAGGGTGCACTTGGCGCCTGAATGTTGAAGTGCGACGTGATGCTATAAAAGGATGAAATTAAACACCAAAGGCCATGAATAACATGCTGCACTGTTTCCTGGAGGGAAAAGGAACTGTGTCATTCCTAATTCCATCGAATACCGTGTAACACTGAACTCCGAGCAGAACCAACAAGAGTGGCTGTTCCGCTCTCCGCCGGCTACGGCAGCGCTCATTTTGTGACTTTTAACTGTGTGAAATGTGTGTGTTCCAGATTTACACAACTGGTAGAATTACCTAAACGTTTCACTGTTTTGGTCATTTTCTTCTGTGATGTCTTCAGTTTCAGAGAGAATTTTATATTTTCTCATTCCCCCCCCCAAAAATAGTTTTCCCTATTAAATGTCAATGGTTGTGAGTGATCAATAAAAACAAAAGCAACACCAAAAAGTTGTGTGTTCTTCTCAAAATTATGGATGGAAAGGGTTTGGGAATTATTCTGGAGCTGGGTCCCAAGGGGGTCCCGTCAGTCAAGCCCCGGGGTCCAGGGATTCCTAAGGGGCTCCGTAAGGGCTCAGGGGCTGGGGACGCCTAGAATGTTGCGTGCGCTCTGGGAATCCTGCTCCCAGGCACAGACTTTCTTTCATCTTGTTCTGCGTGCAACTCGTGACTCACAGCTCCTGCTCTCACGAGAGCAGGCCACCCCGTCCCCGGTCCCGTCCCCCGTCCCGTCCCAGGGGACACCCCTCACCGCCACCACAGTGCAAGCTCCTGAGAGCCCGCGGGCCCCCACCTCGTGTCTCACCAGGAAAGGGGCTGGCCACGCTCCTTCCTCCGGTCACTATCGGGTCAATATTTGGAATCCACCAGGAAGGAGGTACTTGGGTTAACAAAAAATGTCTAATATTTTTGACCTAATTTCAGGAAATCACAAATAACCATTCCAGAGCAGCTATTCTATTTTTTTCCACAGGGAAAGGAAGTTTGCACACTTGAAAACTTTTCTTTTTTTTTTTTTTTTACCATAGAGGAATAGTAAAATAAATTATGGCACATTCAAAAGATGGCATATTAGGTGACCATTAGAGTGATGTTTATAAGGGACTTTAATGACTTGGAAAAATGCTTATGAAATATTGACAAGTGGGCACAGCACAAGGATGTGTGTAAGGCGTGTGTGCGCACTCACACTAAAAAAAAAAAAAAACAGATTGAAAAGACATTTCCTACCCTGTTAATCGTGCTTACTTCTGAGTGGTGAGATTTCATGTCAGTTTAATTTCCCTCTTTAAACTCTCCTAAATGTTCTCCAAAGACTGTATTGTATTTATAACAGAAACTGGAGGATTATTAATAAACGATCGTCTCTCTGGAAGAAAAGATTGTTGAGTCAGGGTACAAAGAAATTTTGTAGTGATCATGTTGTAAGTAGGACGGTTTCAGAACTATCTTTTGAAACTTAAATTCAAGCCTTCAAGTTTTAGTCCTGCTTTTGAAAAATTGCAGCTCCCGTTACACATGCTTATTTATTCCACGTTTAAACGACGAAGTGGAGGAGTCAGATTCTAGTTTCCATGTCTGCTGTAAAATATGCGGATGGTTTCATTTCAGCGAGTTACATGGAAGGCTCCGAGTGCTTTCCAATTTAATCTTTTTTCCACTTCCCTCTCTGTGTGCCTTGGTGTGAAAGTCCAGAGGACTGAGATTCAAATCCAATTTGTGGCATGGCACACAAAGACAGAGGAGTATCCTCCACCAGGCTAATCGCTTCTTGTTTCATCCAAAAAGCAAGACAGGTTGATATTGGCCTTGGGACAGAGTTTCCAGAATGTGTGAAGCATGAAATGGCAAGTCAGTGCAGACCTGCTTTGCAGGACTTTCCAGGGCAGAGGCTAGCCCAGGGGGCGTCTCTCTGGAAGGTGACACTGACCTACCTCTCCTGAGCAAGGTTCCTCACTCCATCCCCAAAGGAGCCCTTTGCCAGCCCCAGCTCCCTCTCATCCATGATTTCCCAAACTGGCCAGTCTGGATGCGAGCCCCGGGTCAGCGCCAAGGCGGGGCGCAGCTTCGCAGAGCTCACGCAAGGGCCCTCTGCCTGAGGATGGAGTAAACAGACCCTCCTTAAAGGTCACTTCTTCGGGCTCTGGCTCCAGCGGCCAGAGGAAGCTGCAATCATTTTTCAGGGCTGTAAATGCCAAAAGAAAAATGCACTGAGTCACAGCTTTCCTCCATGCCCCTGGTCAGCAAAGCGCCTTCTCACAAGGCATTTCCTTGCCAAATAAAGCTTCTTTTTTTCCGCCTGAACCCAGAATAGACCTCGAGTAACCTTTGCTTAGGGGTCTTGGGATGCAGGCTTTTAAATTTAGTTTGCAAGCCGTGGTGGTTCCCAGCTAGCAGGCCCTAGTCCCAAAGGAAACCTTTCGCAACACTTGTCTTTTCTTTGTGTGCCGGACTGAAAGTTTAGAGCCCAGGACAGAATCTCTGCATTAAAACGGATCACAGTGTGTGCTTTTGTTTTGTTTTTTATTTTATTTTATTTTTATTTTTGGTTTTACTTTCATTTGGTCTGGTTGGAAACACACCGAAAGATTTTATTTCTATGGCCCAAACTTCCTCAGATTAGAAACAACCTATAGCTTAACCTGTTACTTGTATGTGCCGAGGACAGAGAAGTACTCAAGGAAGTAAAAAGGGTGGCTGAGATAAAATTAAGGATTAATTTCAGTGAAGCTGAAAGGCTCCCTACCCAACTTATTGTGTCTTCCCCACTACCCACATCGCAGACATCCATCTTATGGATGAACATGCCACCTTCAAAAACAATGCATATGCCCCTGGTAGAGCCCGTCTATTTAAGTTGTTAGACTAATTCATACTAAAGTGTGACTGATGCTAGGGCTCCCCCCCCCACCCAGAGGCCTGAGACTAGATACACAGAAAATAAAGTTTTGAAGAAAAACTTGAGACCTAGGTCAGTAGCTGGGAAACAAGTGGCAGGAAATCAGAGAGGTTGGCCCAGAGAGAGAACAAATGAGGTTAATGCAAAGCATGCACATGTTTTGCTTAAAAGCATTTCTGTAGATAGAAAATCTAATCTCTAAAAACAGCTCCCAGTGGGAATAAAATAGAGATGAGAGTTTTGGACTAATTTGAGGTTTACATCAATTAAATTATACTTTGGATATTTTTGCTTTATGTAACCTGTGAGCTAAAAGCCAGTGGGCCAGTGACACCCTCCGTCAGCTGGGACACCTTTGAGGCTGGGTGGGCCTCTTCTTCTCAGTAGCCCGAGGAGCCATCAGGGCTCTGGGCATAAAACCCTAACTCAGTGAACGTCTGACGGTGGCTCTGGTTATCTTCCAAAGCTAAAGAAAGTGTCCGTAGGAGAAGGCTTTGAAGTTGTGGCTAGTTTGAGACAGTATTTTCTCAGTTACATCTCTAACCAGCTTCACGTTTCCTTTGTGAGCCTATTAAATGGTGCAGCAACACAGTTTAACTACTTGCTCTGCTGCTTTATAGCTGTGTGATGTCGGTGGGTTCCTTAACCTTTTGTTTTTCAGCTACCTTGACTGACTGAACAAAGACAGACACAGTAACCTGTGCTGCCACCGTGGCTGAAGACTTGAAATGGTTCATGGAAGGCTTAGCTCTGTTTCTGGCGGAGTGTGGCTGTTCCATACATACTGTCCTTTATGAGTTAGCAAGGCAGAGGTGGAAAGGCAGGGGACCATCTCAAGCAGTAGTGAGCTCCCCAGCTATGGGAGCATTCAACACCAGAGACAGGAAGATCTCTTTGGAGAGAAACAGTTGAGCTGATGAGTGTTTGATGGATGGATGGTGGGGTGGGGTGGGGGTGGAGGTTGGACCTGTGGAGCCATAAAGGCCTTGGCAGCATCCAGATCAAATTTTAAATAACTGCACCAGTTTCCTGGTGCATAAATGACTGATACATGTGCACAAAGCAATTTTCTCAAAGAAAAGAAAGCAGCAATGAGGTACCACTTTCTACATATAGTATCGGGATATTTAAAGGATTGTGTGATGCTCAGTGTGATGTAGGCATGGGGTCTGGGCCCCGACGGTCGCTGGTTTGTGGATGGACAATTGTTAATGCCTTGCTAGCTGCTGGTTTGCTCAAACACATCAACATTTCACATATGGCTGCCTTGCAGTCCAGCTATCCTGCCCCTAGAACTCTATACCACGGAAATACTTAGGCATAAGTGCAGCGGGTGCTCATTGTGCTATTGTTTATAATATATAATAGCGAGCTTGGAAAAAGTCTAAGTGCCACAATTGCAGCTTGTGGAATACTCTACAACTGCACAGACGATGAAGAGCAGACCTGTCTTTGTGGACACAGAAGTGCATCAGGTCAGCAGCCACAGGCAGGACATGATGCCCTTTTTATGAAATCACTATGGGTGTAATTTACACAGATGTTTCATGAGGCTTCACCAAAATATTATTTCTTGGTTATGAAGTTTGGGCGATTTTATTCCTTTTTCCTTTCTCTTTTGATTTTTTTTGCAATTTTTAATACAATTTTTATTAGTTTATCCCCTAAATTTGAAAGTAAGTATGAAGTCACTGGCCGAGCCCTGCAGAAAGTCTCTAAACTCTCATGTCAAGGCCTGAGCCACCTAATAAGATGACATTCCAGGACAGGGAACTTTCAATGATGACGGAAGACAGTTGACGGATGGCAGAGCCCGTGGCCTAGCTGTGCTGATGGGGTGATAACCCCTTGCACGGCCTGGCTCGTTGGGGGCTGCAGACCCTGCCGTCCCCGGCCCCCCGCAGAAGTAAACAGGAAGCAGGCCCAGCACTGAGGGCTGTCGGGGGACTGGCCTTCCCGGCCGAGAGCAGAGACAGCCTGGCCCGCGCTCCACACGGACTGACATCCCCGGGAAGCAGGCAGCAGGCGGGCACAGACGCTGGACACGGTGGGGGCGTGAGTGGTGAGCTGGGCTCCTGAGCTCCCTTCCAGTGGGGGCGGTGGGGGGGGGCCAAGGGAGCTGTGATGAGACAGTCAGACAGAGGGACAGAGAAGGACAGAGATTCACCAAGGGAGAGACAGATGACAGACCCACTTTATTACGGGGTCCTTTCTGAGGAAATCATGATAGGAATGGGGATATAAAAAGGTGACCCCCCTGAAAACTGCTGAGTAACCCCCCTCCACGTGGGGTCAGTGGTCTTGAGCACCCACTGCAGCACTGAGTGGTGGACGACGCTTGCCCGCCGGAGATTCAGACCTGGCCCAGGCTCTCCCTCCTGGGTCCACTTGGCCGGGCTCGGGCTGGACCCTGGGAAAACAGAATCTCATTTGCTTCACTGATCACATGGGTTTTTTAATTTGTTTGTCTTGGTTTTGGCTTTTTTTTTTATCATCATCTGAGGATATGTTTTTATTGATTTTAGAGAGAGAGTGAGGCAGGGAGAAAGAGAGATGGAGAAGAGGGGAGAGAGAAACATCGATATGAAAGGGAAATGTAACCCAGTTGCCTCTCGTACGTGCCCTGACAGGGGGTGGAATCTGCAACCTGGGTGGGTGCCCTGACTGGGATTGGACCCATAACCCTTTGGTGTATGGGATGACGCTCCAACCGACTGAGCCACGCAGCCAGAGCCCACGTGGGGTTTTATAGACAACTGAAGGATAGCATGGGCGTAAAGTCGTTTTAAAATTCAAAATACACAGTATCACATTTATATTCCAGATTTACTTTGAGTAAATTAAACTGAATCCTACGTTACTTTAAGTTTTAAAAAAACCTACAGAAATTTTCTGTCAAAAAATGTTCTAAAAAATCTCACAGAAAGTATCATATTTGTACAGTTTATTTCATTTTTCCACTCATTCATTCACTTTTTCATTTATTTGCATTGATTGCTGAGCTCTTCCTATGATCTAGACCCTGTCCTGCCCCGAGGATGATACGGTAAACAAGAGCAAAGCCCGGCCTCCGCGGGCTTTATCTCCCACAGGAAACAGCCACCATTAGTGGGACGTTTGTAAAAGATGGGCCCCCCCCACAAAGCCACGGCAACCAATGCTGAGCGAATGGCCGTTACAGGTTGTCATTTTTCCAGGAGAGAAGACAGATCGAATGCTTGTGAAAACGTGAAGCCAAAAACCCAGGGCCCGGGACTGACTCTGAAACACCCACACAACACGTGCGCGCACACACAGACCCTGATAGCGGGGGGGCATGTGGCACCACAGGGGCTTCTGCCCAGAGAGGGCGCGGCCCCCCACGCAGTAGACTTTGTGTGCCCATCTGTGTCCAGGAGCTGCTCCAGGGGCTGTCTTGTGACAAAAGACACCACACATCTACATGTTACAAAAATACCTTAAAATAGGCCTGATCAGAACAGAAGTTTTGTAGGGTTTGCCTTTTTATGGCCATGATTTTTGCCTTGCTATTGTTTGTACCATATGTATTTTTACGTGACTTTAAATCAAAGGTTTGAGAATAGCGATTTCCCCTAGAACGGCTCTCATAAAAGCCAGCGAACTATGAGCCAGAGACTCTTCTCCGTGCTTCATGTTTATTAACTCCCTTGATCTTCTCGGCCTTGATTATCCCCATTTTATGTTGGAAGAAACCAACCAAAGCACACAGAGAAGTTAAGTAACTTGCCCAAGATCACACAGCTGGTAAGGGGTAAAGCCAGGATTTGAACCCAGGCATCCAGGCTCTGTCATTTGTGTGTGTAACCCCTTAACCTCACGACCTGTAACTGGGGATGAGGGGGAAATGATGACAGTGGTCATGGGTCCTTGAAGCGTACTCCCTGTCAGGCCCTGCTGAGTCACCTGCGTTCTCATCTCTAATTAGCCCGCACTTTTGTGGGGCAGCCCCGTCCCATTTTACCAATGAAGGGGACATTAAGCAACCCACCCCAGATCACAGACCCAGTTCACGGGTCACATCAGGTCTGTGCGAGACAACGGCTGTGTCTTTCCACGGCCGCTCATCACCTCCATTCAGTAAAACATAGAAAAACAAAATAGCATCTCTGTGTGAAATAATTGTTTCATGTTGATTCTGTGAGTTCTTGAGTCCTTGGAGAGGATCCCTATTTGGGGAGAAAAGAAAAACTACCTTAAAATAAACCAACTCAGCTTTTCTCCTAGGAAGAGCCAGTTTCAGAAAGCGCGCAGGAGAATGCTGAGGTGTGCTGGAAGCCATTGAGCGTCTTCACCGCACGGAAACGTCGGCGCTCCCTCGTCTGCACACGTCCCAGGAGGGAATTAATCAGGAGTGTTTACTGCATGTCTATTAGGCTGCACTGCGAACATGTCTTGGACCCAACAGACCTCAGAGCTGTGTGAGTCGCCCAAGTACCGCCGGGAAGCTCCCCGCTGCAGAAAGCCTCATCTTCCCCCCCCGCCACCCCGCCCCATGTTACGGATGTCCTGCTCCAAAGGTAGCTAGTGAAACTGGTTTCTGTGGGGCCAGACTCCTTTCTCCCTCTCCCTGCAATGTGCCAATGGCCTCTGGATTGCATTAAGCTGCATAAATATCAAGTCTGTTGTCAGATTTCCCCCTGGTGAGGAAAGGGCAGATGGGGAAGCCGACGGGGGCATGACCTTCGTGTTTCTCAGCGGGAGTCAAAACGCCTCCCATGCTGGGGACAGGAGAGGAGGGTCTGTGTTATGCTTGCACTGGGCCCTGACAGGCAAATGTAATTCCTGTGCGCACTGGAGAGGCGCTGGGATTTGTTTTATAGCCTGGTGCGTTTTACTCTGTCTGTTCAGCGGCCAACATCTGGTGGAGATTGGAAGTCTCATGCCGAATCTCCCAGGCTTGGGCCACTCCCGGGTTTGGCCGGCCCACCCTTGGGACGGGGCAGTGACGGAGGGCCAGGACTCCTGCTGATGAGAGGGTTCCGTGAACCGGAGCGTATGAACTTCAAGGCGCCCGGCACAGAGTAAGTCAAGGGGCCCTGCCCCTTGATCCCAAAGACGCAGGGACTGCGCTGTGGGGGCGCTGGCACCTCTTCTTCCAGCACCAGTTCCGCTGTGGGCAGCTATGCCGGAGAGAGGGACACAGAATCCCGTCCAGAGGAATGTGGTCCTCAGAGCTCGCAGTTCAGGCTTCCGGTCCTGACCCTCATCTGCTTCCCCAGGCCGAGGGGACAAGCTCTGACGCTCACCTTGCAGTGGGTGCTTTCAGCGTCCTCACTGACATTTCTCCAGTTTTTGTGGCTCTGTCTGTAATATATTTTAGTGGTTAAAAAAAGTGGGGGACAGTGCTGGGGGAGGGAGCAGTGAGACACAGGAGAAGGAAGGGAGGGAGAAGGGGAGACACAAGGCAGATTTGCTCCTCACCTGTGACGTGTGGGGCCCGAGCTTTGCCTTTTAGAATTCAATCTTCACAGTGCTCCTGGTGACGGGGTGAGAAGGCCCATTTCATGGATGAGCACATTGAGGTTCCGGAAGATTAGGTAACTTGCTTTGATCACAGCCTCATGTGGGACAGAGATAAGATCCATCTTTGGGTAGAGGCACTTGAATAGAAACAGTGACTGTCTCACACTTCTTAAAGGCATCCCACTAAATAAATCCTTGCTCTTCTCGCTGGGTCGCCCTCCAGCCTGTTCACACGGGTTTGTTCCCCACTTCTCCAGCCACAGCAACGCCCGTGTTCGCAAAAGGTAAGTGGTTTCAGGGTGCCTCCTCTGTGGAAAGCCTCTCTTACATTTATAATTATCCACAAAGAAGTTAACAGTGTCCCAGGGGCTGGGGGGAAGAGGTAGATGACACCCTGAGGGACGGGACCCTGCCTTTCCTCCCCACCCGGGCTAGCAGGGCTTCCCTGCCCTCGGTTTGTCTCCACCCTCACATTACACGTAGAGAGTCTCTCACAGGGACAGTCGCCGACGCCACCACTTCTCCAGCGCTCACTGGGGCTCTGCGTGCACGACCTCGTTCCATCCCAGAAGGAGCTCTGGGAGTTGGGTGTGTTCACTGTGACCAGTTCCCAGATGAGGAAACTGAGGGCTGGTGTAGCAGGCGGAGGCCTCGGGGCCAGGGAGCTGGGCCCTGTAAAATATTCAGGGTAACCGATTCTCACTTGATAGCATTTTTGAACAGTTTCTGATACCAAACGCCGAGGAAGCCCCTGAGGCGCGTCGGCCTGATGCTGGCCCAGAGGTCGCCCACCCAGGCTCCGGGCCTCACTCTCCCCTTCTCCTGTCCCATTGTCCTTGTTTTCTGCCCACCCTCTGAGAATCTGATTCACTTCTCTGCTCCTTGTCTGCTTCTCCCTCCAGATGACAAGGCGACTGCCCTGTGGTCCCCACTGTGTCCTCAGAGCCTAGGCCCATGACCTTCATAGCCGGTGCTCATTAAAGATGTACTGGACAGCGGGAGAACACCAAATGTGCACCATTGGAAAGTTCAGAGGCTCAGCTTGCACCCAACCCTCCCAAGGCGTGGTCCCCGAGCCAGGACTGAAAGTCCCCGAGATGTGGGGATGGCCCGGGGCCGCCATGTGCCTCACTCTGATCTGCAAAAGCGCACACTTGAGGGGGCCTTCAAAGCACATCTGCCAATAGATCAAACCTTCTCTCAGCCATGACAGCCTCCCATCGCTCACCTCCCCAAATAAACCTGCGTAATGAAGACAGATGGCCCCGGTCAGCCGCCGGCTGTGCTGGGAGCCGAGGGAAGCCTGCAGATGGGGCCACGGGCGGCCCGAGGCCACACACCCCGCCCGCCCAGAGCTGCGGTGTCACTGGGATGGAGACTCGTCTGCTCAGCCTGCGTCCCCTCGACCAACCAGCCAGGTCTCTATTGGATAAGCCTGGTGAGTCTGAGGAGTGGGATCCTTCCAAGGCGCGTGTCCTGAGCCAAAACCACCGCTCGCCCCACCGCAGCCCATGGGCAGGGTCTTCATTCGGCTAGCTCCTCATTAGGAAGGTGTCTGGGACCTGGGAGCCCTCTCGGAGACGGGGGAGTGGACTGGGGAGTGGGGGTCGAGACTTCACCCTGGGGGTGTTTGGAGGGAGGACGCTGAGCAGTGAGGAGCAGCAGAGACTTGGATACCCACCCTCCTGGCTTCCCACCCACCTCGTGCCAGCAGAGGAGGAGTGGGGAGGGCTTTAGTGGAGGGGGGATGGCTCTCTCTGCATATGCTGGCGGGGGGCGGGGGGCAGCTACAAGCAAGCATGGCTCAGAGGCCCCCTACTTGATGAGGCGTTCAGGATGCATCTGCACCCATCCTGGGCGGCCCCTGGGTTTAAAGGTCCTGTGAAGGGAGAGGTTTGGGAAGGCGGCTGCCCACTAAGACACGGCCAGCATTCAGGGTGCCGTCTGAGTGCAGAGCAGCCCCTCACTGCTCCCCCGAGGCTGCAGGAGGGATGCAGGCCATTTGCTGGAAGGGAAATAAGAGTAAGAGGAGAGTCCAGAAGGTGGATGAGCCATGGGCCCTGGAGGCAGGTGTCCATCACCCAACCCACCAGCAACTGCTGTTAGCACCTCAGCTCACAGGTGGGGAAACTGAGGCCTCAAGGGTGACATGACAGCCTCCGGTGCCCACAAATCTTGTGACCCTGAGGTCCTTGCCTCTCTGCATTTTCCAGCCCCATCTCCAGGGGTGACGTGTATGAGCTGGTTTGAGGGACTCTAACTGGGCCCCTGGAAGAAGCAGGGCCGGCTGCAGGTCTACCACATGCGGGTGCTTCTGGACGTGTCTCCAAACCACCTCTGGCGCAGAGGAAAGGCACAGGGAGGCGAGGGCGGCCTGTGCGTGCGTGTGGCATCGGCAGGCCGGGCAGGCGGATGCCTGTGTGGTCCGAGGGGGCTTCGTGTGTGTGGTCCGCCACCAGCCCAATGCTGATCATCTGTCCAAAGGCTGCTAACTGCCTGCCCGATGACCAGTCTGTTTACTTTAGCCCTGTCTGCACCAACTGAACGCGGAGCGCTGTCTCCTTCCAGCTGGACCTCCTCAGGGGGAGAGGGAGAGAGGGCGGGAGATGAGAGAGGAAGGGGGGATTGACAGAGAGAGAGATGGGAGAGGGAGGGAGGGAGGTTGGGATGCAGAAGAGACTCTGGAGGAAAAGAAAAGGAAAATGATGTACATGCGAAGCTCTACAACAAATAGGCTGTCAGTGGGGTTCCTGATAAATCGAGACGCCATTTCTAGGCCATTACACCTCCCTCCGCCCTCCAGCCCCTTCCAACCCCCTCTGGGAGCCTCTCGTCCCCACCGTCCCCACCCACCCTCACGGCACGTCTGCTCAGACAGACCAGGGTCATGAACCACCCGTGGTGAGTGTGGCCGAAGCGTTGCTCATGTTCCCCACTGACACACCACCATGCCCGCCTGGTCCGGACGTGCGAGCGCACTCGTGCAATGGGCCGGCTGCCACGGTGTGTGCGTGTTCGTCCTGCACGCATGGGGTGGAGAAGAGGCCGGGTGGGGTGGAGGAGTGGGCGAGTGTCGGCGGGGCTCTGTGGGCCCTCGGGGCCTATCAGTGCTGTGCAGAGCGTTCCGGCCCCTGTCGGCCTCCCCAGAGTCTCACCTGGGCAAACCAAGGGTCCTCCGGAGGTGAAGGTAGGGTGCACGTGTGTTGAGGCCCCAAGCAGATGACCAGCTGAGTGGGATTCCGTAGCCTGAACGGATGTGTTCTGGTGGTCTCCCTGCTTGAGATCTTGATATTCGGCTCTAGTTTATAGTTCTCCCAGTTTTACATTTGTCATTGACGATTTACTCCTTTAAAATACTTGTTTCTCATAAATCATCTCCGTATTGGGTGTAATGGGGAGGGATGGAGAGACCGGAGACAGAGAGAAAGGGCACTTTTCTGTTTTTGTTGTTGTCATCCCCGAAAGGAAGGTTCTGGAAGATCCGGTTTCAGTGGATGTCAGATCGGAAGCTTGTGTCCAGAGGCTAAGACACTCGTGGTACCCAAGAGAATAATCAGACGTCATTCGTGAAAACGTTTCATTCTTCAGAACGCTCTGCTTTTTGCACCGAAAGGAGCGGTGCTGGCTGCTTAGCTGAGTCCCGGTTCCCCCCAGCCCGCTCCTCTGGGTCACGCAGACGCAGAGTCGGTGCCTCCCACCACCCGTCCCCGGGCCCCCAGCACGGCTCTCCAAACCAGGCCAGGTGTTACATGTGTAACGAAGATAAACATGTAAACCAGTGAGGAGGCTTGCTTTAGGAGAGGGAATCGGGCACTTTCCTTTAAACTGAGGTCAAATTCACAAAACAGAAAATGAGCACTTTAAAGCGAACAATTCGGTGGCATTCAGCACATTTGCCTGGTTGTGCGGCCACCACTTCTGCCCAGTCCCAAACCATCTTAGTCACCCCAGGGGAAGGCCATCCCCGTTAGGCAGGTTGTCCCCGTGCCCCTTCCCCAGTCCTGTATCCTGCTTCCTGTGTCTGAAGTTCCGTAGAAAACCGGGTGCTCCTCATTCACCGCAATGGCTAAATGAAAACAGTTCAGATGTTTTTTTTTTTACAAAGATAACACGTACTCATGTAGAAAATGTAACCATCACAAAAAAAAACATAAAGAAGACACTTTTTTCAAAAGGCCCCTCCCAATCTCTCACAGGCGACATTTGGTGGCCCCAGCCCTCCCCGAGCCAGACATCGCTGTGTAAACACTCGAACCGCACACCCTTTTAAAAGCCAGTGGAATCACACTCAGCTGCTAGTTTGGAACCCGACTTCTTTAACCTAACAATGTGTGTCAGGGACATATTTCCACGTCAACACACACAGTTCCCCCTGATCTTTCATGTCTGCCCAGGGCTCCCTCCTGCAGACGTACAAGTTGGTTTAACCAGCCCCTCGGGATCGGTGATTAGGTATAAGCATCTAGCTTTCATTCCGAGGGATTGACTTTCTGGGCTGTGTTAATTGATTGGATTTAGGGGGCTTGCTCGCAGGCGGGAGGGATTGAGGAAGGATTTAAGAATTCTATGGAAGAATTCAGGACTTACTGACACCGCAAACGAGACCTGAGTGACATGCAGACACATCTGCTTGGCGCACCTTTGCAGATGGGGGTACGGAGCAGGCATCACCAGCCTCTAGAGAGAGCTGCCCAAGAACATGGGACTGCCAGCGAGTCCGCCCAGGAAGGCGGTGGCAGTGTGGGCCATGTATGCTCAGCGGGGCGCGCAGGCCCTGCAGTGGGCCTTGCGGTCCTTTCGGAGGTGAGCAGCGCTGGGAGTCAGGGAGGAAGCAGGAAGGCTGGAATTGCCTCTGGGGTGCTGCCGGACGTGTGAAGTGTGTGTGTTCGTGTGTGTTCGTGTGTATCCGCCAGAAAGAGGAATTCCCCTCGAAGGGAGGGATGTGTCAGTTTTCCAAAACTCTCTTTAGAACTTTGTAACTCAACTTGACATTTTGTCTTAGCGAGGTAAGTGGCTGCATGTGGAGATTTCCTTAAAGCCTATGCTTTTGTCAGAGTTATCTCAGATATGTGCTCTCCCTCCCCACCCTCAACTCAACAAATTCTCTGAAGTCCCACTGGAGTCTCTGCTCCCAGAAGGCTCCTGGGCCACCCCAGCTGGTCCGGGGCGCATCCTCGCAGGGTGCTCCCACCTGACTGCCCGCATCACTCAGTCTCACAGCCTTGCGCCTTCCCATCCTGGGATTCCACTTTTTCTGCTTGTTCTGGTCTCCCCAGCTGCACTATAAGTTCTGAGGTTCAGGGATTTCTTAGGGCTTGGCTCTGGTGCTTTGTTCCTGAGTGAGCACAATACCGTGAATGGTTGAGTGGGTGGTGGAGGACTAGACATCTGACATTGGCCCCACGGCTGCAGACCCTCAGAATCCCTGTACTCACACGGCTTTGGGAAGAACCCTCCCCGTGGGGTCTCTGAGGAGGCTGACGTTCAGAGGGCTGAGAACACGCTCTGGGCGGGAGGAAATGGAGGGAGGGAGACACTCGCCTCAGGCACAAAACTGAAGGGGGCTCTGAAAGTCTCAGTCATCAAGAAGAAAGATCTAGAATAACACAAAAGTAAATCCATGAGGAGCAAAACATCAAATGTTTAAATAAAGCCAGGATACAAGGTCAGGATCGGGTGAGGCATGCATAGGGCCAAGTCCTATCTTTATTTAAAATTCTGATATTTTGTTTATCCTGAACTTTTTGCATTCATTTTGCTTTTTGAAAATATTGCATTAAAATATTCTGTACCTCAATAACTGAGTTTTGTGGTGCCCCCTTCTATGCAGTGCCCGAGGTAAGTGCCTCACTCCCCACCCTAGTCCTGGCCCTGCTGACACGTCTCGTCTCGTCCAAGGTCATCAGCAGTAGAACTGGGATGTGAACCCAGGGCTCCAGCTGCCAGAGCTTCCCTGTTAAACTGTTGGCCCAATATTGTAATCAGACCCCTGGATCTCTCTGTTACATCAGTGTGCACCAGCCTGGGCACCTTGAGTTCCTTGGGGTAGCAGATGGACAGAGGGGATGAGTTGTGCTAAGCGCCCACAACACCCAAGGTGCTGAAACATGGAAGCTGCTTAATAATTCTTTCTGTTCAGCCTCCCCCATCCCCTGCCCAAGCTCCAATGCTTGTCACAAGACTTAATTTTAATGAGGTTAGTGATGCACTTAAAATTGACTGGCATTTAATTTCTATCAGTGCAGGGGAGTATTAGCCTGAACGTAGCAGTGACTGCATGTATAACTCAGAGGCGAACACTCCTGCCTGAGCAGTTTTATGGCGAGGGAGCCACACATTTTACCTGAAATACACACCTCACCATACATTCACCACAATGCCGATGACAAGACGTTCTCTGCTTTTTATTTAATGTCTGATTTGGCTAAAACAAAATGTTCCCTAAACCCAGATTTTCAGAATCTGCAGAAGGAGCAGTTTACATGGGAAGGGTCACTGATAAGTTGATTTCACTGCTGAGCAAATGGTTTTGCCAGTCTTTTATTCTTTTTAATGAGATGATAACATCCTTAATCCAAGGCCCACCACCCGCCCCCACCTCCAAGGCAGAGCTCTGTTTTGCTAAGATACAGGCCTGCAGTATTCGTGTGGGCTGTCTGTGGTCCTGCCGGAAGAGCTATCAGCCTGCTAGCCCCAATTAAACTGATTGACCGATTCAGTTAAAACGACAACAACAATAACAACAGTGTAATTTCTTGGTGGCACTGAGCAGTTTTTTGAGCTGAATTTATCTGCCAGTATGACAGAGAGGGGAGGGAGCGGCAATAGTGACTAGGACGGAGAGCTGCTCCATCCCACACCAGCTGAATGGCTTTGGGGCTGCCTTGAACTTCTCAGAGCCTTGGCCTCCTCATCTAGAATGTAGGGACCCTACACCCACTTTCCAGAAGTTTCCAGTCAGATAAAACGGGACACGCAGTGCATTTGGCTCAGGGCCTGGTACCAGAGGGAATCGGTTCCCCGTGCCCTCCTTTTCCTCAGCCCCGCCCCCCCCGCGCCGCCCCCCCCCCCCCCCCCCCCCCCCCCCCCGATCCCCGCACAGAGACTGTGCTGAGAGGCAAAGTCATCTCAGGGGTCGAAAAAACTGCTGGCCTGCGACAGAACAGTTTTTGCTGGACCTTGATGTGGCTGGGGAGGTTGTGAAACATCCTCATGAAAGAGTATCATTTGATAGCACGTATTGATCACCTCGTACGCACAAAGGCCTCTGCTTAGCTACTGCAGGAAATCCTAAAACCACTCCGACCCAGTCCTAGGAGGTGACAGAGGGGACTCCAGCTAGCCCTGAGGGCGGAGGGGCAGCCACTTCTTTTACCAGTGTCTGCACTTAAGGAGGCGCTAAACTTGACTTTTTATGTTTCTGAAAGAAAATTTGTAGAAACAGCTTACAAAAGTAATACATGTTTATTGTAAAAAATATCTGCAAAATACACAACAGCATAAAAGGAGAAAAAGAAATACAAAAATGCCACCACCAGGAGACAACCACTTCCCACACTCCGGCAGTGCCGTGGGCAAGTCGCACACCCACACCATCGTGGAGCAGCGTCTGGGACCCAGTCAGCACCCAGAAAGCATTAGCTATTGTTATCATTATTTATTTTCTCTGTCCTTATAAAAAACAGGCTCGGACTGTGCATGTGCTGTCTTTGCAAATTGTTTTCTTTCTTTGATTGCTAGAATATCTCCTCAGCCCTTTGATGGTTCTCTATAATATATTTTTTCATGGCCGTAGAGCAGGCAACTGCTTTAGAACTCTCAGCTGTCTGCAGTTTTCCCTTCCCTCCACGGCGGAGCCTCCGAGCCTCCGGGCTGCTAGAGCTCCGCTGCAAAACTCAGCCCTCCCAGGAAAATCAGCGAGGACGTGTGGGCTCCCCTGCCCTTCAGGGCGCCACACACGGGCTTTGGGGAGGCAGCCAGGGTGAGGCAGTGTGCCTAAGTCGACAAAAATCCGCAGTTTCGTGAGTGCAGCTCTCTATGCTGAGCTCATTATGTCCAGCACAGATGTCGCCCAGGGGAAGGAAGGGACCTAGCAAAGCAGCTAGGACATGGAGCTGTCTGGTTTGCAGCTCAAACTGGGGGAAAAATGCAGACATTTGGGGTGCATTGCCCACCCCTTTCAAGTCAGACAGTGGCACTGCCTCAAACCCAGGCCCGCGGGGCTGAATTCCAGGGCAGCCGGCGGCACTTCCCGCCAAGGCTTATCAGCCATTCTAGAGCCCAAAGAGGCTTCCGACCAAAGGCAACAAAGGCCTGGAGGCAGGGAGATCGAATTTCAGTTTATGTATGCATTGTCGGTCAAATGGTGGATATTTTAACAACAACACCAACACTTAACACTCACTAGGAGCCAGGCAGTGTCCTGCACACGCTCCCATGAACGCATTCCATTTTGCAACCATCCTCGAGGTGGGGACGTCGTCGGCAGCTCTCTGCAGCCGCGGAGACCCACGAGCAACGCCCCAGACGGGGTCTGTATCGTCCCAAGTGGCCCGTCATTCCTCCTCACCCCGGGCGACCCATCCTTGGGTATCTGACTTTAAGAATCATGTTTGCAATATTACTCTTTTGTCCCGTTATAACAAAAACGGTGAATGTGTCCCAGCTTCCAAGCGCCGCAAAGAGAAATGACTTAGAATGAAGGTCCTACATGGGCCCAGAGAAAAGTCACGGGCTGGGAGCCGGGGGACCCCTTTCCAAGGAGAGAGCAGGTCAGAGCTGCGATTTCTGTACGAGGTGGGGCGCTTCTGCACCGTCTGCCCCGGAGCCGGCCTCTCTCGGGCGCTCACTGTTCCCTCTCTGGCCGAGGTCCTTCCTCTGTGACTGCGGGTGGATTTAGTGAAACTGGAGCGGGCAGGGGGCTGCCCCGGGGGCAGTCTGACCACATTTACATTTAACCCAGGAGTTTGTGTCCCGTTTCTGTTCAACCTGGCCACCCGGCTCTGTCCTCCCAGCTGGGCTCTGAACGCTCTGGCGTTGCAATCCGGGGCTCCAACAACAGCTGGAAGCTCTGCGGGGCACCAGGGACCCAGGTCTGCAAGGAAGCAGGTCCCCGTAGTGACGGGCACAGTTAGTGCTGACACTGCCCCTGCGCCTTCGCTCCTTCTTTCCTCACTGGAGCTTCCCAGAACCAAAGGCGGGAAGTGGCTCCAACTGCAAGCTGATCTTGAGGGGAACCAACCCCAGTCTGTGGTCCTCTGTCTAGTAAGCTGCTGCCATTTTTTTCTTTCTGACCTGAGACACAAAGTCCCACCAACGATGCCCTTTCTCCATCTTCCTCCCTTTCCAATGATGACGTCGGCAGAAGTGGGATTATCTGCAAGTTTTACTTTTTCTTCTTGGGAATGTCCCCCCTCTACTTTTAGAATAAAGTATTAATATTACACGCACAGAGTATGAATAGGATCAAGGTTCAGTTTGACCATCTCCCTCACCGCGTTCCTCTTTTTGTTAGAAAGGGAAATAGGAGAGGATCCTGCTGGAGATGAGGTGGGTATAATCGTCTCCGCAGTCCAGTGAAGGGAAAGAGCCGGGACACGTCTTTAAGTGCGAATGGTGCCCAGCCGTGGGTGGACCGGCACCCCGACCTTTCCCTCTACCCGCCTGTCTGGACTCTGGTCGCCAGGAGCCAAACAGTGTCTTTGGGGGAGGGGCCTCCGAACGCCTTGGGTCCCGGCGGTTTGGCCCGGCTTTGAGACAAGATGGGGAGGGAGAGGGGATCGGAGGATGGAATGATCCCGGGATCCCGAGACCGAGACGAGCAGGGGTGCCTGGAGGGGCGCCCGAGGAGAGAGAAGACGCGAGGGGCGAGGAGAATTGCGATAACACCCACGGAGGGCATTGCCCGTGGAGGGGAGCCGGGCTGGGGAGTTCCAGAGCTGAGGAGCGGGGAGCACCTGGGCGGCAGGGCGGGAATGGGGAGAGGGCGGAAGGCAGAGATGCCGGGAGCGAAGCGGCAGTCGGGGAGCCGCTCGCTCCCGCTCCCCGGACCAAGGGGCTTCCGGCGCACTGAGGCTTGTCGGTCTAGTGTCCTCCTTGCCTCCCGGTCCGGATCCTGGCTCCCAAGTCCTTCCAAAGGCGACGGTCCCCACCACAAGCTGCCGTGGGGAGCTGCGACCTCAGTTCATCCTAGCTCTGTGTGGTGGGGTCCTCCTAAGCTCCCAGACCCCCCCCCCCCCGCCAACCCCAGCGGTCCTGCGAGGCTGATGGCAGGGTCGGGAAAGGAGGGCGGCTGCATGGCAGCTCTCAGGGCTGGCGGCTCTGCGGGCTGAGCCAGGCCTCTCAGCCTGTCTCCGCACCCCAAACACAACAAGGGGTGGGGGGGCAGAGTCCCCAGCCTCCTCTTATAGGCAAGGGGATTGAGGCTGAAGCTGGGAGAAGGGTTAAGGCCTGAGCTCCCTGTCAGTAACTGCCAGGCCTCTCCCCACCCCTCCCACTGTTGGATTATCCAGGTGAGCTCACCTGTAACAGGTGAGCAGGCCTTGACACCGTGGGCCAGCTCTGGCATCTAAACCAGTGAATCATACAAATCACCCTGATGCTTAATAAATACAGAGTCCAGGGCCTCCAGCCCACACCCATTGGATGGGAACCACCCCTGGAGCGAACCACCTGTCTATATTTCCAGTGCATGTCTTCAGGTGACCCTCAGTCACGTGAGTTCTGGCCCCACTGAGCTCCCCGGGTTCCACATCCAGAAATGGGCAGAGGAGCATGCAGCAGGGGCCTGACATGCACTAGCAGACATGGAACAACCCCCTGTCTGTGCAGCCTGAGGGGGAAGCTTTGGAGCCTTGGAGAGACTTGAGGTGGTGATGAGTCCAGTGGGGCTTCATGGCCCTGCTGCAGCCGAGGGGCTGCATTGTTCCCAGCTGTCCTGCACCACGGGCTTTAGGGTGAATCAGTAGCCGTGAAAGTAATGGCAGCAACTAGCCATGAAGCTCCGAGGGTCTTTGTGTCCGTTCTCGGATCCAGTCCTCATGGTACCACCTGGCACCATGAGGTCATCACTAGCTCCAGGTCCCACATTGGTGAGCAGGGCTTGGGCCTTCCCCATAGCATCTGCATCCCACACAAGGCCAGCTCAAGAGGGGGACCAATGCACCCCAGAAGGGGTCACGGGAGCCTAAGTGCCTGCAGAGTTTCCTCTGGGGCAGGTGGGGGCATGGTGGTCGCTGCAGCTGCAGTGAAAGCTGTGAGCACAGAGCACAGAGGTCTGGGTGGGGCTCTGGGAAGGTGCCCCAGAAGCTGCAAAGGACTAAAAATGCATGAGGCTGAGTGGGTGGGGAAGGGGAGAAGGGAGCAGGAGGAGAGAAGGGAGCAGAACAGGGGTATTGTGCACTGGGTCTGCAGGAGGAGGGGGGAGGAGGGAGGTGATGGATTAGAGAGCAATCCAGCTGGAAGCAGATCCTGCAGGCCTTGTGGGGTCCGGGCTGTGTGGGGAAGGGGGAGGGAGAGGGGCATATCCGGCCTCAGTCACAGCTCCCTAAACCCTGAAACCAAGATCCGGGGAATTCAATGAGGTGATGCCAGGGCAAGTGTGCACGTCCTCCAGGCTCCTGGGAGCCGGACAGTCGAACTCAGGAGCGCAATCCTGCACCAAGTTCCAGTTCTGGGCCCCTTTTCCACATCATCTCAGTCAGTCCCCATGAGGCAGCAGCAGGAGGTCTCCATTGCTCGAGTAGGAGGCCCGAAGAGGTTCAGCAGAGTCTAGGGGCCAGAGCTTGACTCCTTCAAGTTTGTGAGTTGGAAAGAATGAGCCAGGAGCCGGTGGAGGCTGTCACCAGAGATACCAGGCTCACCAAAACAACAGAGCACTGTGGGTTAGATGTTCCCTGAACGCCTGGGCTGTGCCCAGCCCCTGTGTTTTCATCCTATCAGATTTTCACAGCAACCCTGGGGAGTAGTGTCAGTCGCCCCATCTTACTGAAGGGGCAGCTGAGGCTGTGCCCGAAGCACATTCCTTTGCTGATTCTTTGAACATCTGTGCAGGTGCTTCTTGCAGAAACTGGCTTTCACTTTTTCTGAACTTGCTGAGCTCTATTTGACAGCTTCCATGGAACAGTGAAGTCAGCAGACCCCCAGAGCTCATGTCTCAGGGTTAGCCCCACCGTACCTGGAGTTCCTGCACCAGGGGCCCCTGCCCTTGCCTCTTCATCTGTGAAGCAGTGTGGCCAGCCCTTTACAAATGGGCTTGATGGAGAGGGTTCTGCCTTCTCCTATTCCCCTCCTTGATGGGTGGAGTAGCAGTTTTCAAATAACACTGAGGCCCTAGGATGCCAAATTAGCTGTTGTGTGTTAATTATCTCAAGGCACCTTGGGAAGAACCCAACGCAAGAACATTTCAAGTTCACCATTATGCAGTTTAATGGGACACAGAGTCTGAATTCCCACTGGCCTGTCTGAATGGGTGTGGCACTTTGGCTTCTGTAAGATTCATGGCCCGTGTCAGCAGCTCAACCTGTCGGGATGGGAATCTGGTGTATCAGATGGATCCTTGGGACTCCCCTTACCTTGGCTGGGATCTATCTGAGCTGAGGCTGGGACTTTAACATTGCACAAGCCACCCAGAGTTCCCAAGAACATTCAGAAGAAACAAATGCAGTCATGGGTATTTCCCTTGAATGGCAGATGAAATACACCATGTCTTAGCTTGGGAAAAGATGTAAGTGAGAACTCAGTACTGAGTGTTTCTTGAAGATATAATGTAATTATCACAAACCTGGGGTAATGGAATATTCTCAGTGAGGGCAAAATACTTTCATCAATAACATACTAATGGTATGAGGTATTCCTTCTGTTCTACTTATTCTTGCAATGTAGCCAATCTCCCAAAACTTACAGCTAAAACAACCATATTGTTCTGCTTACGAGTCTTTGCATCAGGAATGTAGGGAGGGCTCACTGGGCAGCTCTTGCGGGGAGTGTCTCATTTGGTTGTGGTCAGATTTGGGGTTGGATGTTCAAGATGGCATCATTTTGTAGCTGCCACTCAATGCCTGCTGCCGTCCAGGAGCTCAGCTGGGCTGTGGGCTGAAGCCCCCAGCACGGCCCCTCTAGCATGTTGGTCTCAGTGTTTTTGGACATTGTGCGTGACAGCCAGCTTCCCCCCAAGCAGGCATCCCAAGAGGACCTGACAGCCTTGTGGGTCATGGTCCAGCCTCAGAAGTCACACAGAAGCACTTGCACTGCACCCCACTGAACAAAGTGGTTGCAAAACCACTGGATTCAAGGGTAAGGGAACAGAGACCTGGGCTCTCCCTGGTGGAAGAGCACAGGGGGTGGGCGATGTAGCTGTGGATCCCTTGGGAAATGTAACCCACTGCACCTCTGCTGGGAAACTGTGGACTCATTCTAGGAAACCTTTGTAAGCATCTGTAGCATTAGAAACCACAGAAATGTGGTGTTTGGAACAACTTTGGGAATTATTTGATCCATTTACAGACAAGTCCATTGAGGTTTAGGTGGGACTTGATCAAAGCCACAAACCTAGATAGAGGTGAGGAGGGGAGCACAGCCCTGAGTCCAAGGTGAGGTCTCAGGGGCTTTAGTGGGTGAAGCAGGACCTCCAGAGTCAATGGTGGGGGGTTGGAAGACTCAGGCCTCTTTCACCCAGTTCCAGGCAGGGTAGCCTTGGGCACATCATTGAAATGACCCCTGGCAACGTATAGTAACACTAATTGAAGCAAAGATCAATTGAGTACCTACTATGTACCAACATTCTAAGTGTTTTCATGGGTTAATTCATTATCCTAACAACACTGGATGGGGTGTAATTACTATCATCCCCATTTCCCTGGTGAAAAACTTAAGCACAAAGAGGGTTAATAGCTTGATGAAGATTGTGCATTCAGCAAAGGGTGGAGCCGAGTTTGGACCCCAATACTTGTGCTGCAGAAGCTCTGGGGTCCTACTGCTATGCTAAATGTAGCTGCAACATTAGGGTTATGATTACTAACTGAAAAAAATGCTGGAGCTTATTAACAAGGAAGGTGAGAAGAGAGCTATATGATGGGGCTCACACACCCAGCAGGATTTCAGCAGCCTCCTTTCCAGGCTGGGTTCTTGGTGGAATCCTGAGTAGGGTTCTAATAGCAACCAGTTCTCTTTGTACAACCTTTTCTTGGCAAAGGTGAATCTGTCTTCTGCATATTTATCTAAAACAAAATGAATGCTATTCATGCAAGTGCCAACTAAGTAAAAGCATGTTGTGTTCCATAGCAAAAATGAGGAGGTAGGAGGGAGGGTCACAGAGGGTGTAGCTACTCAGCTCTACTGCCAGAGCCCTGGGTCTTCCTGCCTTTTCCATTCTTGTGTGTGTGTGTGTACACATGGCCTCATGGCTGCAAAAGGGTTGCTTCACCTCCAGAAACATGTAACGATGGCCAGCATCCTCACAGCCTTCCTGTTTGTTAGGTACTGTTCCAAGGGCTCTGTATACCTAATAGTAACTCATTTAATCCCCCCAAGAACCTATGAAGAAGGAACGATTTTATAACAAAAGCACAGAAGCCCAGACAGGACAAGTCACTGTGGAGCCAAAGTCACAGGACTAGTAAGTGGCAGGGCTGAGTATGGAACCCAGGAGTCTGGCTCCAGATAACCAGGCTTAACCGCCACAGTCTGCCACCTCTGCCCAACAGTATTTCAGTCAGAGCACTTCAGGAAAGAGGATTTCCCAGAGATCCTCCACTTATGCCTCACTGGCTAGAAATGTAACACAAAACCACCTATAGCTGCAGAGGACTCTGGAGGTGCTGGTGCAATCTGTTGGGCACATCGGGGTTCTGTTAGTAAACAAGGATGAAGACTATTCAGGGGAGCTAGGAAAGGCTGATATGCAGGTCATTTATCTTTCTGGGCCTCATGTTCTCTAAGTTCAACTTATAGTGGAGGATGGAGCCCAGAACTTGTGTTTCCAAAGAGGTTTGGCCTCCACAGAAAGGGCTGTCGGCTTGGTGGCCAGCCAGGAACTCCACAGCCCAGTGGCTCAAGTGGCTGTTGATCAAGACTCTGATTAGCCAGCAGCCAAATGTGTTCACAAACATCAGGTACAGTCTCAAGGACTCCTTTCCTGTGAGCATGTCACCTGGCGGACAGCTGGTCAACCCCGGCAGAAGCATTGGTATTGGCGATCAGGGCAGCGTGCTTGCTTGAGCCGTAACTTGTAGCAGGTGGTGGCACTGTGCTAGCCAGGCTCTCTGTGGTGGCTCAGCACTCCCCATCGGGAGTTAAACACCCCAGCTCCCTCTGTTGGGGTAACTTTGAGCATATGTCCAACCGGCTTTTAGAGTTTCTCCAGCAGGGCTGAGCTCAGTGGCCCAGTAACTCACCCTCTATTGGCTGCCCTCTCTCCCCATTTCCCTTCCCCACTCATCCACTCCTGAGATCATCAGCTAAACAAACTTCTTCACTTGAATCCTTGTCTCTGCATCTCTTGAGAAGGAACCCAAATTAAAACAGTCCCCAAGGAATCTGGCTGCCTCTCTCAAGCACGAAGTCTTCCCCAGACCAGCCCTCTGTGTAAGAGGTTCCTAAGAAGTAAACAGATGTAAAAGACGGCAGACTCATGGCGACTTGCACAATTAGGACTGCCTCATGCGAGACTCAGGGAACATCCTAGAAACCGCTGCCCTGGATGTTGCCCAACTACAGGTCCTTGTGTGGTGGGGAGGGTTTGGTTTTTAGCCAAACGAGACACACACACACACACACAAAACTGTGAGTGAAAGTCAAAGATGGGGATTTGTGAGACGGAGCTTTGGTTAGAGGTTGAAGAGGGGTCTTGACAGGGATGCCTTGCATGAGAATCAGCCATTGGTCTCAGGCAGTGCTTGCTCAGTCCTGGGAGCGATTACAGTGAGAGTCCAAAAAAAAAAAAAAATGAAGGTTCTGGCTATTAGCTCAATAAAGATCTTCAGAAGTCTTTCTTATCCATTTTGCAAGCTTCTTTCTTTGAGGTCTCTTGGCCCAAGAAGGCTGCTGGAGCTCCACTGACTATATCCACATTCCAGGTAGATATCATTTTTTTTCCAGGTGGAAAAAAAGTGGTGGTAATGGGAGGAGGGAGACAAAAGACAACCCCGTCAGCTGAGTCAACACTCCAAGATATTCCCTTGATACCTTTTGCAGACATCTCAACAATAATATACCTTTTGCAGACATCTCAACAATAATAACAAATAGGTCTAAAATAAAGATGGTAATAATAAATACACGCCCTTGTGCCAACCTCTTTTATTTTTCTGGGACCAGGTAGTAAGAACCAAGTGAAATAATAATAAAATCTGCCATACCCTGGTTAACACTTGAATTCCTACATTAAAAACTGCTTTGGGTGACTAATTATGGCAACAGCTCTCAGTACGCAAGGATGGTGCGCAGTTACTGGGATGCTGGGGGATGTTAAAGGGAATGAGCTGCTGGAGACCTAGTCTCTGTATTTAGATTCAATCAGCTTTAGCCATTCTCTGTGGCAAGGCTTGCTTTCAAGTTCTTATTGGGGTAATTAAGTGAGGTACTTTGCAAAGAAGACACACCCTCTGTTTACTTTTGGACCCCAGGAGACCCAGCAATTGCCTCCTCCAGCCCTGGGAAGCTGTGACAGCCAGATGAGGCCCCATGCTCTCTTTCATGAAGGTAGAATACAGCACACCATCAAACCCCCAACTGAAGCATCAAATCATTTCAAGTAGGCATCTGATGTTTGTGTTCCCGTTGGGGCGACTTCACCCCTCCGTGTCTCAGGAACTTAGGGAAAGGTGGGTGCTGGGCTATTTGGCGCCAATTTCAGAGTAGGCTTCAACCTAGCTGTTTGCTTTAGGCCCCCAAGGCAGGGGGATGAGGGCTGTGCTGGCCCTAATCTATGGACAACATTCCAGAGTGAATTCTGAGTCTGACAGCGCCTCTAGCTGGCTGTGAGACACCGGGGAAAGGTGGTTTACCTTCCTGGACCTGTTACAGAAAGCAGGCCCAGCTCCCTGCAGCTATGCAAAGGAAAGTGGTGTATCTGCAGGTGCTGACCATCTGGAAGATGGGGGGCTCATGTCACAAAGCCCATCTCCACCTCTTAGTGGGGCAGAGGTTTTTATAAGGACGGAGAGGGGAACAGAACAAAGAGATTGAGGGAGGGGGTTGCGAAGTTCTCTACACGCAGATGAGCACAGCCTGTTCTGACCAGGCAAGTAATAGTCCGGTGTGTGTCATCCTGCTTTAGTCATCCCAGCTTCACGTCATCCCGGCTTCACGTCATCCAGGATCCATGGATTAAGTTCAGCAAATCTCCCAGAGCTGGGATGCCTGAAGGTTGGGGTCTGTATCTTTTCAAGTTACTTCCTAGGGTTCTTATAAACATGCCGTTCATCTATAAGCCACGTATTAGTCAGAGTCAGCACTTACAGAAACAATGTCAGAAGAAGGTGGGGTGGGTTGCAATTTCCCACAGTTACAGACCTTAGTTTCTCATCTGTAAAGTGGAGATAGTCACGGTTAGTAAGTAAGAAGCATTTCCAGCCATTGCATTTTTATTAGCTATGATGCTACACAAAACCAAAGTGCAGAACAGAGAAGCTGAAATCACGGGGGAGCTAACGGCTTTCTCTCCCCCACAAGGATCTTTCCCCGACCCGTGCCTTTTTTAATCCCCTCTTGGAACCGCCTCCCTCTTCTCAAGCTGCTCCTCCTGGGCAGGAGCATCAACACTTGATTGCTCCCAATTGAGTCCTGTCAACAAAAGGGACAGCTGATGACACCGAGGGTACACGTGCCATGCTGTGAGCAAAGTCTCAAATAGCTGATGAAAAGCACTTAAAGTAAAAGGGCTCCGGTGTCCCTGCACAGACTGGTTCAGGGAGGGCATTAGGGGAGCTTGTCAGTGCCTTGGAGCCGACTCCCCGCGGGGTTTTTAAATTTGATTTCCTTGGCTGAGAAGTCAGTTCTTGGCTTAACCACAACCTCATGAAATATTAACAATTTCCCCCACTGAAGATCTCGTGTGTGTGTATGTGTTGTGTGTGTGCATAAACATAATTTTCTTCTGGAAAATTCTAAGAACGCTGTGGTGATTTGGTTTAAGAATATGTTGTCGTGTGCCAAAACCCACGCCAAGCACATCTCATGAATCGTCATGATACCCGATCGGGCTGGGACCGTGTTACTCCCGTTATGCAGATGAGGAAACTGCCGCCTACCAGGGGCACGTGGGTGGAGTCAGACCCAGTCCCAGCACCCCTGCTGTCCCTGAGTCACGAGGGAGGGGTTCCACCCAGAAGGATAGTGCCCAGTCCCAACTCGGGAACTTTCCCTGGGAGTTCTTCGCTGTCAGGGTGGCACCTACACCCTCTTCATTCTTAAGTGGGAGTAGGCCCACACCTCCCACGCTTCCTCGGCTGGTCCCTGAAGCCTGCCGCTGCCCACCTTTCAGCACTGGGAAGCTTATGGCACTTGCATTCCTTGAAAACATGCCATGCTCCTCCATCCTTCACCTTTTCCTTTCTGGCACCAGGGCTTCTCCAGCTCTCTTTTGCCCTCTGCCAGTGGCCATCCGTGGCCCAACGTCGCCTCTCTCCGGGGCACAGGGTGGGCCCTCTCTCGGCCGTCCTCTCCCGGTGCCTTTGCGCTTGGAAGCCTGTGCCAGTGTTCTCTATGGTCAGATCGCCAGGCCGGAAGGAAGGGTCACTCGCAATGATTCGAGGAGGGATTCGGGGTCATTTCTGTGGGTGGCCCCCTTGCTGATGTTTCACGGGTTTTATTGTATTTCATGTTTGGATGGATTTCCTTTCCTTCTTAAATCAATCCCAGCCTCGCTCTGAGTCCCAGACCTGCCACTTAATACTATGTGACCTTGGGCAAGTAACCCAACCTCTCTGGGCTTCATTTCCTCGCCTTAAAATGAGACCAATAATAACACCTGCTTCCTGGGACCACTGGGGAGACTCCGTTGGTTAATGCACAAGGGTTTCACACAGCACCTGGCACACAGCACGCAGCAAGCATTTGCTGGTGTTTCTTTCTTTGCCTTCAGCACATATTCAGTGCGTGAGAGACTCAAGTGACTCTTTGCAAATATAAGTGACACAGGAGCTTCGTAGTTTTTGTGGCCCTTAGGGTCAAGTTGAGACACATCGAAGTCGAAACCCCGGACAGAATTCCCCTTTTATAAAGCAAATTACACAGAAACCTGTCTTCTTACTGCTCTTCTGTAGGGAAAATGACATAAAATAAAATCAAATCGTATTTTTCATCCAGTAAACTTAAATATTTGTCATTAAAGGAAACATGGGAATTTTCTGACATTAAAATCCTGTTGCTCAAAATAGGCCAGAGACGATGCATATCAAGAAGTCGTGGTCGCGTGTGGTTCCAGGAGGGCCTCTGACAGGCTGCGTGCCAGAGCCACAGCCGTGGCGGAGCCTCCGGCACTCAAAGAGCTCCCTGGTTCCCACCGAGACACCTCTCATGACCCACAGCAGGAGAATAACCCTGCTGGCTGTGTGTCCTCCAGGCACATCCCTAGAACCCAGCAGATGCCCCGGTGTTTGGGAAGGAGCTGGACACGCACAAAGAGAGAAATGGGAACACAGCAGTGGTGGACATAAAAATGCTCCAAAGGGCGCCCCAGGGAAGTAGGATTTTGGGGAGCACTGGCAAACACAGGGGCAGCGCAGACAGAAACAGAGGATGCCTCCTTATTGAAATGTGTGCCGCAACAATTCACTGAAGGAAAATTGGGACCAAGTGATTGGATAGCAGTCCACTAATATCACTTCCCCAAGGGTGAGATGCACATCAGAGGGACGTGGGAAGCTGCCACTACCTAAGGCAAAAATGTGCTTGGAGTAAATGCGGCAACCTCCCCAGCACTCAGATCACTTAGCAGTCCTCTGAAAGTAGTTCATCTACACTTCAGAGGATGCCCAGCCCCCAGCTGGCTCAGCTGGGGGTGATGATCAGGTTTGCCCCAAGTGGAAACGTCCCTCGGTCCCGTGGAGCTGTGGAGGTGTGTGATGCAGCAGCCACACCTCTGAGTGCAAGCCTAGGGGCCTGGGACTCTGTCCCATTTTCAAGTGCCAGATCCCGTTTTCAAGTGCCAGACCCTCCTGGTCCTCAGGTTCTTCATTTGTAAAATGAAGGTCCCTTTGAGATGGAAAGTCTTGTAACTCCAGGATCTGAGGGTACAGGAGGAGTTGCAGAAGGGGCTGGAAGGGGGTCAATACGGGACTCGCCTGAATGGAGACGGCGGCTGGGGTAGAGGAGGGACAGTGAAGAATGAGGGGGAAAAGAATGTCATCACCAAGCCCTGCCTGCTAAGTCCAGACCTTAGCTGTACGAGAACTATCTTTAATCAATTCTTTATAATTCAACTTAACCCCAAGCTTGAGCTTCCATCCCACTGAGTCTCAGTCACTTCTGGAGTCTCCCTTTCACCTCGGCCAGGGCAAGACCTAAGAACAGTGGGGGTCACAGAGTGCTAACGTTACAGGCAGATACAAGGGCCCTTAATGGTAGTAATGTCCACGTCAGTCGCCACTAAGATGGACCCCTTTCCTACCCATCTGTCCTTTAGGTGTGGTGGTGATTTTCACACCAAGCTTGGGGGCACTGAAATCCTGGGTAGCCCTCTGATTGACCTGCTGGCAATGTCAGTTCACAGCCATTTTTCCTCTCTGGGTCTCACTGCCTGGAACACCATCATTTGCATAATTTGGGAAGAAGGTTCAGTTTATGTTAACAGGGACCCAAAAATCAAAGGTTTATTTCCCTCTCATGTTAGATACAGGCAACCCAACACTTAACCACTGGGTGGAAGGTGTCAAGATTGGGGAGGTCAGGTCCCTGGGAGGCCAGGAAGTCAGAAGGTTCATCAATGGGTGCTGAAGACAGGATGAAGAGGAAGACTATGGGACCAAGGCTAAAATACGTCTAGTCGATAGAGGAAAGACAGTAGAATCTGTCCCCAAGGTTGATCTCCAATGGCAGTGAGAGAGGGTCAAGTTGCAAGACAGTGACCAGGAAATGGCAGAGGAGAATGAGGAGCCTGAACAGGCAAATATTTCTCTTTGTGTGCAGTTACTGGAAAGAATGAAACCAGCATTCCCCACAGTGGGGGTCCCCAGGGAAACCATAGAATCAGGAGGTACATAGTTTTATCTTTAAAGAGCCCCAACCTTCTTGTTTAAGTTCAGGCATTACCCTCTCTTCTCACACCAACCCATTCTCAGGCAAAGCCCCAAACCGCCTTTGGGGTGAGCTAAATGATGCTCAGAATATTTCCCCGGCTGCACCGATCTCTGAAGCCCAATTGCACACCCTAACTAGGACAAAAATAAGTGCCGCTGGAAAGATTTCTACAACTTTACCTCCTTTGGTCTCTACTGTGGATGGCCGGGAGGCCTCAGTTACTGGAAGAGCCCTCCTCTGTGTAAACAACACTGCCGCATCCTGATGTCATGGCTCGGGATTTTATAACTTCCAGTTTCTAGTCTCTTCTATGGGACTTTCCACATTCAGCGTCCTTTCCCAAATTTAGTGCAGAAAAATGAATTTGAAATAAATAGGGATTTAGAACGGAAAGAAAGTATTTAAGGACTCTCATTATTTGAAAAATTTAATTCCATAATAGCACCGATGAAAGAGGTTAATGAAACAATGAATAATTATAAGATAATTGTTGTTTTTATGTGGACCTTGCTAATGGGCCAGGCACTGTGCTTCTTAGTTCCTACATGTGACCCCATCTAGTCACCACAGCGCTGTGAGGTAGATGCTATTATTATGTCCACATTATGGATGGGGACATGGGAAACTCTTGTTTATTTTTAGTTGTCCTCACAGACTGATTGATTGAGGTAATACTCAACTTCTGTGGATAACTCATAGCTTACACATAAAAACAAGTGGGCAGAAAGAGATGCGTTGTCCCTGTTACAGTCTGTTTCTGTAACTTACCACAAATAGCAAGCCAGCAAGGCAGTGACCTTGACGTTTGGCTCTCTGCATCTTCCCCACTTTGTCTTGGCCTCTGGAGACCTTGGTGGGCCTAGATCTACGCTTTCCCACGTGTTTGCTCTCCTCATCTTGAATGAGGAAATTGAAGGGTCTTTCGACTGCGCTGATGGATTTTCCCTTGGGCCACCCAAGAAGTCATAGACCAGAGAGAGATTAAAATGCCTCTCTCCTGAGTGTGTCTTCAAGCGGGGACTAAATGATGAGAAATGAATGAGAAATGAATGTGGTGTGCCAGGTGAAGAAACTTAGGTCAGACAGTTGCGGAGGCCTCTCGAGGAAGCAGTCTGAGCCCACGCTTTGAGTCAACCTCCGACCGAGCACAGGCGTGGAGGGCGCATCCCAGAATGACACCACATAATGGTGAGCCAGTGAATACGCTCAGCCCTGAGGAACGGAGGAAGGCTGCGGAAAGGGTGGGCATGCCTTCACCCGAGAGTCTCAAATGGACGGTGAATTTGGCACTGGGATAAATGTCCCTACAGCAAGGGTGAGGGAGGCAGCGTGGTGGACCAACAAGGGGGAAGGCAGCAGCTCTGAAAGGAGACAGACTGGGGTTCAAGGCTGCACCCTAGGGAGATGTCTGATTTCTGCCCGAGAGAGAGGAGCTCCATCCCCCAGGTTCTCCCTCTTACAACTAGAAGCCCTGAATGTTCACAAAGAGCTGACTCACAGAGACTGTGGACGGTGCAGTGAAGAAGGCAGGCTGCCGAGGGACCTTGGGACTCAAGGAACGACTCAGCACTGAGTTCTCAAACTTTCATTATTGTCTCCCAAATATCCCAGAGAGGGCACTGGAGAAGCCTGGGTCTGGGACCATTAACAGACAAAAACACACTCCCAGAACAGCTCGTTTGCCCTAGAACAAGGTACCAGGAACAGAGTGGACTAAGAGGACAGAAAACCTTCACCACCATACCCACCCTGCTCTAGTGACCCCACGCCAGTGGGAAGACTCCCTTTCCTTCCCCACCCTGCAGTTTCAGAGAGCCAGGAAGGGAGTTGACCTCTTTGTCCTATTGCCCTAATGCCATGGACTTCTGTCATTTTTCCAAATTATATCCAAGCCAATCTAATCTCCCACCCAATGTTCCTGGCACTGCTGAGCAAATACCTAATCTTTCATTTCTTGCTCAGTAGAAGCAGGTGGTGCTTTCATCCCCCTGCTGGGGTGATATCATTGTCCCAAGTAGAGAGCTGAACCTCCACCCCATCCCGCAGCTTGGACCGTGTAAGGTACGGCTCGTCGGCATTTCAGTTCCTCATCTTCCTGACTCCCCCTGCCAGCGTGAGAAAGGTGTTGTGCTGAGCCTCCACCCCATCAGGGAGGCTGAGTGAGTGAGGACAGCGAGGCAGGACTGAGTAGTACTAGCTGGCACTCTGCTCCTCCTCCCTAGTACCACTGGCATGCAGCAAGGAGCTGAACATCCACTCCCACCCTAGACCTACATGTTACATCCAAACAGGTGAGATTGCTTGCTAACAAAGATCAAACAAGATCCAGACCCTCACAATGCAATTCCCCCTGAAGTCCAGGTACAAACAAAGTTTGCTCATCATCTTAAACTTTAGGGTAACCACAACTTAAATGAGAAAACACCAGCACACACACAGAAATAAAATGTAGAAAGTTCTAGAAAGGATTATGAACAGCAATCATGAATATACTTAAAACACAGGATGAAATACAAAGACTCAGCAAAGAAATAGAAAACAAAATGAAAATTATAGAACTGCAAAAACTATCGCCACAATAAGAGCACTGTGTGGGCTCAACAGCAGAATGAATGTGACAGATGAAAGAACAAATGAACGTGAAGATAGAACAATAGAAATGATTCAATATGAACAAGAAAGAAAAATAGTAAATAAATAAATAAATAAACAAACAAATAGATAAAGCCAGCCTCAGATATTCATGATGCTCGGTGTGCTGCCAGAAGGAGAGGAGGAGTGTGGGGCTAAAAAAAATGTTTGAGGAAATAATAGCTAAAAATTTCTGAAAGTTGCTTCAAGGAGCAAATCTAACACAATCAAAAAGCTGAGTAAAATCCAAACAAACCTACATTAAGACACATCATAATCAATATGATCTCACCTTTAACAGGAACCTAAACAACAAAACAAAGAAACAAGCAAAATATAACCAAAGACACTGAAATAGGGGACAGACTGACAGTGACCAGAGAGGAGAGAAGAGGGAATTTCAGGGGACAATGGGAAGGGTTTACAGGAACAAATTTAAAGGACACATGGACAAAAGCTAGGGGGAGGGTGGTAATGGGAGGGAAGTGGGAAGGGTTGGGTGGGTGGGCTGGAATGGGAGTAAAAGGGAGAAAACTGTACTTGAACAATGATTAAAATAAAATTTTAAAAAAAGACACATCATAATCAAACTTGTGAAAACTAAAGACAAGTAAAAAATCTTGAAAGAAGCTGAAGAAGAAGGACACATTGTCTATAAGGAACACCAATGCAATTAACGGTGGATTCCTCATGTGAAACCATACAGAACAGAAAGAAGGAGCATAATGTTTTTCAAGTGATGAGGGAAAAGACCGGCCAACCACAAGTTATATACCCAGTGAGACTATCCTTCAGGATTAAATGGGAAATAAAGAAATTCTCTGCTAAAGAAAACTAAGAGAGCCCTGGCTGGGTTGCTATGTAGGTTGGAGCATCACCCTGTATATCAAAGGGTTGTGGGTTTGATTCCCAATTGCACACACCTATGTTGTGGTCATGTGGAGAAAGCAACCAATCAATGTTTCTCTCTCTCCTTCCTCTTTCTCTAGAATAAAAACAAGCAAACAAAAACATGTCCTCTAGTGAGGATTAAAACAAATTTTTAAAGAAAGACTAAGAGAATTCATTTCTAGCAGACCTACCCATAAAGAATGACAGAAGGAAGTTCTCCGAGGACACTCAGAAATGAAAAAAAATAGGATAAACAATAGGCTTTACTGCTCTTTATTAGTTTCTTAAATTGTATTTTTTAGTTGAAACAAAAATCCTAATACCATCTGCAGTTTGATATATAGACAAGAAAAACCTAAAACAACTGTATTTCAAAAGTAGAGAGGATACAGGGCCCTAAATGGAAGCACATTTTCTAAATTCAGTTCCATGAGGAGACCGTGAGAAGTTTTGTGCATCTGCTGTAGCATTTAGAGCAGCCCTGAAGAAAGCTGTACCAGCCGTGTACCCAGACACATCAGAAGTAAATCCAAATGGAATCCAAAAAATGTGCAAGCACCCTACAAGAAAGCAGGACAAGAGAAACAGAGGAATGAGAATCAGGTAACAAACAAAAAAATGACAGATAAGAAACTGACAGACTTAGCTGTAACATACAAAAAAATGCATTTAATATTAATTATGCGCATACACAGAGGTAGGCAGAGTAGATTTAAAAAACACAACTGAACTGTATGATGCCTGCAAGAAACTCACTCCCAGTATAATGACATGGGCAGGTTGAAAGTAAAAGGAAGGGAAAAGATACAACATGCAAACACTTGTGAATCTAAAAGAAGAAAGAGTCGTTGTATTAATATCAGATAAAGTAGACTCTAGAACAAAGACAACCAGCAGGGACGAGAGGGATATTACGTCAAGATAAAAAGATCTGTTCACCAAATCTTTCCTCTGCCATTTGCCGTCTCTACTGACAACCAATATAACCTCGTTGAACCTTAGCTTCTTCATCTCTGAAATGGAGACAAACACTTTATAAAACACTATGAGGATTAATTGCTAAGTGTAGATTAGCACATGGTAAAGGCTCAATAAATAATAGTTCGCCCATCATCTTAAATAATGTGTGCCACCTTATCATCATTTAAAAAATGTGTATCAACCAGGAACTCAGGAACCACACAGTCGTGTGTGTGATAAATATATACATAACACACACTTTACATTTGAAGTGTGTGATTCGCTGGTGTCAAGTCCATCCACATTGCTGTGCAGCCATCACCACCACCCATCTCCAGAATTTCATCACCATCCCAGGCTGAAACTCAGCACTCATCAAACCCACCAGTTGTTTTAACTGAGACAATTTAACATAAAGAATTTCTTAAAATATTTTACTTATTAATTTTTAGAGAGAGGGGAAGGGAAGGAGAAAGAGAGGGAGAGAAGCATCAGTGTGTGGTTGCCTCTCACACCCCCTCCCCCCACTGGGGACATGGTCTGCAACCCGGGCATGTGCCCTGACTGGGAATTGAACCGGCAACCCTTTGGTTCCTAGTCCAGCACTCAATTCACTGAGCCACACCAGCCAGGGCTAACCTAAAGAATTTTTAAGCCAGGTATTGGAAGACTGAATAGGCAAAAAGGCAACCTGAGACACTGCTGAGGTGGGAACCACAGAGGGACGCAGCTACCACCCCTATGGCTGCTGGGGCAAAGGGCAGTGGTGGATGGGAACTTGGGGGCTAAGAGGAGGGTTTCCGTGGAGCTAGCACCTGGGCCCTGAGGGGACAAGGCTGAGTTCTGAGGTCAGAAGTTAGAAATCTGGATGTTGGCAGGACCACCTGCCCCTGAAGGCTCTGTGGTCCTTCCTGCCTCTCCCAGCTCCTGGTGGCCACAGGTATTTTTTGGCTCGTGGCCACATCATTCTAACCTGGCCTCCATCTTTACATGGTCTTCTCCCATGTCTGTGTCTGAGTCCAAATTTCCCTCTTCCGATAAGTCCACCAATCACATTGAATTAGGCTCCCCTCTTCTCCACACAGCCACCCAGCATGATGCTTCCCATAGCAGGTGGGTTTAGCGCTGAGAGGCAGTAAGTAGCCTAGCAACCAGCACAGGTATTGTTCTGATGATCAGGGAATATAGGCCCGCGTCTGCCCACACAAGTCTCGGTGACCTTTCAGAGCCTCAGTCTACCCATCTGCAACATGGGGTGGGGGCAGTTGGATTAGCAAACAGGTGAAGACGAACTATGTGTGGGGCTCATTGCCACATGGGTGGGACATGAAGTAACAAGACCCATGTTCTGCTCCTCAGGTGCTTAAGGTGAACCATGGCAGCCCAGAAGCAGCAGGAGACCACCAGGTAGGGAACGGACAGCCTAAGGCCAAGGGGTGTATGAATAACTGAATTCCCGAGCTAAAATCCCCATGTGATTTGACCAGGGGAGAAGAGGACCGCCCAGCTGGAGTGTGAATGAGCCCATGGATTTACAGGATTGAGCTGCCTTTCCAGGAGCTTTCTGATGGGACCGAGGGGTCCCAGGCGGGCGCGGAGCTTAGGTACACGGCGTAAAGTGGTTTTCAAAGGGCCGGGCCCCGGCTTCCATATTCATCCGACCCCGAGTAATGTAAACTGCCTTCTCCACTAGACCCACGGTTTATTTGTACAGTTTGGGCCATTTCTGTAAATGTTTGACCCGTTTGGAAATCCAATCCAAAGGGAAAGCAAATGAAGGCTTTTATTTTGTGCGATGGAATTCGCGGTCCATGACGGTGACATTTTACCTACGGCAACGTATTGAATGCTGCATTCAATAAGCCAGATGAAGAAAGGACCCGTTTTGTTTTGTTTTGTTTTTCTTGTTTCGAAACATCTCAAAACCTAGGGAGAAAGAAAAATGCATGGCTTTGTGGAGAGTAAAGGGGCGTGAGACTCGATGCACAGGGCTCCGGGCACGTGGGTGCCCCGTGAGTCTCGGACGGATGGGATGCCCCAGAGACAGTCAGGGGCTGCCCGGGGGTCCGAGTGGGGTGCCCAGGGGAGTGGGTCCACTGAAGGGGCACACTGCTCCGCCTCGTGCCAAAACGCGGTGACTCCCTTACTGGCCAAGTGTCCTTCCAGTTCAGTGAACGGTGCTGTGAGGAAGCCAGAGTTCCTGTTCAGAAAAAGATAATGCGACTTTCAAAATGAATGACTAATTGCTGCCAATTTCTCTTTTTAAGAAATTACCATAATATGGACTTTCATGGAGTCAAACTTGCTACTTCTAGTATATTAGAGGGAGAGAGAGTATGGGCAACACATGTTATAGCATGAGCACTATAAATTGTTACATGCATAACACGTGCCTGGTTTTTCTATTATTATTATCAGGTTGCTGTTACAATTTCCTGGGATTGGAGACACACTGCGAACAGCAGAAAACTACAAACAGGAAAGAAATTAACGTATCAGCTAGTTCCTTGCTTGAGAATTCACGGGTGATTTTCCAAACCTTTAGCCACTGGTAGAGACAGCCTGGGTCCTGTTACGTTTCAGGCTGGAGGCCCCTCCCCCGGAAGTACTGGTTCCCTAAGCCTGGGGCAGGGCCCAGAAACCTGCATCGGTGCCAAGGCCCCCGGGTGCCAACCCGGACTAGAACACCCGGTGGGAACAGAGACCCCACGGTTCTCCGCACTGTGCTTGGCGCACACGGCTAGAAACATAGCAAGGGTCTGTGAATAACTCAAGGCTTCTGAGAAGTGAATGTGCAGTTTGTGACTCAGTCGGGGTCCCGATGGGAAGCAGATAAGCCACTCAAATGAGGAGAATTTCAGGAAGATCTGTTTACAAAGGGACTTTTTCATACAGGTGGGTTTGGGGGACGAGGGACAGTAGCATAAATTTGTCACCCCTGTTGCTAGGGGAGAGATGGAAAGGACAGTAACAGGACCCAGGAGAAAGAGCCATGCAGGTGTGGCCACGTCAGAGGAATGGTGACCTTGGACTGAGGGCCATGCCAGCCCAAGGTGACATTGAGGCAGGGACTCCCCGGAGGGTGGTGATAACTTCTCCGTCGCTGTTATCCTGTTCAGTTTCCCCGTGGCTGCGCTCTGTGGGAAGCAGAGGCAGGAGGACCCTGGAGCTGCTCTTCACAGGCTCACTGGGCAGAGACAGGCTCTGGAGGTGCTGCGGAAGGAAATATTCTAAATTTTCCCACCTTCTTCCAAAACCCACATGGGGCCTACAACCTGCTGTCCATCACCACCACCACCGCTGCCGCCCTCTGCCTCAAACCTTCCTGGCTTCTTGACTAGTTTATCATCACACCTTCCAAACTGGTCCCCACCCCTTCCACCTTGCTCCCTTCCAATCCACCTTCCAGAGGCCCAGAGGCCCAGATTTCTAGCATGCACACCCAGTCATGCCACTAGTGTATCAGGTCCCCTCTGGGGTCCCATTGTTTGCAGGACAGCTGTGTCTCCACGCCCAGCCCCCACAGCGTCTTCCAGCATCCAACTCCCACCTCCCCAGCCTCCTGTCCACTCGTGCAAACACCACTCTTGAAGCTCCTGGCAATTTCCCACCTGTGTGCCTTTGCACACCTGCTTCTTCTAGTTGACACTCTTTCTCCTGGTCTTGGAGGGTCCCAGTGCCACCTCCTCCAAGAAGCCTCCCCAAGGCTGCATCAAGCCTCCTCCCTCTGAGGTCCCACACATCCTCAATCCCTCATAACCAATGACCTCACACAAATGAAGTTCATGTAGTAGCCATGTGTTTGCAGGCAGATGTGGATATTCAAGGTAGGGGCATAAGGGAGGTTCCTCTTCCCCAAATGTCAGGGAGAAATGAGACTTGGTCAAACAAATAGCATCTGCATATCAGGTCCTCCAATAATGAAGCTTTAATCATTGGTAATCAGCACTCGTCATGTGCCGACGAGGAGTCAGGAATTTAAAAGCATTGCCTGGGTGTGGTGTCAGGCAGGCACTTGCAGGGGGCATCTGCCAGGCCCAGCTCTGTTCCCTAAGAATTTTTCTGGATTCAGTAAATGCATTGCCCTTCAGCTGTTTCCCTGCTCTTAGCGTGACCCCAGAGCCTTCAACCCGGGAGCACACGGTATCCTGGGTGACCGATCAGAGAGTGACCCATCAGCTAAGGGGTGGCTGGAGACTGGCAGAGGGGGTGAGAGGCACGAGGGTCCTCGGCCTGAGAAGCTCTACCCCAGCACCCTCGCCAGCAGCCAGACACCCAGATGGGGTTTGGATTGGGTCCTGATTGGGAGCACAGTGAAGCCTGTATTCTGTCGGGGCTGCAAACCAACCCGTTCCGGGGCATTCGCATTTCAGCTGGGCTTGCGGTCACATCCGAGCTGTTCAATTTCACTTAAATCAGCAGCACGCGGGGTGTCGATCGCAGCCCTGTGGCTTTGGTGACCATCCGTGCCAATTACACGAAATGCCAGTTGCCAGGGCAATCCTACCTTTGCACAGGCCAACAGAAGGAAAAAAAAACTGTTCCTAAAGTTAATTGAAACCAAACCAAGACCACATGGCTCCTTTTGGGGGAATTGACCCCGGCCCCTTTCCCATCTCCATTTCCTCCCGGCGGTGTCGGAGCTGACCCCACCCAGCACACACTTCGCTTTCTGTACAATTCACCTTTGTTGGATCCAGGTTTGCTTTCTCTGAGCAGCTGGTGGAACCAGCAGCCTGTGTGGATATTAGCATTTAATGGGAAAACTGGATCATTTCTCGGCGGCGCTGAATGTCTGTGTGCCATGGATTTTCAGCTTTACAGAGGCACTTGCAAGCTCTGGGATTATAAAAAATCAAATCATAATAACCGGTATAAAGAGCGAAGGGAGGCAAGTGACTGCGTCCGTGGGATATCGAGTTGCTTCTGAGAGCAGCTGATTCCTAGAATCTGTCCAACCTTCTCGCCTGTCGGTGGTGGTGAAATTGACTGTGAGTCCATCGGCCAGAACTCTGTCTGGCTGGATTCTGAGCGCGGCTGGTTCTCTGGTGTGTCTTTGATTTTTCCTTTGAGCAAAGGCTTGCTTAGTAAGGAACACACGTTAGTTAAGAGTGTAGTATTCATTTCTGAAATGTCCATGGTGATGGATAGAGTTTTATCATACCATTATGGGCTATAATCTTTTTTAAAGGTATCTTTTTAAAAGCTTATTTATTTTAATTTATTTTTGAGGCAGTTTTATCATGATATAAATTCAGCTACCATACAATTCACCTATTTAAAGTATATAATTCAGTGAGTTTTCATATATATATATATATGTAACATTATTAGCTTTTCTTTTAAAATGTGGCAAAGTACACATAACATTTACAATTTTACCTGGTTTTAGGTGTACAACTCAGCAGCGTGAATCACTTTCACACTGTTGTGTGACCATCCCCACTGTCTGTTTGAAAACGACATTTTGGGGGGGTGAAATTTTGGAAATAGATAGTAGGGAGGGTCGCACAGGTGGTGTGAAGAACCACACGAAAACTGAAAAAATGTTGTCAAGTTTCCCAAGGTGTTAACTCCAAAGTACAAACACCTGGCTCACTGGTTCCTAGAAAGTTCTAGAAGCTACTGGTTCTTTAACCTGAGCTCCCTAGAGAAAGGGAACTTAGCTCCATGTCTCCAATATCAAGAATAATCTTTGGTGCATGTAAGCACATCGTCAATGTTGGTGAGATTTGTTCTTAGAAATGTCTTAAAATTGGGGTACTGTGTTGGAACCACCAACATTGGGTGTGGGACTGTCGGCCCAGGACGCAGGCATCTGTGTGGTGCTGTGAGGGGAGCAGGGGCGGGTCCAGACCCAAGCCCATCACTGCCCCTTCCTCTGTCCCATCAGCACCCATGGAGCCTTGCACCTGCCATACACTTGATGATTTTCTAGGCTTTTTTTTAACATTGGAAGACTTTTAATACAAAGAGAAAATGTTCAAACCACATTAATAAAATGCACAACTGATTGCTGAGGGGGTTATTGTTTTATGTTTAAAAGCATAAATACATCAGCTGAGGGGACCACAGGAATTTCAGGTCCTTCCCTGGGACCCTCATCTTCCCCTCTGACCGAGCCTCCTGCTTCTCTCTGTCTCTGTCTCTGTCTCTGTCTCTGTCTCTCTCTCTCTCTCTCTCACACACACACACACACACACACACACACCCCTCCAGCCATGCAGACCTCCCGTCTACTCCCCAAGCTTACTTCCACTTTCCATTAAGCATTCCCTCCTTCTGGAACGGTCTCCCCCAGGGTTCGTCTCAGCTTGAATGGCCTCTCCCTGAGAGGACCCGCCTGTCCACCTCACATCACCTTCCCTTTTCATCCCAGCTCTTACTTAGTTCCTGGTTCACATTATTTGTTCGTTTTTTGTCCCACATACCTGATCAAACCGCAAGCTTGTCCTCCTTTGTGCTACAGCCCCAGTGTTTGGGACACTCCTTGGCACATAGTAGGTGCTCAACTAATATCTGTGGGCTGTTCCAAAGTCACCTGGTGAGCAATGGATGGAGTCCCACACCACGACTTCTTATGTCTTGGCTGTGCCCACTGCCCTCCTCCCTGCCCCTCAGAACCCTGCTCCTCATCCCTCCCCTGTGGGCTGTGGCCTTCAGTGCAGGCTGTAAGAATGCTCCATCCACACCAAGGGGCCCACAGCTAAGGTGACCCCGTGGACGGATGTTTGGGTCATTTGTATTTCAACAAATCGACGCATGAAACAACCGCCAGTGTTGGGGTCCCAGTCCTCTAGGAGCTGGCTGAGGAGTGGTTTATTCAGCAGCTGGGCTGCAAACCTCTCCTCAGAGGGTGCCTCCCATGCTGCTCCAGCAGCCAGCTCCGCTCGGGAAAGAGGCCATCCATAAGTCTGTGGCTCCGGCTGTGACAAGATAATTGTCACTGAGCTCCCGACTCTGGCTCCTCCAGTGTTCTTCCTGCCTGGACGCCTGGAGCCTCGGGGTGATGGAGAGACCCAGCTTCCAGCCGGGCTGTCCCGGGAGACAGAGATGCCCATATCTGGCAGGGCTGCTGCCCGCAACCGGATAGGAGGCCGCCTGCCGGGAGTGGAATCAGAAAGTCTGTAAAAAGGAACTGGAGGGCACAGCCCAGCGAGTTATTCGGCAGCACTGGGTGTCCGGGGCTCATGCCGCACAGGGCAGACCCCTTGTGGGGAGGGGGGCGCTTTTATGGCTTCCTCAAGAAAGACAAGAACCCCAAACACCATGGAAACACCAGGCCCAGGACCACTGGCCGCGACTTGCTGGGCCGAGGTTCAGGAGAAGCTGTGGCCTCATGGCACTCATTCCGTGGGACGTAGTCCCTCTTGCTAAGGGCCCTGAGAGCGTAGATGCGGGTCTGTGCCTCCCCAGGAACCTGGGCTTCGCTGGGACAAGGGAGGGTAGAAAAATCCCACTTATTAAGGCATGTTTTTCAAAAAGGGTCGGCGGGAGCCTGAGTAACAAACAAGACGTGGGTGTGAGTCTCACCGTGAGGAAGCTCGTGTGGTGGACAAGGCCTCAGCCAGGGCCCTCCCCGCTCTGAAGTGTGTTTGACGCACCTCGGGTCACGGGGCAGTGTTTTCCCTACGACTCTGTCTCTGCCCTGCTAGGAACAGGAACCTCACCAAGTGATGATGATGGTGGTAATGATGATGATGATGATGATGATGGTGATAGCACCACCAACTCCTGTTTGCCTACTTCACCTCTTTCTTGAACTCCCACCTCATCTCCCACTCAGACGCCCACTATCAACAGGCCGAGACAGCATCCCTGGGGCTGCCGCTCAGATCAAATCCAATCCGCAGACTTTCGCTGCCCTGTGCCTGGCGGGGGGACAGGGGAACAGCGGGCCCAGACCCCTCATCTCAGGGAGCTTGGCTTCTAGAGGGAGAGACAGGCATCAATCTGACACCCCACAAACCTGAGGTCCCAGACTGTGGTGAGTGCTAGGAGGGAGAAGTTCTGCCCATGAGACTATATCCTAAACGGCGTTGTGCTGGTGGGGAGCTGGAGACCCAGGTACGTGAGTCTAAGCAGTGGGGCAGCTGGAAAAAGGGAGGTGTTGGCCCCTAAATCCAGGCTCTCCTGCTGGGCCTTCCCAAGCCCACCCCAGGGACCAATATAGGGTGGTTGGAAGGACAGTTGGGTACCAAACCCCAAGCCATCATTTGGATTTAAAACTCACATGAAGTTTCAGAATTTATCCTTTCCCAGTGGACTCTACCTGTGGCTGCGTTGTGCCCCCCACAGCACTCCTGGATGCCTGCATGTGTCCCGTGCCCTGCCAAGCCCCATGAGGGAGGTTGGTGAGTTCTGGACCATGTGGACCTGGATGCTCGGTTGTAAGGGGAAGCGTTGCTCAAGGAACTGCTGGAGAAGTGAAGTCTTAATTATAACCCGCTATTGAGCCCATCGCTTTAAGGGCCACATTCTGGGCCACGATGGAGTCAGATCAGATCAGAAGAGGGCGATTTACACATACCCACCGGGGAGGGCCTCCATGGTGCCTCCTGGTGTCCTGCTGGTCTTCTGCCAGCACTCTTCTCCCCTGAACACACGTGTGTGAACAGCTGCTGAACACACACCTAGCTAAGGCTCACCAACACATGGGCTTCCTTCTACTCAGAAGCTGCTGACAAGTGTGGTTGAAGACGGCTCCGTATCGTATGGGAGCCAAGGGTGTTTGCCATATGTGCAAGTGTGTGCAAGACTTACGTGAGTGTGTGTGAAAGAAGGTGCATGAATGTATGTGTGTTTGGGGCGTGTGAGTGGATATCTGAGTGTGTGTGCAAAAATGTGTGTCAGAGTGTTCTAGCTAGTGTGTGACAGTGTTTCTCAATGTGTATGTGCATGTGAATGTGTGAGTGTGGGTATCTTCATATGTGTGTGTCATGTGAGTGAGTGTGCAAGTGAGTGTGTGCAAGGCACGTGCAAGAGTGCGTGCAGTGCATGAGTATGTGTGTGAGAGTCCACAGGCCAGGACAGCTCAGAGGAGGTCGTAAATGCGGATTGCTCCATGGACTCCTGTGACCGAGGACCGCTCCCTCTGGGCACGCGGTCAGTTAGCCGGGGAATCTCGAGAACCCCTAGAGCAATGTCAAGGCCTTTCCGGAAGAAGCAGCCTCCTGTCGGAGGGAAGAAAACAGCTCCCTGAGCAGGTGTCTCTCTTAGCATTTGGGGGAGCTGATGGCAGTGACGACGGTCTCCCGGCCACCAGGCCCTCTGGGAGAAGACTGGGACTGTGCTGGGAGTGAAGACTGTGGAATTGCCTTTCCTTTTAGATTTTGAGAGCTCATCCAAGTCGTTTATTTCAAGATCAAAGAGAATGCTGTTTTTCTTTTCTTTTTCATCTCATCCTCACAATGCCCCAGAAAGTGGGCAGAAAAAGGTTAAACTGCCCTTGTTTTTTATATAAAATGTAAAGTTTGAGGAGGTAAAGGGATCCGTTCCACATCGCAGTGAGTGAAAATGACCGGGTTTGGCTAAGACCCTCGGACGTGGCTATTCCACGTAGAAACTCCCGGAGACACAACCGTGGAAATGAAGCTGTCTTTTCTACGAAAGTGTTGTCTTAGGTGCCCATGGGCGGATCATACAGCTCTGAGAAGTTCAATTCCTCTCCCTCTGCCTCTTAATACCCTACCATTGAGAGCCTTTTAATGTCACTAGTTGCCATTTTTTTGCTAGCTGCTTGATTGTATTATTTATCTCATTGTTTATTTCCAATATGTTCATACTTGTTTGAGGTGGCCATTTGGAAAAATGCTTTGGGATGAACGTTCACTACCTATATCTCGTGGCTTCATTCCATCTGGACTATTTGGAAAAAATATGGACAACTCAGCCATTTCAATGTTTTGTCCGTGACACGCTGGGTCTTTGCCTTCAGATGCTTGGGGTCCCGAAGACACAGCTGTGCAAGAGAGGCAGCCAGCTATGTATTTATCGGCGTCCTCTGGGGTTTACCGGGGTCTCCATAAAATCTCCGTGGTGAGTCAGAGGTTTACGGTCCAGGTTGGGTTCCGGGGATCTCAGAGGCTGCCTGTTTGGGTTGTCATCTTGAGGAAAGCCACAAGTTTTGTTTTGTTTTAAACAAAGGAATTTTGGGATTTGTGGGGAAGCTGAAGAAAACCCTGCATCCTGCAAAAAGGAAGAAAACAAACATTTTATGGGGCACTTTTAAAGAAATGGAAGCTGCAAAGATTTGGGACAGTTCATCTGGGGGATTTCAACATTCACTTCTAAAGTTCTGAAATCTCTGCCTGTCTCTCTCTCTCTCTCACACACACACACAGTGATGAAACAGCTTAAAAAGACGAAAGGGAAAGCTTCAGGAAAAAAGTTATCTCCAGAAAGTTTCCAAAGACTTCATACCTCTCATATTTAAACACAATTAAATCTTGTTTGCCAAAGTAAGATGTGCGTGTTTGTATTTAGGTGGAATGTCATGTATCTTTTACAAAGTCACATCCTGTCTCTTCCATGAAGGTTGTAAGCTTTATAGCTAACAAAATTATGCTTGTCTCCATGACCAATTTCTCTTAAAAGGTTCAGAAAGAAATCGGGGACACTTTACCCCACAAATGACAAACGGCCACCGCCAGTTTCTCTCCAGTGCTCCGTGTGTGTGTGCATGTGTGTGTGTGTGTGCGTGTGCGCCAGAAGTGAGCAAGCTTGTGAGTTGCGTGGAGCGGTTTCCTGTCTCTACCCCTCTGCTGCAAATTCCGGAGCAACAGGGTTGAGCTGCGGACAAGCCCATCCTGCCCCTTTCGAGCCTCTCTCATTTCCTCGGCATGATTTTTGCTTCCAGTGGAAACTATTAAAGAAGAAATTCAATGGAGAGAAACTGTAATTCTAAGAGCAAACTTTTGACAGGCAAAGTCATTTTTAAAAATGTATTTTATTGTAAATGTCACTCAAAAATATTTCACCTATTTATATATTTCTGAATGTTAAATGCGGTCTTCTGAAGTGGGTGCCGACTTTGTCCAGCAGACCACACTCACAGACACACAGCTTCCTAGGTTCCCCGAGGATATCGACACAGCTCCAACCAAAATGAGTGAAAAGAATTTTTCCAATAGCTCAAACTTAATAACTAATTTTAACAAGATCAGTGACTACATCCTCCCTGGGGTCTTATGAATAAAGCATCCTTTGTTTTGGCAATGGGCCAATTGGTTCAGTGAGTAAAAAACATACACAGCATGCAGCTTGTGAGACGGACAGCCAGACGTGGGGGGCACTAAGTGATCACAAAGAGCACTTTCACTCCCCCACAAAACAGCAAGAATTTCAGACGGGCCCCAGATAAACGGGCTTCCTTCCAGGGAGGACACTGCCCCAGTGACGGGGCTGGCGGGCTGTCTCCAGCCACACGCCCTTCGCCCCGGAGCAGCCGCTGGAAAGGAAGAGTGCCGCTCCGCCGCTGGCCCCCCAGGACAAGGCAGGGGCCCACCGGTGTGCCGGATTCCCGCTGCGCCAAATAACCGGCTGTTGGCACTGTGCAGACACTGCGTTCCTCCGCCTCCGTGACAGCTGCACATTCGGTGAAAAGGGAGGTATTCAGTGGATTATTCGGATGGATGTCGCAACATCGGGGTTTAAAAAAATCCACGCCAGGCAGAAACTGAGTCTTGTGACTGCCTTCATTCTTATGCCTTTAATTTGGATTTCTGGTGTCAGAGATGCAATCAGAAATATTTCTGCATTGTGTCAAGAAATGCTTGGAGTTACGCACATGTCTGCCTCCACTATCTCACCATCCCGCCTCCCACACGCTGATGAGAAGCGGGGGCGGCTCGGACTGCGGCCTCATGGAACTAGTGAGCTGACAGACGAGGCCTGGCCCGGCGCCCGCCCCAGCACGGGCCACCCCAAGTGGGGATGTGCCCCAGGCCTGCTGGCTCCCAGGTGGGGCCATGTCCCCCACATGCCACCGCCTGTCATACACAAATAGGACGGGACAGCCCAGGTTATACCTTCCATTACTAATGGCACACTTTCACTCTCAAAAGCATCCTGGCTTCGATGATAAATTAAATGGTCACCCTAAATATAAACAAATGTATACATATACATTCCCTTATTTACATATAGTAAGCAGGATATGTGGGTGGCAACATCCATGTGTATATTTTTTTATAATCTTAGACAAATGAAAGAAACCCTGGGACTGCCGCCCCCACCCCCCCACGCTCTCTCTCTCTCTCTCTCTCTCTCTCTCTCTCTCTCTCTCTCTCTCTCTCTCTCTCGTTAGTGCCAGTTGAAATGTGCCTGCGTTCTTGTAAGAGATTGCTCAGCCCGCCTTCTGGTGTTGATTGGAACTTCCTGCAAATGGAGCGTGTATGCGTGTGTGTAATGGGGGAGCCCTGGGAGCAGTGAGGTGGCAAGGTGGGGTGGCACAAAAATAGAGGAGCAGGAAAAAAAGGAGAAAGAGAAGCAATGACAGAGAAGTCCGAAGTCTTTAGAGATGTAAAACACCGAGTGCTTAATTTGCTGCAAAGAAGGGGAAAAAGTCTACCTTGTCACCTGACTCCTCGGTGAGGCTTCTGACAACGGGCCGCTTAGATTTGGCCACACCTCCCAAAGGCAGGATAAAGAAGGAAGGCAGGAAGCATCTCGATTAAGTAGGAGCAGTGCGTTCTCGGAGTTCAGCCCCATGTAGGGCCACCCAGAGGAATGTTACCAAGTCTGCAAGTATGAAATGCAGGTCTGCTGCAGGGGGTGGCAGACAACCTCTGCTTTGGCTCAGGGACAATTTTTTCCCTGCCCTCTGGCCAGGGAGGCGTGTTGGGGATAGAGACAGCCTCTGTGTCTAGGGGCTGTTACGCAGGGAACAGCAGGGGCTGGGGACCGCAGGGCGGGACCTGGCTGGCTGTTTCTGAGTGACTGTGGCCAGGTACCAATCCTCGGGCGATTCTGCCCCGCCTCCCCCCAGATGTGGGTGGCCTGGGGGGAGGGGTCTGCACACCAGGATTCCCAGGCCACCCAAGGAGAGGGTTATGCCTAAAGCAAGCCATCTTTCTGTTCTTAATGGATACGAGGCTGGTAGGGATCACATGTAAGGTCGAGGTCTGATCAAATTCCCAGCATGGGACAGGTATCGACCACCATGGCCACTGTCAAGCTCACACTCACTCTTGGGAACCTTGGCTCAAGGCAGCATGGGACTCCTAGCCAGGGATGCCACCAGTCCTGGTGACTCAGTGTCATACAGACAAAAAAGTGCCCAGTGTAAAAACGAAAGCCATTAAGATGCCTTAGAACTGTTGGGGACAGCCACCCAGGGCCTCATCAAAAACAACTGTCCAGCCAGGCAGGCAGGCTCAATTGCACAGCCCCTCCCATCCAAGATTTCATTATCAACATCAGCACAGGATTGCCCCCAGGACCCTCACACACAGCCTCAGAAGAGAGGGAAGGGGGGCAGAGCTCCTGAGATTCTTCTCAGGCAGACACCCCCTCCTCCTCAGACACCCCCGTGAGGACCAGGGCTCACAGTTCTCCTTCGCCTTGGCCCTGGCCCACAGCGTCAGCCTACATCCAGCCTCTGGCTTTGTGAGTATGTCACGGGGCCAGGACACAAGAATGACTGAGAAAAACGCCTTCAGTGAAGAAGAAAAGGAAAGAGCAGGGAAGTTGTTGTTTAATATTTTCAAAAATACAGGTTATGCCCTCCCCCACCAGCATAGCTAACATTAAACACTGGCAAGGGTGTGAGCAGACGCTCTTGAGTGTGCAAACTTGCCCTGTGGAAAAGGGCTTGGCCGTGTCACGCCTGCAGCTGGCCCAGTAGTTATGCTCCTGGGCACACACACAACAGGAACACACAACATCTGTGCCCCCAAGAATGGGCACACACGCCCTATTTCTACAGCCCCACACTGGAAACCGCCCCATGGTCCCTCGGCAGGAGAATGGACAGATAAGTGCTGGCAGAGTTATGCGGTGGAACACTACACAGCAGTGAAGACAGAGCAGGGCATGCACCGCGTGGATCTTACACGGTGTGAAGACACCTCCTCACAGAGAGTGCACTCCATGGTTCTATTCACAGAATGCTCCGAACAGGCGAGAGTTCTCCAGATGTCAGGAGCCAGGGGAGCAGCTGCCATAGGAGAAGTGGGGTGCGTGCTGGGGAGAGTCCCAGGGGGTTTCTGGGATGCTAACCTCATTTTACTTCTTGATGTGGGTGGAGATTACACAGGTGTGTTTAGTGTGCAATAATGCATTGGACTTTGTGCATACTACCTGATGCTTTTCTGCATGTCTCATGCAGAATGAAAAATGCAATGCAAAATATCTAAAATCATATTCATTCACCAGATGGAAAGTAGTGGACTGGCTGTGGGGGCCCTAAGCCAGATGCACACCTGATTTGCTGGATAGTATGGCTTTTGGTTTGTTCCCTGAAAAAGGAGGGGTACACAAGGTCTTCACCTTCTTGAGGGCATGGACCCCTCTAAAACACTGTGGATCCTTGCCTAGAAAAATGCACTGTGCTTTGCATGTAAATTCTTGGGACTCTAGTATCTCCCTGCAGCCCACCCAGGGATGCCCTAAGGGATTCACAGATCCCAGGCTAAGGAGCACTGCATTGAGCAACAGTGGGGGGCCAGGGTTAGGAAGCAGGTTCCAGAGCCTGACAGTCTGACTCCAGGTTCCACCACTTTCTAGCTAGGTATTGGGCAAGGGGACTTGATGTTTAGGGCTCCGTTTCCTCATCTGTAACATTGGGACAATAAAGGTCGTGGAGAGACTGGGAGGATTCGTGGAGATAAGGGACTCCAGCACTCAGCCCAGAGCGGGTCCCACAGTAAGAATGCTGTAAATGTCAGCCGTTGTTATGACGCATCCTGGAAGCCTCCCCTAGCTCTGGAAGTCCAGGGTCCATTATCTCTGAAGAATTCTGCCCTGAGCTCAGAACTGCGAAACACGAGTGAGCGTGCGTCCTCCCTGTTGAGGTCAGGTTTCCTTTGGACAGACATGGTTTTGGCACTTGCACTCTCTGGAAACCAAAGTCAGCTTGCAAATGAGGAGCTGTCACACGTGTCTGGTGACAACATCACTGGCCTCCCGCGTGCAGAGACCTTTCCAGGAGGACATCCGCTCCAGCCCAGAAACCACTGCGTAGCCCATGTGCCCTTAGCTGCCTGACTCTGGTTTTATAGCGAGGAGCCCTCGGCCAGACGACTGTGTGGAGCCTCCCTCGGAGTCTGCCTGCTGCAGCTGGGAAAGGCCGCCGCATGCCTGGGATTCCCATGGGGCCGCGAGGGCTGCACTCCTCTGGGCGGCCCTGGCTCTTCCTCTGCCCTGGTTTATCTCCTTTCGTGCCAATAAAAAAAAAAGAAATATTTGCAGGAATAATAAAATAGGCCCATGGATTAACTGTGTTCCTCCCTTCAATATTAGGAAAATGTTTGCCTGACAGGAGTGACCCAGGATAAGGAAGCTACTGGCTAAAGACACAGCCTGGGAGGAGAGAGAAGGAAGCCACCAAGAGAGGCCGGGCGTTTAGCAGGCCGCCTCTGGGGGGCGCTGCTCTGCCCCTTAGACTCTGGCATGACTCTTCAAAGTGTCAGTGTGACTCAGCTGCCCAGCCAGAGCCTGTGTTCTGAGCCCCACTATTTGGGGATGGGCTGGATCAAAGACTAGGGTCACATCTATTCAAACTGTTCACTGTTGAAAGAGACCCAAACAGGACACAGGTAACATCAATAATAATAGGCATTCTCAGGTGAGGGCTCTTTGCTTGGAGTTACATGGACACTCGCAGACCCTTCTGAGTGAGGTTCCGTGCATGCCCATTTTACAGAGGAGAAACTGAGGCTTCAGGAAAGTAAGTGCCTTGACCACAGTCCCAATGAGGGAGCACTGGAGCTGGGATTTAACCCCAGGCAGTACCTGCAAACTGTAACTCAACATTCCCACAATACAGATATGGGACCATTTTCCTCATCGCCCGCTTGACAAGAGGCTCATACGCTGGCTAAGATAGTCACTAAAATTAACACAGAACTCAGTCTAGCCAGAAGCAACACTGGACAAATCTCAATAGACAACATTTTACAAAATGCCTACCAATATTCCCCCAAACTATCAGGGTCATCAAAAACAAGGAAAGTCAGAAACTGCCCCAGCCAAGCAACACTAAGGAGACATGATGACTAAACGCCAGGTGGGATCCTGGAGCAGAAACAGGACATTATGCAAAACCTAGGGAAATCTGGAAATAAGTGTGGACTTTAGTTAATAGTAATGTAATAATAATACATCAATATTGGTTCATTAGTTGTTCCAATGCACTATATTTATCTAAGATGTTAACAATAAGGGAAACTGGGAGTATATGGGAACTATCTACTGTCTTCTCCATTTTCTGAAAATTTAAACTTGTTCCAAAAAAAATAGTCTATCAAAAAGAATAAGATGATTGGATGGATGGATGGGAAGGTGGATGGGTAGATGGATGGATGGATGGGAGGGTGGAAAAAAGGAGGGAAGGAAGGAAGGAAAGGAAAAGTGATAAAGCGAGAACCACAGAGTTTTAACAGTTGCAGAATCTCAGTGACAATGATACGAGTATTTACCATGGGTAACTTCTCTGTAGGTTTCAATTTTTTCCTACGACAATGTTAGGAGAATAAAAAGGATCAGCGGCTAGAGGAGGTTCACAAACCTCACCATTTGGGTTCCTTTATTTTTTTGCACTGTGCACCTCTCTGCTGGCGATGGGAGCTGGGGGAGGCCACCTCTTCCTGTGCAGGAGGAGGACTGGTTGAATGCTCATGAAGACTTCGTCATTACGCAACTGCCGGAACACGGTGCCCCGGGGGCTTTACAGCATGGTTCGATTTTATGGCCAAAGCAGGTCCAAATTTTGGGAGGCAGGTATTGAAGACGATGAGCGCCAGGGCAAACGGGGGGCTAGAGCATGCAGACTAGGGGCCCTGGTTCATCACCCTTTGTCCCCACAACGCACAGATGCCGCCGATCAGATGGAATCCTGGGATACTACGCTAGGCCCCTCCTCCTCCACACAAGGAGGCCATTCACACTCGGGACTAAAGAATCTGTCAGCACTCTGGAAAAGTGTAACAAAATGGGAAATGCAAATCTGGTGACAGGCAGGCAGTGCTGGGGCATAGAAACGCAGGAGCGGCGTGTTGCTGCTACTGGGGCGGCCCCGCCTCCGCCTGGTTGAAGATGGGAGACACAAACAACCCAAATGCTTCCAATCTGGTCCTCGAGGAGAAAGGATATTTGTGGTAACGGAGAAATTTGCCACCCAGCGCTGTTGCCTTTGGTGTCGTGTTTCTGTGGTTGCAAGTTATTCGTCCAAAATTGGTCTCTGCTAGGAAACAACAAGAAAAAAAATTCCATCCTATAAATGAGATTTGAAGTGATCTTCCATCCTGGGCTTGATATTTGGGGAAATGAACAGAAAAAAAAAACAAGCAAAAGAAATGTTACTAGGTTGAATTAGTCCTTTCACCTCAACTTTTAAAGGTGTTTCTCGAATTCTGTTAGGGCTTCCCTTCCATGGAGCAAGGCCAAGGTTCCCACCACACCCTGGAAGGCCTCTGTGCTCCCCACCATGGATATCAGGGCACGTTCTCAAAGGGCTGAGAGTTAGGGAACACCCAAACGTCCACCCCTGTTCAGAAGGCCATAAACACACTGTATTACCCCAGTAAGTGGGCAGAACTGGACTTCGGATCTCTCGACTTGCCTTCCCTACCCCCCTGTCTCCTCTTTAAGAAAAGAGGTTGTCTCAGGCTTCTGGACTGGTCTCTGGAAAATCTTGTGGACGGACACCATTTCGGCCTGCTTGTTGGAAGCAAAGACCCGGGGATCTGGCCGCGCTTCCTCCCACACATGCACCCCAGGCTCTCTATCTGCAGAGCAGGCAGCTGGCCCTGCCATCTCCACCCAGATTGCGGAAGCCAGTCAAGCCCTGTCCACAGCACTCGGCTTTACTCTGACCCAGTGTGCACCCTCTGAAGGCGCTCAGCCTGGGGGCCAGGCCTGGCCCTACTGCATGACCTGTCTAGTGGCTTGAATCTTGCTAATTATGTACAAAATGTACCCTTGGAATTTGTGCAGGCCAGTGAGCTGACCTACATAAAGAACTTAACGGGGTGCTGGTCCAAAGCTGTTACTCGGCAAATGTCCCATAATTATCAGGCAGGCACAGTTCTAAGGGCGTCTAACCTTTTCCCCCAGATCCTGGGCCTCACCTGCCTGCCTGCAGCTACAGGGTGGAAGAGCTGGGGCTTGAAACCAGGGAGTGGAGTCTGGCCTCCCCATCGTCCTCAAGGAGCGATAAACAAGGGGTGGCTGGAGGTTGAACCACTTGCTGATGGACTGCCTGCCCTGACTTGGAAACCCCTTGGTTAGCTCGCCGTACTCCATCGTTCCCACACCTGGGAGAAGGTGGGGACCAGGGGGGAACCACAAACTGCTGGTCTTGCTCAGGCCCTTCCAGTTCCATGTCAACCTGGCATCAGCTATGACATGGGCAGTGACATGGACAACCATCCATTTAAACAAATTAAGCTTTCTCTTGCAATGTGCTCACAAGTTCATAGGCCAGTGATGAGTAACAACACAACCCTTCCTCATTCCTCCCTGACTTCCCCCAAGTGTCAAATGCAGCTTGGTGTCTTTGGGCCAACAAGCATTACAAGGTGGTTGGCTTTTCTTACTATTTTTTTCTGGGAAAAGGATGGAGATTTTGAGCTCAATAGAGGAGGGCATGGAAGTCGCCAGATGGTGTGCCAGCTCTCCGACTGGCTCGGCTGGAGAGGGTGAAGCAACTCAACATGAATACGGGGTCTTCTTGGGCTTCAAGGGTGCATGAGTATAAAATAGCGAGTCCCCCAGTCACTGACCAACACCACGTGCCCTGAGAAAGAGTTCCACGTGTCTGGGAAGATGCCTTTGCATCCTTCCACCCTCACTTCACCACTGATCCTCTGCTTGCAGGAACCTGGGACCCACAGACAGAACCAAAGGCCTGAGATGTCAGAAGCCTGAGGCAACTATTGGTTGGCTTTACCGAAACGAGTCCACCCTGATGCCATTCATTTCTTCACCTATCTGTTCACTCATTCATTCAAAAAACATGCCAGGGTATCTCCTCTGGGTCAGGCTTTATTGTGAAATAATGGGTACTGAAATACCTCTTCATCTTCAAAGCCTAGACCAGCCAGTATCTGGCACCTGGTAGGAATATGTTTTTGAGGGATGGAGTGGATGGATGGATGGACGGGCGAGTGAATGGGTGGGTGGGTAGATGGATCAGTGAAGAGATGGACAGGTGGATGGATGGATGGGTGGGTGGGTGGATGACCTGCCCCCTCCAGGATGGTAATCTTTGCTGAATCCACATTAAATCCAAACAATAATTCCTGTCTTTCTCACTTTTTATTTCTGGAAAGAAGGGAACAGACTACCACTTTCCCCCTGACCTCCCCCCACCCCTTGCCCAGAGGTACAGACCCAGCCTCTCATTCCCACATTTTCTAATGTTCAACATCGATTGGGCACCTAGAATGTGCTGGGCATCATGTTGGGTTCCCAGGGTCAAGGTTACAAAAAAATAAGGTGGTAGATAGGTCCTGCTCAGAGACTAAGGACCCTCTGTTCCCAGCTCTGTAGAGAAGATCTCCTTACCACACCCCTGCACAGATGAAGAAACTGAGATCAGAGCAGTTAAAGGATTCGGCCAAGGTCACTCTCGCAGCCATTCTGAGAGACCGGTTCTGCCCTGGCTGGGACTCTGAGATGCCAATGTCAACATAAATACAGTGAGAGCAGGTACTGTAATTGTGTGACTGGCTCTAACCACTTGGGATTTGGAGGGAGAAGGGAAGTGAGAACCAGAAGAACCGAGGAAGGATTTAAGGGGGACAGAGCCAAGTGGACCGTTGGAGAGGGGTGAGGGCACCACGGGTTCTGAAGAACAGAGAGGGTGAGAGGAAGCACCTCCTGGCTAGGCCACTCTCAGATACAACTGGCCACTTGGATCAGGTCTCCATTCCTCTCCCCTTTCCCCACCCCAGCCTAACACCACTGACCACCACCAACCTCAACAATGGCAGTGGTAGCTAAGGAGATCTGACCTTGAGTGTGTGCAGAGCACTGAGCTGAGAGTGCCGTGTACATTAAGGGGTACCTCAGTACTCGGCCTTAATTCATCCTGGAACTCATGATGAGTGTCGGAACTGACAAGTACCAAACAACAAAACCTTTTCTCTTTTGGGGCGGCAATGGGACTCACACAAGGTCTAGCAAGTTCGAAGAGTCCCAAGCAAGCACTGAGTGCTGAGACATTTTTTTCTTGTCAAAATGCAACGAGTACAAGGTTTGAAGAGTTCTGAAACCAACAAGTACTGAGGTACGACGGTATTTTGCTCCATTCTCCTGAGGGAGCACCATGAGGGGGGCATGGGGTGATACCCCCATTTTCTAGATGAGCAGCTGAGGTGCAGAACGGTTGAAAAGCTTGCCCGGACCTACCAAGCTAGACCTGAGTCAGGATGTGAACCCAAATGTTGGACTCAAATCAGTGCCCTTGCCTGCTCCTCCTCATGGCTCCGTGTTCACAGCCATCTCTAGGAGTGGCCTGTGTGCATTGCCCCAGGGCAGGCACCCTGATGATCCCTGTTGGGACCGTAAGGGAAGGATCCTCAGGGAGGCCAAGACTCTTGCCCCTAAGAGCACAGCCATTCACTGGCGGGTCTGAGCTTTGATGCTTGCAGCCTGATGCACCACTGCCACGTGCCACCTCCTGCCTCAGTAGCCTGTGCTCCTGGGCCTGACTCTTCTAGCTTACGTCTCTTGGCCTCAGTTTCCCCATCTGCAAAACCAGTGTATTAACTAATAGCATGGTTCTCCCTCAAGGGCGATCTTGCCTCTGGGGCACTCAGCAGTGTCTGGAGGCAGTTTGGGTTGTCAGAATGGGGATGGGGGTGTGCTGCAGTGACTGGTGGGTAGAATCCAGGGATGCTATGCAGCTCAACACTCAACAATGCCCAGGACGGGCCCACCCCAGAGAACCGTCCAGCCCCAAATTTCAACCGTCCCTAAGCAGAGAAGCCCTGGCCCTAGCGGATCTCCAGCACCCAGGACCTAACTAAACCCCAAAGCTGGTCAGAAACGGAGTTGTCTGTCAGGATCCCTAAAAAAAAAAAAAAAGAATTCATTCTCCATTCCCCTAACGGAAGCCCCAGAAAAACCCCTCCTGGTCTCACACACATGCATCCCGGCCAAGCTGGAGTGACAGCTTCAGAGGGACTGTGACCCAGACAGGAAAACGATTTAATTTCCCAGAATGGACCCTGATTTTATGACCATTTAATACCTGCACACAGTCACAAATCCTCTCTTACTGCTGTTCAGCACTGGGGCATCAGCGATTTCCTTTTTTTTTTTTTTCCTCCCTGCTGCCCTCAGATTGAGGCTCGGTGAACTCTGGCAAGGGTTGTAAGGACGTCTTTATAAAGGGTTGCACGAGATTTCTTACTCTATCGGAGTTCCTGAGGATGCTGTATCGCATTACTAATTCCCTTAATTGCATGTCTGGGCTAAAAACAGACTTTCTTAGTTTTCCTAAGAAGTTACTTTCTTAATGACATTAAAACACTGTGGTAAATGAAGCTAAATGTTAACTGATGTACTTAAATCATGAATCAGAATATAGAGTGTTTACCCAAACTTGTTTACCCTTCTTGGTCACTCATTTTGTAGGTTTTGCCAAAACTGAGAGAGAAATAGCGGTGTCAAATTCAGTATCTGGAAATGACTCAAGAATTTTTGTTTTCTTTCGATTTTTAGCCCCGGACTGAGTGGATGCTGCAATCATGTAGTAATCAAAGAATTAGAACGAGCAAAAGGCTGCAGGCTGATTCATTTCCCTGGATTTTTTGCAGAGGATGGGGAGGGCAGCAACACCGTCAGGAGAGATGACGTTTCCCCCAAAGGATGAAAAACTTAACTTTGCATTGTTTGGTTCTTTCCTATTTGATTTAAAACTGAGAAGAAGAAAAAAAAAAACAAAGACAGGGAGATGTGTGATTTGTAGCAAGAGACAACAGCCAAGGAGCACCTACTAGGCGCCAGATGCTTTTCTAAATACGCTGTGTATTTCAGCTCACAGAATTCCTCTCGCCACCCTAGCAAGCAAGAAGCTGCATGCATCTTCCCCGATGAGGAAGCTGAGGCTTAGGAAAGCTGAGTAACTTCTCCAAGATGACACAGCTATCCAGCCAAGGGACTGAGATTTCAACTCTAGCAGTATGATGCCGACACCCTGCTTATTACTATGCTTTCTGCCTGAGAATCTTAGCTATGGAAAGTGCAAAAAGAGACATGCTCTCTGGGGATAGAACACTCCATCACTGAGACCCATCTGGAAAAATCTTTATCGCCTGTAAATCCCTCTCCACTAGATAAGTTAACGTGCTGACTTCATGATGGTTTTTTCCTCCCTGTGGGTTCAAAATGTTATTTTGATTTGTCTTAGTTTTTCTCTTCTCTCTCTCAGCCCCATTTTATTAGTAGATTAATTTCTGTTTCCAGTAGGTTAATGTATTATCAAAACCATCAAACGGATACTTCAGGTCTGTGCATTTAACTCTGTGTGGATTTTATCTAAAAATGAAAACTCAAGATGATACTTTCAGGGATCATTTCTATAGTCCATTACAAAAAAGAAAACTCATAAACAAATACTGAACTCTAGTTAATAATATGCAGGCAAAAGCATTTAGGAAGGAAGTGCATAGATCATTGCAATTTATTTTGAAATGCATCAAAAAATAAGAGATTGATAGACAGAAGGATGGGTAGGTGGGTGGGTGGGTAGGTGGGTGGGTGGATGGATGGGTGGATGGGTGGATGGATGGGTGAATGGGTGGGAGGATGGGTGGGTGGATGGGTGGGTGGATGGGTGGGTGGGTGGATTGATGGGTGGGTGGATGGATGAATGGATGGATGGGTAGACAGAGGGGTGAATGGATGGGTGTTGCTCCAACTGGAGCAACATGGTAATTGCAGAGCTGAGATAGTAGGTACATGGATGTTCACTGTTCAGTACTTCAACTCTACAGGTTTGCAAGTTTTCATTAAAAATGCTGAAAAAAATGGAAGTATAGGCTTGATAAAAATTCAAAGGGCACAACTTAAAAGGAGTCTTCCTCTGCTTCATCCTGACCTTTAGACTTCTAGTTTCATATAAATGGCACTCTCTGTCACCTGTGGTTCTGAGGTATTCTTCCAGGGTTTCCTTATGCCTGTGTCAGCACATGTGTGGCTTCTTTCTTTCTTTCTTTCTGATGATGATGTGGTGATGATGGTGATGATGATGATAATAATAACTAATGATTACACAGCCCTTTCTATGTGCTAAGCACTGTCCTAAATGTTTACCATATATTGATTCATGAAATCTCCTTAACAGCCCTACAGGGTAGGTGCTATTGATTGTTCCCATTTCACAGATGAGGAAAGTGAGGCCCCGGGAGGTTAAGCCACTTGCCCAACATTGCCCGGCTCATCAGAGGAGTAGCTGGCACACATGCTCTTTTACAACTCAAGGTTCTCACTGATAAGTCCCGGAGCTGGTCCCCTTGGTGTACTTTGGGATCTGCCCCTTTGCTTTAATGGCTGCACCACTTTCCACTTCACAGATACACATGCCATGATTGTGTCCACTCATCCCCTGTGAACAAGCATTTAGTTTGTCTCCAACAAACTTTTGCTACTACAAACAGTGCTTCAATCAATAAGCAGACTGTGCACACTTCCGAGTGTACATGCCTACTATCGCCATGAGGCAAACTGCTAAAGGGGGGATTGCAGGGTCCAGAGAAAGTGTTTTCAGTTTTGATTGTGAGCATCAAACGACTGTCCTGAAGGATCGGAGCGAATCCCACTCCGGTGAGGAACGTGGGAAAGCACCTGGTCCCACACCCGGTGCCACACGCATATCAGTTTCTGCTAATCCGACCCACAGCACAGGGTTGCCTTTCCATGTGAATGGCGCCCCCTGAGGTTGTGCAGCAGACAGCACGTATGACTACACGTAGCAACCCTGAGGTGGTGATGAAAAGTCTTCTTGTGGTGGGAAGTTATATTTCCTTTGCTATGGGTGGGACAGAGCATCATTTTATAGATGTAAACTCATTTTTGTTGACGGCCCCTTGACTAGACCTTTCTCCCCCGCAGACTGTAGACCTAAGGGGTTGACACACAGGCGTATTCCTCTCTGCCGATGTTCTCCTTGAGCATAGACTGCAAAAAGATTCACTGAGAAAACATTCATTACTGCCTGAGGGAAGAAAAAAACTATAAAAGGAAACAGGGAGAACACGATGAAGAAAGAAGACACTCCAGCCGGGCCGTGGAAGCTGGCACAGACTCCTGGGCCGGATCGCCCACTTGAATATCATTACGATCAAACCCTGTTGCAACATTTTCCAAAGCCTGAGAAGGGGAACTGCTGGGAAGGAGAGGCGGTGGGTACACGCAGAGGGCGTGTGCTCGAGTGTGTGCACATGTGTGCACACGTGCTATCTGTGCGTGGTAGACTTGGATTTGTAAAATCTAGAAAAACAACAGTTAAAAAATAAAAGAACTGTGGGGGGGAACCCACAAACATTACGTGCAGAAAGGCAACGTGCAAGACATATTGGGAAGGGATTATATAATAATTGTCAGGGTCTTTGCAGGTCTTTGCAGGGGGTGTTCTAATACCTAGAACATCCTGATCCAGGGTTCGTCTGTGTCCTCCAAGAGGAAGTGGCGGGGTTCTCCCAGTGCCCTCTGAGTAACTCACTGGTATTTATGAGAAGGACATGGCTTAGCGGTCTTTTTCTGATCTAACTCATTTGGAATGTGACTTAGGACAGTACTGTGTGTTTTCTTGCGAAACTGCTCTGTAGTCTTCCCTCTTCCCATCCCCCCCCCAAACCTTCAGTTCTCGGGGATACTCAGGCAGCTCCTGAACTGCCCCGTCAAGGATAGGGCCACAGATCTGGCTAGGAAAGGCCAGTCTCGTTGGATTTTTTAAATTGTGATGAAATTCAAACTTACATCCTGAGACTAAAATTAAATGGAGGGAAGTTCTGACGTCGTGGGTGGCCTTCCCCCGTCGCCTGGAGGGAGGGGTGGGGTGGAGCAGGAGAGCTCGTTTAGCAACATTTCCAATAGGGTAATGACAGCAGTAATGATGGCTGCCCCACTTGGGAAGGGGAAATCGAAAAAGCCTACACAGGGACAAAAATAAACAAGCGTGCAAGGCTGGCCCAGGGGGCCTGGGTCCGTTCTGAACTTGAGAAACATCAAAGCAGAGCCAGTTATCAGGCCTTCCAGGCTCCAGGCTCCACTGCGTCCTGCCCAGCACTTTTATCAGCCTTGGATGAGCACAGAGGAGCCCGGCCAGCACAGCTGTGAGAGGGCCGACCCGCCGGCCGCCGGGCCCCGGGCCGCCGGGCAGTCAGAAGGGAAAGGGTGTGTCCAGGCTGCGGCAGATGGATGGGGAAAGAGGCTGAAATGGAACAGGATGCACAGACCCTCCTGCATGTAGATTCCAGCAATACCAGCCCACCGAGCACAACAGACAGCGCAAAAAGAGCCCAGACTGCAGGCCAGCAGAGTGGGGGCACTTAGCCTGGGAACAAGGGGCTGTCTCAGAGCCCCCATGCCCTCATTCCCAGACAGGGGGTGCTGTGAGGATGAAAGGCAGCCAATGTTCTGCCTGCAAATCTGTTCTGAGCTTCTGCTACATGCTCGGCATGCTTCTGGGCACGGGGAATAAAGTAGAGAGGAAAGCAGATTTTAGAAGACTCTTGAAGAAATCAGATTAATAAAAATAATTCTGCCCTGGCTGGTGTGGCTCCATGGATTGAGTGCCAGCCTGCAAACCAAAGGGTCACGAGTTCGATTCCCAGTCAGGGCACATGTCTGGGTTGCAGGCCAGGTCCCCAGTAAGGGGTATACATGAGGCAACCACACACTGATGTTTCTCTCCCTCTCTTTCTCCCTCCCTTCCTCTCTGTCAATAAATAAATAAATAAATACATAAATACAATCTTTTTCAAATTCTAAAGAAATCGGATGAAAAACATCCTTGTGGAGGTGTACCATGACTGTGGTGGTGGGTACGTGAACCTGCATGTGTGATAAAACGGCATGGAAACACACACACACACACACACACACACACAGAACCACAAGTGGGAAACTGGATGAAGGGGGCGGTGATCTCTCTGGATTATTTCTTATGACTATATTAAATTTGCAGTGGTCTTAATACAAATGTTAATGAAAACCAAAGCAAACCCGGCCCCCTGGCGCTCACGCTCTGGTGGGGGACTGCCGTGCAGGACTCTGAGGAGAGAGAGGATGCACGGGGAGCCCCAGGCCCCCGCCAGGCATCAGGTGCTTGGGCAGGTGGTCACGATAATTGCCTGATTAGGGGCGCAGGACAATTGGGGGCCTGCCAGACTGGACATAAATGGCCGACCAAACTGGGTTTTACATTGAAGAGGGCTTAATAATGGCAACATTGGCAAGGTCCATGGACTAGGTGAGAGGTGCTGCACCCGTGGGCAGGCAGCACCGGGGACCTGTAGAGACGCAGGGATGGACAGGTGACAGGAGCCAAGGCGGGTGTCTGCATGGAGAGGGCTTCAAGCAGAACTGCGGCGTTAGGCGGGAGGACACAGTGAACAAGGCCACCCGGTGGGGTGGGAGCTGAGAACCCACAGGCTCCCTGCCTTTCTCATGAGTCACTGAACCCCCGCTGGCACCTCCAACCGGAAGCAGAGGCTGAGTGGGATGAAGGGGTCCGTGCGGGGCGGCCCGCAGGGCCAGAGAGAGGGCAGGGAAGGCGGGGGTCTGAAGGGGGGAACAGACAACAGTTAACAGAGAAACTGTGAGTCAGAGCAAGCTAAGTTAGGACAAAGACAAGGCCTCCCTCACTCCATCCCATCTGAGGCACCACTGAGGGTGAGCATCGTGGACTGTGACACTGGGGCAGGAAGGCACGGCCTTGGGAGCTTGCAGTGGGGACCAGTGTCATCAGGGTCTGGTGGAAGGATGCGTAACAATGAGAGGGAGCACCGGAGAGAGGGACTGGAGATCCCCTCCCCACTTCCTGGAGCTTCGTAAACCACAAAACAGGCTTGAGAAGGTGCCTCGCAACCTGCCCCCCCAACACCTCCCCCCAGTAGTGGAGGTCGAGACAGATTCAATTTCCAACCTCAGCACCGCCCCAGGGCTGCCTCCCAGTGGGGTTGGGGCTGGGGGTCCGCAGACTACACTTGGAGACTCGGGGCTCAGAGGACCAGAGCACCAGGCACTCCTCTCTCCCTGGTGCCAGGGCTGGAGTTTCCTTTTGTTAGGCACTGGGGCTACACCTGTGAACAACACAAATGCATCCTTGCCTCTTTACAGTTGAGGTGGGGGCGGCCCATGGACAAGCTTTCAAAAAGTAAAAGAGAGAGAAAGTTGGATGGCACGTTAGTTTCCTGGGGCTGCCATAGCTGTGACCGCAGGCTGGGTGGACTGAAACACAGAAGTTCCTCTCTCACAGCTCTGGGGGCCAGAAGTCTGAACTTGGGGTGTCATTGCACACGCTCCCTCTGAAGGCTCTAGGGGAGGATCCTTCCAGCCTCTTGCATCCCCTGGTGGCCCCAGGTGCCCCTGCGTTTGTGGCTGCCTCAATCCAGTCCCTGCCCTATTATCGCGTGGCCTTCTCTCCTCTCATCTCCTCCCCTGTCTCCTTGCAGGCCCCTGTCGGGCCCATCCAGGTAACCCCGGCTCCCCTCACCTCAAGATTCTAACCCTAATTATATCTGAGAGACCCTTTCCCCAAATAAGGTCATATTCACAGGTTCTGGGAGCTAGAATGTCAATGCATCTTTGGGGGCCACATTTCTGCCCCCCAGAGATGGTAACAGGTCATGAGGAGCCTAACAGAGCAGAAGAGGGAGAGGGAAGGCCTGGGCGGGGAGAGGCAAGGAGAAGGTCGGGAGGAACTCAAAGGCAGTGGCGGCACACGGCCATCTGTCCTCTGACCCAGTGAGGGTGATGGTTATCCTGAGGCCCGAGAGGACGCTGCCGGGGCTCCCCGTGGGGTCTAGTCCTGCCCCTTGCCCTTCACGGCCCCAGCCATGGAGCTGCTGTCTGCCGGCCCACTTTCACACTGTGGCTGGTTTTGATTCTCCACCCTGTGTTTACTCGTTCAGACTGATCACCTCAGGTTAGACAATGCGAGCAGCTACAGGCAGCAATCTGTATTTTACAACATCCAGAAAGCTCGAGTCGGCTCTGGAAACCGAGGCAGCAGCCTGAGCTGCTAGGAGGAAGAAATCTTCCAGGCGGGGCTGGCTGCATAATCAGGGGGCCCAGGGATAAATGGAAACGTGGGGCCCCTGTTCACTAATTGCAGATTTCGGGACAGCCGCAGCCAGGCACGAAACCCAGGGACAGCCTTTCCGACAGGCCACCGGGAGACACCCCGCTGTCGGTGTGAGGACCTCGCTGGGAGTGGCCTAGGGTTAGGGCCAAGCTTGTCAACCCACACTGCTCAGGAGCATCTCATCACCAGGGACCATACAAAAACAACAAACGAACAAAGAGGGACTCTGATGCCCGGGTCCCCTCCCAGACCAAAGAGTGAGAATGTCCAGGGGGCGCAGATGCCTCCATGTTTGGAAGCCCCCTCAGTCTTCTCTTTTCAATGGGAGGCACTCACTCCTACACAGGCCCTGCTCTCCTTAGCAGGCAGTGAGCTGACGGCCTGACCCGGGAATGTGCACCCGCCGCTCTGTGTGTGCCGAGGCGGAGCTCACCACACGCCTCTGCACCCTGAGTCCTCATCTGTGAGACCAGAGGACAAATGCTGGGCGCTGACGGGGCAGATAAGAGGACTGGGGGAGTGAACTGAGGTGAAATTCTCCGGGGGCTGCCCAGCTCCTGGCTTCCCACCTCCGCCCCTCCTGTGAGCACCACACCTGCGCATCACAGGGATTCCACAAATGCTTGTCAACCGAGGGGGCCTGGGTACAAAGATGAGTGAACAATGGCAGAAGCCCAAGGCATGCGCCCTTCTGGGGTCCTTTCCTGACTCCTCATCTGGGCTTTCTGCTCACAGTGGGGATTAACTTGAACCTTCCATAAATTCAACGGCCTGTCTCCCGCCCTCCACCCCATGCAAATATACACACTCCCGTGGCCCCGGCACACACGTGTGTTTATTTTCTTTGCCCTTCACACTTCTCCTTTTGTGGTTCCTCCAATCCTGATCTTAAGACTCGTCTGATTTGTTCAAAGCCCGAAGCACAGCACCAAGCCGCACACCTGGTCTTCATGCAGCTGACCAGGGTGGAGGGGCCGTCCCACGGTGGGTGCCCACAGGGCTTCTCACGGGTGCCCGCCATGCTAGATCCCCTGGGAGGCACAGAAAAGTCAAAGACGTGGACAGAGTCCATCCTGCAAGGGGTCGGCAATGCAATGTAGAGGAAGGAGTTTGTAGTTCACATGGTGAGTGCCCAGTCCAGTCAAAACACATTGGTCCCGGCTGGCGTAGCTCAGTGGATTGAGCGCAGGCTGGGAACCAAAGTGTCCCAGGTTCGATTCCCAGCCAGGGTACATTCCTGAGTTGCAGGCCATAACCCCCAGCAACCGCACACTGATGTTTCTCTCTCTCTCTCTCTCTCTCTCTCCCTTCCCTCTCTAGAAATAAATAAATAAAATCTTAAAACAAATAAACAAAAAAAAAACACATTGGTGATGGCCGGCAGTCCCCAGAGGTGGGACTGTCCTTGGCCTGAAAATTGAACGCATTGAACGCACTGTCCCATGTCCCATGTTGTCCAGCACGGTGGCCCCTGGCCACATGTGGTTGGTGAGCTTGAAACATGGATGGTCCGAAAGAAGGATGTCGGAAGTGTAAAACGTCTATTGTATTTTGATTAATTAGCACAAAGATTTTAAATATCTCAATCATTTTTACGTTAATTATAGGGTGATATATTTATTAAATTAATCCCATCTATCTTTTTCACTTCCTTTTTAATGTGGTTAGAAAAACTTTAAATTCTGTGTATGGCTTGAATTATATTTCTATCAGATGGCAGCTGCCTAAGCTCCCTTTTTCACAGATGAAAAGTGAGTTATGCTTCTCGGGAAGCGTTTGCTGGCCTTCCTTGCTTCGTCTGCTCTCATGGCTCCGCCGGGTGAAAGTTGCTTATCTTCATTTCAGAGATGAAAACATGCCCCTTGGAGAGAAGGGCGATCCCAGCACCTAGGAAGGAGCACAGTCGAGAACAGAGCTCTGCCCACAGTCAGGGCGTGTCCCTGTCCTCCTCCGAGGGTCCCCCTGCCTGGTCTCTGGTTCTGGGACTTCATGCACCCACCCCTGGACCGGCCGAGGCCTTGTAGGGCACCCAGTCTCGGGGTCTTTGCAGGAGTCTGGACTCTCAGGGAACGTCTGCCTCTGACTCCGGGCAGGGTGCGACCCTGTCCTCCTCAGACGTCGGCCTCTGATGCCATGAGACTGGGGGACTCTCAGGGCTGGGGGACGACTAGGGGAAGAAAAGAGTGCCCTCCCCCTGTCTCCCCCACTTCCCCTGCCCTGCAGCCCTCCCTCCTCCTCGTGGCCCAAGGAGAGCACGGCCACACTGTCCTGCTGAGTCCTGTTTCCATTAAGGTGACTGTTGACAGGAGCGTGTCACGGCAGAAGACGGATGCTGGCTTTGTCCCATAAGTCCTCAGACCTCAGTACTGGAGGTGGCCCTGAAAGGCCTTTTCTCAGTAAATTACTGCATTTATTTAGCCCTTGAAGGTTTGTATACAGAGCCCGCCAGGCTGAGGACGTCACCACATCCTGTCCCTCCCGGACAGCCGTCAGTTCGGGGCAGGGGCTGCCCCTCGGCACACGAGAGCCGACCTGGTCCGAGTCCCTACCTTTCGGTGCTCCTTTACATGTCAGACGCACATCCGGTCATTCTTTCCAGTCTTATATAGCGTTCCATCGCAACAGTACATTTTACATTATTTGTAGCAACATAGTTTAGTGAAAAGAACATGGGCCTGGGGTTCCCAAATTGGGACGCATCCTGTGGGTTCCCGATGTACTCTCAGGCGGCACCTAACGGCTGTTCTCTACATAGTGGCTCCTGCGCCCAGCACGGCTCTCAGAACAGCCTGCACCCAGGATTTAGTGCCCCTCCCCATTGTGTAAAGGAGGAAACAGAGGCAGGAGATTGTCAGGGAATGGTGCCCATCACAAGTTTATACAGTGCCAACGACAGAACTGTGCAGGGGGCACTGCTGTCCCCACGGTGCTACATTGGGATTATGTACATCGAGATGGTAGGGGGTCGCCTCTAGAAAAGATGCTGTTGAAATACACCTGAGCTAGAGAAATGGGGCCCATCTGGCAGTTCCTCAAGAAATTACACATAGAGTCACCATATGACTCAGTGGGTCCACTCCTGGGTGTACCCCAAAAATATTGAAAACAGGCATGTAAGCAGAATCTTGTACACAGATGTTCACGGCAGCATCACCTACAATCACCAAGAGCCAGAAAGGACCCGTGTCCACCACCAGACGAATGGACAAGCAGACGTGGTGCACCCACCCAGTGGGACGTCACTGGGTCACGGTCAGGAAGCACTGACACGCGCTTCAGCATGGACGGACCTTGAAATAATAACGCCAAGTGAAAGAAGCTGACCACAAAAGGATTACATATTATAAAATTCCACTGGCATGAAATATCTAGAACAGACAAATCCATAAATCTGTAGGCACAGAAAGTAAGTTAGTGGTTTCCAGAGGCTGGGGGGAAAGGGGAAGGGAGACTGGAGAATGACAATCAATGGGTTAGAGATTTGGTTTTGGGGCGATAAAGACGTTTTGGAATTTGTTAAAGGTGGTGATTGTACAACGTTGTGAATGTACAAAATGCCACTGATTTCTATACTTTATTCGTTATTATTTTGTAATCCTCACCTGAGGATGTAGTTACTTTAGAGAGAGAGAAAGAGAGGGATGAAGAGAAATGTTGATGTGAGGAAGAAATGCCAATTGGTTACCTCCTGTATGCACCCTGACTGGGGAACCTGTAACCTAGGTGTGTGCCCTGACCGGGGATCGAACCAACAAACTTCAGGTGCACAGGATGACACCCTAGCCAACTGAGAGTCACCTGGCCAGGTCTGATTGGTATACTTTAAATGGTTCATTTAATGGTATGTTTATTTCACCTCATTAAAAAAAAAGTCTAAGTAAGCCTGGTGAGCAGAAGCCAGAGGCCACGGGTTAAGTAGTTGACTCTGGAACTGCAGGCTTTCTAAGCGAGCTGGAGCAGGGGGCTCCGCACCACCCACCAGACACCCTCGTGCTGTTTTCCAGTTTGTTTGGTTGTTTGTTTGTTTGTTCAGGGCAGGATCATGCTCCTTCTTCTCGATGGCCCATGTCATCTGAGTCGGGGACGACAGAGTAACAGACAGAGTGGCCAGGCACTGGGAGTCTTTCTGGGACAAGCCGCCACCAGCTTCGCAAACTTCCAGTCCCCTAAAGCCACAGCCCCCACCCCAGGGGGTAAAGAAGGTTCTCGAGGGGGACCATTTGCTTTTTAAAAGGGGTAGGCTCCTTATCTCGAGTTTCCTTCAATCACCAGGCGGAGTTTGAAAGCCCTTCTCCCGCTTACAGTTCTCATCAGACACCTCGATGCCACTTCCCCCGCTCCCAGCTGCCCCCTCAGGCGTCGGAGATTGGTAACTGCCGGAGAGCTGGTCCCAGCCCCCACACAAGGCTCTCCAAAGCGGACTGGCTGCTTTTACAGCTTTTGCAGAAAGAGCACCAGGCTCTCCGTTTCCTCACACCCAGGCGTGGCTCTCCCAGGGCCTCCAGCTCATGGGTGCAGAGCTTCAGCACGAAGGGGTCCAGGAGTGGAGTCAGGTGTTCATATTCCAGGACCGAAGTGATGACTCAAAAATCCTTGCTTCTTAAACTGGCCAAAAGGGAAAACAAAGTTACAGGTCTTCATCCTCGGCTGGCAAAGGCGTAACAAGACAGGCTTCTGTGACGGTGCTGAGAGGTGGGCACCGGACTTGGCAGCCCGCCTGCGGGCTGGTCTGTGCATGTGCGCCAGGGGCTGGGGCGTGCCCACCTTGTCCGATCTGCGGTGCTTCTATGGGGACCCCGTGGAAGGAAAGCAACAGGCAGTTCCACAGGGGTTTGCGTTGATGGATTCACACTGGCACTACTTATAATGGTCAACATTCGGGAACAACCTATCGGTAGCATTAAATAAATGCACCAGGAGCAACTGGGCGGACATCAGTACCGTGTCCTCCTGCATTTGGGTCCCGGCTTCCCTGCTCCCTGGCGGAGTCACCTCTGTCCTCCGGACTCTGTCCTCTTCATCTGCCACAACAGGATTCGATTTTTCAATTAAAAAATATGTTCCCCAAAAACACGTAAAGAAATGGAAAACATTTCATGATAAAATAATACTGAGAAAGAAGGATCTAAACTGTTTAATAATTCCAACAGCGTTATATAGAGAGAGATAAAGACAGAAGTGAGACAGACAGTGGAAGACAAAGAAATAAAATATAGGAAAACACATAAATCAATTAATCCCGGGATGACAGGATTGTATTATAGCTGATTAATAAATTCTTTCTACAATGTTTCCATTTTTAGTAAACTTTCTATAATGAATGTTTTATAAACATGCTCTGGTTATAGTGCATCACATTTTTTGCATTAAAAGGTCCCACGTGCTGTCATCCCAGGAAGCGGGTACGGTTTGTGGAAAACTCTCCGGTTTTGTGGGACAGGAGACCAGTTTCTAGACGCGGAGCTAGCTAGGCGGCCCCGCTGTTTGCCCACACTTCTTGGGGCCTCCTCTGGGAGGTGGAGCTAAAACCACACCACGTGACTAGGATGCTGCTGTGGGTAAACACCGGGCTTTTCCCCGGCTCCAGGAAGGAGCCGTGAGTGCTGGGCACAGGGGGGGTGGGCACCGACGTCCTGAGCATGGCCTCCCCCTTCTGGGCAGAACCTGTTCCTGTGTCCGGTCCCTGCCCAGCCCTCTGCCGCCCTGCCTGGGCCACCTTCAGCTGGCGGCGGCTTGGTGAGGGTCTGAAAAGGACTCTGCGTCCTTCTTCCCACTTCTGCTCCAGCCACAGCCCTGACACTGACCTGCCGGATGCTGGCACCTGTGGCTTGCCCTCTCTCTGGGCCTGAGGCCCCCTCTGCACACGGAGGGGTCACTAGGGCAGTGCTCCCCAAACCTCACCATTCGGGTTGTTACCAGAGCTGTTTGCCATCATCTGGTGTTACCAGCTTGTTGTTTCTCTTTAAATCAGTGTTAATGTTTAAACCGAATATTGTTAAAGGCAACTTTGTATTGCTCTTGTGAATGGGAAAGGGTCACCCTCAATGGAAACTCAGTGAAAACGAAATGACATTGCTGAGTTCTGGTGACGCTGAAGTCTGATGCTTGACACAGCTCACATTGCCCATGCCTGGTGCATTTTGCTGGCCGGGCCTGTGCTGGAGAGAGGACTGCGTGGTGAAGGGACACTTCCTCTCCGCTGCTCTCAGAAAGCTGGGGAGGGAGGTGAAGAGCTAATGTTCCAACTTACAGTGAAACCTGTTCACCCCCTCCCCCGTTCCTTGTAAAAATGAGCCACAGAGGGCCTGACCCGGTGAAGGACCCCACTCCCCCCAGTCCTATGAACCCTGGCGGGGCTCCAGGGTTGAGGGCCACTTGGTTCCCATTCGTCCCCAAAACAATGGAAGGTGTTAAGCTGTTTATTATTTCTAGTCAGCAGAATTAGCAGAGACTTCGTGCACGGTACTTAGGGCCCGTGCCACCTTCCAGAAACCCAGCCTCCCTCAAGTGATGCAAATGGTTCTCAAATCTCTTATTAGCGACGCTCTTGACTGTTGAAAGATCACAGGCCATTAAGAGGCCAGACGAAGCCCAGAGACCTCCGACAGCAGCAGCGGGGCTTCCAGAACGATCAGCCACACCGGCCGGAGATGCAGAGCGTCTCTCCGGGCACACAGCTCAGCCCACTCTGCTGTGACTCCGCCGGACACCGCGTGTAGGATGCTTGACGAAGCTCACATTGCCCGTGCCTGACAACACCCTGCCGGTGGCGATGTTTGGCCCATTTCACACATTTCTAAAGGGAGCTTGGAATGGTTCCGCCGTTCTGTGAGAAAGCATCAGTCATCCACCCACCCATTTACAAATGCATACATACTAGAGCCATGAACATTGCAAACAGTTCCAGGCACTGGGGATATGTTGGTGAACCCGATAGGAATCGTAGGGCTCACGGAACTCATGTTCCCTGGGGAGGTGTAGGCATGAGACAGTCAGATGCCAAAGGGCGCCGAGTAGAAGGAAGGAAGGAAGGGAGGGCAAGAGGAAGGGGGCGAAGGAGGATGGGGCTGAGCTGGTGTGGTCCACGCTCCATGGAGCCCCCCAAATCCCTTTTGCCATTTTGCATGAATAACATGGGTGGGTTGTGTCAGTGCCATTTCCTGAAATTGACCTTGTACTATGCAAAGTGTCACAAAATATCGCCATTGGGGAGGAAGATGTCACCATGCGGGGATTGGGTGATGGACACAGGGATCTGTCTGTAAAGTGAGTCCTTACATGTGAGTCTCCAATGATCTTTTTAAAAAGTTCTTTAAAATTAAAAAAGAATACCATTGACCAAAACCCCAAAATAGTAATTTCTATCTGCAGAGTGCCTGGAGAAACTAGAGAAACTGATGGTTAATGGCCCCTCAGTTAAACGGCCTGGTCCACTCAGCTCCACGTGTGGACTTGATTAACTTTTATGACGATCCTCTGCCTCAGTATTTACATCTGGAAAATGGGCTCAGAGTGGCACCTACCCTGTCTGCTTGGTATAAGAATTCAATGTTTATGGGCGAGTGTCTCACTTATGCTGTTTGTTTATTTATTATGATTCTGTGTAAGGTTCCAGAAGCCTCCGAGCTGACCTTATACAAGCACGGATGCTTGCCTCCCACAATCTTCAGGGCCACATTTTAGATGCAGGATTCCACCCAACTTAGAGCTGGAACTGAATGGCAGGTCCGTGTAGCGAGGGAATCCTGGGCTGGGGCTGCTGTGGGCTCAGCACTGCCCACCCCCGGGGAGGTGGGGCTTGGCTTTGGGGGTTCTGGCTCTGCAAAAACCATGGCCCCTGTGGGGAAGGGCTGTGACATCTTGTCCTCTGAGCACCATGGGGTTTAGAGATACCCCGGACCTCTGCAAGGTGAGGGGGTGTGTGCCCCCACCAGCTTGCAGAGAAACTAGAACAGAAAGCCCTCCCTCATGCAGAGTCAGGCGGCCAGGGCCTGCCACGCCAGACAAGGGTCCCGTTTCTCTCCCAAGCCCGCTCCAGTTGCTTTCTGTCTCCAGCCCCATGGTTTATTCCAGCAAAGACTGGTTTGGTATTTCCAGAAAGGGTTCTCCTTTTCTCTGAGAACAAACAGACCCCAGCTTGTCACACTCTGCATGCTCAGAGCTCGGGCACTGGCCGGGAGGAAGGAGGACATCCCTGTCCATGGAGAATGGGGGGCTCCGGGCAGGGGTGAGCACGTCCTCCGGACCACCCGGCCACAGCCTTGCTGGCCGCACTTTAGAGGAGAGGAAACTGAGGCCTCTGAATGGAACACGGGGAGCAGCGGAGCTGGCTGCGTCCGCCGCTCTAGCACCTTCTAAGAGATTCTCCACAATAAAAGTTGCCCTTTCCAATTCGATGCCATCCTCTCTTCTTGGCACTGCCGACCTGTGGAGCCAGATCACCTGGGTCCACGTCAGAGCTCTGGCACCTACTCTCCATGTGCTTTGGGCAAGTTATCTGTGCCTCACTTGCGCCATCTGTGCAATGGACACAGAAGTGCCTGCCCCGTAGGGTCGTTACCACCATGAAATGAGTGAGACTCCCCACACAGGGCCAGGTTTCTAGATACTCTCTATGTGTTAACTCATATGAATGAAGTTTGTAATTTACAAGAAATTAAGTGTGCCCATGGAACATCATCATTACTTAGAAAAATGACTGGGATGTGTGTTTCCATTCATCCAGATTTGAACTTTTTCCAGAAGATTTAAAATTTTCTGTGTTTTGTCTCCACATACCTACTGAGAAAGAGAAAGCCACGTGCTGATGTGAAGGAGCTTGTGGAAGTCACGTCCTCGGTTCAGAACCTGTTAAGTTTGGTCCCATCTATTCTCTCGTCAGTTTGGACGGCGAGGCCCTGGGTTGGGGTGGGATGCCCAAGCTAAAAAGGGCCCCTTCACTTTCCCTCAGACCCCACCGACAAAGGGGATGGAGCAGACACGGGCACGCTGGAAGTGTTTTCCATGTTGAGGGAGTCCCTGCTCCACCGAGACCAACCCCAAATGCCCTCTCCCAGAGTGCACCGCTCCCCGGCCTCTGGTGTGATGGAGACGATGCTTCTCCATAGATGCCGTGGCCTCTGGACTGAGGCAAGCCCACCACCCACGTGGAGAGCATTCCAAGTGTGTCAATTAAAAACAAGCAAAACTGCTGAAACCTCTGGCTAGTCAAGTGGAAGTGCATAAAGGAAGTTTGAAGGAGAAGATTAGGTTCGGGGCTGTGGGTCTCAGCCCCTGACTGGAAGCTGGTAAAAATGACTGAAGCTGGGCCCCACTCCGAGACCACTGTTACGGAGACCACTGTTTTCCAAGTCTCTGGGGTGACGCTAGGCATCTGAACTGTCAGTGTTCCCTAGGGGGCCATGAGGGATAGTCAGGGTTGAGAACCACTAGGAGGGGGATGGGCGGCCTGGGGTGGGAGCGGCAGGAGATAAGGAGTCTCTAGCAGATAGGAACAGCCAAATGGCGAAGGCAAGAAGGGTCCAGGTCCCGGCTGCCTGACCCATCCTTCCTTTTCCCTGCGAGGCCCTCCCACCAGCTTTTTCTCATCTCCTTGTTCTTCTCACCCCGCCCCTCCCCAGTTTATCCTCCTCTCTCCGCTCCCACCTGGCTGCTAATGGCACTGCCTTCTCCCTCTCCACAGGTCTCTAACCCTAAAGCTTTCTTCTTTGCTTTGCACCCAGTGGGTCCATCTGTCACCCCCTCTCCTGACATTTCTAGTTTCTCTTCCCTGTGTCCCAGGCAGGCCACACACCCAGTCCTACAGATACGCCTCCTTGCAGGCCTTGCTCCCTTTTTCTTTGATGCTCAAGAGGTGTCAGGTTGTGCAGCCCCAGCTGGCAACTCGAACCAGGCTCCCTGGTGGCTCTCGCTGGAGAATGAAAGCAGCACACGAAGCTAGTAAAAATCAGCCTGCCCATCCCACCCGGAGTTGCAGGCTGCACTGGGAGACCCTCCCTCCTAAGGCATTGTCAGGTATACTTGTGCCTCCTGGGTGACAAGGGCCTGAGGAGGAATTGTTAGGCTGCCCGTTGCCCTGCTGTGCTGCTCAGTGCCCCTCTCCAGGGCCACTGTGCCTCCAGGCTGTGTGCACAGTGACCAGGGGCGTCTGCTAAGGAGGGGCGGTGACACCTCCCCAGGAGTGAGGAGGTGATCTGTGCAATGTGCCTGGAATAGCACTAACCTGCCCTCTGTCCTTGAGAGCTCCAGGGGCCATCGCTCTGTATCCACCTCTCAACAGGGCGTCACCAACACTTCGGGGGACGCTTTCGTCTGCTGCCCGTGCTGTTGTCCAGCGTGACTTCACAGGAAGGAGTCAGGATCTGAGCTAAAAAGTGAAATGCTCCTCTGTCTATGTTGGGAGAAGGGGAGAAAATCTCCCAAGCAAGCGCCCTGGGGGAGATGAGGTTTGACGAAGGGAATATGCAGCATATTGCTTAGGGAAGAAGCGACTGGATTTCAGGCAGAAAAGTCAGCATTGGTCTGTTGGTTGCAAGTTCCTGTTGGGTCTGGGTGTCCAGTCAGGTGACAGCGAAAACAATGCAGTGGCTAAAAATATCCACTTGCATTTTGAAGCACCTCTCAGTCACCGTGATACGAGGTAACTACCCTAAGGCCACTTTTCGGGATGAAGGAAGAAGAACGCTGAGGAGCTCACTCGCCACGCTCACACCGCGCTGTGGCCTGGGCAGGGCCTCCCCAGCTCTCTCAGGTCTGGCTCGCAGCTACTTCTCGGACACTCCGCTCGGCCTGGGAGAAGAATTTAATGAGCAAGGGATGGTCGTGGAGGGGCAACGAGTCTCATCACTGGGATGGGCCTCAGCACATTATCTCCTTTTTGCAGGGTAGAAAATGTGGCCCAGAAATGAAGGCGTGCCCACCATCTCGCAGAGAGTGGAACAATGCCCGGTCTCCCACCTCCCCAGCCTCTACGGCAACTGCAGCCCCCAGCCCTGCCCCGACGTGCACACACACACACACACACACACACACACGCGTGCGCGTGGCGGGAAGAGCACGCCCGTAGCAAGCTGCGGTGAATGTGGGGAAGGGGGCGGGTTTTTGCATCCCAGGTGATTTTTCTCCTTTTGAATGCAGACATCTGGTGTCCTATAAATAAAATTGAAAACGTAAATATTGTAAAACCCATTAGAGAGTGGTTTTAGTTTTGGTGAGAGCACGGGTCAGCTGCTACCTCGCTGCAGCGTGGTGGGAAAACGCCACCCCTCGCGCGGGTGTTCCCGGGTCCTAGCACGTCACCCGCATCACCACGGTGGCCAGGCTGCACTCTGTCTGGCTGAGTAAACATTAAAACATGGGTCAGTTGTCTCGTTTTTATGATATGGCATTAACAGTTTTCAAAAGCTACCTACAGGCCTTCCTGCCTTCAAGTCATACATAAAAAAATAATTTACGAAGGGAGAGTATCACACTTCTCGTCATAAGAACCCAAATTCCCGGCCTCAACGATTCAGTCCCAAGACGCGCAGTCAGCCAGATTTCTAATACCAGGTTTAAAACGCTCTTCAAAAGACATTTTCTGTTCGAGACATATTAAATAAGCTTTATTTAATAATGCTCAATTTGACTGATCCAATTTAAATATTTGCTCTGATCAGCAACCATTTGATCCTGGCTGCGTTTCGGGCAGTGGGATCGCTCCTCTGGGTTATTTTTCTTTGGGGCAAAGGTTGGCTCTGGAGGCAGAGTGCCTGCTCTCGGGTTCTCTGCCTTTCACGAAGCCGTGCGGCGGCTGCAAGGGCACGGAGCCATAAAAAGCTGTACTGCAGGCTGCTTTTATAATGTTTACATTGCGTGTCCTCACGTCTGTCTGGCTGAAGACAGAAGATACCATTTAAAAGACTCCTCCTAGCCAGATAATTATAAAGAGAGTTTGGGGGAAGGGGTGTTATTTGTTTGTTTTTTTGTTGGTTTTTTTTTTTGGGGGGGGGGGAAGTGAGGCATCAGAATGTAAAGAAATTCTCAGGGAAGTGATGCTTTTGAGATGTATTCTGCCATGCTTTCCCCCATTCGGGGATTTGATGCACCAAATGGTTGGTCATTCACTAGGAGTCAGGATTTTAAGACAGCAGGAGGAGAGTTGTTTTTAATGTTTTAATTCAGTATGTGCAAAGGGGAATGCTGCTTTGACTCCTAACTTCGGGGATATTTCATATAGATCTTTTGGTTATCGTTATTACTATTGTTACGATTTTTACTGGCATGATATTAAAAAACAAACATTTTACTAGGTTTTATTTTTGCACGCTGCCTTCAAAAATAGCCACCCTGAAGCCCGTAGCCCTGGTCCCCGCTCTCAGTACCATAAAGCCATTCGTAACAGTGTAAACCTCTGTCAGCCTCACCCCTGGGTTCCTGCCCAGGGCCCGCCAGCCTGTGGAGAGAGCAGGGGCACCTCTGGCCGTCATCATCATCATCATCATCGGAGCAACCTCTGCAAAGGGACTCTGCCCCCAGACTGGGAGGGGAGCCTTTCCTGGGGAGAGGGGCACAGAAGCCCTGGCGAGTGCAGGCCAGCCTCGGTTTATGGACCTGGCTGGGGGAGGGTGCCCCCGACCCGCCTGCAGCCCTCTCTGGCCTGACGTGTTTACCGCTGGGGTGATTTACACCGTCCAGGTGCGCAGTGGGAAACATCTCAGCTCGGAGCTGACACGGTGATTGCCCTGGATTTGCAGACTTAGTCATTTTTTTTGTTGTTGTTCAAAGAGACAGCAAGAAAAAAAAAAAGTATTGGCCCAACGTGGTTCGTCTCCTGTGATTTTCACATAGGAGGGCTGAGGAATCTCTTAACTCAAGGCCCCGGGTCCCCCTCAGGTGGGGGGACCTCACTGTCACTGAAACTGGGGCCGTCCTCCGACCTCTCTCGTCAAACTAATTTCTTCTGCCAGTTTGTTCTCCAGCCTCTCAGTGGCTGCAGTGGCTGCGGACATGCTCGGCCAGTTTCCCTGCTGCTGTTTCAGCACCCTGGTGCTTTCCAAAGGGTCCTGCCAAGCAGACTCTGTGCCTGTTCAGGGTTTCCTGGGGCATCCCAGGTGCGGTTTTGAGAAGGAGCCTGGGAATGACGCGTTTGTGCCACACAGGTCAGCCCCATGGGGTGCTTGCAGTGTGAGGGGTCCACTTTGCAGGGGGAGGTCCTTTTGCAGTAGAACCACTGCTCTTATTTTTGCTCACATGTCAACGCAGGTGGTGTTGTCACTGCTTTGTCACTGGGTTTGCACGGGAGGTTTCTAACGCCTACGCCAGGGCAGCCTCGTGTCATCTGCACGCCGAGTTAAAACAAGCTTCAGGAAATAAAAGTGGGGTTTTTGTTTGTCAAAAACCGTGTTTTAAATTTTGTTTTATCTTACCCAATCCACCCTGTTTAAAGGAGTATGGAAATTTATTACATGTCCATTTTTATATACTCTTATGCTAATCTTTTCTCCAACCGCCGCCGGTAACTCTGATGAGACAGAACACAAACGCACGTTTGCCTCGGAGAAACACACACACGCAGACGCGCACACGCGCACACGTTCGGGGCGGGCGGTGGGCGAGGACGCCTGCAGAGAAATTGAGAATGATCCTTTGTTTATGTTTTCATTTTTACAAATACCTTTTTTACCGAGCCAGGGCACACTGGGCTGATTTTGAGAACTCATTTCAATTTAGCTGTTTCTTTCTCCTTGATGAAATGTCTCCCAAACCCATCACTTTGCCTCCTTCCACGACCTGCAAACAGAAAGCATTGGGTCAAACGCAGGCGGGTGAAGAGCAGAGGCCGCTGGATTCAGGTTCGGCAAATAATAGGATTCCTTCTGCTTGGACTTTCACGGTCAAAGTAGCCTTTCGGCCAGTGATGTGAACACTAACAAGTTTACTTAGCGTCCAGCTCCTTCTGTTTGCTCTCCTTTCTCCCGGATTATGAATACGTAAGCCTTCCCGACGTAGAAAAATATATTGATTTGCCACACTAAACGGGGACACTGTTTAAAATTACCAGCCCTGGGGCGAGGAAAAAACTCCGGCAATAAAACAAAAACCTTTATGTCCAAACACCAGGTGGTGGGGGGCTCCTCGGGAGGGCAAGAGTTCTGTCACTGCTCGCAGCTCGTATCAGCAAGAACCGTGGAAAACACCATGCTGATCAAAAGGAAAAATAGCCGATATTTAAAAGGAAATTTTTTTTTGCCTTTGTGATGGACTTCTTAACTGTGTGCCTTTGTTGATCTCTGTTATGAATCTAAATAAGACGCCTGTGCTGGCACTCACTTTTGGGTCAGACCCATGAAAGCACCCGGGAGCGCGGTCTGTTCTCAAGGACTGGCCGTGAGTGCCGGCTTCGCAAACACGCCGCACGGCAGCAGCGCCGCTCAGACACGGCTCCACCGAACCGCCGCCTTCCTGCGTTTCAGCCTCTGCTGGAACGGCACCCCAAAGCAGGTGACTATGGAAAGATTTCTTTTAATTCTCAATCACAAGAGAGATAAAAATGAGTGTCATGCTATGAGGCCTGAACGTTCAAGTGCGAGAGAGAGTTGGCCAGGGTCTGGTGAATGGCTAAGTGGATTAGTAGCCCTGCTTTTTAACATATAAACATCTGAAACCCGTTTCCTGTTTAAGAAGAAAAAAAAAGTCTAGGTGGATGACCTCGGGCACTTTTTTTTGATTAACAAATGTGAATTGTACATCAGGGTGGGAAAAAAAAATGGCCCACGCTTGGTGGTCTTTCTACAGTCTGTATATGGGAGAGAGAGAAAAAAATACAAAAATAAACGTTACCTTCTCACTTTCAGGGTGGGCAATGCCATTTCTACAGCGGCGTCCAGAGCTCTGGCAAATGTTAGGGCTGTCACGGCGGACAGAGTCCCCACGGTCTGTGTGCCTCCACAGAGTCCGAAGGAAGGAAAACATTCCGGGCATTCCTGCAGGCTGCTCCTATCTCCAGGCCTGGGGCTCGGCCCCGCAGACCCCTGTCCCCCCGGCGAGCGGCACGGGACCTGGCAGTTCTGAGCGCACGCCTTCCCCAGCCCGCCCTGCAGCGGGCGGGAGCCGGACGCCGCTGCCTCGCCCCGGAGGACGCACGGAGCTGACTCTCAGCCTTCCGAACGCAGCACCAGCTGCAATGTGTTCAGCTGGAAAGAGCTTAGCGGTTCTGACACATTCTGACAAGATACATTTTATAGGGTTTGTGCTAAAATTTGATATTGGAAGTTGGGATTCCAGTTTTATGTCTCAAATGATAACAATAGCAGCTGGGACCTTTAAGAAATGTGTGTATTCCTTCCATTTAACAGTTACATAATAAAAGCTATTTATGTCAAACACCTTATAAGGGCAAGATTTAGCCTAAATGTCAATACAACATATAATACTTTTTTATATTCAGAAAGGAGAAAACATCCATTATCAGGGCTACATATTATTTTGGGTTTAGGCTATTATATGCGAGCTTTAAAAATTTAAAGTCATCGCTTTAATTTACAAATTCAGTCAGCTGCTTTTTAAAAAACACTTTCTGTGTTAACAAAATATATTGATGCATCACTATTTGTTTTTTTCCCAGTCCTCTGAAGGAACCACAGAAAGAAGGGCACCGTTTTATGCTGTTTGACTTGATTTTTATAATTTCCAAGCATGCGATAAAATCACTCACTGGCCTTTAAAAATGGATGCTTCTCTTGTTTTCTGAAAGCAGTTGTGGTTTTGGAGAGTAACTGGCTGGCAGAACTTTTGTAATTCTGACGAACAAACGGGTCAGCAGCTCAGAAGGCAAAGGTTTCTCAGGGAAGCAGGAACAGTGACACCCCCACTCCTTGTCCCAGCTAGGTTTCAGGGGGGCTCAGAATCGCCCCCCGCTGTCCTAGCAACATCGCACTGATGTTTTCTGAGGAGCCCGAGTCTACCGCCAAGCAGACAGAGATTCTCGCTGGTGCGGACACTTGGAAATGACCACGCGGCCCTGCCAGGAGGGCTTGTTAGAAAACTCCAGCTTCCTTCTTATCTTGTCTGCTCAGACAAAGAGCAGAACCTACGCAAGATGAGACGAGAACCCCAATTAGCAAAGCCAAGAGACTTCCACCCTTCCCACACCCGCATGCTGGGCTCAGTTCCCCTCCTCACTCTTCTCTGCCTTATCAGACGGGTGCGACCGCGGGTTAATGAGAAAAGCCCAGCTGGGTGGTGGCAGAAATGGTCATCCTGGCTCTCCACGCTCCCACCCTGCCCCTGGCTCCTCCACAGTGGGACAGAGACACGGAGGACGAGGCCACAGTCACAAAAGCCACTGCTCCTCAGGCGCTTTTCGAACCAGCTGACACCAATTTAAACTCAGCTAAACTTGAGTTTAATTTCCTTTGGTTTTAAGTCACAACTTGAATGTAACAGCTACTAAGCAAATATGATCTTAAAAAATAATTTATTGAGCCTCTCCCTTCTCTTCTTTGTCAGAAAGTTGCTTCAGCCTAAATGGAAGGCAATTTCCTTTTCTTTTATAACAAGTGAGCTTCCCAAGCTTCACTTAGTTTTTTTTTTTTTTCCAAGTTTTACCAGCATATGCCAGTATTCATAAAGGGGATCCCTCCTGGTTGATTACCACTTTAGTATGTTGAATTTCATGTCAGTTACACAATTATTGTCGGAAAGAATCAAGCTGCAGGCAAGGACTGGAAAGCACATCTGAAGACAGAGTGAATATTTGACATAAAAAGGTACTGGCCCACAGATTTCGGCAATGCTTGATATTTGAAACAGCAGCTTTTTCTATATCATCTCCTATCTTCTCAATGACCTTGATGTTGATTGCCATTGTCCACATTTAACACCAGGAAATGGAAGGAACGAAAATCAGCTCAATTTCACAGAGAGAAGATGGTAGATGAGGACTGGCTATACCTAATAATAATCAGATTAATAACAGGTAGCTTTCCTGGAAGCATTGCCAGGTGCCAGGAGCTTCGTGCTTATAGGAAAAGCTAATCTGACCGCACGTTCACCCCCTGAGGCAGGCATTCTTATTGCAGTCATTTCATAGAGGAGGAAACTGAGGCAGAGAGGTCAATCAATCACTGAAGACCATAGTGCTGAGAAGTGACAAAGTGACAGTGCCAGGAGTCCAAGGCAGGCCATCTGCTGGCAGAGCCCAAATTGTAGCCTCTGTGCTGTGACATCAGGGCTCCGATATCAGTGGTCACAGCCCCAGTCACCCTGCCCAGGGCTAAATGCTAGCACCCGCCCCATCCCCCAAACCCTGGGCAAGTGATTATGCTTCACGCTGAGCCTCAGTGTGCTCACTTGTGAAGTGGGAATGTAATGCTCCCCAGCGCGTGGAGTTGTTTCAGGATTGCACAAAACAGCACAGACAGCGTTTGTCACACAGAAAGTGTGAGGTCTGGGACCTCAGCCCACACTTTCTAAAGCCCCTCCTCCCCTCACTTGAGCAAGTCACAGACTGCAAGGCTTGCTCCAGCAATCTATCTGGAAGCTTTGGCTACATTCTCAAACACCAGGATCATAAAGCTGTTGGGGGCACACCGTGTGGCCCCCCAGCAGCAAGGACTCAGCCAATCTGACCAACGTCTGTCCCAGGGAAACCCAGGCTGGCAGCCAATGCTCGGGATTGCCCACAGGGAGCATGGGCACCACACCCAGGGCCCCAGCTCTCTCAGGGAGGGAGCGTTGGGAGGCCCCAGGCCTCGCCATGGGAGTGACATCATTTGTCATCACATGCCGGCACCGGAGACCCGGCAGGCTTTCAGGCCACCCTGGCCGCCCCCTGGTTTCTGTTGCATTTGTTTGGACAGCGAACCCCTGAGGGAGCCCTCCTTCTCCACTCTCTTCAACGTCCGTGGCGCTTGCCCTTCAAATGCGGTTTATGGCGGCACAAGGAGCCCCAGGAACAATAAACAGCCCAGCATCCTGAGGCTGGCTCCTCTGCCCGAGGCCTCGGGTTCAGAGGTGGGGGCCAAGAAGGGGGTGCCCTTCTGGCTGCCTGCACCTTCCCTGCCATGGAGGCCGGGAGTCTGGCTGCTGGGGGTTTGGGTGTCCCACAGACCCAGGTCCAGCACTGCTTTTGCCTCCTAGGAGCTGTGTTTGCCCAGGCAGGTAGTTGCCCTCTCTGGGTCCCAGTTTTCCTGTCCATAAAAGGGCAGCCGCAATGCACAATGTGCTTTTTGTAATAAATGTCAATTCTTGTATTGCCATTTAACTCGGACTATAAAATGGAAATACCTGAATGTGTTGAGAGCAATAACTCATTTTTTAAAAATGGGATGCAGCCCTATCACCAGGAGGGCTGGAGAGAAAGGGAAGCCCAGGCACAGTGGTGCGGCGTGGAGGGACATGCGTGGAGAAATTCTGCCGTGAGGAAAGGGGGTTTGCTTTGCAGCCACGTCCGTGCCGTGTGACCCTGAGCACACTGCTCAGCATTTCCGGACCTACGTCCCCATCTGCAGATAGTGATCTGTGAGTTTGCTTCCTACCTTCATCTTTTAATTACCAAATAAAATCTTCCACCACCAAAAAATACACCTCACCATAAACACGCTGTTCTTAGCAGTGCTAGGATATTCTTAAAGTACCCCACTTCCGTGCAAATTAAAGTCATCATTTTGCAAATATAAAATCTTTTAAAAATAGAGTGGTGGGATTGGGGGTGATTTTTTTATTTCCTATAATATACCTTTTATTATTGTCTTTATCTTTTCTTCCTGACTTTTTCAGGAATTTCTCTTTATGTGCACGTAGTTGCAATCACAGATGTGGCCACAGGCTCCACACAGCCTCGAGCCTGCCTGCGTGGACCCCACAGTGTGTGGACGGCAGCCTAACGGGGGGGTGGGGGGGCAACCCACCCGACTGCGGCCCGTTACCGTCGTTTCACAGCTGCATCGTGCATTTATCTCTATAACATGCACATTTTACCCGTAAAGCTTTTTACCACGTTTTGGTTTATTTCTTTGGGTTAGAGTCACAGTAATAATCAAACAGAGTCAAAGGCTGTATGATTACCCTTATACATTTTAATGGCACTGAAGGAGCCCCTTCAAGGGGGCGTGAAGCACCTGGGCCCCAGCCACCCCCGCACCCGCCCAAGTGCAGTGGGAATGGCCTCCGTTCTTTGCCTCCGAAATGAAAGAACCTGCATGAACTCAGACTTTTACTGGGAAATAGATTTTGTGGGGAAGACATTTTTTTTAATTGTCATGAGTTCTTTGGATGAGAATAGTTTTATAAATGAAATCAGTATTAAATGAATTATTTACAGAGACCATGGAGAAAGCATTTAAGCTAATTAAGGATGTATCTATAAAAATAGAGTAAGAGACAAAACACAAATTGCCATACGCTGTAAGAACAGACACCCCCCGAAGCACAGCGGCTCTGAAAATCCATAAGCGGTGGAGGCAGTGGGTGGAGTTTTGGCAGGTCATGCCCAAACCACAGCCCGTCAGGGTACCAGGCACCTCGGAATCAGCTCGTCCAGGGCTGAATTCTATGCAGCATGCAATGAATTCCTGGGGTCTGGCTAAAGAGCAGGTTCTTGTTGGTCCTGTCTGGGTGGGGCCGAGATGGTCCATCATTAACTAGCACAGCGGGATGCCTGAAGTCCCTGGTCCGTGACCCACTCAGAGTGGCCAGTGCTTAGAGCAGAAGGATCATTGGTATCACCAGTGTGGTGGGTGTGGCCCCCAAGCTCCTTGATTTGGAACAAGTGTTCTTGACTTGGACTCCGCTTTAGAATCATCAGGGGAGATTTCTTAAAACCCAGCCGCCTAGATGGCCCCCAGACTAATTAAATCATAACCTTTGGAGGTGGGGCTCAGGCATCAGGGTATTTTCAAAGAGGCCAGGTCCTCCCATGCACAGTTGATGCGGAGATCAGCTGATTTAGATGCTTCCTTCAATGGGCAGAAAGATCAGGTAGTGATGCCTGCCAGGAGAGGGGCGTGGGGGCCAGCGCATCTCGAATTTGCCTTCACTGAGCTAACGTTCGCAGAGGGGGAGGGGCTTACCTAATATCTCCATGGCAGGAGAGTGAGGGTGGGAACTAGGTCTTCAGACTGTTCACTGCAGACTCCATCTTTTACTCGAGGCTGACAAATACAGGTAAGGGTCTCCTTCTGAAATGTACTTCTCAGTTTAAATTTTTCAAGCTCCTGCCCTGGCTGGCATAGCTCAGTGGATTGAGAGCAGGCTGCGAACCAAAGCATTACAGGTTCGATTCCCAGTCAGGGCACATGCCTGGGTTGTGGGCCACGGTCCCCAGCAACTGCACATTGATGTTTCTCTCTCTCTTTTTCCCTCCCTTCCCTCCCTAAAAATAAATAAATAAAATCTTTAAAAAAAATTTTTCAAGCTCCTGTTGCACTGTTTAACTCAGAACAGTTGGGCAGGCATCTGACCATGACCTTCTGGCTCAGCAGTGGGGGGGTAGGGGGGCTGAGGCTGGGTGAGGAGAAGACCATGAAAAATTAAGCAATACTGGCAGACAAGGTACATTCGGGTGATCCCCACCCTCTTGTATCCTGGAATTTCACAAGGAAGCATTCAGACCGTGATGGATTTCCCAAAGAGCAGAGTTAACAGATACCAGCAAAGCACGGCATCCAAATCAAGAACATGATCAGGAAATTTGATAGTTTTCCAAATGCATTGAGGATAGAAGTCAGAATAGAGGCCATTTCCAAGAGGACTATAGACTGAGACGGGAACGGCTAACAGGGTGCTGGGAATGTGGTACGTCTCCACCTGGGGTGCAGACATATGTAAGACTCATCAGTTAAGGTTTGTGCACCCTATGTACTTTCATGGGTGTAAGTTAAGCTTCAAGAAAAAAATCAAAATCTGGGCCCCAGCTGGCGTAGCTCAGTGGATTGAGCTTGGGCTGGGAACCAAAGTGTCCCAGGTTCGATTCCCAGCCAGGGTACATGCCTGGGTTGCAGGCCATAACCCCCAGCAACCACACATTGATGTTTCTCTCTCTCTCTATCTCCCTCCCTTCCCTCTCTAAAAATAAATAAATAAAATCTTAAAAAAAGAAAAGAAAAAATCAAAATCCAAAAAGTTAAATCTATCTAACAAGTAAGATGGCTGCAAAAGCATTAGAAACCCCATAACAGAAAGAACTCGCACAGATTAGGAAGAAAATGTCAATCAACCCAAGAGAGGGGAAAACGGGGAAATATATAGCAAAAGATACATGTGGGGAAGGATGATGGGGCACTTAATGAAAGAAGAACCAGTAAGTAAATCACATTAAATATGCTTACTGTAAAATAAAATGATAACCATCAGCTCTTTGCTGCATTTCCTTACATTTTTCAGGGTTTCGTATTGCTTTTATGTTGAATTTTACATGCATGTTGGGATGGCACCATCATCTTTTCAGGGTTCGTCTTAATCTGCTCTGGGCTAGATGAAATATTGAGTTTGGCCAGGTGATACTTAAGGACTCAGAGGAAATATTTCTTCTAAGGACGTGAGCTCTTGGAGGCTTGAAGCCAGGAGAATTCCTGAAGTGGCCAGGCACAGATGAGGCCCAGGCTCTAAACACGGCTCACAAAGATGCAACCCCAAAATGAAATCAATGCTAAACTAGAAAGCTGAAATTCCATTGAAGCTCTCTTTTCTTTGATGCATCAAATTCACTTTTTCAAATTTAAAAAAGAGAAAACCATTCACATTTTTAGAGGAGAGGACCCAGGGCCAAGCCTGTTTTCCTGGGTGAGCTGAGGACAGGTTGCCACGGGGAGTGGAGTGGAGTGGGGATAGGGAGGCACACGGGAAAAACTGCTTTCAGAGGAGCTGGGGGAGGGAGGGGCTCTGACACGTTCATCTGCAGGGGTCCAGACCCTCCAGTGGATGTGTCTGTAATTGGAAAAGATTTAGAGTAACAGTGAGATGCGGGTGTGTGTCTCTAGGGCCTGTCCCTGGGGAGCAGGTCCGGCTACAGTGGCCAGGGCAGCCTGAGGATCAGAGGGCCTAGAGCTGGGTGTTCCTCAGAGAAGGGCAGCCAGGGTGGCCCACGAGTGATCACAGGCGCCCTGGTGGAAAGCCTCTTCTGCCCCTGCCTGTACTCACAGAAGTGTTTCTCCTGGGATACATCATTCACAATGAAATGTGATTTACAAAATGCACCATCCCCTTCCCAAAAGGGATGGAAAGACAGGGACAGAAATTCACACCAAGGTGTAAATGACAACCCGCAGGCCCCTTCCCAAAGCTAGGATGGATGAAAAGCTTTGGGAAACTGAGGGAGAACAGAGCGCGAGGAAGGGAAGGAAAGGAGAGGGTGAAGGAGGACCCTCCAAAGCAGAGGGAATGGGCCCAGGCCCAATCATTGGCCACTTTGAGAGTTCAGCCCTTAAAACAAGCAGAAAATGTACTCTGGGTCAGTGTTTCTTCTTGTAACTATCACAGAAGGGACCAGTGAATGTATGCACCATTATAATTGCGGAGTCCCTTTCAGCTGGGTGCTGAGGGAGTGTCAGAAAACTGTGTGGTCCTCGAGTCCACTGTAGTCAAAAGATGGATGCAAACTGTTAACACAGGTCCCGTGAACCGTTGGACTGTGAGCACAGACCCGAGGGGCAAACCCTGAAGGTGAGGGCAGCCCCCCCCCCTCCAGACAGCACTTACTCCTGGGCCACCAGGTCGGCGTAAATGGGCAGCGTCACAGGAACCAGCGTTGCTGCAGCGGCAGCAGGAGCAGCAGCCCAGGAAGCCTCTTCTTGCACGTGCTCTTTCCTCTCCCTCGGAATCCCTCTCTAATGAGGGGGTGCTGGCAGCTGCTGAGGAGACCTCCTCCCATCCTGATTTGGGAAATAACTGCAGAACCAGTTTGGGGGCCACTGGATACACTTTGGGGCAGACCTGAGTTAAAACTCCACTGCTCCACTGACTTCCAAGCGCCTGCTCAGCCTGGTGGACCCCGGTGATGCTTTGGGTCTCCCGGAATTGGTGTCAGTTCAGAGTCAGGGTCCAGGCAGTCTCCAGTTCTGACGACTTTCTTTTTCCCACTGCTGCCATCCTGGTCAGTGGCTGCTGTTCCCTCGGCCACCCTCGCCACCTCCAAGTCCTTTTCACGTGGCAGCCAGAGTGGTCTTTTACCCCCAAGTGTCAAAGTGTCTTCTTGCTCACTATCTTTCATAGAGTGGCTGTGTCATTTATTGTTCAAACGTGGACATTTTGAGAGTTGGGGGTGGTAATAATTACAGTGGAACAACAGCTACAACTTGGGACAAGCAAACTGGGACAAGTGGCCGGTCACCCATTGCCCATGGAACGCAGCCCAGAATCGTCTGCGGGATTTATAGGGCTCCCCAGGCTGGGTCTTGGCCCCGCGCCGCTCCCCTCCCCTCTCCACAGCCCAGCACGCCAGCCTTCCCTCAGTTCACCCTGAGCCCAAGCCTCTGCACCTGCAGGTTCCTCTTCTGATTCCTGAGCCCAAGAGTAGCGTGGGCTGCTCTGCTGTGCTGCCCGCTTCTATGCCCCTCATCACACTTTGGTCTGTCATTGCTGCCGGACAGTGAGGACAGGGCATCGACTACGCCCCGCATCCCCATGCCTGGCAGGGACTGGCATGTGGTAGGGGATCAAAAACACGTGTCGAATGAACGGTGGGACTCCACAGATGCCTCCTTCAGAAAGGAAATGGTGGGAAGGAAGCTACAAGTCTACTGGGAGTTTCAGCAAACAAATACAGCTCAATGAAGCTTTCTGACGCTGGCATTTTCTGACTTTAAAAGCTAGCTAGCCATCCGGTGGAGAAAAACAAACAGTCTAGAACAATGTGTACCACCCACCGGTTTACTCAGCCGCGGGCAGGCCCAGAACTCTGCGGCTCACTTCCATGACCAGCTCCTAAGGAGACAAGAGTGCAGAGGGAAAGACATTTCGGGGAGTGCGGGGATCTCTGCAGACAAAGGGCATAGGTGGGAACCGTGGGGGGAAGAATCTGGGGGAATAGACGGAGCTGCCACAGCTAGTGCACACTGTGCCTTTGCGAGAGTTTTCAAGATGGCGCCCCGCCCTGGGCAGACCCTGCCCTGCACCAGGGGAGCAGCTTGCTGCACTGCCAATGGTGGAATGCCAGCCTCGCAGGCCCCCTCAGCCCTGCTCCGCACAGCTGCTCGCAGCAGCCCTGGAATATGGGCACAGAAAACATCAGGGCCCATGGAGCCCTCGCTCTGAGTTAGGGTCCTGCACAGACCCCCCTTCTCCCCTTTCCTCCTCTGAACCTCAGCTTGGCCTTTATGGAACTGGACCCTAGTGGTGCGCCGCCGAGTGGCTGCACACAAAGCCATTTCTTCAGTAGAAAGGCGGGAGCCATGGCTTCTCCTCGTCGTCCTGGTCATACCAATGCTATTTCCTTTTATTATAAATAGGAATTTCACTCAAAGGGGTGCAGCCTATTACCCCTCAGCTGCTTTGTACTTTAATCAGGGGCTTTCCTGCTGAAAATGTTTATCCTCCAGCAAAGAGGTGCTAATTTTATCTTGCAGAAGTGGGTATCTGCTTACGTCCCTTCTACCTTCAAGAAAGATAACCAAAAGCGCATTATGTCATCTAAATACAGCATCCTTGGAGATCAAAAGGCGTAATGTACACATCTGCCAAGGGTGATGGAGCGGCCATTGGCGGGCTCTTCCGGCCCGGCCGCATGGGCCTCATTGATAGACACACTTGGCCGTTTCTATGAAAGAGCCTCCCAAACGCTCTGTTTGTGCCAGTTGATTTCGGTGATATTGGGAGGTTTTGAAATGAGAATCCAAAATAGATCTGCCCTTCTCACCCCTCTGTGTAAGCCCTCGCCACAGGAAATGGCACACGTTCAAATTTCTGCAATGGAAGCAACGTGGCACTAGATAAGAAGTATGTCGCTTGCAGCGACATTTTAATGTTTAAAATATAGTCAAAATGATCCATCGTCCAAATCCACCTGAATGTTGGTCTTTTGACTCCGGTTCTATTTCTACTTCTAGTTCAATGTTTTCCACGTTCTTGGATCCCTCTATTATGAGTACATGTCCCAACATAGCACATGCATGCATGTGTGTGTACACACATACGTATTTGAAATGCATGTTCCCCGAACTAGACGTAACCTTACGATACACATCGTGCTCTGATGTGCTTTGGCTGTTCCAGTCTGGCTGGACCTCTCGTCCTTTGCTTTTCAAAGTGTGGCCTCCCGACCAGCAGCGCCGGCATCAGCTAAGAGTTAAAAATACAGCATCTTGAGCCCCGTCCCAGGTCTGAACAGTGACAATCTGCATTTTAACAAGTTTCCCAAGCACTGGTTTCGTCTTTTCCAGGGTTTTATTTGTATGTTTTTATTAATTTTTATTTTTATTTTGGCCGCAGCTCTCTAAATGTACTCATCACTCATCTGTGTGTGGTTCATACCCAGGGTTTGACAGACCCACATTGAGACATGGAGCCAGGATTCTTAGGACTTCAAGTGGCTCTGTTGTGAGAAAAAATTGATGTTTGCCTCCAACTGTGCCCTTGGGAGACGCCTTCCCCTGACACTCCCCAACACTCCAGACCAGGGACTGTCCCAAGCTCTTGTCCTCCAACCACCCTCCAGTGTCCCCTTTATGTCCCCAGTGTGCTCAGAAAGATGAAGATTTCCCATGCAAAGTGGCTACAAGTTTTGTCACAAACGAATCTGAGCACCCTGTGCTCTGTGCGGTTTGCAAGGAGCCCTAAAGTTTAGGAGGGACAGCATGAGTGGGGGCTTGCTGCAGGACATTTGGTTCGCTCACCCTGTGACCTTGTGAAGCTCTTTCCCTTCTCTGGTGACCCCGTCTCAGTGCCCTCAGAGTCAGGACGGCCGTCTCCAGGACAAGGCTGCTCGTGCGTGACGCAGTATTGAGTGAGAGGAGCAAGAATCAGACGTCATGGGAAAAGGCCAGCTCTTCCCTCCTGGAACCAGAGTTGAGAATAAAATTAAAAAGCCTAAAACATCTTCACACACCCTCGCAAGAAGGGCAACCATGTCCCTCAGCTCAGGACGGATTTACGAGGATAAAATGAAATTGTAAATGTATGAGCGTTGGACAGTGGAACGCGTAGTGAACTTCCCAGGCCAGAGAGTGCAAAACCATGCCGTGAAAGATGCCACCCTGCATGTCTTCACCTTCATTAAAACCCCAATAATAGATTCTACTTTGGGAAACAGAAGTACAAAAAAAGAACCAACAAAAATCACCTGTATTCTCTTAATGAAGAGTACACTACTTACCACTCTGCTGGTATCTTTTAAGATCTTTTTCGATGATTTATACACGTAGAAAGTTATACACTTATAACAGTCACCTCCTTGTGTTGTTTTTAACATAAATAGCATTACACTAAACACATCAGAAACTCACTTACTCTCCCAACAATGTCTTAGAGATCTCTCCACATCTGCAACACTTACGAATCTTATTTCTTAAACTGATACTCAGTGTTCAATATGGAGAAACCGGAGGGTGCCTTACCATTACTGCACTGGTGGTCATTTCAGTTACTTCCTGTGTCTTAACTCTAGTAAAAACATTTGCAGTGAACATCCTCAGATCTACCCCTCTATGTACCTGTGGGTACTTCTTCCCCAAAACTGATTCCTGAAAGTGCCACGTCTGGGTTGTAGGGTTTATGGGCTTTCACTGTAAATCAACACCGTCAAATTGCTTCCAAAAACAATGTGTTAACTTATGGACTACCGTGGCAATACGACCTACTTCCTACCTGTCCCCAGTGCTGGACATGACCAATCCTTTAATTGTTACTAATGTCATGGGGGGGAAGCACGCCTTCTGTTTGCTAATGTGTTTGCACATCTTTTCGTATCAGGAATTTGAATTCTATTTCAATGGGCTGCCTCTCCTTCCCGTTTTAACATTTTTCTGTTTGTATGTGTCCGTGTGTGTTTCTATCTTTTCAAACCTGACGTTCGACAAATTGCTTTAAATATGTTGGCTCTTAGTCATTCCTGTGTTTTGTGTTTTGCAAGTATTTTTCCCGGTAGGTCACTTGAAATTTCACGTTGCTTGTGGTGTTCATTGTTACGTTGATTTTTCACATGGTCAGCTGTATCATTTGTTTCCTTTTTCTGCGTTTGCATTTATATTTTTAAGAAAATGTTCTCTCTCCTTAAAGTTGTAAACATACTCTTTAAATTTATTCCTAATATTTTTATAGTTTTTTTACTTTTGCCTTCGTCATCGCAAACCACACCCCAGCCACGCACACGGCTGCTGCCGGACCTCTGTGCCATTCCATCAGCCTGTTTTACTTCCATGTATTTGGGGTTTTTTCATATCCTTCTATGTTAATAATTGCTGGTTGAGTTTCACTGTGGGTAGAAACTACCCTTTGCATGATTTTTAATCTTTTCAAATTTACTGAGACTTGTCCTATGACCTGGAACACAGGAAGGGAAGGTTTGTCTGTGAAGGGCCAGATGGCAAACATTTAGGGTCTGAAGGCCATCTAATGTCTCCGTTGCATATTCTTCTTTGTTTTGTTTAGTTTTATTATTAAACACTTTCAAAATTAAAACAAAAAACATTTTCTGATCATGGGCTATACAGAAGGAGGCCATGAGCCACGGTGGTCCAGACTGTTGCCCACCTTGGTTGGTGTTCCACGTGCACAGGAATGGAGTGTGTGGCCAGCTGTTGTCAGGTGGCGTGCGCATCAGTGCCATTAAATCAAGGTGATCTGTAGAGGTCATGTCTACTCTGCCTGTTGTGATTGTCTTTGTCTGCTTGTTTTATCAACGATTAAAAGAGGAGTGGTGGAATCTCCAAGTGTAATTGTGGGCTGTATTCTTCTCCTGTTCACTCTATCATGAATGATTCCTGCATTTCAAAGATTAAATGCTTCATTACATGGCCTCAGGAATAATGATTACATTGAATTGCTTTGTAGTAACAGAAATGTAATTAACATCTGTGTTATTGGCAGTTGTAGCTATAACATTCTCAGAATCTGGGTTGTGAAATATCACTCCTCAGAGTGAATGTTTCCTAGAAACCAATAGTGAGGACGCTTTGATTGGTCCTCAGTTTTCTTATAAGTCAAATGGGTTATAATAAAGCCCCTTGGTTTGCTGGGAAGATTAAATAGGAAAACCATGCAGGACTTAGTATGATGACTGGAACAAAGTAGGTGCTCAATGCATTCTAGCTGCAAGTGTTAGTGTTAGCATTAGCATTGCAATATTTCCTACAGTGATAGAGGCAAATAAGAGAGGGCTTCTGCTAGGCCAGTGGCTGTGGTTGACCAGGAAGGAAAAGAGATGGTTGGGGGTCTTAATCAAACAAGAGAAGCAAGCCAGTAAATGGCCAGACTTCAACCACATGACATGGTTCGTATTCTGACTTCCACAAACTTTCCAAACCACTTTTTCCCACTCCCTCTAGCAACTGTCAAAGGTAAGGCTCAGGGTTCAATATCAGTTCCTATACTCTCCAAAATGTTAAATCCTAGGCTTTGCTGAGAGTGCTGATAATTACGAGAACCACAATAAAAACAGAGTGTCAGAGTGGGCAGGACATAGATGCTAAACTCCAGCAGACTTGGGCACAGTCAGCAAACCCTGATTGCATTATGCAGGCACCCTTTCCCAGTAGTAACCACATTCAGAGGCCTTGCCTAACATCCAACCGTGATGCTGCAGTCACCCCTGGAAAGAGCTCAGCTCTTCCTCTACCCCTGGAAAGACATCAGCTCTTTCTATACCTCCCACCAAGATTAAAATACAACCATTATTTTAAGAGCACAACAGAACTAGACATTGCCATTAGCCCGAGGATAACATGAACACACATTTTCCTGATTTTGGCCAGATTGTTAAAAAATCAGTCTAACTGAGATAAAATTTATTTACAATAATATGCATCAATTTCAAATTTTGACAGATGTGTGCACTATGCAAGCGTACTACAATGAACATATAGTTTATTCAGTTCATTTATATTACCACAAAAGCCCTCGGTGCCCCCTCCTAACAAACAATCCAGGCGACCACTGATCTGATGTCTACAGCTAGAGGTTAGTTAAGCCCATTCCAGAACTTCATGTAAATGATCACACAGTATGTATTCTTTTGTGTCTGGCTTCTTGCACACAAAATAATATTTTAAGCTCCACCAATATCATTCCATATAGCAGGATCATGTCCCTTTTTAGTGGTGAGTGGTATACTATCACACAGATTGGCCACAATTTGTTCATCCATTAATTTGTTGATGGACATTTAGGTTATATGCAACTTTTGACTGCTATAAATAAAATGGCTCTGATCATTTGCAAGCTATCTTTTTGTAAGTGTGTTTTAATTTCTCTTAGAAAGAATACCTAGGAGCAGATTTGCTAGGTCACTCAGGAAGTGTATATTTATAAGAGACTACCAAATTGCCATTCAAACTGATTGTCTCATTCTACATGCCCATCAACAATGTGTGAGAGTTCCACTTGCTCCTCATCCTTGTCAACACTTGCAAGTTTCAGTTTTTCTAAATTTTAGCCATTCTGGTGAGTGTGTAGTGTTGCCACACTGTAGTTTTAACTTGTATTTCCTGATGACTAATGGTGTTGAGCATCTTGTGTGTCCATTAGATATTTCATATCTCTTCTTTGTAAAGGGTTTCAACCATTTGTATAACTGGGTCTGTTTTTCTCTGAATATCAAATTGTAAGAGTTCTTTATGTATTCTGGATACACGTCATTTTTCAGGTGTATGTATTGTCAATATGAGGCTTGTATGAGGATTGTTCTTCCATTTTTATTGGTATTTTTAAAGAATAAATTTATAAATTTGGGATTTCAATTTATCAATTTTTTTGTGAATGTTCTATTACATCTGAGAAATCTTTGACTACCCCAAGTTTGTGAAGATATATTTCTTGTGTTTCCTTCTACAAATTTCATCATTTTAGCTCTTACAGTTAGACCTTTTGTGCATTTAAGTTCATTTTTACGTGGTGAGAGGTAAGGGTCAGGGTTCATTTTTTTTCCCTGTATGACTTTTTCATTTCTCCTACCAGGTTGAGGAAGTTCCCTTCTAGTTCTTACTGGCTGAGAACTAAATTTTGTCAAAAGCTTTTTCTGCACCACATAATTGAAATGTAAACAAACTAAATGGCAGAAATACATTGATAATCATCACCAGGGCTATGTAAAGGATAAAAGGATTCATTCCTTTTGGTGTGTTTATTGCCTTAACAGCTAGAGGTTAGAGTAAATAGTTGATCTAGTTCATTTCTACCACCACAAAAACTCTCAGCAGCCATTGGCAAATCCCTTTTAATTGCCTCCCCATATAATCACTTTTTCAGTCTCCCTTAATGAGCAGTGAGCAAATGACCCAGTCTGGACCAATGAGCCATAACAGAAAGTATGCTACGAGACACCTGTAAAGGAGTTTTTCTCCTGGTGAAAGGAAAGAGGCCCCCTCTCCTCATCTCCATCTGTCTGCCTGACAGAGGCAGTCATATGAGGATGTGAGGCCCTGGGACTGTGCTGGAAAGGTCAAGAGAACTTCAGAGATGCTGAGCATCACTAGGACACTCATTTCATCATGGGATGCAGTTAATTGGACTTATTATGAGACATGATCTATTTCTTTACTACGTATGCTACATTAATTTGTATTTTATTGCTGATTAACAATCTAGGCTTCTCTCCCAAGCCCTAAACCCAAGTCCAGTCTAGAATGGACCTTCTCTAGAGCAAATCCACTAAGTGGTTTCATCACCAATTCTCTTCAAACATGAGCATCAGAAGAGAACCTGATTCTATAAGGGGCAGAGTTATGGGATGGGGCCTACAGAACATGGTGGAAAGACCACCCAGCCTGGAAGTTACAAGTCTGGGCTCTCATGCTGCCAGCCTACCCTGCTTCTCTAGGCTTCCTTCCTTTTCTCCATCTTCCATGCACATCCCTTGTTAGAGCCTTTCTTATGCCTGAAATAGTCCTCTCTACCTCTGCTCTCTGCTTCATCTGGCTGGTTGTACTCACCCTTCAGGTCTCAGTTTAAAGATTACTCCCTGAAGGGGTCCTTCCGAATTACCCACACTCTCTCTTAGCACCCTGAATTTTTCCTTGAAGCAGTGATCCCAGTTGAAATGAAGTTGTATGAGTCACTGTAATCCCTCTCCTGCACTGAAATGCAAGCTCCCTGAGGTTGGGGACCAGATCTGCTTGTTGTGGCCCTATGTTGTCAGCACCTAGTGTGTTGCCTGGCACATTAGAAATGGTCTGCACATATGTTTGATTGACTGACTGAAGGATGGATGGATGGATGGATGGATGTTGATCGAATGGCACTACCACCAACTTGCTGCATGACCTTCGGCAAGTCACTTCCCTTTGCTAGACTGTAGTTTCCTCATCTGTCATGTAAGGAGTTTGAACTAGGTGGAATTTAAGAGTTCTTCCACTGTCAACTCTTTGTCACATTGAATCCAGATGCTCGGATGTGGTTTGTTTTTTAAATTGGCCCTCCCCGACCTATCCATTTACTTTCCACCCCTGCTGGTAACCCTGCAATTGTCCCAGAAGCTCATTCCATATGAGCATCCCATGGATGACAGCTGGAGCTGGTCGTCTTGACTACCCCAGGATGCCGGGGGCAGTGGTTTCCAGACGCAGGGAGGCTGCAGTGTCTGGTGGTTTCTCCAGGATGCCAAGTTCCTGGTCCCCTTGTTCTGTGATGGGAAGGCAGGAATTTGGGGTGGTTGGCAAGTAATTGTCAGAGAAGTCTGTACCTATATTTGTCTGCATTCCAGCACATCTGTTCATCATCAGGCACATGGCAGATAAGAAGAGTTCTCTTTTCAGATTAAAGATGCCAACCATGCAATTTCCTGGCCATAATGGGCTTTTACATCTGCATAGAGGGTACCGCAGGGACTTATCTTGAGCATCAGATGGCACATGGGGATCCACAGAAATCCACAGCATACACACTTGTGTCTTAAATCTCCTTATCATAACCCACAGTGGAAGCAAAGGCTAAGAAAAGTTCCATCACTTTTACTGGTTTTTTTTTCACCCATTTCCTCAGGTCAGAGTCACTGGCTCCTCCACCCTTCCCCTTCCCCTGGCAGGAACCACGATAAGAGGTGACCATTGACTGAGCCCCACTCTGCCAGGAACATGGACTTTTTGGGCTTTCTCTCTAATCCTCACAATAATTCCTGATTGTACATTCTCATCCCAAGATGATTAATGAGGAAACTGAGGCTCGGAAGCATGCTTAGACTTGCTCAAGGTCACACAAACTAAAAGTGGGGGTCTGAGATTTGAACCCAGATCTGATCCTCCCAGGCTGTCCATGGGCACTCCTCCAGGTCCCCTATCCAATAATCTGTAGCAGGGGCTAGATAAGAAATCAGAACCAAGTACGCTGGCTGCCTTCCTTTGCCTGCCCCAATACCCTGCAGGTGAGGCAGGGATGAGAACTGAGACCTGCAGTAGGGACTGCATCCAGGGTCACAACCATCCACCCAAATAACCCTCATATATCTCTCTAGCATAGGGATGACCATTTTATTAATAAATAGAAACGGATATTTCGTAGAAAAGGATTGGGGAGGAGAGAGAATGTGAAAATGAGATGCTTAGAGCTGCTACAGCATCTTGGGATGGATGCTAAGAAAATCTCCAAGATGCCACCTCAGAGCATGGATGTTGATTAGCCAACTGCTACCTCCTTTTTTCTTGATCTGTGAGAAAAATCACCTCCAAGGCTTACCTTCCATCAGTCATGAATGAGTTACTGTCAGCTGATAGCATTCCTAACTGATCCACAATTTAAGCCACAAACCACCTTTAACATACTCAGTGCCTTCAATGGCTATCTGGGGGAGATGATCCAACTCCTTAACCTCTTTTCAGGGTCTCCATTACCCAAACTTCTGAACTTTATCCCAGTTCATCTCAGGCGAGCCACCCAGTATACGCTGCCTCTCCCCTGCAAAACCTCATAGCAAATTCCTACTCCTGCAATGTCAGGGGACCTTAATCCATTGGGAATAATAGCCACTGTCTGTTCTCTAGCCACATTCCCAAATTAAAAACAAACAAAAAAAATCAGAGAGAGTTAGCCTTCCCACATTCCCAGCTCAATAAATACAATCAAATGATGGGAGATGAAAATCAAACAGCCAAGCATTCCATCTGAATTGGGAATCTGCAGCCCAGATCCTCCTGGTAACGCATGCCTCCCATCACCACATCATTACCCAACCCTGCCATTAGGGAAGGCAAACCCGTACTTACAATCAAAATGAACGGAATATGTAACCAGGAGGCAGCTCACTTCCAGGAATGGCCGGCTGGCAGTGCCCGCCTCATCCCCCACCCTGCCTTGCCAGCCGCCTTTCATCACCAGCCCTGGGTTCTGTGCTCAGCAGAGGTCCCCTATGACATCAGAGACCTAACATCTCTTTCCCCTTCTGTATTGTTCTCCTGCCTCCTGGTGTCAGAGAAGTCCTCTCTTTGGGCATTTGCCTCTTACTGATGCTAATCTTTGCCTCTCTGATAAGACCCACTCTGCCTTCACTGGAACTGTGATGGAGAGTCAAGATCTCTGGGTCAAAGGTTTTGTACTTTCCAGTGAAAGCTGATGCTGTTGGGCATGGTACAGTGTAAAGAGGATACAAGTATCTTCTATTTGGCTTTACAAAGAGTAAATTAGAGCCACCAGCCTGGATGGCAAGGTGGTGAAATGTAGCCAGGTCCTTCACGATGTGTGCCCATGGACCCAGCAAGCCCCCCTCCATTGACGTCACCTGAGGAAAGGTTGGAGATTACATGCAAATGTCGCAGGTGAATGCACAATAAAGCACTACGTTTATCACAAAGCACTGGGAACAACGCAGTTATTCAACAATATGAAATTGTCAAATTGAGGAAAAGAAAGGATGTGCAGCCATTAAGAAGCATCTCTGTAAAGAATAATTAATGCCAAGAAAAATTCATAATAATTCATATACCCGAATGAAACATGCTGAGAGAAACCACTAATTGAATGGGATATGTAACTGTATATCGCTTACATCTTCTCAGTTTCTATGTACACAGAACGCACTCAATAGCTAACACTTCTGTAGCACTAGGTACAAGGTACTGCTCTAAGTACCCTAATATCTAGTAATGCATTCTAAGTGCATGTATTTATTCACTCAACCATCACAGCAACCCTATAAGGTATATGCATTATTATAAATGTTATTATTAAAATATCAATTATTATTTTTCAAATATTTTATTTATTTATTTTTAGACAGAGGGGAAGGGAGAGAGAAAGAGAGGGAGAGAAACATCAATGTGTGGTTGCCTCTCACATGTCCCCCACAGGGGACCTGGCCTGCAACCCAGGCATGAGCCCTAACTGGGAATTGAACTGGTGACCCTTTGGTTCAAAGGCCAGCGCTCAATCCACTGAGCTGCATCAGCCAGAGCCAATTATTGTTAATTTTAATAAACATATTTAAATGCTATCATCCTACAAACTAAGGCTTCAAGTCACACAGCTAATCAATGTGAGACCTGGAATTTGACAGCCAGAAGTCCAGTTTTTTCACTCTAATGTACAATAAAAATGTTTACATTGAATATATCAGAGTGATTGTCAGCAGGGAATGGGAGGGAAGTAGGGGACAAAAAGAGTAAGCAAAACAACCAGATAGGGCCTTGCGTAGTAGGATAATCCAGCCCTCTCCTCCTGAGGTCTAAGCAAGGGAGGAAAGAAGGAAGAAGAGAGGGAGCATGGGAGGGCAGAAGGAAGATGTACGTGGGTACAGATTTAGATATAAAGGAATAGCTATACATAAAGGGAGCAATAAGGATAAGAACATGGATATAGATATAGATAGATATAGATATCAATAGATAGATATAGGGTTAGTATAAATATCAGTATAGATATGTAAACCCTAGTGTGTCCCGGCTTCCTAGGAGGACATGTTGGACCTCGGAATTCCCCATCACCCGCCCACCCACCTCCTTGCCCTCGTCACAGCTGACTAAGTCAAGGTTTAGCACTTAAGCATGGGAAAAATAATTCACAAACTGGCCAGCAATCTCTAACCTCAAAAATGCTCAAAAAGGTTATTTGAATCACTCAGGCTCCAGAGAATTTGGACTTAAACACATGGGAGGAATTTGCCAGTGAAGGTGGAGCTGGAACAGAGAGATGGTGACATAGAGGGTACCGAGGGGCTGCCTTGGAGTGGTCTAGGGGACGCCATCCACAAATGCTGGGAGGCGGGCTGGCTGGGCAGAAAGAACAACGTTCATGGACTGTGCAGAAGGTGGAAAAAATCAAACCTCACAGAAGGAAATGAAAGGGGAGAGAGAGAGAGAGAGGAGAGAGACAGAGAGAGAGAGAGAGGGAGGGAGAGAGGAAACTAACCCCAATGAGCCCTCCCTAGGCCCAAGCATTTGAATCTAAGCCCACTCAATCCTAACAGCAGCCCTCTAACCAGACCAAAAATGGCAAAGACCAAATGTTATTTTTTCATTAATTGTAAAAGGCATACCTATTTTGTGAATCACAAAAGCACATTGTAAAATAATTTTTAAGATGCCATCAATTGAACAATGCACCCTGATTTTAGAGATGGTAAAACGTGGAAAAATGTGCATCTTGGAATAGATAAATTTATGATCATGCGACTCCTCCCCCTTTATGCACGCTGTGGCAGACCCTACTGATCAATTTTGACACTTTTCCACCAGGTCTAGGGGTGGTCTCATCACACCATGTCAGAAACTGCCAACTAAAATGAGACCAATTTGTATGCCCTGGTCGGGGCCTAAGGTTTCTCAAACAAATTCATGAAGAGATCACTCCCTCAGTGGAGTGGAGGACCATGGAACAAATCTCTACTTCCTGTGCTAGAGAAATAAGTTCAGGAAGCCACCTAGAAAGTGGTTATGTTCTATTTTTAATAGCCCTCCACTTAATCTGTCCCTTCTATCCCCAGGGAGATCTCTCAAAAGCATCCAGAATCTTGGGATTGCTTCTGGAACACCGTGTAAAGCACAGACAAGTTTACCAAAAGACAATACTCTATTAGTGGTTAGCAATATAAAATCATAAGCACAAACATGCAAACACGCACACAGCCATTTGCCAGGCACAGTCGTTCATCTTTGAGGTTTACAGTTAAAGGTCATTTTGTCCTCTGGTGCAAATGAATACTAGCAGTTGCCTGGGGGTTCACCCAGTCTCTGGCACAAAGATTTAAGAGACAATGGCACCCACTAAATGTTCCATCTACCCCTCATTTCCCAGCACCCTTACATTTAAGCAGATCCATGTGACTGCTAGTGAGGGGCGGAAGTGGTCCATGGCTTCCATTGTGAGTGAGGCTCAGAAGAGCCAGTTCATGACCCTCCAGACATCTCTTCCCCCACCCCGGTGACAAGAAGTCTTTGTAATGAGGTGGCACAGCCACAAAAGTGTGAAGACTCCCCATATGAAAGACAGGACCCCTGGCACATTGTGTGAGTGAGGAGAAGTCTTGGCTGTGCTAAGCCTCTAACTGGGGGGCTACCTGTGACCAGAGCACAACTAGCCTATCTTGACTAATCCACTGAAGAAGTCCCTGTCTCTCGATTAGCTTTGTAGTAAGATAACTTCCATCTCGGGAAGCCCTGGACACTGCTGGGGTCAGATGTACTTGTTGGGGAATGAGACCCTTCTGGGAGAGGACACCCGCTTCAGACACAGAAAGCAGGATGCCGCGACCCTAACACAACACTCAGTTGCTAGGAAGGGCAGTCCTCAGGACAGCCGGGCACCTGTCCTTGGATTTACCCCAAGCCTGGCCCATTGCACAGTGGGAAGTGACCAGTCCAGGTAACACCTGACCAACACCTCCCAGCCAAAGGGAGGGAGTCTGCTAAACAAGAGCAGGGTGGTTGGGACATGGAAGTGAAGGCTGTGGTTTGGACTTTTAGAGTTAAAGATGTTTGAGAGTCTGATGGGGAAAGAGTGGCTTGGTTTTCCTTCTGGAAAACAGCCCCGGCTTCTCACTGCAAGCAGCAGGCTTCCAAGAGGGAGCGCTCCACGTGTGAGAGCAGAAGCGTCAGATGCCTTAAGACCCAGCTTCAGCAATGACATGGTGGCCCTTCTACTACATTCCATGGGTCAATGGAAATCACAAAGCCACTGTTTCCCCTATCGGACCTCCTCCTACGCAAGCATATTTTAACTCGAAAAGTGTGTACATAGCCTCCACCTCCCACGTCCGCCCACCCCTGCTCTTGCTCAGCAGAGCCCCTGCCCATGGCTGGATATTTCGGTCAATGCTGCCTGGGCTGGTCCCATGCCACTGTGAGAAGGGAAGTCATTGTACCCACGCTCAATCTGGTTTTGCCTTCAGTCTGCCTCTTACCCCTCCCCCCACCACTGCCATGCCTCAGGCTGTTAATTATGTAGATTTTGTACCCTAACAGTCAATTTGGCTACAGATCCCATATGCATATTTCTCTTCTTTTTCTCTCATTGATTCTTGGAAAGAAAAAAAAAACTCAGCTTGACCTTAAAAACACAGAACACTTCACCAGTATTGACAATTTGTCTCCATCAACCAGTTAGCACTGGACTGATATTCCCAAAGGAATGAGACATTGGGTGGATGAAGGGGTTAAGCTAAACCGTGAGCCTGGGAGCCAGAGTGGATCTGTGTGGTCTTGGGGGCCACTCATCTGTGACCTCAGTGCCTCCGTTTCCCAGTGGAATATAAATATCAGTGTCCTTTCCTGCTTGAGGCTTCCCCCCATCCCAGCAACTCAAATGTTGGACTAAAAATATTTGTTCCAATGTGAAAATGAAACCACAGAAACTCACACACGTATAGAATCATGGGAATATCTTTTCCTGTGTGCATGTGTTGTAGAGTCCAGGAGGCAGGGACTAATAACTGGACGTGCAAGGTTCTAATCCAGCCCAGAGATGAACTTCCTGAACTTCACTTGACCTCCCTGGACCCCAATTATCCACGTGCAGAAAGAGGAATGCTGGCGCAGATTAGCGTTTCTCAAGCTTGGTGGCACATCAGAGTCATCTGGGAAGATATTTTAAAATGCTGATGTCCACACCCACCAAGGAACCACCACGGAACCACCACGGAACCACCACGGACCCATAAATCGGTGCAGTGTCTAGGACTTGGAATTTTGTTAAATTCCTGAAGTAATTCCCAGTGTGCTGCCAGAACTGAGAACCCCTGAATTGGGTTCATGGTTTTAAAACTATACTTAACCAGAGATTTATTTCTTAAACAAAACTCACACTAGAGGCTCGGGAGTAGAGCACAGGCAGTTGCTCTGTGTGAAGCCGGAGAGCAGCCTAAGTCCTGCCCACTGAGCCTCAGCCACTCCCCGTGTTCTTCCAACCCTGGAACCAGTGCCTGGGACCCCCTTCCAGCCCCTGGAAGCTCTTCCCGGCCTTGGAACCCTAGTGTTCTGCTGAGCACAACCACTGGAGACTAGACAAAGTCCAAGATTGTTTAAAGAACTAACTTCTGAAGTCATGTGAGAACAGTCAACATCTGGAGCATTATCTGGACCATAAATTTCCTCACAAATCTATCAGCTTGATGAAACCTAGTTTCCGTTCTATATCGTGTCTGGTTGTGGAACCACAGGCCAAACTCAGCTCCGGTTGGGAAATGCAGCCAGCTGCTGGCTGCCCTTGGCGCTCTCAGCAGCCATGGGCTTTCCAGGGCCCCATTTCTCTCATAGACCAAGGGAAAAGAGTCAACAGTGCTTTACTTTAGCCTGCATGCCACGGGGCAAGGAATGGTTTCATCAGAAACGCCCTCGGAACTGTGCAGCTGGTGCTGTGAAGGGAAGTTTATTCCTGTTACACAGGAAGTGCTGGGAACCCACCTTTGTCAGAAATTGGACCCCAAACCAGAAGTCCCAGTTCTAGCCCTGGGATGTTTTAAGCCCCCTTTGCTGTACAAGATCAGAACACACAAAGGTGCCCAACACAGCCCTGAGGAAGCAGGGCCAGAGTTCCCGGGTGAGTGTCAAGTGGCAGGCAGAGCACGACGACACGGCAGACTCAGCATCACCGTCACGCCTGGGCCTGAGATGGCTGTTCGGGCACTTGCCCAGCCTACAATGTGTAAGGCACCACCAAAAACTCAGCAACGAAAATAAAAAAATATATTTTAATATCATACTTGTTAAAAATCTAAATTAATGCAAACAATTCCATGATAAATAAAATATAAAAATTTGAAATAGGAGATCAGTCATCATCACCCCAGTCACCATCATCCAAAAGCTATGACAACTGAGGGCTCACCATGGTGTAGACATTTTACCAGTATTTTCTTCATTTAATTTTCACAACCATCCTGAGAAGAAGAAATTTATTACCACTCTACTATGAAGAAACCGAGGCCTTGAGAGGAATGTAGTTTATCCAAATGTGAGAGAAGGAAATGTGCCCCTCAACCCACCCAGAAACCACCTTCAGAACCCAGCTGGGGAGGTAGCCCCAGAGCCAGACAAGAACAGAGTCATCCCAGCCAAAGTTTTCCCCAGTTCCTCAGCCAGGAATAGCTGGACATGAACACGACCAAGGCCCACCGCACAGCACTGGCAATGGGCCTCTCTAGTTGTGATTATGATAACTTTATAGGAAATAGGATGCAGTGTTTATATTCGATCATGCACTTCGCAAGTCACTTCCACCTTGCACATCAGTCTGTTCTGTTGTAGAACAGGAGGTGGGATTAATTGATCTCAAAGTATTTTAGGACATTAAAGAGGCTATTTCCCAGGCATCCTCACCCTCTGTGACAGCTCCTAGACTTGCTGGGCAAGTTTCCTTCCTTTGACTGTGAGGCTGCGGCTAAATATTACCTGGAACTTTCCCTGGGATCAATGGAAAGTCATTGCTCCAAGATTGAGAAGGAAATTCAATCAGTTTTGCCTTCAGTCACTTTTCTTTCTGCCTTTAGTGTTTGTAATTTATTAGGCAATCTGCATGAAGCTTCATGGTAGAGAAGCCTTCCCACCTTGACCAGACTGGATTCTGGTGGGAATATCAGGTAGGCAGTCCCCGATTAAATGTTGATACAAGAGGGTGAGTTTTTGACTCAAGCTCCTACAAGATATATTTATTCTGAGCACAGTTACAGAGCTACACAGCACATATCCCCCCTCCCCCCAGCTCATCCCTCCAGTGGAGACCCCATAACACAGAAGGTACAGGAATAACAGAGAAAGAGATAGGGACCATGATCAGCCAAGGGGTCCTTCCTCATCAAGAAGGGAATGGGGGCCAAAGACATGGAGAGACCAGGGGTCACCTACAGCTGGGAGAGTGGTTTCTCTTCCTCAGATCCTTCCCAAACCCACTTCATTTTATTGTTGGAGGAATTTCCAGGAATCTGGTTAATAGGCCCGATGTGTGGAGCTTGGATAAATACAAAAGCAGATGGTTTTAAAATGAACAGAAACAATGAATGCTACTTAGCTCAGAGCCTAAGCCTTGGGTAGCCGAGTCCTGTGCTTGTTGAGAATGTTTTAGTTGCAAGTATCAGGAGCAATCTAGCTAGATTAGGGTGGATGTGATGGGGCCATGTGTGTGACATATTCTGTTTTTCTCTGCTTATACCCAGACACAAGGCTGAACCACATTTTCTAAAATCTCTAGCAGTTAGATGGCATCAAGTGCATAAGAGCAGAAGTAATGAGCTCCCCATCCACACCGGGCTTATCAACACCTCCCATGTGCTGCCCTTTCCTACAGGGAGCCAGGGGGCCCAGAGCCATGAGACACAGAGAGCCTGGCCCCTAAATGTTGTCCTGGAGCAAAGTACCCTGAGTTTCTGGAGTTGTTGGTTATAGCATTTGGTCAGCTCCAGCTAATACATATAGCAGGAGGCATTGATTTGAAGAAATCCACTTGTTGAAGCAAACAAATACCAGGAAAGGGGGGAATGAGGATATGTCCTAAGAACTGATTTCATGGATTCACTCTCTGGTATGTTCTGCTCAGTTCAAAATTTCAAGTTCCCAGAAAAGAGATTTTGATTAGCTTAGCCTGAGTCAGCTGATGTGCCCTGGACAATGAGTTATGGGAAGGGGGAACCAGGGTCTGGCAGGTCCATCGGGGTTGCTGGACCTCAACCTTGGGTTCCAGGGTATCTTCTGAAGGAAGAGGGATTATAGACCATCAGCCGCCCAAAGAGGTAACTGTCTCTCACAGCTTATCCTGGGGCTGAAAGGGCTTTCAGCTGAATCTTTTTTTCCCTCCAGCCTATTCCTTCTGGGTTCTTTCTCTGTGTCCTGAGATTTTGTCTAACCTGCCATTAAGACAAAAAGCATGGAGCTGATCTCAACTTCCCCCCAGCCTCCTGGCTGACTGGTCAACTGAACCTCCAACCCAAATAGTTGCCCATTCATTACATCTCCAAGGTGCTCTCCTAACTGGTCTCCTTCCTCCAATCACCTTCTTGAACCCACCTCTCGCCATGATCAAGTCCAGGAGATGATGATGAAAATGTGTAACCACAAGTATGGCATGAGCTAGATCCAGCAAGATGGTACAGCAACCAATCAGAACACAAGCCATCGATATGGACATATTAGTGGTTACCATTCTTGATAATGCTACTTTAAAATGCCTCCAGGATACCTACTGAAGCTAAATATACAACTATCCTAGGACCAAACACTTTCAGTTCTAGATACACACTGAGAGAAATTAATGCATATGTTCACCAAAAGACATATACAAGAATGTTTTTAGCATCTTTGTTCATAATAGCCCAAACTGGACACCTCCATCAACAGGTGAATGAGTAGATACATAACGGCATGTTCATACAATAGGATACTATACTTGGAAGAAAAAGAATGAATTGCTGATGCTGGAAATAACATGGCTGAATGTTCAGTGCAAGAAGCCAGGCACACAAGAATCACACATACTGTACGACTGCACACGAAGTTCAAGAACAGGCAAAACTAATCTACGATTTTGATGAAAGTCAGAGTAGTGGCTTCCTGGGGGGGGTTGAGCATTGACTGAAGAGTGGCCTTTGGAAACCTCTTCTGTAGCTTGACCTGGGTGTGTGCATATTTCAGAATTCACTGGGCTGCACCTTTCCCAACTAGTCACTTCATTATATGTATGTAAGTCTTCAATTTCAAATAAGAAATAATGCTTCTTCGCTGTTTCACCACCCTCGGTGGCTCCCTTGGCCTTCAGGAGAAGGGCGACTGTCTATATTTTAGCAAGGTACAAAAGTCCTTCGCCCTGTTCTTTGCCATCCTCATCACCCACATTCCCTTGATACCAAAGTGTTTATGCTGTTTTCTAAACAAGCTGTGCTCACTGGTGTGTTTGCTTGTTTTCACATGCTGTTCCCTATGCCTGGTGTCAATCTCTCCTCCCTACTCTGCTCAACAAATTCTTCATCATTCTTAGAACTCAGTTCAACTGTCACCTCCTCCTTGAAGCACTCCCTGATCCTCCAGGGAAGGGAAGTCACTCTTCCCCATGCACCCACTGGTCTTTATGCACTTATATTTATTTCCTGTGGCCGCCCTAACAAATTGCCCCAAAGTGGGTGGCTTAAAGCAAGAGAAATGTATTCTCCTATGGCTCAAAAGAGCAGAAGTCTGAAATCAAGGTGCCAGCAGGGCCAGCAGGGAGACCTGAAGCCTCAGGGGAATAATTTGGTCCGTGTCTTTCTCTTAGCTTCTGCACTTGCTACAACCCTCGACATTCCTTGGCTTGTATGTGCCTCACTCCAGCCTCTACCACCATGTTCCATGTCCTTCTCCCCTGTGTCTGTCTCTGTGTGTCCTTTTCTGTCTTTTATAAAGACACCCACAGAATTTAGAACCCACCCTAATCCAGTACACTCCTAACTCAACCCTTACCTTAAACATATACACAAAGACCTTATTTCCAAATAAGTCACATATTGAGGTTCTAGATGGACTTGAACTTTGAGACAACACTTTCAACCTGCCACACACCCCTTTTACTGTAGTTCCCATTTACAGTTCACATCTGTCTCAGGTAACGGTCACCTTTAAGCCTTCTAATTGTGACTTCTTTTTACCCACTGCCCTGCCCGTTGACTTAAATGCCTTGGCAAGTTTTCCCCTCCGAAGGCATATGTGGGAAACAAGAGCAAAGAGGGAATTAAGTTGCTTTCGTGGCATTCAGCTCCCTTTACTTTAGTTGGGTTCCAGAAACTCTCAAAGCCAACAGCCAGAATGATTTAGTAAGTCTCGGGACACTGAGTCTCTGCCACTAAGGAGCGTGATGGGAAAGATCAGATCTGTGCTGGTCTGCGTGGGCGGAGGGGCCGGCTGTGAACGTTTTCCAGGAACCAGATGGAGGGCAAAAGCTGGGTGACTTTTTATGAGTGTTTGTTCCAGCTGTTGGTTGGCTATTTGGTCCCTGGAGCAGCTGGGACCAGACAGCAAGGCCTCAGAATTACAACCTGCTTTGCAACCTGCTTTGCAATTACCAAGAAATTATATGGCCTGCAAATTGGATAATCCCCGCGAAGCCTGAACATCCCCACAAGCAACTGCCTTAGTGAGAAGGGCCAGACTCACGGGCTTGTGGAGCCACCTGTGATCCCAGGACCTCAGCTGGCCCACATCCCAAGCAAGATCCGCATGTTATCGCAGCAGTATGCCTTACATGGGGTCGCAAACGGGCATCTCTATTCTACCCCAGTCTCCTACTGATGCCAATTGCTGTGCAAGCCCTCTCTCCTGGCTCTCCAGAAGCCAAGCCACCCCTGACAGGTGGTGAGCTTTCACTGTGCTGTCCTCCATGAAGAAACAGGGAGGCTTCCTTCTCTAGCCTCCTGTGTCCTCCCAGGACCCAGGTTCCACCCATCTTGTTGGGTCACCTGCACATGACCCTGCATCCTAGTGGCTGGGGAAAGAGACAAAGAGGCAGATATGCAATTTGCTTAGAAGAAGAAGTGCAGAAGCTGCGTGATTATTTACATGCACATCCTCGAAGTACAAACTTGGTCACATGGCCACATCCAGCTTCAAGGGAGGCTGTAATTGGATGGCCACGGGCCTGATTAAAACTCAGGGGCCCTCATTAACAAACAAAGAGAGGGAGAAGCATGCCGAGTTAGCATCATCTGCAGCAGACCCTCCACCCGACCTACTCCCAGCAGCCAGCTCTTGTGGAGACAGAACACAGGGCAGCTGTGGGCGTGCCTGCTGAGTGAGGCTGTAAATGCACACCGTGGTCTTGAACTCACTTCACTCTGGACCTGGGAAAGGGGAGGCGGACATTGGGTCCTGTTCCATTTTAGCAGGCATCAAAAAAATACTCAAAATAAGATGAGGACAGGTAATCTTGTACACTATTGGAAGGTGGTATTTTGCAACAAACTATACAATTTGGAAAGAGCTATCGAAAACTTAAATGTGTAAATTATTTAATCATCTAGTGATTAAATTTCTTGAGAATTTAATATGTGGTTATGTTCTGGTAAGAAGCAAAGGCATGGTTTTTAAGTGCTCATTGTAGCATCATTTGTAATAGCAAAGTAGTAAAAACAACCGGGGTCCATCAATAGGAGACTGGTTTAATAAATTATGCTATATCTGTACAGCAGCATACTATACAGCTATCAAAAGAATAAACTATATCTGTGTGTACTGGCAAAGAACAATCTTCCGTATTCTTAAAATTAAAGGACCAGAGACGGAAGAGAGCAAATAGTGTATTTCCATGTGTGTGGTCGGGGCTGAGCAGGACTTGCACATACACAGCCTCTTGTGACATCACATAAGGAACTGACAATGCTGGTAGATCCGAGCAGAGATGCGGTACCTGGGAGAAGAGGAAGGAACTCTTCCACAATATGCTCTTCTTTGTACATGATGATGCTAGCGGCCCTGTGTATAAATTACTTCTTTTAATTAAAAACAAGCTAGACAACCCTGGCTGATATAGCTCATTGGATTGAGCATGGGCCTATGAACCAAAGGGTTGCTAGTTCAATTCCCAGTCAGGGCATGTGCCTGGGTTGTGGGCCAGGTCCCCAGTAGGGGGCACGCACAAGGCAACCACACATTGATGTTTCCTCCTCATTCTCCTTTCCTTTCACTCTCTCTAAAAATAAATAAAATCCTTAAAAAATATATTTTTAAAAAGCTAGACAAATAAATGAATAAGTAGGTGGGGGGTGAAAACCCTCAGTTTCAACAGTTCCCCTTCCTGTTGGGATCGACGTGAACCATCATCCCCTGGTCACCCACCAGAGCTCCTCCATGGCCTGGCCAGACACCCCCTGGGCAGGACAGATGCTCAGCTCTGGAAACGATCATGGTGACTCTCCTGTTTATGAAACCTGAATTCAGCAGCCGCCCAACGGAAACTTCCAGATCCCTGGACAAGTGTCTTTCCCGACAGAGATTTTACCGCTCGCGGTTGTAATTGCAATGTTTACTGGGTTTCCACAGTCTAATTCGATCTGCTCTCTCCAGAAAGCAGACATTTCAAAGGCTTGTCAGGGCACAAACTCTCTCTCCTCTGTGATTCCACACGTGTTAAAAACATCAACAACAAAAACATGAAACAAAAAAAGCCAAAGCACCAAAACAGGAGTATTTGGAATTGCACGTGCCGAGTACCCATGTGGCTTATTTTTAAGTGGGAGATGATGACTTCTAGTTTCTTTTCTTTCTTTTTTTTTTTGATTATCTGTCCTTTTTAATTTTTTTGAAGTGAACATACAGCAAGTAAAGGTAGTATGAGAAACAAGGAAATTTATTTTTTAACGGCTCTCTTGAGAAACAGTTCATATGCCATACAACCCGCCCACAGGAAGCATGTGAGTCGGTGGTTTTCGGTATATGCCATGATCTGGGCAGCTGTCGCCACAGTCGATTTTAGAACATTTTCACCACTTCAGAAAGAAACCCCACGCCCTTAGCTGTCACTTCCAATTTCCCCCAACCCTAGGCCACTGCAGTCTACTTTCTGTTCGTATGGATTTGCCCATTGATGGACTCATACTCTATGTGGCATTTTGTGACTGGCTTCTTTTGCTTCCCACAATGTTTTCAAGATTCATCCTTGTTGTGGCTGAATAACTACTCCACTTCCTTTTTATTGCTGTATGATATTCCATTAAATTAAACATTCCATTAATTTTTAAAGATTTTATTTATTTATTTTTAGAGAGGGGGGAAGGGAGGGAGAAGAGAGGCAGAGAAACACCAATGTGCGAGAGAAGTATTGATCGGTTGCCTCTCACATGTCCTCAGCCGGAGATCTGGCCCACAACACAGGCATGTGCTCTCACCGGGAATTGAACCGGTGATCTTTCATTTCGAAGGCTGGTGCTCCATCCACTGAGCCACACCAGCCAGGGCTCCATTAAATTTTTTTAATCTCAAAATTTTAACAGTAACAATGAAGATAACAACGTAGTGATGAATTTGCCCAGCACCTCTCAATTTCCATAAAGATCACCCAACCATGCCCCCAGATTCTCACTCTACTTGCGGGAAAGTGAGGGTCACCAGCCCATCAGGACTGTCACCCCAGGTCTCCTCTCCCTGAGAGGTTTTTGGACCCATTTCGGCTCCCATTTTGCCTTCAACTATGGCTTCTAGTCTAGTGATCCAAGTAACAACCTGGGCCTCAAGATTCAGAACGTCAATGAAAATTCTAGGCTCAACATACTCTTTTTTCAGCTGGACTATGGGCATCTTGAAGAGAAAAGCCAATCCTGACTCATGTCTACAGAGGAGACCGGACACAGGCCCTGTCAGTTAATATTCGATGAATGACTGGATGAATGACTTTGACTTGCCAACCAGGAACACCTAGAAGACGGAGGCTGGACCTTGCCCATCTCTATAACCCCGAAGCCCTGCATGTAGTAGACATTCAGTTCATTCTACTCTATGACTTGGCCATAAACCACAATCATTTCTTTTAAGAACTTTGAACTTTTCCCCTCTTTGGATTTTCTTTCCTGCTAAAACCCCTTACTTTTTAAAGGACAACAGGGTAATACAAGCCAACCCTAGACTGTTTAATCTTCTTTCCCCTAAATATTAGCTCAGTGGGGAAAGGAGCCTAACCTCTCTGTATATTTTTCTCTGTGTATACTTTTGGCCAGAAGGCTGGAAAACCCAGGAATAAAGCGAGATGCTTAGAGATTCTGAGAAAAGATGGGGAGAAACCGCCCGCCAGAGGAAGGAAGAGGGGGTGTCAGGAGGACAAGAACAGATGTGACACTTCTCTGCTACAAGGGCTCCATCTGAGGATGTGACTGTCCTTTGCGTGAGCAGTGCTCAACAACAAGCCACTTGCGCCTCCCTGATCCCAAGGGGAGGACAGTTTCCAGCTGGGGCAGCTGCTTGGGCCGGCCTTAGCCAGGCTGTGGCGCTCTTCCAGACCCCAAAAACGCTAGCGGCCCCCTTCACCCACAGCCTGCTCCGAAGAACACGCAGGCCCGGGCTGGGCTCGCTGAAGATCCATGAACTGTGCACGCAGACTGGGTGGGTTTTCTGGTGTGTGAATTATACTTCAGTAAAGCTGTTAAAAAGTGGAACACAGTTATTAGAAGAATTATATATACATATATACACACATATATGTCGGTAAGGACATACATACGGACGTATGTATACATCACAAACACACATTTATAGGTACATATTTATACATCACAAGCACACACATACACACACACACACACGCATATGTGCACCTGTAATTTAATGCATAAAGAATGCAGGCCTCCTCCAGTGGGCAGAGTCCCAGCCTGAGAGGCAGGTGACCTGACTCTAGACCTGGCTCTGCCAATAATGGGCAGAGTGACGCTGAGCAGGTCATTTCTCTCTCCGCACCATGCCGGTCAGCCTCTCCCTGTTCTCTCCAGAATTGTTTCTCAGCACGGCAGCCAGAGCGACGCTTCGAAAACATCGGTCCTCTCTTCAACCCCGCCAGTGGTTTCCCATGCCTGTGGGAGTAGAAGCCACAGTTATTTTTTTTTAAGTTCTCAATGCTTCTATTTTTATTATTATTATTTATTTGTTTTTAGAGAGGGAAGGGAGGGAGAGAGAGAGAGAGAGAGAGAGAGAGAGAGATCAATGTGCGATTGCTGGGGGTCATGGCCTACAACCCAGGCATATGTGCCCTGACTGGGGATTGAACCCGTGACACTTTGGTTCGCAGCTCACGCTCAGTCCACTGAGCTACACCAGCCAGTGTGAAGCCACAGTTCTTAAATGACATTTACAAGTCCATACATGGCCCTAGAGTAGCGCTGCCTAGTAGAACTTTCTGCCATGACCGAATGTTCTAGATCTGTACTATTCAGCGTGGTAGCCACCAGCCACATGGACCTACTGGGCAGTTGAAGTGGGGCTAGCATGACTGAGGAGATGACTTCTAGCTTTATTTTACCTTGATAAGTGTGCGTGTTAGGAGCCACCTGAGACCCGTAGCTCCCAAATAGCCCAGCACAGCCCTGGGCCATCTGCCTTCCCCTGCACTCCTCCTCTCCTCTGACGTCATCTCCCCCACTTCCCTCCCCGCTCCAGCCGCACTGGACTCCTCACTGCCGTCTACCTCGCCACCTCTCCAGGCATAGTCCTGCCCCAGGGCCTTTGCATCAGCTGTTCCCTCCCTGCAGTTTTCTTGTTAGGGGAAGGGTTTACAGGAACAAGTATAAAGGACACATGGATAAAAACTAGGGACGGGTGGAAATGGGAGGGAGGAGGGGAGGGCTGGGTGTGTTGGGATGGGAATAAAAGATAGAAAATTGTACTGCAACAACAATTAAAATAAAATTAAAAAATAAAATAAAATAAAATCTCAAAAAAATATGTTCCCCATTCACTGTCTCCTCTCTCTGGAATGTCAGGTCCGTGAAAACAGGGGCCTCTGCCTGTTTGTACATTCCTGCTTCCCAAACTTCTAGAATGGTTCTTGGCACAGAGCAGGTGCTCGGGAAATACTAGTTGAATGAAATAATTAAAAAACGACTCCCGCTCTGGTTTTGCTTGTGGACAAGGATGATCTGATCACTCCTATGCCACGCCCAACCTCCCCTGGCTCTTTCCGGCTTATGGACCCGATTCCCCGAATCTCCCATGTCCAAGTGGGTGGAAAGCTTTTGAGTGAAAGAGCAAGCCACCCACTCCCAAGCACCGTGGTTTCATGTGACTCGGGCAGATGGTCTCACGACCCACTCAGGTGGAATGGGCTGACCATTGAGGGGAGTGTGGCCCGGAGAAGAAGAGCCCCACTTTGGAGGCTGAGTTCCCCCAAACCCCCCCTCCCCAGGCTTTCCCTTCGCCTACACTTCCTGGACTCGGCTGCCTTTCCGCACTGAGTGACGAAGCTGGGGTGGTGAGCACATTTTACTGCAGAACCTTCCAGCTCTTTGCTCCCCACCTGCCTGCCACACATCTAAGAGAAAAGGCTGGCTCTTTAGCAGGAAGATGTGGGTTTGAATTCCCACAAACACATACAGCACTAAAAACTCATTTCCCCTGCTGGACCAACCCCATCATATATGTTTCCTGGTCTATAGATTGGTCTAGTTTTCCCCTTGAAATAATTCATCCTTTGACATTCTCCTTGAACCTGAACACTCCCAAAATATAGGTGCATCCTAGACTTTGTCCCCATAGAAGATCTGTTTTGCTTTCCTTCGCTCTGGAGCACTGTGTCCACGTGACAATACCCAGATCTCCTGAGCTGTGGGGAAGGCTGTTTGCTTCCTGGCTGATCGATCCCCTTCTCCCTGCCCCCTGCAACTCCGACAACAATTTATAAATGCCAGGCCAGGCCGCTCAGCTCGCTGGAGCAGCGCTTTCGTCTTGTGGCCAAACTAAATCTGTAAATGGTAGAGAGGCATTTAGATTTCTCTTCTGCCCAGCTGACAGTAGGTTTACAGTTTATAATCTGGCCTTTGTAAAAGCATTTGTCAGCCTGGATATTTCATTTTAAGCCCGACCACCCATGCAGAGGGACAGGCAGGAAGCGGCCCTTCACTTGCACCCCCAGTCAACTTGGAGGTTGGCTGCAGAATCACAGAATTCAGTCGCAAAGGGGGACTTTTTTGGCATTATCTCCTTCGCATCTCGGCAGCGAAAGCAGCCCTTGTTTATACGAAGCGATTCCTGAATGCTAAATTTGGAAATTCTACGTATTCCTCTAATCCGCCAGGCCCTGAGCAGGATGGGGCCTCCTCTAAGAAGCTTCTCCACCTCCCCAGCGTTCCTCGGGTCTCCGCTCCGGTTGAAACTCCCAGCATAACAGGGAGGGCCTTGAGCACTTGGGGCCTGGGCAGCCAGGGGCCCACGCCAGCACCCAACCTAGCACTTCTCCTGTGAGCCAAGGAGGCGCTCTGAGGCCGGCCAGTGGTTTTATTGTTAAGTGTCTGTGTCCAAATGTATATGATATGGCTCCCTGTGGGCCAGCCCAGCCTGCTCTTTGGCGGGATCTCAGGGCTTGGGTCCACGGGAGTGGACTGGGAGGAGGGGGCGGCCTGTGCAGAGAGCATTAATTGATAAGGAATCTCAGTAGCCCAAGCAGGCATGATAGTGGGGAAGGAATGCAATATAATAAATAACACTCACATTTTATCTACGCTGCTTGAAGACATTTTCAAGGGAGGAAATAACACCATTTCGGGCGACAGATAAAAGAGATAGAGTCAGCGACGGTTCGTTTACAGAGCGCTCTCCCCCGTCCCCACGTCTTCTACCTGAGCGAGAATGTTGGAATTTGGCTCTGTGCCTTCCTGCTGCCATTGCAACATCTCATCACATACCAGCTGCCTCGCAGGGGTTGCACCTACCCTCCCCCTGCCAGGCCCTCTGCCCTCATAGCTCACTCCTCTAGTGTTCTGAATGCCCTCCCTACACATCACTGCCTTCGGGGGACCAAGGGTGAGCTGGCCAATGGGGACGTGGGTGCATAAAGCCAAGGTAGAGCTCTGAGGAGCTTCTTCACTCCCTGCCTTCACATCCTTCTTACACTGGAGCTGGGGTCACTTTTTTGCCCCCCATGCCCCATGAACTGGGCATGTCACAGGCTCCTGGACCTACCCAAAGACAGAAGGAAGAAATCACTCCTGTATTTAGAGACTGGGGTATAAGCCAGCCACTCGTGTCAGGTCACTGTATCCTGTCTCAGGCTGGAGGGCTCCCAAGCAGAGTCTGGAACAGTGATTCTCACTTAAGTAGATGGCCTAGGAGGCAATCCTGGGACACCCCCATAGTGGAGGGAGGCACTGGGACAGGAAGGAGACGGAGCCAGTGCAGGTGACACTGAGGGCCACCAGAGGGTAATCCCTCTGGGGGGCTCTGCAGAACAGAGTAGAACATGCACCCCAGAGTTTCCTACCCTTGGGGGACAGGGACCTGGAGAAGTCACTTACTAACTCAGTAACTCCTGTCCTCCTTGGCTGGGGGACACTGGCTGGGTGGCATTGTTTCCCTAACGCTCCTGGCTTACTGCATGCATGGGCAGAGCCCGTCCTTATAGCTGGACTAAACCCTTAGACAGAGAAACACAGGGGCGGGGAGGTGGAAACCAGACTGGCATTCACTAAAATGGCAAGAGTCAGGAGTATGGGTGGGCGCAGAGAGCTTAAAGTCACTCAACTGGAAAGCCATAGACAGGGAACCCACGGCCAGGGGGTCTTCACATTCTTCACTGTCAGCCCACTGCCTCACCTCTCAGATAGGAAATCTGGTGTGTTTGGCATACAGCCCCTTCTCCAGACGAGGCTTTGGTTTCTGTTCATGCCTTTTCAAAGCAAATAAATGTCCAGGAAAGCTCCCAGTGTCTCATTAGGGACATATATTTTGTTTGGAAAGATTTCTCACGTGCCACATTGCAAATACTCCAACCCCAAAGACTAATGTTACCTTAAAGTGGCTATAACCAAATTCTGTTGGGACTGTCTAAGTTATATCCAGATTCAACAGAAGTTTATGCCAAAACACATTTTACCCTCTAATAAATTAAGCCTCTAATATGTAGGAGAGCGGTGGAGACTAGGTTTTATGAGCGACGACATGGATATTGGACTGAGCACTTACCCCTGCAGAGGCATGTGGAATAGTTCCCGATCTCCTAGAACAGTCATGACATAATGCAAATTTCTTCTCTAAAAATAAAAAACCTAACCTAAAAGGAAGATGGAATTCACTAATGTCATCAATAAAAATGTAACAAATCTAGGGGCAACGGTAACGGTAGAGGAGTGGGTACAAAATGGTTCAAACTCATTTATCCAGTGCAGTAAGATGGCAAGGCACTACCATTTGTTTTTGTAGATATTTACAGATTGTTTTGCATTTTCCAAAAAATACAACACTCCCCCTAATCAGAGTATCAATTTCACTCATAATGGCAATTATTATCCCACACTCTTTGGTATCAGAAAAGCTAAAGGGATGCCTGCATCCCCCAAGTCATTTGCTAATCATGCTCATATAAACCAACACTGATGCTACTGAAGGTCCCACGGAACTGGAGTGTGACCTAGAGACATCTGTATGGGTTTCTCAGTTTTGTTCATTTAACAGAAATTCTTCCCAGCAAGCCTTATATAGAATTTCAATATGCAAAACAGATAAACATAAAGCTGTTCACAGAAATCAGGTAAGGAAGGGGTTTCTTGTTGAAACCTCTGTCCCCCTCCCTCAATGATGCTTGCTCATGCACCTTCACGCAGCACCAGGGACAGAATAACACAGCGTGAAAAGCACCGAGACTAAGACAAAATTCTACATCTGGCATATGAGAAAAGTGAGGCCAAGCATCGTTAAGTTATTTGGGTAACATAACAGAGCAAGCGTGAAGGCAGACCCAAACCAGAACTCAGCTCTCTTCACTCTGGGCTGCCCCCTCTAGAGCCACAGATAAACCAGGACACTCAGGGGAAATCTCCAGAAGGGTCATTCATGCCTCAGCAGCAGAGCGAAAGGGGCCTGGGAGTAAAGGCTACTCCAGACCTTTCCTAACAAAGATTCAAAACAAGCCTCAAAAGGATCAAGTTGATTTTCAAGTAACTTAACCTCCTGCCAAAATAAATTTCAACCCTGTTTAGCTGAAGACAACCAAATCCAACAACTCAATAACAAGAATTTGTAATGTTTGGCATCCTATCAAAAAATACTAGACGTGTAAAAAGCAGTAAAATGTGACCTATAACCAGAATAAAAATCAGTCAAAAGAAACAGAGCCAAAAGTGACAGTAATGTTAGAATCCGCGTGGAAGGACTTTAAATAGCTTTTATAGAATGCTCAAGGATTTAAAGAAAAACATGAACATAATGCAGAAAGAATTGGAAGATATTAAAAAAAGAACCAAATGGGATGTTTGGAGCTGAAAATACTGTATCTAAAAATAGGATCTCACTGGTGGGCTTTACAGAAGATGAATCATTGCCCAGGAAAAGACCAGTGAACTCACAGGCACAGCAATGCAAACCATATACAACAAGCCACACCTTCGTGGGACAATGCCACACAGTCTAATATGAACGCAATTGGAGTCCCAGGGGAGGAGACAGAGGAAGAGGAAGAAGTGGGAAAGTATTGAAGAAACAGTGGCCAAAATTTTTTTTAATTTGATGAAAACGATAAACCTATTGATTCAAGAAGATCAATAAAAACTCAAGCAGGATAAAGACAAAGAAAACTACAGCAAGGTACATTATGGTGAAATTGCTGAAAGCCAGAGGGAAAAAAAGAAACATTGAATTCAGAGGAATAAACATAAAAATATCCATGGACTTTTCATCAGGAAAGGCAGCCTGGCTGAATGAGGATGGCATGGCTAAGCTTCTCCCTGGAAAATCATGCCGCCCCTACGAAGATCCACGCCAGGAAAGTCTGTGTCTCATGCTGCCTCTGTGCTCTTGAGATTCAGCCTCTGTGGTAGATCTGATCATTGCTCAGCAAATATTCACTCCCTCCCCAACCCCAACCTGCATGGAAGGAATGGATTTCTCCACCACTTGACTTGAAGCTTGGCACTGTGGCTTGCTTTGGCTAAGATAGTAAGCAGACATCACACTAGCAAAGGCTTGACATGAGCTTACACAGTTGGGTTTCCCTCTTGCAACCCTTTCTTTGACCGTGAGAACAACATGCTAGCCCAACCCACAGCTCAGAGCCTAGCCCAGCTGAGCCCACCCTAGATCAGCCAAACCTCAGCAGATGCGTGAAACAAGAAATAAATGCTTACTCTTGCATGTCACTGTACGGCCCTCTTTTCCTTGTAATCCATACCAAAGTATGTTTGTGTGTAGATTCTGTTGTCCAAATGTGTAACCTAAAGCAAACCACTTAACCACTCTGGGTCTCAGTTTTCCTCTTCTGTATGTAAAATAGGATGTCAGATCGAATAAGTGGGTTCCAATATTTTCACCAGAAAAGACCTCTTTTACTAGTTTTCCACTCAAAGCACATTTAGAAAGAGTCTCTTTTACATGAAGAAACTTTTTAAAGTTATAATTAATCAATACAAACAGGGAAATCAAATAAAGGCATACATAACTAGGAGGAAAACAGGCTCAGAGACTTGAAGTAGTAGCCTACTAGAGGATATGTAATTAGCACAGGCAACAACAACAAAAAAGTATAAGGCAAGCCACATTCCCATGAGATCTTGTAAAATAATGAAATGAATCCTAGGAACCTTCAGACCACCTCCCAGGGTTGCCTAACTGCGTTTGGAGAGAGGCTCCTGCCTTCTCCGGAAGCAGGAAGAAGCAGGAAGAAGGCCACCGTGCACCTTCATCCTCTCTCTCTGGCTCTGTGGTCTGACTTGCACTCACTCCCCTGGAGTACTGACCATGCTCCACACTTTGGCTGACTAGCTCTCAGGCCAACCTCTGAATCTATGAATTTGTGTTTTCCTTGTTGTCATTAGTTTCTTTTTTTTTTTTAATTTTGGCCTTCCATTCTTCCCTGTCCCTTCCTTTCTGCCCAACATTTGATTCACTGTCTCCATATAGTAGCTGTCTATCTCAGTGTGGGTCCCCTGAAGGCAGACCCTGAGACAAGGGCTTGCATGCCCATGGTGTCTTTAGGAGGTGACCTCTGGAAGCAAAAGCAAGCAAGTGGAGAGTGAGTCAGGGGAGGGAGACGAGCCAATAAAAGGTGCGTTAATGAGAGGGCTACCACAGCACCTAACAGAAACTGGGTCCCACGGGGATCCTCCGATGAACCGTAGAGAGAGCCCTCCAAAGTTGTCTCAGTGAAGGATGGGGAACCTGGGATATCTATCTACCAAATCCTACCCCTCACTCACTGAGGTTTACTCCTGGAGGTATTAAATCAGGGCATGGCTAGTCAGCCCTGCGTGTGAGCTGGTCAAGTTCCCACACTGCTAGAGAAAACTGCCAGGCAGAGGCAAGAACAGATGCAGAGGCTGGGATGGGAAGCCCTCAGGATGCCCAAGAACCACCCAGCACAGCTGAAGGTGGACTTCAAGATGAGCTCTGGAAGGTGGTGTCAGCAGCACCTGCTGCCAAGTAATGATTGTTACCAGCTATTGACTCATGCCAGATTCTGTGCTATGCTCTTCACAGACATTGTGCCATTGGCCTTCTCACTGATTGTGTATAATAGGCATTACTGTTCTTCCCATTTCATAGATGAAGAAGGTGAGGCTTCAAGTGGTTACGTACCTTGGCCAGTCACCTCACTTCTGACTGAGGTAGGATTTGCACCCAAGCCTGACTCCAGCCTCGTGAGCACCAGGACATCCTCCTTCCTTTTGGCCATGATTGTGGAGGTGCTATCAGCTCTGACCTCTGACCTCTGACCTGATCTTAGCTTTATTTAAAGTATCATACTCCTCTCAGTCCCGCTGTCCACCTTTGGTGCTCTTTGCTCATGAGGGGACGCTCACCACTTTAATCCCAGAACCATGGAGAATTACTCCATGGCTGCCACCACCAGGCCTTGCTCTGACGGACATACCCGGGCCTCCTATTGCTCACAGGGGCCTTGCAGATGTGTGCAATTAGAGGGCAGGGGAGGGCCCGCAATGGAGAACATAATTCTGCAAAGGATGCCACAAGGGCTTTGTCAAGAATACCAGCCTCAAATGATTGGTGCTGGGAGCAGGGAGGGCAACCATCATGCCTCCTGGGACAAGGCTAAACCCTCCTCTGACCGCATTTAAGAAGAGGCTTACAGGAAGAACAAAGAGTTAGCGGGCCAGACGACCCGCACGATCCTGGCTCGGTTGGCTGGGGTAATTCCAGGACAGACAATGATTAAACTGCTTACAGTTTTGGCTTTGAACCCACAGAGCTCAAGGCAAAAGAGGAATGATCTAAGAGCCAGGGCCATGTGTGGAACTTTCAAAAAGGAATCCAAAGGCCGTGGCGAAGCCCACCCATCCCCCAAGCCATCTGTCCTCACTGTCCCCAGGGTGCCTCAAGCCTGAGTGATGCCGTGGGAGAAGGAACTCCAGAGCCAACAAGACCTGGGTTCGAGTCCCTGTCCTGTCATTAACTTAGTCAATTTCCTAGGGCCTCCATAGCAAAGGACCCCAAACTGGGTGACTTAAAAGAACAGAAGTCTATTCTCTCACAGTTCTGGAGTCCGTGAGTTCAAAAATCCAAGTGTTAGTAGACCCCCACTCCCTCCAAAAGTTCTGGGGAAGAATCCTCCCTTGCCTCTCTGGCTTCCAGGATTGCCAGCAATCCTTAGCATTCCTTAGCTTGCATTAACTCTAATTTCTGCCTAATTTCACATGGCTGTCTTGTCACCACATCCAAATTTCCTTCTTCTTACAAGGACACCAGTCATTGGATTAGGGCCCAGCAAACCCAGTATGACCTCATTCTAACTTAATTACATCTGCTAACTCCCTATTTCCACATAAAGTCACATTCAGCAGGACCACGGGGTTAGCACTTGAACATATCGTTCGGGAGGATACGATTCAACCCACAAGGGACTTTGCATAGGTCTCTTCACTTCTCTAGACAAAGGCTACTTAAAGTGTGTTCAGAGGACCAATGCCAGTCTGCTTAGAAATTTCTACAGCAGTTCGGTGTGGCCATGACATCCAATGTTTCCCCCAAATCTAAATTTTTAAACCCTATTTCCTGATGACTAGGACCATAGCTCTACTGTTCATGCCTAAATACTCAGCTCTCACCTCCAGCAACTCACCTGGTGAGCTTGATTGACAGCACTTGGGCTGGTGCTTGGTGTTCAGTGAGACGAGCCCAGTGAATGGGTTGTTAACACAGAGCTCTGCAGGACACACACACACACACACACACGCACACACACAGTCTTCTCCTGCTAGAGCTGACCCTAGCGGTCTTTACCCTGAGCCCCCTCCCAAGGTAGCCAGGCCTTTGCCTCTTCAATTTGCAATAATGCTTCAGAGCATCCCGGTCACCATCTCTCTTGTGGAAAATAATTCAGTTTCGTTTCATAAACAGCTTACAAAAAGCTACCAACAGGGCTGTGACTACATCGTATGATAGGTCATATGGCCCAATTCTAACATCAAGAAGCCTCCCACTGATAAAGAGAAATTAAATAACGGATAACTCTTCCAGGAGAAAGCTGCTCCCTATGCCATGGTCCCAGTTTAATTACATAATAATTCAGGTGATAATTTAACACATGTTTATGTGACAGGGAAGAACCCTGACTTCATGGAAGGTGACAAAGATGTCACAGCCTTGATGAAGAAGGAGATGACCCAGCAGCTAGAAGGCTGGCCGGCCACTGCCCCAGGTGCTGAAACAGACGGGACTCAGTGGGTCACTGCAAGTTCCTTACGCACAGCACAGCAAACAATAAGAGCATCAGCATGGCCAGGTCATTTCCTCTGAGCCAAGTCCTACAGAGCGGTGTGCTGAGCCCAGATGGTGGCTTTGCATACAGTGTGCTACACCCCAGCTGAGGAACCAGGATCCCGGGCTCTGCACCCTCTCTAACAAGCAGTATACAAGATTCAGTCACCTTGACCTTCTTAACTGTCTACATGACCAACCACAGAAACAGCTCCACAACAGAAGATGGCTAGGACGGGGTAGCATCTTGGCCTAATGCTTGGTAAGGACATGCAATGAGACCGGGGGCCCATGGTTCCCCCAACAGAGCCCACCCCTCAGCTTAGGAAATAAAATTTGATACACACAACTGCAGTTCCCTAGGTGGGTCTCTTTCTTTTTTTTTTTTTTTTTTTAAATCTGATGCCAATTGCCACCTATTCTTTTTTTTTTTTTTTAAGATTTTATTTATTTATTTTTAGAGAGGGAAGGGAGGGAGAGAGAGAGAGAGAGAGAGAGAAACACCAATGTGCGGTTGCTGGGGGTTTTGGCCTGCAACCCAGGTATGTACCCTGGCTGGGAATCGAACCTGAGACACTGGTCTCTTTCTTGAATTGTACTAAATAATCTCAGGCCAGTCTTTATACTTTCATGACATAATATGTATTAATGTCTATTAATAGTACATAGTTGAATTTGAAACACTGCTAACCTTCATATATTGATAAATAATATCACACTGGGTGTTTCTTCTGCTCTCGTCCTTTCCACTATTACTTTATGGAAATTCACCCATGTTGATATGTAAAATTCACTCCCTCTTCACTGCTATGAAGTGTTCTACTTTGTGAACATATCACAGTCGATTTTTCCTTCTGTTAAGGGGCATGTAGGTGGTGACCATTTGTTTGTTATTCCAAATTGTCCTACTAGAAACAGTCTTGAAATAGCTTCCTTGTACACATTTGGGAGACTTTCTCTAGGAAATGGTTCTCAAAGTGGGGTCCTCAAACCACACATCAGCATCACCTGGGAATGTACTAGAAATGCAAATTCCTTGCCTCCCACAGACTAACTGAATGGGGATGGGGGTAAGTGAAGAGGTATGTGAGTGGATGAGCAAAGATGCAATCTCAGCCCGCAAAGATCTCCTAAGCCAGCAGCAAGAGAAAGATATGAACAGGAAATTACAAAGACAAATAACCCAACTTTAAAATGGGCAAATGATCTGAACAGACATTTCTCCTGAGAAAATATATGAATGGCCAAGAAGCACACAAAAAGATGCTCAACATTACTGGTCATTAGGGAAATACAAGTCAAAACCGCAATGCGGTAACAACACCCACTAGAATGGGCTGGAATCGAAAAGGTAACAACACGTGTTAGAGAAGATGGGGACAAACTAGAGCCCTCATAAACTTCTGGTGGGAAGTCACATGGTGCAGCCACCTTGCAAAACAGCCTGGCAGCTGCTCAACAGTTAAATAGAGAGTCACCCCATAACCCAGTGGTTCTGCTTTTAAGTATGTATACCTAAGAGAAATAAAAACATGTTCGCACGACAGCTTGTTCACAAATGTTCACAGCAACATTATTTATAATAGCCAAAAGAGGGAAACAACCCAAAGGTCCATCATCTGATGAATGGGTAACTGAATGGGGTCTAGCCACATAATGGAATAGTATTCAGCCGTAAAAGGAATGAAAAATTTCTGACACGTGCTTGGAAACATTATACTGCATGAAAGAATCCCCCAACACAAAAGATCACACAGGGTAGGACTCTACGTACACGAAATGTCCAGAACAGCAAATCCACGGAGACAGAAAGCAGATCAGTGGTTACTCAGGAGCAGGAGAAAGAAGGCAGAGTGACAGCTAAAGGCTATGGAGTTTCCGTTTGAGGTGATGAAAACATTCTAAAATTAATTGTGGTGATGGTTGCAAAATTTTGTGAATATACTAAAGACCATTGAATTACACACTTTAAATGAATGAATTGTATGGTACGTGAATTATACCTCAATAAAGATATATGTACATACCACACACAAACACGGTAGTCACATCAGCAATGTGTACAAACCACTTTCTCTGTTTTTTTGAGCAGCCTGGAGAATGAGTACAGGACACGGCCCCCGAGTAGACACACCTGCATCCCAATCTCTTCCTCCAAGGACAAGTCACATCAGCCTGGACAAGTGTCTTCACCTTTCCTCCTTTGCCAGACAGGCCCTAACAGTGTCTAGCTCCAACAGCTGCTGGGAGGGTTCAACGAGATCAAGAGTAGGCACTGACCCCAGCACTCTGGCATGTGCTGGGGCTGCCTCAGTGTCATCAGGCCACTCCTGACGTTACCAGCTACAGTTCCAGGACCACTGAAAACCAGTGAGAGCTGTACCCCAGGGGGATAGAGCCTGTAAAATCCCAAGGTGGGGCAAAGGAGATGTTAAACCCGGGCCATAGGGCATTTGGGATGAAGCTGAAGAAGCTCCAGTCCCTACTAACGTGCTTGTTCCTGGCACAGAGACTGCCAGCACTCCTCAAGTCAGAGAAGGGGAGAGAGAGCCTTCTACGCTCAAGGAAAACCATGGAGAAAATGACACCAGACAAGGGCCATTACCCTCCAACTTCAAAAGGCCGCATCTGAGCCAGGCCTGGTGCTACCAGGGTCTCCCACCCAACCCCCACCTCAGCTCGGAGGGGAAAAAAAAAACCCTTGGACAGGATCCATCCTTAACTCGCTTGCTGTGTCTGAGGCCCAGACACACGCTGTTTAGACAGCCTGTTTCGGTGGGTGGTCAGGCCGGGGGACCCGCGCGCAGAGTTTACAGAAGGTCCTGGCACAAATGAACTGTTGACGACCAATTGGAAGGGCTCAGTGAAATCACAACATGTAAAATATGAAAGGGGGCCCTCTGCCACGCAGGGGGGTGGGGAGAAAAAAGGAAAGAAAGGCCCGTTTGGAAGGAATTCAAGCAGCCACAACAAGGCCACGCACAGAAGTCTCACCATCAGACACACGCGCCCGCCGCAAAAAAACCGGCCCTCTCCCCCCCCACCCACACACACGGCCTTTTTTGTCAAGTTTCATAGATTTAAATAGTTTCTCTGCATCAAATACAAGAAACAGACCGACATTTTCTCATCCCCTGTTATGTGGAAGGCTAATATTTGGCCATTTACGCTCCATTGGAGACCATCTCTGGGAGAACAAGGGCCCTTTCCAGGTTGGTGGCCCACCCGCCCACCCGGCCACCCGCACTCACCTTGACCGCCAGTGCGGGTCTAAGCGAGGAGGAGCCTCCGGTCTGATGGTTTGAGCACAAAGGCTTGGCTAGGGGAGTGTGGCGCTCCATTTCCTGGCCCATCGAAACGAAAAGCTTGCTCTGCAGCACCAGCATGGAAGAAAGATGCGCAGGGCAGTGCCCAGTAACACTTAGGGTGTGCGGGTCCAGAGGCGTCAATTCTAGAATCTGCCCACGGGTTCCTTAAGTTTTAAGAAATACTTAAATGGATCTGAGGACCCCAGGGCTCCCTCCCCACAGGGGAGGTCCTTCTTCCTCCAGGCCCCATGTTCTTCCCAGGAGTTCTTTTGGGTTTTCTTTCCTTTTTGTTTTTTACTATTACTTGTACATGCATTCAAGAAGAACCTATAGCTTTATTTTGTATTTTTAAAAAGGGTATAAAAGCATCATATTGACACTTTCTTTTGAAGCTCTCATTCTGCTCCAAAGTCCTTTGCAGAGTGTGTGGATGAACCGCTCTGTGCTCCCAGACGTCCAGGGCACACACCCGCCTGCTCTCCTGCAAGGTAGGCAGTTGGCCGTTTGATGGTAGATTGTCATTGGCAATGTTCTCCCACGTTCACCTCCACGTATAAAATGCTCATCTGCAACAATTTCTCCAGGAATGGAAGCTGCACCCTGGGGCTCCTTGTTTTCAACTTTACTAGCTGTTACCAAACTGTCCTGCAGGGAGAATGAGCTCCATTCTCAGCATGTGGGCTTCCCACTCACTGCTCAGTATGCTGACAAAACGTGGTGTTGTCCAACTTCTAAGTTTCGTCAACATGATGAGTCTAAAAAGTTAGCTCGCTGTTGTTTAAGTTATCTTTTTCCCAGCTATGGCTGAGCATACACACCCTTGCAGTGACATAGTAACCTCTGGTTTTGTCTTCCACAGAAGCCTGCTCAGATCGTTGCGTGCTTTTTTGTTAGGTCGTCTTCTACTATTTATTGATTTGTTTTAAAAGGCTTTTCAAACCTGCGCAATTACACTAAGGCCAACCCCGAGTGTCTAAGATGCTCTCAGTGATGCTGTCAGCGCAGTGTGGGCAACGGCAGGCGTTTAACCCTCACAGCCACTCACAGACGAGGAAGCGGTGAGGCCGGGAGACTGCGCAGGTGCGTGCTGGCGCACAGCTCCCGTGATGCGACTCGAGGCCGGTGGGAGCAGTCCTCTGGGATGGAAACATCTTCCGATGGTTCCCTCCCCCCATTTTGTTCATGGTGCATTTGTTAAGGACAAGACAATTTTGTGTTTTAATGTTAACACATAGTCAAATTTACAAACTCCTTTAAGCTTTTTGATATTTGTGTGTGTTTAAGAAAGCTCCAATGCCAGAAGGTACTCGCTTATCATTTTCTTTTAGAATTTTAATTTTGCCTTCCATTAGATGTACCCCTGATTTTGTTTCTAGAGACATCTAATTTTATTTGATTTTTTTTCAAATTAACATTCTTTTTTTAAAAAGATTTTTATTTATTTATTTTTAGAGAGGGAAGGGAGGGAGAGAGAGAGAGAGAAACATCAATGTGTGGTTGCTGGGGGTCATGGCCCACAACCCAGGCATGTACCCTGACTGGGAATCGAACCTGCGATGCTTTGGTTCGCAGCCCACGCTCAATCCACTGAGCTACGCCAGCCAGGGTTTATTTGATTTTATTATTTTATTTATTTACCAGATAAACATCTAGCCTAACCTTGAGGATGCACTGATCGATTTCAGATTGGAAGTGAGCCGCCTGACAGACTACGGCTCCACCCAGGAGCTCCAGGTGGGCGGTGGTGTGGGAGCTGCCGAAACAGTCGTTAGAGGGTGTTTTGCTCATAAAAACATTGGGAACCCTTGATCTGCAAGCAGAGTTTGTTGTCTTTGAGATTATTTGGAGGAAAGAATGTTACAATTGCACAAAATTCTTTTTTAAAAAAGATTTTATTTATTTATTTTTAGAGAGGGAAGAGAGGGAGAAAGAGAGAGAGAGAAACATCAATGTGCGGTTGCTGGGGGCTGTTGCCTGCAACCCAGGCATGTGCCCTGACTGGGAATCAAACCTGCGATGCTTTGGTATGCAGCCTGCGCTCAATCCACTGAGCTATGCTAGCCAGGGCACAATTGCACAAAATTCTTTTAGGTGTTCTCTGGCCCTAGGTATAGACAAATCTCACACCCCTAATGGTGACAACCCATCTCTGCAGGGTGCCCCAGAGGAAATGCTCTTGCAGGCCCACCACTGCGGCTGAGACATGGGCTCTGCTGGGAAGCCAGTCTTTCCCTGGCACTGCTGCGTTACTTCAGTTATCCCCTCATCTCTGCCTGCCTCTGAACTCTGCAGTGTCTGCATTTACAGATGCTGAGACCCCGGGGCTCAGGAGATGACAAGCCTTTGCTGAGGTCCCAGAGCCAGAATTCAAAGGTAAACTGGATTCTCCGACATAAGTGTTCCTTCTCAGTCCCAAAATTTCCCAGAGGGTGCGTTGTCTGCTTCTGGTGGCATGCCAAACGATTCTAGGGAACACACGACGGTTTCCTCAGGCCACCCCAGCTGTTCGCACTCCCTCCCTCCCTCACATCCCATACATCCTATAGGTTGGGCAGGATCTTTCCCAGGGAGCATCTGCCCCATGCTGTACCTGGCAAAGCATCTGTACCATACAGAGGAACAGCTTGTTGAATGAACCCACGAGACAGGGAGGGTGGAAGGGAGGGGAAGCTTTCCCAGCTCTTAGACACTGTGGGTTAGAGGCTTGAGGCTCAGCCCTCTTTCCCAAAGACCCATCTGGGTGAAAACTACCCATCCCCACTCCCTCCAGACCCCAGTTTCCTGCCTGGAGTCCCCCACCTCTCTGGGAGGGAAGCACGGACAGATGTCAGTCTCATCACCTGTCACAGGAGGTGGTCAGACCCTAGGCTCTGCAGGACAGTGCGTGGTGCAGTGGTCATCTTGCCTCCCCCATATGTCTTAGGGGCCCCAGTTCCAGGGCCTGAGGTCACAGCCCGGCTGCACAGCTGCATGACTTCCTGGTCTCATGAGACTCGTTTTCCTCATTTGCACAATGAGGGTAAAAGAGCACCAGCTCCTAGGGTAGTGCTGCGGCTTCGGTGAGTCATGCATCCCAGGGTCACTTAATGCTGCTTTATCATCGCCATTTAGTCACCAAGACACTCTTCCAATGAGCCTGGCCAGCAGCTATCTAAATCAAAGAAGCGGGAAGGGGAGAGGAGGTGGGGAGATGGGGGGGCAGGGAGAGGAGGAGGGGTGGGGAGGAAAAGGAAGAAGTTGGTTTGAGTGCTGTGAGAAAGTGGCCCTGGGGTCTCCAGTCTCTGTTTCAGACTCAGGCTGTAATGAACACATATGGGCTGGCAAAGAAAAATAGGAACTCCCAAGAGGGTCGTGACCTCAGAATATGTTTTTAAATACATAGAGGAAATTTCCAATTTGATGCTACTGGATGGGTAATGTTCTTATTCTTTCTTTCCCCTCCTGAAAATCTGGTTCATGACCTTCAGTCAATAAGCATCGCTACCTTAATTCTTTGCGTTTAACATTAGAAAAGGTCGCGGCTGGTGCTGGTTGTTATGGATGGGATGCCCCCAGTGTGATCGCGGTGCTGCTGCCATAAATCAAGCCAGATGCACCTTCTGTCCGGAGAAGAACTGCGGAGCCAGCTTGGGAAGGGGGAGAGAGACAGAGAGAGAGAGGAGCCGAGCATATTGGCAATTTCCAACTTTACAAAGGAGGGTGTTCCACTTTGTTTGCTATCAAAAACATATGCCAGATTAAGCATCTAATTTAGGAACAATGCAACCTGGGCCACCAGGCCTGGTGGTCAGTTTCCTAGGCAACAAAACTGTCGTGACCACACTGTAGCTCAGCGGGCCACTTAATCAAGTCCCCACATTATTTGTGCAGCTTTCATCAACAAAACTTTTTTTTTATTACAACCATTTTTATGGAAAAATTTATTTTTCCAAAATGACTTGCACATTTCTCAGAGGGTTGGAGGCATACTTTGAATTTCTCCGAAGGCCTCAGGCTGCGGCTCTGAGTGCGGACCAGTGGGCTGTCTTCCGAGACCACGAGCCCCCAGAGGCCCCTTCGTCATGTCATCATGAGCGCCCGTCACGCGCCAGAGCCTCCGGGGGCCCCGGGGCTTCATCGGGAATCACAGCAGACGAGGTCCCTGCCCACAGGACACTGACGTTCTCAAAGAGAGCGCCAGGAAGAAACTCGAACCCGGCAGTGCTAAGGTTAGGAGCCCTGTGCCGCGGAGGCAGAGAGGGCGAGGAGATTAGCCACGTTCCTGGGAATGTCAGGGTATCGGCCTCTGTACTGAACTGTCCCCACCTGCTGCTGCTAATCCGATGCTTATAGTGATTATTTTTTATAATATTTTTCTTTCTCCTGCCGTTGTCACCCTTGATGGGAATTTCTGAGCAACCAAAGACATGGCACAGAGTCTGGTCTACTAAAGCCCTTCTGCTTACCTGCAGGTCCTCACGCCAGGCTGCGCCCCACGTAGCAGCGGGATGCACGTGCTGAAAGGCGAGTGGACTGCCAGAGGTGGGGAAGTAGTCAGTGGTAAAAGGCAGAAGTGGGGTTTTCAACCCTTTCTGATGGCTCCAAAGCTTTTTAAATTTGCTTTTAGATACCTGGCTCAATTGTGGAGAAGGTCCTGGCCCTTAGGGTGTGGCTCTGCTTCTGCTGAACTGTGACTTACAGACGGATTTTGCTGGACGCACCAGGAACCTCACTATAGGAATGGTAGTGATAGAGGGATGCTCTCATGGTGACAATAACATGGTCTCTTCAAACCCACTATGCCCTCCCTAAATTGACCGCCCAGGCCTCGGCCCCATGGAGGGGGGCAGCCCCATGACCACGGCTCTGAGGCCCCACTGTGTGCTGGGCACTGGAGCTGACCATCCTGCCTTGACTCTAAGGACCAATTTGTACCTCTCACTCCGTGCCTGGAGCAGGACAGCCTGGGCTCCAGACCTCCATCGCTGTGTGACCTGGGGCCAGCGACTTCGCCTCTCTTCTACCTCAGCATTCCCATCCCTAAAGTGGGGACATAAAAATAGTCTTTGCTTCGTAGGAACACTGAGAGAATGACTGAGTTAATCCACATTAAATATTTAAAATAGTGCCAGGACTAAGTAAGCACCCAATAACCATCACCTACTATTCTTATTATTAACATGCAGTTTGGGAGATGTGTGAAGCAGGCACTGATGTTAGCCCTGGAGCGCCTGCAGCTGATAACGCAGCACAGTTCCCAGCATATCAAGACCTATCTGTGCAATGAATGGCTCTTTAATGGGTGTCACACTCCGCCGCACATCGGAATCGCCAGTGACCTTTAAAACTCCTGATGTCCCAGCCAAATAGACGCCAATTAACCAGAACCTCAGGGCTGGGATCCAGACGAAGGAGACGGTAAATCTGGAAGATTATTTCAATGTGCAGCCAGGATGGGGACCCCCTCCACATTAATCTGGACCAGAGGTCCTCAGAGTGGGGTCTCCAGGCCCGTAGCATCTGTGGCATCTGACAGCTGGCTAGAAATGCAGAGTCTTGGGCCCCGGCCCAGACCTCCTGAATCAGAAACTCTGGGGTTCTTTCACAGCGTGTGTTATGAAACACAACCCGGTGTTGACGGGAACTCGACAATTCCTTCCACCGTGCAAGGACCCCGAAGGACAGCGATTGCAAAGTGAGGTTCTTGCAGGGCCTGGCCTTGCTGCACCCCCTCAAGTCCAGCTCACTGTGGGAGAGGGGACTGACCCCCCTCCTACACTGACCTATCTCTTATTCCTCCCCCAGCTCCACACACCCTCACGCCTCGCCCCCACACACACCTCCCAATCTCACTGCCTCCTTTACACAGCTCACCAGGAAGCAGAGCGTATCGCAGCCATTTTTCTCCTGTCTCAGCTCTGCCATGAGGGTGATAAAGGCAGCCTCTGCTTGTGGAGACTCTGGCTAATTAGATCCAGATGTGGCCTAATTAGTCGGCCAGCAAGAGGGCCTGGGCCTGGCCTGGCCTGGCCTGGCTGCACTGCAGCCCTCCCAGCCCAGGAGGGGCACGTCTGTGCGGGAAGGAGGGCACGGGCGTGGGTGCGAAGGGAGGCTTCCCTGTCCCGCAGGCTCTGACCATGACTGCTGTGTGTGGCAGCCACTGCGGGGAGGGGACAGGGGCACCTGCTGAGGGAAAGGTGCACAGCTGAAAACTGCCTGGGCTAGAGCTGGCGCAGGACCTGCCTCCCTCTCCAGCCCTCGAGGGAGGGTCTTCTCCCATCAGCCCTTCCTCCCGGAGGGGACTGTCCCACAGGCCCCAGTGCCCGGCAGCGTTCTCCAGAAACCATTAGGCAGACAGGACTCTCCACTGGACTCTATGGTGGTACTCAGAGCTCTGAAGGGCACGTTCCCTCCCCTGGGGGCTGGCTCTGGAATGAAAGAGCATATGTTTTCTTCTGCTCCAGAGAACCTTCTAGATCTGTAGTTGTCCACCTCTCAGAATCACCCGGAAGGCATGCTAATAGGCAGATTGCCAGGGTCCCACCCCCAGTGTTTCTGATTTAGGAGCTATGGGCTGGGGCCCAGGAATCTACATTTCCAGCAGGTTCCCAAGTGATGCTGAAGCTGATGATCCAGGGACCCCACCCTGAGAACTTCCGTTCTAGATTAACATGGGGTCTCTATCGTGGCCGCACAGAGAAATCATCTGAGATGGCTTCAGGGTTCCAAGACCTTCCACCCTCCATCCCCCCTAATTTATCTGTCTCAGGGAATTTAGAAAACGGCGGACTGTGGGGCAGCCTCACCAGTCGTCTCCTCCCCCAGGGGAGGAGACAAGCAGCCCTGAGGACAGAAGGAAACTGAGCAGTAGGAGGCTCCTGCCAGGCCCAAGGACTTGCTGTGGCTCATTACAGTCCCACTCCTTCTGGGGGCCTTATCGATCCTATTTTGCAGATGAGGAAACTGAGGCTCAGGAAGCTCAAGGACTCCTGGCCAAGCACCACCTGATTCCAAATGAATGCTATTTCCATAAAGTCCTGTGGCCTCCTTAGGGGTTCTGTGCCCTCAGCTTTGTCCCACTTGCCTTTGGTCTGGGAAACTGCCTTCCAGCAGTAGGCTATGAAAAATCACTCTGGAAGACGTAAAATTAAAACCCAACACCCACGTAAGAAAGTAGGTGATGAGTTGGTACACAGAACTGCTCCTGTTAAGAAATCCTCCTGTAAGAAGTCAGGCTTGCATTATGCTCAAACTGCCATGTGATTTGCCTTTCCTTATATCTATGTAATGTCTCCCAAAGATTGAAATGTAATCAGACCTATTACTCTTGTTCTTCCCTAATATGTTTTCTTAGACTGAATTTAGAAATTTAGATATTCACAACCCATAGAATTTTCTTTCTGCTTTAATTTCTACTATTGCCTTATGATGTATGTAGATGTTGCTTTTCTTCTGATTTGCATTTGAAAACTGCAAAAGTAGGTTTCACAGGCTTAACAACCACAATTGATTTTAAAAACTAAAAAAGGGAGAGATGTTGAGAACTGCCCTGCCTGGTATCAAAAGCTGTAACCCCCGCCAAGGCTAAGGCTAAGGGAATGCCCTTGGAACCGTAAGCCAGCAAGGAGACAAAAGCTTATCTCCCTGGCAGGAGTGCTGCTTCTGCTGCTTCATTCATAACTGAACCCCAAAGCTTGGTCAGTTAGCCAAAGACGGGTAAGATTCCCCAAGGGGGGAACGATCTAAGACAAACACGATCACGTGGGAGGCCCCCAAAAGAAGGGCTTTGGGGGCTACAGCAAAAGGGGGTGATGGACCCTCGCTCCACGGCTTTGACATAGCCTGAATCCTCATCTCTGGGAGAAAATCTCCTTATCTCTTGGTTGCCTTAGTTCCCTTGCTCCACCTAAGCCTGAAACAATGACAGGGTGGTGCAGCTCTGTGCTGAAAAGGGTGGGTTCCCCAGGTGGTCAGGCCTAAGAAAGAACATGTAAATTCCTGTGAAACCTGCTTTGTTTAGAATGCTCTCAGTTGAATGATAAAGGCCCAGGGAAGAAGTAAGTTTGTTCCTTAAAAGTCTTACAGCTCTTTGACCCTGACTCAAAATAGACCCTGCAGAGTTCCCTGTTATCTATTGTTCCTTACTTCCTCGTAATGAGAAATGTACTTTACCTGAATTATTATGCAAAATGAACCCAATAAAAGCAGGTTTGGATGGTAAATCGGCATGCTCCCCACTAAAGGGGGTGGCCATCCCGTCCCTACTTCTCCACAGAAACTAGTCTGCCTCTGTGCATGTTTTCTCTCGCATTTTGACGAGCCATCCGCAGCCTTCTGTGATCACTGCTGGCCGGTGACCCACGCATCAGCTGGCCTCCAACGTGGGGCAACAATTCGGGACCACAGAGGTGGGACCCCGTTTGAGACCACTTGGAACCAGAGGCTATGAGCTGTTGCTGTGGACAACGCATCAACTTCAGGTGGATTTGCGCTCAACCAGCCCAGGTAAGAGTGCTCCTTACCTGGAGTACGACCCCATATTCTTTCTCTGGCCCGGCTAGCTCAGTTGGTAGAGCTTGGGACTCTTAATCTCAAGGTCGTGGGTTCGAGCCCCACATTGGGCACCAGCTGATGCGTGGGTCACTGGCCAGCAGTGATCACAGAACACTGCGGGTGGCTCGTCGAAACGCGAGAAAAAACATGCACAGAGACAGACTAGTTTCTGTGGAGAAGTAGGGATGGGATGGCCACCCCCTCTAGTGGGGAGTGCGCTGATTTACCATCCAAACCTGCTTTTATTGGGCTCGTTTTGCATAATAATTCAGGTAAAGCACATTACTCATTACGAGGAAGTAAGGAACAATAGATAACAGGGAACTCTGCAGGGTCTATTTTGAGTCAGGGTCAAAGAGCTGTAAGACTTTTAAGGAAAAAAGTAACTTCCTCCTTGGACCCTTCTCATTCAACTGAGGGCATTCTAAACAAAGCAGGTTTCACAGGAATTTACATGTTCTTTCTTAGGCCTGACCACCTGGGGAACCCACCCTTTTCAGCACAGAGCTGCACCACCCTGTCATTGTTTCAGGCTTAGGTGGAGCAAGGGAACTAAGGCAACCAAGAGATAAGGAGATTTTCTCCCAGAGATGAGGATTCAGGCTATGTCAAAGCCGTGGAGCGAGGGTCCATCACCCCCTTTTGCTGTAGCCCCCAAAGCCCTTCTTTTGGGGGCCTCCCACGTGATCGTGCCTGTCTTAGATCGTTCTCCCCTTGGGGAATCTTACCCATGTTTGGCTAACCAACCGAGCTTTGGGGTTCAGTTATGAATGAAGCAGCAGAAGCAGCACTCCTGCCAGGGAGATAAGCTTTTGTCTCCTTGCTGGCTAGGGTTCCAAGGGCGTTCCCTTAGCCTTAGCCTTGGCAGGGGTTACAGCTTTTGATACCAGGCAGGGTGATTCCCAACAGTAGGCACCGAGGAAGGTGGAGTCATGCCCAGACTATAACTGGAAACCCCAGAATGGACCCTGGCCCAGCACTAGAGAGGGTCACCTCTTATTCTTGGCGAGTCCACAATGGGTGATGCTGACTGGTCCAGTGGCCCTTGTCTGAAACATCATCCTTCTGTTTTGTGGCCCTGCCTCTTCCTCCACTGGTTTCCAAGGTCAACACGAGCATCTCAGTCAGGTTGGCAGGAGGTCAAAGTGCATGGAGGATGGCAGGGAGGTCAGGCCTAGAAGTGGTATCCATCACTTTTTCTCACGTTCCCTTAAAACAGCCGGTCCCATGGCCTCCATGACTTCAAGGGCGGCTGGGAAATGTGGTCCAGCTGGCAGCCCAAAGAGAAAAAGAAATTAGACAGCTAATCCAGTAAAACAATTTAAAATAATGCCAGGTGAATTCCACTCCTAGGAATAGTTACCCAAAAGGAATAAAAACATTTCCACAAGAGACTTGTCCCAAAATGTTCACAACAGCCTTATTCCAAAGAGCCCCAGACGGGACAAAACCCAGCGTCCACCCGCAGGGGAAAGGATGAACCCACGGGGGTCTGTGCACACAGTGGAACCCTGCTCAGCGGTCGAAATGAACGAAGACCTGAGACTCACAGCACACGGAGAAATCTCCGAGATGCCACACCGTGTGGAAGGACCCGGAAGCAAATGAGCGCATTCATATGATTCCATGACATAAAATTCTGAAACAGCCAAAACTACTTTCTAGTGACAGAAAGCAGATTTTGGTTGCCTGAGGCCAGGGTGGGGAGACAGGTGGCCTGTACAGAGGTGGGGGGATCTTTCTAGGAGATTGGAAATGCTCTGTGTCTTCTTGGGCCAATATACATTTGTCAAAATTCATCAATCCTCACAGACAAAATGGGTGCATTGCACTATAAGTAAATTATTCCTCAATAAAGTTGGCCTACACACAGACGTGTATATACGTGCACAGAGCTTCCTAGCTTCACTGTTGTCTGCCCCACCCTGTGTGGTGCTCCCCGTAGAAACTTCTCACCCCACGTGGCCAACGCCAGGCCTCACATTTAACAGCTCACTCAGCAAGTCCTTCTGAAATGGGATGAAAATTGATTGAAAACTCTCTCAGACAGAGGTAACCAAAGGAGCCTCTGCAAAATCAGCCGGAGCCGGGGGCATTCCAAAGCCCATGTACCTCCCAGGTATACCTGAAATGACATGAGATGGGGGCTCACCACTGTCTCATGGGACCTCTGGCCCCAAACCTGTTCCTTTCGACCAGCTGGAGCCCCTCCCCCAAGTCCCAGTCCAAGCCAAGGGCCCTGCAGCTCTGCCCACATTCACCGGCCCCAGGCGCCCTCATCTTGGACTTCAGCTCTCCCCACGTCCCTCCTGACCCTCGGACTCCTCTCCTTTATTTCCCCCCTAACCTTGACACCCACACTTAGTTTCCTCTTCTTTTCTCATTAGTTTCCACTTTTCACAATAAATATAGTATCTTCTGTGTGCTCACAATGTCCCAGGCACTTTTCTCAGTGTACATTAACACGCTTCATTTTTACAGCCGCCTTCTCAATTCCCTTCTACAGATGGGGAAACTAAGGCATGGGGACACTGAGTAACTTAACTTCCAGGGTCACCAGCTGAGAAGTGGCAGGGCCAGGGGTTGACCCCAGGTTGGCTGGCCTTTGGGATGGGGCGTGTCCCCAGTAACCAATCCACTATGACCCCTCAGAGAGCATTTTACCCACAGCTTGCAGGAATCACAAAAAGCCTGGGATATAGACTCCATCAGTACCCCAGAACACTGATGGAGAAGCCCTACCTCGTGCCCACGGCCGCACTGTAATAAGAAAAAGAGATGAGTTTGAACCTGTGATTGCAAAGTGCCTGCCCATTTCCTGAGCTTTCCCTAGGGATAGGGGCTCTGAATCTGGCTCTTCTCACTCCTAGCCCCTCTAGCACAAGCATGGCCAGGGCCCAGACCCTAACCCCAGCCCACCTGGCACACTGGAGGATCCGTGAGACCATGTGGCTGGAGCACAGAGAGCAACGGTGGGGTATTTAGAGAATGGGTCTGGGTGTCACAGGCAGGGTGAGTGGGAGCTGGTCACACGGGCACCTGCAAGTTGTAATAAGCTCGTTGGCTTTCCCTCTGGTAAGTCAGGAGACAGAGCAGTTTGAACAGAGGATCAGTGTGTTCTGACCTTTAATCTGAGCACTCTGGCCCATTTTGGGGAGAAGCCACAGGGAACAGAGGGAGAAGCACGTAGGCCAGTAAGTAGACATTTGGGCAAGGGATGAAGGGGCTCAGACCGTGAGCGTCAACAGGGGAAGTGAGAGAGGAGGTTGAATCTGGATATGTTTTGAAGGCAGGTCACAGAGGACCCATGAATGACTGAATGTGACACGAGAAGGAGAAAGAACAGGGCAGACCCTGGGGCTTTTGGCCTGAGCAATTGGATGGAGAGTAGTCACTCGTTCTTTCTTTGACATCCAACTGTGAATGAGACAGTAAAGGTTCTCTCCTTGCTCAACCATATAATGAGGGAGGAGCTCTTTCAAAATATACAAATAAGAATAAGAAATGCATGTAAATTATAAGTGCTATAAGGAGCATATATAAGCGCTACAAAGACCTATAAAAGGCAAAAATGCAGTTTAGAAAACATTAGCTCTTGGTGGTTAGAGATGTCTTATTACTCTAGTGCTGTTGCCTCTGGTGACCAATAAATATTTTCTGTAAAAGAAATGAAAAAAAGACAGGGTAGGTCACAGTCACTGAGCCCCTGGTGTGTGTCAACACTGTGCGAAGTGCTTTTGTATACACATCTCACTCAGAGAATCTCCTCCACAACCTTGGAGGTAAGTGCTAGTAGTATCCACGTTTTACTCTTCAGATAATGGAGTCCCAAAGAGGCTAAACATTTATGTGAGATCAGCAAACTAGTAAATGATAGAGGTGGGATTTGAACCCAGGCAATCTGGTTTCAAAGACCTGGCTCTTAGCAGTCACATAATTCTTCCCCCAGTTAACCTTCCACCCATCCACTCAACCATCCTTCCCGTCAGCCAGCCATCTACCCAGCCATTTACCCAACCATCCGGCTGTCTGTCCACTCAGCCATCCTTCTACCCAAACCTATCCCCCCAGCCATTCACCTATCCATCCAGCCATTTATCCTTCCATCCATTGTTCTATCCACTGAGCCATTCAACCAACCACCTACTCGACCAACCATCCATGATTCATCCAAACAGCACTTATTGAGCACCAGCTGTATGCCAGGCCCTGGAGCTACAGTAATGAACAAACTATATATGCTCCTCATACTCTTGGAAATCTCAGTCTACAAGGAGAGACTGACATGAAAATTAAACCTTGGGGGATGAGTGGGAGTGAGCCAAGGAGTGTAAACAAAGACATCTGTTGGTCAGCAGAATTGGCTCCACCTGGAAAAACTATCCTTGCACATGGAAGCCAGAGCTTGAGGTAGCTGAGAATTTGCTCAAAAGTTCTGCTGTGACAGGCTCGACCCAGGAACAACATTGTGAAATCATGCAGCTTGTCCACAAACTTCTCTCTGTGTTTAGAAATGTCCAGCACCCACACCAGGAGCTCTCACGCTATCCTCCGAATGCCAGAGCCTCCCACTCAGACTTCCTGAGCTCTGAGTTCTTTCTGCCTCATAGCTTACTTGTCCCCTGCTTCAGGTGCTATCTGACAATGGGTGTCAATGAGATAACTCCAATCCCTGCTAAGATGCTAATGATGATCACCCCATTAGAGCAGCAGAAGGCTAGGACAAAAGGGAAGACCCTGTTCTTCAGAAGGTCAAATGGTGGCATTTCAGGTGCTGTACTGGGTAGCCTTTGTTAGGCCACCCAGCCTCCATGACTCCTGCTCCAGGGATCTGCTGCTCAGTTTACTTTCGAGAACTATTCTTTCCTCACTCTCACTCTGCAAGATACACATGTGGATGACCCAGGCCCAGACAACCCAAGTCACTCTCATTAGTTAGTTCAGAGGTGTCACATGACCAGGCCGACAAGAGCCAACCCCAGGGAGGGTATCGCTGGGGCAACAGAAAACTAAGCACAGTCTTCTCACTGATGCTGCTAAACTGGTGGGTGCACGTCCAGAGTTGCCAGAGGCCAGTATGCAGAGAAAAACTCCCCGAGGACGAAACCAACCTAGAACAAAGCAGAACCAAGGGAAGGGAGACAGGCAGACCCTACCACTTTATCCCAATGCCCCGATCCAACTCTGCCTGAACTCCTGGGATGGGATTCTCATATTACAAACATCATAATGCCCTTTCTTTTTCTTTACTTAAGTGTGAAGGGAACGCCTGTCACTTAAAATTGAGAATCTCAAATACTATGACATACAAGGAGTTACATAGGACCACACACTGAGTCAGCCCTATAGTAACACCACATACAGATCAAAGTCCTGACATCACTTCCTCCAAGAAGGTTCCCCGACTCCATCCTCTCCTCTCCCAGACAGACGCAAGCCCCCTTCCAGGGGCTCTAGAGATGCTACCTCTGGTAGCTGTGTGGCCCCAAGCAAGGCAGTTTCCCTCGCTCGAGCCCCGTTTCCTCCTCTGTGAAGGGCGGGTAGACACAGCAGCAATGAAAGCACTGCACAGTGGGCCAGAGAACTCCGTGGGCTGCTGCGGAGGGGCCTGCGCAGAGCTCCCCCACACCCCTGGGTGTGCAAACGGGTGAAGGGGAGGAGGACTCACCCCGGGGCCTGACTGGCTCTGGTCCCCATAGTAACCAAACCATTCATTCTCATGGCCTCACAACCCCAGGGCCTCTTATTTTCTCAATGAGGCCATGAGTTTGTCATTATATTTTCAATGAGTGACATTAGGCAATGTGCTTGCATAGGTCAGCTTCCTTTCCCAAGGTCAAGGAGAGGCATGTATGCCTGAATGGGGTTAGGAAAGGGGGTAGGGCGCTGGGTCGGGGGAGAGGTCTGGAAGGCCATAACGGGTGTTAAAGGTGAATTATTTCTGGGAGGTGGGATTTCAGGCTATCTTAATTTAATTCCTTATGCCTTTTTGTTTAGCATTTTACCAATTTTCTATCATGAAAATATATTCCTTTTCTAATCAGACCAAAAATGAGTTTTATTTTAAATGAAAGAAGGAATTAAAAACAGAAGTAACCTGGACTTCAAAGTTGGCAGGAGGAAAGAAGTTGGCCGCTGACATAATGGAACCAAGGTGGAGGGGATTTTCCTCATGAAGAACACTAAATTGTCGGCGTTCCCCTTTGTCCTTTGGAATTTCAGTCCATTGTACTTTATCTAAAATGGCAGTGAATGTGAGGTTTTCTTGCTAAGACTATAAAGAAAGGAGGCTGCTACCCCCAGTGCAGCCTGGGAGACTGAGATAAACAAGTTCCCCACCCACAGCCCTAAGATTATCAGAGTTTTCCAACAGTAAAGTCTTCTGCTGTGGAAGGAAGCCTTTTACTTAAGTCTAGATTTCAGACTGGAAGCCAGGACCTCCGAAGGTCTGCACACCTATTCCCATGCAGACATCACTAGATGATTACCAACACTCCTCCCACTGAGCTCTGGTAAAGCTTCATGATGTTTTCTCAGGAAGCCGCCCTGGTGGATTGAGTTGGCCTAGAGGATGAGACCGGTATGCCTCCCCAAAGCCTCAGGGGGAGCGGCAGACTTGAGGAGCAAGCAGTCAGCCTGAACGAGGCTGAGAGCACCAGAGCAGAGAGCAAGCCAGCCTATGTCCGGTTTAGGGCAGGGCTCTCAGACTGGAGCCCACATCAGAACCACCCGGCGATCTTGTAACCAAAACGTGCACAGTTAGTGATTCAGCAGGTCCCGGTGGGGCCTGAGAACATGCAGCTCTAAAAAATTCCCAGGGGGTGTGGATGCTGCCGGTCCCAGACCCCGCTTTGAGAATCATAGGACTAGAGCAAGAAGAACTGAGCATTAGTTCCTTAGTGATGGAGGATGATTAGAAGTCAGTGGTTCTCAACATTAACTGCATTCACATCAGCCAGGGAATCTATAAAGTAATCTGACCTGGTTCCCAAGACCTCCACTCCCAAGATTTTGACTTAGCTGGGTTTTTGGGATTGGGGGGCAATGTGGATATACTTTTTAAAAGTCCTCAAGTGATTTAAATATGAGCTAAAATTGAAAACCACTGCTATAGATCTTTCTAACGTATCAGATTTCTATTGTCTTTACCTCTTGTTCCTTATATCTTTTTCCCTATTTACATTTATTTGGTATAATTGCTTATGGCTATAACTTCAGCTCCTACAATGGAGCATGGTGGTGGACATTTAATCATTACTTGTTGAAAGATTCATTTCTCCAGTGAGTGACACAGGAGTCCCAGTGTGGTTGTAATAGGAATTACGGGCATGTCACTTCGCTCTACTGTGCTTTGCAAGTGCTGAGCCCTCTTTCAAATTGAAGGCAATACCCTCCACCAGCAAAATGACTGCGACTCGCTTTATTTCGATGCCTCTGAGGGATGCCTGTGCTGGATCCAGTGGGGACTACTGCAATTATGACCGAAAGTTTGAAGAAGGGGTGTTCAGTCTCATAAACCTAGAACATGCTATTTGGTCCAAGAGCAAGGTAGAAAATCTGCCATATTGAAACCTGTGTTATAGCAAATGTAATAAAAAAGAAAGGAAAGGAGGGGAAAAGGCGGGAGGAAAGGAAGGAAGGAAGGAATTGGTTCTGGTCAGCTGTGTTTTAAAGTTGAATTTGAAAAGATACATGCACGTGTTCATCGCAGCACTATTTACAACAACCGAGATATGGAAGCAACCTAAGCGTCCATCAATGGATAAATGGACAGAGAAGATGTGGTACATCTATACAACGGAATATCCCTTAGCCATAAAAAGGAGTGAAACCTTCCCATTTGTGACAACAGGGATGGGCCTATTATGCTAAATAAGTTAATCAGAGAAAGACAAATACAATATAATTTCACTTATAGTGGAAATGTAAGAAACACAATGAACTGACCAACAAAACAGAAACAGAGTCACAGACACAGAGAGCAAACTGACGGCAACAGTCTGGGAGAGGGGTTGGGGGCTGGGTGGGAAAGTGAAGGGGATTCGGAAGGACTGGTTGCCAGTTACAAAAACAGTCACAGGGACATGAAGTACAGCTTAGGGGACATAGTCGGTAACACTGCAATGACCACCTGTGGTCAGATGGCTATTAAACTTACTGAGGGGACCGCTTCATAACTTATATAAATGTCTACCTGAAACTAGAATACTATTGCATGTCATCTGTAACTGAAAAATGTTTTAATTTTTTAAAACAAGGAGAAAAAGGGATTTAACTAAATAAAAATATTTTGAAATTTTTTTTAAAAGATGACATAGAGCGACAAGCTGATCTTAGGGCTGCAATGCCCTGCCGCCACCGCCCCACCCACTCCAACATCCACACCCTCATGCCTTTCTTCACCCACATGCCTGTCACTGGTTCCAACTTTGTGCCAGTCCTATGATAACCAGACTGTTGTGTGACCCTCCTCTCCCACTCGTGTCACAGGTGTTACTGTCAACGTCTCACCTGTGAGGAAAATGAAACTCCCCAAGGTGACAGGTGGCAAAGCTGGGATTTGAACCATGGAAGCTGGGTTCTTATGAAGCCAAAGGAAGCCCTGCCTTGGCATGGAGCCCAAGTTCCAGGGGACACAGCCCATGGTCTGAGGGTGAAGCTTGGGCTTAAGGACTCCAGCCAGGAAGTCACCACAACATCATTGCTGGCCCCTGAGGGCAACAGGCCAGGGCAGGGGCTCTGGGCAGCATGGATGGGAACCTGCTTGGGCTGTAGGCACAGGGAAGCTGAAACGAATGCATGGCCTCAAGAATTCGAGGATCCGGGGAGCTGAGGTGGCTGGATGCGGCACTCTGGGGTGGGAGAGATAGTGCTCACCTGTCACTTAGCCTTATTCTCACCTGTACGCTACCTGCATCCCAGGGCTGCTTGGGAACCAAAATCCAAGGGACTGGGCTGTAGGGCCAATATCCCCTCATGGGAGTGTGTCCAGCCAAGAAGGCAGGAGGAGGGGGCTGGCAAGTCCCACAGCCCAGCCCCGAGGCCACACGAGGTTGCGGGGCTATTTTTAAAAAGATACCAATCTTTGCACAAGGGCCTGGGCTTGGCAGGCTCCTCCTCCCATGGGGCATCTCCCCAGGCCGGGGAAAAGGAGACAGCTCCATCCCAATCACAGTTTCAGGGATTGAGTCGTCTTTCTCTAAATAAGTAAATTAGCTCTAATACCCTTATTTGCTATCAACCTTATAAACCTAATGCAAACCAGATGGGCCTTGCTTCCCGAGCCCCCCCACGCCGTATGGCCCAGCCTCCTCGGGTCTGCCTTTGGCTAACTGGCTTCCTTAGCCCCTGCACCCCTCCTTCCTCATTCCCATGTAAACAGCCCCTCCAAAAGGAAAGTGCATTTGGATTGCTGCCCATCGAAAGGCTTACTGGGGTGCTCCCGACCTTCCTGGGAAGCAAGCTCTGAAGCTAAACAGAGATTACTCATTTTCAGGGTCAGCCCCAATGGCACCTTTTGTTCCCCTATCTCATAATTTATTATTCTGTAATAAAAAGCATTGATGATTTTTCTTCCTTATTGGCAAAAGTAATGTTTTCATTTCTGAAACATAAGACAAGGCGGAGACATGAAAAGAAGGCAATGTAAAATCATCTATAATCTCTCTGCAGGGATGGCTAACATTCTGAAACCAGCTTTCAGACTTTTGTCTAGGGTAGAAGTCGGCAAACTTTTTCTCTAAAAGGCCAGATAATGAATATTTTGGCCCTTGTGGGTCACATTATCTCTGTTGCAGCTACTAAACTCAGCTGCTATCGTGTGAAAGAGCCACAGACAGCATGTCAAGGAATGGATGGACAGTGTACCAATAAAACTTTATTTACAAAAAAGGTCAGGCACTGGGAGACATTTAGCCCACAAATTCTAACTTGCTGACCCCTGGTCTAGATCAGTGGTGTACAATAGAAATGAAGTCTGAGCCACATATCTCATTTAACATTTTCTGCTAGTCACATTACAAAAAGTTAAAGAAATATGTGAAATTAGTATTTATAATATATTTATCTAACCTCATATATACAAAATAGTTCCATGTGAGTTGCAATATTTAAAAAATTATTAATGAGATGTTTAATACATTTGGGGGTACCCAGTCTTCAAAATCCAGACCTGATTTAGACCCACAGCACATCTCAGTTCAGATCTGTCACGTTTCAGATGCCCTGTGGCCCTGGGTGACGAGTGGCCACTGTGTTGGACGGTGAGTCTCTACTACACTTCACCTCCCACCTCTATTTTTTACCAGTTGTGATGCTCCACTCACTACATACCTGGGCATTATCAATTAACCTCTCTGGGTTCTAGTGTCCTCATCTGTCAAGTGAAGAACACAATGCATGTCTCATCATGTTGGTATAAAAATTAAATGAGAAAGTTGCTTAAAAGTCTAGCCTGGGGTTTGGCCAACAACAGATATTCAATGAGTATAAACTCTGAGGTTAGCTGTTAGCACAGAGACAAAGCCACAGAAGAACATTTTCTTGTCAGCATTCTCATCATCCCCATGACCAGAGCTGCAAAGGCCTTCAGGCTTCAACCATCCAGCCCAACTCCCAGTGTGTGTTGGTGGGGTGGGGTGTGGTGGGCAGCCTGAGGCCCAGAGACGTTAAGTGACTTATCTAAAGTCACTCAGCTCAGCAGAAAGGCCTAGAAGCCATTAGTAATAATGGGTACATGAAGCATTTTAAATGTCACTTTTTATTCATCAAAAATACAATTATTTTGAAAATCAATGTATGTAATTCACCATATCAATAGATTAAATAAGAAAAACTATATGATAATGTTGTCAATGCTGAAAAAAAGCACTTGATAAAATTTAACACCCATTTTTGACCAAAAAGAAACTCTCAGAAAACTAGGAATATGGGAGCACTTCCTTAACCTAATAAAGGGAACTACCAAAAAACCTACAGTTAATCATAAGACTTAATGGTGAGAGGCTGAATGCTATTCCTCACATTATACTAGAAGTCCCAGCCAGTGCAATAAGGCAAGAAAAAGAAATAAAAGGCATACAGATTGGAAAGGAAGAAATAAAACTGTCTTATTTGCAGTTGACATGATTATCTGCTTAGAAAATCCCAGTGAACATTTTTTAAAAACCTGCTAAAATAAATAAATGAGTTCAGCAAGGTTACAGGACATAGGTCAAGATATATAAAGAACTCTACAATTTGAGAACTCTACAATTAGGTTAAAACTCTACAATTTGACACATACCTCACACTTTATCCAAAAAGTAACTCAAAATGGTTCATTAACCTAAATGTAAGATGTAAAACTATAAAGTTACTAGAAAAATATATGATAAAATAGACATCATCTGTGTTTGGCAATGAGTGTTTAAATGTGTCACCAAAAGCACAATCTGAAAAGGACAAAATTAATACATTTTACTTTATGAAAATTAAAAACATTTACTTTGTGAAAGAAATATTAACAGAATGAAAAGACAAGCAATACATGTGGAAAACATATTTGAAATCATATATGTGATTAAAAGGACTTGTATCTAGAATGTATAAAGATCTCTCAAAACTCAACTATAAGAAAACACACAAACCAATTTAAAAATGGGCAAAAGGTCTAAATGGACACTTCACCAGAAAAGATATATGGAATGCAAATAAGCATATGAAAAAATGTTTAGAAAATGCAAATTAAAACCACAATGAGATATGACTACAATGCATTAAAATGGCTAAAATCCAAACACATGGCAGGAATTTCCATTCCTCGCTGGGACCACGAAATGGTGGACTCACCTCTGAAGGCAGTTTGATTGTTTCTTATAAAGTTAAACACACACTCACTTTACAACCTAGCAATTCTATTCCTAGGTATGTACTCAAGTGAATTGAAAAACTCATCTTCACACAAAATTGTTCATGTGAATGTTCACAACAGCTCTATTTACCCAAACCTGGAAGCAACCGAGATGTCCTCCAGCAGGTGACTATCCGCACGGTGGAACGCCACTCAGCGATGAAAAGGAATGTGCTACTACTGGTCCCTGCAACAACATGAATTAACCGTAAATATATTTCGCTAAGTTAAAGAAATCAGATCCCAAAGGCTACATATTACATACTCCATGTATAGGGCAGTCTAGAAAATGAAAAATTTTAGAATGGAAAACAGATAAGTAGTTGCCAGGAACTGGGGAAGGGGAGAGTAATGAATTGCAAGGGGGACCCACACGGGAATTCGGAGGGTGTTTGGAACTGTTCCGTGAGGCGCTGGGCAACAGCTCAGATAAAGTCACTAACGGAAAAAGGGGTGAAACCTGAATGAAGTGCGTAGCCTAGTCAGGAGTGAGCGATGCACCGGTGTTCATTCCTTAGTGTTGACAAATGTCGCACGGCTGTGGAAGAGGACAATATTAGGGGCAACTGGGTGAAAGGCATATGGGAACTCTCTGTACTTACTATCTTCGCAACTTTTCTGTAAGTCCAAAGTTACTCCAAGATAAAAAGTGTTGTTTTTCTTTAAGCCAACGAGGTTTGTTAGTCATTCCTTTCGTTGTCCAACCTCTCACCCATTTCAGTTTCAGTGAGTTTTCGAGGGTCTCGTCTCCTTTGTTCTCATCCCTACATGGCCACGGGGCTTGGTGGTTCGGGCCCAGAAGAGGGAGTAAGGGCAGACCTCCATCTTCCCGTTTACAGAGGAACAGAGTCGCCCCGGAGAGGTAGGACCTCGCCCGTGTCATGGAGGAGTAAGTGCTGACGTTGCTTTGTAACTCCCGTCTCACCCTCCCTCCAGCCTCAGAGGATGTCCACTCACCACCTATTTTTAAAACGCTGGGGTGGACTCACACTGTGTCCCTGAAGTGAATGCGACGGTCCTCGGTGATCTTTGCTCAACATTTCCAGTCCCCCTCCCTGTGGCACAGGCCAGGAAGGGTTCCCACACACCTCCCACACACCTCTTGTGGTTGGATGGGTCATGTGACTACTTCTAGCCACTAAGTTTTGAGCAGAAGTGACATGTGTCATTCCAGGCCAGAACTTCTAATCAGAGGTGTGAGACCCTCTGGAGTTCCCACTTCCCTCTGGCATGGGCACTGGCGACACTGGAGTGGTAGCTGCTCTGACAGCCTAGGGCGCTGAGTGACCACAATGAGAAGAACCCCTGTCCTGTCCTGCATTGGGCATATGGGTGAGTGAAAGATGAGCCTTGTTTGTGTTATGCCACTGAGATCTGGGGGTTACTTATTACTGCAGCTTAACCTTGCTCACCATGACCAGTACAGTTTGAGTGGACTATTGCTGGGTGTTCAGTCTGAAAAATAAAGAGGCGGGACTCCATGGTAAACTGACTTGGAAAAATTGGATCAGACACTCTTGACCCTGTTTTTTTCACATGACCTGTACAGTGTGAGTGTGTCGGGCACCCTGCTGGATACTCTCTCAAGCGCAGTCTCACTGAACCTGAAGTTTCAAATGAGGAAACGGAGACTTCTGAAAATGAGCCACCCAGCCGACCTTCCACCGCTGGGTGCCCCCGCCCGTCCTGCCCAGCCCCTCTGCCCCAATGCCACACGGTTGTGCCGTGCAGAAGAGGAAGAGAAATCAGGAGAAGAATGCCCACAACTGTGGGATGCTGAGAAGGACATCCTGGGAGAAGGTGGCTTGTGGGTGAATTGTCAGCTGCCTGGTGACTCCACTCGCTGCTGCCGTGACCTCAAACAGCAGCTTGAATACCCGCAGACTCAGTTTCCCCCTGTTGCTCACAATGGAGTCCGTGGGTTGTTGTGAAGATGAAGAGTTAGGACAAATCGTGCTTAGCTCATGTCATGGGCTGAGAGCCCCCAGAATGATGAGCCCCGTGCCCTAATCCTGGAACCTGTGGGTGTGACCTTGTTTAAAAGGGTCTTTGTAGATGTGACTAAGTTAAGATGACTCCGGAATATCTGGGTGGACCATCACTGCAATGACAGGTGTCCTTGTAAGAGACAGACAGAGGGAGATTTGAGACACAGACGCAGAAGAGAGAGAATGTGAGGACAGAGCAGATGCTGGAGGGATGCGGTCACGGGCCGAAGACTGCCCGGGGCCTCCAGAGGCCGGAAGAGGCAGGAAGGCTCCCTCCCTGGAGCCGTCGGCGGAGCACAGTCCTGCCCACACCTTGACTGCAGACTCCTGCAGTCCGGCCCTGCGAGAAGGTGTGTGTCCATCCTTGGGAGCCCCCAGTTTTGTTACAGCAGCCAGGGGAAACACAGATGACCCAGTTCCCGCCACCGGGTTCATGCTCAGTCAACAGCAGCTGTTCTTCATTCCACAGGTACCTCCTGCACCAGCACCTGGCGTGTCCCTGGGGACACCGCAGTGAACACCATCAGCATGGTCATTAATAACACCGTACAGTATATTGTTCTCATTCATCCTCAGGCCCTTTTACTGAGCACTCTCATGACCTCGTCTGAGCACAGCAAACCTTGACCTCCCGCCAGCGCGGCAGAGGCAGAGCACCACGCCCTGCTCCTCTCCCTCTGGGCGCCTCCTTTTCCTCATCCTCAGCACAGGCTGCAGGCTCCTCCAACCTGGGATTCGGGGACAGTCCTTCAGCTCCCAGCACAATGGCCTCAGCCCCAGGCAGCACGAGCCCTGGTTGCGCTCAGCTGCCAGCAGTCAGAGGGTGTCTGAAGTCTCAGGGTGGGTTCCCAGCCGGTAAGCCTGGGTCCCCGGGTCTGAGGAGAATTCTGAGGCTTCGAGCTTCTGAGTTAGGATTCCAAGCTGCTCCTTTGGACCGCAGAGCTCAGGGAAGCAGAGGTTTTGGGGTCACACCAATGCCTCGTTAGCTAGATAGTAACCAGAAGCGGGAAGTGACTGGGCTCCCGTCACTATTCCCACGAAAGCCCTCCAGGCTCGCACGCACAGACCCCTGAACCCAACCAGAGCCAGGCTGCTGGGGCCAGTGACTCCGCCTCCCTGGCCACAGTCTCCTCATCTGGAAGGTGGGCCTTTCAGAAGCACTTAACACACAAAGTGCCTTCATGCTGGACAATAAACAGTAGCCATTATTATAGTTACTGTCTGCATTAAATCATGAAGTCTGCAACGTGGACATCAGCAGTCTGGTCAAATTATGGATATAGTGGTTACAAGCTGAGCATCCACCAGCTCTATCCTCCCAGAGAAAAATTGAGTCAGCGCTCCCCACCCTCCACCTAGGATCTGAGCCCTGGGATCACGGGAAGGTGACTTCACCAGGAGCTGGCCCAGGAATGGCTGAGTCCTCCCAGGGCCACCCGCCACCAAGCCCAGTGGTGACTTAATCCATGCCACATGGAGCCCTGGTAGGCACTGACCTTTGCCCATTAACCCCAGGCCCCGGCTGCCCCGGCGGAGAACTACCGTCTGTCCCCGATAACCTCCCCGACATAATTCAACTGGCCTCTCTCCGGCTGCAGAGATGGGCCGATAACACCGCCCGTTCTGGGGTCAAGTTAGCAGGGCACAGCTGACAGCCCTCACTGCCTATTGAAAACAAAAGCCCCACGTCGCCGGGCCCTGTGAGCAGACACCGCTGCACTCTGAAATGCCTTCGCTCTGGAAACCTGGGGGGAATAGCAGCGGCCGGGCAAGGCCTGAAAGACCCCTTCCTGGCAGGCGATGGCCAAACCCACCCCAGAAGAAGTTCATCGTGTGGCCAGAAGGCCCCCAAGCCTCTCACTTTGGCTGGGCAGAAACAGCCTGTCTCCTTGCCGCGTTCGGTTTTTTCAGATACAAGTTGCAAAAATGGGCCCAGAGGTCGTAAAGCCCTGATGGCCTTCTGCACCGAGATGGGTGCCACGTCACAGGCGCCCCAGAGCTCATCTGGGACGTGACCTATGAGTGCAGGCTTTGCTCCCAGGTGGAAGCAGAACCCTCCCCTGGAGAGCCCCAGAGCCAGGCAGGCCCAGGTTCAAGTCCCAGCCCCACCACTGCCTGCCTGAGCCACCTCTGGCAAGTTGCATGTCCTCCCTTGGCCTCCGTGTCCCATCTGTAGAATGGGGGCAGGAATGGAGGGCTATGGTAGGGACTTGAGAAGGTTCTAGCACAGGTATTAATGGTTCAATCAGTAGCATCTCCCACTCTTCCTGGCCGCAGTGTCGAGTTACCCTGGTGTCTCCTCACTGAGAAGGCAGGAGGGTCAAGGTCAGATGCATGAACCCCAGCTAACCCCTCAGGCCTCTATCCCTGCAGGAGAGTCTTGTGTTCCTGGTGCTGTGGGCACAAGGTCTTCACCCTAGACCCACCCGCCTCCCCTGGTTCCTCACCTATACCCAGGTCTCACCCCACTTGTCCTCTGAGACTTCCATCCTGAGGTGACCCTGGATGTGACACTGCCCTGCCCTTTCAGGGAAACTCAAATCTGGAGAGAAAAGAGCACACCCCCAGGCATGACTCAGAGTCCCGAAGTATCTGTGGATGTGGGGGGGGGGGGCATCTTGGGGTGGGGAGGGTGCCTGTCTCTGGGAGTCCTGGTGTCCTACCCAATACACCAGGCCTGCCACTGAGACCCGTGTCAACACAGGCAAAGCATGAGCCGATGTGCACTGACCATCCTGGGGGCCGCAGGGGGTGGAGGGAGCTCACTCCAGGCCGGGCCCCTAAGAACCACTCGTGTCTTGGATACCTGGGTATGGGAAGTGCTACAAAGGATATCTCGAAATGCAGGCTATTCAGACACCACCACGCAACATCCGGCAGGGCTGTGGTCGGGGCTGGGAGAACTTTGCGGAGCATGCTAGGGGAGGCCGAGATCGCCTTGAACTGGCTGGTGGTAGAAATATGGACGATAAGGAGCTGCTGGTGGGGGTACAGGGGGATTTGGGGAGCACAGTGGAGACTGCCTAACATGTCCAGAGAACACATGAATTCGGTTATGTCTTCGGAGCCCACAGCTTGCCCTGCACCTGGTGCCCTCCAGAACTGGGAAAGCCTGAGAAGAAGGAAGGAAGAAGGAAGGAAGAAGGGAGGAAGGAAGAAAGGGAGGGAGGGAGGGAGGGAGGAAGGAAGGGAGGGGGGAAGGAGGTGGGGGGGAGGGAGGGAGGGAGGAAGGGAGGGAGGATGAGGTCATGGAAGTCGGAGAGCTGCAAACACAGGGAACCATATACAACATGGTCTCTACCTCCTGGCCTGCAGGAAGCTGACAGAGAAGGTTCTGTGTGTCATCCCTGGGGCCAAGAGCAGTGGCAGCAGCTCCAGTTGGGCGCTGGTTCAGAATGCAGACCCTCGAGCCCATGCAGACCCACTGGGTCTGAGACTCCGGGGAGGGGTGGTGACTGCTGAGAACCTGGGCTTTAGGGCCAGGACACGGTGGAGCTCAGGGTGCCCCAGTCCCACGTCTCTGCTCCTGTCATCGTAGCATCTCTGGGTTCTTTTTCTATTCGTGACATTTCCAACAACAGCAAAATGTATACACTTAAGTAGATATACAAATACTTAACCAACATATTTAAAAGTAAATATATAAGTATATATTTACAAATTCAATATTTGTAAGATTTCTCTAGACATGTTCTTTTCTACCAATTCAACTGGTGAGTGGTATTTTTTTAAATCCTGAGTAGCAATGTTATTTTTCAGATGCTACATATTCATTTAACTTTGCTTTTCAATAATGCTTCACTGAAGTATAAAATACATACAGAAAATTTCCTTATTCATGAGTAGATGGATCAATGAATTTTCCTAAAGCTAACACACTCCTGTAGCCAGACCCCAGGCCAGGACACAGAAGGCGACCCATCGGCCCCCGAAGCCCCCCACTCCCAGGCACCACTGCCCGGCCGGACCCTGATTCTGACAGTGACGACGCTGCTTCTGCCCTCCCCCCACATCCCATCCCAAGGAGAAGAGAGTAAGGAAGTACACCAGCGTCCTGAGGTTTACCACGTGGCTATTCAGACACAGCCACGCAACACCCAGCAGGAAGTTACTGCAATGGACAATGTCCGCCCACTCTGCTGGCGCCCACTCTGTCACTGAACCAAGGACCCCTGCTCTGGGCAGCCTCCCCCTTCTGGCGTGTGATCTATTTGGCCCTGCTCCATTTCTTTGGGGACCCCTGTCCTGATCAAGAAGGATGAGCCAGGGTTCAAGTCCCGTCTTTGCCACTCGGTAGCTGGGAGCCATGACACGTCACAGCCGCTCTGAGCCTCAGTTTCCCCACCTGTGAAATGGACATCACGATAGGCACCTCTCTCCCAGGCGTCCGTGAAGATGAATCAAATGAGTCAGACGGGAGAGCCTGCAGCAAGTTGGCCGACAGGACACTGGCCTGGGAGCTCGGGCGGCCCCACCCGCCCGGAGCCCCGGCTCCCTCGCCCGCGGGTTTGGCGACAACACCCCACAGGGATAGAGCGAGGAACAGGATTTGTAAAAGGTCTGACACATGGTATGTCTTGCCACCACTATTTGTTATTATATTTTTAAAAATTTATTATTATCCTCTTCTACCCAGCTGAGGAGGGTCACCTCCTGGAGGCAGGTGGAGGTCACCCGCAGGGCAGCCGGGGAAGTCTGGCCCCTCGGCTGCCCACCCCCGACCTGGGAGATAAAGTCCAACACAGACCATCTGGGCCAGGACGTGTCAGCTGTAGCCTCTATGAGAGGAGATGTGTCATCGGCCAGAGGCCGGCTCCCTGAGCTGCAGATAACCTGAGACCCCTCGGGAACCGAGCTCACCCACTGAGAGGCTGGGAGGCCCCACAGGGCACCCTCCGTGCCGGAGCTGTCAGCCCTGCCCTCCCCTCGCTCCACTTCCAGCCGGCCGCCAGCAGCCGCCAGGAGGTGCTCACAGGTGCTTGTTGGACGAGTGAGCAAAGGGGTGCCGGGGCCCCTTGTCCCCTGGCTCATCATAAATCCCTCACTCCTCAGTCACTCCGCCTTCCCTCTGCCCGGGACACCGGCACCTGGGAGTTTCCCCTGTCTCACATGGTCTGCTGCGTTCGTGGCCCAACAACTCAACACCTAACGATCTATCCTTCAGATATCTTCCACCAGGAAGCCAGAGTGTGTTCACCGTTGCCCGTCTCAGTGCTACGTAGGATGCAAAACCATGGTCTGGACACAACAGAGACTATCAATAGTGGTGGTCAGATGTAATCTCGCCCACTGCCTAGTGGAGGGGCCAATCCGCCGAAAACGATTAGCTTCAAAAACAGTATTTCTTTGTCTCACTCAATTCCATACCGCATCCAAGTCCCTGGAAGAGCTAGCAGCTGCAGGAAGAACTCCTGCAACCTTGTCCTGCCTCAGCGCAGATGAGCACGGTTACTCCTGCAGACAGGAAAAACTCGCCAAGAGCTGGAGGTGACCAGGCAGCAACAGGACCAGGGGGCAGAGAGAGGAGCGGGGGCATCTGGAGGCCCGAGCTGAGGGCGGCCGGTTTGACTAATGGATGGGCCCCCACTTGGACAGGGCTTGCAGGCACCAGGCCAGATAAACGCATCGCCTGCCCGGGCCATTTTTCCTCGGCTATCTCTTGTTGAGGCCATGCTAACACCCCGTCAGCCCTCCGAGTGATGGATGGTCTTGGGAAGCCACCCACCCCGCCCCCTCGGGCTAACCCTCAGGGGGCAGCTTTGCAGAGCCTGCCTGCTAATCTTCAAGACTGTTTCTCTTTGGGGTAAAAAGTCAGCACCCCAGATTGGGGCTTCACACACCTCTACACACACCTATGCCTACACACACTCACATACACACGCTAGCCCTTCCTGACAGCCAGCTCTTAAAGCTTGGAACCCAGCAAGCCCCGTTCACAGGAGCTTGTCCGAGATCACACAACCGCATGTTTAGCTTATTATAATATGAAACCTTTACAAGTCTTTACTGGGGCCACACTTGATTTTGGGGGCTACAGTGACCATAGAGCGATTTTGGACAAGGAGGCCAGATGACTCAGACCCAACTACTTCCTGGGGGAAGCTGGTCAATGGTTCCTGTCCCCCCTCCCAAATCCTCAAGACAGTCAAGACCAGTAAAGGGACTAGAAAGCCTTCCACCAAACAGTCCGCCTTTAAGTCATAAACTTCCTGTGAAGCAAAATAGAACTGGCTTCACGTGCTCCGGTTACAGAATGAATGCGGGCCTGTCACGTGGCCGAGCTGGGTAAACAGCAGACTTTCCATTTGTCCTGACCTCTCCTCGGACACGCTCATGCCAGTCTCAAACCCCACCCTCACCCTGGCCGCCTCTGGGGAAATGACAAACACCGGATAGAACCGAGGGGACCCCGGAGCCCGGATGCCCACCATCCAGCACTGTTTATGTTTGAGGCTGTCCTGGAAGAAAAATGTGAGAACGCCTTTCCAGAACATGGTGGCCCGGCGAGGCCGCCCGGGTGCCAGGGAAGCCACACAATAGGGGCCATGCGTATCGGAAGGATAGGGCTGGGCACGGCGTCGGGAGACGGACGGGCAGGTTCGGCCCTTCCCTCCGCTTTCTGCCCGGATGCTGCAGAGGGTCACCTAAGCTCTGCTCCCCCACCTGGTTCCCCTTTGACCTCCTCCCTCTGTCCATTGAGTTGTGTGGGCAAATCCTCGTTTATCACACCCATAAATACACCAGTCTGGGGCCAGGGACATTCAAGATGGACACATAAGCATTCCTATGAAGGTTATTGGTTCAAGTCCTCTCTGGAAGCAAATTTTTAAATTTCATTCCAGCTCAAACACTGCTGTTCATTCAGAGGCATGGTGAGAAACTCTCTGAGCAGATGGCTCTCCTTGTAAAAGACACTGACCTTCAGCTGAGAGCACTCGTGCAACCTTGTGGCTCCCCCGGAGTCTCCAAGAGGGTCAGGCTCTTAGGCAATGCTACCATCGCGGGTCTCATATCTTCATAATAACCAAACCATCTGAGATCGACCCAGAAAGAAGAGAGGTGGCATTTCTTAGGGTCCCGCCCTGTGAGAGCGCTGTTGTTGCCACCCAGGGGCACTCCTCGTGGGCTTCCAGGAGCCTCGCTTCTGGGGGAACTCCAGATCTGTGCTTCGAGGGAAGGTTCCTTTTTTACTAGCTCCACGACTGCAGGCAAATGTCTCTGCCTGGGTTTTCTCACCTTCAAAATGGAGATAATAACAGTACCCGCCCCCCTCCAGGGGTAGCTGTCAGAAGCAAATGAAATGATGCACATACAACTCTTATCACCATGCTCTTGCCTCACCAATCTGCTCTGGAGAAGAGAGGGGTCGAGCTGTGTCTAGCAGAGACCCCAATAAACAAAAGTCCATCTCTCTCCGTCCTCCATCCCTAAGGGTTGTGTTCATCCTCACGGCCCAGAGCCACTCACCACCCACCGTCCCTCCACGTGCTCCCACAGGGGACAGGTAAAGGATAGAACGGGTGCTGGGAAGACCCAGAACAGAATCACCACCACCCTCTGGTCGGCACGGGGCCACACCCATTTGCAAGAGAGGCTGGGAAATGGAGTCTTTATTTGGAGCAGTCATTTCACTTGCTTAAAATGGAGGGTGTTATTATGTTGAGAAAGGGAAGATGGGTCTCGGAAGGTAATGAGCAGCCCCAGCCACGTCCCTGTGAAGTGAGCTCTGTTGCCTCTATTTCACAGATGACAACGCTGAGGCTGAGAGGTGAATTACTCCGAAGCACACAGCTCCTTAGAAATCACCAGCGTGACCCACTGGACAACGCCACCTCCTAAGCAGTGGCCAGAAGGGGCATGTTTTCTCTGTGCCAACTCAGAATCTCGCAGACCAAGCAGGGTGGCCAGGCACAGGGTGAGCTTCAGGAAGCACGGATCAGCAGAGGTGCACACCTAGGCCCCCTGGGAAAAGACCCAAATACAGGCCGGCAGCATGTTCTCAGGAATGTGGCTGCTCCAAGGTGGGGGGCGCCCAAAGACGACTTTCTACACTGGTCATTTTTTTCGCTGTCTCGAGGGATTAAGATAGCAGAGAGGGAGTATCTCCCCGGAGAGCTGTGGCTGCCCCCACACGGGCCAGCAAGCTCTCCCCGCTGGCCTCGCCCAGCAGGGCACAGTGGGCAGGACGGCCTGAGAGGACAGACGCTCTGCCCTGCTGTTCACACTGGTGAGCCAGCACCGGCTGGGGACGCCACTGCGGTCTGGCCATGAGCAGTACCCCAAAGGGAAAGACATGTTATACCCCCATTCCCCAGTCAGGACACTGAGGCACAGAGACGTGCCTCAACCTGCCCAGGTGACACAGGCAGCCCAGGAGGGGCTTGGAACCCAGGTACCGGGCACCATGACATCAGCCTGGTCCCACACGGAACTCCCGTCCTCTCAGGGCAGGTGAAGTTCAACGTAAGTGCAGCTCAGGGTGACCTCTCCGTAAATGCTTCCACCAAGCATCTTACATATCACTAGGGAGCCACCCTTCGGACAGGTCTTAGAGTCCGACAGATTTGGATTGGAAAAGAATATTGTTGCCACTCAGGCATTAGGCTCGGGCTGCCTGTGTGCAGGTCTTGGCTGTGCTTCCTCTGCTGGCCTCGGCACCTCTCTGGGGCTCGGTTTCCTCCTCTGCGCTGCGGGAGGAGTGGGACTGCTCGTAGGACTGTTGGAGAAAGCCGCCTCTCCCATAGTGACCATTGGCACCGCTAACCTTTCTTTGCATTTGAAATGAGATAAAACTTTAAAGATCTAAATGCAAGAAAAAAAGAGATTGGAGAGGAATCTACAGATTACAAGAAACAGAATAGATTGTTTTAACTCTTTTTAAAGGTTTTCCTTATTAACTTTTAGACAGAGGGGAAGGGAGAGAGGGAGAGAAACATCCATGTGTGGTTGCCTCTCACTCACACCCCCTCTGGGGCCCTGGCCAGCAACCCAGGCATGTGCCCTGACCAGGAATCAACTGGTGACCCCGTGGTTCTCAGGCCAGCACTCAATCTACGGAGCCACACCAGCCAGAGCAAGACAGAATAGATTATAGCCAAAAAAATTTTTAGCTTTCTTAAATTCTAAAGCCTGGTTCTCACTGCAGAGAAACTGGCCTGCACACACGTAGCCCTGACCAGCAGAGAGGCGAGGGGGTGATGCAGACGCAGCCTCCAAGCACGCAGGCCCCAGGCCAGGCCCGGGCCCACGATCCCATCTCCTCAGACAACACACTGCCTCCAGCAGGAGCCTCATTTCACCTGTGAGGATGCCGCACCTCAGGGAGTCACAAGTTCAGATCACACCACTCGTGGTGGCGAGCTGGATTGCTGCCCCGGTGCGCCCAGCTCCAGGGCCCCAGACCGCATGCCAGGACTGCCGGATGGCACAGAGAGACTTGGAGCCTCAGGTGAGGGGCGATCGGAGAGAAAGTAGCTTATCTGGGGAGAAGGGAGATGACCAGAGCATCAGCGAGGAGTGGAGAGGGGCAAAGCAGCCCCACTGGGGCTGAGAGAGCGGGAGACGTTTTTGGGCAATTCTCAGTGCCTTGGGTGTGCTGGGAGGCAAAGGTATCCATCCAGGGGGTGAGGAGCTTTCACTCCTGCCCTTTGTGGTCTGCCCTGCAGGTGGGCTTCCTCTAAAGCCCTGGGCAGAGATTCCCAGGCATGTGACACAGGAAGCCAGCAGCACGTTCCGGAGGCCTGGGTGCCCAGGGGATGTGGGCAGGGCTACCCAGGCTGACACCCACGAGCGTCTGCACATAGCATCCCTGCACTTCCACGGTCTGCATTCCTTCCCCGTATCTATACGTTCCTGAGTTTCAGTTAATATCCTTCATAACAAGAAAAGGGCAATAAATGTAACTGAATTTTTAAAAAGACACAAGAACTGTTTGCCCACAATTTCTCCCCAGGTGTCAGCTCTGCAGTGTCATAGGCAGGGGGGCCTGGACAGAGTCCTTCCACCAGGTCCCTGCCTCTGGTCACACACCCCGGCCCAGCTTCCTCAGACACCTGTGGCCCATCGGGGGCATGTCTATATGTTTAAACAGCTAGTGGTGTCCACCAGCAGCCTGAGGCCATTGCTGGCCAGCTGTGGTAACCCAGTCCTGGCGAGGGTCCCTTCAGATAGAAATTCCTCACTTCTTGGCGGTCAGGATTGGACGGGCCCCATGGGGGGAGCTTGCCATTTTTTATTCAAATTAACATTGAAACTGAAACATTGCCTGTGGGAGGAAGCACGCAGGATGCAGTGAGCATGTGGGCTGCATGGGGACCTGCGTGCGGACTCCACGTGAGGACACGAGCTCCCTTCACCCCCATTACCCCACTCACCTGGTGATGATCCAGGTCTGCGAGCCTCGACCCCCCTGAGCCCAGCCATCCAAACGTCAGCTGTGCTACGTGGGCAAAGTTTTTTTTTTATTTTAATGATAAATGTATTTATTTTCATGTTTAGTAGAAAAATACAAAATTAAGTATCAATCCCATCCTTTTTCAGGAGCCATTGGGACTGAATTCCCTTTTATATATTTAATGGTCTTCTATAGTGAATGTATTTAAAGAAAAAGATTAGTAAAATAGGACAGGGGGGACAAAAAGATGGCAGGAATAGATGAAGTTAGGTTGGAGCCCTGCCTGTGGCCCCACCCTCAGCCCCTCCCCATAGCCCTCGGCCACCTGAGTCCCCAGAGCCAGGTCCAGTCCAGGGAGCAGCTCAGCCCAGCAGCGGGGAGCCTAGGAATGCTGGGAAACCTTCCTCCTGCTCATGATGGGCTTCCTGAGGATGAGCCCATTGGCTTCCCGTCCCTCAGGGACAACTCTGAGGCATAATCTGGGCAGTGTTCCTTCCAGAAGCTCTAGGGAGAATCTGTTCCCTCATCTTTCTCAGCTTCTAGAAGGGCCTGCATTCCTTGGCTCGTGGCCCCTTCTGCCATCTCCAAGGCCAGCAGCAGTGTGACATCTTCAAATCCTTGTCTTCCACTGTAGGAGCCAGCATGAGACTTTTGCATGGAATTTGACCCCGTGGTGCTGTGGCACCCTCTCAGATCCCAACAGACCCACGGCGGCCAGGGTTCCCGGCCACTCTTCAGTCTCAGCCATAGGAATGTCAAATTTTGTCCCAGAGTTGACCCTGACAGCCTGCTCCCCTAAAAGACCCTGAATGCTTTTCTTCAGAGAACTCAGATCTGCCCCCGACCCCGACTCTGTCTCCAGTAGTGGGATCCCTAGGCCACTGGCACAGGGCAGACACCCTGCTGGGTGGAAGTGGGGAAGCCGCAGCAAACTGGGTCACTCTTGTGAGAGGAGACAATTCTTCCCTAAGCTCCTGGACTTGGTAGTGGAGTCTGACTGTCGGGGTTCAAAGCCCAGCTCTTCCACTTTCTAACTAAGTGAAATTTGGCAACTCACTTCCTTTCTCTAAGCCTCCGTCTTCCCATCTGTGAAATGGGATAATAATATTTACACATCCCCAGGGGTGATGTTCAAAATGTCTAACAACTCGTTTACAACAGGCATCAACCATTCTGAGCAGGGCCAGGCATGAACAATCGATCTAAGAGCTGAGCACCAGTCTCACCCAGCTCCTGAGCTGTTGTGAGGTTTGATGAGAGAAGGCATTTAAACTCGGTGTGCTTTCAAGCAGTGGTGGCTGTGACGAACTGTCATTCTACCAACGTCATCCAGGTTATATCATTGTGCTAATGGTTAGTCCCTTGGCTGGATGCAAACTGGGTCTTTTGAGAAGCAAGTTTAAATAATCGCACAGAAAGCAAGCATGGGTAATTCAATGCCTGGGACGATGCAACAGAAGCCAAGACTGTGCTCAAGGGAGAGGCAGAATCGGGACTGGCCACAGCTCCGCCAAGTCTGGACTTTATCTGAAAAATCAGAGCATGTCTCACTGGAGGCTTGCACCAAATTGCTCAACTAGAGCATCACATCTTGGCATCTGCTTGTCCCGACAGTGGGCCATGTGGATGAGTTTCTGAAGCAGGGGTCCCCAAGAGGTCAGGAGGGTGCTGGAACCGGATGGCTGCCACCCTGCTCCGGGAAGGGAAGGCGGGCTGCTGGCCTGGCTCCGGGGCTCAGGAAGACACAGGGACAGTGTGACCTGGAGCCCGGAGAGGCCAACATCTGCCGATTCTGTTCGAGCTGAAGCCAGAGCCCAAATGTTCTGTTACCTATTAGGGGACACGAACTCTGTGAAGGCCCAGCCTGCTCTTGGAAACCGAATGTGGGTGATTCCTACGCTCTGAGTCACTCTTGGGAAAGAGTGCTGGACAGGGCGGACTCTTGTTTCCCGTTTTGCTCCCCCAACTTTGCATCCTGTCTTCGGCCTGTGGGGTGTCGGGATGGAGTATGGACAGAGGACACCCCCTCACCTCAGGGCTCTGGCAGAGAAGGAGCACACAGGAAAGTGAGGGACGGGGCAGACACAGTGCCGTCCCTGCCTGGCACTAGGGAGGTGGTCTACCGGAGAGGACTGTCCCTCCAGGCAGCTGGCGGGAGAGGGGGCAGGATTCCAGGCTGATCCTCCAGCTTGGTCCACAGGCAACTCAAAGAGCTCGATCATCAAGTCCACACACAGTGAGCGAACGATACTATCATTTGTACAACAGAGCCCTGTACATACAGGGTGGGGCAAAGTAGTTTGTGTGGAAAATAATAGAATAACTGATAAATAATAATACATGAATAAAGTCCATGTTTTGCATACTCACCACTATAATCCTACTTTTGCCCCACCCTGTGTGTTATCTCACTCAATCTTCACAGTAACCCTACAAAGTAGGTACTATGCATCAATCTCATCTTATAAATGAGGAAGCCAAAGCCCAGAGAGGTTAAGAAACTTGCCCAAGGACACACAGCCAGTGAGTGGTGGAGCCTGGCCTCACTGTCTGGCCTAAGAGATGCTAAAACTGCATCAACACTGAGGGACAGAGCCATAGATGTGCAACGTGTCTGCTAGACATACATCAGTGGAGCCCAATCAATGGCATTAACCTGAGCGAACAAAGGATGTGCTTGTCCAAAGGAGAAGCTATTCACTCAAAACTGGGGATTGCTCCAAGGAGGATCCTGGCACGGGGGCCAAGTCCTCTGACCACTGAGCCCGCAAAGGAAACCCTGTGGTTTGCTTGCTGGCCTGAGCGGTGCTGGCAGGAGCCCGCCTCTGGGACTATCCCTTTCAGTGCCTGCAACTCCCAATGCCCGGGCCTGCATCTTTGTGCCTGAGAGCTTCATCGTGTACTGAGTTGAGTAATGTCCCCTCAGAATGCTTGTCCATTCAGAATCTGTAGATGTGACCTTATTTGCAAATAGGGTCTTTGCAGATGTCATTAGTTAAGCCAAGGTTAGGACGGATTAGAGCGGGCCTTGAATCCCGGGACTGCTGTCCTTACAGGAGGGCGTGTGAAGACACACAGAGGGGAGAGGCCATGTGAAGACAGAGGAGAGACTGGAGCGCTGCAGCCACAGGCCAAGGGATACCAAGGACCCCTGAGAGCCGCCAGAGGCTGGGGGTGAGGCAAGAAAGGGTCCTTCCCCCGAGCCATCAGAACGCCACCCTGCCAACACCTTGATCAGATTTCTGGCCTCCAGAACCATGAGACAACGCATCTCCATGGTTTTGTACCCCTCGGTTTGTGACCCAAAGTCTTGATCTTACTGCCTGAGCCCTGAATGTGTCCCCTTCTCTCCACCTCCATTCAGGGCAGGGGCCTTCTCAGTCTGGTTTACAGGGGCATTTCCAGTGCTGGCACTGACTACACACTTCCGGGGAACTTCATGCCTCTCAAGTGTGTGTGACAACCCAGGGTGGGTGTTCTGGATCAGCAATTCATCTTCGTGCATGGTGATTCAGGAGCCCAGGCTCCCTAAGTTTGTGGCCTTGGTGTCCCAGGGGTATCTGATTTTTAAGTATCCAGCCAACAGAGGGGGGAAAGACACAGAATATGGAGAACCCAACCCACCTCCTGAACACCTTGAGAAGCAGCAGCCATTTTTACCATTCACTCCTATTGATGGGAACTAGTCACATGACTGCACCTGGATGCAAAGATGTCTGGGAAATGTAGTCCCTGGCCAGGTAGCCATTCACTGAAGACAGTTCTACATAATGAAAAGGGAGCACAGATTTTGGAGGAAAATTGCCATTGGTGCCTAAGAAATATTTGTTCAATTCATTCATCAGTGCTGATACTAGTGGATGAACACACCAAGCACTTGGAAAAGTGGCTAAATAAATGGTGGTTGGAAGATTGAGGTGACTCAAGGACCCTCATGCTTGGACAAACTGAGGTGCAGGTCAGCGAGAGAGTTCCCTGCTGACATTCCCCCAGGCCCTACACTGTGCCCTCTACATGTCCTCTGCTTACGGGGCCTCAGAGGCATCTTGGGGGCTAGCTAGCCAGCCTCTGCCTTTCCCACCCAAAAAAAGAGGCCCAGGGTGGCGTGGGGACGCGCCCAGGGTCACAGGCAAGTTTGTCAGTGAGGAGTCAGGCCCCGGCCGCCTGACCCCCAGGCCAATGCCTGGGCCACTCAATAGCTGCTGGACCCTCATTGTTCAGCTAATTACTGCAAGTCCAGGCCTGCGCCGCGTCTGTGCGGGGACGCTGTGTAAACATTTCCTCTTTGGCAGAGCAGGAAATGAAGGGATGACGAGGTCAAGTGACTTCACTCGGCTCCTGCTGCCCTGCCCGTCATCCCAGGCCCCTGCCCGTGCCTGCGGGAGGCCCTTCCCCGGGCTCCTGAGTCGGGGCGGGGGAGCAGCCAGGCGGCCCGTGGTCCCTGCTCACCTCCCGCGCCTGGACCTGGGGGCTCTGTGGTTGAATCCTGTTCTGGGTGCTCTTGGAAAAACTGCTCAACCTCTCTGAGCTTCATTCCTTCACTAGCCAAGTTTCTCCCTCATCCAGCTGCGAGGACAGAGGGATACGCTGTGGTGCGACGTGGGCAACGTGCTTGGCAGACCCTGACAGTGGGCTCTCACCATCGTTTTCCTACTACTTTTAAGCTCTTTTTAAAAGATTATTCACTGAATTGCATACTTTAAAATGGCTAATTGCATGTTATGTGTATTTTACTCCAATATAAAAAATTGCATATTGCATGTCTGTACCCACTGTCCATCATAACATACTCACACACATTCATTCCTCATCATGCTGAACTCACAACACCCCTGCAGAGGGGCACCACGTCCCAGCCTGCAGATGGGTAAGCTTTGGGCTGCGGACAAGCATCCGGTGAGTGGGCGGGCCTAGAGTCAGCCTCAGTTCCACTTCAGAACCAGAGGTAACCACTGCCTGCAGGTCCATCTGGGCCCATCGGGGTGTCCCCTTGTTCATTAGCACTCACTAAGTACCTCTCCAAGGCCTGCCCTATCCCAGGGACCACACCGGGCCAGCAGCCCTCCCCTCCCCATTGACTTGTGTGCTCAACTTCAAGACGAGTTAATCCGGCACCCTATTTAACAGAAGAGTAAACAGACCAGAGAGGTTAAGTGACTTGCCCAAGGTCACACAGCTAATTAGTACCAGACCAGACTCACAGCTGAGGCTGTCTGGCTCCCCAGCCAGGGTGGCTCCTGGACTTCGTGCAGACACCTCCAAGGGAGCCCTGCTCCCAAGAGGGAGCCCTGTGACTGGGATGCCACCAGGCAATGTGGCAGTGATGGCTGCAGCAAGGTCTCAGACTTTAAAAAATGTTAAGGTACCAAGCTCTCTTTCTGAGCTAGTAAAAACCTAAGGCCCATAACCACATAGGTCTCTCAAAGTCCTGAAAAGAGAAGAGTTGCTTCAGAACTTAGTAGAAAATAAGTTCCCAACTGCCTGTGCATAAAATCAAGCTACTTTCCCTCTTACATGGACTGTGGGATTTTTTAAAAATATATTTCCCATTAAACTTCAAAAATAAGTTCAAAGAGGAAAAAAGAAATGAGCCCTTCTGAGCACGGCAGGAACTCCAAGCTGTCAGGAATTGGCTGCCCTCTGCTGGTCTAAGATGGCACTCCAATTTTATGGATTTTAGTTCCCATATTCCTAAAGAAATATCAAAACCCCCTTTTCAGTCCCCAAAATAATTGTGGATCCTGCATGGTCATAGTTGTGCTTTTCACAAATGAGTTGGCATGTTACTCATAACTACCAGCCACTCAGCACCCAGAGCGCACTTGCAGTATTGATCTGTTGTGTCTATTCACCCAGCCACCCCCACCACACACCATTATTAGGCACTTACTACCTGCTGAGTGCTGCTCTGGAATGAGACAGAGAGACCTGTTGCAGTCAGGGGCCGAAAGGACATGAATGAATTGACAGACAAAGCAAATTAACCAAAAAAAGTCAGGCAGCTGTAAAGGCTGAGAAAGTAGGCCACGAAAGCAGGTAAGGGGCAGGCGGCTCTGACCACAGACCAGGATGCGATGAGCCACGCAGAGCAGGGGTGCCCCAGCCAGGTAGAGGGCAGGGCCAGGGCAACGGCCAGGAGAGCAGGGTGCATCTGATTGGTCAGCACAACGGGGGCCAGCCACACAGCCCCCGGACACCTGAGTCACAGCTGTGTCCAAGTAAACGTGTGAGGGACCCACCCCAACAGGCAACGCCTCTGCTCTGCATTGAGGGCCTCCTGAGGATGAGACCAGAGTGGGCTGGGGGTGGGCGAGACGACACACCTCCCACCTCAGGGCTTCCTGGGAACTGGAGGAACCTGGGAAAGCGTAGCAAGACATCCAGCCTCGCCCACTGTAGCGACGATCGCCACTCACATTTGGGAGCAGTGACTCCATTCTTAGCCCTTTGTACCAGCTCAGGGGCCTGGGCTTCCCTGTCTCCTGATGCCCACCTGGTGGAGGTGGTCCTTGTGGAAAGCTATAGTGGGGAGCACGCAGCCTTCTGGAAGTTTCTGGGCACTCAAGGACAAAGGCCAGCCTCTCTGGAGCACGCTGTGCCTGGGCACCCCTGCCTGTCCCCCTCACACTCCTCAGGCAGGGCCCGTTGTGCTGAGCAAAGGCTTCCGCACCCAAGGCCACCACTGCCTCCACTGGTTTCCTCTCAGGAAGGGGCCCTGCCTCCCCCGGCATAGGTCATGATGAAGAATGGAGGACAGCTGACCCTTGGCCTGGGGTCAGAGGGCACAAGTGCACACCCACAGCCAGACAGCATCCATGGGGCTCAGGCCCAGAGGCCGACAGGCCCAAGCTCCTTTAGTGCTTTGGTCCCTCTTAGGGGCAGGGAGGCGTGTCCAGGACCACCCCTGGTTCGGGCTTCCTGAAGCAGCTGTGCCTGTAAAGCAGAGAAAGTGTGCCCTCGGCCGCTGCATCCACACCGCCAGGATCTGAGAGGGACCTGAGGGGAATGCGGCCCACCCACACCTAGGAGTCAGGCTCTGCCTTAACACACCCACCTCACCAGGGCCCTGACACACAGGGCAGGTGAGACCCGCCTTGAAGCTTGGAAAGGACCACTCTGCCCCTGCCAGGCTGCCGCTCACTGCTGGCGTCGTCGTGTGAAATGAGTCTCGCTTTCTTTCTCCACCAGCAGCCCCTCCACATAGGGCACGAAGGGCACCTCTGGGCCCACGCTGGGTGCCCACCCCAGGGCAGCTCCCGGACAGCTCTGGGACAGCCCTCTGCCGCACCCACCGAGGCCACAAAACTCAAGTGTCTTCTTCCTGCCCTCCCCATCACCTCGCTGTACCCCCGCTTTCTCAGCAGACCTTCAGCTCCCAAAAAAGCTACCAACCCTACCCAACCCCCATGCGGCAGTGAGGCCATAATTAGCTCACACCCATCAGCACTTTCCGACGGCCCCCCAGGGGAGGAAAGCACTTCTCAAAGCTGACATGTGAATGTGCCGGGAGGAAGGGTGCTGGCTGCACTGGGGCAGCCCGGCTCTACCCCCCTGGGCCAGGGGCAGCTCCCAGGACCGCTGACGCAGCAGGGCCGCGGGAACCAGGTGTGGTGCAGCCCTGGGGCAGGCGAGGGGCGTGTTTGAAGCACTGTGCTGTATTCAGGGCTCCCTGGGGTGCAGCCTGGGACTCCAGGGCTGAAGAAGGGCCGCTGGCCAGCTGGGACGGGCACCCAAAGGACGGCGGTCAGCCAGCAGCTGAGAGGGCACAGCTCCTGCTCGCTGAGCAGTCGGTGTGCATGGACATGTGCCAGGAGGGTTCTCCCCCTCACCTAAATTTTTTAAATTTCATTATGGCATTTTTCAAACATAGAGAAAATTAGTAATGAAAACATGATTTTCCTGACTGATGCAGCTCAGTTGGTTGGGCATCGTCCTGCAGCGCGAAAGGTTGCTAGTTCAGTTCCCTGTCAGGGCACATGCCTGGGTTGCCGGGTTCGAACCCCAGTTGGGGAGCATATGAGAGGCAACTGATGGATGTTTCGCTCCCTTCCTTTCTCCCTCTCATCCTCTCTCTCTAAAAATAAATTTCAAAAAAGTTAAATACAAGCAAATTGTCATCATTGTCCACAACTTAGATCTGACCTTTTTTTTTTTTTGGCCAAACTTTTTGTGCAGCGGATAGTTGGATGGACGTGGCTGAGCCACTGCAGAGTGCCTCACAGACATGCAGACGCCTGCCCTGAACAGTGTCACCGACGTCCCTCGAACAGGCATTCCTCCTCGGAGCCGCATTGCTATCAGCTCACCCGGCAAACTCGGCAAAAGTTTCCAGCATCCACACCCATGCCTGTCCTTCCTGGCAAGAAGGGGCCCCACTGACTGAGCACCCACAGACACAGGACCAGCACCCGAGTGGCCATGGCCAAGTTGGAACAAACCGCCCCAAGGACTATCCAGAAGCCCTCCAGCTGCAGCTCCGACTTGGGCAGAGGTGTGGGTGGGCTGGACAGGCAGGCCTGGAGGTCTCCACTCTAGAGAGCTGGGAGGCCTGGGTGCTAAAGGGCAGGGGGAATGCCAGCCAGGAGCAAGATGGCAATGTCTTGCCTGCCCGCTTATTCTTGCCTCCATACCTGAGGGCTCCCCCACTTTCTCCATCAGCGAACTTTAGGTCTTCACCACCACTCCCTCAAAGACACCCCGTCCCTCCAGACCCCGTCCTGGCCCCCAAAGGGCGAGCCCTGTGAGAGGGGCTTCAATGCCCCCACTGTTTCTGCGGAGCCTGAGTAGGAGCTCTGAAACCTTTGGACGCTGAGAGAAGGAGAGGACGTGAACAACAGCAGTCACAGCGATAGCTCACACTCTCCTCTTGCAATGAGCCACGCACTGTATCAAACACTATTATCCCCATTTCACAGGTGAGGAAACTGAGGCCTCGAGAGGGGGTGACTACCCCACACCCTACAGCTGGTAAGTGGTGGAGATGGTGGACACCCCCAAGCTCTGGGCTGGGGTGAGGTGGGGAAAGTCCGAGGTGTGTGCTGGGAGGCGAGTGCCAGGTGCTGGCTGCAGACACGCTCCCTCTCCCCGACCCAGGGAGCCAACACCTAGAGCTTGAAAGACGGCAAGGGATAACCCAGCGCAGACGATGGGTAAGCCGTCTGCCGGGGATGGACTTGAACGGAGAGTGCAAGGGGCTAGGGATCGAGGCTCAGTTCGGGGCACAGGGACTGACCAGTCCCACCCCCGGGGATCCCAATTTGCATGCAGCTAGGGCAGGACCTACAGAAAAATTAAATGTTTGTGTGTGGGCGGGGGGTGTTTATTCGTTTAACTCTTGCAAGGTAAGGAATTACTGGCTTTGGGAATGGCAGACATTGGTGTGAGACCTGGAATTCAATTCATGTGCACTCAGAAAGTTCCGGAGCAAGGCCAGTGGAGGTAGACAAGACTGGGAGGTAGGCAAGGACCAGATCACACCAAGAATGCCATGTCAGAGAACTTGGATGCCCGGGGGGGGGGGGGGGGGCGTGGGAGGGTCTTTTGCCTACAGGTCTCCCTGTGCAGTCAGGGCCCACTCTGAGGACTGGGAGGAGTTGAGATGCCATCACCACGGGGTGGCAGAGAAAAAGGTGACAGAGTGGGGTCTCTGCCAACAGGGACCCGAGCCTTGTCTGCAAGCCCAAAAGGAAGCTGAGTCCCTGTGTGGAGTCCCCACGTTTGTTCAACCCCCTGGAATGTGAGCCCCACGAAAGCGGGCGCTGCCCCAGGGTCCGCTGCTGGATCCTCAGCAAGCGGCCCAGGTCTGCACATAGTAGGTGCTTAATAAATAAGGGCTGAGTTGTCAAGCTGAACATGGGACAAAGGGCAGGCACCCAGATGGCAAGGAGAGAAACCAGCCCCATGTGGGATTCAAGTTCTAGAAATGTTCCAGCCGCCTCCTCCCACTGCCTTCCCTTCCCCTTTCCCTGCCTAGTCTCCTACCTTCCTCTCCTCTGCTCTGCTCTCCTCAGCTCTCCTCTCCTCTCCTCTCCTCTTCTCTTCTCTCTCTCTCTCACTCTCTCTTTACTCCTTTCCTCTTCTCTCTCCCTTCTTCTCCTTTCACCCCCTCCAATGAGCTGAGGCAGCCCACGGCCAGGACACCCGTCCCAGGACACATGGCAGTTTGCAAGCTCACAAGAAAGGGGAGGTTGAGGGGCAGCCCTCGAACAGCATTGACAGGGAAGGAATGACGGAGGTGCAGCAGGAAGAAGTGGAGAGACTGACATTCCGTGCACCTCAGCAGACGGGGAACAGAGAGAGGAGAAACTGGCCCAAGTCACCAGCAAAGCAATGCAAAGCATGACCCAGCTCAGAGTGGCTCTGCAGTGAGTGGACATCAGCCCCCCACCGACAGGGTGCCCCACCCGATGACATCCCGCCAGGTGTTGGGGTGTGCTTCCCCCAGCATTTCTGCTTCTGCTTATATAGGCACCCGGCTGGGATTCTCTGCTGAGAAGGATGCATGAGCTACTGGAAACATTTGGTGCAATCCCCCAGGGCAGCCCTGAGCCACCGGGTCACCGGTGGGGCTACGAAACCGGGCTCTGCCGCGTGACCCACCCTGAGAGTCCCTGGATGGATCAGGCCGGGACTCTGCTTGAAGCCGCCACTGGCTGGCATCTTCTTTTTCCCTCTCCTGCCTTGCTCACTGTTTCCTGGGTTCTGCCGGAACATTTTCAATCATCTGCTCACAAACCCTGCTGCAGTTCTGTGTCCCGGGAACCCAGTCTACGGCAACCTGCTGACTACCTCCCCAGCTGGCCGTTTGGAAATCCTACAAAATCAGTCCAGCCGCTACCCCAGGGGAAAGAATTCACATTTACATAAATTTGCATACAGTTTAGATTCCCCATAGTCGGCCCCGCCTTTGACCCTTAGCACCCCAAGTATCACCATAGTGTACATGTCCGTGTCCAGTGGAGGGCAACCAGCAGCCACCCACCCGCAGGCTGAGCAACTGCAGGCAACTTCTGCCCTCCCTCAGCTCCGCCTCATCACCACAGAATGGGCGTAACGACAATGACACCGTGCTCGCAGGGCCCTCCTGGGGACTGGTGTCCCGCACAGAAACGTCCCACAGAAAGTGCCCAGGGCAGAGCCCAACATACAGTAAGTATGGTATCAGCGCTGACGCAACTACTGCGGTTATTTTGCCGGAGGCTATTTCAAGTCCTTACTGATTCGCTGGTTATTACAGTAATTAAAAATGCCAGGCACTCAGAGGCCATTTAGAAAGGTTCAATTCGTGTCCAGGGGCCAAATATGGAAACTCAGAAGTACTAGCTACTTTCCTTTTTACTTTTTTTTTCTTTTGCATATAATCACGATTAACTCTGTGGACAAGCCTGAGAAGAATGATGTTACCAGACAAGGTAGGCAGGTGCAGCCAGCGGGGACAGGTAGCCTGCCCAGGTCACACACTAGCAGCGGGGAAGCAGGGCACCTTGGGACCGGCCCGTGGCTCCCGTCCTTCCAAAGCTTGGGACGTGCCCATGCGGGACGGCCTTGGAGACTCCCAGGTGCCACACACAGTGTTGCCGATTTTCTGGAAAGAGATCTTGAGGACAGGAAACCTGGATCTGTGGTCTGAACTCCCACGCCTTCTGCTGTTCATCAACCCGGGAAAACAGCTGCTAAAATATCCCTTCCGCCTTGTGGGTTCCCATGCAAATGGCTCTCAGAGCTGGGGAAAGTGCAATGCTTTCAACAGTTCACAACCTTCGCCTTTTCCTCTCCTTTCCAATTCAGGAACTGAGCTGAGTTCCTTTCTCCCCAGCACTGGGAGGAGAGGAAGCAGTTTCTGCCCACCGCAGCCTGCACAGGGGGAGACTTGGGTGGGCTGCTGGTTTCCTGCCTGCCCTTTGCCCCCGGAACACCCGGCCCATCCTCCACTAACAAAGGGACTGTCTTCTGCCACACGTTCCCACTGCACCTGCCAGGCAGACCACCTGGATTTCACCCACTCACCAGAGGGGCACAGATGAGGGTGGCCAGGGGTCTCCTTTGAAACAAAAGGAATAGCCTCACTCACCAATGACACAGCCATCTGTCCCTCCCCACAGGGAGCCCAGTTACACTGGGGTCTCCCGTGTTCACAGGTCATGAGGGGGACAGTTGTTACACGACCACCCTACGGCACCGTGAATGCCTGCTCAGTGGAGAAACACCCAGAACAAAACAAAGGATGCCGTGCTTACATCCATAAAATAGGAGCCGCAACCAGCTAGTGTGAAGGGTTGCTGGGCAGGGCGCGGTGACACGTGTACGTGTTCTTCTTCCCTGTCACCCCAGCTGGGTCCTGGGCTGGCTCCACGCCTCGCCCGTGCTGGAGGCACCAAGCGGCTGCCACCCTGGGGTGGGCCGCTCATCCCTCCCCAAGGCTAGAAAGTTCTTCCACATCCTGGGATGGAACTGGCCGCCCTGCCCCTTCCTCCACCAGGCCTTGGGAGCCAGCCCCACAAAGCAAGCCCGGGGATGGCCCGTGAGACACCAAAATAAGAACATCCTTCCTCCCCTTCCCTTCCCTCTCCCCGTCTCTGGGCTTCGTCTCCACCGTGACCGCCTCTCCCCGGTCCATGGACGCCAACGCTGCCGAGGGCGTCCTTCCCGCCGAGGGCCTTGTGGTTGTCCCCTCAGTCTTCACTTCACCACAATGCTGCCGCCGGGCCGCCACTGTCATCCCTGTTACACAGGTGAGCACACCTGAGAGTCAGAGAGGTGAGGCCATGTGCCCACAGGTGCACGGCCAGAGTCCGAAGACCAGCCCCAACCCTCAGCCCCTACCCGGACACCCTTTCACAGCCCAGGAGCATTTCAGTGAACTGGGAAGACTAGGGTGTCTTTCAGGGCGCCCGTTAGAGGGTTACAGGCCCAGGAAGAGGGAGGGGTGCCTCGGAAACTGACGCGGGACGATCCCCACGGGACTCGAGGGTCCGCGCCAGCTCACAGGTGCCTGGGAATCGGCCCCACTCACTGCCCCGGGGGCTGGGGGAGGCTCGAGGGAGAGATCCTTTTCACTCTCCATTCTTTTTCAGTGTTTGAAGTTCGCTTTACCTGTATAATGATCGCCTCTTTAAAATATTTTTAAATGGAAAAATTAAATAATATGAACCCCTGAAGGGCAGAAGAAACATGCGGTAGTTGCCTATGCCCCCAAGGGAGACAGACAGGGGCGTTAGTGTCTGTTTGAAAAAGAGAGGGGCAGGAGGGAAAGGGCAGAGGAGAAGGAAGAGATCAGCCCAAGATAACCTCTTAGAAACATTTATCCAAATTTGTGTTTCATCCCGGTTTTGTCACCCAGCGGGCATCGTGCCCTGGGCCATCGTGGTTCGGGGAGGGCCCTGGAATGCTCTGGGAAAGGACCCGCGTTGCAGTCTGGGTGCTTTTTTCCTGCCGTATCCAGCTCTGCAGAGATACAGCGGACATGCCCCTGGTGAACAGCAGCAACTGTCTCGCAGACACCCACTGGAAAACACGGGCAAGTGTCTAATTTGAACTGTGCTCTGGCCCTTGGCCACCAGGTCCGTCCCCCTGCCTGGCCGCCGGGCAAGGCCCCAGCTAACGCAGCACCAGCAACCTGACCAGCGGTGCCGGCTCAGGGGGCATGGCTCCCGGCCTGGCCCGCCGCCTGGCCCTGCCAGGCAGAAGGGCCTCCCACCTGCAGGCCTCCCTGAGTGCCTGTGGGAGAGACATGCTCCTGGCAGCTCAGCTATTTCTCCCTGCAGGTGCCAGGTCCTCCCCAGCGCCTCCACCCACTCGCCCTGGAGAAGAGCAGGGGCTGCGGGTTTTCATCATGCATGTCTCTGATAAGACTGAGCGGGCGAAGAAACACCCAGAGGTGGGAGCCGGCAGGAAAATGGCCGGCTGGCTCTTGGGGTTTGTCCCCAGGGGCACTGGACGAGCTGCTGAAGGAAATCTAGATCTGACCACAACCTGGTTCTGGGCAGGCCTAACAGTGCCCACGTCGGCCAAGGGAGCCGTTAGCTCAACAGAAAGGCGTGAGTCTCGGGTGTCTGGCTCAGCTGGGTTATGACGGCAGGTGGCGGGAAGCAGCGTAACTGTCCCACAGGCAGGGCCAGGTGTCATGAGTGAAGCCACAGGACACAGTACCTCCACAGCCATTGAAAACCAGTGGGTGTGCACGTGCTTTTGTGGGTTCTCAAGATGCTGTGAAGTGGCGAGAGGAAATTACAGAATAGTAAAAACTTACATGACTCTGATTTTGCAAAACACAACACACACACAAATCCATGCAAGAAAACATCCACGACACCGCTGTGGCTGTGCTCCATGGCACGCACAGGGCTCCTTCCTCGGGGCCAGCCTGCGGGCAGTGCTTCTTTTATTCTGTCTGCTAATGTGCGCACGCTAACGTCTGTGAAATGATAGCTTTTCTCAAATTTACTTTCTGGAGGTATAATTTCCATACAATGAAATGAACTCCTTGCAAATGTACGTGATAAATGTGTTGACAGGTTTGGGCAAGCGTATGCCACCCTTGTAAAAGCCACCACAAAGAAGATCTGCCGCAAACCTTCCCAGAGCTCCTCCCAGGCCGTCCCCACCCCTCTCCAGCCCCAGCTCCAAACTACTTTTGATCTGCTTTCTGTTACTAATTAGACTGGCCTGTGCTCGAGTTTTGTGTAAGCAGGAGCTCATCCTCTGCTGCATCTGCCTTCTTTCACTCAGCTTCATGTTTCTGAGATTCGCCCATGTTCCGTGCATCGATAGTTTTTCCCTGTTCACAGCTGAGTAGCATTTCACTGTGTAGATATGCCACAGACGGTTTATCCATCACCTCTTTTTGTTAAGATTTTATTTATTTATTTCTGAGAGAGGGAAGAGAGGGAGAAAGAGAAGGAGAGAGAAACATCAATGTGCAGCTGCTAGGGGTCATGGCCTGCAACCCAGGTATGTGCCCTGACTGGGAATCGAACCTGCAACACTTTGGTTCGCAGCCTGCGCTCAATCCACTGAGTATCCATCACCTCTTGATGGCATGTGGATTGCTTCCAGTTTGGGGTTACAATGAGAAAGTTGTTATGAGCGTTCATGTTCAAATCTTCCTGTGGACATGTGTTTCCATTTCTCTTGGGGAGATGGGCAGGAACGGAATCACTGGGTCATGGGGCATGTGTAGGTTTAGTTCTATAAGTGACCGTGGAACTGCTTTACAGAGTGATGATGTGATGGTACCGTCCCACCAGCAACAGAAGTTCCGGCTGCCCCAGTCCTCGCCAGCAGGTGGGACCATCAGGCTTCTAAGTGTCACCATGCAAATGGCTGTGTATCTCCCCGTTTGAATTTGCATTTTCCTGATAACTGGTGTGGTCAAACATCTTTGAAAACATCGGCCATCCATGTATCTTTTTATGGGAAGTGTCTTCTGTTTTCCCCATTTTTTCATGAGGTTGCTGGCTTATTATCGAGTGTGACCAGTTTTTGGTTTTTCTTTTTAAATATACTGGATATAAGCCCTTCATCAGATACACGCATCGTAAATAGTTCTCCCAGTCAGTGACTGGGATGGGCTTTTCCATTTTCTTTTCTTTATTTTTGAAATATTTTATTTAATTATTGCTAGAGAAAGGGGAAGGGAGAGAGAAACAGAGAGAAACATTGATGTGCAAAAGAAACATTGGTCAGTTTCCTCTCACGCACCCCCAACCGGGTACTTAGCCTGCAACCCAGGCATGTGCCCCGACCGGGAATCGAACCAGCGACCTTTTGGTCTGTGGGACGATGCTCAACCCACTGAGCCACACCAGCCAGGGCTTCCATTTTCTTAATGACATTTTTTGGAGAACCTAAGTTTAAATTTTAGATTAAGTTCAATTATCAATGTTTTCCTTGTATGGCTTATGCTATTTGTGTTTTAATAAAGAAATCTTTGACTATCTTAAGGTTATAAAAATTTCCTCCTATTTTTCTTCTTGAAGTTTTATAGTTTAGAGTGAGCCAGGGCTGTCCAACCTTTTGGCGTCTCTGAGCCATGCTGGAAGGAGAGGGGTTGTCTTGGGCTACGCGTTAAATACACAAACGCTAAAGAAAACTGATGAGCAAAAAAAAGGTTTTAAGTAAATTTACAATCTTGTGTTGGGCCACATTCATAGCCATCCTGGGCCGCATGCAGCCTGAGGGCCATGGGTTGGACACCTCTGGGACTTTTCTATTTAGGTTTACAATCCACCTTAATTTAATTTTATAAATGGTGTGAGATAATGTTCAAGGTGTGTTTTTGTCCATAATTAGGGGTTACAACCCTCTGGCGGTCCCGTGTGGCTTTACCCAGCCCTCAGTTGTCACCATTAATTCCCAGGTGCCTCCTGGTGCAGACACACCTCGACACAGGCAGTGCCCCGATGCTCATCAGCTGGACGGCTCCCAGAGGAGAGCCTGGTCAGTCCCACCGCTAGGGTATTCGGAGGTGGAGGGACACCTTGAGGCTTGGAGCCCCTTCCCACAGAGCAGCCCTGGACGCTCCACGGCCCCACAGGGCCCGGTGACGCTGCAGGCCGTGGTCACGGAGGTCCCGCAAGCACAGCTTGGCCACAGGAGCCTCAGACCTCTGCTTGTCATCAGGTTCCCTTAATCCCCAGGAAACATTACAATTCGTGGCATCCTCAGCAGGATTGAGGACATAAAGTGTGATTTATTGCTGCTGAAGCATGTCCTTTTGTATTTCCAAACTGCCTTGGGGAGCAATTCCTCACAATGTCAGCAGCTGGCTCAGGAGAGGAAGAAAGGGGGGAGAGTGAGGAAGAGGGAACTGGGACTGCGCATGTGCGCCCCCGCCCCAGGGACCACCCCGCCCCGGGACCCTTGTTGACCACCTCAGGCCAGGAAGACGGCCGGCCTCCAAGGCCTGGGGAGGAGACTCCGAGGACCCTGGTGTGACCCGGGCTCCTGGGCCCACGGGAGGAGGCCCAGGTCCTCCACACTTCCTGCCCTCCCTGGTCCAGCTGCCCCAGTTTTATTAGAACCAGTTGCAGATGAGTTTTCTAGAAACAACGGAGCTGATCTCATCGGCCTCTCCCTGAGCAGAGAAAACACGCACACACAGAGCCGAGGCTGATGAGCCTTTCCCTTGGGCGCCCCGGTGGCCGCTGGCACTGCGCAGGAGGGGAGCCTCCTCCCTGGCCCTCTCACCGCACTGAAGCCTCAGGCTCCACGTTTCCCTGATGTGCCCGCCTGGGTCCCGGGCCAGGACTAGTACTAATCAGTCGACCGACATTTCCTAAGTTCCCTAGTGTCCCAGGCCCCGGTAACCTGTGGGGACACTAAAAAGGACACAGTCCCCGCCCCAGGGAAGCTCCTGGCCAGGCAGGGAGGCGGACCCATCTCCACCTAAGTACTGCAGAGCAGTGGTGGGAACTCAGGCGTATCACCAGAGAGCTGGCGTCTCAGGCCTGAGGAGGGAGGGACCCTAATGCCGGAGGGGATCCAATGGGGCTTCACTGAGGAGACTTGGAGTTGGATGCACTTAGGACAGGCCTCCTCAGCCTCAGCATGGTTGGCATCTGGGGTCAGGTACTCCTTGTTTGGGGGCTGTCCTGTGCGCTGTAGGATGTTAAGTGGCATCCCTGGCTTTGGCTAGTAACACACACACACAGCCAGTTTTTGACAGCCCGAAATGTCTTCAGATATTGCCACAGGCCCCCGGGAGCAAAATTACCCCGAGTTGGGACCCCTGGCCTAGGGAAGTGAGCAGGACTCTTTCTAAGTAGGGAACAAAGAAAGGGCATTGCAGGTGGAAGAAACAACCTAAACTCCAGCACGTTCAAGGTGAGGCTGAAATGCAGGCCGCAGGGTAGGGGCAACGGCAAAATGTGAGACCAGAAAGGGGAGCTGGGGCATCTCGTGAGGAAGTTTGGACTCTCCCTCACCGGCAGTGGGGAGCCACGGAAGGTTATGAAGCAAGGGAGTGACCTGATCAGGGTTACTGTCTTAAACAAGCCCCCTGTTAGTGACGCAGAGGCAGGGAGAGCTGTTAGGGCAATGGTCCCAGCACCAGAAGACAGGCACAGACACAGCGAGGACTGTCACTGTATAGGGATGCCACCGACTAGGAATGTCACCAGGAAAGATCTGTGACGCGCTACAGGAATTTGGAGGAAGAACATGCTGAAACAATGGTTGGGGGGAGTCCCGGCAGATGGAAGCTTTGTGTAAGCCTGGCAGGGGGTGGCCAGGCGGGAGAGGGTATTCCTTGCCACTGGAGAGGCGCGTAATCCATGAAGCCAGGCTGCAGATCGGCCTGGCTGAAGTGAGGGCGTCACCTGCAAGATGCCGAGCTAAAGGACCTGAGCTCGGTCCTGGAGACTCGCGCTCAGAAGGACCCGTGCACGCAGTGGTTCAGGAAGGCGTGTAGGAGGAAGGTGCACAAGATGAATCGTGCGTGCGCATGCGCGTCCAAGCACCACACTGCCCCTGGGGGTGGGCGGAGCCCAGAATGAAGGCCCCAAACCCCCAGTTCCTACAGCTGCCTGGTCCCAGAGGACTCTGCATGGGCACAGAGCAAGGTCCAAGGGCCGCCCTGCCCGAGCGCCTCCCCATCAGCCAGGACAAGCCTGACACTTTTTGCAGGTATGAATCCTAGAAAGCAGGTGTAAATCCCAAAAAAAGAACTCTGATTTCATGTGGCTAAAAGTAGGAATGGGAGTAAATCCGGGTGCTGGAGAGGGCAGAGTCCGAGAGCGTTTTTTCTGCAGCCCCCACCCACCGTCCCACTGTGTATGCCCACCCTTGTCACTGGTCTCTTGGCTCATGAGGTCTGGGAGTTCTCATGGCCATGCCCAAGAACGGGGCTAGGACATCTTCACCGCGGCACCCCCCCCCCCCACGCCTGGCTCTGTGCCCGGAGCTGATGCTCTAAGAATATGCAAGAGGCCAGGCTGCTGCTTTGCCCACTCGACAGGGACTGGAACCATCCCAGAAACACACCTTAAAAAGACCGGCATCTCCTGCGAAGCTATGTGAAGTGTCAGCACCTTTTTATCCAAAGAGAAAACTCTGCGCCTTTTTATCTGACCCTCGGAGACTCAGCAGGGCCTGAGGGTTTTGAGAAACGCGCCCACACACAAGGTGGGAGAGAAGCACGGACCATCAGCGTGGGTTAGCTGGCGGGAGGAAGCACTCCCTCCCTGCGGAGGGGCAGTGCGCACCGGGGATGCCTCGTGTTCCGGCCCAGGGACTGGTCTTCTCACGGCGAGGATTTGTCGATTGCCCTTTCGCTGCTCTTTCCTCTCCTGAGTCTAACTGCTCTGAGGGATAACGTTGAATGACCACGGGAGCGCAGCAGGAAACACTGGGGGGCGGTTCCTGTGGCCAGGCTCTGCCTCGCGGGGCTGATCAGCCCATCCTCACAGCCATGCCCCGTCGTGGTCTCACTGCAGCAACAGGCCACGGAGGGTGTGGGATTCGGCTGCAGCCCGTGTCCCTCACCCCGTGCTCTGCTGCTCCCCGGGAGCTCACAGAGGCCGGGGACTCCCCAACACCCGGCCTGGCGCACAGAGCAGGTTTCATCAGCGTCCCTCTCCCGGAACAGCTCCTGCCCCCTAGGTGCGGCCTGTGCACTTGGAAGTGTGGGGGCATCTGACCCTCTGGTATCCCCACTTTACAGACGAGGAGGCCAAGGCAGGGAGAGGTCAGATGTCTTGTCCAAAGCTGATTGGCAGCAAAGCGGGGAGTGATGTCCTTCACTAGGAAACCACACAGTCACACAAGTCGCTTGTACTCAGCAAATGCTGGCTGCGGGACTCAGCAGTGAAGCGCACGCAGGGAGCAGGAAGACCATGGTGCCTGCCTGAGATGGGCATCGCCAGCACTGTCACCATCACCATCACCATCACCATCATTAGCGTTGCCAGGGCAAGGGTGACATTTTTCTCCAGGCCGACTGAGAACAAGACAAGGGACTGCAACCAGCCCCCCCAGATGCCCAAGCCAGCAGCCACTACTGCACCCCCCGAGCCCTTGGCTTGCCCATCACGGTCCACCTGAGCATGGTCACCCTGCTGAGTCCACAGAGCAGCGCCTCCCGCCTTTTGGGGACCTGAGACCGCCACCTTTACCCCCAGGGTCCCAGGCATGTTCCCACACGGAGCCTGGGCCAGGTGTCTGCCCCTACTTCCTGCCGGAATATCCTAGACTCAAGGCGACCCAAAAACCAAGATCATAGGCTGGGGAAGCAGATGGGCCTTCCCTGCACAAGGCTGCGGGCAGCTTTCCTAGCCACATCTTCCTTGTCAGGGCAGTGGGGACGAGAGCAGGCCTCTTCCCTAGGGCCATCGTGTCCTCTTCCCGCCAAGAGGGGCCTACCTACGTTCAGCTTGAGGTCTGACAGCCCACACTCGTGGGCTCCGGCAGCCAGGCCCGGGCAGAATGAAGTGCCCTTCCGTCAGAGCCAGCCCACCTGGCCAGGGGCCCTGGGGTAGTGCCCCAAACGGTCACTGCCATGGACCCAGGGGTCATTGCCATGGCCCAGTGGTCACTGCCAGCAGCCCATAGGTTTGGAAGACTCATCTTCACTGTTGGCGATGTTGATACTGCTATCTTTTCTGTTGTGGAGCAGCAGCCGTTGTCAGAATGTGCCACAGGTGGCTTACCTATTCGCTATCAGTGGTCACGTGGGCTAGGTCCAGATTGGGGCTGTTATCAATGAAGCCACTGTGGACATTCCTGTGCAAGCCTTTTGGTGACCTGTGCACCCATTTCTCTCGGGCATCTCTGGGAGGGGGATCGCTAAATTGGTTTTGCGTGTCCTTGCAGCATCTTAGACCCCACGGGCCACGGGTGGCCGTCCCACTGCCCCACCTCACCCTCAGCCCTCGCTCTGCAGGCAGTGCCAGCTGTGGCTGTGTGATTCTGACTCCCATTTACCTGGTAGGGAATGATGTCGCATGATATTTTATATGCTCCTGGACCTCCTGTATCTTTTATAGAAGTGCCCATTCTAAGCTTTTGACCAGTTTTTAACCTGGCTGTGGTTTTTTCCTCATTCTTACTGATTCATGGGAGTTCGTGGCATGTTCTGGATAAGCCTCCTGTATCCGGTACACGTAATTTGGATATTTTCTCCCCGGCTGCAGATTGTGTTTTCAGTTTCTTCCTGGCATCCTTTGACGAACAGAAGTTTTACATTTTGCTGAAGTCCGTTATACCGTTTGTCTCTATGGCAGTGTCACCTGGGCCCTGTTTCAGAGGCTTTTCCCTGCTCCAAGGTCCTCAGTTCACCATAAAATATGCATTTGCCTGTGCTCCATTCCTTCAGCCCCTGCAAACCTCACACAGCCAGGAGGTCTCTGTCTCGTCGCCGTGCCCAGCCCGGCCCGGCATGGGGGCTCCCCAGATGTGTGGCTGACAGAGTCCCTGGGTTTGCCCCTCGGAGCCCAAGCTGCTCCTCGAGGTCTCCTGCCTCGCTGCCCAGATAAGAAAAGGCGCAGCCCTTTGATGGAGCTCCCAGGTTCTGAAGGCAGGGCTGCGGAGAGGACTTCCAGCTGCCCCGTGATAACTGCCCCTGACAGCTTCCCCAGGGAGCTCGTCTTGACTCGAGTCACCGCCCAGCCTGGCCCAGACACCAGGGCATCCCTGGGAGCTCAGATCTTCCCCGGAGGGAAGATCAAAGACCCAGCACCACTTAAGAGACAGGAATTTGGGTTGTGGAGATAATTGGGTCATGGGGTGAGTGAGCACAGATAACTGGGGAGATAATGGGGTTGCTTGAAACCCTAATTCCCTGAACATGTGAGGCTCTGCCAGACCCTCGCACCCTGGGGTTCTGGCTGAACTAGAAGCCCTGGTTTAGAGGACTCAAAGGGACCAAAGTCACCAGGTGTCCAAAGCCCTAAAGGGAGATCACAGAGAATTTGGAAATCCCACGCTGGACGTGGGAGCCCATGGGAGCCCAACGATTGTGGAAAACCGCCCAACAGGCCCATTGAATCTGAGCGTACACGTCGCTCCTGCGTGCAGCAGGTCCCTCCTGGAGGAGACCCTGCAGAAGGGCACCCCTACCTTTACCAAAGCACTTTCTGGAATGTTTGTAGCAATACTAATAGCCCCGAGCTGGAAACCACCCCAGTGCCCATCCACGGGGTTGGTACATAAATTGGAGTGTATCCATGCAACGGAATATTCTAGAGCAAGGAAAATGGCATGCCCTTGCAACACGCAACCCAGATGAACCTCACAAACATGGTGCCGGGAGAAGGAAGCCAGACAGAGGAAAGGAAATACTCTGTGATTCTATTTGTGTGAACTTCAGAATCAAATAACCTAACCTGTGCTGTTGGGAGAGGGGTTGCCCCTGGGGTGGGGGGAGTCCAAGGGGGCACGAGGGGGTTTCAGGGACGGGGCCGAGTTCTGCGTCTTGACCGCAGCTGGCGGCGGGACTGTATACAGTCTGTGAAGGGTTGCAGGGGCTCCCTCGGCTCTGTCCTCTTCCGCCTGTGGGCACCACACTGCAGCCAGGGTTTCTTTTTAGGAGGGAGAATACCTGGCACCCAAGAAACCTGAGCTTGCACCTGGAATCTATCCTTGGGCGAGTGACCTGGCCCTTCTGCCCCTCACCTTCTCGGCTGTAAAATGGGAGGGGCGCCCACGCCCCCCTGGCACGCGATCGGGATGCTGAGAAGAGAAACTGGCCTGCGTGTGTTCGAGTGACCCGAGGAAACCCCATCGGAAGCCTTAGGAAGCCAGTACCCGCCGAAAGGAATAAATTTAAAAGAAGCGTTACATTATTTGACAGTGTGCCCCAGTTTTATTCAAGGACTAAGAAATGAGGATTAAAACAAGCTCAGCAGAACAAAGCTTGCGGAGCATGGAACAGACTTCCCTTTCAACCCAAAGACAGGCTATTTATTTGAACAAGAACTTGCACACGTCTCTTTTTATCCCCTTTGGAGCATATTTTATGTCACTGAGAATTTCATGGCTATTAAATGCTGCAAAGGAAAAAAATCCTTTCAAAACTGCCTGTTTGTAGCAAAAAAGGCAGGCAGGTTTTCAATGCAACGAGGATGGCAAGGATTCAGAAGGGCCTTTTAGAGTTGGTGGCCCACCAAATTGATGGAAACTGCTCGCACACCCTGACCTGGACCCAGCACAGCCACGTCTGGGCCCCTCCCCGACCAGAAGGGGGATGTGTGCCCACAAAAGACACGCGCTAGAACGTTTGCAGCTGCCCTACCCAAACGTCCATCTGTGGTGAATGAATTGGGACGCAGTCTCACTGTGGAATACTCTACAGCCATGAACATGGAAACACAGCCACAACCATAGTCATGATTGAAAGAAGCTGGATGCAAACACACACACACTATGTGACTCCATGGCCAGAAAGCCCCAGATCGAACAAAACCACCAAGTGGCGATGGGGGCCAGCACACTGGTTCCTGAAAAGGGGTGGTCGTGGGAAGGGGGCACCGTGGGGACTTTGGGGGCTGGGGTTGTGTTCCATCCCTCTGGGAGCTGGCATGACGAGAGTGCACGTGGTGATAATCGCCTGGTGCTGCACTTACGACGTGGTGCTTTTCTGTGTGGGCTCTCTGTTTCAGTACAAAGTCAGCACCTACCCAGGGGAAGTTTAAAGCACACTTTAAAATGTGGCCTGGGTAAACCTTGCATGAAGAGTCGGAAGATCTGCCTGGACCTGAACCTAAAGAACCCACTGGAAGGTGAAGGTTGATGTGGCCAGGCTCACACCAGACAACACACACGGAACCCCAGTGACAGGGTCTTCCTCTCACACTAGCCCCAGCCCCGGCCCGGGGCCACGTGCCTGGCTGGTCCAGAAGGGATGGTTACGGTTGAAGAAGGAATGCTTCTAAGCAGAGCTCTGTGTGGAACCACCTTCTGGCCATGAGAGAGGAGGCTGGCTTTGCAGCAGGCGACGGAGGCGCAGCGCCTGGAGCCAAGAGCAGTTGTCCCAACTGTCCTGTGAGCCCCGAGGACAGAAGGGAGGCCGAGGCCACTCTGCAGTGCACACATCCTCAGTTGCTCATCAAACGCTAGTTGAGGGGCTGCTGGGAAGAGAGTCTGCAGGTGTGACTTAAGTCCGTGTCGGTTAGTACAGGGGCGAGATTATGCTGGGTGGGCCTGGCCTAATCAGTAGCAAGGTCTTTATACAAGGATGTAGATCTTCCCTGAAAGAGAGACTCCAACCACAGGGTCTTCAGTTTTCTCTTCTATACCTCTAGACCCTCTTTCCTTCATGTCTGGTGCCTGGGGACAACAAGCTTCACCCACCCACGGGCCCCTGCTGGCTTGTCATTCATCTCCCTTCCTGACTGCCTGCACTTCGACTCTGCACGTGCTCAGCCCTGCCACAGTGTAAGCCCGCACCCTGTGATGAGTCTGTCTCCCCACCCATCCTTCTGTATACAGCGACCTCTGTTTCTGCAGCTACGTGGGCTGGCCAAAAAGTCCGTTCAGTTTTTGCTGTAAAATAAAAGACACAGTGTTCATTTTCACCAATAACTACTGGTTTGGATATTCTGAGTATGTTGGCTCTCTCTCACGTGGTATAACATTGATCATTCTCAATTAACACCTCGATTTGATTGCTATCAACTTCAGCTACTTTACTTGGCCCTGGGGCATTGCCCTGCAAGAAATCTCCAGCACAAAACCTCACAAACCACTTTTGACACGTTCGATCAGTCTCAGCACCTGCTCCAAACACTGCACAAATCCTTTTTTTTTTTGCATTTCAGTTGTGTTTTTACTTTTCTTGAAATAATAAAGCATAGTATACCAAAAATATTGCGTATTTTCTTCCATCTTCAATATTAAAATGGCGCCACAAAAATTCACAAAATTTTGATAAGTTTTTTTAAATGCACGCTATGACAGCTGTCACGATACAATCTAACAAAATTGTTTCAAATGAAGTTAAATAACTAAGTGCTACTAGAGCCATCGTACAGGAAAAAATTTTTTTTTGCCAACTCAGTGCATCCGTGTCTACGGGAACGCTTACTCACATCTGTATCCTCTCCCATCACTTCTGCTTCCCGGGCTGAGCCCTGGACAGGCGCCTCTGTTCCCCCATCTGAGGGGCGCCTCCCCCTGCACACACACTCACTGGGCAGTGATCCCAGGCAGGTCATTCCACCTGGGTGTCTCAGCAGCCTCCCCAGCCAAGTGGCGATGACAATAAAGCACCTGCCTCAGAGAGTTATTGTGAGAATTGACTTATTAAGTACATTTAAAGAAGAATGCCTGCCCCAAAAAAGTACTTTATAAGTACTGGCCATTATTTCCTACAAAATGTGATAAAAAGATAGTCTATTCTCCCTCCATGTCAGAGTGGGGGCTGAGCTCCACCCGTCTTCCCTAAATCTAGGTCACGTCTAGTAGCGAAAGCACCACTTTTACTGGATCTGAGGCCACCTATGTCTTTTGCTTACTTCGCATAGTTCTCATCAACTTTTTGTAGCTTCACTTGTGTTTAGAAGGGAAACCGCAGAGCGGCGAGACAGAAGGGAACCAGCCTGACCTCCCGGCACCGAGAGGGAGCCGTGCAGATCAGCGCGGCTCCGCGTCCCCACGCACGATCTCAACACCCACGAGCGCTGAGGAGGACACGGTGTGGGGTGTTTTTTATTTCTTTTGTTTTCTAGATGTGGTGCATTCTCATTCAATGGCAAACCTGACCTGGTTGGACTTGAGGCTACGCTGGCCATGTATTCCATCGAGCATGAAAATCATGTTTCACTGAAGAAACAGAAAAAGAATGGACCCCATTAATGATATCAAATAAATCACCGTATAAGCACCATATCGCCTTTCTAAAATCCAAAAGAAATAAAGATTTCCAAGTACATCTGGCTCAAAATGTTGGCGAAGGTACCGAGAAAACATTTGTCGTCTAAATGAAGTTGTGAGGGAACTGATAAATACACACACCCCCCACCCCCAAAGGAAGTGAGGAAGCAGCCTTGTGCTCCCGGGAAGCTCCAGATTCTGACGTCGGCTGGCCTGGCGTGAGCCGGCCCTGCCCCGTGGCTGGCAGCTGATGAGCTCAGCGGGACTGTGAGCGAGCACCCAACGCGGCTTCTCCACCATGGCGACTGTTCTGTGGCAACTCAGACTTCTCACGTGGTGGCCCGCTGTCCTCAGATGGAGCACCCTGACAGAGCCAGGTGGAGGTGCCTTTCCTTCTGACGCAGCCTCAGACGTCCCGCTGCCTGGTGTCTGCTAACTCTCTGGGTCCAATGGTCACCAGAGGTGGAGACGGAGATCGTCCCCGGCCATGAGAGGAGAACCAAACAAGGCAGCCATCATGTTCTGAACGGGCCCTAGTTTATGAGCTTTAGTGTTGGTTGAATTTGTACAAGCATGTACTTTCTTCTAATTAAAAAGGAAGACATTTGCATATCTGTTTTCCTTGCAGCATGGGCTACGGAGTCCAAAGATCCCAGCTCTGTCGTCACTGAGGATGCGAGGCCGGGTGAGTCATGGGCCCGCGGAACGACCTTGCCAACCCCGACTCATGTGACACATTCTCTGACCCCTTTCCCTCCACTTGGACAGCTCCCTCCAGTCTCTGTCCGTTTGCAGCTATGCCTGCAGTGGAGGCTGGAGTGCTGACCGCAGGGAGAGACCCCCACGGAGCCCCCTAACATGCTGTGCTGGGATGCTGACCCTTTGGGAATCTCCCTCCGGCCCTGTCCAGTCCCCTTCCTTCCCCACCCCACCCCACCCCCAGCTCCCTCCAGACTACTGTGCGCTGGGAAGTCCAGAAGCCTCCAGCATCCTCCATCCTTCCTTCTTGTGCCAAACAAGGGCCCGGAGGGAGAGAAGCGCCTCAAGGCCGAGGGAAGACGGTCATCCTGGCGTTCAGAGGCCGGCCGTCCCTCTGAGGCTCCGTGAGGACAATGCTCGGCAAAACAGCCCAGGACTTCTAGGTGGTTTCCATGCTCGGAACTTATAACCTTATTTTCTTTTTTTCCCATGTAGCGAAAACGCCGTGGCTCCCAGCCAGCCTCTGACCAGCAGCTTCTAATTACCCATGTGGAAAGAAAAAGGCGGGCTGGAGACGAGCGGGGTGGGAGTGCCAAGTGACGGGGAGCAGGGGCAGGAAGCCCAGAATCTCTTCCCCTCCCCAGGCCTGGAGGACACTGCGCTGCAGGTGAGGCGGGGCCCATGTGGAGAGGCCTGCACCTGTTCACGGAGGCCACGCCCACTGGGTCCCTGTGACCTGGAAGCCCAGCCCTTTAGGGCAAAGGAGGTCCAGTCCCTCCACCAGGGGTGTCTCAGCCAATACATTGGCTGCTGTAACAAATGAGGCTTGACATTTCAGTGGCATCACACAAAGCTTATTTTTCATACTCATTCAGGGACCCAGGCTCCTTTCATCTGTGGCTCTGTGTCCAGGGGTGTCCAGTTTCTCTCTCAGATCACCTCTGTCCCACCAGTGGACAGAGGAGGGAGGGACAGGTGGGGAAGGCACGCTGTTCCTAACCATGGGGTTAGCCAGTGCCGCCAGATCTGTGTGAGGTGAGCCACATGGATAAGTTTAAACTTTCTAGTTGTCACATTTTTAAAAAGTAAAAATTGGTGGCTGATGTGGCTCAGTGGATTGAGCACCAGCCTGCAAACCAAAGGGTCATTCACTGGTTTCCCAGTCAGAGCACATACCTGGGTTGTGGGCTGGGTCCCCAGTAGGGGGCGTGCGAGAGGCAACCACACATTGATGATTCTCTGTCTCCCTCCCTTCCCCTCTTATTTAAAATAAATAAATAAAATATTTTTAAATGTATTTTAATGTAAAAAAGAGGAGGTGGACATTAATTTTAATAATTTATTTTTGAACCAATATACCCCAAACATCAACATGTGATCAATATAAAAAATACAACATTTTACATTTTTTACTTCATGCTTAGTCTTCAAAATCTGGTGTGTTTGTTATACTTGCACGTCTTAGTTTGAATGCTAAATTTTCATTGGAAATACTTGATCAGTATTTAGAGTTCATGAAATTTATAGTTGAAAAGGTCGATGCAACCACCAAGTTGGTGCAAACAGGCCTAGGAGTTTTCTTAACAGCTGAATCGAGAATTCGTTTTCAAGTTAAAATTAATTCGAGTTAAACAAAACTGAACACGCAGTGCTTGGGTCGCCAGGGCCGCACGTCCGGTGCTCTGCGGCCACCCTCGGCCGGTGGGGGCCGCGCAGGACAGAGCGGCTCTGGAACTCGGGCCAAATCTGCAGTGACCCCAGGACCCCTGATTACAGGGAAAAATCTGTGAGAATTACTTCTTCCCCGGGCTCATCTGAGAACGAAACAATCGCACTGGGAAAATAGCAGAGGCGCTGAGACTGCTCATTATTCTTATTTTCCTGTGGTCGTGCCTCGGGTTTCCCAGGGCTCTTGTCTGACAAATGGCAGCGCTGTGTCCCCTGGGCTCCCCCAGGGGAGGGCAGCCTGAATCTCCAGGCCCAGAACAGGCCCAGGTGGGCACTGGGGACGGGGGACAACCCGGGTAAGTCCTGGACAGTGCTCCGTTGGTGGGAGGACTGTTGGTGGGAGGACTGTAGGTGGGACACATCACTTTTGAGCAGAGCCAATGCCCTGAGACCCTGCAGACCACCAGGCCACATGGCCATGGAGAATCTGGATGCAATTATGGTCACTCAAAGGACGGGGCTCCAGGTAACTCACTGGGTCAGTGACATTGGGCCACCACACAAGGACCACGGCTGGGGGCTTAGAGCAGCAGAAACGGACTGTCTCCTAGGCCTGGAGCACAGCCATCCGAGCTCAGCAAGCTGGCAGCCTTGGTCCTCTGGCAGAGCCCCCAAGGGACCATTCTCTCTGCTGGAGCCTGGGGTCGTGGCCATCCTCAGGGGTCCTTGGCTCACAGATGCACCACTGCAAGCGCTGCCTCTCTCTTCAGATGACCTCCTCCCTGTGTGTGTCTGTGTCTAAATGTCCCTCTTCTTATAAGGACGCCGGTCAGGCTGGATGTCATGCCCACTGGAATCCAGTCGGAGCCCATCTTCACCTCACTACATCCGCAAAGACCCCACTTCTCCAAACGGTCATGCGCGCAGGTGCCGGGAGTTGGAGCATGAGCCTGTGTCTGACGAGGGGGGGACTCAAGTCACAGCAGCACTTTACGGTCATCTATTCACTGAGTCTCAATCCACCCTCAGGGGGTTAGTGCCCCCAGATACCCCCATTTCACAGACAGGAAGCAGAGGCCTGGGGCGGCGGGAGCCCAGCTTGTCAATGACACTCCGAATCTCAAAGTGGGTCCTTCCCCAGCGCCTGCTCGCTCCATCACCCCCTCCAGGCACTTCTCGGGACTCTCTCGGGATCTTCCAGCTCAGAAACAAGGACACTTGTTTTGCAGGACAATCCATAAAACCCCGGCCAATCTATGGACCCAGGATGCCAATTCTGATGGATTAGAAGCACTTCCCTATGGAGCTGACCAGGAATCTGCAAAAGGCCACGTGATAGTCCTCTGCTCCACCCAGCCTCGGCCAGCCTGGAGCACAATGTGGAAAACTCCAGATGCCACATGTGAACAATGAGATGATGTCCCTCTCATTAGCTGGGGATGGCTGTCCTGTTCCTGCAGAGGCAGCCTCCCCCGCCCCCGCTTCTGGAGCCCCTTCCCCCAGCCTCAGCTCACCACTGCACCTGCATGGCCCATGCAGGACGAAGCCCAAGCAACAGAGAGAAATTGCCCCAAGAGAATAAAACCACAGGGAGCAAGCCGTTCACGCTGGGACAGACCCATGAAAGCCACACGGTCCTTGCATCCATGAAGGAAGACAGTGAGACAGGAGGGCCCTCCAAAGTGTCCACAGAACCTGTCCTCATGCCTGGGCAGACGGGCTCTGGGGGTGGCCTTGATGACAACGGGGCCATCAGAAGTGACTCTGCTGCCAGATCCCGCCCTCCCGGCAGAGAGGCGGGGCAGAGCCGGGCTGCCCCAGAGAGGCTGGCAGCCCCCGCAGCCTTCACCCCAGCCCCACACGCCTGTCCACTGGAGCCCAGCTGGCCGTCTCAGGGGAGTGCCATGCTGCCAGCACGCCAGACAAGGCTGGCATTCTCGGTTCGACCTCAAAGCCTGGCGCAATTGCACGGCTCTCATCGGGGAGAAGCGAGGCCTGCTCCAATTACTTCCCTGAGAAAAGTCACTTAGAAAATGCCAGAGTGGAAGCCAAGGCAGGCGCTCTCTGCCTGCTGGAGAGCGAGGCTCTGAAATCCCAGGTGCCTTCTCCGAACAGCCCCTGAGAGGAGCCTGCGTGGGGTGTGGCCGCTCAGCGAGGGGCAGTGGCCAGGCAGCGCTCAAAAAGGCAGAGTTGTACCCCCCACAGGATAGGAGCTCTTGCCTCCTGAATTGGCAGGTGAAATTGAGCATTAAGGAAAAACTGGCCTGGCCAGGTCAGGGTGGAGGCAGAAAGAATTTGGCTGTGGTAGGAAACACAGCAGAGGGCTGGCAGGAGAGATGGGCGCCTTTCACGAGGGGCTGGGTCTCCCAGAACTGAGGACAGATTACAGCCCTGCGAACCTGGCGGGAGGTTATCCAGTCTGGGTTTGGAAAACACGGCGGGATTGATTCGGTGGCTTCTCAAAATAGTCGCTTCCTCCCCTCCACCGCCACCTCTGAGAAGGGAGAAAAACACACCTGTCAACAGCAGACTTTAGAAATGGTTGAGTGGGGCGCCCCAGAGAGCTGACTCCTGGCCCTCAGGAGGTCCTGGGGGAGCTCTCCAGGGGAGGGAAGGAAGAGAGGGAGGAAGGCCTGGGCACTGGGGGGAGCTGGGCTGTGCTGCCGTTTTGGGAGAGGCCTGGGCTGCCCCCCAGACAGCCACACAGCTTAGGGGGCCCTTCAGAGCCGACCCCTGTTGGAGCAAGAGTTCAGGGCCTTTCAAGCCCCACGTGCATCGGTCATTGGATGTGAGCTGCCCCTCACTGCCGTGAAGTGTTATAAAATTATGCAAAGCAACTGTACTCATTGGCCTAAGAATGAGCTTAGAGTTGTAATTATACCAAATTTTATTAAACAGCATATTTTAAAGGAGCTTACTTGTGTATATTTTTTTAAATATAAGGACCCAGTTTACTATGAAATGCCTATCCATCCTTAGCAAGTTCACTTTTTCAGTTCGTAGCTTACCTACTGGAGCCACGACTGTGGCAGGCATTGCTAATCAATCACAGAGCACACCAGACTTGAATCCACATTCACTTTCATGATGGTGCTCTGTCTGACTAAAGCACCATTTCCCTCCCTTCCCCCAGGGGAGGTCTCAGTTTAGATTTTTCTCCAAAACTGCTCCCCGGGTCATTGCCACGCTGGGTCAGCTGCCCCTTCTCAAGGCTCGCCCTCCCATGGTGAGCATCTTGCCACGCTGCGTGAGTCTGCTTTCCTGTCTCCCCCCACCAGGCATAAGCTTCAGGGGAGCGCAGGCTAGTGTCCTGTTCATGGTGACCCACCAGGGCCTGGCATGAAGCCGGGCACATAGTAGGAGCTCATGGCAAGCATTGCAGGGGTATCTCCAAGACCCCTTCTAGCCTACCTCTGTGATTTAGACATAGGTGTGGAGGAGGGGCTGGTCCTATCCCAAGGTTCATGTGTGAATCCTTACTATGACGATTGGCCAGGGAAGTCAGACCTAAACCAAGCAGAGCATGCTGTTCCTCTGGCCTGAAAGACTGGACCAGGATGGGCACGTGACCAGTCTGGGGCCAGTGAGATGTGCCGGGGAGCCTGTTGAAGGCTTCTGGGAAAGAAGAGCCCTCTCCCAGGGACCAGCTCTTTCTCCTTACAAATGGGGTGGTATGTGGAGGTGACGCCTGGAGTTCCTGCAGCCCTTTTGCAACCTAGAGGGAAACCAGCCTGAAAATGAGCTAACACTTCAGAAAGAAAGAAACCAGGGCTAAATCAAACCAATGCTGACGCACACCCCAGCTCCAGAACAGCACTTACACGCGGTCCATCCTTCATCGTGTCAGCCCACACAACCGGGCTCAGCCCCCAGCTCCCGCCTCGCTGACTCAGCCACTTAGTTAAAGCCACCGTGCCTCCTGGTCCTGGGATCCAAAGGTCTCAAAAACAGATGTCCCGGGTTCAATTCCCAGCTCTAACGCTTCCTCACCGTGGGGCCTTAGGCGAGTCACATCCCCAACTTGAGTCTTGGTTTCTTCAGACGTTAAGTGTGGCTTAAAAAGTCCTCCAGGCGGGGGGTGAGGCGTAGCTTCTCCTTTCCAAGCAGCTCCCCGTGCCCTAACTCCGCCCGGCCACCACCGATGGTCACAGGGAGAATGGGTGTCCCCAAATACCCGGGCAAAGGAGGAACTGCACCGAGGACCAGGGCCTCTGGGTGCTGGCTCTTTCTGGAACCAAAGGGTGTATTTTCTTTTCCATAAATGTGGATATAGCACTTACTCGATGCCTGGCTCTGTTCTACATGCTTTGCAAATATTAACTTGCGTATCGTCGACAATTCTATGCAGTGGGCGCTGTGGCTATCTATACCCGTGAGGAAACCAAGCCCAGAGAGGCTGGGTGACCTGCCTGACGTCACAGAGGCAGCGCATGGTGGAGGCCTGGGTCTGACTCAGGAGGCCTGCGGCTCGGGTGGGAACGTGATGTGCACAGCCGGTGCGGCCAGACGCTTTACGTGAAATAGCTCATTTGCCCCTCACAGCAACCCCAGAAAATAGGCACCTTTATCTCCCCACTTGACAGATGATGATGCCATCTCTGCAAAGTAGAAAAACACTCCGTTCACCAGTGGGTGGGTGAATGAGTGAATGAGTAAGTGAATGAATGGCGGCGGGCCAGACCTGTTGAGTGGCCTTGGCTTGATCCCTGTGTTCCTGGCCAAGAGTCAGCTCAGGAAGTCCCAGTTGCCCCAGAGTGCTCTGGGGACAAGAGCCTCATCCTGTCTGGGATCCCTGAGAGCAGCTCTGGGCACTGAGTTCCCAGTAGCTTCAAAGGGAGCCCCAGAGCCAGCTGAGCTCCCACGGGGCGAGGACGGCGGGAAAGCTGGCCCGGCCCTGCCGCTGCGGACTCGGCCCCGCTGTCAGACGTCAGAAGCGTCAGGCGGCTTTGGTCTCAGGCCTCGGCTGATGGAACCAGGGCAGCGCGGAGCCAGGCGCTTCTGGGAACCGTGCTGGCATTTCCTTGTTGTGTCAGCGCGCCCCAGAAACCACACGCAGAACAAAGTCTCTGGGGCGCTGCCTGGAAGGCGAGAGGATTAGAGAGAGGGCAAGGGGACGGTGCCGCGGGGCCAGCCTCTTCAGGGGCCTGGGAACTTCTCCTGGCCTTCCCTGAGACAGCAGCCCCACCAGCAGGCCTCAGGGACCGCACGCTAGGAAACTCACAACCACCAAGCAGCAGGGCCACCGTGTACTGAACGTGGGGGTGCCAGCCAGGTGTGCCAGCCAGGTGTACCAGCCAGGTGCACCAGCCAGGTGTGCTCAGGTGCTCTCAGGCCTGCTCTCAGCCAGCCTCAGACCTCCCCCCACACCAGGGCCAGGACTCTTGTCCCCATTTTACAAATGACATAAACAAGGCTTGGAGGAGTGCGGGGCACCTGACAGGTGAGGAGCCGGGCTTGGACAAGCCCATTTCATCCCAGGGTCTGCGCCGTGTGTCTCCTGTTCATAGTTCACGTGGCTCAAAAAGGAGAAAGTGGAAGAGGCATTTGTGAAGAGTCCCTGCACCCTGGCGGTGAGGGAACTGAGGCCCAGGGAGGGGAGTAACTTTTTCAAAGGCTTTACTTTTAGCACCCCGTGACACGCACCCCACAGGTGCAATGAGAGCCCTTTGAAACACGTGGAGGAGGGGGTGACCCAAGTCCACCAGGTCAGCCCAGCCACCAGCACTTGGCTTTGCGTGAGGCTGCGACCTGGGGCAGCATGGCCCTCAGCCCTGCTGCCTCCCCAGCACCTGCTGGGTGAGACCATGGGACACTCTCGAGGAAGGAAGTGAGGACGCACACTTGTGTGTACAAAGCCTGGAGACGGTCCTGCACACACACATACACACATACACACACACACACACACACACACACACACACACGCTCTCTGTGCACCGCAACTCCGGGTCCTGCTGGCTGTCCCAGGCAGGGCAGAACAAGGGTCCTGGGAGGGTCAGGGGGCATTCCCAGGTGGGTTGCTTAACCCCAAACAAGGAGCCCCCTGCCCTCCCCCAGCCACCCCCACCCCAGTGCACCAGAGGCTGGCTGTCACAGTCTCTGTCTCCCTCTGTGTGTCCCCGTCTCTCTCACTCTTCCTCACGTCTCTCAGTGTCCCTCTGACACTGCCTGCGTGCTGGTCTCCTTGCACCTCTGTGTGCGATGCTCTCTCCACCTGCTCCCGATCAGCTCTAGCTCCACGGCCTCCTTCCTCTTTCTCACTCTCCCACTCCCTCTGCTTGCTCTCTCTCCCCCCTCCCTCCCGTCCTCACTTTCTTCCTCTCCCCACCACCTCAGGAGGCCTTCAAACAAGGCCCAGGGCTGACCCACTTTGGGACCAGCGCAGTGCTGGGTGGCCAGGAGGCAGCAGTGGGCCCTGGGTGGGAGGCTTCTTGGGGGATCTGCAGGGAGGCGAGAAGCAGAAAGCAGCGGGGTCCGTCTTCCCCTATGCCCCACGTGAGGTGGGGGCATCTCCCGTCTGGAGGGGTTTGCATCTTATCAGGGGCCACTCCCCCACCAGCCTCTGGCTGGGGCTCCGGGAGCAGCAGCATTCTTGGGCACCCTGGAATGTGCGCAGGGCCCAGCTCTGCTCTCCTGGAGATAAATGGGGCCAGGGGTGGGTCTGAGTTTTCAAAACGTAGACAGCCCACACACCTACTCTCCTCTCGTCCAGAGCGTGGCCTCTGTCCACTTCCCAAATCCTGAACCTCCTGCAGGGAAGGGCTGTGGCCACAAAAACACCCAGGCTGCACATCTGACCGATGGCGTGTTCTCAGCACTGAGCGCTCAGCCCCAGCCTCTGGGGCTCCTCCGGAGAAGGCCGGCCGGGGAACGGGCTGGGGCTGCGGAGCCCAAACTGGGAGACAGAGTCAGGGAGCAACAGAGGCAGGCGGGCAATGAGAGACCGTCAGAGAGACGGCCAGGGAGAAGCCGGGGCAGCCGGGGGCCCCTGGGAAGAAGGGACACAGGCTCCTGCTGGAGACAGAGGCCAACCCCCCTGGGCCTGGCAGCCTTGGGGACTCATGGGGTCTACAAGCTTGTTATGTAACCGCAGCTTCGAGAATATTTCCAAGCAGCTAACACTTCTCTCTCTCTTCTTCACCGGGCCGGTAGAGACCCTCACTGGGAGGGTCTGGAACCAGACATGGCTAAGTAGGGGGTCACCCGAGCTTCAGGCCATGCAGCCCACTCTCATAGTTTTGCCCTGTCACCAACCTGCCTTAGGGGAAGTATAGCATGGTGGTCGAGAGTGTGGGCTCTGGAGCCAGGCATCGTGGGTTCAAATCCCCACTCTGCCACTTCCTGGCTGTGTGATTTGACTTCTTTGTTTCCTTCTAGAAAACAGGGATAATAATCTACACACCGTGGGGATGTCATGGAACTTCAGTGTCCCTGCCAAGGACATGGGACCCGTGAAGATGCATCAGACAGACACAAATTGAGGGACATTCTGCAAAACAAAAAAAAAAACTTGGCCTGCACTCTGCAGATGGCTCCAGGGTGAGAGTCACACAGAAAGGGAGGGCGGGTCCCCATCCACACCGAGCCATGGCAGCCCAGCGCAAGAGGGGTCCTGACTGGAGTCTTTCACTGTGGGAGGATTCTCGGGGCTGTCGCTGAGACCTGAGCAGGGCCTGGGGCCCGGGTGACAGTGGTGGTCGAGTGCCGACCTAGTTCCGACAGCTCCTTAGTCGCCCTGCAGGGGAGCATCCCGTGCACAGCACGTTCACACGGAAGCAGGGGCGGTGGCGCCTCGGATCGGCCGCTTGGACTCAAAAAGCCCAGCTGCTCCAGTGTGAGATTATTTTCACTTTCTTACTGTATGAAAAGCTTAAGGAGAATATATTTGTATCTGAAACAAACACCAGTAACAGTGCAACCCCAAGAGAAATTAGCAAACGGCGTGGAGCGCTCAAGACCCCTTGGTGCCACCCTGAGGCCTCCTTCCAGAGGGTCAGAGGCCTACAAGCCTTTTCTCCCCGGATGCGAGTCGGCACTTCTTCGGGCCCAGCCCTGGCCCTGCTGGGCAGACTCAGACAACTCACTCACCCCCTCTGAGCCCAGTTTCCTCACTGGAAAAGCGACATGCTAATATCTACCTTCGAGTGATTGTAACTAATGAGACAAGTATTCAAAACACAGTAGAAAGGCAGCTCTGTGCCAGGCTGTTTTTAGAAGCTATTTTCATGTCGGTCCTCCAAGGTAACATTCTTTGTCTCCCTTTTCTTTGTCTCAAACTCGGGCCTCCAGGACAGCCGCTTCCTGGGCCAAATACAGGCCACCTCCTGGCTGGATAAGGTCCCCTATGGAGCCACCGAGCTCTGATTCAAGACCTGGGGGAAGTGGGGCCATAAACCGCCTCCCACCCCTCCTGTCACTGCAGACCAAACCGTTATCAGAATCAAAGCCGCCCGGCTGATGGATGAGCCCACAGGTCCAGGGGCCCACGGCCAGCCCCTCGCTATTATATGGAGCCCAGGGCCCTCCAGCCACCTCACCAGGAGCCTGGGCACAATTTACTTTGGGCCAGAAGGTGACTGTGGCCTCCCCAGGAAAGATGCTTATCTGTCTCTAAAGGGAGGAAGGGGACAGAGGTGTCGGCAGGCAGGCGGGGTGAAGAGGCCACGCTGATAGGGAAGGCCAGGCCTGCGGCCCGGGCCCTTCTCCTCTGTCACTCAGTGGCAGTGCAGATGGCTGGAGCCCCAGATGGCTTTCCAACCCCAGAGAGCCCCAAGCTTACGTTTTGGCAGCAATTAACAGATTGGCCAACTCAGGGCATTTTGTCCCAGCAGCCTTTGGTGGGGAGAGACAAGGGCCAGTGCCACTCCGACCCCGCTGGACTCAGCCCCCAGGACAAAGACCTGATGCCCAGGGGCTGGAAGGTCCCAAAGGACCTGGCCAGTCCAAGAGCTGGCTGAGCCCCAGCCTTGGGGGATCCCTGAATGAGATCCCAGAGCTGCCAGAGATGTCATTTTGCCCACACTGGCATCTGGATGCTCCAGACAGGGCCTTGAGATGAGAGAGACTCAGCTACCCTTGCAGGAGGCGCCAGAAGGACTCTCTGTGTGGTGGTTTCACTCCCACTGCCGGGGTTCGAATCCCGGCTCCTGCCGCGGGACTTCGTCGGTGGACCAAGGACGGGTGAAAGTTCATCTTCCACAGTCTTGTCAGGGAGACTGCCTGGGCTAATGGCGGGAAGGTTTCAGCGTTGCCCGTCACGAGTCCGGGGCTGCACCGTCACTGCTGTCAGGGAGTGGTCATGGCGTGACGTCCGTGTAAAATTTGAGGGGCAGACCTGAGTGGCGAGTGGGGTCTCGAGGGACACGTCAGTCGTGGTGGGACCCGAGTGTGCGACTGAGGCTTTGCTGTTTTATTTGTATTTTCCAAAACCTTTTTCATGAACCTGTATTCCCCTTCTAAATGAAGACAGGAAACCTAAGAAACTCCGTAAGAGACGCCCCTGTGTGGCCAGGCCCAGGGCAAAGCGGCTGGTCCTCCTGGCTCTGCTTCTTGGAGAGACCCTGCGTCCCTCCCACCACCCCCTTCAGGGACTCCCTGCTGGTATCAACGCCTGCCGCTGTGCGGTTACTTGAGATGATTGTATGTTTGCCACCCTATGTGGCCAGCAGCTTCCCCACAGTGTCGTGGGGTCTGGTCCCCAGGACTCTCGGTGCCCATGCTCCACTGAGCTCCTCCAGGCAGTGGCCCCAGCCCCACAGGCCCGGGTGCCGGCTGCCAGCTAGCGTCAGCCTGGTTCCACGTGCAATGCGTTTTCGGCTTCAGCTTCTCTTGGATTAACAATGAATGGATGGGTGAATGAATGAATGAGTGTGAAAATGAAAACAAAACCTTCTGGAGAAATATTGTTGGGTGGGATGGGACCAGGAGGAAACTTACACTCCTTGGAGAGACTGGTTTTCCTCACGTATTGCGTGCGTGTCTGAGGAGCCTGGTCCTTTTGGCTGTGTGGCATTGGGGAGGTTGCACCCCCCTCTGGAGGCACTGCATTTTGGAGAGCAAAACCTCAGCATGTGCGTGTACATTACAAGAGCTCTAACCTGGGGCAGAAGGGCCCACTTCAGCAGACAGCCAAGGTCCCTCAGGCGGTGCCAACCCGGTGTTCAATAGTGACACCATGTGGCCACCACCAGAACAGCAGCTCTAACGGGGGCGGGGTTAGGGGAGGGAGAGCCAGGCATGTTAATCAAGTGCGTGGCCCCCTCCACCGACGGGCTGCAGAGACTGACCTCTGCCTTGCACTGAGAACATTCCCCAAGCTTTTGGACAATGGCGACACCAGACTTGGGATAAATAAGGACAAGTTGAAGTTGATCACTTTTTATAAAATGCCATCGTAGTTAACCTCCCAACCGGGAAGGCTGGTCAAACCAGTTATATTTCATCGCTTCCAGGATGACTTTTGGGAAACACGGCCCTGGGATCACAACATCTGCCTGTGATAAAGGGATATTTGATTGGCACTCATTTGACTGGGACAGAAATCCTCGGGTGGACAGGGAGGCGGGTCTGCCCTCTGGGGACACTTGCCTAGCACCAGCTCTGACCACTTCCTCTTATTCTTCTATGTGCGTAAGCTTCCCGGAGGGTCTTTCCTTGCCTGACCCTGCCAGTGTTCTCACATGGTTCTGTTTTTCTGACAACAGCTGGTTGCCAGGGCAACCACAGCGGAACCCAAATTCAGAGCCTGTCTTCCCTGCACGGAAATTCAGCCCTTGCTCATGTCCCCATCCACAGCCGCCTCTTGACTTGACCTAAGAGAGCTCTGCCAAACTCCACGCAAGGAGTCCCCCTCCCCCCAGGCCGCTCCCTGGGGGCCAAGCGCAGCAGCAGACAGAAGGGAAGCAAGGCTGGGCTGAGAGAGCCAGAACGGCCCTCAGACACCACACCTTCCCCGAGGCACTTTCTGGTTTTTTCAACGTAAACTTTCAGTGAAGGGTTACCTGTGCGACGTGCACAGTCCTAGTCCTCAGCACACTGCACCATGAATGTGGCAAACCGAGCACCCAGTAACTAGCACCCAGAAAAAGGATCAGATGTCATCAGCCCAGCAGAAGCTCCCTTGTGGTCACTCCTCTCCCCTCTGTGCTCAGAAAGGTAACCACCCTGACTTTTAACAGCAGAGACTCCTTCCGTTGTTATTGAACTTGATATAAATGGAATCATACAGTATATGCTCCTTGGAGTCTGGACTAAGATTGTAGCACTGTGTTGGTAAAAGCCACATGTGCCATAACCTGTGGCAACAGTCTGTTCACTCTCACCACTGCGACACAGCCTGGTATAGAAATGTCCTACAGTTTACTTCCCCCAGGACTATTTCGGGGCACTGGGGCAGTTCCCAGTTTTTGTCTGAAATGAACAAGAACACTATGAGCATTCTTGCCCATGTGTTTGGATGAACGTATGTTTGCCTTTCTGTTGAGTGAACACTGAGGAGTTGAGATGCTGGATCATAGGGATGGATCTAATACCTGCTGCCAAGAGTTTTCCAAAGTGCTTGTAGTGAATTTTACTCCCACCAGATGGTGCGAGTTTGAGTTGTTCCACATTCTTGTCAGCACTTGGTATTGTCTCTTTTTCTTATTAGCCAGTTTCCCATCCCTTTCATTTTGCAGTTAGGAATATTGAGGCCAAAGAGACAGGCCATTCCCAAGACCCCAGACTGGAAGGAGCCTAGAGCCAGCACTACAGCCTTGTCATCCTTTCTATTGTGCAAAAGCCACCTGCTCGATGCTCACATTAAGAGAGTCAGTCTTCTCCAGGTAAACTGTCCTTACAAATCAGAGGAAGACAGGCGCTCCCCTGAGCAATAACAGCGGGTAATGGTGGCATAATGGGAGCCAGGCTGTTCTTTCCCAATCTCTTTCAGGTTTGTTTCTCTCTGGACTCAGTCCAAGATACAAATGTTTACCTTTTCAGAGTGTGCTAATCTGAAAATTATATTTTTCCAGGATTAGATAGCTAAAGAAATCTTTCCAATGATGCATGATTTTAAGGTCTTTTGATTGACGTTTTAAAGCACTCTACAGTGTGTATGTGTGTGGTCACACAGTGTGTGTGCACGCACATGCATATGTATGCACATGGGTGTGTTCTCATGCCCTGGTTTCATTCCAGGTCCCTTTACAAGCCAAGCACTGCAATCGAGGATCCCTGCCTCAAAGGGCATGAGGGCCTCAAGGACTGGTCCCTTACTGACTCATTCATTCGCTGGCCCAACATTTACTTATTTAGCACCTTATGCCTGTCCCAGGGGACATAACAATGAACCTGACACAGCCAGCCCCTGCCCTTGCCGAACAAAAAGCCCAGCAGCAGGAGACAGACGGGTGACAAGGCAAATTCAGCGCAGTGTGAAAAGCGCTATGGTGGGGACATCCGGGACACTGAAGGAGTGCAAGGAGTGTCTCAATCCAGTTTTAGGAAGACAGACAGCTTCCTGGAGGGAGCTGATAGCTGCAAGATGAGTAGGGGTGAGCTGAGAGAGTCAGGAAGGATGTTCCAAGCGGAGGGAAGAGCAGGTGCAGAGAGGCCTGATGCACCAGGGAGTCTAACCATCAAGGAAGCTAGAGCACTTCTGGGTGGGGGGCGGGGGGGTACTGTTTTTAACATGCTGACTAATGTGCTTCAGTGTGCTGATCTGCACTGTGAGTCTCTAAGAGCGGCTCCCTGGCTCTTTGACCAAGGAGTACAGTTATGAAAGGGTAAACCCTTAAAGTTCACAAAACGCCATTCCTGTGCTGCCCCAATTGGTCTTTTCCACGTTTCTGACCTGCGCACCAGCAGCGCCGGCATCCCCAGGGAGCTGGTTAAACATGCGGTGTCTCAGTCAAGATCCTGGGTGACTCCTGTGCGCAAGAGAGTTCAGAAGCACTGCCGCCCTAAGGGCACATGGAGCAAGTCTTGTTACACCCATTTTAAAATGAGGAAACAGAGGCCTGGCAAGACAGAGGTCCCGCTGTTAACAAGTAACTAGTGACTCCAAATCTCGTTGCCCCCTCTCTAGTCCAAGCTAGATGAGATGAAAATGCGGAGGCTCAGAGAGGGAACGTGCCTCGCCCAAGTGCACACAGCAAGCCTAGCAGCCAGGGTTTTCAGACTCCACCTGCATTCATTCATTCATTCAGTGGGCTTCCCCTGACCCCAACCTGCTGAGAGCCGAGGTTCTCCGAGTGTGGTTGGTGGGCCAGCGGCATCAACATCAGCCTGGGTGCTTGTTAAAATGAATATTCCAGGCCCCTCCTCAGACCTGCTGCATCCGAATCCCTGAGGATGAGAACCTGGAGTCTGCATTTTAACACGCCCTTCTGCTGTTTCTTCCGCTCAGCCAGGGAATTGCTGTGAGCTGTAAAAGAATGCACTGCAATTCTTTAGTTTATTCACTAGAGGGAGCCAGTGCCCCAGAAACACAGCCGAGGCAGGAAACCCGAGTTTGAATACCACCACCTCAACCCTCGCCATCTGTGCCTGCTGTAGGTTCGCTGAAGCCCTTCACTTCTGAGCTTCAGTTTCCTCATCTGCAAAGCAGGCTGTTGTACCCGAATGGCTTTTGAGTCCCCAAGCCCAGACTTGGAATTTGACAAGACATCTGTTAATGTCTGTAAATCATTAGGAAACAGAAGGCAATGTTGTAAAAACAGATGTTCATAGGTTCTTTTTGGATGGTTCTGCTATGATTCCATGTGTTTTATGGTATGTCTCCACGGATCACATGCTCTCCAGCCAGGGAATACGACTGCATGTGAGGTCTGGAACTGTGGCAGCTATCTTGGGCCCACGAGGAGAGACACCCAAGGAAAACATGCTGAGGATGACAGTGCAAAAAAGGATTGAACCTGGGTCCTTCGCAATGTCATTGACCTACTAAATTATTCACGACCTTTCCTACCTTGGAACTTCTTGTGATGTAAGCTGCTAAATCCCCAGGCAGCTTGCCCCAGCTGGGGCTGGGTCTTCTATTGCTTCCAGCGGATGGTGTGTCATCTGGCTTGCTTGTCTTTCCAGATTAGCTAACTGTGAGGAGATTTCTTAATCTACACAGGCCAAGTTTCTCTTGGAAACCCTCCCCTTCTTAGAATTACCCCACCCCTTCCCTCCAACCGCGTGGCTCCATATGGAGCCACCGTAATTCCCACGTGGACGGACGCACTCCTGGGATTGCGGCCTGCAGCACAGACACGGACTTTCTCATCATCACAGTGAGTTCTGTCGGCCAGCACACTGCTCTAGAATGAACTCTGTCTCTGTCTCCGTCTCCGTCTCTCTCTCTCTCTCTCTCTCTCTCTCTCTATATATATATATATATATATATAACCCCTCAAAAACAGAATTTATTTATAAAAAATTGCCTATTTGTTTCTACGTCTTGAAACTGCCGTCACCTACAAAGCACTGTCCACTCGATGCACTGCACCTGTCGAGACGCTTTCCCCACTGCTCAGAGCGGCTTTTGAACTTGTGGATTTTAATGCCTTTTACTGCTTCTGCCATTTTTTGTTTCATCTCTTCTGCACGGGCAAAAGGTTTCCCTTTGAGAACTTTTTTCATCGGGTCAAGACTGGGTGAATAGGGAGGATGGGGCACAGGTGCCATTTTTAGTCAAAAACTGCTGAACACTCAGCGTGGTGTGGGCAGGTGTGCTCATAGATCACCCGTCGGGAACTGGGCAGATGAGCTGAAAGAGTCTTCCAAAACAACTCACTGAAGCCAAATGCAGCCTCTCACAACAACACCAGCTGGTACACTGCTACAGATGGGTTCCTAGAACACTCACCTAGCAGGGAAAGCCTGTACTGCAAAGGGTCTGCCTTCCAGATAATTTGGGTTTTGCAGGGGGGGTGCCCCTCATAGATATTTAAATGGGGATAGCCGATTAACATTACTGCTTTAAATTCAGAAGTTCTTCCTTGCTCCTATCTTCCCCCACAAGGTGGTCACATTTGGATCAGTATATATTATTATTCTCATTTTTTAAAAGATTTTATTTATTTTAGACAGAGGGGAAGGGAGGAAGAAAGAGGGGAGAGAAATATCGATGTGTGAGAGAAATGGTGATCGGTGCCTCTCACGGGCCCCCCACCAGGGACCGGCCCGCAACCCAGGCACGTGCCCTGAACAGGAATTGGACCAGCAGTGTGTCCTGTGTGGGACAACGCCCAGCTGACTGAACCACACCGGCCAGGGCTATTATTAAGCTCATGTTCGGTGAGGAAGTGGGGCTTGCAGAGCGCACTGCCCACGGACACACGGTCAAAGCAGCAAAGACAGCAGTGGGACGCTGGTCTCCAGCAGTTTCCTTTCGTGCTGCCTTGCAGGAGGCTGCTGCCTCTTCTCCAGACTGAACCAGCTGTGGTGACAGTCTCCCCATAAAATCGATGAGGCATGTTTTGAAGCCGATGCCCCTTACAAGGAAGGCTCAGAGTTTTGCAATTGCTGCATTTCTCGTGGATGAAGTAGAGAGAGTGTTAAGCCCCAGGGAGTAACTGCGCTTGTTTCTGAAAACAACTGTCATTCCCTGGCTCCGGAGCTGCTTCCGAAGATGCCAAGACAGGGCCTCCCTCAGAGGGGCAATTATCCTATTGCAAAACCGTAATCAGATGTCCCCTGAAACCACAGTCTTGCCCTTGCTGAGCAGAGCCGAAGGGCAATCAGGAATATGGTCAGAAGCCCCGTCCTGCTGCCCATGGGTCTCACTGTGATCCGGGCAGAGATGAGAGTCCAGAAGACCGCCTCACCCTCCCTCTAAATACCGTCACCCTCAGAACTCGGTCACTTTCCCTGCCGCACCAACTCCGCCCCACTGGTCCCTGTCACCTCTTCACTGTAGACTGTACCGACAGTTTGGAAAAAGAGTGAGAAACTCCGGCCAAGTCTCTACACGATGATGGTGGGGATGGTGGGGATGATGATGTTGGTGGTGGTGATGACAATGGTGATGGTGGTGATGATAGTGATGGTGGTGTTGCTGCTGATGACGACAGTTAGGTTAATTGTGTAAACCATGATTGTTGCTCATACTGGTACTTATAACCTGCCAGACCCTGGGCCACATGCCTCTGCCACCTCGCTTGCTTTTCTCACTCCCAGAGGCCTTCATCCCCAGGCTCTGACCAGCGTGAATTCCTAAACTGGTCGCCTCCGTGAGCTGGGACCCGTGGTGTTCCCCATGGGGGTGAGCAATGGGGAAAGCATGGGTTCGAATCTCAGTCTTGCTGCTTCCCAGGTGTGTGGCTCCGGGAAGTGACTCCCATTGTCAGCTGTCCCATCAGTCAGTGGGGGCAGCACGGTCTCTGCCTCAGAGGGCCCGTGTAGCAGCTGCAGGAGGCGCTGGACGCCAACCGCACCTGCCGGTCTCCTCAAGACTCTCTCCCCTGGCCCCGTGCACCGGGCTCTCAGGCGCCCATGCTCACCACTGGGACTGGAAAGACACCTCCTGTGGAAACTTACAAATCAAGCTGCAGCAACACGGGCGTACCTCGGAGATACCGCAGGTTCTGTTCCAGACCACCGCCACAAAGCGTGTATCGCCATGAAGCGAGGTGCGGTCCTTCTGCTGGTGGGAGGTCTTCCCTCCTGTTTGTAATAAACACAGTATCTTTGGAGTGTGATAAAGTGAAGTGACCAAAATGAGGTGCAGTAACGCCAGGTATGACTCTAGTTACCAAGCTTTGCCGACACCAGAGTCACCTGTGCAGCTCGTGAAACTTTGAATGCCCGGCCCAGGCCCCGGGAGAGTTGAACTGGAAACTCCAGGGAGGGGCCAGCAGCTCACAGAGCTCCCGGGTGGTCCCAGGGTGCCGCCCCTGTGCTAGGTTGTGCTGCCTGCTGGAAATGGAACGTGAGCCAATGATGTTCAAAAGTTTTTATTATTCAGCCCTGGCTGGTGCGGCTCAGTGGACTGAGTGCGGGCCTGAGAACCAAAGTGTCGCTGCTTCAATTCCCAGTCAGGGCACATGCCTGGGTTGCAGGCCAGGTCCCCAGTAGGGGGCGTGCAAGAGGCAATCACACATTGATGTTTCTCTCCTCTTTCTCTCTCCCTTCCCCTCTGTCTAAAAATAAATAAATAAAATCTTTCAAAAAAGTTTTTATTATTCACATTAACAGAAGTCAAAAGACACCAGTGAAGTTAATTTTAATACCACATTTCATTTAGGGCATATATCTAAAATGCTATCCTGTAAACATGCAATCCAACATTGAAACAATGATGAATGAGATGCCTTACATCTGTGTCCTGTACCAAGGCTTTGAAATCTGCAGAGCGTTCCACATTTAGGGTGCAGCTCGACTCCGACTCTCACCTTTCAGGTGACGGGTACCGCCATGTTGCACTCTCACCGGGCAAGGCAGGCAATCCGCACTCCACAGATGAAGACACCGAGACTCTGAGAGAGGCAGGGACTGGCCCAGGCAGGCCCACAGCTATTCCGTGGCCAAGGAGACTCGGCCCAGGGGTCCAGGCCGCAGCCTGGTGCCCTTTCCTCCCACGCCAGCTCCAGGTGGTTCCTGGCCTCCCCTTCCGTCTGTGGACTGCCCCTCCAAATTAAGGGGGACAGCTGAGAGGAAGCCTGCAGCTCAGCACCCCAGAGGCTGAATCACCCCCAGTCTGGGGCTCTGGGGCCCCCAGGCCTTGTGGGACGGGAGCCATTCTCCAGGATGATTTCTCTGTCACCTACACCGCCCCCCAACTGTCCTCCCAGAACAGCAGCTGGGATTTGGGCCCAAGATTCATGCCTCACCCAGCACAAGCTCAGGGCACAATAAGGGGTACCAGTGGGACCCCAGAAACTAGGGGGTGTTTTCAGGGGCCTCTGAAGACAGCCAACCAGTAGAACAGAAATTTTCAGGGGTCCCAGGACAGTGGCCTCTGGACAGCAGCCACTCTGTTCCCATGGCTGGGACATCCCCTCCTGGTGGTTTTCCTCGGAAGACCCCCCTCCCAGGGCCTCGGGGCCTGTCAGCGGCCACTCAGACTCCCCCTGCCCTTGCTGCTTTACTGTCCCGCCGTTCGAAAAGGCTGTGGCTTCTGTGTTGGCTAGCGTCTGTCTTTCCGACTGGACGGAAGCTCCAGGCAGGGGGGCTCTGCACCTATTTCACCCCCCGCTGGCCCCCACCCTCGTGTCTAAGAGGAGTTGACACACAGCTGCTCCACAGACACTGTGAAATGAATTCCTGGAGCAGTTCCCAAACTCAAGGAACCTGGAAAGGCTAACGCAGCTTCTATAGACCCCACCCTTTGAACAGGGTCTGACTCGGGCCTGGAGGGGTCTGGCTCCACAGGCACAAGAGAGAGGAAGCCACGGGGCCATTTCCGGTGTCCGACAACCAGGGTTTGTCTCCATGTTCTCCACGGGAGCTGCAGGATACACCACCCACATCAGCTTCGTGCAGCCCCTGGGGGCGGGGGGGAGAGGGGTGGCGCATCCTGGGTGATGGTTATATTCGGTCAGCTGCTGGGGGCCCCGCGCTCCGCCGAAGGCACCCCCCACCCCGGAGGGAAAGGGTGACTTCTTGCTTCGGGGAGCAGCTCGCACTTCAGCAGACAGTCGCGCAGCCCCTCTAAACCCCCAGCCCGACACGTCTCGTCCTGCCCCGGTCCGCCTCCTGGGGGGCCCGGACCTCGCCACGCTGCCGACCTAACCGGGGTGGCGCTCCACGGGCGCTGGTGTCTCCCTCCCAGCACCTCCTCCGCCAGTGTGCCCGTGGGTGCTGGGGGAGGACACCCTTTGCATCTTGCAACCCTATTTGAAATTTTAGAAGTGTGTTAAGAAAATCGACACTCCAAAGTGTCTGATGGACGTGGCAGTCCATCGCAGAACAGAGGAAGATCCAATGTCTCTGCTTTGGAGCTGTAAGAAAACTCGGGTTTCCAACCAATGCCAATAAACCTTAGAACAAAGCTCAAGACTATTTAGCAACAAACCCCCAAAATATATAGCATCCAAAAAAGTTAGTGAACTTGAAGACACAGCAAGAAACAAAATGACTCACAAGAGACTAAAGACTGAAGAAAATGAAGAGAGCGTCGATGAGCCATGTGAGCCTAATGTATGCGGAGCTTAGTACACGTATGGGAGATAGGGGCGGGGCAGGGGGGCAGAAAAAAACACTTAGAGCAGTGATGGACACCCTGACCGGTGTGGCTCAGTGGATTGGGCATTGTCCCACAAAGTGAAAGGTTGTCGGTTCAATTCCCAGTCAGGGCACATGGCTGGGTTGCAGGTTCGATCCCTGGTCGGGGCATGGACAAGAGGCAACTGATTGATGTGTCTGTCTCACATCCATGTTTTTCTCTCTCTCTTTCTCCCTCCCTTCTCCTCTCTCTAAAAATAAATAAATAAAATCTTTGCTTAAAAAAAAAAAGAATGCCTAGATCTAAAAAACTCAAAATTCAAAAAACAAACAGCCCTATTTTTAAAATGGGCCAAAACCCTTAACAGACACCTCACCAAAGAAAATACACAGGTGGTGAACAAGCTTGTAAAAAGTTGCTCCACGTCATATGCCACCAGGGAAATACAAATTAAAAATAACAACGAGATACCACTACACACCTATTAGAATGGGCAAAGTCTGGGACACTGACAACAGCAAATGCTGACAAGGACTCAGAGCACCAGGAGCTGTCAGTCACTGCTGGTGGGAGTGCCAAATGCTACATTTTGCCACTTTGGAAGACAGTTTGGCGCTTTCTCACAGCATACTATCACAATAAATTCAGCAAGCCTGCTCCTTGGTATTTATCCAAAGGAGTTGAAAACTTATAATGTCCACACCCAAACCTGAACTTGAATGTTTACAGCAGTTTTGTTCATAACTGTCAAAATGTAGAAGCAACCAAGACACCCTTCCGTGGGTGAATGAGTAAATAAGCATTGGTACATTCCAACAATTGAATATCATCCGGTGACAAAAAGAAATGAGCTACTAAGCCGTGAAAAGACACGGAAGAAACGTGTGGCAGGTCACACAGTGCAGGAAGTCGGCCTGAGGGCTGCATGCTGTGTGACCCGGCTGTGCGGCGTGCTGGGACAGGCGGCGCTGTCGGAGACAGAGGGAAGATCCGTGGTGGCCAGGGGCCAGGCTCAGCGGGACAGTCTCCGGACTCAAGGTCCACAACGCCTGTCACATCCGCAGAAATCCCTCTTGCCCTCCAGCATAACTGTTCACGGATCCTCGGGGTGAGTGTATGACCACTTTGGGGAGGGACTCATCCTGCCTCACACAGCTCGTATTCTTGTAAATACTTGTGCACTGACAATGCTCCTAGCGATGTTACTTGTAATCACCAAAAACCGGAAACGACAGCAACATGGGAGTGGAAAACCAAACTCCGGTTCATCTATACAATGTAATGCCACCCAACAAATAGTGGAATGAACTATTGATTGATACATGCTACCACACAGATGGACCTTAAAATAATTACTCTGTGTGAGAGAAGCCAGACCCCTTCCCCCAAGACGGTGCAAACCATGGAATTGCATTTGTGTAAAATCCCAGAAAGTGCAAACGAAGGCATAGTGATGGGAGTGTGGCAGGAGTTGCCAGGGGCCAGGGGTCGGGTGTGGCCAGGAAGGCCTGGTGGAGGGACCACCAAGGGGTTGAGCAAATTTGGGGGTGACGGGTACATCCGCTAGGTTGAGGGTGGTCGTGGTTTCATGAGTGTGTACACACTTCAAAGCTCATCAAGTTGTACACTTGACATGTGCGTGTTTCACTGTGCATCGGTCACACCTCAGTGCAGCTGGCATCAAAGGCGTTTCTCGACAGTGGGATGCATGCTTCACGAGAGAGAGAAAACAGCAATAAGCCACATGTCAAATTGCTGAAAGCAGATGGCAGCATACTATTCTTTCAACTTCCCGAAATCCTCGAAAATTTTCCTGATTAAAAAAATTGGGAGGAAAGAACCCAGGTTTCGGAGCCAGACCTCCAGGGAATCAAGTCTGATTCTGCCCCATCCTATCCGTGTGAACTCAGGCAAGGGATGGTCTTGAAATGGATCCAATCATCACGCCGAGCCCACTGGACCGCGCGCATGAAACCAGGCCGGCGCGGGCCACAGGCTGGCGGGGGCTGGGATGTGGTGGGTGCTGGTTCCATAGAGGTAGCTGTCTGGGCAAGTGTAGCTCCTTCATCCAAGGGACACAGAAGCTGAACTAGAGATGCTGAGGGGCCTAACTGAGGTCTCACAGCTACCGCCAGGTCTGAATCTGAGCCACCTCTGTGGGACCCTGCCTGGCTGCCACACTCACGGGAACTCTGAATGGAAACGGGGCCAAGCTCCTCCCCCTCTTGCCCAGGGGTTGACATCCTCACTCTGGTCAACAAAGGAAGCCAGACCTAGCACCTAGACCTATTTTTAACAAGGCGAAGACACACGCTTTGCATATTTTTTTCACAGTTTGAGGCTGAAGGTCAAAATTAGATGTTTTTATTTGTTTGTTTAGACTGGTAAGGTATCATAGCTTCCAACTCCATGATCAGAATTCTCTCTTTAAAAAATGGAACCCAATTGTATAAATGCATCCCTAAGAACACATTTATTTGGTTACCTCAATTTGTATGGGAGCTGTAAGGCCCCCGAGGGCCCCGTCAGGGTTGCCGAAGGTGCGCACTGCAGAGGGTCCGTGAGCAGGAGCTCAGGGCCTGCACACCCACAGGCGCCCAGCTGAGGCCAGCAGGGAGGGGAAGGCTTTCTAGAACCAGGTTGGGGGCGGGGGGGGGGGGGGGGGGGGACAGACCTGGTGCAGTGACCCACTCTCAGCCTTTTGGGATATTGCCAGTTGATTTGCTAAGTGCTTTTGGTGAAAGGGAGCAGAAGTCTGAATGTGATTGGAGAGGAGGGGAAGTTGAAAGGTCATCACTGCGCAGGAGAAACACCCTGGGGGATCGTGGTGGTTCACCCGTCTCCTTACCCACCGACCTGCCCGCCCCCTGGAACACACACGGTACAAGTTCGAGACTCTTGCCGACCACTACACGAGAGGCACACATGCTGTACTGAGTGATTTATTGCAAAGAATTCCCTCCGAGGAGGCGACCCCGGCCGCTGCTCAGGGCGTCCCTCCAACCGGCTGTTCCCACGCGGCCGTGCGGCGGTCTGGTCTGCGTTTCTGGGGCCCACAGAGTGAAGAAACGGGGGGCAGCGTCACGAAACTTCTGCACCAGTGTGACAGAGTGATTTTGTGTGTCTTAACTGACAAATTCGGGTTTATGTTTCACACAGCTTTGCTATTTTATTTTTCTGGTAATTTGCTTTTACTGTGTTTTAGAAGAGTACCAGTGTGCAATGGGTTAGAAAAAAGTTTTCATTACAAAGATAATTTTCATAGTTTTTATGCGTCAAATTCATATATATTAATTAGAGATCAACCCTCATTTTCTAAACATTATAGCCTGCCGTCAAACATACGGCATATATATAACACATTTCCCCGTCAGTCACCTTAACAGCAGAATGAAGACTCACCTTCCGGGTAAATGATTACTGTGTGTGTTTAGTGGAGGAAAAAAAAGATAAAATACTTACCAATATAAACTTCCCTCTAAACAGGGAAAAGTATATTTTCGTTACCTGGATGGAACAGTAGTGCGACAGCCATCCTGTTTCTGTCCTCGCCAAGGAAAGGCAGAGCGTCCCAGCCCAGGCGGGAGCCCAAGACATGCCATGCGCCTGTCTCAGGTCTGAACAAGGCACGGCTAGTGCCACTTTAAGGATAGGAAGTCCGGCGGTCCTCCAGATAAAATGCTGTTCTCTCCAATGCTGCACTTTTCCATTTCAATTTTAGTTCCCATTCTGCCAGCCATGTTTGTTTGTTTGTTTTTCATTGACTGACTGTTTTAGAGGGAGAAAGAAACATTGATTTGCTGTTCCACTTATTTATCCATCCATTGGTATGGGCCCTGACCAGCGATCGAACCTGCAACCTTGGTGTATCAGGATGATGCTCTAACCAACTGAGCTGCCTGGCCAGGGTGATAGGCATTTTTAATAACTGTTCCTTCCCCACAGCTAGCTGGAGAAGGACTGCCTCAGGTCACAGCTGTATGATGGGGAGGCAGAATTTTGCTTTGGGGCATCTACACAGTGGCCCACCTACCAGACAGTACATAAGTGCCACCTGGGAGCTCATTACAAATGCGGCTGTCCGGGCCCAGTCACAGGAGACCGAGGCTGGGGCTCAGGTCTTTGACTTCAGAGGCTCCCACCCCATAATGTGGATTCAGCTGGCCCCCATCTGTGCTTAGAAACTTCTGCTTTCCTGCACCATCCACTGTTTTGCCAGTCACCACCCTACTGTCCTCTAGCTGAAGTGTCCTTGCACCAACCCCTGTCTTCGTCCTCAGCTGCACCAGGGCATACCCCTTGGAGAAGACAGGATTCAGGCTGGCGGTTAAGGACAGGGTAGGATTGGGACATGAGAGAGAGGGGTAGGACTGGAGGAAAAGCGCAGGGGTAGGAGAGTGTGAGGCATGCTTCGGTAGGCTGCAGAGAGAGGCCCAGCTGGGTGAAAAATAGATCAGCAAATACGCATCATACTCCACCCTCCCTCGCCCATAGCAAGCACTCTTGCAGTGCCCAGAGGCAGCCTCATAGCCCCATGATCACAGAAGCTTCCAGACACACAACCACCAACCGATCAGTCTGCCCATGAAACGTCTCAGAGCTGAAGAGTGGCGTAGGGGAGGAGGGGCAGGGGGGAGAGACACTTTCAGGGAGAGACAGCAGCAGGCACTGAATGGTTGCTGCTGTGGAGTAAAACACTGTCCTCACGGCTACGGGGTGTTTTTGTTAAAGATTGCATTTATTTACTTCTAGAGAGGAAGGAAGGGAAGGAGAAAGAGAGGGAGAGAAACATCAAGGTGAGAGAGAAGCATTGATTGTTTGCCTCTCACGCACCCCCAGCTGGGGACCCAGTGCACGACCCAGGCATGTGCCCTGACTGGGAATCGAACCAGTGACCTTTCAGTTTGTGGGACGATGCCCAGCCCACTGAGCCACACCAAGCAGAGCCTGGTGGCAACAGGGTTTTGAGCAGAGGACCTGACGTGGTCACAGCCATGCTTTGGCAATCACAGGGAGCTACGTGGGCTCTTTGGGGTTTGTGAGGACAGAGTCAGGGAAGTGAGAGACTCTGAGTGGAGACTCTGCTGGCGAAAGAAAGCAAGAATGAGCACAGACATGACAGCCAGGAATTCATACCATTCCATCTGCTTGGGAGACAGGGAGAAGCAGAAGCTGGCAATGACTTTGAGGTTTGGAGCCTCAGTGACGGGGGGTGGGGTGGTACCATTCACAAGAATAGTAAAGACCAGAGGAGCAGCTAGGAGGGAGCGGGATGCTGGCTCCAGGTCGGACACTTCAAGTTCGTGTGACCAGCAGGCCACACAGGCAGAAATTTCCAGGGGGCAGTAGAATCCGTAGGCAGGGAGAGCAGAAGCCGAGCATGAAAGCCGCTGAGCCCAAAGACCACGAGCCGTTACTGGGGCCCCACGTGCGACGAGCTTTGCCACTGCAGGCTCCCCGCAGCGAGCGTGGCCCCCACCACACACCGCCACCCCCGTCTCCAGGAGGCGAGGCCCACGTTGGCTTCCCCCCTCCCACCCGGTACCCACTAATGACTTCCTGGGTTTCGACTGCCTAGGAGGGCGGCGGGCTTGGCTTCTTTGAAGAGAGAGCAAGTCGGTTTCACAGAAAGTGGTACCCACATCCTAGTCTCTACCTGCTGGCTGCAGCAAGGTGAGAGCTGCGAGGTGGTGGCTCGGGGGCTGCTGTGGCTTCAAGTGGGAAGCTTGCGGTGGCCTGTGACTTGAAATGAGATTGGTGGCGCTCAGCCAGTTCCCTCCAGAGATACAACACGTCTTCAAACCCATACCTGCCGTGGGCACAGCACCCCGGCTCTGTGGCGGGGGAGGGGTGGTGTCTGCAGGAGGCCCAGCCTCTCGGGACCACCGGCAGAAGAGGAGGGAGGCCCACCTGGCTGACAGATCCAGGTGAGGAAAAGCCAGCGTCCACATTTGCTCCGGGGGCCCTCCAGACCTGCCCTGGGCGGGAGGGGGTGGAGCAGTTAAGCACCTAAGTACTTTAGGAGCTGAGATTTAAAATCAGGAGAGGAAGGGACCTTAGAATTGAGGGAATTGGGGCTCAGAGAGAAGGGCTGTGCCAGGACCTCACAGGGATTGGGGGTCTGAGCCGGGACTTGAACGAGCTCCCACTACCTGTCTTCTTCCCTTCTTCTTCTATTTCTTTTTTTCCTCCCTCCCTTTTCCCCTCCCTCCCCTCCTCCTCCTTCTCTCCCTGCCTCCCTCCTGGCCTCTCACTCATCCACCATCCATTCCTCCTCCTCCCTCCCTCCCTTGTGATATTCATTAGACACTTTCTGGGCACATTCATGAGGGCAGCAAAAAGACAGGCGCCCTTGTCCTCGAGGGCAGGAGGCCCACTCTGGAGGCTCCAGAGCCCTCGGCCTCACTGCCTTGTGCAACAGAGCTACACGCCATGGCTGACGTCACAACCAGCAGCGCTGACTGAAGGCCCCCTGGTGCCAGCCAATCAGTGGAGACCGCAACCCTGATGGGGGCACCCCTGAAAGCTGGTGAGGATTCTATTTAGATACTCCCCTGGGGCCTCCCCTGAAATCCCCACCTTTGGGAAGTAGATGAAAGCCTGAAAGACAAAGAACCCAATTCTCATTCTATCCCTCTCCCCTCCACCCCACGATGGACCCCCTCCCCGCCTCCTCCCCCTCCCCTCGCCTTCTCCCTTCAGGTGTCTCTTTTCTGTCTCTCACCTCAGCCCCGCCCCCCCCCACCCCACCCCACCCTGGGCCCTTCTCTGGCCTCTGGAACTCACGCAGCCCGGCCAGCTCACTTCCTCCACAGCTCACTTCTTCCACTTCTGCGACTTGCTAAATACACTTTTGCTTGTAAAAAAATAATAAAATAAGATAAAATAAAACAGAGCTACAATTCACAGGATATAAAATCCACCGTTTCCCGTGCTACCCGGCGGCCTTCCGCACATCCACAACGTGGGTGCGTTTTCAGAGACTGCCAGGGCTCCGTTCCGGGCTCTGCCACCGCGGGCCTCATAACCTCAGCAAGACACCTCCGTGCCTTTCTGTGCCTCGGTTTCCCCATATGTCACACGCAACTGATGGCCACCCCTGTCTCAGCTAATGTCAGAGTCAACGAAGAGCACCCAGTGGGTGTTCTCGAGTGGTGGCTGTCACTACCTACTGAGGGGTGGGCCCCAGAACCACAGGGGAACCGGCGGAATTGAACTTCCCAGCACCTGCCTTCCAGAGACTCACAGCCTGGGAAAGGAGCTCACTGTTAATTGCAAGAGGGATAAAAAACCAGAAAGAGCAGCCTGCTAAGGAACCGCTCTGGCAGGACGGCGGGCGTGCTGATGAGAACGTTCCGGCAGAGCGCACTCTCTGTCTCCTGACCCTCCAGCCACGTGCAATCTTTCTGGCTTCCACCTCGCCCTCTGTGTTCCAGCTGCTAAACTGGGCTGTGCACATGACTGAGCAGGGCAGGGGTGGGCGCGCCGCCTCCTGGGCAGGAAGCTGAAAACAGGCGCTCGGTTTCCACTCCTCGGGGTCAGCTGGATGTGGGGGCACGTGGGTCAGCTTGCCGCTCCAATGCCAGCCCTGCCTCCATGGGCCTCAGGAGACGCGACGGTGCCGGCGTGGCCGTCCACCAGACCTCTAACGTGGTCCAGGGCGGAGAGCTGGGCGCCCATGGCCGGCCCCCCAGGCAGACACTCAGCATCTCCATAGCTCTGTGCCTGCAGGACGATGCTTCAGCTCCCAGCGCAGCCTGGTCCCTGTGGTGGGCCCCGAGCCAGCCCTACCCGCCGGGTCCCTGACGCAGACTTCCCGCTCCAGGCCCGCCGGCTGCTGAGCATTCCCCGGAATCGCACAGCTCAGCCGCAGGTTTCACTTTTCTTTCTGTCTCTGTACCCTAGTTACTTGTGTGGTACATCGTCGGGCCCCTTAAATGTCTGTTGCGTGAATAAATAGACTGGAGGTCCATAGCTCCCGCTTGCCAGATACCAGAAGGAATACCAGGAAACACAAAGGGGTGTGTGCATGTGTGTGCATGTGTGTTCAGTAAGCCCCCAGAAGAAACAACTTGGTAAAAATTCAGGCCCTGAGGCAAACTGGAACTGACCCTCCAGGCTTCTCAAGCCAGTGATCCGGAGCAAAACCGGAACATCAGAGTGTTCTCCAGCCTGAATTGATATTTCAGTTTGACTCCCTGCTTCACGAGAATGTTCCCCTGTTTCCAATGAAGACCTGATGTAATTTCTGCTTCGCGTAGAGCAACCCACTGACGCGGCCCGGCAGCGAGGGGTCAGGACCCCAGGAGGGCAGCACCGGCCCCTACCCAGGAAGGCACATGAGTCACAGGGGATGTGAGAGGCCAGAAGGCCCATCTTTCCACACAGGAAAAATGAGACGCCTCTTTGCAGCTGACACGTGGTGTGTGTGTTCACACGTGGTCCTGCCACCTACGCACACCTGCTGGGGTCGACAGAAGGCCGAACTTCCCTACTCGGGAGGAACGCCCAGGAGCTGTCCAGGGTGATCACACCGAACTGAAGGGCATAAGAAAGTGACTACTAAGGAGGTGCTGGGGGCGGCTGTGGCCTCGGAAAGCAATGACAAGGGATGTTTTTTTCTTTTTTAAATATTATTCTATTTTTATTTTTTTAGATTTTATTTATTTTTAGAGAGGGAAGGGAGGGAGAAAGAGAGAGAGAGAGAAACATCAATGTGTGGTTGCTGGGGGCCGTGGCCTGCAACCCAGGCATGTGCCCTAACTGGGAATCAAATCTGCAACACTTTGGTTCGAAGCCCGCACTCAATCCACTGAGCTATGCCAGCCAGGGCCTAGGGACATTTTTTGACTAAGGATACTTTCATTCTGTGACATCACTTTCAAAAATTCACCCAGGACACCCCCAGGAGAGTTCGTTATGAGCCAGTCATCCGTGAAGTTACAGCACCCGGTCCAGACAGAGGTGGCCTGGGCTCCGGCCCTGACGCCTGCATCCCGTGTGCTCGTGAGCTCCTGACAAGATCTCTCCAAGTTCAGTCCCTGTGTCCTGGTTCTGCCACTTACTACTCACAGGACCTTGGACAGGTGTGTCTCTCCAAGTTCGACGTCTCCGCATGAGATACAGAAACGGTAACAGTCATCGCAACTCACAGAGCACCTGTGGGCATCACGGGCAGGAACCTTTGACACCAGCAGCCTGCGTGCAGAGCCTGGTCCCACCACTGCTAACTGTGGGAAGCACGGCGGGTGATCCTCTTCGGCTAAGCCCTCGTCTTCCTCCTCTGAAAAGTGGGGGTGGTAAGAGCAGCCCTCACACAGGATTTGGGGAATTGGAGGAGGCAAGCAGGTAGCAGTCTGGTGCCGTGCCTGGTGTGGAACCGAGTTTCCTGCCCTTTGACACCACCCATGAGAGCACCCAAAGGGCTGCTCCCAGGTGGGTGCGCTCAAGGCCTTTACTGAAGAGGCGACCCCATTCTCCTCATCCTCACTCTGAAATTGGTCATCGTTCATTAACAACCCACCCGCTTCCAAGAAAGCCCAGAAGCCAGCTTCTCCTGAGAGAGCAGCTTACACAGTTCAATGATTAACCTCCCAACCCCCAGTGAAGGCCAGGAGCCGTTTAAGAAAGGCCTCTGACAATGGGGCGCAGGCCCAGAAAACCCCAGCCGTGCAAGCCGCTGTGGACCCCGCCACCCCCTTTCCTACTGAGCCCCTCCCGCACCCCGCTGAGACTCCCGGGATTTCTAACTCGAGTCACTGACAGCACTCTGGAGCCCCCAGAATCTGAGGCACTGGAGACGGTCCTCCTTGTGTGGGGCCGTCAGCTGTGCAAGTCCGCCCAAGTCTTTCATCTAATCTAACTGCCGTCGGCGGGGGGTGGGGGGGCGCCCACGAGGCCCCCCTTCCGCCGGCAGAACAGTGTCAGCAGCACCACCACCTTCCCTCGAGAGAAGGGCAGGCAGCCGCTGTGGGGCCCCATGTGAGTCAGCGAGACTCGAGACCACGAGACCACGGAGAAGAGTTCCGGAGAGAACTTGCTTTTCTTTTCCCCTTTCGCATTCACCTTTGCCACCAGGAAAAAAAAAGGAATTCTACCATGAATACACGTGATTGTTGGCTTTGCTTACAGGTGTTTTAAAAATCCTTTGTGTCTTTGGGACGTGTTGAGTGAGACCTTCAGAAGCATTTCGGTGATTGTGTGAGTCACCCAATAGTGAAGTGGGATTCTCTTTAGACGGTGTCACTTGCTGTGAAGGACCGGGCGGTGAGTCACCGAACCTTTTTTCGGGGCGCCCTGTCCTCAAAGCCTGGACGGCCTCCACCTGCACTCTCAGTGTGAAGAGGGACAGCCCACCGGCCTGCGGCCAATGCAGGGCCACACTCTACATGTTTGTTTGTTTATTTGTTTGTTTGAGTTTTCCTAAAAACCCAAACACAGTGCAACTGTTTCTGCTACGGGGCGTGATCCGTCCATGAAATGAGAGAGGCAGACCAACGACGATGAAGCACGGTGACTCTGGGGTCCTTGGGCACCATTTCATCAAGCCCCTCCCCTTAGAAATGGGAGAACCAAGGCCCATGAAGTCCAGCAAGTGACAGAGCCACAAAGAGACCCAGGGTGTAGCTCTTAATCTCCAGTCTGAGGCTATAAATTATTATGCCTGGGACTCTGAGCTCCCACATGCACCGGGCTGCGCCTCCCCCCACGTCCACCTCTCTCAGCCTCCAGGCACCACTCCCAGCTGGCCGTCTGGTCAGGGCTCCCATACTGCTCCAACTGGAACCCCCTCCCACCCCTCAGGCTGGCCGTTTCGTTTCTCTCTGCAGTGTCTCACTCGAGGTGTAAAATTAGCTCAGCCATGAGTTTCAGGAACAAATACCTGCAGCCCTTTCAGTGGCAAGAAATAGAAACCAGTGGGGACTTTCCTCCTTCACTGCCAGCCAGGGCCGGGCCCCCAGCCGTGCAGGAGTGCTGGGGAGGTCTCGAATGGGGGGATTCTGCTGTCACCTGCCTCCCCCCCCCCACACACACATCACCTGGGACGCCCAGGAAGCAGAAGAAAAGTCCGCTCCACCCTAGGTGACTCTTCACCACGTGGCACCCATGCCCCGCTGTTCTCGGCGCCCCCGCAGGCGCCACTGCTGCTGCAGGGGCGGCCATCCCTGAGCTTCCCCTGACGTGTGACGTGGGCACAGAAAGGTGCGCACGTCCCAGCAGGGGGCTCGCTGGGCTTTCCCACACCGAGCACAGCAGCGTTAGATGAAGATACGGCCCATGATTAGCCCCCCAGAACCCTCCTCGCGCCCCTCCCAGCCACTCCTCGCCCCCCAAGGGTAACCCCCATCCTAGCGTTTGATGCTGTGGATCGGTTTGCCTGGTTTTGAACTCCGTGTGCGTGGAATCAGAGGGCGGACTGTTTCGTTTCCAGTTTATTTTACTGAACATTGTGTTTGGGCAGCCATCCTCATTGCTCCGTGTAGTTGCAAACCCATTGCTCTCGGGCTCTGTTCTCTCTTCTGTAAACACCCCACAATTTGTAAGTTTACAGAACATGACACGACCATTTTTGTAGGCTCAAAAAAAAGCAGTAAAACACTTGGCAGTGTCACGCAACTCCACCCAGTATTTATCCATGCATTTTATTCCCAGCAAATACACGGTTTGGGTCGTGTTCCCATTCTGGCTCTTTTTGTTTTAACTTGGTGTTTTGTTTTTAATTCCTTTGTGCCGCTGCCTGTCCATCAGTCCGAGTGGCCGCACCCAGCACATTGCACGCCCCTCACTGTCGGCGTCAGATGCACAGAGAACCCTCGCCCGTGTCCCCTGATGGTCCCCGGGTGGGAGCATGTTGGGGATACATGTCCAGGAGTGGAAGTGTGCGGTCACTTGTGCATCCTCGGGAGCCACATCGTTAACAACACTCACTGCCCGGATGCCTGGAAACCACAGGATGTTTGTTCACCGCTCAATCCACACGCTGCCTTGGGAGCTGCTGGTTACGCTCAGGGTCAGGGAAAGTGTGAAGGGGGTGCCATGACCAGCCAGCAGGGGGTGCTGCTTCCCTTTGGGATCCTCAAGGCCAGGGGTCCCATGAGGTGGGAGAGGCCATCTGATGGTTGCTGTCCCAGCGACACCAGTGCCTTCTCAGTGACCCCAGACACCATCTGGGGCTGGACTGGGCCTCCAGGGTCATCACTGGCAGTGGTGGGGGGAGTTTACAAAAGCGTGCTGGGCAGGAAGGGGCCCTCGAGTCTGCACACTCCCAGCTGCCCTCCTCGGCCATCACTGGGCCGCCAGGAAAAGAAAGCAGAGGTCAGTGAGACCTCCTTGGGGCCCATCTCAGAACCTCAGTCTCCAGCACCCCTCCCCCCAAAAACGAGCTCCCAGCCAGCAACCCCCAAGCATTTGCTGAGGCGTGTCCTTCTATGACCCTGCCCTGCTGGCATGTGGATTTGGAATTGCAAGGGTAAGAAAGAAAGTGAAAATGATAGAGACAGTTGAGCAAATAGTCACAGCAGAGGCCATGGCCTTGGTGTAGGTGGCCCCTCGTCAGGATAAGAGCTGATATCATTTGGACCTTGGGCACAAGTCCCAAACCTCGAGGGCAGCCCTAAGCTTAGACACCAGGAAGTGTTCTAGTCATTGTGCCTTTTCCTATGGTGGCCGAGTCCCATTCATTCATTCATTCATTCATTCATTTTTTCACTCGGCACTCACTAGCACCTACTGTGTGCTGTGCAGGGTGTCAGCACAGCAGACCGAGGGACAACAGAGCCAGAGCCTCAGACAGAGGGACAGGCCTGTGCTCTCATTCGCGAAGAGTCTCAAGTTTAGGCTTCTAGATGCTTCCACACACACTGTCATGGACTCTAAAGGAAGATATCCACCACAGAGTGTTAAACTTCTGTTTGCTTTTGGACCTCCGTTTTGGCATTTCTTTGTTTAAAAAATAAATAAATGAGCCAACAACACATACCAAACCAGAAGTGGCCCCTGCCTCGCTCAACTCCTGGGCAAGACATGGAGGCCCCCAGGGGACAGCTGCGCGATCTTCCCCGAGCGGCTTCTCTCCCACACGTTGTTCTGAAAGCAACAGTTCGTGCTCAGGGTGTAGCTAGAACCACAGTCACGGCCGCCATGGGCGCACGCCGCTGTCCTAAACACTTCACATGGATCAACTTACTAGGAGCCCCATTTCACAGACAGAGAAGTTGAGGCACGGAGAAGTGAAGAAACTCTTTCAAGGCGGCCTAGAAACTTGGTGCAGAAAGAGGGTCCAGCCCAGGCAGTCTGGCGCTAGGGTGCCCTGTCACCTCTGTGCGACCTCCCAGAGGGCCAGTCCAGGGCCGCCACCCACATCACGGATAACTGGACATCTGGAGAAGGGTCTAGGAAGTGAGGAGTTCCTCCAGCAGGTTTCTAATGGCTCCTGAGAAGACAACACCCTGAGACTTTATGACGCCTCAAACCCCAGGGCAGGAGCGCATTCCCAGCAGCGGTGACGGGTTTTATGGCAGCTCCGCGTCCTGTTCGTAGACATCTGTTTGAGCTTCCTTTTCACTTTCTCTTTGTTTGGGGAGTTTCATCCCCCCACCCCACCCCCCACTTTGTGTTTTCCTGTGCTTTCCAGGTTTTCTGCATGGAGTCCATGGCAGGTTTAGGATTTTTTTAAGTTGCTTTTATGTTAGTAGATAAATAAACACTTGCTGTCTCTCACCCGTGGATCAAGGGAGAAAGCGATGGAGGAATAATTCAAGCAATAATATCACCCAGTTGTGACATTTTCTCAGCATGTTCCTTAAGCCAATGGGGTCTCAAGGAAAATCCCTTGAAAACGTTGTTCTATTTCAGCATGAAGACAGGATCGCATCTGACAGGGCCGGGGGAGCCCCTTCCGGCGGTATCACAGAGGAGGAAACTGAAACCCAGAGAGGCTGGCTGCTGTTCCCAAGGCCACACAGCTGGGGCTCCACGGCGCCAGGACTGGAGCTGACCAGGGAGCCGGTGGGGAAGGCGGTAAGAACAGGCCGGTGAGGGGAGCCGGCCAGCTGCCCTTGAGTGGGACGGGAAGCCCCGCGAGGGCTTGTTAACAAGCATGTGGGCTGCCTCCCCACCAGCCCCCACCCCCATGCTCTGAGGAGTGAGAAACGGACCCTAAAGCAAAACAGCCTTCGGCAGAAGGAGTAAAGGTCCGTCAGCTCTGCAGTCACACTGCTGTGAAGAGCAGAGGGTGCTCACAGAAGTCACCTCCTCTCTCCAGGCCTCAGTGTCCCGGCCTATAAAATGAGAGGGTCAAAGCAGACAGTAATAATAACATGCATTTATGAAGGTTGGTCATCCAGCATGGCAAGCTAAAAGGCCCTTAAACATAGGTAAACTGAGGCAGAGTGAGGTGAAGTCATCTACCAGAATCATGCGAGACTCCGAGCAAAACCAGAATGTGAACCGGGACCTCTAACACCAGAGCCTGTGACCTGGTGTCCACACTATCTGACTCTGGAAAGTTCTGGCAGCCCTACTGGCTCTACATCATTCTCCAGGCTTCGTCTCAACAGTCAGAAAGAGGGGCCCAGGGGCGTTCCTGCTTGAGTTGGGACATGGAAGCAGCACCACCTGCCTTCCCCAGGGCAGAAGGCAACAGTGTGTGCGCTGTCCGTCTGCACTTGATTTTCCACGGGAGGAAACACTGGGAGCAAACTGGCTTCCACGATGTTCCAGAGGGTGGAGGAAGAGGAGGAAGAGGTTTCGGTAGCTAAGCCAGGAGCCTGAGCCATCCTCAGGTCTGAACGTGTGAGCTTCAGTTTCCCCCATCTGCAAAATGGGCTGATGGGACTGCAGATCGCTACCAATTCCTGGCCAAGCCAGAGCTCAGAGCACCTCCTCCCCTCCTTTGAGAAGGTGACAATCACAGCTGCGTGCCAGCTCAGTGCCAACAGTGTCACACGAGGAAAACATGAGTCCTCGCACCCAGTGAGAAAAAGGCTGTTGCTATCCTTGTGTCCCCGATGGGGAACTCCAGGCACTGGGAGGGTCGGTGGCCCTGTGGCTGGGAAGTCTGCAGCTGGCTGGAGGGGGAGCCACACAGTGGGGCTCCAGGACCTGGGCTCGGGGCGCCACACCACAAACCTCTCCAAGCCAAAGCCACTATTGCCACCTGGTACGACAGGAACCGGAGCCACCTGTGCCATTCTCCCCGCATGCATGTGACCATTGTGGACAGACTCAGAAGGAACGGAGGTGACGGTCTGCATGCCCACAGAGCCCGAGGCAGCTCCCCGACACGCCGCACTCTGCGTGGGAGGAGGCCATGACTAACTGCAGAAAGCCAGCTCTGAACTGCTGCTCAGCTGGACGTCAGGAAGGAGTCAGAGCTCACACTGCCATCCCTCCTCCTCGGGGGTGGGAGACACTGACCCAGGAGGAACAGGGGGCGGGAGGGACAGGCATTTTCCGGAAGCCACAGAGTCTCCCTTCAACTCCACGTGGACTGTCCCACATACAGATTTTGAGCTTCTCCCGAGGCATCAGCGAGATGCCAGATTTCAGCTATCTCCCTGAAATGTACCAGAAGGGACAAGACTTTGGGGACAGGTGGGCAAAGGTTCCTGTCCGACTGGAGTGGTCCTTACCTGGAGGCCTTGGAGCCGCACCCCTGTCCCTACAGTTCTCCAGCCCTAAGTCAGGCCTAAGTAAGGCTTCCCTGTGGAGTCGCCAAAGGGTTTAGAAGCCCCAAGGGGGCCAACCTTGCAGGCTAAACATGAGCAAGAGAAAGTGGCTTCAGCTGTCACTCTCCCATAAGGCACTGGAGTGCAGTCTCAGGGCGTCAGCCCTGGATCCAAGCTTCCTGGCTCCTTGCCCCATCGCTCTGTGGCCTCAGGAAAAAGACTTCACCTCTCTGGACTTCAGTTCTGCTCCCTCCCTCCAACGGGTCTAAATGTAGTTCTCATCTCACAGGGTCATGGCTTACATGGATTGGTGCTATGAACAGAGCCTGGCACATAGAGTGAGAGCTCAGTGAATTAGTTACTTTATCATTATAACGGCCTGCGCCTTCCAGACCGCAACACACCAGGGGCCATGCTGAGGCCCAGCCACGGGCTGTCCTGACTGCACTTGGAGAACAGGCCACCCAGGGAGCACCCTGGGACCCTGGTTTTCAAGAAGGGCTGGGGGAGCCACTCACTGGCCTCACACTAGCAGAGGAGGCCACATGTGCACACTCCTGCACACCCATTTGTACACAGTCACACTCACGCACAGCCACACGTGTCATAGGCACACACAGGCACAGCAGGGGCCACCTCTCCATCTCCTCTAGTCTCCTCTGGTTCCCAGGGAGTGGGGCAGGGTGGGGCAGGCAGCGGGTGCAGTGCCAGGGCAGAGCCCGATTGCTCAATGCCAGGACCGCACTGGGTCTCAACGGTCAGGGACCTGGCTGTCAGAGCCTCGCAATCCAGCCCCTGTGGGCCGTGGGCTTATAATATTTTTAGAGAAGTTGGGTTTCTGCCAAGTTCCTCTGCTTAAGATTCTTCCTGGAGCTGGTGGGTTCCCACCCACCGAGGTCCTCAGCCCCACTCCTAGGCTCCCTGGGGGCTTTGCGGAATCACTGAGGCCGCCACCTTTGACCCCACCCAGGGCACCCAGCCAGTCTGAGCGGCTCCCACCACACCTGCCTCTGAGTCCCCCCACACACGCCAAGGGCCTTCGGTCCCCAGGACCTTTGCACTGGCTGCTCTGTCCTCCTGGGCAGCCCTTCCCCCACCCTCAACACCAGTGCTCTTCCTTCCCAGCTGGTTTCTTCCTCTGCTCTAGGATGCAGCCTAGATGGTCTCCCCCAAAGAGGACCCCCCTGAGCACCCATCTGGAGTAGACACGTCATCACTCCAGGGGGCACCCTATTTTTTCTTTCAGGTTGTCCTTCTATATCCGTCTGTTTGGTCACTGGTTGTCCAGAATGTTGGCCATCATGTCTCTTTGTTTGACCCAGCGCCCCACACCGTGCCCGGCAGTTAGTGAGCTCTCTTGGTGCTTGGAGAGTCGGCATGGAAACCCAGTCCTGCAGCCGTCGATCCAGGTTGGCAAACCCTAGCTGGAGTCCCTGTGGCATCATGCTAGGGGCTGCACGCCTCAGGGTGAAACACACACGGAAAGGAAGAGAAACGATCAGGTCTTGGGGACACGTGGGTGCCTGCCGGATGCAGCCGTTCGAAGACGCACGTCACTGTGTCGCCGTTCGCACTGAGCACGCCTGCCTGCCGTCTCATTGAAGCCCCACATCAACCCTGTGAGTTAGGGAGGGCTGGGCTTCCTGTCCCTCATGTTAGAGCTGCAGAAATCCAAGTCCAGAGAAGTTAATTCAGACTGCCCGGGCTGCAGAGCTGGCGTACGGCTCGGCTCCCTGGCTCCCGTCTGCTGCACGCTCCGCTGGCCTGCAGCTTCTCACCCCTCTCTCATCTTGGTGGGGAGGGGCGACCCCACCACAGCGTAGCAGGGAGAGCACCCATTCTAGAGCAGGGTCTAGGCTGGGGAGGAGGCGGACAGCGGGCTGGCCCACACAGGGGCACGGGTGGAGGGCTCCAGGACAAGCTTGGAACACTGAGGGGTGGACTCTAAATGCAGGGGCTCAGTTCGAGCGTGGCCCTCGCACTCCTTGCTCAGTAACAAATCGTGACTGCATCTATTTTTACCTTGTCTTCATCATTCCAGTGGTGAAAGAGCCATGACAATTGAGGAAGTATGGGTGGACCTTTTTTTCCTTTCTTAATCAAAGTGCAAAACTTTCCCTTAAGATTCCAGCTTTGAGAGAGCATGCTGGGGCCCGCGGAGGGCAGGCAGAGGCGTCGGCGGCTCCAAGATGCATCCCTCACTCACCCCTCCAACCGTGAGGCCGGAAGGCCACGGCCGAGGCCCGGGGGTCCCGCGTTGGGGTGGCCCTGACAGCTGTGTGTTGTGACATCTGCAGGGTGGATCGGGCGCGTTCCCGGGGCTCAGGCCTGGTGTTTCAGATTGCCCCCGAGAGCGCTCGCCCGAGCCCTTCTTTCATAATGCGGCTCACAGCATTCCCACAAACCGTTACAAAGTATTTTAGGCGACACATTTCTATAACTGTAATGCTCCTTAAAACTTTTTTTTTCAGTTTGCCCTTTTGCAAAATAACTGTTTTTATCCTGATTAAGAAGTTCTTTCTCTCGCCTGTGGCACTAAGAGAGAGAGAGCGCTGAGACCAAAGGCACAAGCCCTCCGTATTCAACCTGGGGCTGGTGCTGAGGAGTCTTGGCCCAAAGAAACAGAAGCCGCCTTCTCTGGCTCGGAGCCTTCAGGCTGTGCTCGTCCTCCGCAGAGGGACACAGCACACAGGCCCGTCCCGCTTTCTCCTCCGTAACAGGACAAGGTGTCACCGTTGGAAGCAACCAAGAAAATTAGGTATCATTCTGATACCCCCCAGGCAGGAATCCCAGACACAGGGCTCGTCCAGCGCAGATCATTCTGGGTCCACATCCCTGTAAACATCCTCCATGTGCAAAACCCATACACTGCAAGGCAGGGGGCAGTGTGCTTGGTGTGACCCTATTTTTATAAACATACACACAGCTCTGGGAAGGGTGCTAGCTCACCACTAGTGTCAGCTACCTCTGGCTTGGGAATCTGAGGAAGGGGGAGCTTTTTCCCTTTCCCCATTTTTCTTTATTGTTGACATTGTTTGGCAATACACATGGATTTCTTGTGTGTGCTTCTTGGATGGGCGTGCAGTTTCTCTTTGTAAACAATAAAGGGAAATGTTATTGTGCACCTATTACATGCAAGACACTAGATGGGATGCCGACTGTCACACGTACGCTCTTTGCTCATGTGATCTCATTTGATCCCTAAACGGCTCTTTGAAGTGGTTACTTCTATTCCTTCCACCTTACAGGGGAGGAATGAATGTGAGACTCAGAGTTAAGCCGTTTTCCCAATGTCAGCAGCGTCGACGACAGAGGGTGGTGGCAGGGTTCGAACTCAGGACCCGCCCATCTGAACACCATGATTCAGTGATGCGGAGCCGGGGGCGAGTGCAGAGGGAGGGGGCGTGAGCTGGGCAGCGGCGGGAAGACACCAGGGTGGAGAGGTAGGAGACACAAGGCTGTGGTAGACTGGGAAGGGTCTTAAAACCACCTACAGGTTCAAGCCCTGGGGACATTTGGGTAAAGGGGGTGATTTCCAGTATTTACCCAGAGGCGTCCCTCTGCAGAGACACCTTGAGGTGTCCTTTTGAGATTCTCAGTTTGTACGATACACTCCAATTGTTTGAAAACCACTTGGTTGAACATCTGCTCACACGTCGCCCTGTCCTGTCGGTACAGGCGTACATCCAACAGATGACGCTCAAGAATGAGGTCCCGTAAGCCCGTTAGTGGTTTGTGATGAGACTGTGTGGCGATGCCAGCCTCTGCTGAGACCCGCCAAGCAGCACCCTGGAGGCAGCGCCCCGGGGCATCACATCTCAAGCCGGAAAGTGCTAGAAAGGCTGTTTTAAAGTACAGTGTCGAGTCCATACAGTTTGAGTCCATAACGTGGACTCAAAAGGAGGCCACACAGAGGCAACGTTCCCAGAGAAAGGGAATCGGGAGAGGGTTTACTTACAGGAGCAGGTTTTGAAAACGCATTTGGTTTGGGGGAAGCCAACGCCACCTAGAAATTTCGTTTAAGGGTATTTAATTCCATGTCATTGGTTTGCGAGAGAGAGTTTTCCGACTGCAGTGGGGCATCCGGGGTGCAGTGGAGGCCCATGAGAGCACGGCTGGCAGCAGACGGCACCATGGAGTTTTCACGGTCACGGCCCGGGCGTCTGCAGCCGGGCCGCACCCACCACAGAGCAGTTTGCACAGTGTGCAAAGCGCCGGCTGCCACGCAGAGTTAAAAGCTGAGTGCTGCCCTGTCTGAATGAGGGGCTTTTACTCCTTACAAAAGTCGCAGTTGTGAGCCACTCTGCATCCACCTAGAAGGGGCCATTTTTTTCTAACCCACTTCCCCAGGAGGGTGCCTTTTTCTAGTTCACAGGAGAATGCCACATCAGTTAACTGGCCGTGGCTTCAGGCTGAAGAGCAAAATGGAGTGAGAGAGGGGAGGAGCCCGGCAGACCTCACAGAGCGTCTACGTCAAGGTCAGGAGGAAGAGAAGCTCAAGGTGTGGTCTGATTAAAAAATGATGACTATATGAGGTACTTTCATGAGTTCAGTCTGCAGTGCGTGCACCACTTTCAGGAGCCCCTTGCCTTGAGGCTGGCCTTGAGCCCTTGTTAAACACTGACGAAAAAGGGTGGCGAGCCCAGTCTGAGATCCCCTCAAAACCACTCCTGCAGTCTCAGGCTCGTGCTAGGACCTCGGTGGGGAAGGACGGTTCTGCAAGAGTCAGGTGCTCGCCTCCAATTAAACAGCCCTCACGCAGGCTCATCTGAAATCCTTTCATCAAGGACTGGTCAGTCCTGCCCTGGTTGGTGTGGATTGGGCTTCCCTGCATGTGCCCTGGCCAGGAATGGAACCAAAATGTCTCGGGTTCGATTCCTGGCCAGGGCACATACCTAGGTCACAGCTGTGGGAAAGGCAACTGATCGATGTTTGTCTCACACATCGATGTTTCTCTCCCTCACTTCCTCCCTCACTCCCCCCTCTCTAAAAATAAATATATAAAATCTTTTTTAAAAAGAACTGGTTAGTCCTAAAAGCAGGAAAACACACCCCCTGTAGTTGCTCTAAAGGAGACGCTCTGTTGATTTGAACAACGTGGAGGTGCAAATGACTGATGCCAGAAGCCCCTGGGAACAAGGCGAGAGAGGGGAAGCAGAGACACCGAGGCAGTCCCAGCTGAGGAAGGGGGTCATCGCAGAGGGGAGAAGGTCCGGGCAGCAGAGGGAGACAGAGAGAGAAGAGGGCCGGCGCCGGCCCGTGAGGCCAGCCTGGGCCTCTTCATTCACTCGTTCTGTGCACGGGCGCTGGCCTCTGCCACGTGCCAGTCACGAGCCAAAGTGGAGACAGGGAAATGAGGACATCATCCTGCTCTCACGGAGCTGCCATCCCTAAAGTCGTGTAAAAATAACGGGTACTCATGGGACTTTCTGTGTCGCTTTCAGCTGCACGATCTCATGATTCCACATACGGATCTCCAGAGGCAGGTGCCGTTTTACCCCAACTCCACGGAAGAAGAAGCAGAGGCCCAGAGAGGCAATGTGACTTAGCTGAGCTCCCACAGCCGGGACCCTCTGGCCCCAGCCTTGCATTCCTACTGACTCAGGCACACCCCTTTAAAGCAGCGATTTTTGACTGGCACACCACCAGAATCTTTAAAGCATGCAGTACCTGACTATGTAGTCAGGTGCACTGACCTCTTTTCCCCTACATTGTCAAATTAAACCATGACAACAGCCAGCACAACAATAGCCATCCAGTGTGAGTGCCCTGTCTGAACCATAAATATATAGGCTACAGAATAAGGTTGCACCTGATTGGTCAATTGTACATAAGAAATCCTTATATATGACTCTAGGCACCTGATTTTTTTTAAGTCACTTTGGAGCAGAAAAGGGAGGCAATTTTTTGTAAAGTAATCAAAATTGTACCTATTTTTTTTGTCAGATCAGCAAAAGAAGTATTTTTTGGTGTGCTGCAGAATTTTAGTAATTAGGCTATGTGTGCCCTGAGATGAAAGGGTTGAAACTCTTTGCTTTATAGGGACGTTTTACCTGTGACATGTGTCAAATGTTGGATGATTATAGGAATAAAGGGGTTTGAAACCTTGCTCTGTATAACGAACAATATATAATGAACTCTAAACTGTCACGGAACAGAAACTCAGCATGGAGCTTTTATGGCCGAGGAGTCGAAGGTCAACTTGAGTGCCTGACCAAAGTTAAAAAGTGGGGTCCACAGGAAAACAGGGGCCCCCAAGTTGAGGCAAGGAAATAGCTGTGGCAAGCCTGAGCTTCCATGATGTAGAGCCGTCCCTTCCATCGAGCAAACTCAGCTTCCAGGTGAGATCACCCCTACACAGTGAGCGGCAAACACTCCAGGCTGGCCCCTACCCTGGCTGTCCCTGAAGGACATCAGCCCAAGATCCCAGGACGGTGGAACCGAGGCTCAGAGAGGTTGGTGTTGGAGAAAAACTTGAGGCAGAGGATGCCCCCTGAGAGGAAGCCGGTGGGCACGCCTCCCTCCATGTGCAGGTACAGCGCTGACGAGCAGCAGCAGCGGCAGCAGAGACAGCAGTGACAGCAGTCCCAGCACCATCACTGGAGTGACGCCACAAGGCTAACAATGGCACCCACAGGGGCGACCGTGCAATTGGCAGCGACCGTCACGGCAGTGCAAGTGGTCACGTGGCATAACCAAGGGCGGTGTTGGGAATAGGAGCTGCAGTGGGAACAGCGTGGCAGGCAGACACCCTGGGGCAGGAAAACAGCCAGGCACGTTCAAGGGCAGGAAGAAGGCAGTGAAGGAGGAGGCAAAGGCCCCTTTCCACTGCCCTGGAGAGGAACATACTTCCCATTAGAAATTTTTTTGAAAAATATTGAGAAAATACATGCAACATAAAAATATCATCCGTCACCTCACCAGTTTTGCAATTATATAGAGAAGCCAAAATTCCCACTTTCTTCCTTTTGCCCCAGTCAAATTTGGGGACTGGATCGGCAGAGGACATAGGCCTACCAAAGCGCATGAAATCATGTGCATTGACGTGAGTGGCCCAGAAGCCTCTGCTTTCATCGCCCCCTTGAACGTGAGTGACTCCTCTGAGTGCCCAGCACCCCTGTCTCTGGCAGCAGGACCCGCTGTGCCGGCCTGCGAACGCCCCCAACAAGAAAGGTAGAATTGCAGGTAAACTGAGATCAATGGTCCCTGGGCAAAAACTGCAAGTCCTCCCTCCTGCCCACGGCACAGCCTTGAATGTCTGCTCTTTGGTTCCGGTCTGCGGACCTGGGCCTGTGTGCGGATCCATCCCTCTCAGTCCTCATTTCCATTTTCACGGCTGCTTTCCGCAGGGCTGGAACTTTCTGACATCTGACATCCAGAGTCACGGTGTTGCCATAGTGACAAATGAGTCCCAATAAGAGGATGAATGCAATTGCCAGAGCGAGGCCCAACCAGCGTAGCTTAGAGCAGATGGCAGCCCGCACAGGACAAAAGACCCAGCCCACTCTTAGAGAGACCTGAGCCCCGAGGCAGGGGAGCTCAGTGGCTACCTAACTTCACAGACAAGCCCTGGGCACTCTTTCAGAATGAGGGGAGAATGGGTTGATAAGACTATGAAAAAAAGGCGGTTCTGAGGGCTATTTTCATCAGTGGAGGGCTGTGGGGGCGGTACCAGATTCTAGCCGCAAAGGCAAATGAAAACCCAAAGGTAATGAGATAATCTAGCCACCGAGAGCCACCTTGGGCATCAGAAACTTCCATATTTTAGGTGATTTCTTCAAAGATTGGAACTAATTATGGGCAATCCCCTCCACCAGAAGTGCGAGGGCTCGCTTCTCACATTCTCTCTCTCTGTTCGGTCCAGTCCTCTCACCTCCTTTGATCCCCCCCAACCCCCACCCCCACCCACATCATCGTTGCCATAAGCTTAAAGCCAGGTGCCCTCTGCGGACCCTCCTCTTCTGTGAAACTCCATAAAACCTCACTCATTTATTCTGAAAAAAATGTCTCAACACTCTATTCTGACTATATTTTGCATCGTGTTTGAAACATAAATCCCCAGTAGAATTCCACTGAACGTGTAAGAGAAACTCAGACATAATTTTTTAAAACCGGTGCTGCTCTTGAACCTTAGTCTCATGTCCACAGAGCTGACCTGCCAGCGGCCGGGGTCACCGGCAGTGCTGCGCTGTGATGGGCGAGTGGCTGAGATTAAGCAGGGGTGAACCTTGGGTCGCAATTGGGACACCCTAGCATTTTTTTTCCCCACTTGAGTGTTTGCTTTTGGTCTTTCACACATTTCAGGGACCAGCCAACCTCAGGAGCCATCTTTTTTTTTAAGGCCTACCCAATACTTCCAACATAATGCCCACCAAATGGTGATAAGACTATTTTGCATTCTGGCTACTCACGCTGCAACCAGCACCCTCGGGTGCCCTGGGAGCGGGTCCAAAACACACCATCTCAGGGCTCAGCCCAGACCTACCGAACCAGAACTTGCACTCCAGCACCCGGGGCGCCACGAGCGGGAGCACTGCTTGACATCACTGGCCATTTCTCCATTTGCACAGCAGCTGTTCGAACCCTTGCTGTTTTCCAAGTGCCTGCCCGTTTCCCAGGAAGGATGCAAAAGGTACTGTGCCTGCCCTCAGGTGCCCGCCGCCCTGGAGAGAGCAGATACCCAGCCCTGCCAACCTCTGCTGAGTGCCACAGCGCTGGAGGGTGAGAAGGACAGGGCACTGAGGGGAAGTCTAACCCACCCACCCCACCAGGTCAGACACCTCCAATGATCTCCCACAGCACCCAGTTCTTAGCCGTTTGGTAGGACTTTCTGTTACTCTGTCTCCCCCATAGACTGCCATCCCCCGAGGTCAGGAGCCGTGTCTCATATGCATGTGACGCAAGAGCCCAGAATATCTGTGCAACTGAATTGGATATGTGTGCAACTGAATTAAACAGCCACGGTTCATTGTGAGCAGCTGGAACCAATCCATGCTTCTTCAACACTAGTCCCTGTTCTGCCCAGTCTGGTCCCCAACCTCTCCGCCCTTGTCTGTCCACAGCCGGCACCACTGAACCCCCTTCGTAGGGCCGACCCCGCCCATCACACCCAGGACAGGTACTCCAGCCCAGGCCTCGGGTGTCTCAGCACTCATGCTTGGGCAGCTCATCAGGCTGACCTTGAATAACAGCCACGACCTTGATTGTCAGACTGACCTTGGGCACCATGACTTTGTCTTTAGATTGACATTGGGCACCTGGGTTTTTTTCTTCCTTGTTTCTGAGCCTTTTCTGCCTACCCTGTGCTTCAGTTGATGGCGACTTGAGTTTCTTGCTTGCCTGTCACACCTGATCCCCTTGTCTGGGGCCCCTGTTTCTTCTCCTTAGCTGTCCCAAAGCTCCCCATTCACGAGTAGGTGCAGCTGTTCCCTGGCATCCTAGAACCCTATCTCCTGCCATCAGAGCTGCCTGCACTGACCTCCAAGTATCCTCTGTTCCCAAACTCCTTTAAGCTCTTGACTTCCCCTTGACTGGCTGCCCTTTAGCCTAGGATAACCGTCCCACACAGACTCTGGCCTCCCAGCCCGGGTTTCCCCTGCTCCCCAGCATCGCAGCTGTGTTGGTGTTCCTCTCCCCTGTACTTCTCAAGCCCAGATTTAAGGTCCCATGTTTAAGTATCCTGTCCTTGACCTCAGCAGCTATTCATTAGTGAATGAGAAGACACATGGATGGGTGGATGAATGGTGGTTGAATGGGTGAATGGATGGGTAGTTAAAAGAATGGAAGATGAGTGGAAGATGGATAGACACATGGACAGATGGATAAATGAATGGTTGGAGAGGTGGAGTGGTAGGAAAATGGGTAGAGAGATAGATAGATAATAGAATAAATCCACTGAACTACCTCAGTCCTGAAAGTCCAACACACCTGCAGCAGAAGTTACTAGATCAACCCAAAGGGGTTTCTGGAAAGCTTACCAGTGTGCCTAGAACCAGGGTCTGCAGAGAGGAATGAGAGATGGCCCCTGCCCTCGTGGCACTCAAAGTCCCCAACTCCCAGTCTCCCGTGGGAGCCGGACAGACAGACCACAGCCATGCTGACCAGCCCCTGGGCACAGCCAATGCTTCCAGGACGGGCAAGGTCCCTGCCGGGATGGCTCCTTCTCTGTGAGGTGGGGACGACAATGCTCTGTGTACCCACCTGTGTGTGTTTCCTGCGGCTGCTGTAACAAATGACCACGAATGTGGTGGCTTATAACAACAGAAATTTATCTTCTCATATTTCTGGAGGCCAAAAATCTGAAATCAGGTTTGCTGGGCCAATCGGAAGGGGTCAGCAGGGCTGTGCTCCCCTGGGTCCAGAGCAGAATGCTCGTCTTCTCCCAGGTTCTGGCACTGCCGTCTGCTCTCGGCTGGTGGTCGCACCATTCACCCTCTGCCTCCACAGTCACGTGGCTCTTACCCCTTCTCTGTACAGTCTCCCTCTCCCGCCCTCTCATAACACACCTGAAATTGCATTTATGGTCTGCCCAGCTAATTCGACAAAATCTCCCCAGCTCACAATTTTTAATTTAATCACATCTGCTTTTTTGGTCATAAAAGTAGCAGTCACAGGTTCTGAGGATTAGGACATGGACCTCTTTGGGGGCTGTTATCAGTCACCACGCTACCCCGTGGGGTAGATTAGGTCATGCCCCGTACACAGCAACTGCTCTACAAATATCATCTATCTCGGTGATAACAATTATTCAGCACTGTACTGGAGGTGCTTGTGAGCGTAGAGAAGAGAAAAGAAAGTGTTGCTCATTCTGTGAGCCTAGGAAACGGAACCGTCACTGCCTCACTCATTTCTTTGGAAAACAGATGCATCTGCTGCTCAGCACGGGCCTTCGCTTTCTCACGGCCGCAGGCTCTGTGGCCACTTTCCTGAAAAGGGTTAGTCAACACAGCTCACTGAGAAACCTAGTTCGGAGGAATGACTGTTCAGCGTTGGAGTGCAGACAAAGCAGAAGGCCGCCAGTCATCGTGGCGTTATTAAAGGTCACGGGAATCTAAATCAGCAGACGCTCAGAGGGAGGAACAGAACCCACTGGCAAGCCAGCTGCTGGACGCCGAGACCCATCGTCTCCGGCCGACACCCAGGAGCCCACCCAGGACAACGGGCTTGAGTTGCAGATTAAAATGCTGTCTGGTTTCTGCCCTACATGTGACCTAAAAAAAAAATCACTTTGAGAGGTGTAGGGGAGGATAGAGAAAAGAATAAATGGGAAAATGGCACATGTTTTTCAATATATTTTGGTCACTTTAGAGCAACTATATTAATCTCAGAGGCTGAAAGAAATTTAGTTTTTATACAAATTTAAATAAATACCAATGATGGTGCATCACTAGGCAACTTTAATATGGGCTGGATATTAAAGATGATACTAAGTGTCTCTGACGTGATCACAGCATTGGGGTTCTGAAGGAGGAAGTCTTTAGCCTTAGTGGACCTCACAAAGTATCTGTGTGTGATCTGTCAGCATGCCTGCAACTTACTTTCAACTGGGTCAACACACTCACAAACACAGATCTATAAAGCAAATGTGGCAAAATGGCAACAGCTGTTGAATGTGGGCAGTGGGTCAATACTGATGTCCAACACTCTTAATGTCTCTGTGTGCTTGAAAAGTTTTCATAATAAAAAGTTGTAGGTTGAGGAGAAAGTAAAGGTGGTTAAGTGAACCAGAGAGTTCTACAGATTCTTGTTCCGGGATTCAACTTCACAGGCTGAAGGTGCAGTTGAGGGGAAAGCCTCAGAGACCAGAGATCCAAGAAGGAGAATGGAAAGGGAGAGAAACCTGTGGTGGAGGTGCTTTCTGAGCATCAGGACATTAGCAGAACCAAAGCCAAAACCCCCGTGCAGCCATGGGGACCTGGGTATGTCCCGGCGCATGGCTGGGTACAGCTCTGGCAGTCAGACGTCAGCCAAGGGCTGTGTTAAAGGTCGGTCATTATCAGGGACAAGGGTAGGGATGGGGCTTCCGAGACTTGGAGTCTCAACCATAGCTGCTCTGAGTCTACTATGTTTAGGACTCCATTTTTTGATTGTCCATTTAATACAGAAGAATTAGGAGTTCTGGGTTTCCAGAGGAAAGAACCCCATAAGACTCAAAGAATCATGGACTTTCAGGCTGCAATGGACATTGAGGTTGATGGCCCTGAGCCTTCCTTCTATCTCTATAATGAGTCTAATCCAATCGTCAGTCCCATCCCTCCACAGTGATTGGTTCAGGAATGGGCATGTGACCCAGTTTTGGCCAATGAAATGGAAGGCCATATTGGCCAGGGGGACTCTGGAAAAAGACTCCTGGCTTCCAGGAGGGTGCCATGAAAAGATGGTCTCTCTTCTTCCTCTGGATCCTGTCACCTACATGGGATGCCTGGAGCCATGTTGTGACCGGTAAGAGGACGAAGCCAGCATCAAGGTGGCAGAATAGGGAGATGGCAGCTGGGTCTTGGAGGATATCTGTGAGCCATGAGGCCAGCCAACATGGAAGCCCACCCAGAACTTCCTATCATGCAAAGTAATAAAAGTTCTTATTCTGCAAGTCTGCTGGATTCCATTTCAGTCACTGACAGGAGACCAGGATGCAGACCCAGTGCTGCCTGATCAGGTGCCTTTGCCTGAGGTCAGAAAGGTGTCCCTTCCTCCCAGAAGACACCCAGCCTGTGGGATAGGATGCAGCAGGCTCTCGGCCCTCGCACAGCCTCAACCCCAGAAACCCCCACCCAGTGAACATCCCCCACAGTGGTCATAGAAGACATCTGGTGAAACCCCCAGGTCCCACCTGCCAAGCTGGTACATCTGCAGGAACTGAGAGCTTCCTCCCTCTGTTTCTGGATGATTCTGGCCTTTGAGAAGCTCAGGGTGGTGCCGAGGGGTGGGTGCAGCCCCTCTTCCAACCCAACCGACCCTTCCTGTCTATTTGTTCTGAATTCACCTTTCCTTGATTCCTATTCAAAGTGCTATTTACGGGTAAGTTTAAGCCCCACCCAGCTTCCTTTCTAAGCAGTGACCCCTGAGCACTACTGGATGGAAATCCCAGAGTTGTGGCTGCGGCATGAGCACCTCCAACTATGCTCTTGCCCTCCCCCAACCCAAGAACACTGGGGGAACCCGGGAAGCTGGCTCACAGTTTCTGGGATCCCACTGGCTCTTGGCTCAGTGAGGACCAAAGGGCAGGTAGATACAAGTTTCCCAAGAAACGTCTTCAGGAGCCAGATATTTCCAAAGTGGACCCAAGCCTCTGCCTCATCTGGGGAATGAGGGGGCATTGGTGGGGCCAAGTGGGTAGGGAGCAGGATGGAATCCGAGGGCCAGGAGAGTATTTTGGTCTTCACCCCTGAGGCCCCATGCAAGAGGTGACCAGGTCCTTGACTTCTGTTTCTCAGTCAAAAAAGAGATGTTGTTAGCTTCCTCTTCCGACGTGAGGCGAATTCCACTGCTGGCATGTGCTGGACCATGGAGGGCCCTACCTGAGCTTCTAGAAGATCCAGGTGTGGACCAGCCAGTAGTGGCAGCCAGGAAAATCCACCTGCATCGGCAGGCACACTCGCTGGCCACTTCCTCCAGCCACAAACACGTGCTGACCCTCTCTCAGTTCCAGGAGAAACTACCTCACTATAGTGGTCAAAGTGGAGACAGTTAGATCCATGTTCAAGTATCAGCTCTGCTCTATGACCTTCAGCAAACAACTTCACCTCTCTGGCCCTGTTTTCCTTTCTACAAAATGGGACTGTTATCAATAGCTCCTTCTTGGGGCTTTTGGCAGGAGTTCATACACGTAAGCACTTAACATGCTCCCTGGCGCACACTGAGCATCAGTAACTGTGTCTAGTTACTGGTGAGAATGCACAGATTCCTACAGTTTGCAAAGCACCTTCATGGCGCGTATCCTGTCACCCTAAAGAACCGCCGCTCTGGCTTAAAAAGCAAAGCAAACCCATCCGGAAGCAGCAATTTGGATGCTCTCTGACCCCATACTCCTTGCCACCCCCCTCCACACTCCTGCTGCCCCTAGAAACCCCAACTCCCTGACACAGCACCCCAAAAGTCTGACAGTCACCACGGGCTGAGCTCCAGTGTTGATGTTAACGTGCTGGGTAACTTTGGGTACATTGCTTCCCCTTTCTGTTCCCAGTTTCTTCATTTGAAAAGTCAAAATGTGGATCGGCTCCAGGGCCCCTTACCTTCCACATGCTGAGATTTGCTGCTAGAATTGAGGTCTGTTGCCTGAATCCTGTTTTTAATACTGACTGTGGTCTCCCTCTGTGTCCAACATAGGCTAGGCACTTTCAGTACATGATTTCAGTCTCATAGCAAACCTTGGGAAGTAAGCCATGTTATCCCCCTTGTACGATGGGTAGACTGAGGCTCAGAGAGGCCAGGCCACACTGACCGTGAGTGGTAGAGGTGGGATCTGACCCCATGTGGGTCAGATTCCAAACAGCGTTTTACCACAGTGCCACCCTCTGTCAGTCCCTCTGTGGCCAGGTTAGCTGTTTGTCAATCCAGGCTTTCCTGTGGCCAACCAGCTTGGAATTGTGTGGTGTGGGTGATATAAGGAAGACCACACCTGAGGGTGGAAACAGCAGGATTTCCCACGGGGTGGGCGGTGGGGTGGGGCGCCTCTCTGAACCCAGCACCCACTCATTCCATGAACACCCACCTGCTCTGTGTGGGTCCCGTGCTGGCGGTGTAGTCGCACACAAGAGAACCCAGACTCGTCCTGCCCCGAGAAGCTCACTGTCCAGTCAAGAACGCCGGAAGCTGCCACACAACTGCAGTGTGACAAAGCGCCAGGAAAAGCCCAGAAAGCTCCATCACATCCTGCTTCCCCCTGCAGCTTCCCTGCGTGTTCTCCTCGTGAGTTCACTACATCTGAGCCCCGTCCGGGTAGTGTCAATGGCTGTCTCGCTTCTTCTGCATCACTAGTGCCTAAAATAACACCTGGCATGAAGTTGGTGTCCTAAAGACTTTCTTAATTAGCTCAGGAATCATTGAATGAGTATGCGGATGAGGGAATCCATGGGTATAATGCTGGAGCGTAGAGCCTGTTGCTTTCTGTGGGATCTGGTTGGTTTCTGGAGCCCATGCTGCCATTTTATTTACAACCATCTCTATTTACCCAGGACGGGTAAGTTTTCAAGCCACTACTCAGAACTTAGGATTCAATGCATGGACACAGAACTTAACTCGCCTGCAGGTCAGGGTCTGGGTTCTAAAACTGGCTGTGCTTCTGGTTTCCTGAGAGACTGACGACCACTTTTTCCCTGTCTCCAGCCTCATTAGACCCAAGCTTTTTGCTTTCTGCAGAGAAATCGGAATGCAGTCCCCTCAAACGTTTACAAGGCTAGTGATGTCCTGGAGCCAACTTTGTGCATCTCTTCCTAGTTCAGTGACATCACATTGGTAGCTCCGTTCAGCCACGGTAGGAGTGTTTACACCATGGGAGTTGGCAAACGCTATTGTTTTTCCTGGATAGTCCATTGTTAAATTTCTGCTGCATTAAAAGGCCCAACTTTCTTTGAAGTACCCGGTCTTTAAAATTCCTGTTTATTTTGCAGTGATTTCACAAAACATTATTTTTGACTTAAAAAAAAAACATTTTAATGACAAGTTTTATGACTTTATTCCCTCCTCCCAAATCTTTTATTAAAATGAATGCTCCCAGAAAGCTGCCATGTTTATCCTGTGGCTTGAAACATCTGCCCGCGACTGGATTCGCCAGTTAAAACGACAGAGCATTCCGGGGGTGGGGGTACAGGGGGATGGATAGGTGGAGCAGAGAGAACTTTGAGAGCCATGAAACGATGTTACAATGGTGGACACCTAGCATTATACGTTTGACCAAACCCACAGAACGTGTGCGGACAAGGGTGAGCCCTCATGTGAAGCGTGGACTTCGGGCGGCAGCGGTATGTCGGCGAGGGTTCCTCGGCTGTAATGAAGGCAGCGCTCTGGTTGGGGACGGCGATGGTTAGGGAGACTGTGGAGAGGCTGGGGACGAGGGCAGGGGAATATGGGAAATCTCTGTACTTTCCATTCAATCTTGCTGTGAACCTGAAACTGCTCTAAAAGTAAAATCAATGTTTTAAAAAGTCAAAACTGAAAAAAGAAACAGCGTTGCATGATTTCCAGGTGTCCTTCCAGATCGAAGCATCCACAGGGTTTTGTCTCCTGTCTTTAATTAGCACCAGTGAAAGCAGGGGTTCCTCCCCCTGGTTGGGGGTAAGCTCTGTGGCTCACACAGGTGGCCGGGCATTCACCATCAGATGTCTTCCCCGCATGAGCAGCATCAGGGCAAATGAGGCTGGGGGGGCTTGATTCTCCCAGGGCAGTGGTTTCTCCAAGTATCTGTGGCTGCCTGTGTCACGATCACCTGCTGAGTTTATGTAAATGCAGATTTCCCTGCCCTCCTGAGACCTTCAGAATTAGACCCACTGGGGATGAGGGCCAGGAGTGAGAGCTTTATTAAGATCCCTCTTCGCAATGGACAGTTCCACAGCTCAGAGACCCAGGTGGTGGGTGGGGCTGCCCCGAGAGCTGGACACTGGGTACTTTCCATCTCAGCTCATGGTAAATCTGCCAGCCCCTGACTCACGCAGCCCTGGCGGCCAAATGCCCCTCTGCTGCTTACTGAGTAATCACGCATTTCTTTAGGGTCTGTGACCTCAGCTGTAAATGGGGGTGGTGTTCACCTCCTGGGCTTGTTAGGAGAATTAAACGACGCCCAGGGTGGGGAAGCACTCAGCAAGCCGTGAACCCTTGGAACATGGGCGTGCTCTCCAGGACATCTCACCACCTTGCACACATGAGGCCCCGAACTTTCCACCTGTGTCTCCTTTGACCTCACGCCAGCCTGGCCTGCGACTTCGGGCAGGCATCTGCCCTCTGCGCTCAGCGGTGGGACAGAAGCCCTGCCGTCATTGGCGGGGCTTTGGTCAATGGCGGGGACCAAGTCGGCTCCCTTTTTTGATGGAGCCGAGAGTGACTCAGTCGGAATGGACCCTTCACCCCACCCAACGGCCTCCCATGCAAACTAAAATGCAGTGAGAAGTACCTCCCCTCACCCTCTTGAAAGGGCCTTTCCCATATTAATAATATTAATCATTGCTAATACCAAGGGGCTTCCCATGCACCAGGCACTAAACTCAGGCATTTCCGTTCATCTTTCTTTAAACACATGACCCTCGGAGAGAGGAGTTCCCACTGTGTCCATTGTGGAGGTGTGAACACTCCTCTCAAGAGGTTTAAGCCACAGGCCCAAGGCTGCCCAGATTGGAAGGGGCTGCGCTGGGACTGGGACCCCGGGCAAGCCCTAAATCATCGTGCTACCGTGGCTTGCCCCCCAAGTGCTGGGGGGCCGAGTGGATAGAATTGTTGAAATAAACCCCAAGACACTGTTTCACAAGGGAACTAGCGCCTGCCAACAGCGAGGGTCCGCCGTGTGCGAGGGTTTCCGGGGGTTGTCTGGCTCGGTGGAGACCGGCGTCAGCGGAGGGGCAGGAGACCGAGGTGGTGCCGAGCATCAGGCCTTCCTCGACTCTCCCCTCCGATCCAACCTTTTTCCCCCCTGGGAGGTCTAGACAGGAGGGCGCCGAAACTCAAGGAGAGTGAGGGGTTTGCCCGAGGTCACACACCAAGTTGGTGGCAGGGTGTCTCGTAGGACACAAGCTGGTACTTTCTTCTGCTCCGCCCCTAGGTTACACCCTGTCCATCCAACCAGATTCCAGGGACAGGAGCCAAGCCCAACACAGGAGGTGAGCCCCTTTCCCAGAGAAGCTGTCCTCCAGCTCTGGGGCAGTACGAGCCGATCCACTTCTTTACTTTCTGCTCTGTGTCAGATTCAGGGTCAAGGCTATGGAGCTGAGGCACCAGAGTCTGGATCTGGGTGAGTTCGGTTCAGGCCACCCTGGGCAGGTCAGGGTCACCCAGACCATGTGTGTTCTGGCTTCTAACGAGGGGCCATCCAGCCATGATGGGGTGAGTGGGTCCTCCCAGGGGAGGACCCCTGTGAGGGGTCCTGCATTTCAGTTTGGCCCTGCATCTTTAGCCTGAAATCTCCATGACTCGATTGACCAAACAGTGTCTAAAATGTCGAGTCTAAAAGTTGAACACTACTGCCCCATCCGGGCCCGCCCTAGTGCTACCAAATTTACACCCAGAACATTTTTGTGAAGGTGTTTTCACAGGCGTGAATGTGTCAAAACCACTCACTGGGGAAAATCCCCAAACCAAGTGGCCCCTGACCCTGAGCACCCTCACAGGAGCCAGCCATCAACGAGCCCCTTCCGCAAACAACACGGCCGCCCGCGTCACGGAGCCCGAGAACATTCGCTGCCCTCCCCACGGTGGAGTGGTCAGTCAGCAAGTGCCGGGTACCTGCAGGCAGCTGGAAAGGCACCGACGTACAGGCCGGAGTGCTCATGGCACTTACCATCTGAGCAGGAAGCCACCACTGCCTCAGTGTCACGCGGTGACAAGTGCCCCGAGAAAAACAAAGGTGGACGAGAACAGAGAGAGTGAAGACAGCCCTCTCTGGGAAGTGGCCTCTGAGCAAACCCCTGGATGAAGCAACAGACGAGCCCTGGGAACACCTGGAAGGACGGAGCAGCAGGCGGTGCACGCCCCGAGGCAGGGCCAAGGTCAGCACATCTGAGGACAGCAAGGGCCCTGCATGGCTGCCCTGGAGTGAAGGCAAAGGGGACGAACCGGAAAGTGACCAGCATCGAGATCCTGCTGGCCACCCAGTAGAGCCACCCCTGGACAGTATCCTGAGACAGTCATTACACAGAAGCAGAAATACACACACACACAGCATTCGTGCCATCATCCCCAAGGATCAAAAATTTCCAGAGCACTCAAACGACTGCCCGCGGGGGATGGTTTAATGGAGGACGGCACACCGGCTCCGTCGGCGCGACCGAACCCTGCGAAGAGAGTCGGGGACTTTGTAGCGATGAGGGTGACGCGGATGATATAACAAGTGCAAAACGTGATCTCGTGCCCGAGCAAAGACCGAGAGTTGTCAGGCTGGGGACGGGGCAGGGAGAACGAGGAGGAACGGTTCTTTTTTTTCCCTTTTTCAACTTTTATATAATGCGGTTGCTGCATTATTTTTATAATTTAAAAAAATTCAAGGGGGAAAATGTGTTCAAACCAAACCAATGGCAGAGTGAGAGGAAGGCAACAAAACAGACTGGTTTCCCTTCCTCATGATACCGGCCCCTCCGCTCATGTTTTGGGTTTTCTAGCCACCACCTTCTGGAGCCCAGCCAGCCCAGGGAGCGCCGCAGCCCACCCCAGAGGGCCACGCAGATTGATTCTCAGGGACGTGAGAACCCTGCCCTAGGTCGCTGTCTTGTCCAAAGCATAACTAGATTTCCAGAATGGGGGTGAGGGGTGTCACTCGTTCTCACAGGACAGTTGAAAAAGCCTCCCTGGCTTCTGCCTGAAATCCCACCATTCGGTCCCCAGGGGTTCCCTCCTCAGCCCCGTGGAGAGAAAGAACCACCTCTCCCTCACGCCCACACTCGATCCAACTTAAGGCCAGGCCCGCCTGCTGCGCATCCAGAACTCCTGCCTCTGGCCCCGCTGAGTCAAGCAGCCCTCGTGCCACGCTCTGCGTTCCTTCAGCCTTGCCTGTGTCCTTTCCAAAATTCCCCTTCCCCGGGGCCACTGCCCCAGCTGGCTGATGTTTCTTAAGTGACACTGGACTCCCTCCTGCTTCTGGCCGGGCTGCTCCCTTGGGCACTGGGCATCCTGCCCGCTCAGCTCAGAGCACATGACACTTCCCTCAGATGTCCCTCCTCGGAGCAGCCCTCCTTGACCGAGAAGAGTCCTGGCGTGGATCGGGAGCCTATCCTGGGTCCCCCTGCTCACACCCACTCTCCTGGGAGGGCCAGCACAGAGGTGTGAGGCCTAAGGACTGTGGGTCGGATGAGCACAGAAGAGAAGGGAGCCCAGATGGAGTGGCGAGGGGTGGTGCTCATGTGAGCCTGGGGACAAATGAGGGCCCAAAAGGATGTGGAGCCCCTGAGTGGGTCCCTGCAGAGGAAGGCAAGGGTCATAAGCCCAGGCTTGGTGGGGAGAAGCCCCTCTGGCTGGCAGCCATCAGCACCAGAAGTCACTGGGAGGGGTGAGCCAGGCCACACCCCAAGCCTGGCTACCTGTAGTTCCTTTGCCTCCACAAGGTCGTGGGGCATGACCCCATCAGCAGGGAAGGGGCCTAGCGTTTGCTGAGTGAGGCTCCCCTACAAGGACACTATCCGATTCTGCACCAGCTGACCGGGGACTCCTCTGGGGCCTGTGCTCTGGGCACGGAGGGACCTGTCCAGCGGCTGCAGGAAAGACTGAGTTTCCTGGACCAGCCCTCGCCCACAGGATTCCACATGATGAGAGTCTTGACTTTTATTTCTTCCAAAATGGAAGGAGTACATACACTGTGTCCTCCTGTTATTTTTTAAAAAATGCTCATTGCAAATGTAAATTCAGAACGTATGGTATGAAGATGAAATCTAAAATTGGACTGGTTTCTACGCCCACCCTCAGAAGGGCCTGGAAATCGGAAAGATGACTTCAAAGGGGGATTCTCAGCCACGGCTATACAACCGAATCACCTGGGGAGCTTTTAAGGACAGATGCCTGGGCCCTACTGCAGACCGTAGATGAAGCTCGGCGTCTGGACCTCACAGCTGCTGGTTCCGCGGGTCTGGGAGGCAGGGTGGGCTCCCAGGTGCACGTTCCCAGCGAGGCCCGCAGGCTGGCTCCACGGCCAGGTAACCCTGAGTCTCCACCTTCGGGTGTTTGCTCTCAGGCTCCTACCAGAACATTCCGAAGGGGAGCATGGCTTCAGGAGAGGGGACCATGAAAGACAGAAAAGGGGAGACGGGAAGGCTCCCCTTTTTCAAGACATGTCACAAGCCGAATGACACAAGACATGTCAAGGCGAATTTTTCAAGACATGTCACAAGCCTGGTCGGGGTATCAGCATTCCACTCCCTGTCTACAGGGCCCAGCCAGGCAGGGCCCTGGGGCCCGTGTCCTTCCCGACTCGTGCAGGCGAGTGAGCCCCAGTGTCTGCCTCTGAGGGACTTTGCAGCCCTGCGACTCCGCCTCACACATGACTCTCCTGATTCCTTAGGTGTTGAGGCGGCACAATGGCCATCACCCCTGGCGCAAACACCACCTCATGGAAGGTCTCGTTCGATAACTTCATCCGGCTCCCTCCAGACCCTCCATCCCACCCAAACGCTGAGTGAGTGTCCACTCCCAAGGCCGCCCCAAATGGACCCTCAGATGCAAAACCAACATCACAGAGGTGAGGGGCTTCTAATGCATGAATCTCCAAAATTAAAAATAAGATGCTTGGAGAACTGTTTCGTTTGAGTTCCGGAGTCTCAACGGTTTCTTATTTTTGTCCCTTCTATGTTCCCAGCTGCTCTCCACTCAGCACACCATGGGTCCAATTAAACGAACAGAAACTGGCTCGGAAAGGGTGTGGTGAGCTATTTGGTTGAAGCCCATCTGCGAAGCAAGGGGGCTGGGAATGGTGTGGGGAGAGAGTGGGCCCCTCCCCCACTCCGCGTGTGTGGTTTCTGCATCTGCTCAGGCTACAGGGATGGCATGAGCCTCCGTGCGTGGAGAATGAAATGTGGAAGTACGTAGCCCGAGTTAGGCCTGTGGGGGCTGAACGTAGCGGAGGGTGGTCCCTGACCTCCGCCCATCCAGGATCTCACGAGGCCCCCACTCGCAAACGCAGGGTGGTCTTAGGCCCCTTAGCCACTCTGAGCCTCAGTTTCTTCATCTATGTAATAGGAACGATGAGCAGAATGTAGAGTGGTCAGCAGTGGTCCCCCCAAAGACACCCACACCCTAACCCCCAGTACACATGCGTACACTAAGTCACGTGGCAAAGGGGAGTTTCTGTTGAAGACAGAACTAACCTTGCTAAGCAGCTGGTGGAAAATACACTGGATCCTCCTGGATTACCTGGGCCAGTCCAGTGTAATCATCAGAGTCCTCAAAAGTGGGAGAGGGAGGCAGAAGAGACAGCCCGAGTGGTGCATGCAAGGACTCACAGGCCGTCACTGGCTTCGAAGGCGGAGGAAGGAGCCATGAGCCACGGGATGCGGGTGCCTGGAGAAGCTGGAAAGGGCAAGAGAGTGGCTTCTCCCCTAGAGCCTTCGGAAGGAACACAGCTCTGCCAACACCTTAAATGTAGCTCAGTGAGACCATCGGCAAAACCCATCCGGTTCTGCTCTCCAGAAACGTGAGATAATGCATATGTGTTGTTCTAAACCACCAACTGGGTACTAATGTTACAGAAGCAACCAGAAACGAATTCACACACCTCAAAGGGCTGTGGGTATCAAACGGGTGTGTGTGTAGGCAGCGCTCAGCACTCTGGAAGTCCTCAGGGAATGTTAGCTATTTCCATCACTCTGAGAGTGATTCCGGGTTGGGTGGCACCCGCCTCCCCATGATGCCCCACTTCTGAGGCCTCCAGAGGCCAGGAGGCAGCCAGTGGGGTACACTTACCAAAGATGGCCCTGGGAGGTGGCAAAACTGGGCCCTGCCACCCCGTGAACAGACCACCCGACCCGGCCATTCTTGCTCATTCAGCAGAACCACACAGACGGAGGCGGGAGGGAAGCCACGCGCCTCTTCTCCCAGCACCAGACCCAGAACAGCCACCCTCAACCCTGGTGGCACCGGCTTATTCCGAACCTTGAGTGGCAGGGGATCTCAGTAGTTCTTAAAGCTCCCCGAGTGGTTTCCGTGGGCAGCCAGGGCTGAGAATTTAATCTGATCTAGAAAGAACGCTGACCAAAGATCTGCACAGCTGACCTTTATTATTCAGATAATAATCACAATGATAACAGCGGTGGCCACCGCTTGTGGACGGCGCCCTGGGCTACACAGCTCATCTTTGCTATTTCTGAAGCCCTTAAACGGGAGTCAGAGGTGAACATCCCCACTTTGCAGAGAAAGCTGAGGCTCCGGAACTTGGAGAAACTTGCCCAAGGTCACTCAGTTATCAAGGGAGGGAGCCTGAACTTCAGACTGCTGGAGGGCCACGCCTTTCCCTCCGGCAAGAGTGCGTGAATCCTCACCCAGCTCTGCAGCTGCTGGCCCACCCTCAGCTCCTCCAGCACCCTGAGGGGCAGCCGTGGGCTGCAGGGATAGACCTCCCCCCTGCTCAGAGAGGGAGGTTTACACTGGGACCTGGGGAAAAGGCAATAAAATGTGACTTCGTATTCAATACGTATTATGTCTTGGCTGGGATAGATGCAGTCAGCCTGAGTCCAGCCTTATCACTATGAACACCTTAGAAAAAATAAATTTCAGCCCTGGCTGGCGTAGCTCAGTGGATTGAACGTGGGCTGGGAACCAAAGTGTCCCAGGTTCGATTCCCAGCCAGGGTACATTCCTGGGTTGCAGGCCATAACCCCCAGCAATCGCACATTGATGTCTCTCTCTCTCTCTCTCTCTCTCACTCTCCCTCCTCCCTTCCCTCTCTAAAATAAATAAATAAATAAAATCTTTAAAAAAAACGGTTGATTTAAAAAAAAAGAAAGAAAAAATAAATTTCATGTTTGCAAAAAGATGTTTCAGGTATAAAGCAATGGTGTTTGGTTCAGAGAGCTGTATGTTGTTGCTGTTTTAATCCTCAACCAAGGACATACCTATTGATTTTAGAGAGAGAGGAAGTGAGGGACGGAGAGAGAGAAATATCACTTGGTTGCCACCTGTACATGCCCCTAACGGGGAATAAACCCGCAACCCAGGTGCGTGCCCTGACCAGGGTGCAACCCATAAGCTTTTTCCGTGTACAGAATGATGCTCCAACCAACTGAGCCACCCGACCAGGGCCAGAGGGCTGTGTGATTTTGAGTGTGGAAACTCTCCAGCCGAGACCGAGGAGCTCACCTGGGGTGGCACAGTCAAGTTTCGTCCTTGCTGCAGAGAGGCCGGCCCCTCCCCAGGGATCGCACCCTCCCCAGGGGATCGTGGAGAGAGGGTGCTAGAAGAGCTGGGTGGGGACTGGCTGGGGGGTGGATGGTTTTGGGGAGGGTCTGAGGGACGCGGGGGTCACTCTCAGCAATGTGCTCTCGGAGAGAGGGGGGCAGTTCTCTGGTGGGGATCCCCTCAGTCTCCTCTGCAGCAAGGATCAACACCGATGAAGCTGTGACCACGGTCACTGTAGCCGAGAGGGGGCGTGTTTTGCTGCTGGATGTGTGCCCGGTCACCTGTTTCCTCTCCCTTCATCCAGGTCTCAGCTGCCCTTGCCTGAGGGCTGGTGCTTGTGCCCAACAGGGGGACAGCCCAGCCCACTGGGAGCCAGGACAGTGCCCAGGGGCCAGGGAGCCTCTTGAAAGAATAGTAAGAGTGGAATGAACTTTTTTTCAAATATCCTACAACTCCTGCTTTTCACATTGGCCTTCCCTCAGTGCAGGCTGTGGCCGGGTGTCTTAGACCTTTCCCAGTGCACACCTCGGTCAAACCATTTGCAGAACTAAGCCATGTTCTCCAAAGTGTTTCCCACATGACACTGGTTTCCAGAGTTTCATGGGAGTGATTGGAATACAGGGGTTCCCTGGACTATCGAGTTTGGAAGCAGGGATTCTTTGCTGTTGGGCTTCCCAGAGCCCTTAATATGCTCCCGTACGTTATAAAATGCACAGAGAGAACTGGAGTAGTTTCCACACTTGTTTGACTACAAAGCCTTGGGTTGGCAGGGGTGAGGGGCAGCAGGGTGGAGCAGTGTCCTCTGGGACAGAGTTCATGAAATGCTGAGATGAAGGGGAAACGGAAACAACGCTGTCCCACTGGCAAGGCAGGCGATCCCGGGGATCGGCAGTTCCCACCGCGAGTGCTCTTTCTCCCACGCTCGACAGGGCTGCTGTGAAGACGGGCGGGAAGTCGCTGCGATTAACTGGGGACAACTCTGTTGGCTGAAGTGTGTAAGAGAAGTCAGTGCAGCCTCTGACAAATGTGGAGCTTCCGACGCTTAGAGACAAAAAGTGCTCAGCGCTCCTGGAGCCCTGCAAGGTCTGATCTCGTCCCCGGGCGTCCAGTGCTGCTCCTGGCCCTCCCTCGCCCACCCTCCTGCTAACAACAGGCTTTTTGCTCATTCGGCCATCAGAGCAGGTCCTTTCCCAGCACAGCCTTTCCACAGGCCCTCCCATCCCCACTCCCCCGCAGGTGCCTACCCTCACTCCCGGGTGCAGGGCGGTCCCCTGCTGCCTTCTCTAGGGGCCTTTCCTAGTTTCTTTTCTAGCACCTTCCACACTGGACTCCTCTCAGCATCTGAATAGGTCTCTTTCCCCCCCGTAGAAAGAGCGCCACGCCTGTTCGCTCTCTGTTGCGTCTGCAGCTCCAAGCACCCTGCTCAGCACACAGCACAATAAATAAATACGTGTTCAGTGAATAAATCCTGTGAGGCCTCTGCAGCATTTTTTAATACTTAAAGGGTCCCAAGACTCAAAATGGAAACCCCAGGTTAAAAGGATGCATGAAAGTATTAATAGAAGAAAGGGGGTTAGTAACATTTGTGGGGCAGGGGGGCGGGGTGGGCAGAATGGGCAGCAGCCAAGGGGAATGGGGCTTTGGGGGAAGGGAGTGATGAAAATGTCCTAAAATTGGCTGTGATGATGGTTTCACAAGTCTGTGAAAAAAGGTCATTGAATTGTATGTGTTCAGTAAGTGACTTGTACACCATGTGAATTATGTCTTAATACAGCCATTACAAAAAAATAGATGAGTCTGTTCTTTGCACTATGATAAATTTCCTGCATGTTTCAAATTACTTCCCAGTAAGTTTTTAAGTGGGTGTATCAGCTCCCTCTGTCCCTAGTGCACAGGATTTGGGAATCCCTCTTTCCCTCCCTCATTCAATGAGTGTTCTCTTCGCATTCATCCTGTGCCGCGCTTGCCACTATGACAAGCACTTTACAAGCCTGAACTCGCTCAGCCCAGCAGGCTGCCTGTGAAGGAGGGCCTGTTCATTTATCCATTGCAAAGATAAGAAAACTGAGGCCCACTGAGGGCAGCAGCTTGCCGAGATAACCAGCAGGTAAGGAGAGGAGGCAGAGCCACACACGGGATGCCTGGCTGAAGGGTCCAGGCTCTTTGCTACTGAGCTGGCCAGACCCAAGCACCAGCTTCAGGCATAGATGTCGGTTATGGAGTGTGGGTCCAGAGACCAACCCTGGTGTTTTTTTAAGGGGGTCTAATTCAGTCTCTCACACATGTCTTGCCCACAGCACCTGGGCTGCCTTCTGACTGGAAGGGCCACAGAAACCTCAGCAGCCCATGTTGCAAGAGTGTGGCCCTGCCACGCGGCAGTGCTGGCAGCTGCTCAGGAAGACGCAGGCCCTGGCTGCCCAACACAGGTGCTCGGGGCAGGGACAGGCCGCCCCAGCAAAGTGCAGCGTGGACTCCGGCCTCAGAGCCCAGGGTGGCAAGACCTCCCACGGCGGGGAGGGGGGAGCCCCCCGGCCCCCCCACCGGTAGCGAGGTGAGATCCTGAAACCAACCTCCCCGACCAGTTCCCCTTCCATCGCAGTGAAACATGGGACTTCCACCAACGATTCCTTTTTGCGAGTCGCTTGTTCCTTAGCGCAGGACATGGAGCGCGGGATTCAGGAAGTCTTCAGTTTTCAACTTCGCGTTTTCACTTTTCTTATCAGAAAGGTGTGTGACTAATCTCGCGAGCCGGGCACCTTGTCACTGTGGAACTACCTTGATGTGCACGGTCCCCGAAACTTCGCCCATCTCTCGTGTGTGTGTCAAGGTGGGGGCCTGAGACAAAACGAAATTCAGAATGAGAAGACCTGAAATAGAAACGAGAAGAGTTGGGACAGGAGCCCATCACATGGCTCCAAAGCTGAGGCTGTCCCCTCCCAGTGGGGTCTCCACACGAGAGGGGGACATTCTAGAAGCAGAACCCACCTCAGGGGCCCCCCTGGGGAATGGCACCATCCCAGGTATGTCCCAGCTTCTGAGCCACACGGACCCGGCTCCACCGGTGGATGGCTACCTGACACAAAACTGCTTCTCCTCCCTGAGCCTCAGTTTCCCCACCTGTAAAATGGGGCAACAATAGCACCCCATCCACCAAGTTATAAGGGATTGAGTCAGCATGCCTGCCCATAAATTGGTACTATTAATTCTAATAATAATTATGATCTATCGAGCACCTATTTATTCTATCATTCCAACAATATGATCCAACAATTAGGAATTCTACCCCTATCTTGCTCAGGGCATTTCCTTATGTGATCGTTACAGCGATCCATCCAGTGAGAGAGATCTTATTATTTCTACTTTAAAGATGAGAAAACAGAGGTTATTTGGGCCAAGTGGCCAGCCCAAATTGGACCTACGTTTGTAGCTTGCTGCTTAAACAACTTTGGGTCCCTCTTTAAGATAGAGTACAGAATTCCACACCCAGCCCAGCAAAGAACCAGTGCGAGAAAGCAGTGCAGGAGCTTAAGCTTCCTTAGCCCTGTGGGGCATCTGCAGCTGAGCCAGATCCCCTCAACACTGGGCGATCCCTGTGCCCGGGCCTCGACCTCCTCCACATGCAGGGATCTCCAGCAGTGTCCAAGATGCACCGAGTGCATCTTCCTGGGGCAGCCAGCAAATAAACATGTCATCCTGGGGTCTTGCAGGAGGAGTAGAGTAGGACCAAGGAAGGAGGAGAACAGACATGGAAGTATGGAGGTGCCAAGGGACGATGCAGGCAGGAGCATGGGGCTGAGAGTGAGGTACGGGGCAGGGAGGCAGGGAGAAGGAGTTCAGATGGGTGGGTGAGGGGCAGCCAGGAGTGCGAGCCATACAGTTTGGCAGCCACACTGGATAAGCAGAGGGTAGGAGTTGGGCACTGGCCCTATGAGAGACAGATTCTAGAATATTCTCTCTGGCTCTTGTATGAAAGATGGGGAAATGCAGGCAGCCTGGAGACTAGTTGGGAGGTTGTCATAACTTAGTTTTAATTAATTTAAATTTAATTAGCCACACGGGACTCTTGGTCTCTATATACACAGTCCAACAGAAGTAACGCCTGCTTGAGTGTGGTTGGTAGGGTAATAATATGGGTGTAATAATTTATAGTTTTAATTTGAACATTTCACCTAAAATGTCACATGGTGTGCCTGAGTGTGACATTGTTTATTACAGAATTACATGCTTATGATTTTGTAATTTAAAAAAAAAAGGGAGCGTTATTTGTCCCGGATCCTGTATGTGGACAGCACAGCACTAAATCATTATAGGCTTTGAGTGGGGTTGTAACGTGATCAGGTTTGTGTGGCTAAGTGACGACTGTCTCGAAGGGTGGCCAGGGCTCTGCAGGGAAAGTGGCTACCACACCAGGGCAGTAATGCAGACAACAGATGACGGTGGCCTGGAGGGAGGAAAGCAGCAAAGGGGACACTCGGTGTTCTAGTTTCTACACCTGTCCTTGACTGAGACGCAGAAGCCAGGAGGTGGAGCCAGCTTTGGGGGCGAGGGCAATGGCCAAAATAAGGAATTTGAGTTAAGACATTTTGAGCGAGGGCCTGTGGGCCATCTTGGCAGAGAAGTCAAGGGCATGTTCCCTGGACGCATCTGAAATCTATCATTTTGGCGCTGAAGACAGTGACTCAGAAGTCATCAGCCAATGGCAGGGGCTCTGTCATGGGAGTAGGTGTGCTCCCATGGGAAGATCCTGAGAGATGGTAACCCCCACTCGACGCTGCCACAAACACCCCTGAGAAATGTTCAAGCACCAAGAAGGGGAGATCCCCTTGACCATGGGGGCGCTTTCCCAGACACCTGTGTAGCGGTCACTGCGAGCCCCCATACTTCTCAGCTTAGCCCCTCAGTGCCAGTGGATAACCTGCATTTCTTCACCTGAGGGCTTTCTTTGACAACCTGCGTCTGCTTTGCTGTCCGGGCCAGAAGTGCCAGGGAAACCACGGCCCCTGGGAACAGCACCCAAATATGCGTTCACGCTCCTTACCCTCACAATCCCCCTGAGAAACAGGTGTTGTCCGTATTGCCCCTAGTTTACAGACAGGAGGCTGGAGCACAGAGAAGGAGCCCCTCGCTCAAAGCCACACAGCTCGTGGGTGGCAGCACCAGGGTCCAGCCAGGACCCTGTCCCTGAGTAGCTCTCATCGTCAGCATGCCCCTGCCTCCTGAGGGTTGCACCTCAATCTTGACACCAGCAACAGACCCACGTGACTTGCCTGCTTTGACGTTTGACTCTCAAGATAGCAACACCTGCGAGTTTTGACCTGCTGCTTCCAGTCTTCGCCCCACGCTCTCTGCACGCTGCTCCGCCTCTAGAGGGTCCCCTCATTTCCATCTCCCACCTCAGGTCCGGGGCTGGGGTGGACGCTTCACTGGAGGAAGCCTCTCTCTTCACACCCTAGAATCAGGGTTTAAAAATAAAGAAAAATAAAGCCTGGTTCAAAATTAGTCTTGGTTCAAGGCTCGCTACAAAGAACACAAGACACAGCTTCCTGTGGGTTTTTTTTTCTTCAGTTTTTTTAAGACTTCCAGAAAATTTCCTCTGTAAAACTGAGACCAAAAGGGTAAGAAATGTAAATGTGATGGGCCAACCTTGATCAATCATCTTCTGTACCCAGCCCAGGAAGCCACAGACAGACCCAGGAGAGAGAGAGCCACAGAAGCTACGAATGGGAGCTGGCTAGAGTTTTGAGAGTCACCAAGGCTCCAGGGCAGGGGCGACTTGTGACCCTGTGTTCTGAGCTTGGCACCATGCTTAGCTCAACAGATGGATGGATGGGTGGATGGGTGAGTGAATGATGGGTAGATGCATGGACAGATAGGCGGTGGGTAGATTGATGGATGATGAATGGATGGATGGACAGATGGATTGATGGGTAGTTAATGCATGGATGGATGAATAGGTGGATGAATGTGTGAGTGAACAATCTACAGTCCGAAAACTCCATCACTTGCTCTGAAAGGAAACACAGCCAAATGCTTACGATTTCAGATTTGGGACTCATGCAGACTCAGACCCAGACATGGCCCCCCACTCTGACCTCACTGGCAGGGTGACCTTAGGAAAGGGCTCAGTCTGCTGAATGGAATCGCTGACCCTGCTAGTTCCTGCCCCATAAAGCTGAGATAATGTGTGCGACCAGAGAGCACAGGGGCCCTGTGTGCACATAAAGACTGTAATTAGCTGGAAAAGTCATCAGGTGAGGCAGTATTCCACATAGCTGTCCCGGGGAAGAGGAAGCAGCTTCCGTGGGATTCAGGAAGGAGGCCAAGACAAATATGTGGAACAGAGGGAATTGGAAATCTAGTCAATAGAAAACACAAACGTTGCAACATCCAAGTCTCCCTGCAATGGAATAGGTGCTGTATAAAACAGTAAGCTCCCCATCACTTCACATATTTGAAGCCGTGAATGGCCAACTGCGGTAGACTCGAGATGACCACAGATTCTCTGACATCCACCCTAGTAAGTGTTGGGGTCCATGTCCTCTCCTTCAATCTAGTGAGTACGCTGCCTTTCTGACCAGTCGAATAGAAAGAGATGACACTCTGTCCACTTGCAGAACCTCAGTTCTGGCAGCTTCCACTTCCTGTCTCTCAGAACACTGGCTCTTAGTGTTCTAGAACCACCATGCAAAAAGTCCGTCTACCCTGCTGGAGAAGCCCTGAAGCTACAAGGAACTTGAGCCAGCTTTCCTGTATCAGTGAGGCAAGCAAGTGAATGAAGCCACCTTGGGCCCTCCACAGCAGCCCAACAGCCAGCTGAGTCCCACTGAGGGACCCCAGTCAAAGCCATGTGAAGCAGAAGAACCAGCCTGCTGAGCCCTGCCTGAGCTCCAGACCCACCATTATAAATCACAATTAAAGGGGTTGTTGCTTTATACCACTGAGCCCAGAGCAGGGTATTTTGCAGTAATGGAGAACTGGTATACCAGTTGCTGTCAGAAATGCCATTGAGGGGAGGTCTGGCAAAGAGGATGTGGTCTGCATGGTCCATGAGATGCTGTGAACTTGTATGTATTATGTGGCTGCAAGATCAATAGGGTCAGACCTTTGAATTTCACTCCCACTTTGGTTTGATAAAATCCAGACTGAACAGACTGGGATATAGTCCAGAGATTGGAAATCCCAAATTAGTTGAATCAAAAATTTCATTTTGTCCTACTTGAAATGCACTCTTAAATGCCCCCTTTGGGAAGAAAAGGGAGTGAGGGAAAAGGCTAATAGGAGCTCTATCACTTGCTCTGAAAGGAAATCCCTTCCATGGGATAAGACCAGGATAAGACTTGTCCCTCTGTGGTGTGCAAGATGTGTAATGCCCAGGTTTTCCTCATTCATTCAGTTCATCCAACAGATATTCACTGAGCTGAGCGCCTGCTGTATGCCAGTTTCCCTGTGATACAGGCGCTGGAGTGAACACAGACAGACATAGTCATGTTCTCCTTGAACTTCGTGTCTTGTAGAGGACACATGCTAATGAAGAAGAAAAACTCACACGTGAGTGTGTAAGTGCTAACAGAGAGGGTGTGCTTTGCAAGTGTCTTTGGGGGAAGAGTCCTAATCTGGAGGGTGGTGAGGAGAGGTTTTCCTAAAGAAGTGGTCTTTAGATAGAATAACCCGTCCAGGAGGAAAGGGAGCAGATTCCAGGCAGAGGCCTTGGCCTGTGCAAAAGCCCTGGGGTTGATGGGTGGGGCTGGGATAGGCTGGGGAAAGGCCAGGACAACCGGAAGTTGGTTGTCAAGGGTGAACACGGAGGGAGATAAGGTCTGAGAGGTTGGTGCAACCAGAGCAATCAGAGCTTTACAGGCAACACAAAGGGCTTTAGTTTTTCTCTCAGGGATAATGGGGCACCATGGAAGGGATTTGAATAATGGAGCACCATGCTCTTTGGCTTTGGGAAAGATCACTTGACTCAACTGTCTAATAACACCTTAAATAGCTGCTAAATGAAGGGCATCTTGCCTGTGTCAAAACCCCCGGTCAGCCAGCGTTGCAAGGGCCATAGAAGACTGCCTCAGGCACGGCTCTCCCGTGTAGACCAGACCACAGGTTCCCAAGCGGGGAGACCAGGGCCTGAGCCTGACCACGGCTCGCTGTCTCTGTTACCCCGGGAGAGTCCCTTAGTGCATCTGGGCCTCGGCTTTCTTCCAGAGTACAGGATAGAAGGGGGGACAAGAACCGCACAGAGGAAAAGCCTGACAAGCATGCTTCAGCCAGTGATCAAGGTCAACACCAACAGTAAGAAGTCATGGGGAGGGCATGCACCCTTGATACGATGTGAGGAGAAGGCAATCTTTCTCCCAAAACCCGTAACTGCAGACTCACGGTGACAAAAATATCCGGTGCACCCAAACTGCAGGACACGCTACAGAATACCTGACCGGCACCCCTTCACGGTGTACAAGCCCATCTGAGACACTGTCACAGCCCAGAGGGGCCTGAGGAGACGTGACGACAAATGTGTAACATGGGATCCTGGCCAGGACCCTGGAATGGAAAAAGGACTCGAGGTAAAAACTGAGGAAATCTGAATCAAGTATGAACTTGAGTTAACAACAATGCATCAACACTGGTTCATTCTTTATAACAACTGCACCAGACTCAAGGAAGGCGCTAATAACAGGAAAAACTGGGGGTGGAGTTTATGGGAGCGCCCCAGCTCTCTTTGCAATATTTCTGTGAATCTACAACAGTTCTAAAAAAAATCAAATTGTTGTTGTTGTTTTAATTTGGATGTCCCAGCCCTATCTTGAGAGAGTGACTCTGGCCTAGATGGGGCGCAGGGATTGGTCTTCTTGAAGCTCCCTTCCCCCAGCAGCCAGTCAGTGGCCACGTGCCACAGGGTCCAGCCTCGGGAGAAAGTGCAGCTGCCCTGAGCTGCAGTGGTCCATGGGCTGAGGCCCACGGCGCGGGCCCTCAAAGACTGTGAGTAACCATCGGTCACAGCGCTGTGAGTGGGATCCTCACCACAGCTGGGAAAACGAAGCTCGATGCTACGAGGTTCCTGTCAATCACAAGATCCATGGCTCTGGAAGGAAAAGACTGCCAGGTTCAGGGAACGTGCACTCTAGTGTAGGGAACGTGTCCTCAGCTTAGGAAAGTCTGGGCTCTGGTTTCCACATGTGAAGACAGGGCCCTAGATTTGCACACTAAAAGTTGTGCTCCTCGAGCAGAGCATCACGACAGGCCAGCACACAGCACGCCCCTCCCGGGTGGGCTGCCGAATTTTGGCCAAGGGTAAGTTTCATGCTTTGCTCTAACAGCAGTATGTTCTGTGGTGATCACCGGAGGAGAATGAAGATTTCGTACAGGAACCCTACATCCTGATGGCTGTGCCGCTGACCCACAAGCTGTGTGACCTTGAGGAAGCTGCCTGACCTCTCTGCGCCTCAGTTTCTCATCAGCAAAAGGGGATTGATGATAACAATGACCTCACAGGGTCGTTGTGCGACTAGCGATGATACAGGAAATGCTCCAAAAACTGTAGTTCACGAGCCCACAGACTCCACTGGCCAGGACCGAGGTTTTTACTCAGTGATACAGGCAGGCTTGGCACCTGGGTATTTAGTCAACATCCAAGGGACTGTTCAGTAATTAACCAAATATCTGCAAGCTAAAACAAGTGTTCTGTAGTGGCACATGATGAAATTTGCTACAAGACATAGAATGGGAGCAAAGAAGCTGTATCTCCTAAAACTCGGGAAGACACCCTACCGTCAATATGATAGCCATCCATTTCCCTTCACACAAACACCCCCCATGGCCCCGCCGAGCCTCCGCAGTCATGGGCACACCGAGTGAACCACAGTCGTGCATCTGTTTTCTCTAGACTCAGAAAGGTCACTCATGCTGGAAACTTGCTCCAGCCGGGCCTCTGGCTCAGCCTCAGGCCCAGAGAAATGCATGTCATTTGCTAAATGTTATGGCCACCGTGACATTTGAGGTAATTAGACCTCACCTGATAAACAGTTCAGAGTGAGAACACAGAGTCTAGATGAGAGGAAAAGCACAAGGGTCAGTTCCGGAACGTTCCAGCTGCCTCAGAATTTATAGCTTGCCCACTCACCCATTTATTCCTCTGGTTGTTCACTCAACCAAATGAATGACTGTGCCTAGCAGTAAACTAGACACCTTGTTGGCAACTGTTAGCTGGAGTTTTTGTAGTAAGCACAGGCTTTTTAAAAATATCTTTGGCATTTCGAAGCACTCCTATCTGAAATGAAACAGAAATTGGAAGCCTCATTGAGAAAATAATTCCCTTCCTCCCACACAAACTAACACAATGAGTGAGATAATGTTGTTCAGATTTTCCAACTACAAATCGCCTTTAGGTCAAGGCCAGGAACTCAGTGGAAGCCAAGGAAAATTTCTTAATTCACTACGCTAACGGTGGTTTTGAGTGGAACTATCTTCCTGACTGTGACAGCATCGTGGTTGAATTTTTACACCAGAGAAAGGAAGCACTGACTTTAACCTCAAAACGAGGAAGACCATCATAGTCGCCAAAATAAATAAATAAATAAAAAAGCGATCTTCTAAACCAGAAACCCCTAGCTGCTCTTCACTGTCTGGCCTGGGAACATGTCAGAGATTTTTCCCAAGGAGAGATACAAGCCGGGGGCGGCAGAGAGTCTGGCACACAGGGACCCGAGATGGGAGGGGAAGGAGGGAAGGAAAAAGCCGGTGAAGGCGTGGCTGGCAGAAGCGAGTCTGGAGGAAGTGGCTTTGTGAGTCGTCGACCTCACAGCAGGCTGAGAAGCAGAAACTTAACTACCCAGGGCACAGAGCTATTTTCATCCTCGGGGTTTTTACCCCATGTCCCCAAAGTACTCTGGGCCAGCATGGCTCCTGCATGATAGTTTTGGGACTGAGGAGAAGGCAGATCTGAAAAGGAGAGAGAAGGGTGTATGTGGTGGCGTCCCCCCCTGTGGAACCTTGGCCACGTGGGGCCCAATGGGCCTCAATTTCTTCATTGGCTCATTAAGGTTCTGTATAGGTTTCCTCTTGCTGCTGCAACACATGACCGCAAACTTGGTGCCTTGAAACAACGCACATTTATTCTTAGTCAGAAGCCTGACACAGGTCTCACTGTGTCAGCGGGGCTGGTTCCCTCTGGGGGCTCCAAGGGAGATGGCTTTCTTTCTTTCTCTCTTTCTTTCTTTCTTTCTTTCTTTCTTTCTTTCATTCTTTCTTTCTTTCTTTCTTCCTCTCTTCCTTTATTTCTTCCTTTTTTAAAAGATTTTATTTATTTATTTTTAGAGAAGGAAGGGAGGGAGAAAGAGAGAGAGAGAAACATCAATGTGCGGTTGCTGGGGGTAATGGCCTGCAACCCAGGCATGTACCCTGACTGGGAATCGAACCTGCGACACTACTTTCTTCCTTTTTAAGATTTTATGTGCATTTGTTTTTAGAGAGAGGGGAAGGGAAGGAGAAAGAGAGGGAGAGAAACATCAATGTGTGAGAGAAACATCAGTCGGTTGCCTCTCACACACCCCCAGCTGGGGGCCTGGCCTGCATCCCATGTGCCCGGACTGGGAATCAAAGTGGTGACCCTTCAGTTCACAGGCCAGCGCTCAGTCCACTGAACCACACCAGCCAGGGCATCTGTTTCCATGTCTTTCCCAGTTTCTAGAGACACTGCATTCCTTAGCTCATGGCCCCTTCCTCCATCTTCACAGGCAGCAAGGTAGCATCTTCTAGTCTCTCTCTGGCCCTCCTGCCCCTTCCCTATTGGGATCATTGTGAGGACACATGGGTCTGCGGGTAATGGAGGATCGTTTCCCATCTCAAGGTCTTTAACTTATTCACATCTGCAAAGCCCCTTTTGCCATGAAGTTCACTCACTCACAGGTTCTTTCTGGGCACTAGGTTATGGACACCTTGGGAACCATTATCCTGTCTACCGCAAGTCCCTTTCCTCTGGGACTATCTCAGAGTCTGGGTGAGAGAGATGGGTCTCCTACAAGACTCGCTAAGAGTTACAACAGTGGCTTATGTCCATTGAGGCTGCCCCTTTCTCCCCATTACACGGTGTCCAATCTAACCTATCTGCATCCCCACAACTTAGGTCCCATCCTTCTCTCTCGTCCACAGAGGAGGAGAGTAAGGCTTGGGGGAAGGGGTGGTAATGACCTGTCCACATTCACAGTGAAGTGAATCAGCAAATGTGGAACACTGAATCCACATCTAGCCAGAACCTGAGCCCTTGACCACGTGGACACACGGCCACTCTGGGGTCAGAAGCTGGAATTACACTTAGCTCGTTGAATCACGATGAGTCAAAGACAGAAACCATGAGAATATCTACCAGCCCATAAGGAAAAGGCAGATGGCCTGATGAAAGAGTGGGCAACAGCTGAAATTCACAGCGCTTCACCGAAGAGCTTGTCGAATAACTAGACAAGGAGCCCCGATCCCTGAGCCATCAGAGCCATGTCAAGTAAGGCCAAAATGAGGCATCCGGACACCCACCAGCATGGCTACCATGGAAATGGCTGGAAGGAAAGTACCAAATGTCGGTGAGGACATGAGGCCCCAGGAATGCTCACACTCCCTCGGGAAGGTGGGCGATGGGGGACTGCAAGCAGCCAAGCTGCGCAAAGGCGCACCTGCGGCTTGGAAACCAGTTTCTAGGAAAGACACACATAGACTAGAACTTTCAACAAGACCATCAGTAGCAGCCGAAAACTGGAGACAAACCAAGCACCCATGCACGGAAGACGGGAACAATCATGACGTAGTCCCACCACGGAACACAACACAGCCACAGACAGGAGTGCACGTCTTCGCGGCACACGACAGCGAGGGCGTCACCCCGTACACGAGAGCGAGGGAAGCCACACTCAAAGGAACACATGCGTGTAACCCTGCATGTGTGACTTCCCCAAAGCAGGTGTGTGGTAAGGGGCTGCTACGTGGCGAGGGAAGCATAAGGAACAGCAGGGAGGTGGCCACCCTAAAAGTCACAAGAGTGCTGTCCTGCCGACCAACACCTTCCCCCTGGGCCTTCCCGACACATGAGGTCGGGAGCCCGTGAGCACAAGGAGCAGGGTGCACATGGACCCTGGGCCTCCTGTGCAGCCCCCAAGGTCCTCTCACAAAACATGATGATGCCAGAGGGGAGGAGGGGTGGGGGTGCAGATGAAGAAGGGGAGGGAATTAGGAGAATATGGTAATAACTATGCATGGTCTCAGATGAGTGCTGGCAGGGGTGATCACTTCGTGAGTTGCACAAATGTCTCATCAATGTGCGGTCCACCTGAAACTACCATAATATGACATGGCAACTGTAACTGAAACATTTCTTTTACATTTTAAACATTATCTGACCCAATCTGCCAGGAGAGGAAACTGAGTGGCAGAGAGGTCACACTGGCGCAAGTGTGGCGAGCGCACTGCCCACCCCCCCCCACCCCCCACACCCCCACACCCCCCGCCCCCCGCCGGCCTGGGCCGTGGGTGGGGTCTGAAGGGGCGGCTGCCGCCGATGTCTGAGGGGAGGGAAGTGCTCCCCGCCAATGTCACCCTCAGGAAATGAAAGGCACACTTGAAGGAATTACCTTGAGTTTCAGAACCGCCGGCATCCCACACCTTTACCAAGACTTCCGAAAAATCAGGTTCGTCTTGAGTACAACTCTGCCGTGACTGGAAGTCTTACAGCTCTGACTGGGCCGGGCAAGTGCAGCTGCTGGGAATCCGCTGTTTTCCAAGAGCCGCCCGTGTACTAAGGCCCTGGTTGCTGGCGGGGACCGGCAGACTGGCCCTCATCTGCAACCTCAGGGGCATCTCGCCCCCGCCTCCTACCCACACCGAGCCTAGTCTGCAGTCCCCAGACTCAGAAAACCCCCCTGGCACCCCCTCCACCCTCCTTCCCCATCAGGGCTCCATCAGCGCCCCCTGCACACACACACTCAGTGCCTCTGTCTCCGTCCCCTCGGCCCATGTCCTCGTCACACCCTGCCACGTGGCTCGTACGGTGCCTTAGGAAGCACGGCTCCTCCAGGGCAGTACTCGTCCGCTCATTCATCGGAAACTATCTTCTGAGTGCATGCTCAGTGTGGAACTTAATAGCAAAACAGACCCTCTCCCTCTGTAAAGATGAATGGAAAGTTGTCAAGGACAAGATAGCAAGTATTTTAGGCTCTAGTGGTCAGGTGATCTCTTTCCATCTACTCAGCTCTGTCACTATAGCACAGAAGCAGCTGCAGACAATATGTAAATGAATGAGCATGGCTGCATTTCAATAAAACTTTATTGACAATAATAGGCGGTGGGCCAGATTTGCCAGACTGGCTGACACCTGGTCTAAGGGGACCAGAAAACACAGCACAGGAACCTGGACTGTCACCCGGCAAAAGTGGTGGTGCCCAAAGGGACAAGGGGAGGGGGTGGTTACTGGAGCCCAGGTAGAGCCCACGGCCTTGAGAGGAATACAGACGACTTAGGGAGACTGTGGGAGGAACCTGGGGCGTGAGCAACACTGACCTCTCTCTCTTCCTTCCCGCTGATCCCCTGCAGGGGCTCCACTGCCTGCGCGCTGCTGGAAGCCCCAGAGGGCAGAGGAGCCTGGTAGTGGTCCACGGAGGTCAGCCTCCAGGGAACAAGCAGGGTGGTTATTGAGGACACTGAAGACATCAGCATGACAAACTTAGAACAACATTTGCTCAAGTATATAATAGATGCCCGACCACACTAAACACTTTCCATGGACAGACTCCTTGAAAATCTCTTAGCACCCCCTTTTCAGTTCCACACCCACAAAGCAGTCTCCCAGATTTCTGCCCACGTCGCCTGCCTGCAGGGAGAGGCTGACGCGGACACTCTGTCTTGGATGCTAGGCTGCGTTCCCCCTTCCCCCCACCACCGCGTCACTGGAATGGTGCCCCTGGGAGCGTCCTGAGAGCTGATGTTTCCCCAGCATTTACCGTGTGCCTGGGCTCCAGGGCTATCCAACCCGCGGCCCAACACAGAATTGTAAATTTCCTTAAAACCATTTTTTGCTCATCAGTTTTGGCCAGTGGTTGTGTGTTGAATGTGTGGCCCAAGACAGCTCTCCTTCCAGTGTGGCCCGGAGACGCCAAAGGGCTGGACACCCCCGGAAGCACTTGACATAGATGAGTTCATTTAATCCTCTTAACTGTCCCAGGGGGTCAGGGCAACCAGTCCTCACGCAGCCATGTGAAAGAGGAATAATGGGTCATTTATAGCCAAGGATACTGAAATTCAGAGACGGGAAGCCATTTCCCCAGTGTCCCACAGCTAACCAATCAGCAACCGGGTCTAGACTAGGTCCCAGGTCTCACTGACTTCTCAGCCCACACGTATGCCCTTTGCTTCGGCCCACGCTGGAGCTGGGTAAGAATTCAGGTGCTTTTCCCAATGAGTTCCCCTTTCTCCTTCTCCTGTCCAAACAAGACCCTCCCCACCCCTCTAGGCCTGCTTTTGGACCACGGAACCTGCCGCCCAGAGCCCCCAGGGGTCCTGGCCTGTCCTGTCGTGCCCATGATGCAATAGCTCCAGCCAGCCTTGCAGTTGAAACACTCTGAAATGTACAGTAGACCCGGCCATCTGCTTCCTCCAGACACTGCCTTCTGCCTCTGCTGGGACCCGGAGCAAACACGCATGAGCAGCAAAGCAACAGTCACTTTATTTCTGGGCTCAGGGTTTCTAACTGGCTGGATTGCTCAATGCCTCGTTTCAGACAGAGGGAGCGGGGAGGAGGGCGAAAGAAAGGCCGCTGAGGATGCTGCAGGAGGGGAAAGGCCGGATGGAGAGAGAACGGCCGAGTCTGCTAAAGGCTCTGTGATTTTTTTTCCCCCAAAGCTCAAGAAAACAGCCAGCATCCCTCCCTCTTAGGTTTCTCTGAGAGATTTTTAGTTTCAAGATTCTTTATTCTTTCTGTCGCCCTGTGGTCCTTATGATTTATTAGAAGGTGAAGCAGTGGGTGACTACTTGGTACCAGGCACTTGATGTATGTGCATAACCCTTATAAAGCCAGGATCCATGGGGCTCGGTCTGAGAAATGCCCCTCTTGATAAAACACAGCTCACAACCAGGGGTGCTCCCGGATCAGCTCAAACCTGTACTTTCACGTCTTAAGGACCAGCAGGTAGATCATACAGCTAACCCGTCACAGTAGCTGTGAAAAGCCTTCTCCTCTCCTCTACAGCATCGTGCACACCCTAACTTTCTTTATCCTAGATATTAACTTATTCTCTTTCCAGAAAAAGAAAAAAAGCAAATTGTCTAGGAAGGCAGAGCAAATAATTGGAATTTTCTCTTTGGAAAACCAGAAGGAAGGCAGAGACCTGTGATAACGCTGTTTCCTGTAGCCCCGTATTCCTTCGTGTCCCGGGGTGGCTTCTCCCACCCAGCACTGCTTCCACCGCCAGGGAGAGCCCTGGCCTGTGCACGCTCACCCGCCACTCACGTGGCAGCGAGCGGCAGCCCAGCACCACTGCAGGCCGGCACCAGTCGGAGGGCCAGGGTCAGAGTGGCAGCAGGGCAGACAGCCCTCAGGCTGCGCCAGAGCAGACGACAAGTGAGAAGGGACATTGTGATGATTTCACAACTACATTACAATTACAGTCGGCCCCCCACCCGCTCCCACAGCTTCCCTTTCCGTGGTTTCCGTTACCTGCAGTCTGCCGTGGTCCGAAAATATTAAATGGAAAATTCCAGAAATAAACAGTTTGGAAGCTTTCAATTGTGTACTGACCTGAGTGGCGTGGTAAAACCTCTCTCTGCCCCGCTGTGTCCGTGCCCAGGGCGCCCCCCGCCTGAGGTCCCTTCGTGGCCATCCCAGCCACCAGGGAAAGGCCACGTTCACATAACCTCTGTTTCGGCGCGTTGTTGTAACTTTTCTGTTGTGTTAGTGCCGTGATCTCTTACCGTGTCCAGCGTATGCACCGCACTGTCATCAGATGTCCGCCTAGGAAAACACAGGCACGGGCAGGATTTGGCACTCTCCAGGGGTTCACCCGTCCTCTGGGGGTCTTGGAACTTATCCCCTAAAGTAATGGGGACTACCGTATTTCATATTTAGATCGTTACAATTTAAATAATTACAATATAAGTCATTTAATAACTATACAATCAGTTCAATTATTAATATAATTATAAGGAAAGATAACCAAATAATTATATAAGTATGTAATATATATTATTAAATATTTAATAACTCACAATTATTAAATAATTGTATAATTATTTACCATTGTAAATAACTATAAAAATGTAATTATTCATAGGACATCGATATTTTATAATAAAGCAATTTAATAACATAAATAATAAATGTAAATACTGTAGGCTTTTCTTAATACTCTATACCAGGTACTGTTTTAAGCTCTTTATACTTATTTAGCCATTTAATTCCAGCAATAGGTAGTATTATCACCTTCATGTTATAGATAAGGAAAGTGAGGAACAGAAAGCTTAAGTGATGTTTTCAAGGACACACAGCAAATAAACACTGAGCTGGAACTTGAACTGAGGGCTGTCGGCTGCTCTCTGGTGCGGCACGCCCTCCCTCTTGAGAGTGGAGACAGCACTTGAGGCGCAGACAACTCCAGCTGCGGCTGCAGCTGCGGCTTTTCGGCCTCCAGAGCCCACTGCTCCTGCCAGCAAGGCGAGCCGAAAGCACCAAGTAATCAATGCCCTCTAGGAGGCTTTTTAAAAGCCCTCACCCCACTTCTGATGGAGATAAGAGGATGAACATCCTCACCCCTGCTCTCTCGTCCCTGGGGGCTGGCTCTGCAGGCTGTGACTCATCATTTTCCAGAGTCCAGCAGGATCCCGCTCCAGCGGCCGCAGCATCACCAGCTTGATGATGCACCTTCATCAACTCACCCACTTCCTCTGCCAGCCTCTCTTCACTTGCCTCATAGGCTACGCTGGAACCCTTGCTCTGGCAATGCCTCTGGGGGATTCTAAACCAGGACTGTGCACAGCTTCTCAGTAATGACAGCTCATGTGAATGAATTGCTGATTCTTTGCAAAGCACTGTTCTAAGTTGTTTTAATATACTAGTTCACTTAACCCTCACAATAAGCCTACAGGTAGGGAAACTGAGACATGGAGGATTTTATTACCAGCTTGCTCTCTTTCACTCAGGTACAGGTGAATTCAACCTGGGCCCCACAATAACCATAACCAATGGCATGATCTTTCAAAATTTTGATAGAGCCCTGGCTGGATGGCTCGCTTAGTTAGAGCACTGCCCCATATACCAAAAGTTTGCAGGTTCTATCCCCGGTCAGGGCACATAACTAGGTTTCAGGTTCAGTCCCCAGTCAGGAAACATATGGGAGGCAACCAATCTCTCTCTCTCTCTCTCTCTCTCTCTCTGAAATCAGTGAATGTATCCTTGGGTGATTATGGAAAAAAATTATCTTTGGAAGAGCCATAGATTTAGGGATAAGAGGGAGGAAAGGTGGTCCTGTCTCACCCTGAGGAGTAGTGAACAGAAGGGTGGGAGGAAACGGGAAAACTCCATTAGTGGCTTTCTCGGTAGCAACCGAAGTTAACCCTGAGCCTGAGTGGAAAGTTCCCCGTATGCCCCCTCTTCACCCTGGGCAGGAAGGGGAGCTTTCTCACACAATAACATGTATGAGTCATGTGCTGAGCGGGGATCAGCACCCTGAAGAGAAGGGCTACATTCCAAGGAAGGTCCCAGGTTGGAGTGAGGAGAAGGTCTACCTGTCCGGGACTCAAGGATTCGGGGCAGAAAGGAGCCAGGGCTTGCAGGGAGAGGGCAGCAGGCATTTAAAAAGTATGTGGGATGAGGCACAAAAGAGAAGACGCTTCTGGGCCCCCAAGGCAGTTTTAAAACACGCTGCAAATTCCTAAACACTCCTATCCTCAGAAGGTGAGGTTTCTGCCTGTTTTGAATCTGGGCAGCCTTGTAATTGCTTCAACCAAAAGAGTGTGGCACACGTGATGATGCTAAATGGAGTCTGAGGCTGGGTCAGAAACAGCCTTTCAGCCTCCCCTTTGTCCGTCGGGCTTCCCCAAGGCCGCCACATTGTGAGGAAGCCCAAACTGCATGGAGAGACCACGCGTCAGCATTCCAGCTGTGTGCAGCCTTCCAGTCCCTTCAACCCAGGCGCCAGACCGATGGATGAAAAGACATTCAGGTGATCCCATCCCCAGACACCGAAGTCACCCCCCCACCACCCGCTGTTCACATGTTCCCGGAGAAGGCTGCAGACCTCGTAGAACAGAGAAAAGCCAACCCCATGGGACCCTGTCCGAATTCTGGCCCTCAAAATCCATGAGCAAAATAAAACATTTTTGTGCCACTAAGTGTGGGGGTAGTTTGTTACACAAGAAGAAATGAGTGAGGCCATCCCCACCGGGGCAGACTCCATCTAGACTGAAAGACAGGCCAGTGAAGGCAGGAAAGAAATATGCTCCCTTAGGTGCCACTCATACGACACGTTGTAAGGCATACCATCAGAGCAAATAACTTCAGGGAACATTGGATTAAATGGGTTTCTGACCACAAGCAAGAGATCTTAACGTGCCCGGGCAGAGGGCACATGTCCGAGATGGAGGTATGTGTTATGAGTGGGTCAAGATGTTTGCTGCTTCCTTCCTTTTTAGTAAAAGCAGCCAGTCTTTCCACTGAGAAACTACCCGTCCCCTGTTCTCCACCCACTAAGCTGTCACAATTGCAGTCATTAATTATAGATCATTCTTTAGAAAGAATTTCTAAATATTTCTGAGTAATCGAGTTGCAAAACTTTCTATTATGGAGATTCTGAATCACTTGCATGAATAAGTTCCCACAAATGTTTCTTTGTGGAGAGAATTTCTCCCCTTGCACACAACGATGCCTGCCCTTCGGCAGGATTCTCCCAGGATTCCCAGGGCCCAGGAGAGCCTGTGGATGCTTACCCCTGGGGTCGTCATCTCAATCCAGCTGGACATTGCTGAGGAAAGCAAAACTTTTGCATTCCAGGTGCATTTTGCCAAAGTTAGTGCACTAAGTGGAACTCAGAAAGCAATTGCTGAAATATCTCAATTTCTTAAAATGTTTTAAGTTACGAAGAGTGAAGGCAGTTTGTTTCCCAAAATGTCTTCCCAGCCCATTCCCACCAGCTTCCCCCTGGGTCCCAGAGAACAGTCAACATCTCAAAAGCTAGTTTACATCTGCGGTCCCAACAGGGTTTCCAAGAACTTCTAATTATCCCCGAAGCATCTTGTCTCTGAACTCCCTCCTCGGCCTCCAAGGTTGCCGTAAGTAGCTGAGCGGGAAGAATTTGTCGGCTATCTGCACGAGAGTGTTGAACTCTGGGGAGGGGCAGACTATCAAGTTGGCCCTGAATCACAGGACGGGTGAATCCACAGGCTTGCTTATAAACAAAATTCCTACTGGCAGCCTGTGGGAATGATGTGACTCCCTGCAAAGATTTCTGAGAAAGTCAGTGATTTGTGCAGCTGCCATGTTTCCCACATGCTGGCCAGCTCCAGCACAGCTGCACGACGCTGTCAGAAAGCCTCTCACATTGAGCTGTCTGCCCAGGCACGAATGGCCCCCAGTCAGTCAAGCATGGCCCTGTGCCTCCGTTTCCTAGTCTACAAGCTGGGGATAAGAACAGCCCCACGCCACTGGGCTCATCTGAGGCTGGAAAGAGAATGCCTGTTGCCATGGAGACGAGTGAGCTGGGTAACACCTCTCCACCTGGCCAAAGCCTGTGCCTCCCTGAAATTAATCATTTGTACTGGGTTGTTCAACAGGCACGTCCCATTAACCTGGGACCACTCTCCCCGTTTGCCAAACTGGGTCCCTCGTGTCCCCACTCTACTCTGAGGACCTAGCCCGTGTGTGAATGGGAGGTCACACAGCCAGTCTCCTGTGGGTGACCCAACCCCGATGGCTCTCCTATGAATCATTTCCAGCAGCTTCCAGGATAGTGCTATCGACACCAAACTCCTGTACAGAAATCCAAACAGGCCCTCGAATTCTAATAAAAACATGCTGTGCCCACATTTTCTCCAGGAAATTCTGTATGAACTGTAAGTCCCATTCCTACTGTCCTGGGGATGAGTAAAAAACAAACAAGCAAAAAATTTCTTAAAGTCACAGTGTGATATTATTGTTTCATCCCCCCTTTAAAGTACCCAGAATCTGGTAAAAATGATAAAATATTTAACAGTGACCTAAAAAAAAAAACAAAGCACACGTGAGCTTTAAAAAAAAGAGCACTTTATTTTAATAATGAATAAAGGAGGTCAATATATTTTTAAATGCATACAAAAATAAATATTCAGAACTGGACTTCCAACCAAGATAGAGGTGTAGGTGGACACACTGCCTTCTCGCATAACCAAAAGAAAGACAACAACAATTTAAAAATTAAAAAACAGAACTGACAGAAAATCAAGCTGTATGGAAGTCCAACAACCAAGGAGTAAAAGAAGACACATTCATCCAGACTGGTAGGAGGGGCAGAGACAGGCAGCCGGATGGAGAGGACTCATGGCAAGGCAGCGGTAGCTGGAGGACCCAGCAAAGCAGTGGCTAGTGGATCGGGCAGTCCCACATTCGTGTGCAAATAAACCAGGAGAAACAATTGGAGAGTGAGACAGACCTCAAAACCCAGGGTCCCAGCATGGGGAAACCACTGATTGAAAACACCTGTGGGGGTTGAGGTGCCAGGAGAGGCTCCCAGCCTCACAGGACAGTTTGTTGGAGAGACCCACAGGGTCCCAGGATGTACACAAGCCTACCCACCCAGAAATCAATACCAGAAGGGCCCACTTTGCTTGAGGGTAGCAGGGGAAGTGACTGAAATCCAGCAGAAAGCGAAGCAAGCGGCATTGTTCCCTCTTGGACCCCTTACCCACATATAGCATTACAACGCAACGACTGGGTTGCCCCACCCTGGTGAACACCTAAGGCTCTGCCCCTCACTATGTAACAGGCTCATCAAGACAAAAAAAAAATGGCCCAAATGAAGATCAAAGCTCCAGAAAAAAATACTACTAAGCGATGAAGAAATAGCCAGCCTATCAGATGCATAATTCAAAACACTGGTAATCAGGATGCTCACAGAATTGATTGAATTTGGTCACAAATTAGATGGAAGAATGAAGGCTATGCTAAGTGAAATAAAGGAAAATGTACAGGGAACCAATAGTGATGGGAAGGAAACTGGGACTCAAATCAATGCTGTGGACCAGAAGGAGGAAAGAAACATTCAACCAGAAAAGAATGAAGAAACAAGATTTCAAAAAGTGAGGAGAGGCTTAGGAACCTCCAGGACATCTTTAAACACTCCAACATCCAAATCATATGGGTGCCAGAAGGAGAAGAGGAAGAGCAAGAAATTGAAAACTTATTTGAACAAATAATGAAGGAGAACTTCCCCAATCTGGCAAAGGAAATAGACTTCTAAGAAGTCCAGGAAGCTCAGAGAGTCCCAAAGAAGTTCGACCCAAGGAGGAACACACCAAGGCACATCATAATTATACTACCCAAGATTAAAATTAAGGAGAGAATCTTAGAAGCAGAAAGAGAAAAGGAGACAGTTACCTACAAAGGAATTCCCATCAGACTGTCAACTGATTTCTCAAAAGACACCTTACAGGCAAGAAGGGGCTGGAAAGAAGCATTCCAAGTCATGAAAGGCAAGGACCTACATCCAACATTACTCTATCAGGCAAAGCTTTCATTTAGAATGGAAGGGCAGATAAAATACTTCTCAAACAAGGTCAAGTTAAAGGAGTTCATTATCACCAAGCCCTTATTACATGAAATGTCAAAGGGACTTATCTAAGAAAAAGATAAAAAATATGAACAGTAAAATGACAGCAAACTCGCAATTACTAACAACCACATCTAAAACAAAAACAAAAGCAAATTAAGCAAACAACTAGAACAGGAACAGAACCACAGAAATGGAGATCACATGGAGGGTTAGCAACAGGGGGATGAGAGGAGGAGAGAGGGGGAAAGGCACAGATAATAAGTAGCATAGATGGTAGGTAGAAAATAGACAGGGGGAGGGTAAGAAGAGTATAAGAAATGTAGAAGCCAAAGAACTTATATATATGACCGATGGACATGAACTAAAGTGGGGGAATGTAGGTGGGAGGGGTTATGCAGGGACAACTGTAATAGCATAATCAATAAAACATATTTTTAAAAAAATCAAACAACCAAACATGGGGGGGAATAAATAAATAAATATTCATTTAGCATGTTAAAGATGTGTGCTTTAACATTCATTTGAGCTACAGCCTAAAGCAAATTTGCTGTCTTACACAATTTCAGAAAGCCACTCTGTTATCCCCCAAAATGTAACACTCGCTTGGCAGCCAAAGGAGAAAGGCCGCCAGATGGGAGCTCTCCCACAGCCTCGGGCGACCTCAGACGCCCCCACAGGCCCACAGTCACTTGGTCCGGCTGCGCCTGCAGCGCCTGCACCGCCCTCCGGGCAGGCATGAGGGAAAAGTAAAGGGCATTTCTGGGCTTCTCAGGTCTTGTCAGACTTCCATGGTTATGAGGCCGGTAGCCTGGTTGAGCTAGGGCAGTCTGTCCCCCAAATCCCAACTCCTTCTCCCATGTCTTAAAATGAGGGCTGGCAACTGAGCTCCCTTCTTGCTCTTTCATTGTGAGATTCTGATTCCAGGGTGGGAGGGAGCCGGGCTGTTCTCCCCACCCCCAAGAGTGTGGAAGCAAAGTAAAAGCACCCTCCCGACCCCCAAACCAGCCTGGTGGCTGCCCCCACGGTGGGACCGACGTGGCCAGATGAATGATCTCTGCACCACCAAGAAGTGGGGCAGGTGCTCGGCACGCGCCGTGGACGCCAGCCTCTGCCCGTCCTGGTGCACCGCGCAGGACACACAGAGAAATGAGAGGCACCCCAATCTAGCAAAACACATCTACGTAGGGGGACAAATGCCCACGTGCTTTTTAAACCTGAAAGTGGCCGTGGAGATGCTGTCCTCTGCATACCGGAGGGTCAGCTAGGCGGCAGAGAGGTGTCATGAACTGCCCTCACCCTTAAGCCAAGCCATCGTTTTCAGTGGTCTGACCCCGGCTCTCGATTAGCATCATGATTTAGGATAAACATTTTGACACATTTTGGGTAGCAAATGCATCTTATTGCTAGTACATAGGGTAAGTTCTTCCATCACTAAAACTGGAACTTCACCACTGAAATCCCACTAGAGGACTCTGTTGAAGAATTCAGCGTGCAGTGGGGCCATCTCAAACCTCAGGGCGAGGCAGGGATGGGGGAAGGCACACTCCTGGCCACAGCCCGCCCCGTGGCCCGCCGAATGGTGACGGCTTGCACGCCATCCACAGCCCCCAGGGCCTGTGAGCCCGCCTACCCACCCGGCGCCACGGGCTGGTGAGGGGAGTAACTGAACCTGAGGCACAATCAAAAGGCTGGTACGATCCACAATTATTTTTTGAACTCGTGGTTTATAGCTTACCCACTTTATAAAAAGAAGAAAAACGCTTCGAAGTAGTTTACAATGGGATAATTAAAATTACAAATATTCCTTAAACAGGGCAAAAGCACTTAGAAAGGAGAAAACAGAGAGATATCGGGGCTGACAAATACAAAAATGAGGAAACGAATTTGCCCAAGCCGGCTGGCGACAACGCGCCAAAGGGAGAATCGTCATGGTCTGAAGATAGAAATACATCAGAACACTTGGTGTTGGAAGTGCTCCTCTAGCACCGGATCCTGGGAACCGCACATTCTCCAAACAAGCCCAGAGCTTTGCTCTCCCTTCTTAAAGGGAGGCTGGTATCTTAAGTATTTTCAAATCCTGTTAACATGCTTAAAGGCAGAAAGACACTTCCGGTTGAATCAGCCCCATGAAATCGAACAAATAAAGACGGAAAGAAAAGCAGCATTGATCTCCAAATGTCTTCGGAAATATCAATTATCAAAAAATGCTGCAAAGATCATAGCAACAGATGATAATTAGGAAGTAAGTGCTCTAATTGGAGGTTGTAGTCGCAGCCCCCAGACCAGGTAGGACGAGTCTCCACGTTCGCATCAGAGCAGGGCCCCCGAGGATGCCCTTACTAAATTAAGAGCAGAGGTAGGAGTCCCACCCCAGGTCAGAGGGATCTACATCCTTAGATAATTACAACAGTAATTGTAATAAAGAAATGTGAGATGCGGGCAGCGTGGGGTGCCCGAGAGAGAGAGACTTAAACTGTGATCTGTTGGTTTTCTCTGAAGAAGGGTCTCTGGTGGGAGGCACAAATGTCTGGAAACATCCGGAAGACCTGGTCCGGCTGGGGCTCCTCGGGAGACGGCATCACGGACCCCGCCGCGCAGCTCTTCCCGGCCTCTTCCATCAGCTGCCGCACGTAGAGCTGCTCCACCTGGAGGGACGGCGCACGCGGTCAGAGATGGAGGTGGGAAGTGAGGTGGGGCTTCCTTTGACCCTCGCCAGATTCTTTGATGACCCCAGCCCACAGCTAGGATTTAGAGCCTCCTCGTGAGTCCCAAATGAATGAACCCAGAATAGGAAAATGCAAAGAAAGGACAATACTTTGTAGGAAAGTATTCCTACAAAGACTCTTAGATGTGTTTTCTCAATAGGGTCCCAACCTGACTAGCCAATGTCCAGAATTCCACTATTAGAGCTTCCTACCTTTGGCTAGAGTTACATAAGGGCTTGCAAAACCCTAATCTGTCGCTTAGACCTTAAGGCAAGGGGGAATCTTTCTGGAAAGGAGGTTTTGGCTTTGAAAAACAAACCAAACCAAAAAAGGGGGACAGAGGCTGGGGGGACACACAGACCGTGAGAGCCCTAGAACATGAGAAGATAGTTCAGAGGTGGCAAGAGTCCACTTTTGACCCTTGAAGGTCTCGCCCAGGCCTGCTTCTGCACACAAGCGAGGTACCCCAGTCCTTGCTCTCTGTTTTGCAGCCCAAGGGCAAACTGGGCCCTGACGTGCGGGCCGGGAGACCTGGCCACAAGCCCCAAAGCTTCCCGTTCTTACCTGCACAAGAATGAGTTTGGAGCGCAAGGGAGTCATATCTGGAAACTCCTCCCCGAAGCACAGCACCACCCTGCTGTCGGGGAGCCGGCTCTGGGTGTTATAGAAGTGCTGCAGCTCTGGGAAGACACGAGGGAAAGAGGCAGGGTTACTTTCACACCTGAGCTCGAACACGCCACCTCGTCCACCTTCCCAGCACCCCTTCTCCCGGAAGCCTCCCGGATTTCTCAGGCCAGGTGGCTGGAGAGATGTGACACTAGCTCCTGGCTGTGACTGGGAGAGAAGCAGAGAGCTTTGGGAGCAGAGCGGAAGGTTCCCACACAGTCCTGCTGGCAGCCCGACTGATTTCAGACACCCTGGCCTTCTAGAAGGGACACACACACACAGCAGGGTCCTAACTACATGCCTCACGAATAAGAAGAGCTGACGTGCAGCTCTGCTGTGTGGAGGTGTTGTACCGGGGCTCAGTGTTTGCCAGGGCAGCACATACCAAACCCCCAGGGCCTGGCCAGCATGCAAATTCTGACCCCGGGGCACAATGGAAAGAAATGCATTCTAATCAGCTCCCAGGCTGGAGCTGTGGTCCATAACAGAGCAGCAAGGTGCTAAGTCCCTTCATTGTCTCAACAGCCCTGCGAGGAAGGCACTGCACTGCACCTCCCAGTCTATCCACAGGATCCCTCAGGGTTCCCCAGGATCCCTCAGTACAAAAGTGCAGAGCAGAATTCAAATGTAAGGGGTGCCCCAGCTGCAGCTGTGCCACTGGCCCCACAGGTCCCCACGGGGACTGCAGGTGGCAAATGGTCCTGGGAAGGAGGTATGGTCTTTTAAGATTACAGCAGCAAGGTGACACGGTACTGACCTCGGAAGAACTGGCTGGTGTCGAAGACCTTGACCACCTCGTCGCGCTCCAGCTTGTTGGGCCGGTCCTTGCACAGCACGGCGTTGCCGCTGTAGAACACCCGGCCCTGGCACAGCCGCTTGACCAGCACGCCCTGCCGGCTGCTGTGCAGCAGCACACCGCGCTCCAGGTGCCCGAACAGCTTACGCGTCACCTGCCTCTGCCGCTCGCTGGGGATGGTGTCCGCGGGCGGGAAGCGCACCAGCTCCAGGCCCTCGGCCCCATACATCTTGGTGCTGGGCAGTCCCGGCTGGCTCAGAGACAGGCGGCAGCCCTCAGGGCAGGTGGTGGTGGTCTGGCCTACCAGCTTGCCCCCATAGTAGAAGCTGATAACCATCTGGGAGAAGGCTGCGGCAAAGAGGGGGACAGATCAGGCACCGAGAGAAAGGGGGCTCCCTGTTCCTTCCTGTGCAAACACCCAGAGCCTTTCTTTCTCTCAAACTGGGGGCTTAACTCTTTGTGTGTCTAGGGCTGTTTTGGTGTTCTGGGAAGTTCGTGCACCTCTTCTAGAAATAGTGATTTTGTAAGCATGAGTAGATACACAGAATTACTAGGGAAACCAATGATTCCAAATATAAAAACTACCATAGTGTTACAGAACAACAAGGGGCCAAGGGGGGGCCTGAGGGCGATATACTATTACCCAAAAGGTACCCCTCGGGTTCATTATGTCCACCACCAGAGGAAAGACATCTCCGACTCCTCCCACACTCAGTTACACCTGCCAGCACTCCCATATCCTTCCGTCTTTACTGGGCTGCCATTGTGGGTCTGGGCAGGTATGGCCCCATGTCATGGAGCCAATCATCTCCAAGCTCCCAAGCAGGTGCTGTAACTCAGGGGACCTGCCCCCCCAGTTACATCTTGATGGAGAAGTTACTTCCAGTCCCTTGGCTCAGAACAGGGCCACAGCTATTTAACATATCTATCTAACCAGTCAAAGGTTATAGATATGTTAAATGACCACACCAGAGGGTAGCTGCAAAGCTGTTGCTATGCAATACAGCTCTCAATGGCCCTGCTCCATTTGTCCCTTCCCCCAACCCACACCTGGGGAAGGGGGTGAGGAGATCTTAATATTTCCTGGACACCCTGAGTTCTGGACCCCATTCCAAATCCCTATTTGGGGTTCCCCCTCTTGGCTGCACCCTGTTACAATAGTGCTCTCTGTACTTCTGGGAAGGGCTGAAAGCTGCTTCAGATTACCAGTTGCCCTGGGAGTGAGGAGGCTGTGACAACTTCATTTCTCAGGAGACGAGCCCCACCTCCCAGGCACCGCTGTAATGCTGTTATGCAATGCCACACTACACATAAGAGGGAGCCTCCAGGGAACCGTGAACTTGGCAAGAAAAGATTATATCTTTATTTTCATTAAACCTTGAATTCAGATCTAGCATTTCCTTGCATTACACTGCAGGCAACAGGCTACATCATTCTAGAGTAGACACAGCCATCTGTCCAGGTAACACTGTATGGTGCGGGTGTGCACATGCTCCCAGTCCCTCATCAGCTAAAGAAGAAAACAGCCCCACTTTGTGCCGATACACCTTTAACACCTAAGCCTGAAGGCCCCCCCCCTTTTAACAAAGGGGCAGGCGTCGGGGCTCTAAGCCTGGGTGGGTGCCGGGGTGGGTGTGATACCTGGCTGGAATTTCTGAACAGTGTACAGCTGGTTTTCAGTGAACCCGCTTTGACCTCTGAATTCCTACTGATAATAAGCAACACAGGTTCTCCTTTTCCAGGCACTGAGAGATGGCCCCCATTTAAAATAAACTTAAATTGTAAAATGTAAGATTTAGAGAAAACTAGGATATTAATAACAGTCTGGGCAGTACCCAGACATGAAAATCAACTGTGAAGGCGGGGCTCAAATGTCTAAAGTTTGGGAACTTCTCAACTGAGACAGGAACAAAGACAATAGCTAAATCCAGGGGCATGCCTAGAGAAATCTACATTTCAATAGTCTTAAACTCTAAGAATTACATGCGCTTTTAAGACCAACTCGGGGCTGACCCCTGGAGCCACATAAGCAGCGAGCCGACAGATTCCACGGGCCCTAGACTTGCACGGCACACACCTGCACAGCTGTAAGAGGAGCCCTGTGCGTGGCCACCCACCTCACCTGGGCTAATGCTGCTGTGCGCTTCCAGCTCCTTGGACCCTCCCCGTGGGCTTTGCTCAAGAAACACTTGCTCAGTCAAATACCGAAACACCTCACTGCCGTCCACAGGCTCCACTCTCTCCCATGTTGGAGTTCAATGGCATTCTAGAACCATGCAGGGTCAGGAGTCAGAGCCGAAAGTGCTCCCGTCCAATTCATTTGACATTTGAGGAAATTAAGGCCCAGGTGGGGTCACCCGGTAGGTAAGTAGCAGCACCAGCACCCGACCCCGTGTGTCACGAACCCCTATTCACCCTCCTCCTACCCGCCAAGTCCACAACGTCCACATCGCCTAACGACGACACATTCCACTTCCTTCACTCCGAAACAACTCTGAACTTTGTCCCAGATGACCGAAACACTCCAGACGACTCGGTCACCACTCTGCCCCTGTGCTCTGCTATTGCTGTGGCCTTATTTCACACCAGTGCCTCTCGACCCTGTGAACTGACCGCATCAGAGGGAGCAGCAGAAAAGGCGTCACAGAGATGCCCAGGTGGGGCTATCCTAGTGACCCCAAAGCTACCGGACAGCTTGGGCTCAGAGAAGGTTCCAGCTAGAAGGACCTGAGCCGTGACTGGCCACACCCAACCAGTGAGCAGTGGGGACCACACCGCAGAAGCCACTCGTCAAGTCTCCCCAGTTACTGAGACCAGCCCTTCGAAATTCTAAGGGCCGCACTACAACCCTGTCCTGCTCCCGTTATAGCCACCGGCCCTCCACGACGGCCCTGCTGGGGGCGGTCCGACCACAGCAGCAGCAAGGCACCCACTCCGGGGCCCACGGCCTGGTGCACTATCCCAGCTGTGTGACCTGGGGCCGCAGCTCCCCCACTCTGTGCCCCAGCTTCCCTGTTAACCAAGTGAGGAGAAGAACACACCCGCCTCACTGCGTGGCTGTGAGGACCGATGGAGCTTGCATCTGGTTCAGCAGACGTCAGCACCACATAAGCAGTTGTTAAATAAGTTGGGGTAATATACCAAGGGTTAGCTACAATACGTAGACAAGACTCCTGAAATTATAAGCCACAGTCCCCGGTCTACACACACATCCCAAGTGCTGTTCCAGGTGCTTTGGACCAATTAGCACATTTCATCCTCATAACAACCCCTGAGGTGGAGACTATTAAGAATTATACCCATTTTCCAGGTGAGAAAAACTGAGTCGTAGACAGGTCAAGGTGCTTGTTGTCGATGGCACTATTGCTACCAGAGGCCTGGGTGGACTCCCTCCCCAGCAGGCTGGCTCCGCATCTGTGTTCTCAAGCACCTAGCCACACTGTCAGTTTCCAACATCACCGTGCACCCCAATTACTTCAAATACATACAGTTGAGAGCACAAACAGGCAGCCACAGCCATGTTTGGGTACATCTGCACAGTGTGGTGTTGTGAACTTGAATTTGCTGCCAACTTTTTGTATGGGAAAATTTCACCTAAGAATCCACACTTTTGGGTCCCCTAGAAACATGAAAAAATCGAGCCTGGCTGGGTCTGCAAATCCCCAGGGCAGGAACCACCACACGCAGCCCGGGAGGAATGTGGGTTTGGGTCCCTCCATTTTGCCACACTCTCTGCCACTCCCTATTGTCTTTCACCTGACATTTTACTCATTATATTACCTGTCCCTGAGGGTGAAGAACTGATGACCCCTGACAACTTATTTACATGGGGAAAGGAGCTGTGTGAACTGACCAGAGGTACCAAGGTCCACAGCTTCTAGCGGAATGCTACAGGGTATTCTCTGCATGAGGCAGTGGCCACGAGCTGCTCTGCCTGCTGCGTGCTAGGACAGATCCAGAATAACTTGAGGGAGCTTCCTCCTCAGACCCTGTCTTCTCACCCAGACACTGCAGCCAGTGTCCGGGTACTCTCCTGCCCCAAGAAAGCAATGGTCAGCAGACTCCCTGGGCCACAGCCCAGAGCTAAGCAGGTCAAAGGCCTAGTCCCATGACCCAGGGCCTCCAGGAGCTGCACCTCTGGTGAGCAAGGCGCTGCCCAGTGTAAATCTAAAAGCAGACTCGTCTGGGCTCGAACTCGGCAACCCCGCCTACCCACTGTGTGGTCCTGGCTGAGCCTCAGCTTACTGGTCTGTGAAGCCAGAGTCATGACGGGCTCCAGCTCACAGGGCTGCTGTGCAGTAGCTAAGGGCCCGATGAGCGGAAGCAGTGTTTGCTTTAAAACTTTCTTGCCAGGATGAGAACCTGCTTCTACCTCCCAAAACACTCATCCATGAGGGCCGCAGTCCAGACACTTCTTTCGGAGCCTCATTCCCTCCTCTGCGCCAGGCCTCAGGTCCCCGGCCCTAACGTTACACGGTCCATCTGGATGAGTCAGACTGCTCCCGCCACAGCTGCTGGGGAAGACACCAGCTCCCTTTGCTCTGAAGACTCCCTCAGTGAGCCTGAATGTACACACCAGGGGCCGTGGCAGGACCACAGTCCGAGTCCTCAGCACAATTAGACAACGACGTGACACAAAGGCCACCTCTCTCTGCTGGGAGCAGGAGCATGTATGGGACAGCCTGGTGCCACACCCCAGCTCTGCAGCCCACAAGTTACGGGACAGGGCTTCTGAGCTGGTGCAGGGGGAACAGTAACAGCACCTACCTAGGAGTGGTGGGAAGGAATAATGAGACTGGGCGATGAGAGACTCACCAATGATCTTGGACCAGTTAGCATTCACTAACGTTCACCACCATCCTCACCACCCTCACCGTCCTCATCCTCATCACCATCCTTACCACCATCCTCACCACCATCCTCACCATCATCACCACAATAGCCATGATATCACCATCACTGCCGACAGTATCGCCACGATTATCGGTATTAATATTGTTATTGTTACAAACTTAGGTGTGGGAGAGACTAAAGATGCTGACACTGGTGACATCCATCGACCAGTATGTCCCTACCAGAAAGTTTTACTAATGCAATGGGTAACCCTCACAACACTCCCATGAGGTGGTTGTTACTGCTGTTCCCACTTTATAGACGAGAAGCCTGAGGTTCCGAGTGGTTCGGTTACCCTGCCTGGGGTCACAGGAGGGGGCAGAGCTGGGCCTTGCATGTGTCTGTCCCCATGTTCTCTCTCCCTGTGAAGAGTTCTTTGGATATATTTGCTGGTCCAGTTCAAGACGAGACTCAAAAGGCCAGCCACTTGCTCACTCCCAAACCAAAGGGTAAAAGGGAGGAATAGGGTGCCAGCTTCCGCCCCCAGATCGTGCTCATCCAGGGGCCCTGAGGAACCCACACAGGTCCTTTGAGTTTTGTCTTCCAAGGGTATCCCCACACCTCACCCAGCTCAGGTCACATCTTACCTGCCTGGTGCGAGTCGTAGGCCGTGTACCCCGTCACCAGCGGCAACCCTGGGGGAGGGAGAGAAGAGCCGAATCAGACGCAGCCCGACCCAGTCGTGTGCAGGGGAAGCAGTCCAAACGCTCCCCCTCTCCCAAAGTTTCTTCAAAAGCCGCATATGGCGTGCTCCTGAGGCCCTGCCACAGGCTTCCGCCGAATTCGGTGTTTTTCCCTCTCGGTGTGGCGACCCGTGTTTCATAAACGCAGAAAACCAGACCTCAACCCCACCAGCATGGAGGGGGGAGACTTCCTCTGTGCTGTGGGATTTCTGACCATGTGTCAATGTGACATTGTGGGGCCACATTTCCTTCCCCCTGAGGGCCTGCTCCCAAAATACCACCGGACTGCGTGCCCACCTTCCAGGGCTGGGCTCCAAGGGAGCCCAGGCCCGAGCTAGCTTTCCGAGAGGTGCTGCCTGGCACAGGGACAGAGGGCTCTCCCGGCACCCCTGCATTGGTAGCACCCCACACCCTGACAAGCTTTGAGGCCCACTAGGCCAGTTACCACCTCCTGGTCTCCCACAGGGGCCGGTGGGAGAGAGGCCAAGGGAGGAAGCAAGGCCCTCCTGGTCCTGGACGGGGGTCGGAGGGTCGTTTTCAGCAGTGGTGGGGGCAGGGTGGGGAGGCAGGCAGTCATCAGAAGCTAATAAGAGCGTGAATGGCTCATTTCGCTTCAAGACCCCACAGGGCCGGTCCTGGGGTCTCCATTTTTGAGGTGAGTAAGGTGAGCCTCATGTAAGATATGCAACTTCTGTCAGGGGGTGAAAACCCAGGGCCCTGTGTGAGCAACTGCCCGTCCCTGAGCTCTCCTGCTCTCCAGCCGCTCCGGGCTGTGCTTGGCTCCAAGCGTCCCTGTCTGAGGACACGGGGTGGTCGGCCTGACAGACCTAACCTGGCCCACAGCTCTGAGTCCCCTCTGGTCTTGGGGAAGTTCGCTGCCTCCCTCCCCTCCAAGCTTGGGGGCGGGGCCGGGACTGTGGGAAGCAGATACCTCCTCCGGGAAGGACAGCTACAGTTTCCTGGGAGGCAGTGGCAGATGGGGCACAGGGTGTGGCTCTGCCTCAAGGGCCACCTCTCTGGGCTCAGGTACCTTCAATAAAACTTTACAGTGCCCAGCCCCACCCCACCCTGCCCCGCCCCGCCCCACCACAGTGGCTACTGGGCTAAAACCATTCCCGCAAGTCCAGCCCCCACAGCACTTGCCAGCGGTTCTGGGCCCCCATCCTCACCTGCGCTGGGCTGCTGCATCCACCAGTCTGGGAGGAGCTGATTCCTGCAGGCCTCGGGCGGCGACGGGCTCCTTTTGACCATCCCCATGTACTCGTCCACAGAAGGCTGTGGGACCCGGGACAAGAGAGAAGACAGTGCAGTCACCAGGCTTCCAAAGCAGGACCCCGATGTCACAAAGACAATGGCTGATGCTTAGCTAAAACGATACTGTCACCTTTAGCTCATAAAACGAAAGGGAAGTTTCACTTTTCATCCTGAAAGGTCCAAGACAATCCAGCAGGCTTAGGGATCAAACCACGTGACTGAATTACTAGCCTCTTCAGGGCCCGTGATAAGATTATTGGCTTTTACTGGAAACTGCCCGTTGCCACTTCTGGGACAGCACCTTGCCCGGACACTGAACAGACTCGCGAACAAACTCTGCCGAGGTTCTAGCAAATCTCACTCCAGGTGCCACGTCTAGATTTTCCATCTCTGACCCATTTCTTAACGGAGTTGGTAAATCCAGTTAGGAAACGTTTCTGAAATCTGTTTTTCCCGTGATCCCGGTGCGCCAATCTGATTATCTCACTCTCTTAGCTGAGTGGGCAGAAAAGCCTCGTATGCAAAACAGGACTATGCAAAACGGGACCACGTTAGAGACCAGAAACCAGGGATTCAGTGGGTCTGCTGCCAAAGACCATCCAGAAATTTAATGGCTGCCCTGTGCAGAAAAGCCAGGCAGCGTAGAGTAGATTATATTTTGTTATCTGCATTTTCTGACTGCCAAGCGACTCCCAAGGATTCCAGCATTGCTGCGTTAATTGAGAATTTATATAGCAGCCACACCACCTGGCAGGGGCTCTATGGGATTATTTTAGCTGTGCAGTGTCCACCTTGTAGTAGCCATAAAAAACATGCTTAAAAGGCTAAAAGTAGAAGAAAATGACATCCAAATAGCTAAAAGTGGTATACAAAAGCCCACAGCAGGAGACCCTATGAAGTCTTTACTTACAGCCTATTAACTATGCCTTTCCATGCAGCTCTCCGGGGTTTGGTTAGATGGATTTCCAGCCCTCTGAGGATGAAAAGCTGTGTACTGGAGGACAGGCTGCCCACCAGCCAGAAGAGCTAGTACAACAATCTTGCCAGAGGGCCAACCCCAAGCAGGAAGGAACAGTTACATTTTGTTTACTATTGCCTGCTAAGAAGGCAAGAATGGGCAAGGTGCATTCCAAAAGACTGCCATTCAGAATGCTTAAACACAAAGGCTAGATCTCCAGGGCATGTCACTGACACAGAGCAGCAGCTCCGCCCCAGCGCTGGGGATTAGGAAGGGGACATCAGGTGGAAGGGCTGACCCATTGGCAGAGGCCGGCCTCACACAGGTGGCCCAGTCCTCTGCCCCCGTCAGGGTGGAGACGCGGTCTGCCGGGAGCACCCGAGGCTCTGGGTGCCTTGGCAGGGCGAGATGGACGCCACTGCTCCCCGAAACACGTGTGGCTCCTGCTGTCAGGCCAGACCCCTGAGAACACTGTCCCCACTTACCTCCTTGATCAGCTCCTCAATTTCGGAGTGACCGCACTCCATCTCCGTGACTTCGTTCACACAGCCGGGAGTCACCACGCCTAATTTGCCTATGGAAGAGCAGACAAACCAGACCAAACGTGACCACAGCACTGACACATCATCACGGCCGTCACTGGGGCCATAACCAGCGGTGGGGTTTTTTTTAATGCTGAGTTGAAGGAAATAAAAGTCAGTAAGTGTCTTCCCTGGTTTGTGAAAGGCCTAGAAATTACTTTCCCATGCTTCTCCAGTCACCTGACCAGCAGAGCCAAAAGAGAGAAGTGGGGTGTTGTTGTCCACTTAGAAGACAAAGGCAGCACTTTGGTCTCTTCCTTCTGTTTGCTGGAATCTAAGATGAATTCCTAACAAAGACCCTTTACATCACATCCTGACCGGTGCAGCTCAGTTGGCTGAGCATGACCCAACAAAGTGAAAGGTCGCCAGTTCGACTGCGGGGCAGAGCACATGCCTGGGTTGTGGGTTCAATCCCCAGTTGGGGCAAGTGCAAGAGGCAACGGATTATTAATGTTTTTTTCCCTCTCTTTCTCCCTCCCTTCCCCTGTCTCTAAAAATAAATAAATACAATCTTTTTAAAAAGTATCCTTCTTCATACCAGGCATTTTCCACCATACATAGGTTAAGGTTAAATTTACAAGCCTGTTATTTGAAGACACTCGAAGGTTTCCTAGCAAACATGTTTGCAGGTTAGAGTCTCTCTCTCTCTCTCTCTTTTTTTTTTAAGTTAATTGGCAGGATATCTCTTTTTGGCCTTTCCAAATATACACATGTGCATCTGCACACACACACACACCATGCACATGCGCAGCGCACCACAAAGACGGGCCCATGCGCGGCTCGAACCCGCCTTCATCAAGAGCCACTGAACGTGCGAGAGCATTTATTCCCACCACAGGCACTCTGGAGCAGGCGGCTGTCTTCCTCGCCCTAATGCCTGTTCCCTGGCCAGAAACCCGCCTTGTTTATCAGTGAGATGTATTATAAGCCACAAACACTCGTTTGCTGGAATTCATTAGTCCCAGTGATCTATAGAGGTGGCCTGTTGTTTCATCCTCGCTGAATTTTGATTCCATTTTGATAGATTCAAGAATTCACTTAGAAGCTGTTGACGGGGGAAGTAGGGGACAGGTGGGGCACTCCCCATGTAGCTTGCAAACCACTGAAGTACAGAGGGGAATGGGTCCATGTAGGCACTATGCAAATGCAACGTTTCTTTGCCCCCCTGAGAACCTGCTTCTTTAACACCCACCCTTGCAGGTGATGCTGGCTGCGCTCCAAGCTATAAACAAGTTAGGGTCACCTGTCAGTTCAAGCTTGGCTGATCCTGGGGGCAGGGGAGTAAGGGAAACTTCTCTATTCCTTCCAATCACAATTTATTCTGTGATAATGCAAAAAAAAATCCAAAAACTGAGAGATAAAGCAGAAAGCTGACTGTTTGGCCTTTCAAAACCATTCCAGTGGATCATCTAAGAGGGCTCCCTGGAGGGTTATCTGATTTTCCAGGGCAAGATGAGTTTGTTTGACTTAATGCTGACTATCGACTAGGCTTCAGCCTCAGTAAACCCAGGTGTTAATTTATAGCCAATTAAGCTACAACTGACCGGTGGAAAAGGTAACAACTGAACTAGGGTTGCACTGCCAGGTCAGATGCCCATCGGTTCAGCTCAGCCTTCCATCCTGCACTGCCCACACACACCAGCGAGTCACAGTCTGCCCAACAACCTTCATCATCTTGCCAGTCGCCCCCATGAATTAATGACTCAAATCACTCTCTGACTCAGGCTCACTATACATTTGTCAGGGTTACAACTGTAACTTTTTAAAAATTATGCGTCAACATTTTTAACCTTCCCACAGAGTGAGGAGCTCAAACTCAGAATTACTGCATGGCCCTAAATAGTTGAAGGGGGTTCTATTCCTTTCAGGCCTTACCAGGCTAACAGACTTCTTCGAAGGAGAAAAGGATGCTGTGACAACATTCGAATTGCTACATCTGATGGCTAAGAAAATCAATGTGTTAACAGAATGTTTTAAACCAGAGATGGCAATTAGATTGTGTCTCATGGGCGGACTCTGATTCATAGCAGCTGCATAGGACACTACTCTGAAAAGGGTTCTGGGCTGGATCTGAGCTCCATGCTTCCTGATTGATTAGTGATGTCTGCGTAGAGTGGGGAGTCTGGTCTTGGCAGGTGTGCAGCAGTGGTTGCTATCCCCACTTTAAATTCTTCAGAGATGCTTTCCTGGGATTTTAGAGTGGGAAGAAACTCCAGGAGCGATCACATCCTGAGTTCCCAAACAATGATTAGGACCTAACAATACACGGAGTTACAGCAATGAAACTAACAGCACTGCCATCTGCAAATCCACTCAAGAACTCTCCCCTGGACCCTAATCAGCCATCCCTTCTGTCCCCCTGACCTTCCCTGGCCTGTGCTGAGCAGTGCAAAAAACAACAGGAACTCCTTCCGCACTGTCAGAGGATCTCTGCTCCTGCCCAACCTCATCCCTGAGCCCCAGAGGCTCCAGGTCCAAGGGCAGCAGAGCTGCCTGCCACCCAATCTCCCCGCCCTTTCCTCCCCTCAGACCCACCTCCCACTCAGCTGGAAGCTGCCATTTGGTCAGTGGGTGAGGTAGGTGGGGAGAGAGCTCCATCTCTGCTTATGCAAAGAAGAGAACTATTTTGTTTATCTAAAACCACTCGTCGCAGATCCTGCGGGCTCCCGCTCCTCCCCAGGCCCAGGCTCTCCCTTGGCGGCTGCAAGCTGGGCAGCCTCTGTTGGGCTGAGTGCCCACTGAGGATAGTTACATTTTTGCTCTTCCTCTGGGACGATGCGGTAAACTTTGTATGGCTCGGAAATGTCCAGCTGGGACCGGTCTGTCACTTCCTCAAAATCTGGACTCTTGTTCAAGGCACAGCGTAGCCTGGTCTTCCATGTAGCTGGTTCAGCTTTGTCCCCTTCCTTAAATTTCCCTTTGAAAACTGCCCAGGCCTGAAGGAAGAGAAAGAAGCGTGTGAAACACACAGCCGGCCCCCCGACCACAGACCTCCACAGCTGCAGTCCGGACTGGTACACTCTCACCCTTCTGAGAGTCCCTTTTTGGCCATCGACCCTCATTCAAGGAATTTCAGGGCTCAGGGACCTCCATCCAGCCACTTTCTCCGATAAATGTAAAAAGACCCAGGCCAGGAAGGGGTCCCCCAAGAACTCCCAACTGAGCTGAAACTGGAACTCAGCCCAAGGCTCCTCCCTCCCCCCCAAATCCTTCCCTGGACCAGAGAGCCAGGAGGAGCCTGAGGTCGAGCAGCACAAGGAGGAAGTGAGTGCACTTGGTTTCACTAGAATGTTCAAAACAAAGAACAATTTGCTTTTTTTTTTCTTTAATCAACCCCTAGCCTGAACATTTAGCATGAAAAGGAAACATTTGCAAAAAATTCTGAGTGTGGTGGTCCACTGCCCTGCTACTTTTAACAGAAATTTTGTTTTGCATTTTGGCATTTATTCTACCCTTCCCCCCACCTCCCCAGGGCACTGTTTAATACACAATGAAATGTTTTCCCTCTCCATTGGTTTTTGTTTTCCACAGCTCTGTCTGCTGACCTCTCCAAACCTTAGACTCTGGACTGGAAACAGAGACTTAAAGCTGGACACTTAAAGTCAAAATGTAGAATGGGGCATCATTAAAAAAAACCAAACATGTGAACGGGCAGAGTTTTAATTTCAGAATTGGAATACGGGACAGCCACATCAATGAGGAGGCCGTTACCATCAGGTGAAGATAACTTTTGGTGTTGAGCGTATTCAGACACACCTTCCAACCTAGAAGAACACCAGATTGAGAGGGAGTTCTCACCCCCACTCAGGAAAATGCAATTCCAAGGGCTAACGTTCCCAAGGTGACCCTGTCTGGGATTAAATGCCAGCCGCCCTGACTTCCGACCCAGTGAGTCCCCACTGCAGCGTGCACTCTCCAGCTTAAGGCCAGTCCCCTGGGCGCTCCTGGAGGGCAGAGTCCTGGGCCCGCCCCTCAAGATTCTCATTCATTGGTGGGGGTTGAGCCTGCAAACCTGCATCTTTAGCCAGCATCCCAGTAATTCTGGCTTAGGAGGCCAGGAGACCAGAACCCCAGAAACCCAAAGCTCCCCACAAATCACAGCTCCACTGAAAATAGTCATGGCTTTTTTTCTCCTCGCAGTAGGCACGACCTCATAGTTCACTGCCAAGGTGTGGATGTCCAGAGCTCAGAGTGTGCATCTCTGCCCGAGGCAAAGAAACTGTTAGAACATTCCTACAAGTGGGCATGAGCAGTCACCTCCTTTTCTGACATAAATGAAAAACACCTTTTTGCTTAAAAGTGAGTGGACTTCAATCCTTTATTAACTGCATGACAGACCATGCCTGGATTTCTTTTTTCGGAGAAATATAAGAGCAAACTATGTACACACTGAACAGTAATTTCACATATTTATTACATTAAATCAGAGCATCTCTACTGCAGCACTATTGACATTTGGGGTCGGATCAGTCAGTGCATGGTCAGATGTCTAGCAGTGACCCTGGCCTCCGCCCACTAGATGCCTTCAGGACCCACATCCCCACTGTGACAACCAAAAATGTCTCCAGACATTGCCAAGCGTCCCCAGGGAGGTAAAATCATGATACACACACTTGGAGAACCATTCAGCGAACCCATATTACACATGGATCGTGAAGAGCACGGTTTTGGGGACAATGTTAGGATGAGCTGCACTTACGCAGAACTGCACCGTCTAGGGGGCACTGTCACGGTCACCGGGTCATTCAAGGCTCAGACTCTCCAGGGCCCATGGGTAGAAGGTGCCCGGGGCTGGCATCAGGTACCCCGCTCCCAGCCTCCACTGAGTCCTTTTGAGTGTTCTCAGGGTACCTCTCAAATATCACCTGGCCGGCCGATCTGTCAAGACCCTGGAGCTATCCCTGGGCAGAACAGAGTGATTCTGAGCCCCTGGAGCTACCACGGCAGCCCAGCCCCCACCATAACTGATGTCTCTGTCTGCAAGGTGCTCCATGCTCCTCGGCAGCCAGCATTAAACCCAGGAAGGCGACCTCTTCCTGATGCACCATCACTGTCTCATCTTGTAGTTTAAAACTCAAATGCTATTTTTTTCTCAAAGGCCTACTGAATCTGAAGTATCTGTGCTATTGAGTAACTTCTAACCCATTTAAGATTATCACAATGCCTGGTCAACGAGAGAATAACCAATGAATCATAAACTACACCCCCACTTTAACTCAACTTCCCCCCACCCGTCAACATTTTCAAAAGGAGGCAGAATATGTTTTTAAAAATAAATATGAGCCTATATCAGGGCCTCATCAGTATATCAGGGATGGTACAACGTGAGCTAAATGTCATTTTCACTCTCCCGTCTCTGGTCCATACCACGAAGCTGACCTCAGCGTGGTGCCTATAGACCATGAAGGAGTCTCTCGTATAAGAAGCTGCTGCTTAAGATCCACCTATTAAGTCAAGAAAACACACTATTATTTCTCTTAACTCATACATTTTTAAAAGGTTTTCTTGGAATGTGTGAAACAAAAAGGTTCTTGACTTCACCAGAAAATCCCTGAGGCGGCTCCCTCTAACCCAGGCCTGCCTAGAGACTTCTTCCCGCAGCAGACGGTCTGGTGAGCATGGCAGACGGTCTGGTGGATGCGGAGGAGCTCCAGCTTTCAGAGGGTGCCGTGGGCTCGCTGTGGTCAAGAGACTGCCACGTGGCTTCTTCCCACCGGCATTTCGCCAGCCTGGGGCTGTCGCCCTCCCAGGGGCTGCCCAGCTCAGGGTGGGCGCCATGCCTCCCTCCCACCCCCATTCCTGCTGAGATTGTACCCGAGTTTCAGATTGCCACATTGAGCGACTGCGTAATCAACGGAAACATTGGGAATCTTGCACATTTTTCTCAACGCTGTTGAAACGGCCATGAAGAACATTGCATAAGACGTATAAATCTGGGGCTTTATTTCATTACCCCCAGAGCATAAGAAGCAGGGAGCAGCGTGAAGGGAGAGGATTTGCATCTCTACCAGCAAGCCACGAACCAGGGTCATGCAGCCTGCTGGCCCAGGTCCCTCTACCCACACTCCTCCTGAAGAGGTTTTACTGATGGACAGCCTGTATCTGTGCCCTCAGCACCCCACACTTCAGCCTAAATCTGTTCATCCAGCCCTGGTCAGCTCCCAGAGGGGTTCTCAATGTGGCAGGGGAGCGCACACCCCCAGAAGGCATCTGGCAATGTCAGAGGCACGTTTGGTTGTCACATTTTGGGGGCAGGTGCTGCTGGCATCTAGTCAATCGAGGTCCAGGATGCTGCTGACTACCCTATAATGCAAAGGACGACCCCAAACAAGGAACCACCTGGCCTAGACGTCAGCCGTGCCAAGGCTGAGGCGCCCTGGCCCACAGCCATCTGTAACCTAGAATTCCCAGCTGGCTGGATGGACCTTGGGCACTGTTTAAATTTAGCTAGAGTCCTTCCCAAACGAAGCTCACCATAATGTTCAAGGTAAAAAACTCTACAAGAGAGGAATCGGCACTCCTCCAAGGATGAGAAAGGAGGCACTAGCAGCTCACAAACCTGGCACAGTCCTGGCTTCTGACCTGGGGTCCTTGATGGGAAAAATCTGCTGGACATTCAGGCCACGTGGGGCCCCTAGAAGGTCAGTGCAAAACACCCACAAATGTTTACTCTTCTTGGAGAGGGCCAGTCACTGGCATCAGATTCTCAAAGACATCTGTGACCCCAGGTGACAGATTTGACAAAACTGCTACAGGTACAGCCTGACCACAAATGTCAGACAGACCTGAAGGAGGTTAATGCCTCATAAGCCAACTCTGACCTACTCACGCTCCACTCTGAGGCAAAGATATGATCTTTTGTCATTTTGGGGTTTTTTTGTGTCAGAGGACAGTCATCCCTGGCTAAGGGTCCTGTTGCACTGAGGTCCCACAGGGCTTGGCTCCACTCATGCATCCAAGGTCTCAGGTCTGATCCTGGCCCTCCACAGCTCAGCCTCCCCACTCCTCCTCTCTGCCCACTCACTCTCCCCTCCCTGTCCCGGGCCCCCAGATGCCCCCAGAACTGGTACACACACGTAGCAGCAGTTTGCAACCTGGGCTCTAAGTCAGACCACCCGGGGTGCACCTGTTTGCAAAATTGGAAGCCTGGGCTCCCCCTGACCTAGGGCTACAGATCTCTCAGGGAGTGGAGCCTGTACTTCTGGAGCCTTGGAAAAGCCCACAGGAGACCCTGCTGACCCGCTGGGCTGCAGAGCTGCATTGCCCCAGCTCCTGCTCGAATCTAGGAGCAATGGCGAGAAACCTCTGTTTGTCAGCACTGTTAGGGGTCAAGAGCATGGGCTCTGGGTTGGGCTGCCTGGGTTCAAACCCTGGCTCTGTCCTCCAAGAGCTGTGAAATCTTAGACATGTCACTCCTCTTCTCAGTGCCTCTGCAGAGAAAGGACAAGGACAGCGCCTCCTGTTTAAGACTGCGTGAGAGGAAAACACAGACCCTGTGGGCCCAGGCCTGCCACAGAGCAAACTTTCAGTCAACACGGGCAGCTACAGTGCAAATGGCAGAACCAAACAGCAAGTCCCTCAATGCTTTAGATACTCACTATTCTCAAGGGAAGTCAGACTATTTGCAGACACCTGCTGCAGGACATCCCATAGGACCCAGCCCGGAAGTAATGACAGCTGGTGTCTCTCTCACTGAGCTGGCCCGCATTGCCAAACAGAAGTAATAACTTTGCCAGAACGAAGGGCCCCCCATCTCATCAAAAAAGGTGCCACCGCTATACAATGGACCTCACGGTGATTAAATCACATAATAGGTATGAAATCACCTAGTGTGTTTTTTAGACACATTCTGCACTCAGTCAATGTTTGTTTTTAAAAATTGGGTTAATTTTCAAGAAAGTAAGAAAGTTGTCACTCCACAGCTCCACCGGCCAGTGAGGGAAGACAGAAACTCCACTCCTGGCCAGGGGGAAGGAAGTCCAGTCTTTACCTTGAAAATGGAAGCATCCACTTCCTGGTTATAATCTTGTTTGCCAGCGTGCTTCCAGGGGATTCGGAACATGCTCTTCTCATCGTTTTCCCAAATCAGCCCTGGGTACATGTTGCTGTCAATTTGTTCAATCAGCCACTGCCGGAGCCGCCGGCCGCCATTCCGGTCACACATCCTTGGAAAGAAAAAAAGAGTATTCTAAGACATTACAAATACAGTCTCATTCATCACAGCATTCCAGGTACTTAATAGCCAAGAAACGCTAACAGGAAAATCAGAGGGCGGCAGCACAGGCGCCAGCTGGGGGAAACCCTGGGGTCCAGGACCCCCGGGCCACCTGCCGAGAGGAGACGATGCCACCTCCAGGACCTCAGACGCCCGGGGCTTTGCAGCTGCCGGCACCCAGCTGTTGGCCCCACCTTTGGTCCTGGCTATGCCCTTTCCAGCTTTCACAGCATGTTCCCCTTCAGGCACATCTAATGGCACCATTCCATTTTTCACATGAGATGGGGAAAAATCACTGTCACATTTTCAGGTCCTGACCGATGTCTGTGAGCACACAGGACAGTTGTGATCTCCAAGGAGGAGGAAAGTCTCAGACTATCCTCCTGTGTCAGCAACTTTCAACCGGTGTGCCGCAAGATTTCTTAAAACACACAGTACCTGACTGTGTAGTCAGGGGCACTAACCTCTTTTCCCTTAGACCGTCAAATAAAAACTGACAGCAGCCAACGCAACAATAGCCGTCGGGTGTGAATGAATCAAAATGGTACCTATTTCATTTGTACAATTTTGGTGTGCCACAGAATTTCAGTACTTAGTCCACGTGTGCCATGAGATGAAACAGGTTGAAAAGTGCCATCCTAGATTACCCCTTCGCAGCTGGTTGAGGGATGACAGCATGAGTTTGGGGAGGACAGAGCGGGGATCCCCTTCAAATCCTGCCATCTCTCAGCTGGGTGACCTGGGAGCATCATGTAACTCTGAAGTGTCAGCCACATTGGCTGCCACGCTGGGAAAATTACCACTGCCACTGCGGGTTCAGACAGTACGTATAAATCATCCATGACAGTGCCTGCACCTTCAAAGATTTCCTCTAAATAGCAGATGTTGTTGTTATTATCCCAACTTTCCACCTGGGGACTCTTACAACCAATTGAGAGGTAGCAGACTAGCATGAGGAAATCGACTGTGGCCACAAAGTCAGTCCGGATAGACTCCTCCAGAATGCACCCAAATCGGGGACCTCACCATCCCAGGGCGCCCAGAGACATCCTTCCGAAGAACACTCTCACCACAGCAGGCAGCTGTCCCGGCAGCGCAGAGAAAAAGAGAAAGCAGCCGTGCCATACCGACTCACAGCTCACATTTACAAGAACCGGGTGGAAATCCCCTAGGCAGTTGGACAGACGCCCACCCAGAAAGAAAAAAGACAGCGTTTCTACTCTTCTGATTAAAGTGTGACCTCTTTGAGCAAAAAAAAATTTGAAACAATCAGCAGTGACAAGACATAACATGCCCAGGAATATGGTCACATCCAGAGCCATGCAGGTCCATAAAGCAAGAAGTAGGTGTTATGAAAACTCCAACTACCCTGCAGGTGGCTCTGGGGTCAGAGAGGGCAGCTGGGTCCTGGGGAGAAAGAGAGAAGGGCCCGGGAGTGCCAAATGTAATAATCTTTTCACCCCATAACCCCAGCTGCCCAGTTGTGGATTTACAAGGAGTGAAGTGTGCGGAGTGGGGATTGGACTTGGATTTGAAAGCTGTAGACTCCAGCGGAGGCTGGTCTCTCAGTAGACCTTGGTTAGGTCACTTGAGCCTCTCTGTGAGGCTCTCCTCACCTGCAAAGTGAATGGATCTCAAGTGTCCCAGAATTCTGAAACAGCCCCTTGTGTTTATAGATATGGGACAGATTTGGGAGGAGCACCTAATGAGGGGAATGAAATGACACCACCAAGCTCCCCCCAGGAAATAACTTGGCAGGGCAGAGACTCCTATGGGCCCTTCCTGTTGGAAAAGCAGGAGACTCCCCTCCCTTGAGGAAAGAGCTGTGTGGGGGACAAGGAGAGGGGGCCAGAACCCCAGAGAAAGTGGGTGTCTGTGGGTCTGTCAACTAAAGGACATGTTCCTGCTCATTAGCATTTTGCTCACCCCCTTGGTACAAGGCTCATGAACTAGAGTCCATGTTCTAGGGGCATCCTGAAATGAAAAGCAATATTTTGTTTGTATGGGCATTTTTTAAGAAAGTGATCAACACCTTCTTGTGGGGATTTTTAATGGATTTGTAACCCCAAAATTGTTAAGAACAACTATCTTGGTGATTTACAAGGGAAAGAGGAGAGAAAAAAGTAAAAGAGATGGCATTAAGAGGAAGAGTAAAGTCATAGAAGATAAAAGCTGGAAAAACTTTAGGAATCATCTAATCCAGCCCCTCTTTGTTATAAAATGAAAAAAACCGAGGCCCAGAAGGCAGCCCAACCCCCAGACACCCAGCAGGGGGGTCATTCTTTACTCACTCTGCAGGTAGAAAACATGGTCAAGTTGTAAGATTTTGCACATGGACAGCCCCACCTGAATTTTCAATGAGATCACCCGCCAGAGTCTAAGCAGCACTGAGGGCCTACGAGTCTAATACGATGGAGATCCATAATTATCCATTAAACACTAACAAATTAATTCCACCAAATGCTGAGCCAGGAAAAATTTATAAGCCCAGTCACATGTTTATAACTTCCTCTTCCTTGATTTTTAGGTAATAATTCTCTTTATGGGCCAAACCCTATCTGGAGCTGATTCGCACCCTATAAATGGGTCCGGGGGTCAGGCTTCGCAGGTGGCGGGTGATAAGAGTCCAGGATGTGCCAGGGAGGTGGCACCGAACTCACCTTCTCCCACAACTCTCAGGGCCTCTGGGCACTTGCCCTGGCCACCACAAACCCCCATCGCCCCGAGACCCAAAAGCATCAAAGCCTTTCTCCCTCTGGCCCAGTCCTGCTAAAATGGCTAAACCAGCCCTGATTCTTTTCATGGGGGAGCCTGCCACAGGCCAAAGGACACTCTCAGAGCCGTCCTTTAAGGGCCAGCTCCTAACTTAGATTTAAAGAATTGTGCTGTACCTCCTCCTCCCATATGGTAGGGGAATAGTTGAAAATCCTAGAAAATTCGGTCTACATTCATGAAGCACTTCAGAGCTCTGGGTAAGTGACCTACCTCACCTTAGATATGTTACTTTACACCAAAATGTCCTGTTAGCTGTGACCCCATACAGACTTCTTTGCCAAGGCTGTGATGGAAGCAAAGACCCTCAAACCCCACTCAGAAATCCTAATGATTATCAATCAGAATTAAAAACTGCAGTCTGCCCCTTCCACAAGCCGCCCCACACAAGCACTGCCAGTTATGGGGCAGTTTCACCGTAATGAGCCTCAAGTATTATCCCACGCAGCAGGATTTGAGTGGGATAGGAGGAGGTCTTACAATAAAGAGTAAATATTTCCCTTCATTATATGAGCCATTCTAAAGTCAAGCTCCTGCAAACCAGATTTGAAGGAAAATAAGATTTTTTTTAAGCGACAGCCAATCTTTAGGGGCAACCACACAATGATCAACCACACAACTTGAACCTTCGGTTTATATTCAGGAAAACAGAGGGGCGTGCTGCCATCGCGCTGGCCCCGAGACCAGCAGCAGCTGCCGTCCCACTCGCCCGCTGTCTCGGCCCGCCGGGCCCTCGCCCGCCCGCCCGCGGAGGCCTCCTACCCGCCGCCGTGCGCGCCCGACCTGCCGCCTGCCTTCGGTGCCGCCGTCCGCGTTCCCACGCTCGCCGCCGCGCTCCGAGCTTCGGCTGAGGGCTCCTGCCCTCGGGAGCCTTTTAAGGGTGGGGCGTGTCCCGCGAGGCTAGTGCTGGTCGTTCCGCCAATGGTCGCGGGAAGGTCGCCAGAGCCACCCAATGGGCGTGACCCGCCTGGCTGGCCTTCTTCCGAGAAATCACTTTGATGAAAGTACACTGCGACTTAACAGGTCCTGGCGTCTTCCGGGCTCTGCTCGGAGGGTCCGGGGGCGGCGCGGGACCTGCGTGCCCGCTGGAATTCCCGAGGGGCCGCGGGGGAGTCGCCGGCCCAGGTCAGGGTCGGAGGGGAATAGTGGGTGTCTGAGGTGGAGGTCAAGTCGCTGCCTGGCTGTCAGGGCAGAAACAGAAGTCAGATGCTGGAGAGTGGGTGTCAGATGGCAGGGGTCCGGTCGGAGGTGGAGGTCAAAGCTGGGATGGTGTGGGCGCGGAGGTCAATTCTGCAGACAGCCGGTGGTCCCCGCGGAGTGCTCCCCAGTACCCACCCAGGCCATCTCGTGGAATATGTCGAAAGTTCCCAGAGCTGTTTAGGAGGCATCCCCCATTTGGATGAAGCCCCTGGTGAAATCCAGACAGTGACAAACAGTCGATTTAAGATGTGGAAAGGACCGGCCACTTACAGACCCGGTTCTAGATAACCAGTTGCTTGCACTTAGACCACCGAGAGTGGCAGGAGAGAAATACCTTGCTTTAAAAAATAAAAAATAAAAAATAAATAAATGTGTCTGAAACCACTGCCCTCTGAAGATCAGAAATAAAAAACAGGAGTGTCTAGCATGTTTGTGCTAGAATGCCCAATTAGGAAAATTTTCATCATAAATTCTTTTCCCCAGAAAACATCAGTTTTGTGGAGGAAGGATCCACGGTGCATGTATGGCTTCAGCTTCCAGCCCCTCCTGAACGCTGGCTGGCATTTATCCTGCGTATGGGAGAGGGGGTGGTGAAACAGCACTGCTGGAAGCCAGGAAAACAGAAGTCCCGGAAGCAGAAGGGAGAGGCACGCTTTCCCTTGTTCTGTTCTGGGGTATCTTCGGGTACAGGCAAATGAGAGTCACGATTGACTTTTATTGCCTAGTTGGCCAATCATACATACACAAGCAGCAATGTTTACTGGGCCATTTTATTCAATAGACTTTTCAAGGACCTATGAAAATGTTTGAGGCTGAAAAAAAATTTTATTGGCCCCAAATTGCAAGAAGCTCATTGCAAATATGATATTCATAAGTGTTCAAAGATCCCCATAACATAACATGTCAACTTCATAATTGTCATTTATTTGTTGATAAACATTTCATTATAACCCCGTGTAAGTTAGAAATCACTTAGTAAGAATTTCCTAATACCGTGATTGCCGGGAAGTCACAGCAATTATAAATTAAGTTCCCTGTCGCCAAATAAGTTCAAATGAAAACTGTTTTTTTAAAGGTCAAATTCTTTAAGAGTATTTAGCTAATGTGGGAGTAGTTTAATGTATTTGTTATGCTGTGGGATGGGCTTTCAGAACTGAGAGTGCCTAGGACATGAGACGTGTTTAAAACAGCCTGCTGTGTGTGTTTATGCTCGTGTCTGTTCACAAATGTGCCCTTCAGCCTGCCCAGATTTCCATACCTACAGCTGTCCCTGCACAAAGATGGGCACTCAAGTCCCCACGTAACACACCACTTAGATAAAGGGCAGGAGCAAAGCTCACAGTGCCATGAGCTCTGGACAGGTCACAGCATATGTTATTGGCAGTAGGTGTCACTATATACATTACAGGAATCATTCACATACGCTGGCTTGCATTAAAACTGATCCTGAAACTCCGTATTTTCAATGTGGTGATTCCTCACCACTTAGCAACAATTTCTAGTCTTACCTGTTTAGTTCTGTTCTTACACAACATTTATTGAGCAATTACTATGTGCTAGATGCAGCGTGAAGGACAGGCGACTCAGAAAAGTAGACGTCTCTCTGGTCATTCATTCCTTCCTCACCAGCTACTTGCCAGGATCTCCTAACTCTGATAAATGTCAGCTGACTTCTACAGTAGCCTACTCACCTTCCTGCCTCTATATCCTGTCCCTGTTCTTCCTACTCTTTCTCCTCCAGTTATTCCTTTCCATCTGCAATGGTCTCCCTATGGCTGCTCCAACAGGTCCAGATGCTTGCCCTGGCATCTCAAAGCCATACTCTACCAACCTGACCTTCCACCTCCGTCCAATAAAAACCCCTGTTTCTGAGGATAACATTCTGCCCCCACAGCAAGAATAGCAGGTTGTGGAGTCAGACCCGACTTCACACCCAACCTCTCTGACTCACAGAATGTGTGACTTTCAACAAATGACTTACCTCCCTAAGCCTCAGTTTCCTCACCTGCATAATGGTGTGGATGATAATATTATATGAAATTGCCAATAGGTCATTGTTTGTGATGTACAGAAAGGTCAGTTTCATTGTACTTCAGCCTAATCATTCCTGCCTCTTAGGATCGGTGAGATGTGTAGGGAGGTTGGGGGCTAGGGGAGGAAATTGGTGAAGAGATTTCTGGGGAAGGACTTTCCCATTTCCGAGTCCCCACCTCTCCCTTCACACTTTCCTAACCCAAGCTTCCTGAGTGGGCTTCCAGGGAGCTCTGAAATGTGTTTGCTGAGGGGATGGGTGTCAACTCACTCCCAAGAAATCTGTGCTCCAGGAGATGGGCTGTTTTTTATACTCCTCTGAGCTGGGGGTTCTCTGAGAATACCCCAGGTTGGTGATTCACTGGCAGCACTCATGCATGGACCCAGCACATAGCTGTGCTCACCGCCACAATTTATTACCGCGAGAAGATAACAGAGTGAGATCAGCACAGGGAACAGCGTGGGAGGTGAAGTCCTGGGGAACCAAGCACATGCTCCCAGAGTCCCCTCCCAGGAGAGTCACCCAGGATGTTCTGAACCCCAGCGGTGAGTCGTAATCATGTGTGTGAAATGGTGCCCACCAGGGAACTCAGTGCCCAGGGTTTTTATTGGGGGACCGCCACATAAGCACCCTCTGCCTTTCACAAATCCAAATTCCCAGAATCCCAGGGGGAAAGCAGGTGTTCAGCATCATCCACACTGTTTGCACAAACAGTGTGGGCTCTGATCAGCTCTGGGCGTGGTAGGGACCCCCCCCCCAAAATCCAAGTTCCCAGGCACCAGCCTAGGGCCAACCCTGGAAGGAAGCCTTCCTGGGGCCCACAGTCTCAGGCCTGCTATATTAAGTCTTTTCTGCACATGCTTCTAATTATGGGGGGCAGGAGGAAGGGTTACCTGCAAAACCTGCCACTCCCCAAAATGCCTGTGGGTATGTTTGCCTGTCATTAACTGGGATAGGATGAGTTTTCTCAGCTTCCCTGGGGCCAAGGACCCATGCTTAAGGACAAAACCACTACATGCCAGCATTCAGAGGGGGACAGGCATGAAGATGGTGGGAGAGAGGCAGAGTCTTCCAGGGAGGGACCCCCCTACCCGCTTGCCACCTCCATAGTGATCTCTCCACCTGGAAACCCCGGCTCTTCCCAGCCACAGAGCTCATGCTAACCTAACCAAATAACCCCAAAAGTAGAATGAAAGCTCTTTTTCCTCTTTTCAGCTTTAAAGTTCTCAATTGCATCTCCTCTCAGGATTGCCCACACTCCGGCGTGCCTGCTGGCTCCCCGCTCCACCAGTCACGTGGAATCCAGAGTGATTCTCTGGTTTTTCCTTCTTCTCAAGCTTGACTCCAGTTCAACTCCAGACAAAGGACATTTGTACATTTTTGAAATTTTTCCTGACTGTGTATTTCCACAAGACACCTTTGGCTCCAGACCACATCAACACAATGACACTATTGTCTTCCTCCAAGAAAGGAATGCCAAATCAGAGAAAGGATAGTTAATTGTAGGAAGTGGTACTAATGCTGGGACTGAGTGGGCAAACCAGGAAAAAAAATGGATATGCAGACTAAAGACACAGAAAATAATGAGAGATCTATCAGTCCACGGATCACTAACCTGGATGAATGAGAAAGGCTTTGAAGAGGACAGAGCGTGATAGAGTCAGGGCAGGTAAGAGATCAGAAGTACAGGGCAGACAAAACAGGACATTTGCTAAGAATTAATCTAACCATCAAAAAAAACACAATAAAGGGGGTAGGTGGTCAAAGATGTAAGACTGGACAGGGAGAGCACTGACCATAAAAGAAAAGATAGGTAAGTTGGACTTCATCAAAAGTAAGAGTTTATATTCCTCAAAATATAGCAGTAAGAGAGCAAAGCAAGCCAGGACTGGGAGAAAATATTCACAATATATATTTTCAAGAAAGGACATATCCAGAAACCTAGAAAGAAATCCTGTGAATCAAGAAGAACAAGATTCCACCCTAAATTCTCAAGCAAAGAAAATTTATTAAATGGATCTTCTTCGCTGCCAGATATCACAGACCATTTTAAGTTAGAAAATTCACTAAGATCAATGACTACTATAGAAATGCACTTTGCTCCGTAATATTTGACTCATTGCAGTATCTAATTATCCACTCGGTCATTCACAAAAGTTCTCAACAGTCCTTGGTGGGCATTGCCGTAAGAGTATATTGCCCGTATTTCTATCTCTTGTGCTATCTTGAGCCCAGGAGGTCCTCAGGCTTTTTCAAAGGAATGTGTTTACCAGCATAAAGCTGAGTAGTTTTGAGAGATCATGAATGTCCTTAAAGTGCTTTCTGTGGGTACAGAACAAACGGCAAATTCTAGTGGCCCCTCTTACAAGAGTGTGGAAGTTGAATCTGCTCAACTTGCAGAGCTACGCTCATGCCCTGTTTCATGCACTCGTATCTACCCAGAAACATCGTGAGGCTTCAAGACAAAAGGACAAGGGAAGGATTGAACAGTCACTGCACTAACCGATAGCCAAAAAGCATATGAAAAGGTAATGAAAACCATTAGTCAGGAAAATGCAAATTAAAAACTGCAGCAACACCTGAAACCAATATGATATTGTATGCCAACTATAGTAAAAAAGAGAGAGAGAGAAAAGACACAGTAAGATGTCACTACGCACCCACGGAGTGGCTGAAAGTAAAAAAAAATGGCCATACCCTGTATTGGGAAAGATGTAGAATAATGGGAACTTTCAGTCACTGCTGCTAGGAGTACAAATTGGTACAATTGCTGTAGAAAATGTATGGTAACCCTATGCCTGTCCTAAGCCAGAACTTTCACTCCTAAACACATCCGCAAAGAGGCGAGTGCATGGAGTCCCCTGAAACACATACTCGGAAAACATAATTGCAGCTTCATTCCTAATAACCCCAAATGTTGGTCTGGAAATAGCCCCAGATATCAATCACCTGGAGGCCACCGACTGTGCTACATGCACACAATGAAACACTCCTTAACGATGCAAAGCACACCAGAGCCACACTCCACCGCAAGGCTGAAGCTCACAGACATTGTGCTGAGTGAAGGAAGTGGACTCGAAAGAACATGTAGGAGTCTGACTTCGTGTACACCAAGTTCAAGAAGGCAAAACTGAGGTGGCCAAGGTCACAGTAGAGGTCATTTCAGGGGCAGGGGTCGGTGGGAATTGACTGGGATGAGCCACCAGGGAGTATTCCCAGGGCTGGAAAGTTCTACATCTTGACCCGGAAATATATACATGGTGTGTGTATGTGGCAACTGCGCCCTGCAGTACAAGGACAGCAGACAACTGACAACTTGCAAGCAACTGAGAAAGATGTTGGCTCAAGCAGAGACTCCTGATACTCCTCACCAGATCAGGAACTAAAACCCAATTACCTACATGGGCAGCCCGGGGCCCCCAGGGGCAGGAGGGTATATGATTCACCTGGGAGAACCATTTTGTACTTGGAAGTTGGCAGTTTAACTTGGCAGATAAGGAAAAGATCCACTGATTAGTTTACTCAGCACAGAACAAATGGCTACAGCTTATCAGGCAGTTAAACGCACAGGATGGGTGTGAGTGTGTCGAGTTTTTCTCGTTAAGAGGCTATATTCTGACACCAGTGAGATTGCTTCAAGGTGGTGAACTGTGGCTGACTCAAGAACCTTGGAAAGGAGAATATTCAGAAACTGGGTAAAACTTGTCTATTCTAACGCTGTGGACTTTGAACCTATTTGCAAAGGTATAGTTTCTCTTTTACTGAAGTAATTGCTCTAGGTGTTCAAGGTGGATTCAGATGATAATTTACCAGCTGTTAATATTGCCTTAATCTATTTCTCTAGTCTAGAAAGATAAATTAAAAATCTGAGGTAAGTCTCCATTTGTATATATACTAAAGTTCACTACTTTGTTTAAAACACATTGTTCATTCATTCAGTGGATATTTATTAAATTCCTGGCAATGTGCTATGTACCTAACTCATTACTGCCCTCCATGGAGGGCCCAAGCATGTAAAACTTTAATGTCAAGAAAGAATTGGAGAAACACGTGGCTTTGACAAGGGTGGGGACCACATGGCTTTGGGGTGCTCCCTTTTGCCACGTGGCTTAGGAAGCAGGAGAGACTTTGCCTAGAAGAAGAGGGGTGCAAGGACTTTTGCTGGTGGGCCATGATAAGGTGCCACATGACTTTGGATTAATTGGAGGTCCTGACAGTGACACAGCTCTGCAATTTTTCCTGAGATACAGTACCCCAGATAAGGGCAGAGGGAGAAGGAAGGACTGTGTGCATCTGTGGGTATCTTAAAAGACTTCAATATTTTAATGAAGACATTGGGTCACTACTTTAAGTCTGTATAGCTTTAAATAAACATTTCCTTTCCTTTTCACAAAACAAAAGAAAAAAAAAGAAAAATTGCCTAAGCATTTGTTAATTTCCTTTTTTTTTTTTTGGGCTTTTCAAAATGTACATTTTTATTCATATTTATTACTAGGGGAAAAATTCCTTGGAGTAAAATTCTAGGCATTGATCAAAGATATTTACAACATTTGGGGCTACTGCTAGGACATACCAGTTTACCAAAAATGTAAATTCTGATATGCAGCATAGATATTTTAAATTTTAATATGTGTAAGTAACTCAGGACCCTTATTCAGAAATCTGAATCAGCAGGATTCAGAAATCTGTGTGCTTAACAGCAAAGCCAAAAAATCCAGAATAAATTTACCTATGTCCATCTCCAGTAACCTTTGCAGACATGCAGCCAATCAATCTCTAGCAAATGTGTGGCTTAAGCACAGAAAAAAATAGTGCAATAATATGTATTTACCTCTAAATAAAATAAATTTTGAGAATTCTAAGAGGCTTTTCTTTTTCATTCTCACTCAAGGATATATTTTTCCTGATTTTAGACAGAGGGGGGAGAGAGAGAGAGAGAGAGGGAGAGGGAGAGAGAAATTAATTGGTTGCCTCCCATATACTCCCCAACCAAGGATCAGACCTGCAGCCTAGCTATGTGCCCTGACTGGTAATCGAACCCTCATCCTTTTACTGTATGGGACAATGCTCCAACCAACTGAGCCATACAGCCAAGTCTCTAAGACACTTTTAAAATGACAGTCTAGAATTCCACCTTTACACTGATTCTAAGAGCCCAGACCATAGACATCGTAATAATCTTGATTGTCCATGTCAGACTTGTGTGGCATGTGGTAGTTGTGCGTCAATGGACAGAATTTGCTCCCATGTTTACTTTGATCCACTTTAATAATCTCTGCAAAACGGGATGAGGTGCCTGGTGAGGTGGGGAGCTGCCTCTGCCTGGAAACCTGGTCACCTGTGAAAGATTTTTGCAGAAAGTGTTCGTGTGTCACCTGGGAGGGTGCACTATTTACCTGTAATGCCCCAGTTCTTCCAATTTTAAGATTCTGTGATTCCAGTTCAACTTTTTTGTCACCAAAGGGGTCTTCAGGAAATACTTCCTGAACTGAGGCAGGTAAGTTCACCCTGGGTCAGCACTCCTTTTGCTGTGATCGCGTGGCTGGCTGTGATGTGCCACGCAACTACCTGTACAAGAGCAATGCAAAGAAGGACAGAAGGCGGAGTTGGACTAAGGCATCAACAAGAGCCTTGGGTTCCAGCACTGCACTGTGGAGCCAACACAGGGAACAAAGGAGAAGAACTTCACCATGCAGCCTTGAGTGAGACCAGCAATAGCAACTTCCATCTGCAACTTGCTTTCTCTTTTATAAAACACACGCTCTCAAATCTTCTCATTTGGTTCTCAAAGCAACCCTGTAAGGAGGGAATAGGTATGACTGTCCCCATCTGATAGATGGGAAAACTGAGGGCCAAGATGGCGGAAGGCTCTTAACTTCAAGTTCAAAGCTCTTAGTATTCCCCCACATGGCTCTACTTGCAGGATGGAGGCGCAGCCTAGAGCAGAAGGGTATAATTCACGCCTGAGTTTCCTCTTCTGGAAAATTAAAGGGTTGAACTAGTTAGGCACTGGAATTTCTTCCTGATTGAAATAAATGCCTAATCTCTTCATGCACTTGAGAACTTGGTGGGGGAGGAGCTGGGGAGACGACACGAATGGCTGAACTTCCATTGCGGGTTAGTCATTTCCTTCCTGACAGGTTCTTTTTGCTCTGAGCTCTTCCTTTTCCCTTATCACCCATTCGTGCAAATAAATGCATCATCACTTGAGAGTCAAGCTAGAAGTTGGTACAAACAACACCTGCCTCACACTGTGTTCCTGGAATGTGAATAAAAGCTACTGTTCGTACGAGGGTCATGTAAGTACACCAAGCCTGGGGATTGCGTAAGTTCTCTTTCCTCACTCAGCTCCAGCTCTTGGGGATGATCCTGGGGCCCCCAAAGGTTGCGAATTAGCTCCCTGTAGAATAATCCCCAGGGATTCTTTTTCAGCTTTGAGTAAATGGGAAACCTAATAGTTTCATCCAGGATGTGGGATTTCTGGAGAGAGGGTGCGTGCTGTTTAACACTGCTGAAAATCCCCAGTGCCGAGTAGGTGTGCTTACCCTTTCAAGGTGTGGATGTCAGATTTCTTTCCCTAAAGACTATTTTTTTAAAGATTTTATTGTATTTTTCAGAGAGAGAGGACAGGAGGGAGAAAGAGAAGGAGAGAAACATCAATGTGTGGTTGCCTCTCGTGCACTCCCTACTGGGGACCTGGCCCACACCCCAGGCATGTGCCCTGACTGGGAATCGAACCGGCGACCCTTTAGTTTGCAGGCTGGCACCTAAAGACAGTGTTATGCTTTTATCTCCTCTTTTGTTCCTTGCATTAGGTTATTTACTGTTGCAACACATAAATTTCCCTGAATGCTGCTATGGGCTGAATGCTTGTGTCCTCCCAGAGTCCATATGTTGAAATCTAACACCCAATGTAATGGTATGTGGAGGCGAGGCTTTTGGGGGCTAATTGGGCCATGAGGAAAGAGCCCTCATGAATGGGATTAGTTCCATTATAAAAGAGGCTCCAGTGAGACCTAGATCCCTTCCACCATGTGACGCTATAGCAAAGGACGGCATTCGCTAACCAGAAAATGCCCTGTTACTGGAAGTTACAAAAGAAAGCATGACTGAATGGAGACCACGCCATGTTTATGGACTAGAAAGTGCAATGTCGCAGAGGAGCCGAGGCAATTGTGAAGAACAGTTGGAGGACTTACCCTGCCAAATGTCGGGTCTTGTCCTGAGCCTGTTGGAACTAAGAGAGTGGGTGGCAGCGTGGTCGGAGGGAAACAGCAGAAACTGTCCTCCTGTGTGCACGGACACTGGGCATATGACAGAGGAACCGTTAGACATTTAAGGGGAAAGGTGGGCGGGTTAACGTGTGCTGGAAAGACACTTACCGTCCCTATGGAGAATGAAAGGACATCAGCTCCAGGTCGCACAAAGCACCCACAGCAACATCCCACGGGTTACAGGTCGAATTGTAAAAGGCAGTAAGTAAAAATCCTTAGAAGAAAATGTAGGGAAACAACCTTAGACCCTGAAAGTAGGAAGAACTTTTTAGAGAAGACACAAAAAAGTATAAACCATTGAGAAAATGATTAATGCATTGAAATTTTCTATACCATGAAAAAAAGAAAATGTGAACAAGATCAGCCTAAAAGATATATTCAACAAAAACTATAGACTGTTACCTAGAAAGTATAAGAATTCAAAAAAAAAAAAACCAGGCAAACATCTAGAAGAAAGATATGCAAAAGATATAAATAAACTATAGAGTTGCCATATGACACAGCCACTCCACTCCTGGGTGTGTACCCAAGAGAAGTGAAAACATACATCCACACAAAAACTTTCACACAGTTGTGCATAGCAGCATTATTCATAATAGCCCCAAAGTGGGTATGATCTAAATGTCTACTACCTGATAAATGGATAAACAAAGTGTGGCACATCCACACAATGGAATATTATTCAGCCATAAAAAAGGATGGAGCACTGATACATACTACAATATGGGTGGCCTTTGAAAACATCATGTTAGATTTTTTTAAAAAGTCACAAAAGACCACTTATTGTATGATTCCATGACTTGAAACATCCAAAACAGACAAATTTATGGAGGTAGAAAGTAGATTGGTGACCACATGGAGCTGAGAAGTTTGGAGGGAGGTGGGAAAGGGTTTCCTTTGATTGGTGTTCCAAAACTGCCTGTGGTGATGGCTACACGATTCTGTGCATATATAAACTAAAGCCTTTGAATTGTACACTGTAAATGGGTAAATTGTAGGGTAAGTTAATTGTATCTCAATAGAGCTGTTTTTAAATATTTCTATCTAAATGAATAATTTATAGCAGAGAAAAGTCCAAAAAGCCAATAAGCATGTAGAAAGGTATTCAACTACATTAGCATTAAGGGAAATGCCAGTCAGAACCATGAGGGAGAACTTCGTACTCATCATAGAAATCTCAACATGTGACACTGCCGAGGAGGGCCAGGGAAGGAAAGAACAGGGAGACTCCATCCGCTGGTGGAGTGAAGTTGCCATCACCTCATCAAAAACCCTGGGGATGTCTGAGAAGGACGACACTGCTCATACTTGATGAGTTAAGAATTCCACTTCTAGGCAAAGACCTTGGAGATGCTCCCACACACATGCTCAAGAAGATGCAGGATAAACACTCGGGCACGTCCATTATGGTGAGGACATGGACACGCCCTAGAGGTGCATCACCAGGTGCTCGGCTAAAATGTGACGCATGAGCACAAGAGAATACAACACCGCAGTTCACACGATAAAGCATCAAATACAGTTTTGAATCAAAACCACAAGTTGCAAACTAAATACATGCAAATATCATGTCATTTAGATCAAGTGTGAAAACATGCACAATGGAATTATGTGTTGTTTATGGAATCACATGTGTGTGGAAATAACATGAAAAAGGGCACAGGAATGATTCAGTCTTAGATCATGGGAGCTGTTACCTGTGAGGAGGAAGTGAAATGAGACCCACCTGTGAGAAGAGAGCAACAGCCTGGATGAATCCACTGTGTATTATATAATAAAAACAATCCTAGGTGAATATCTCATCATGTTAAGATTGATGGAACTGGAGGCAGATGTTCATTGAGTTATTTTCTTTTATTTATGCTTCAAAATGTAACAGCTTGTGAGAGAATGCATTGGTATATACTGTTGCCTTGAAGTGTGCGCACGAACACACACGGAGTAAATGTGGAGGCTGGTGGCAAGCTCCTCGAGGCGGTGTCCAGGAAGACTGGAAGCCTGGCTGCCAAGGCCGAGGGCCCAGAAAGGGCAGGGTGCAGGATCTAGAATTCAGACCAGATGAATGTGGACAGCCTGGAGCCAGGGCACCCCGGCAGGTACACCCCAGGAGACACAGTGCACAGACAGGAGCGTGCCTGGGAGCAAATGCAAGAACACAGAATAGCTTCCATGAAAAGCAGAAATCAGCGGAGGGACAAAGAGAAATGAGAACCGGGTAGAAAAGAGAAACATCTGGACGAGAATCAATGGGTTCACACAGAAACACAGAGACCAGACAAATATTGTGATGGGCACATCTAGAAGGAGGGAAAAAGTCTGCATTGGTCCTTGAGCCAGGACAGACTTTCAACCTATTTAGAAAACACACACACAGTATACGGCGAATGGCCCAGAGAAAGAAAGCTCAGGAACCATGCCTTCTTTCTCAGCAGTCTAGATCGAGCCTGACTAGTGGGCAGATGCACACATGGCTGTCCTTCAAGGCCGAGAATGTGGTTACAAGGGTCCATGCAGGGACGGAGCGGAGGGAACCCAGCGGGAAAGGTGACAAGGCATGGGGCAGGTGCACTTCCAAAAAGCCTGCGAAGCTGCTTCCTGTAGGCATCTTGTTGGAGCTTCTGGTCTGGCTGGCAGGTAGGCAGGCTGAATCCCAGCACCCCGCTGTAGACATGCAGAAACCAGCATACGTGAGAGTCCACGAACCAGGCATGGAAGCGAGGGGAAACACCTGGGTTCCCCACTGTGTAGGAAGTGGGATTTACCCCCTGGGTTGCATTCAGCCCCAACTGGAAAAATCAGAAAAGACTTCCTGGAGGAAACAGCATTTGAAATGGACCTGAAAGGTTGAGAAAGGCTTTTCACAGGTAGAGGAAGAAAAGACCCAAACAAGAAAAGAAATCGTGCCAGAGACCCCAGGGAGGGTGGAAAGCCTGGTTTTATTTCTTGGAATCCGTGGTGCCTGGGGCACAAAGGAGCAGGGTAATCATGGACACGCCGAGCACGCCAGGGGACAGCAGCTGTCACAGGAGGCGAGGGCCCAGGTTACAGATAGGAGAGTAAGGTACACACCGGGAAGGACGGGAGCCAGGCTGAGAAGGGCTTCCTCCGTCAGAACCTGAATAACGTTCAGGGCAAGCTCCTGGGTGGGGCGGGAACACAGAAGGAGGCGTGGCTTAGGAAGACGGTGGAGCAAGGGAGTCTCTGCGGGCATCTGCCTCTCAGTTTGGCGGTGGATAAAAGAACTTATTATGTCATTCAGAAAAGTTTTCCGTGGGTAACTGGTGTCCCCGACCATGAACCTGGGGGTTTCCAAAGAAGCACTTCTCCTTCCCTGGCTCACGGCTTCCTGTGTCATCCAGCTTGGCAGCGCCTCATCCACTGTCTCTCCCTCACACGGACGTCTCCGCGTTGGAGCCTCTGCGGACTCATTACGCGTTCTGTGCAGAAAATATTAACTTTTCATATCCTCAATTTGTTTCAAGTGTGGTTTCGGTGTTGTGTGCCTTAAAAACATTACACAGATCCAATACTGGGAAAAAAAAAATTTTTACTCTTTGCCCCTACAGTAGCCAAGCAACCCAAATATCACTTGGGTGGACATTGTCAAGGTGCTACAATCCACTAAAATGTACACTTTTAAATGGTGCATTTTATGGCGTGTGAATTCTAACTCAATAAGAGGCAATGAAGAAAGGCAAGCTCGAAAGAGCTGTACTGGGTCTGGGGATAGAAACATTTTGTGCTCGGTACAATGTCAATTTTTAGCTGCTGTGCTATTTCAGGAAAATTATAACTGACTTAAATTAACAAAAGTTTTACTGTACATGTATACTAACTATTGAACTACTGTTTTCACCCAAGGTTTTCTACTTCTCTGTTCTGGTTTAGACGGGAGGAAACTGAAAATTATGTCATCCAGAGGCACTGAGGTTGCCTGTCTCCGTGCTATTTCGATACCATCTGTAAAGCACGAAGAAGGAACAAGAGAAGAGAAAAATACGAGAGACCTCAGAGCAGAAAGAGCGGTCGGAGCGCGTGGAGGAGCTGACATTTACGTGGAGGCCTGAAGAGCCGAGAACCGGGCCATGTGAGCGGGAGGGGAACAGGCGTCTCAGCCACATGAAGTCACGTGGGTGAAAGTGGTCTCTCGACTGCGGGCCTCTCGCCAGCTGACCCAGCAGCGGCTTCCAGCGTCTCAGGAGAAGTGGCAGGGGGCGAGGCCTGTGGGTGTCAACCCTGAGACTGAATTATGTGAAACATGACCCCAAAGCGGAGAAGCATCACCCCAAGCGCTGTGGGAGTTTCCTCCTGCCCCAGAGCACTTGGTGAGTACCGCCTGCAGCGCTGCACAGGGGAGAGCTTCTAAGTCATCTCCATTCAGTGGTTTCCTGCCTAGATGATTCTTGAGAACTTAAAAAAAAATGTACTTGCCAATCTTCACCATAACTTAATCCCATTCAGAAGCTTTTTAGAGGGTGGGAGATGAAACGTTATTTTCAATTTGCAAGTCAGGAATGTAAGCACACTACAGCAGCAAAAAAAAAAATCATGAAAAAGTGAGACTTTTGACAGGAAAGATCAGTCACTCTCCAAGAAGGTCACAGGAGTGGGGGGTGGGGGCAGTGCTTAAACTTTTTTGTGTCATGGCCTCTGTGGTGGGTTGAATGGTGACCCTCCAAAGAGATATGTCCATGTCCTAAACCCTAGGACCTGTGACTGCAACCTTGTTTGGAAAAGGGGCCTTTGGAGATGTAATTAAGAATCTCAAGAGGAGACCACCCAGGATTTAGGGTACCCTGATATGAAGAGGACATAGGCACACAAGGAGAAGGTCATGTGCAGTGGGAGGCCCAGATGGGAGTGATGCAGCCCCGAGCGGAGGAACACCCAAGGTTGCTGGTGACCACCAGACGTTGGGAGTGGGCGAGGGACGGGTTGCCCTGCGGAGACTGCTGACACCCTGATTTCAGACTTCCGGCCTCCAGAACTGGGAAAGATCACTTTCTGTTGTTTTAAGCACCCTCTCCCAGTTTTTGGCAATTTGCTACAGTAGCCACAAAAACTCCTTTGGCAGACTTCTTTGGCAATCTGGTGAGACTAATGGGCCCTTTGTCAAGAATGATGCTTATGAAATGCTTATAATGAAATGTATAGGGTTGAGAATGAAACTGTTGGCCCCAGTGAAGAGCTAGGAGAAACTTCTAGTGCTCCCACTGAGGGGTTTCTTGGTGCCTGTCCCCATCTGATAACAGACGACACCCCCAAAACCCTGCTAAGTTAGTGACTTCCCTGTACCTAGCCATTTCCCATGTATCTAGCCAGGTATCTGGCCAGGGAGAGGCCATCTGTCACTCACGGCCACTTGTGCATTCTGCCATAGACACAGTAGTGTCCTGAGGCCCCTTTCCCGGGAAATTCAGACAGTAACACAATGTCTAGTGTCAGTGCCAAGTGCCTGACATGAAGTGTAAAGCCCCAAACTTTTAAAAGATCCCTGGCATTGAACAGGGATAAAGAAATACAAAACACTTCTGGTAGAGTCTTCTAGGTAACTTGTGTGGAAAAGGCACAGGAGTATCACGCTGCACTTATTCCAGGGCGCAGGCACTGTCACCAGGCTGTTCGAGAGGCCTGGGTGGTCCTGCGACCAGGATCGGCTCCTTCGAGCCATGCCCAGAGCGAGCCTGTGCCGCCTCTGTGGGTCAGTGTTCCTCTCCCCACAATAGGGTCCAATCCTCATAATGGGGAAAAAAGACAGGATGACCAACCAGCCTTTTCACAAACACTGTTTTTGCTTCCAAAACATTCAAAGTAATCTTGCCCTAATTGCCACTGCACTCAACCTCAGAAACCCCAAAGGATGAAAAGTGTTAGCATTAGATCCCAGGGTCCCCTAATCTAAGTACTTAGCAGGGGGACCAGTTACCAGTTGGCCTTGGTCAAATCCTTGGAAAGATCACTGGCTCAGAGAAAAAGAGAGGATGCACAGGAGCAACCGCCAGAACCAGCACTCAGTCAAAGGGAAGCATGGGATCTACAAATGCTGTCACCCCGTCAGCATTTTCCCGACCCTCAGTCTAGAGAGCTCTGTCCTCAGATGGCCCTCTAAACCTTACTGTGATGTCCAGACGAGGCAGGCAAGAGAGTCTGCCACAGACCAAGCCCAGTGCCTCCATCCACCTCTACTTGTAGGAACAACCCAAGATTTCCCACCCTAATTCCTGAGACTCTGAAGGCAATGAGATGTCTCGCCCGGGTTATGTTATGTTACATGGAGAAAGGGGTTCTGCAGGTGTAATTTAGGCTACTCACCAGTTGACTTTGAGTGAATTACAAAGAAGATTACCTGGGTGCATCTAATCTAATCACATGAGCCCTTATACAGCAGTTTTCTCCAGCTGGTAGCAAACAGGAAAGTCAGAGAGTCAAAGTGTGAGAAGGAATGTGGGGGGCCTCTAAGAGCAAAGACTGGCCCCTGGGTGACATCCATCATGGAAATGAGGAAACTCAGTCCTACAACCTCAAGGATCTGAATTCTGCCAACGACCTGAATGAGCATACTGCCGGGAAGCCTTAGGAAGCAGCATGGCCCCACTGACATTTTAACTTTGGAGTTTTGCTCTCTAGAACTGGGAGAGAATAAATTTCTGTTATTTGATCGAGAGAGAGAGAGAGAGAAAATGCAGCCTTGCCACACCTTTACTGTAGCCAGCGAGACCCTGGCAGAAAGCCTGGTTGAGTGCACATGGACTGCTGGGCCAAAACTTGTGAGATGACAAATGCGTGCTGTTTGAAACCATTGAGTTTGTGGCAACTTGTTACAGGATAAAAAAAGAAATGTAAAGAATCTCATTAATACTTTTTGTATTTATTACATGTTGAACTGATAACTTTATAAGTCTAGTGGGGTAAAAGAAATATATTAAAATTAATTTCACCTGTTCCTTTTTAATGTGGCTGCTAGAAAATTTAAAATTAAGCCTGTGGATCGCGTTGTATTTCAACTGGACGGTGCTGATCTATGTCTCATCTAATCCTGACAGCAACCCTGTGAGGCCAGTGCCACCCTGAACTTCAGATAAGAAAACTGAGATTTTGCAGAGGAAAGTAAGCGGTACAACGTCACACAGTAGGGAAGTGGCAGAGCCTGATGAGAGCCCAGGGCCATCAGAGCCCAAAGTGCTCTCTCTCACTGCCTAGCAGGTCACCCTCCCAAACAACAACACAGGTTTGCATTGTTCGGATGCCTCTAGTGCCTTAAACCAAACAAATGGCTGCGGATGGGGACAAGACCACAAGCTGATCAATTTAGGGGCAGTGAGACACCTTTTATCGCCCTTCAAATTATGCTCTAGGAACTGGCTCTGAGAATCCCAGGAAGTTAGGTCTTTTCAGTGAGCGATAAAGCAATCATTCGGGAAATTTGGGGATTCTTAGTCCCCTTCCCCATGATATCTAAGGACATTTTATAAGAAAAGAAAGGTTACAATCCACAAAACATGATCAACTTTTATAAATGCTTTTTATATGCCGTAAGCATTTGAATTGATAACAACATGCCAGTTATCTTCATGTGTTAATAAGCTCAAACCAAGACCCTTCCAATCACCCGACACAAACCCACAGTGGAGCCTGCCCAGGACAGGCACACGCTGCGTCTCCGTGCCACTGTGGGCACGCAGTAGAAACAGAGGCCTGTGGACCTGTGCCCCAGCAGGTATAGAAACGAAGGACACAGTCCCTCCAATTGCCCAGGAGTGATTGGGGGCTAGGGGTCGTCCTCAACACCAGGAGACACTGAGAGATATTCGCAACTATTCTATAAGCGACAATATAAGGATATGGCCCAGTCCCTCATAATCACTCACTATTCATTCCATTTGGCCTGTCTACTAATCCCAAGACATTCTGTCATATTTTACAATCTTCCAGTGTCTCATTTCCATTTATATTCAATTTTCACTGCCTCTTAGAAAACTTTGATTCATTTACACTTCAGTATTTATTGTGTTGGGGACGCTGATTCCAAATTCCTCCCCTAGAAAAACTGTCACTATAACCACTGTGGCTATCATCAGGGATGCAGAAGCCACCTCCCAGTGGACCGGCCACTGTGATTGTTCTCGGGGCTGCAAGCCGGGGGAGGCTGGATGGTGTTGGTGGGGGAATCTCGGGGTCATGTTTTGAAATCTGCTCTGTACGGTTGGGGCTTTAACATGTGACACTCCTTGTTACTTCTCAAAAATTGTCGCTCCAAAGATGCTGAGTGACCTCGCGGACATGGACTGTGGCTCCAGCAAGGAACTGGGCTCCTTCCTGCACATCCTAGGATCGGCTGCGTGTGACCCAGGAGGACGCTTCCTTCTGAGTCACACGACCAGACCAGGGTGACTGTGGGTTGGGAAAAGACAGAGTGCTCTGCTCAAGTTCCCAAGATCGTGACAAGCCGGTTACTAGTTTACCGCATTGGAGAAGCCAAAATTGTTTGTGTGCAAGTTATGGCTCTGCCGTCAAGCCTGTGTACGTTTAATTTTTGTTGAAGTTTCTCTCTGCCAGCATTTCACATGGCTGCCTTTGGGTGCGCATGTCTCAGTGTTTGATGGCAAGAGAGTTTTGTTCGGGAAGGTGAAAACATTCCGGAGACCGATGGCGGTGATGGCTGCACAGCAGTGTGCGTGTGCTTGATGCCGCTCAACTGTACACTCAACCATGCTTCAAATGTTACATTTTATGTTGTGTATATTTTATCACAAAAATTAAATCATCTTCAGAACAGGAAAAAACAGATTAGATGTACTCCTCAAAATGGCAAATGTTAACCATATTTTAAAAAAACATACTTTCTAGTTCTAAAATGTTTAGTCAGCAGCAGCTGAGGAATGTGGGATAAGGGGGAAAAAGAAATCGCTATTTCCTGGAACTTGTGCAGAAATAAATAAATAAATTTGGAGGTAAATTTACCTCCCTTCTGTTGGAGAAATAAAGGTTGGTGGTTTCTATAAAAAAAATTGAGGAGTTGAGACAGAACATAAAAATCAATTTCCATGTAATTCCACATATATTGCTTGTTTCTATTTACTTATTCCTTTGTTTGCCTGCTCTTCGTTGCTTTGATTTATTTTAGGGTTACCTTCTTTTAAAATTGGTTTTCATTTTTGTAAAGATAAAAGATACTTGCAGGAAATCTCCACATTATAGAAAAGCATAAGAACAAAAAATAAAATTTCCCTGAAAGTCAAATACTCAATATAAATACCATCAACATTTGGTCACCATTTTCCAAACCTCTTGCTGTTGTAATAGATGCAGATAGGTGGATTAGCTGGGTAGACTAGACGGGTAGGTAAATGACAGATAACTAAATAGGGAGCCAGATAGCTAGGTAAGGAGGTAGGTAAGAAGAGGATAGATAGATAGATAGATAGATAGATAATGGATGGATGGATGGATGGATGAATGGATGATAGAGCAATAAATAAATAAATATGGATTAAATTTACATAAATAAAATTATTATATTTGCTCTTTTTTTTACTCAGCAAGATGTTGAGGGGATCATTCCACATATGTATGGATATATACGTTTTTATTTATTGATTTTTGACAGAGAGAGAAAGAAACATTCATTTGTTGTTCCACATTTTTATGTGTTTATTGGTTGATTCTTTAATGTGCCCTGACCAGGGACCAAACCCACAACCTTCGTATATTGGGATGATGCTCTACCTAACTGAGCTACCCAGCCAGGGTGGATATATATACTTTTTAAAGGCTGATTAATATCCCAGTGTGTAGATAAACCATAGTTTATTTAACCACTCCCCTAATGTTACACATTTTAGCTGCTTCCAGTTTTTTCCTACACTAAACAATGTTGTGATGATCATTCTAGCCTATATAACTTTATGAATTTGTCCAGGTACCCACCCTCTAGCATAAACTTCCAGATCTAGGATTACTCTGTCAAAGAACATGCACTTGAAGTTTTTTGAGCACTTTCCCAAATTGCCCTCGAGAAAGGCTGCAGAACTCTTACGCTCCCCCCACACTGCGCGAGTGTGCCCCCTCACTCTGCACTCTCACCAGCTCCAGCATTGCCATGCTGCTCCCCTGTTGGCCCATCTAATAAACAAAAGGCATCTTGCTGTTGTTGTTTGATTTCCCTGAGCAGTAGTGAGGTTGAGCATGTCTTTCACACACTGTAATTGCAGGTCATATTATTTATTTGTATTTTAACTCCCTTCTTATGTCCTTTGCTCATGATTAGGGTATTTATCTTTCTCTTTATTATTTTACACATTATTAAAATAGACCTTTATTTTTTAGCTGTCATATATGAAAGCATGCTTTCTCGGGTTGTCATTTTTAACCTTGTTAATGGCATTTTGTTTTGTTTTACTGTACAGAGCTCTTTTTGGTAAAGACTTTATTTATTTATTTTTAGAGAGAGGAGGAGGGAGGGAGAGAGAGGGAGGGACACATCAGTGTGTGGTTGTCTCTCTCGCGCCCCCCAGCGGGGACCCTGCCCACAACCCAGACATGTGCCCTGACTAGGAATTGAACCACAACCCTTGGGTTCACAGGCTGGTGCTCAATCCACTGAGCCATACCAGCCAGAGCTACTGTTCAGAACTTTTTTATTTTTTAGGAAATCAAATCTATCCATCTTTTCTTTAGTACTTCTAGACTTCATGTCAGTTTCATAAAAGACTCCTCCACCCCAATATTATAAAACATTCACTGAAATTTCCCTTTACTAGTTCTATGATTTGTTTTACATATAAACATTTCCTTCTCTCCCGAAGTTATTCTGATATAAGAAGTAGGGTATAGATCCCACTTACCATCCCAAATGGCCAGTGAGTTGCCTCCACATCTTAGTTTCCCCACTGACTTAAAATGCTTCTCCTAATGGTTCTCATGTGATACACAGGTTATATCTGTATTCTTCTTTCTCTTCAGTCTGCCTGTCTGTTCCTGCCTTGTTATCAACATGACAACATGACTTGGATTATTGTGGCTTTAGACACATTTCCTGGGACTTAGGCTCCAATCTGCTGGTACAAACACATTCCACCCTCTCTCTCCCTGACTATGACCAAACCCTGAACAGTATGTGAAGCAACTTTGTGAAAATGTTGTTTTTTCAATTATAATTTACTTTCAATATTTATTTTATATTGGTTTCGGGCATACAGCATAGTGGTTAGACAATCATATGCTTTACAAAGGGGTCCCCCTCCCTGAAATTTCCAGTACTCACCTGGTACCATATTTAGTTATTACAATACTATTGACTGTATTCCCTGTGCTGTATTTTGCATCCCTGTGACTGTTTTGTAACTACCAATCTGTATTTCTCAACCCCTTCCCCTGTGTCTTCCAGTCCTGTAACCTCTTCCCTACATGAGAGAACTTTGAAAAGTCAATAATAGCAGGTGGATTCAGGAAGGAAATAAAAATTCAAATAACAGCTGTTAGGACAATGTGCTCTGAGATTTTTCCTCCTTATTTCCAGACCTCACTGTAAGAAAGGCTGAATCCCGTAACAGCATGGGGGTGTGAACAGCAAAAGCCCCAAGAGAAACTCTTTCTGGCCAGAGGACTGAGAAGGGGTTGAGGGGGCTCCTGAGAGACAGAAAGTGGGGGGACTCCCCTCTTCTTTTTTCTCCTCAGTGTCCTGGCCCTGCCCCAGAGCAAACCCATCACAGAGCTGCTCTCCCACGGTGGTGCCAGGGGCTGTGGGGGGTCAAAAAAGCCCAAACTGAGAGAGAGCCCCTTCTTTATGACCAGAGGAACCAGGAAAGGAGGCGGTCATCCAAACACTGTGGGGGACTTCTTGTTATTTCTCCCTTTTCTCTCGTTGCTTCTCCCCGAGGCAGATCCAGCTTCAAGAATTGTGCAATCATCTTGGGAAAATAAAACCATGTCTTTCCAGCCAGAGTAGCTGGGAAAGGGGCCCTCCAGAGAAGCAGGAGCTGGAAAAGAGATCTCTTGAATCTGCGGGTAAACTCCTGGGTTCACCTCCAGGTTGCACATGTGTATAATGGACCTAAAGGCAGAAAACGAAGGTTTTGAGGACTGAACTACCATGTAGCCCAACACCCATGTCCCAGACTGGCTGCTGGGTAGCATGCACGTGGAGCGACCTGACGGATTGAGCAGAGGCTCTAGAAACCAAACAGCCTTTGGAGCCGCCGTCCGCAGAAGCAAGCCAATGCTTTGCAGCCCGACCTTAGCCAGATCGATAACCTGCTAAACCAGAGAAAGAAATGTTCTCCGGAGGAATACAGCAGAAGCCAGGGTTTCACAACATAATATTCCAAATGTCCAGGATGCCATCCAAAATTACTTGGATTAATCCAGAATTAATTGATTACAAAAAATCAACAAAAGCTCAACAACTCTCATACCCAAGATGATCCAGATGTTGAAATCATTGCAGCCTTCAAAGCAGTCATTTGAGCCATGGTCCGTGATGCAAGGGCAGATTCACAGAACCAAGTAAACATAGGAGTTCCCCGCAAAAAAATAGAATCCATAAAGAAGGATCACATATTAGAACTCCATCAGATTGGTTTTTCTCTCAACAGTAGCACTTTTTGAATAACAAATGAGAAGAATAGAAAAAAAAGAAAATGTATATATTATTTTTCCTGGCATTTATTATGGCTCAGTGGTCCACTCTTTTTCCTGAAACCCTGAGCTAAACAAATTGAGATGTATTCCAGATAAATCAATTATAATTACACAAATGCTACTTAGGATATAATCTATTCTGTTTCATGCTTTTTAGTCAAACCATTACTTATGGCATTAAATACGTTCAGTAATGACCAACAAACAAGAATCATATAACAATTTGAAAGCTACAAACTTCAATAACAAAAATTAAAAAAATCACAGCTCAATAGCAGACTGGATGACAGGCGAAGCAGTGAGCTTTAAAATAGATCAATAGGAAGTATCTAAATTGAGCAGCAGAGAGGAAAAAAAAGACTTTTTGAAAATGACCTGAGCCTCAGAGGCCTGTGGGACAATATTGAAAAGTCTAGCATTCATGTCATTAGAATCCCAGAAGGGTAGGAAAAAGAAATTGGTGCAGAAAAATCCCTCAAAGAAATAATGGCTGAGCCTGGTACTGGCATAAAAACAGATACATAGACCAATGGAACAGAACAGAGAGCCCAAAAACAAACCCAAGTCTCTATGGTCAATTAATATTTGACCATAAAGGGGGAAGAAGCATAAAATGTAGCAAAAATAGCCTGTTCAACAAATGGTGTTGGGAGATCTGGACAGCTACATGCAAAAAAAAAAAAAAAAGAAAAGAAAAAGAAACTCTATCACCAACTTATACCATACACAAAAATAAATTCAAGGTGGATAAAAGACTTAAATATAAACCGCGACACCATAAAAGTCCCAGAGGAAAACATTGGCAGGAAAATCTCAGATATTCCATGCAGCAACATCTTCACTGATATGTCCCCTAGAGCAAGGGACATAAAGGAAAGAATAAACAAATGGGACCTCATCAAATTAAAAAGCTTCTGCGTGGCTAAAGAAAACAGCAGCAAAGTGAAAAGAGAACCAACTATATGGGAAAACATATTCGCCAATAATACCTCGGACAAGGGTTTGATCTCCAAAATATATAAAGAACTCACACAACTCCACTCCAGGAAGACAAAAACAATTAAAAAATGGCCAAAAAGCTTGTACAGACACTTTTCCAAGGAGGACATACAGAGGGCCTAGAGACATATGAAAAGATATTCAGAATTACTAGCCACCAGAGAGATGAAAATTAAAACCACAATGAGATAACTACCTCACACCGGTCAGAATGGCCAACATAAACAAATCAACACAGAACAAGTGTTGGAGAGGATGTGGAAAAAAGGGAACCCTAGTGCACTGTTGGTGGGACTGCAGACTGGTGCAGCCACTATGGAAAACAGTATGGGATTTCCTCAGAAAACTAAAAATGGAACTGCCTTTTGACCCAGCAATTCCACTGCTGGGATTATAACCTGAGAACCCTGAAACACCAATCCAAAAGAACCTATGCACCCCAAGGTTCATAGCAGCACAATTTACAATAGCCAAGTGCTGGAAGCAACCTAAGTGCCCATCATTAAATGAATGTATTGAAAAACGATGGTACATTTACACAATGGAATTCTATGCAGCGCAGAGAAAGAAGGATCTCCTACCCTTTGCAACAACATGGATGGAACTGGAGAGCCTTATGCTAAGTGAAATAAGCCAGGCTGTAAGAGACAAATACCATATGATTTCACCTTTAACTGAAACATAATCAACAAAAGAAAAAAGCAAACAAAATATAACCAGAGACAATGAAATTAAGAACAATCTAACAATAGTCAGAGGGGAGGGGGAAGGGGACAGAGGGAAGAAGGGTTTTCAAGAACTACTATAAAGGACACATGGACAAAACCAAGGGGGAGGGTGGAAGCAAGGGAGGGAGGTGTGTTTGGCTGGGGTGGGTGGGAGTGGTGGGAAGAAACTGCAGACAACTGTAATTGAACAACAATAAAGTAATTTAAAAAGAAAAAAGAAATAATGGGTGAAAACTTCCCAAATTTGGTAAGAGGCATCAATTTATGGATTGCAAAAGTACAAAATTTTTAAAGATAATAAACGCAAAGAAATCCATACCCTGACACATCATAGTCATGGTGCTGAAAACCAGATGCAAAGGAAAAATTCCGGGAAGCAGCCAGAGAAAAGGCTCACCTTCTGTAGAGCGGCCCGGTGAGCTGAGAGACTGGAGATGTCTCATCAGAAACACTGGAGGCTGGAAGATAGAGGAGCGACATTTTTTAAGCACTGAAAGAAAAGAACTATAACCCATAATTCGAAACACTATAAAAATATCCTTCAGAAATAGAAGTGAAATAAAGGCATTCTCAAACGAAGCAGAACTAGGTGTCGCTGCCAGTGGACCTTCTGTAAAAGAAATGCTAAGAAAGGTGTTCACTAGAAGAAAAAATAGTAACAGAGGTAAACGTGAAACTTCAGAAACAAAGGAGGAGCAACAGAAATGGTAAATACAATAAACTATTCTTCTTCAGTCCTGTAAACTATGAATGATCATTGAAAGGAAAAATTATAACATTTTGTGATGAGTTTTTGGTATATGAAGATATAGTACTTCTGACAAGTAAAGCATAAAGGGGACAATTTCAGAAATATCTATGATCATAAGTTTTCTGTATTTTACTTGAACCAGTAAAATATTAATCCAAAGTAGACTGGAAAACCCTAAGTAGTCGTGTATATTGTGACCCTTATCACTTACAAATGATACAAAGAAATATAATCAAAAGCCAATAAATAAATTAATATGGAATACTAAAATATTCAAATAATCCAAAAGAAGCCAGAAAAGAAGAAAGAGAAATGAAAGACAGAGAAACAAACAGAAAATAAATAATAAACTGGTAGACCTAAGTTCAACTGTATCAATAATTACATTGAGTGAAATTTACATTAAACGTGAATAGTCAAACACGTGAATTAAAAGACAGAGATTATTGGGTTGGATTTTTAAAATACTCAATTATATGCTATTTACAAAAAAATCGACTTCAAATATAATGACATAAATAGGTTGAAAGTTAAAGAATGAAAAAAGATCTATCCTAAAAACACTAATTTTTTGAAAAACCTACATGTTGAGCACAGGGTTATCACATGACCAGGCAACTGCATTTGTAAGCACACAACCAAAGGAAATTAAAGGCTATGTCACCACAAAAATCTGGACTTCAATGTCCCTAACAGCGTTACTCAGAATAGCGAAACAGCAGTGACAACCCAAACGTGTACCAACTGATGTACGAATAAATGAAATACGCTGTGTCCGTAGAATGGAATATTGTTTGGCTATATAAAGGAATGAAGTACTGATTCAGGCTACACCATGGATGACTCTTGAAAACATTATGCTAAGCAAAAATAAATAAATCAGCCAGTCACAAAGACCACAAATTGAATGATTGCACTCACATGAAGTGTCAAAAATAGAAGAACTTATAGAGACAGAAAGTGGACTGGTGGCGGCTGAGGGCTCAGAGGAGGGGCAAGAGCAGAGTGGGGGGTGGGTACTGACCGCTAACGGGCACAGAATTTCAGGGGCGCGAACTATGATGTTCCTACATGCTGTGCATGTACTAAAAAGTGTTCCATTGTACACTTTAAATAAATTTTAGGGGAGGTGGATTATGCCTCAATAAAGCTGTTTATTTTCAAAAAAAAAGAAAGAAAGAAAATTTGAGTGGCTATGCTTCTGTCACACAGAATAGTGACGGGATGAAGAAAATCACCGAGAATAAAGAGGAACGACACATGACGAAAACGGAGGAGTTCCCCAGAGGGAGCGACAGTCCTAAACATGTGAGCTCTGACAACAGAGAGGCTAAACGCACTATAAATAATAGAAATGAAAAGAGAAATACGTTCTACAATTATGCTTGGAGTCTTTCACACTCCTCCCTGAGTAGTTAACAAATCAGGTACACAGAAAATCATCAAGAATATAAAGGACCTGAACGACACTGGCCACCAGCTTAACCCCACCAACATTTCTAGAACTCTCCGAGAACACCCGAATGCAGTTTTCCTTCACACACACACAGGCTTTCCTCACGATGGACGATATTCTGAGTCACGTAACAAACCTTAACAAGCTTAAAATAATTGAAGTCATCCAGACTATGTTCCCTGACCGTAACAGAATTCAACTACAAGTTAACAACAGAAACGTAGCCAGAAAATCCCCCAAATGTTTGGGAATTAAACAACATACTTCTAAATAATCCCTGGGTCAAAAAGTAAGTCACAAGGGAAATTATAAAATATTTAATGGAATGAAAATGAAAACACAAGTTATCAAAATGTGTTGGATGCCAGTAAAGCAGTGCCTAGAGGGAAGTTGGGAGGCATTCAATGCTTGTTTTAGGAAAAAGGACAGTTTTCAAATAAATAATCTAAGATTCTACCCAAGAAACTGGGCGGGGGAGAAAAAAGAAGAGCAAGTTAAACCCAAAGCAAAAAAAAAAAAGGAAATAATAAAGATGGAAACAGGGACTAATTAAGAACAAAAACACCAGATAATATCAATAAAACCAAAAGCTGGTTCCTTGAAAAGATCAATAAAATCAATAAACCTGTAGCCAGACCGACCAAGAAGAAGAGAAGAAAGACAAAAATTACCTGCTGGTCCCAGATACATTAAAAGGAGAACAAAGTAGTATTACAAGCAACTCTACGTTAAATTTGACTACTTGGATGAAACTGATCAATTCTTTTAAGGACACCAACTACCAAAACTCACTCAAGAAGAAACAGATAATCCAGTCTCATATCTATTACAGTGGGCTTGTGGTTTTAAAAAACCCTCCAAGAAGTGTCGCAGGTTCGATTCCCAGTCAGGGCACATGCCTGGGTTGCAGGCCACGACCCCCAGCAACTGCACATTGATGTTTCTCTCTGTCTCTCCTTCTCCCTCCCTTCCCTCTCTAAAAATAAATATATAAAATCTTTAAAAAAAGAAAAGATCTTTAAAAAAAAAACCCTCCAAGAAAGAAACCCAAGCATTTAATAAAGAAATAATACAAATTCTACACAGGCTCTTCCAGAAAATAAAAGATGAGAAAACACACTCCAAGTCATTCCGTGCAGTCAGCATTACCCTGATGCCAGAACCAGAGAAATACTGTACAAGAAAGGAGAACTGTAGATCAATATCCCTCATGACGACAGGTGCAAAAGTCCTCATCGAAATATTGGCAAACCACACTCAGCAGTAAGGGAAATACACCATCACCAAGCAGAGTTTATCTCAGCAATACTAAATTAAATAAACATTGGAAAGCCAACTAATACAATGCACTGTATTAACAAACTAAAAAATAAAAACCACATTACTGTCTCTATAGATGCAAAAAAGAGTAAACCCGGCATCTATTCATGATTTCAAAAAGAAAAAGAAAAACTCAGCGAATCAAGAATATAAGGGAACTTCTGTAACTGGATAAATAACATCTACAAAAACCTATACCCGACTATGTGCTTAATGTTGAAAAACTGCATGCTTTCCCCTGATAAAGGAATAGAGCAGGTATAGCCACCCTCAGCCTACAAGATCAAAAAGCTATGTCCTTCCAAAAACCCGTACACAGAATTCCTAGTGGCTTTGTTTGTAATTACTAAAAATCCGAAGCCGTGATGTCCTCCAGTGGGTGGCTAGATGAACTGTGGCGTGTCCATTTCCATACCATGATACGGTACGTGGTGCATTTCCATGTACTGTGGTTTGTGGAATATTTCTATGCAAGGGACTATTACTCAGCAATAATCAGGAAAAAAACTATTGACTACACATATCACGGATGAGTCTCAAATGCATTAAGTCAAGGGAAAGAAGACAGACAGAGAGATCCCATGCTGTGTGATTCCATCTATAGGATATCCTTGAAGTGGCAGAACTAGAGGGAGAGAGGAGAGGTCCATGGTTTCCTTGGACTAGGGATGGGGGTGGATCTGACTACTGAGGGGCTGCACAGGGAATTGGGGAGGGGGCGGGAATGCATCTCGATGTGGTGGCAGTTACACAAGTCTGCATTTGTCACAACATAGAGAACTGTACACCAAAAAGGTACATTTTATAGACACTGGCAAAACACACACATTTCCTAGCCATCTCCCCATATGCATAGCCATACAGATAAACTTTAGAATAATTGTGTTTTTTAAACTAAAAAATAAAAGAAGAAACTCACCGGTAAGTGTCCTGGAAACGCATTGAATTCATACATAATTTGGGGAGAACTGACATATTTTTAATGACAAGTCTTTCTACCCAAGAACAGGTCATCTTTTATGTCCTTTATAGAGTTGCCAATTTTTTTTTCATTTTGAGCCCTGCGCATTGTTTTGTGAAAATTTCCTTAAATTGTCTAATGTATGTTGTTATTGTGAGTGAAATCTTTTTTACATTACACCTTTGAAATGAACATTATTCGTTTAAAGGAAAAATACAGATTTCCAAATACTTGGGTTCATTGAATCTGCCTCAGTGGTATTAATACTGGCCATTAATTATATATATAATGACGCATGTTTACATCACCCGCAGTGACTGCTCTGCCCCACCAGTTATAGGCATGACTTCCCTTTTAACGACCATGACTAATACCCGAAACAATGTTAAGTAATTCCACTTTTATTTTCTAAGCATCAGTCACCCCCGTGTAGACGGAACAGCTGTGCAGCCTTGGCTCTCCAGCATCATTCCTCTGCACTGAGAGAAAGTGGAGCCTGTGCACACGTGTCTACATTCCTCACGACTTTCCATTAAGGAAACATTAATGACTCCGCACCTTGGAAAATGCAAAAAGGAAGAGGGCGAATCATTCCCCATTCTGCCACTCCGATAAATCGGCTGTCGGTACCCTCTTCCGCCTCCTTTATCCTGGGCCACTTTTGCTCAGCTGTTACCGTCACCAAGGAGATACCATTGCAAAGGTCCAAAGCGCTTTCAACATACATTCAATCTCTTAGACCCAGACAGTCACCACACACATTCCCACCTCTCCGTCCAAAATGGGGGTTGAAAGAGGTGGAAGCCCTGGCCAGGTGGCTCAGTTGGCTGGACGGGTGTCCAGTACACCAAAAGGTTGCAGGTTTGATTCCCCATCAGGGCACATACCTAGATTGTGGGTTGGATCCCCGGTCAAGGCAGGTACGGGAGGCAACCAATCGATGTTTCTCTCTCTCTTTCTCCCTTCCTATCTCTAATATCAATAAGCACATCCTCAGATGAGGATTAAAAGAAAAAAAAAAACAGTTGGTAACAGGAAAAGATCAGAGTGACAAGCTCCTCTAAGGATCAAGACAGGATGAAAGGCAGGAAAAGGAACCAGGCGTGGTGGCCGGCCCGTATTTCCTCACACACCCTAAAAGATGACAAAGCCAGCACGGACTGGAATAGCAAGAATAGTTTGCCAGTGAGCCTGGCAGCCTGGTGGAAACGGAGCCGGACGCTCAAGCAGCTAGAAGGCCCGGGAGGGCTGTTCTCAGTTCATTCCCCGCAGTAACTTGCTGGGTGACCTTGGACTAATCAACTCCCCTGAGTAAAAACAGAAGATTGAGTTTCTAAGGACGCTTCCAACTGTAATTTCACATATCTGTGTCTTTGGAAGAACTGGGCAACTGGGATGGGGGTGGGCCATCGGAGCAAGACAACAGAGCAGAATTCCTGGTGATTCCGGATCATGAAGTCATCTGCTCTCTGAGTGGAAAGGACCGTGGGGTGACCTAACGCAACTTCCCACCTCCTGCAGGAATCCCCTCTGTGACCTCCTTGACGGCCTCTTATTGCAGAAATGAGAAATTTGCTATCTCATAAACCAGTTTGTTTTTTAACAGTTCAAGGTTTGGAAAACTCTTACACTGAGACAAAATCAGTTCTAATTCAATACTCAGAGATTGTACTGGGTCTGTCTTCTGTGACAACACAGATAATAGCGCTTCTCTCCGGCATGTAATTATATTTTCCTTGACAGTCAGCGAATTCATTGGTATTAGGTGGACTGTAGTGATGATTTAAAAAGTTTCTTTAAAATACGGCACATTATTACCTGCATTTAAGTAGAGAAAATCTGTTCTATAGAAATTCTATTCATTAGCGGGAGAATCATCATCGCAGGCTATGTCCCTAAAGTTCCATTGCAGTGTTTTTCTAATTTAAAAAAGGCTTTAAGATGATAGAGAACAAAAACAAAAAAGTGAAATAAAAACGGTTCAGTTAAAAAAAAAGATGGTGGGTAAATTCTCACACTAGCCTCAAAGAAAATGTAAGTAAATTTGCAGTGTCATTTTGTCATCATCCTATAACACAAAACAGGGGAAAATAAATAAGGAAAGTTTAAATATTGTATTTATTTTCAATTGCTACTATAACAAATTACCAAAAACTTTGTGGCTTACAGCAACAGGAATTTTCCATCTTACAATTCTGGGGATCAGAAATCCAACACGGTCGCACGGGTCCAAAACCAGGTGTCAGCAGGGCTGCGGTCCTTTCTAGGAGATCTAGGGGAGAGTCCCCGGCCTCATCTCACTCAGCTTCCAGGCCGCCTGCAATCCTTACCTCACAGCCTCCGTTTTCAGGTCAGCAACGGGGCATCTCCCAAACCCCGTTTCCGTGGTCACGGTTCCTCTGACTTCCCTCCTCCTTCTTCCACTTGCAAGGACCCCGTGATCACACTGGACCCCCCTGGACCATCCAGGACAACCTCCCCATCTCCAGGTCAGCTGATTAGCAACCTTAATTCCATCTGCCACCTTCATTCTAATTGCTGCCTACCCTAACATATTTGAAGGCCTGGGGAGTAAGGAGCAGACATCTTTAGGGGCCATTAGTCTGTCCACCCAAGTATTTATTTAATTGCTAATATGTGAGAAAAAATATAATTCAAGGAAGATAAGCACGTGCCTACCCACTCTGTCACAATTTCAGTGGACATCTGTGAAGTTTCAAGAATGCTCATGGTCATGGTCACTGGTTAGCGCTTCTCTCTAGGATCTCACCTCAGTGCTGTGGCTCTCCTCGGCTCTGCTGTGACCCCTGCCTCTCTCAGTTCATCAGTCTGATGCAGGGTCTGGTGAATGGGCTTCCATTCACCAGTGGAATGAAAAAGAGGAGGCTGAGCCCTGGCTGGCATAGCTCAGTGGATTGAGCTCAGGCTGCGAACCAAAGTGTCGCAGGTTCGATTCCCAGTCAGGGTACATGCCTGGGTTGCAGGCCATGACCCCCAGCAACCGCACATTGATGTTTCTCTCTCTCTCTCTCCCCCTCCCTTCTCTCTCTAAAAATAAATAAATAAAATCTTTTAAAAAAAAGAAAGAAAGAAAAAGGGGAGGCTGATTTTTCTCCAGATAAATGGGCAAGATTTTAAAGCAATCCAGAAAGGGGGAGTTTAAAAGTGTGCACTTGAGGAAGAGGGGAAGTAAAGAAGGGGAGAATGAAGAAAAACAGGGAAGAATTGGGGAGGCGGGTGGGTGCCTCGTTCTTCCCAGGGGAGGAAGGCACAGATGCCGGCCGGTCCCCGCTCCCCTCCCAGCACCGCCATCTCCAGGAGAGGCTCTAGCAGGACTGGCTCACAGATGACAGTGCCTGCAGGGACCGGCCCTCCTCTCCTGGCGGGTACATCAGACCGAACCAGTGCTCAGACTTTCTAAAACCCCGATGAGCCAGAGCTGAGAAAACGGCCACTTAAACATGGTGAGTGCTTCAGGTTAGAAGTGGGGTGTGCTTACCACTCATCAGGTGAGGACACTGAGAGAGCAAATAGTTTAATGAAGGAAGTGACAGACCCCACTTTACACCCCAAAGCTGTCTGATTCCAGCCCCGTGTCTTTTCTGTGCATCTAAATGGCAGCTCAGGAACAGAGCCAGTCTGAGACAGTCTTCATAATTTGGAGCTAAAATATCCTTTCATTTATGAATAATGACACTCTGTGGTTACTGGTGTTTTTAAATGACCTTATTACAAAGTTAGAGTATCAGCTCCTTGACACACAGTGTTTTTCTACTGATCTCTGAAAGACAGAAGAGAAAGAAGCCCTAGACAAAACCTTATACGCTAAAAATGTATCATAAATAAAAGTAGGATAGCCCTGACCAGTGTGGCTCAGTTGGCTGGGCATCGTCCGGAAAGCAAAGGGTCGCATGTTCAACTCCTGGTCAGGGCATGTGCTTGGGTCGCAGGTTCGGTCCCCAGTCCGGGCACATACAAGACACAAGTGATCAATGCTTCTCTCTCACATCAGTGTTTCTCTCCCTCTCTTCCTCCGTCTTTTCCTCTCTAAAAATGGATAAAATCTTTTTTAAATAAAAATAAAAAATGAAAGTAAACTAGAATATGATAGTATCTCTGTTTCTATGCACATGATAAAGACTAAATGAGAATATGGAAATAGGACTTTACAGTGGCAAGAATACAAGTGCTTTTTGTACCATTTCCCCTCACGCCACACCCCGAGGCACATGTCCCAGTGCTGCGGATGGAATGTGAGAATGAACAAGTTGTGTATCATGGGAGTATCTACAACGGATGACCTTTTGCACTCATTACTATGCAAAGGCACCGAAATTCACACAGGTGAGCTCATGCCTGACATTTGAATAACCACAGAAAATTTAGATACTCCTGGAAATTACAAAACGTTACTCAGCTGCGATGACACAGAGACCTGCATTTGAAAGCAGCCGCTCTCTACCTAAGCTTGAGCCAGAGGTTTTCTTGATGACCCATTGGTCTGGGAGTCATGTAAGATAAAGAAATGCAGACAGAGGTGCAAGATATACATGTCAGATTGTTCTATCTCATTCTTGAAAGTCGTCAGATGGCCCTGATCATTGTGACTCAGTTGGTTGGAGCACCATCCTGTAGACCAAAAGTTTGCGGGTTTGATTCCTGGTGAGGGTGCACATCCGGGTTTCAGATTCGATCCTGGTTTTGAAACATACAAGAAGGCAACCACCCGATGTTTCTCTCTCTCTCTCTCTCCCCCTTCCTCTCCCTAAAACTAATGGAAAAAACATGCCCTCAGATGAGAAGGAAAAAAAGCCATCAGACCATTTTGACCATTTGTTTCCATAAGTTACAATATTTAAATTGGACCCAGTTATTAATGCTTTTGATCAAAGCACACTACCAGGTTGCACAAACATAGACCATGGTCTTCAGAATAGCATTAATATTCTAATTGGTTTCCCAGATAAATACATTATCTGATAAAGAACGAAAGTGTTTTCATGAGAGGCACTATATTTTAATCTTACTTTTCCTAGTAAAATCACAACAGAGTCTAGAAATAGATCCACATATAGAATGGTCAACTGATTTTCTCCCAAGGTGCAAAGGCAATTCAATGAGAAAACAATAATTTTTCAACTAACAGTAATCCCAATAGTTGAACAACTAGGCATCCATATTGGCAATAAAAATGAACCATGACTCATACATACAAAAAAATTGACTCAGAATAGATCCAAGACATAAATGTAAGAGCTAAAATGATAAAACTTCTAGAAGAAAACTTAGGAGAAAATCTAAGTGACCTTGAGTTAGGCAAAGAGTTCTTAAATAGAATACCAAAAAGCACAAGCTATAAAAGAAATATTTGGTAAACTGGACTTCATCAAAATTTTTTAAATTTTACTCTTCAAACGACAATGTTAAGAAAACAAAAAGGCAAGCAACAAAAAATAGTTGCAAAAGTATATATGACGAAGGACTTGTATCCAGAACATATGAGGAACGCTTGCAACTCAATACAAGAAGACAACCCAGTTTTTCAAAGCTGTCAAACGATATGAACAGACACGGCATCAAAGAAGACACGCAGGTGGCACATACACACAGGAAGACATCATTGGTTATTAGGGAAACACTAATGAAACCCACAAAGTGGCACCCCTATGTGGTCATTAAAACTGTTACAATTAAAAGACTGACGACACCACATTTTGACAAGTATATGGAGCAACTGGAGCTCTAATATGTTGCTGGTGGGAATGCAAAATAATGCAGCCACTTAGGGGAACATTTTGGCAGTTCCTTTAAAAATTAAACATAAAATACCATATGACCCAGCAATTCCACTCACAGGTATTTACCACAAAAACAGAAAGCATATGTCCACACTAATACCTGTGAATGAATATTTATAGCAGTTTTATTCAGAGCCTCCAATAACTGGAAACAACCCAAATGTCTATTAACTGGTGAACGGATAAACAAATTGTGGTGTCTTCACACTGTGGGATAGTACTCAGCTATAAAAGGAATAACGCACTGACTCACACAACAATGTGTTGTAATACAACAATGAATTGTAAATGCATTGCAGCAAGTTTAAAAAGCGACATGAAAGACTACATACTGTAAGGATCTGTACATACACAAGTATTAAAAAAAGAAAAGAAGCCAACCACAGTGACAGAAGGGAGGTGATGGGCGGTTGCCAGGTTGCTGCTGGCAGAGGCAGGAGCTTTTGAGATGATGGACACGTTTTACATCATGGTGCGTGGGTTACGGGTTACACAACTGCACACATCTGTTAACACTCACCAAAGCATACGCTTAACCTTGGTACATTGGACTGTACACAAATCATGCATTGACAGAGCTGAGCCCTGAAAAGCGTCAGAACCTGCCTACAGTCCAGGGCACGTCTGAGTACTGCAGGCTCCGGGAGACTATCGGTAGGGAAGCAAGGTTTCAGTTTCGCTTTGCCAGAGGATTCCTCTAAATTTAGGTGAGTGAAAGCAAAACAGTGTGCAGAATTTTCGTAGTTTTCCTGGTGCCTCCCCCCGCCCCCGGATCCAGAGGCTGACCGTGGCGGCCCTCCCAGCACATGGCCTGAGACTCTCGGTTTCTTTTCTTATTAGAGGGATCTGATCACACGCTCAGAAGGGGTTTTGGTTCTCAACTGCCATGTCAGCATGTACTTTCCAAGCTGCTTTCCCCAGTGGGCATCTCAGAACTGTAGCTTTCGTCATCTAGGTATGCTCAGACTGACCCTCATTCTTCATTTCCAGGGGACACCTGGCTAAAACGTACATCGGGGGCAGTCTTGAACAGAGAAGGGTCCTTTGTGGACGCATCACAGGATGACACCTGTGGAGAAAGAAGGGAATGCCATTGCCAGGTGCACAGCTCAGATCTCAGCTTCCAGGAAGTAATCACTCGCCCTTGGAAATACCTTGGTGCACCCCAACACTGGGCCTGGCACCTTCCTCTGAATGCCTCTCCCCAGTGGATAGTGCTGCCCCTGTTGCCCAGCCCACCGGGAGCTACGGTTGCCTCATGGGAGAGTGTCGGGATTTTCTGCCTTCCCCACAAATGCTTGCACCCAGCGAGTCCCTGATAGCGTGCTTCCTTGAAGGCCCAGACCACATCCTTACCAACCACCCCTGCTCCAGCTCCCTTTTCTCACCACTACAGTGGCCAGATCCTCTGATTCCACCAAGAAAGCCCCAAGTTGGACAAGGCCCACCCAGCTCCTCTGTGCCCCACCCCCCACAGCTCAGGCAAAGCCAGCAGCCTTGGTGGGACTGAGCCTCCCAGGACAGCTCCCCGCCAGCAAGAGCTGAGAGCCGAGTTGGTGGAAATGCACCCAGCAAAGCCAAGTTGGTATGAGCGGTGACCAGGGAGCCCCTCACCAGCAGTGCCACCCAACCACACCCAGGTACCAGAACCTCCTGAAGACACCATGTCACCATGAGACAAAAGGTTCAGCGGTGAGTGTCCAAAGGGAGGTGGTGAGGGGTGTATAGTCACTTGTATCAAAGGGCCAATGGCTGGTGACACCCTCTCCTGTTTGGAGAAGGGGTGATCCAAAAAGATGCTTCATATGGAAAGATCAAAACCAAAGCCCAGAGCTCCAACATGACTTCTCCATTTTCACATCTCTCCAAAATGTGAAAGGCTACGTCACAAATACCAATTGTAAGGAAAAAATAATAGTGGAGCTTTTTCTATCAGATAAATCGGCTCCTCATCCTCCTCACTTCAGCAAGTCCTTCAAGCTGCACCAGGGCTCCGATGTCACTTGGGGCTGGGCCATTCTCTGTGGCAGGGCTGCCCAGGCATTGTAAGGTGTTGAGCAGCACCCTTGGCCTTAACCCACTAGATGCCAATAGCACCCCTTCCCCAGCTGTGACCAGAAACATCTCCCGGTGTTGCCCAATGTCCCTTGGGGGTGCAGAATCGCCCCCAGCTGAGGACCACCGAGTTGTTTCTTCCTTGAGCTTTAGTCCCCTTCAGATCTCCTCCCCTCTGCGCCCTGTCTCTCCACTCCCTCTCTCTCTGCTCCCCAAAACGCAATCACCCCATTGGCGCTGCTCTGAGCTCACAGAAACTCCACAGTAATCCAGAGGAGAAGGTGTCACTCAACAATGGCAGAGGCAAGACTTCTCCCACGAGAGACCACCCCAAGCCCAGGGTCCCAGGGAGGAGATGGTGGCTTCTAAGATGACTGAGTGAGAGCCAGCCTGGCAGGGGGCAGCCTAGACCTGGCTGTCAGGCATCACCCGAGTTTCCTCTGGGCCAGCTGGGGACCCTCTGGCTCCAGAATTCCCTCCCTTTGCCTGCCAAAGCCCAGGTCCTCCGAGAGGTCTGAGAGATAGAAGCCCCACAGCACAGCCCTGGCCACCAGGTGGCTCAGTTGGTTAGAGCATTGTCCTATACACCAAAAGGTTGCAGGTAGGATTCCCAGTCAGGGCACATACCTAGCTTGCAAGTTTGATCCCCAGTTGGGGCATATACGGGAGACAACCCAGCACCAATGTCTCGCTCTCTCTCCCCCTCCCCAACACCCCCTAAAATCAATAAACATATCCTCAGGTTAGAATTAAAAAGAAAACAAAAAAGCCCACACACAGCACAGAAGTTCCTAGAAAGGGCTTTTCCCAGCCTACCTTTAAGTATCGGGGTAGCAAGGCTCAAAAGAAGCTTATATGAAAGGAAACTACATTATCAGATGCCACTACCACAGCAGGAAACTGGGGGAGTCCCCCAAGCTGCCTGAGTCACAAATGCGGTGCATAAATGGCACTGAGAATACACCTGTCAGGAGCAACCACAGAACAGCTAGAAACTTCATCTTCAAACCACTTGGCCCCTGGTTTTTTCCCCATTCTCTGTCTTCAGGGGCAAAGACAAACCAGGCTTGGTCATAATCCTAGGTCTGAATGGAAAGTAACTTCTGAGCTTGTTAAATATCATATATTGCTGTGTTCCTGTTTCAGGTGACCTATTACAACCAGAATGTAAGTTTCTTGAGCACTTAGACTTCCACGAACCCCATCTGCCCAGCACGTGGTAGGTACCCATGCCGTCGCATGAGTGTGGTGGCGCTGACAGAACTCTGCCCTCAAGGAACAGATCGTGTGTGCTCAGTTCTCTCTTCAGACAGCAGTCCCTGGGCCGATCGGGGCTGGGACGAGCAGCCTTGGGGGACTCAAAGTTCTCACCCACCCCCACCTGCAGCTCTCCTCCTGCCACGTGTTGGGTGAGCTCAGACTAAAATCAAGGTCAGCCTTGAATGAAGGAAGGTACACTGCAGTTTACCTGCCTTCTAGAAAGAAAGTTCTGGGTGTCTGGATGCACATAAGCTCCTGCACTCCCACCTCTGAGTCAGCCACCCTCGATCCGCAGACGGCGGTGCCACCCACTCCCCAGAAAAGGAAGGGGAACCTGCTGCCGCAGCGTTGCCCACTGGGCAGACACCAAGCCTCGCCAATGCCACCCTCCGCTTTCCCCAGTGCTGTGCCCAGCGGCCGAGCACGGGGAGAGCAGAACCCGCCACCGAGCTGGCCCACTCCCTCTGCTTTGTGCCCTGAGCCTCGGGCAGCCTCCCTGCAGCTAGGGACCATGCCCGTGTCTCTGCCCTTTTCTCTCTTCTCGACAACTGTCTCGTCCGTTCTCTCTCCTCACGCCTCTACCTCCCCTTGATCTTGTTCCTATTTCACTGAAAAAATAGAGGCAACCTGAAGAGAAGGGGTGTGGCCTCTGAGATGGCAGCTGATGTGCTGCAGGCAGGGTCTCCATGGAAGGTTTACTTCCCGACCCCAGAGTGCCCTGGCGCCCAGCTCCCCAGGCTCGGCACTGCCCACAGCGTGATGTCACATGAGCAGGCCACGCTGCTCACCTAAGTGCGTTACCGAGACCGGCCCCTGTATGATATTTGCGTTACGGAAAGCCCCTGGGGTTAGACGACGGTGTTGGTATTGCTTCCTCTCCTATTAGACAAATGCATGGTCTGCAAATGGATAGAAATAGATAAAAGGAGAGAAACTTTCAATTTGAAGATAATTCAACCAACATTCCTTTCTAGGTCCCAGGAATATAGCTGTGAACAAGAAAATGGGGTTCCTGGGGCTGAGGCTGGTTAGAGGTGGGGGGAGGGGGGAAACTGGGGAAAACTGTAATAGCATAAATGATAACATATAATTGAAAAGGAAAAAGAAAATGGAGTTTCCAAAATAGCAGAGGAGATAGACCTAAAACACAGACATAAAGGCCTGCAAATTGCGCGGACCCTGTGGAAGAGAGAAACAGGGAGGGGCGGGAAAGGGAGGCAGAGAAGACAGACAGAGATGGACATCTGGAGACTTTGAAAATGGGGAAGGGCCCACAAGCCCAAGAATGCAAGTGGCCTTCAGAAGCTGGAAAAGGAAACAATAGATGTCCCCTGGAGCCACCAGAAGGAACCAGCACTGTGACACCTTCACTTCGGCCCAGTGAGACCCGTGTCAGACCCGTGTCAGACCTGTGACCTGCAGACTATAAGACGGTAAGTGGGCATTGTGGGGATTTGTCGCAACTGTAACAGGATGCTAATTCGGGACCTTAAGTGTCTTCTGCTCCAGTCCACTCTTTGAATGATGAGAATGCTAAAAAAAGAAAATTCGGCAGTATTACAAGGCAGCAGGTCATCATATACTAGCGCTAAATCACGTGTACAAATAGTAAGCACACTGATGCTTGAGGTGTTCAGCAAGAAAATGCCCAGGCTGCTGAACAGTACAATCTGGAACAAAGATTCTCTCAGCCCTCCAAAACAAACACAGTTTATCTGAGACATCCTCTTGTGCTGATTATACCCAACAGCCCTACAAAAAAAAAAAGATGAAAATTGGGGAACAGTTCAGTTCCTGTGTCTCATTGCTCTAGGCTTAAGAAGAGCCCCACTTCATGCCTCCAGGGATATTTCTTTTTTTTTCCTTTTGTTTCTTAAAGATTTTATTTATTAATTTTACAGAGTGGGAAAGGTAGGAGAAAGAGGAGAGAAACACCAACGTGAGAAACATCGATCGGACGCCTCTCGCACACCCCCAACCAGGGACCAGCCCACAACCCAGGCATGTGCCTGGACTGGGAACTGAAACAGTGACCTTTTGGCCTGCAGGCCAGTGCTCAGCCCACTGAGCCAAACCAGGGTGCCTCCTGCAATGTTTCATCATAGATCCTATGGAGGATTCACCTTGAGGAGCTCTATACACATAAACAACCAGGAAAAGCTCTATTTAACCACAGAAGATTTTACATTCTTACGGCCGATAACCCAGGCCCTAGATGGCCCTGAAATACCAACATGAAGAAGACATAGTGGGTACTCTCAAGTTGCTCACAGTTCAGGTTAAACATAAAATGCCACAGTGTTCACATAAAACGTGGCTTCCAAAGTTTTAGATGCACCAATGAGAAATGTTTTACAGCTCATGCATTTCATTTTCAGTCCCAGGAGTCATTAACAATGGAAAAAATTCCAAACACTATCATTCTCTTCCCAGTCTGAATGTCTTCTACATCAAAGAGATGGATTAAGTGTACTGATGTTAATGTATATTTATAAGATAAATAACAATATACGTTATAAAGAGAAGTTATACCAGTTCACAAGTAGGTAGCCACTACTCATGACCAAATACAAAATCAGCAAATTTGCAACTTGTACCTTGATGGAAAAGAAATAATTCATCCTTAAACTGGGCAACCCTGAACACAGCCAGTGAATGCCCATGCCATACAAAAAGTCACTGTGGTCATGCTCAGTCTCATTGCAAATTATCGTAAAGTATTAAGATAGCATAATCTTTGATCCACTATATCAGACATATGAGAGATCATACTTCTCCCTGTGCCACCACCTGGGTGTCTGGGTTGTGGAGTGTCCCCTCCTCCTTCTGGGTCTTCTCTGTCCCTACAGGACAAAGCACATCGCAGCCAAGGGAGAGAGCTGGTATGCCTCCACTTCTAAACATTGGTGAAGTTCATTTCCTTTCTAGGCAAATGAAAATAAAGGTAGAGTTCTAACAGTTTCTTCCTTGGCCCTACTGGGCCCCTGGGCCCGCTCTGGGTGATAGATCTCAGAACCCTCCCATCCGGTGACACTCTCAAGGAAGGGGACGGGGCAGCGGCTACACTGTGGGATTGCCAAGGCTCAGCCCACTCGCCAGTGGAGGGGTGGACGTACAAAGTCTCTCCTTGTTGCTTCTCAGAACCAGAAGCCTTTTGGTGAGTTAGGGAGACTCCTAGAAAACCCACAGGATTCTTGAAAGCCCCACAGGATGTTTAACAGTATGCTGTCATGGGAAAGAACGAAATCAGGGGCCCTGCCTCTGCCAGGCATCAGCCGCATCATGTAGGGAGCTGTTAGAATAATGACCCCCCAACAAATCGTGCTCCCTGAATTCTCCTCCCTTAGTTATGTGGCTTTGCTACTCCTTCCATCAAGAAGCAGAGTCTCTTTGTCCACTCCTTACCTCCGGGGGGATGGGGGGCAATGGGACATGCTTTGACCAATAGGATGGAACAGAAATGACTTAAGACTTCCAAACTGAAAGAGCTTCTACTTTGGCCCTCTCAGGAGACTCGCCATGGTTTGAAAATGCCCAGGATGAAAGGCTTCTCGGCTGAATGCTGCCACACTAGTAAGCCCAAGTGAAACCAGCTAAAGAATCTCCCAGTCCATCCACAGAATCATGAGGAATAGCAAGTCACCACTGTTATAAGCCACTGAGTCTGGGGGCAGTTTGTTATGTGGCAACACTGACTCATACATCGCTCTTGTCCATTTATTCCTCTTCTGTGCATCTGTTTCCTCATCTAAAACTTGAGTTTAAACTTGATGGTCTCTAGGTCCCTAACTCTGAAGCTCCATTAAGACTACAGTGATAAAGAGGCCGGGTCAAGGAGAGAACGGCACCTCCTGGAGTCTGTCCCAGAGATGCCGACGAGGAGGGCAGCAAGTCTATTCAAGCCGCACTCATGGAAGCGTGGGATGTAGCACCAGACAGGTGGGCACGCGGCCCCTGAGATGGCATGTCCCACCTTCCCCAGACCAGCAGTGTGCTCTTACTCAAAAGTCCCTTTGACCGCCCTGGACCTGTCTCCCTTTGCAAACCGCAGATAGAAATAACTTCCTCAATGAGCTGTTGTGAAGATTAAATGAGATATGTGAAGTAACTGGAGCCCAGTAAGCACGGAAAATGGTAGTTATAGCCTGCATACATTAACGCAGAGGTGCATGGAGATGACCACCTTCAACAGGAGGGAGAAAGAATGGTGGTGGGGGGCAGAGGACTAGAAGTCAGGTGATTTTGGTCAAGGCTACAACTTAAATGATTAGTACGTTTAAGTGCTAACAGGCTTCAGGCAAAACAGATGGGGAATTAGGAGGGGAAACCTCCCTTAATTTACTCGGACAAGTGCACAAATTGTGGTAAGTCGCTATGCAAGATGCCGACGTTGGCCGCACATGCCTTGGGCCATAAACCAATGGCCCTGGCCGCCCCGTCTAAGCGAATGGGTGCTTTTAAGAGCAGTGGTCCCAAGTCGCTTTTCCTCCCAGTGGTTGGGTCATTCTATTTTTTCCTAGTCCTTCTCTAAACTCTTAACTTCCCCATTTGCAGACTCTCATTAAGTTGACCTCTGACTTCAGGCTCATTTCCAGAAGTGTTTAGACTCTGTTCTGAAAGTCTCTTTCTTTAAAGTAAATATTTAATTACCCTTTTGAATCTTACCTTCTCTGTCTGCCTAAGGGGACCCCACGGCATCTGGAAGTGCTTGCTGACAGCATTTGACTCCCAAGTTAGAGCTGCCGCTGAGGGCGTGGAATATCGATCTCTCCACCAAAATGCATGCATGTTGTGAAATCCGGGGTGCAGAGGGATGTTCAGAAAATAGCTTCTCGAACAGGGCTTCCTTCCTGTGGCCAATTTCATGCAGACATGTCACAATTGCAGGGGGGAAAATGAAAGGTTAAAAAAATACACTGGATTTGCTGAAAAAGTTATTTCTTATAAAAGCTTCTCCCTTCCATTTAGGGAGACATGAACAAGCAGTTCCCCTTGGTTTCCTAACGTTGTAAAGGTAAAGAAAACCTCGGATCAGCAAGGGTTCTGTGCCTGAGCCAGCACCCCTCTGCCCAGCCCAGGGGCGGAGGCAACACTGGTGGTCGGTCAGTGAGACCAGACCCCAGCGCTCACCACAGACTACACTCGTGGCCTGGCCTTCGGGTTCTGTCTGAACACTTCTCAGGACCTTGAAAAACAGTAATGGGTTGTGGGGGGTGAGGGGCGGGTAGTGAAAAGTGTGAAGGGATTAATAATAAGTACAAGTTGGTGGTTACAAAATGGTCGCAGGGCATGAAGTTCAGCACACGGACCACAGTCCATTATGTTGTAGTAACTTTGCATGTGGTGTCAGGCAAGTACTAGAAATAGGTGACTGTCTAACTACTATGCTGTACACTTAAAACTAATACAAATAATATTCAATATAAACTGTAACTAAAAAATATTTTTTTGAAAAACACAATGGCCCTGGCTGGTGTGGTTCAGTCAGTAGGATGGTCCAGTAACCAAAGTGTCATGGGTTCAATTCCTGGTCAGGGCACATACCTAGGTCATAGGCCCAATCCCTGGTCCAGGCACACACAAGAGGCAACCAACTGATGTTTCTCTTATACATCAATGTTTCTCTCTGTCTCCCTTCCTCTCTCCCTTCTTTTTTCTCAAAAAAAAAAAAACCAATGACAAAAATATCCTCATGTGAGGAAAATAAGTAAATAAATAAAGAACACATAAGCTACAATTATGTGTACCCTATGACCCACAGTTCCACGCCTAGGATATACCCGATAGAAACACAAATCCAGAATACATAAAATTTATATAATTAAATATATATGTATATGTGTGTATACATATATACAATGGCAGCATTGTCTGTAACTTCCAAAGCCTAGGGGGAAAAAAACAAATGTCCATCAACACTGGAATAGATAAATCAACCGTGGTGCATTCGTGCGCAGGACTAACGCACAGCAAGGAAGAGCCTAGGGCTACACACACATGGATGAATCTTAAAGTGCCGGAAAAAAGGATCCAGCCCCACCCACCCCCAAAAGTGAAAATATCAGTCTGGAAACAACACTAAACTGTGAGGCTTGGGGTGCACACATGGGCAGTCGAAGTGAGGGCGAAGCAGGGAACTGACGGCCATCTCCCTTTGGCCTCACCGAACCCCTCTGACGTGGGAATTCTCACAGCCCCTGCTCTGCACACGAGGAGGGTGACGCTCAGAGAGGCTGAGTGACCTGTCCAAGACCATGACCAGCGGAGGACGTAACTGGAACTCGACCTCCCATCTCCCGTAGCCAGACCCCACTGTGCTGCCCAGTAAACCGCTTGTGCAGAGAGGGTCCCATGCTGTGGGGCTGGGAGCAGAGAGGGAGCAAAGGGCCCGCCAGGGGAGGAGAGGAAGTGGGACGGCAGGTGTAGGCCATGCCTTCCGGGAACGTGGCAGCAGAAGGCACAAAAGCACAGTGGGTTGAGTGGGAAAAGATGGAACAGGTGACCTCACAGGAAAAAACCTACACGCGTGTGAATGACAAGGACACATGTGAGCTGGTCCTCCGAGGAGGCTCTCCGCACACATTGCCTCAGCAGAGGCTGGTCGGTCCCCTTCCTCCCTCTTGTACCTGCAGAGTCAGAGGTCCCAATGGCACACAAGTCCCCAGACATAGCAAGGAGAGAGGTGAAGGACACAGGCTCCAGGGTCAGGTGGACTTAGTTTTTAATCTGTCTCTGTGATTCCCAGCCTCAGTTTCCCATCTGTAAAGTGGGATGGCACCAGCAACCTCACAGACACCTGCTACCTGCTCAACTGCTGTTATTGTCACTACTACTGTCATTCAGTCATAGGAACTAGCACCTGCATGAAAATGATGGCTTATATTTATCCAGCATCTACATGTGTCCGTCAGATACTTTGCTAAAGTTTTGTAGGTGCGAGCCCATATTTTCTTACTCCAGCTCAAGCACCATTTTCACTGTATTACGCCACTTCCTCATAAGAAACAATCTGTGGAAAGGAATAAATTGAAGATGCTTGAAAATAAGGGGCTGGCTGAGAGCGCAAAGGCAGGAGGAGGGCCATGGCGGCCACCAGGTGCCGCCAGGACCTGTCTGCTGCGAGAGGAGAGATGCGCACGGAGCGCCGCATGGAGTGGAAGCCCAGGGCGCCGCTGCTCCACCGCGAATGTCCGCTGAGATCGTCCTGCGCTCCAGGCACTGTTCCGGGTGCTGAGCAAACCAAAGTGGAACATTTTATCAAAACTGCCAAAACTCTTCCTACATTGTTTCTCCCCTGCAATCCCTGTGAGGTAGGTAAGAGTGACCCATTTTACAGATGAGGAAACTAAACCTGAGAGAGGTTAAGTCACTTGCCCGAGTTCAGAAAACCACAACTAGGACTTGCCGGAGCCAGGTCCCACAACGCCGCGTTGCCTAACCTCCGAGACACGGTGTGGGGTGAGGGCAGGCTCCAGGCGAGCTGAGGAAGGTCTGGAATGTCCTTTCATGATATATCAAAGCATGGCGTGCCCTCCCTATCCCCGGACTCTGCCAGGGGCACAGAAGCAGTGCCTCAAGTGGGGAGAGCAGGTTTAGGGGTGAGAAGAGAACAACTGGGGACGCGTCCTCACCACCTGGGTGCCCCACGGACCTTGTGGGACCAGATAGCGGGTGTCTGTCCTCCCTCATCCATCCCTCTATCCGTTGTAGCTTTTTAACACATCACTAAGTAGGATGCAGACCTCAGCACCCTTAACCTAACAACTCAGTATGCATATTAACTGTGGTTAACATTTGTTCATAGCTTTTCTTTTAATGTGAAGTTTACAAATGATGAAATGCATGCATTTTACATATATACTTGCTGAGTTTTTAACAAACTCACATACCTGTGCCACCTTAACTCCTATCAAGACATTTTTAAGCATGCTTTTTTTAAAGGTTTACTTATTCATTTTTTTTAGATTTTTTTACATTTATTCCTCTTTAGAAAGAGAGGAAAGGAGAGAGACATCATTGTGCGAAACAAGGATCAGTTGCTCCTCACACCCCCCACCGACGACCTGGCCCAGAACCCGGGCATGTGCCCTGACTGGGAATTGAACCAGCGACCTTTTGGTTCCCAGGCCAGCACTCAGTCCACTGAGCCACACCAGCCAGGGCCCCTGTCAAGATACTGACATTACCAACAACCCAGAAAGTTCTTTCAGGTCTTTTCCTCCTCTGCCCCTGCCCCCTGACACTCAGTGACTACTGTCCTCAGTAGATTTGCCAGCTCTAGAGCTTCGTGCGAACAGAACCACGCAGCAAGTGCGCTCCTAGGAAGGGCTCCTTCCACACGGCGTGGAGTTGAGATGCATGCACGCTGCCGAGAGCGGCAGCGGTCTGTCCCTTTCTGTCACTGAGTACACTTCATTGCACCAAACGCCATACTTGGTTATCCATTCTCCAGTTCACAGACACCTGGACTGTTTCCCGTGTTGCACCACAGGGAGTAATGTGCTCTGCTCATTTGTGTGCCAACTGGCACACCTGTAAGAGGAAAAGGCAGCACGGTCACAAGTCAGGCTACTGTCTCTGGGTAGGCTGGGAGTGCCCTGTGCACCAGCAGGTCTGGGCAGCCCCTCCACAGGCCCAGTTTCACCCTCTCAGGGCGAGGCCCTGCCAGCTGCAGCCCCCAGCAGCACTGACGTCCCTCCTGGTCCTCCTCTGCAGCCAGAGCTGAACACCCAAGGCTTCTGCCACCTGGCTTCCCTCCAAACCTCATAAGCAAGCTGCTTTTCTGCCCAGGCACGTAATCTAGACCCACAACAAATATTTGCTGATGGCTTTTCTTTTTCCCTTCATGCTAGTTTTCTAGAATGCCAGATTTCCAGGTTCCCATCAGCTGTCTGTAAAGTCCCCAGGTCTTTTGTCTGCAGTGGAATCATGGTTTGCAGGGTTCAGATGCACCGGAGACCATCCACTCCAGCTCAGGCCTTCTCGTGTGTCACTCCTGTGCTCTGAATGTTGTCCCCACCTGGCTCTCAAGCTGGCTGGCTGGACCCACCTGCAACAACCAGGCTGCTCTCGCCCACGGGCTCTCGGTGTGGTCTCCCAGTCATCTCCCCCCAGGAGCCCTGCTCTACGGGCCCTGAAACCACCACGGGGAGCCAGTCTGCTTGGCACGCCCACGGCAGCACTGGACACACAGGGCCTTGCAAATTGCCATTGGTGGAGCCCTCCAATCGGTGTTGGATTCTTGATGTTCTCTCTGGCAACTGTCTAGGGCTCAGGCCATTTGCGTGACAGGCACGAGTCCAAGTTTCTACTTCAGCGAATAAAACGGTCTCTGCCCCACCTGAAGTCACCCCGAACTAGTTTCTAGTCTTCCCAAAACCTTGGTTCAGGATTGCATTGAACATATTTTACTTCTGCTGACACATCCGAAGCTCTGTGAGGGCGTAATTTACATCTGATGGTTTCTGAGATGCTGACAGTGTGTGGCCCAGCGCGTTCTGTCCATGGAAGGGTTTCCATAAATATTTGTGCAGAGAAGGGCAGGCGAGGACAGGGAGAGCAAGAGAGCAGCCTGGGAGGAAACCACTGGAGACCGAGATCTCCTTCATAGATACCGTTTGCCTTGCCAAGGTATAAATATGAGCGTTCTGAGATTATACACTATTTTTTTTCTTGATAGCAGGTCTGGGAACAAGGCCTCAAGGAAGAAGAAAAATGGGCCACAGAGCTGCAGTGAAAATTGGGATTCAGACAAATTGCCTATAGGGACAAGTTCAGCGATGATGACCTTGGCATGCAAAGCCTCTTTCGAGTTGAAAAACTGGTGCCCTGTGTTAAATGTTTCCAAAGAATATGCAAGAACTTGGCTGAACCAGGAGAGGAAATCCATGCTTCCTCATAAATTAGCAATGCATGGGCAAATTCTCCTTGAGCACATGTGGCCCCCCTCGACACTGTTGTTCCTGACCACTGACCGTGAGCCTTTCCTGACCAACTAGGAGTACTGGAAAGTGTGCAGGCCTGATTCAGTAAACCCCGCTCAGTGACATGAGGCCTGTCCCCAGATTCCTTTTCAGCACTCTGAAATTAGGAAGCGGGAAGTTTCTGGAAGTCGCACCAAATGGGGAATGCTAAAAGACGGTCAGACGAGTTCAGTAGCTACAAGCTCGCTACACAACCCAGAGCTCCAGCAGCGCCATCTGTCTCCCCCGTACCTCGTAGGAGTTCAACTCCATTTGACCTGCAGAAACCCACAGGCACAGAAACAGTGGGGGACAACGCAGGGCCCCCGAGATATCCGCCCCGAAGGGGAGAGCGACTGAGAACCTCAGAGAGGGAAGTGGTCGCGTCGCTTAAATAGAGCACGTCAGTCACTAAGCCCCAGGTTCCTGGCAGCCGCTGCCTTTTGCTATTTGGTTGGAACAAAAGTACTTTTGGCTCCAGAAATATACATGGAAACAGGGCAATTAAGGGGTCAAAGCGATAATCCTCAAGAGCAGACAAGCAGAGGCCTGGACGCGACGGCGTGGCAGGAACCCACTTGCACAGCACGTGCAGAGTGTCTCACCGCACAGCTGCAGCAGCCTGAGAATGAGGGGGAGACATGCCCATGACCTCAAACGCTAAAGAGAGCAAAGTGAAACGTGGAAATCAAATGATTTATGAAAGATCTGGAATCATGTATGTCTATTTTTAAAAGCCCAAAGTTGAAACCCTAAAACTGATGATAGAACCAGTCCTTCCGCTGGGGGATCTGAGTGAAGATACATTGTTTTACACGTGTGATAAGAGTGATAAAAATTCAAACTGGCCCTGGCCGGCGTGGCTCAGTTGGTCGGACCATTGACCCATAGACCCAAAGGTTGTGGGCTCTATCCCTGGTTGGGGTACATACAAGAGGCAACCAATCAATGTTTCTCCCTCTCTCTCCCCCCACCCCGCACCCTCTAAAAGCAATGAAAAAATGTCTTCAGGTGAGAATTTAAAAAAAAAACATTCAAACCCAGTGTGGCAGTGTATGAAAGAGGGCGCGGGGATGCTGGGTGACACGTGGATGTCTCTGCTGTGAGGACTTTGGGACCAAGAATAAAGCGTGGGGAGGGCAACAGGGAGGGGGCTGGGATTCTGGGCACCATGTGAGAAGTTCCAGATGCCAAGCCCTGAGCGGAGTGGTCACGAGGAGCCAGCGATGGCAGTGGAAGGAATCAGGATGAAGCAACATGCAGAAGAGAGTGACCACTGCTGGCCTGAGGCCATGGGCCCCAGGAAGGCCTGCTTCCAAGGCTGGCCTCGGCTGGCGTCTGGGAACTTGGAATTCGGGAGGGTCCCCGCCACCCCCAGAACTGACCAGAGTGGCTCCCTGGGCCCAGACTGAACGTGCAAACAGATGGACCAGTGCCGAACGCCTGCTTCCCCCTGGGAGTCCGGGGTGTTGGGACAAGCCCGGCAGAGGGTGCTCACGTGACTGGCCCCCAGTAACACCCTGGGTGCCGAGTCCCTCCTGAGCTTCTCCGCTGGACAGCACTTCACGTTGTCATCACAGCTCGTTGCTGGGGGGTCGGCACGTCCTGAGTGACTCCCCTGGGAGTCACGGGAGCCGGTGCCCAGTTCCCTCTTTGCAGCAACAAAGCTGGACCCGGAACGAAGGTCAGCCTCATGTTTTATCCACCAGCCACCTTGGAAGGTAGGGGAAGGGCATTTAGGTGAGCACCGTGAAGAAGGGAACAGTGCTCGTTCAAGTCCCGTCACTCATGGGTCAAGTAGAGGCTACATACAAGTGACAGCTAGGGTCATGGGTTATCACAGGAATGGTTAAAACCAAATAAATGAGTAAAATAAGCCATGTTATGCTTTTTGATGAGACTTTCAAAATTAAAGTGTTCTAAGTATAAGCTCTATTAATTACCAAAAAAAAAAAATACAGACTCAGTTTCCCTTCCTTGCTGTGGGTTGAATTGTGTCTCCTGAAAAGATATTGAAGCTCTCACCCCTGGTGCCTGTGAATGTGACCTTATTTGGAAATAGGGTCTTTCAGATGTGACTAAGCTAAGAAGAGGTCAGACTGGATTAGCGTGGCCCTAAGTCCAATGACCGGTGCCCCGAGGAGGAGAGGAAACTGGGACACAGACACAAGGAGAAGCCCGTGTGCTGATAGAGACAGACGCTGGAGAAACGCATCTCCAAGCCAAGGAAAGCAAGGACTGCGGCAGCCCCGAGAAGACAAGGAAAAGGGAGAGGAAGGACCTCCCTGGGTGGGGGGCGGGCACAGGCCCCGTCCTTCACTTCAGACTTCCGGCCTCCAGAACCCCGGGGTGAGTACATTTCTGCTCCAAGCCACCCCGTTTGCTGTACTTGGTCACTGCAGCCCCAGGAAGCGTGTACCTCAAACCAAGGCCGTGTGTGGAGCGTGTGAGTGGAGGGACCTTGCCTCGTCCACGGTAACATCGAAAGTTTTATCCACACTGGAGTTATTTCAAAGAGACTCCATGAAACTTTTTACTCTGTGTAGAAGGGAACCAATTGACTTTAGCAAACTAAATGGCATGAGTCACAGTTTTAATACAATTATGCAACACCTCACAGGGTTGGAGTATCGTCCCATAAACCAAAAGGTTGCAGGTTCAATCCCGTTCAGGGAATATACCTAGGTTGCTAGTTCAATCCCCAGTTGGAGCAGTTATGGGAGACATCTCTCTCTCTCACTCTCCCTCTCTCTCTCTCTCTCTCTTTTTCTCTCCCTCTCTCTCTCTGTTTCCCTTCCTCTCTCTCTCTCAAATCAATAAATATTTCCTCACATAAGGATTTAAAACAATAATATGAAATAAATCATGCCCGCACGCAAACTGTCAGCCAGTCACCTCTGCCCCGAAGAGGAGCCGCACAGAGGCAGGCTGACTGGGGTCTGGCCTGAACAGGCGGTGACAGGTGACAGGACATCCTGCCCTGATGGCGGGGTTCACTCTCCGTCACGGGGGCCGGGGAGGGGACAAGGTAGGTCCTAAACACCTGGGCTTCCCCCCATCTGGAGGGAGCAACCACCCAGGGCTGTTCACGCATGGGGAAAATGTTTTTAAATTAAGTGTGTTAGAATTGAAAGAAAAAAGCCTTTATCGCCAAAGCTGGGGTGATCAAAAGTTCAAAGGCAGACTTTGGAATCTGAACGCCACAGAGAGGATTTTAAAGCACAGCACAGGGTTCCCGGCCCAGGCAAGCTGGAGATGTGGACACGTGGAGGTGGGAGTGGACAAGCGGATGGAAGATTCACACCTCGATCCGGGCGCATGTGTGATGGCCATTCAGACAGGGACTAGTCTAATCTTATCGTGGGGAAGAGTTCAGAGCCCAGAGGCCATGTGGGTACACCCCGTGAGGACATGAGGTCTCCTCAGTGGTTCTGAATTTTCCAACAGGTGGAGGACGCTGCTGAGTGTGCATTCAGGTATGAACGTTTCCCCGTCCGTGGCCCATTGCCTGGACCCTGTAAGGATTCAGGGAGCACCACGGGACCACCGAAGCTCCTGGCGGCTCCCACACTCCAGACAGCGGAGTGGAGGCTGCCGGCCCTCGCTCCCCGGGGCTCCCGCGGGGTCGGGACATGGAACCGTCCTCGGCTCTGTCCTGACCGGTGTGTGAATGGGCTCATGGTGTCTGGGCTCTCTGCTGCGAGGCAGCCGGAGGGGAATGTGCCCGCCCAGGCTGGGAAACACCCAGGAATGGATGTAGACATGGAATGCCTTGAGGGGAGAAAATGGCAAGAAAGTTTTGCCCCTGAGACTTAGAACTATTTCTTGCTTCCAATTTGTTGGTAAGAAGGATTGTCCTCGAGTCACATGCAAGAAGATTTAGGGTGTTGACTTCCCTCGGATTTGATTGTCCCTTGTGGTCACCCTGAGTTTTGGAAGTGGACTGTGTGGTGGTGGCTGGCCGTTCGCAGACCAGAATGGGGGTGCGGGGACAGAAAGACTTTGCTGAAAGGTATCCCCTCCCCCGACACAGCCACCACTCCGACTCCCCATGAGGACCCTTTCGAGTGGCAGGCAGACCATAGCAGGTGCCCACTCCAGGCCAGACGTGGTCCCAGTCAGGGGCCCTGGGAGCACCGGTGTGAAAGGCCAGGACATGTGCTTCCCAGGACATCTTCTGCGTGTGACCCAGCTCTGTGTCTGCAGAGCCGAGGAGACCAGCACCGGTGTCCCCACTGAACTGGGGAGTGTGGTGAAGTGTCCTGCGTGGGGCAGGGAAAAGGCAGAGCAGGGGAGGGAGCAATCTGGAGAGGGGCCTTCTAAGAGGAGATGGCCTGAGCCAATGTTTAAGCACCAGTTAGTTAGAGGGAGTTTACACATTTTGTCCCACTTGGTCCTCCCAGTGACCCTCTGCTGCAGATCTTACTGGCCAGCTTTACAGAGCAGGCTTAGAAGAGCTGAGACCTTGGAGACTTGCCAGGGACGACAGCCCCCAGCCCAGGTCAGGCAGCCCTCAGATCCCCGCCTTCCCCTGTACCACACGGCCTTCTGAAAGCCGACACACTCGCAGACCGGGCTGGCTCGCACCTGGGTCCCCACCGGGCTGGGACAGGCGCTGACACGCACAGCCACATTCCCAGCTGCCGAGCCAGCCACAGGAGAGGGACCACAGCCTGTGGCCAGGCTTCCAGCTGGGTTGGGCAGCAGCAACCCTGGGAACAGTGGGCTGATGGGGAACTGAAAAACAGCAGCCTGACCCAGCTGGATGAGGAGCCAGTTCCCAGGCGCCTGGCCTAAGGACAAGGTCAAAACCACACTGGTGGTTATGTGTTGTTCACTGATCACTTCTGGACCACCATCTGCCTTCTCTGGTGTCGGCACACCCACCTGCCTGTCCCCAGGCTTCACCCAGATCCTGGCCGACAGCAAAGGGGCCTCGTCCTTGTTAACGACTCACCAAAGCTGGGGCTCGCTGCACGGAGGTGGAGACTGAGCCCTGAGCCAGCTGGCGGGCCCTCGTCAGAGAGGGCAGAGGAAGAACAGAGGAGCCAAGGAGCCTCTCTGGGAACGGAGCGCAGAACAGGTCCGGCAACCTCACTCCTTCCTCTGCACCCTCCGAGTCTCACACGGGCCCTGGGTGCTGGGCGCAGGGCCTCACTCGGGAGACTCCACCTCGACCTCCTGCGCTGCCCCGGGCCCGCGCCCAGACGTGCCTGGCTGCTCCGCCTCGGGCGCCGCACCTAGGTGCGCGCTGAGTAACATTTCATCCCTCCCTTCTGGGACTTTCATCGATGCCCGCCCCTCACTTAAAAATTGAGGAACCACCTTCCTCTTGGTTCTCGGTGGCGCACTCTGACCCCAGGCCAACTGCTTTCTGATGTTCTGCACAGTGTCTGGGTCCCCCTCCCACGGGGACGTTCTGTACCGCAAAGGACGACGGGGTGGGAACGGGTCCTCCAAAGCAGGGTTCGCAGGCAATGCCTGAGCTATTTTGTCCACGCAGAGGATGGCTTCCCGCCCCCCCTCCCCCCACCGCCTGATGTTGGATTTAACTTATTTTCACCTCTATTCTCTGGAGACACCCCAATCCCTGCCTGGGAAGCCACGTGTGAACATGGCTCGAGGTGGCCTCTGAGCATCGGGGGCAAGAAAGCCTGCCTGCCACCCCTCTGGGGCAGGACCCAGGCCTGTCAGAGACCGAGAGCCTGTGTCCAGCCTGCGATTTATCTGTTGTCACCTGGGTGAGTCACCCTGGGGCTCTCAGGGCCTGAGCTGTGGAACGGGGCCTGAGGGCTTACCGCCAGGGTGAGCACAGAGTTGAACCAAAGGTCTCCGGAGCCCCTGAGCGCTAAGATTTACGATTCTGACTTGCATAACCACCGCGGGCCATTTCCTCAAGAGGCTGAGGGCCGGCTGAGGACTCGGAAGCTCTTCCACTTCTAGGAGGCAGGAACCGCTCTCCGTAGACAGTGCCGGCGCTGTGGGGGAGCCCACGCCAACTCAAGGACACCCCCGGAAGCCAAAGTTCCTTCTGTCGCTTCCACTGCCTGAGGTCCACGTGCTTTCTTATAATTTGCCTTGTTCTTGGAAAGATGGAGTTTTTTTTTAATTTCCTTATTTGAAATTTTACTTCATTAGGAATTTCAGAGCAACATCCTCTTCTGTTTTTTAAAGGAGTTTGGACTCCGGCATTGAGAGTATCATTGTTAACTTTGTCAGTATTGCATTCTAAGAGTTTGGATAAAAGCTCACCTCGTCTCAAAAGGGAGGAGCCTATTTTGTGAATAACTTCCACTTGTAAGCGCTCGACGCTCCTGGTGGCGGCCCGTGGGCCCACTTCGACTGTGGCTCTTCCAGCAACTCTGAAGCTGAACGCTTTGTGGGCATTTTATTCCATCTGATTCTCCCAACAACTCTGTGCGACGAGGGGCCCACGGCTGAGAGCTGAGGCCCACAGACCGCCCTTCCAAACTGCCCCTGGCCGGGCTGGCTTTCACACCCCAGGGCCTGGCTGACAACGTCAGCCCTCTCCAACCCCGCACGGCCCACTGGTGTTGGCTCTCAGGCCGGGGGTTTGACAACAAAGCGCCTTTTTTTGTTTTTGTTTCTTGTTTTTAAGATTTTATTTATTTATTTTCAGAGAGTGAAGGGAGGGAGAAAAAGAGAGAGAGAGAAACATCAATGTGTGGTTGCTGGGGGTCATGGCCTGCAACCCAGACATGTACCCTGACTGGGAATCGAACCTGCGACACTTTGGTTCACAGCCCGCGCTCAATCCACTGATCTCCGCCAGCCAGGGCTCAAAGCGCCGTTTTGTAGTGGCTTCACGCCTCTCTTTCTGTCCAGCAGTGGGCCTCTGCTCTGTGTGACCCACTTTTTAGTATTCAGATCTTGCACAGCTCACTGGAAAACAGGGAAAGACTCAACACCATAGTCAACAAGATTGCAACAGCGCAGCCAGACTCCCAGAGCACTGTGGGTCCCTGGGGCCACACGTGACCTAGAGCTACGACCCATGGCCATGTGCTGTCCTAACCATGGTCTCCCATGTGCCATGTGTCCTTGGGTGCAGCAGGATGTATTGGCTTCAAGAGGCACCTTTGAAACTTCCCTAAGAATCCTTTCGCTTATGGTTTCCACGAGGCTTTCCAACTCCACATTCACTGACACCATGGGGGTGACTTTCGACTGGCTATGGTCATGGTGACCAGTGAGCACTAGGACATCAGGGCCTCCCCCAGCCAGCTGGTTGCTGACGTCTACCAGCACACCACCAGAGAAAGGAGCCCAGAGCAAGCACTGGGCTGTGTTCTGCTCGTGGGTCCAATGAGAGATTGGATTAGATGAGCTCTGAACCAATATTCTTTAGAGCGTGGCAAAAGGGGGCTCCGAGGCAGGCCCAGAAGCCCAGAGCTGCTGCCCTGCCCTCCCTCTGCCCCTGCTGTGTCAGCACCCCACGTGCGCAGGAGCTGAAGGCTGCTTAATGTCTGCGGGGCTGTTTGACAGGCGAGGTCAGACAGGATCTCAGCCTGCCGTGGCTTTCCTGGCTGAGTACTTATCTCTGTGCATTATTTATAAGGGTCACCCTACCTTCCAGAAAGGCTAGGGGGATGTGGGCAAGGAGCTTTCACATCCAGAATCTCAAACCCCACCCAGATACCCCAACACGCAGCACCTGCCACTGCAGAGGATCCAGAATGTGTAGGGGGTGCCTAGAGACCAGGTGGTCCTCTCCAGGAGGCCTCAAGAGGTGGCATTCCTTCCCTTGTCCCATCAATCCTGCCCCTCTTGGACCTGCCAGTCTCAAAGTTGCAGAACCAGTGCAGACCCCAGCCCGCTGGAGTAGCCCAGGAAATCACAATGCTGCTTGCTGTATTGACTGGCACTGAAAGTTCTGCATGTTCGGGGGCCGGAATACACTTGTCAGCCTTACGTGAGTAGGCTCCCCCTCTGGATGGACCGGCATGGGAAGCTGTGTCATAAACAGACAGTGTCTTGGCAGGCTCCGGTCCAGACAGCACAGCCTACATGACGCAGAGGACAGCCCAGCCAAAAGGGCCAGGTCCTCTGTCCTGCCGCGGGCAGGCGTCCACAGCTGGTGGGACATTGTGGGACAGAGCTGGCACCCTCTGCCCCAGGCACTGCCTAGAGGGACGATGGCCTCTGGGACTCCCCCTTCCCCAAGTGTCCACAGCCTCCCTCCACTGCAGATGCCGGTCTTTCTTCTGCTGTGCCAGTGCGCTTCACGGAGCCCTGTCAGTCCGTGCGGGCGTGGCAACCACATCTGACTTTCTGCCTGTGTATCTCTGCTTCGGTCCAATATGCCATATGGCCATGGCAGTTGAGGTCAAGGCTGCCCAGGTTCCAATCCTGGCTCTTCCACTTGCCAGCTGTGGACATGGGGTGGGTCACAGACCACCACCCACGTCTGTTTGCTCAGCTGTGAAGTGCAGAGGCTTGAAGGACTGTACAAGATGACGCCTAGAGGGCTTGGGACGGCACCTGGCAGCAGAGAGGTTAATGATTACCAAGTGTGGGGTTTGAACTTGACTCTGAGGTCAAATTTAGTTTTCCTCTCTCTTCCAAGCTTTCAGGGAAGTCCTCAGTGGGCCACAAGAGTCTCAGCTCTCTGTTCTTGGAAGTACACTGAGGTGCACACAGCTGTCCCTCCATCCAAATGACTGAGGAAAACCCATCGTGCTGCTTGACCGAAAGCTCACATTCTAGCAGTGCTTTATCACATCGAGTCAAAATCTGCCCCCGGACCTCCCACGCAGGGCCCCACAATGGGTCTAATTCTTAATTCCTTCTCCGAATGCCACGCTTTGCACAGCTTAGACCCACATGTTTCCCCCAAGAGCTGCCCTTCTCAGGGCAAACGCCTCCCGTTCTCCTCACCTCACACAGCTCCTCATTCCTGGACTCAGGCTGCACCCTCACGCATCCCTCTTCTGGTAAGCGTGTGGAGTTTGTCATCAGACAAAAGTCAGGAGCACCACCTAATCCCGGCCACTAAAGGTGTACACCATTAAGAGCGGGCATGTCTCCTTGCAGAGGAATCTCTCAGGAGAGAAGATTTTTTAAAAATAAAATGAGATGTAAGCTAAAATGTGGTATGTTCCTTCCATGCATTCCACTCAAAGCAAGAGAGGTGGTTATGTCTCTTTTTCTCCATCTTGTTGACTGGAATGCAGACATGATGGCTGGAGCTTGAGCAGCTATTTTAGACCATGAGGCACTGTTCTGAGAATGACAGCACAGCACAACAGGAGAAGCTTAAGGTATTGATGACTGTGCAGTAGCCATATCAGCCAGCGGCTGCCCTCCCTGGAATTTTCTTTTTTTAATATATGGAAGAGAAATCATCTGTCTAGTGAAAAAACTTTTTCTCTCTCATTGTTTTCCCTATTCTTCCTTTCTCCTCCCTTCAAACTTTCTCTTTTCGCCTCCCTCTCCCCCTCTCTCACTTCTTCCTTCCTCTTTTCTTCCTTCCTCCCTTTCTTGCACTGAAACTTATTCTGTCTGATACTCGGCCTGGTGCTGTTCCATTTCACCAGTACAGCAGATCAAGCAGAGAAATAAATCAAGTGGAGCTGCCCCACCACCTTCTCTGCAGGAAAACACCATCAGTCAGAGGAGCCAGCCCCTTCCAGACAAGCCGGTGCTGAGGCGGAGCAGAGACCAGCACCCAGGGAGGAGACATTCCCCAGGCGGGTCTGGAGGACACTCCAGGACCATGGGCTTCGTGCCTGCTTCTCTGGCACTCACTCACTAGGGGATGGGGGGTCGGGGGTCACACGAGGGAGCTGGAGTGGAGGGGATTAGCCTGCCATGTGCAGAGCTGTGTGCCTGTGATTTTAAAAGAACGAGTGGTTGGAGGAAGAGGGGAAAGAGAGAGAGAAAACTATCTGAGAATGCTTGTCTAGAATCCATCATTGGACAGCCCCCACCCCCAGTTCCATCTCACACTTTGGAAAATTCACTAAACCTCTGTGCCGGAATCTTCCATCTGCCCCCCACCCACATCTACTTTCCACCCTTTCCTTCCTACCCCTGGGAGGCTGACCTGTGAGGCCCACAGCAGGGCTCCCCCGGCTCCCAAGGTTGGCCAGTGGGGAGCCCAGGGGTAGACTAGAGGGAGGAAGGAGAGGGCTGTTGGGCATCTATCTCCAGCCCCTCCCTACGTGTCTGTGTCCCTTCATGGAAAATCACTGTTCCCCTCAGGACGACCTGCTTGAAACAACTCTCCAGTTACAGAAATTTCTTTTTTTCCCTCATCGCTTGTTGCCTGGGGTAGGGACAGCTCCTCTGTTCCCAGCCCAGGGTTCTAAACTCTTCCTCTAGGTGCTGCTCTCCTGCACATCTTTGAAATGGTCTCTTGTGCACAAAGGACCTTTGCACGGTCCTACTTGGAGAGCGCCATCGTTGCATGGGGCCTCCGAAGTAACCTCGCAGAGCTCGGTGTCCTCCTCTGTAAACATGGGTGGTCGTGGTGAGAATTAAACAGATTAAAAAAAAGACATGAAAAAGCTTCAGCTGCTATATGTGCTGCAGACACAGATTCACCAAAACAGGTGGGAGAAAAGGCATTTTGTTGACTGTAAATTCAGCTGAGTCGAAGGCAGCTGGCAGCACCTGACAGTAGGACCTGCCACCCCAAAGGAAGGAGAGGAGAAGAGAGGCCTGCTGATGCCCTCTGGTCAGGCCGCAGGGAGGCCCGTGTCCGCCTCCGGCATCACACCGCACACCAGATTGAGCTCTGAGCTAGGGGGCTGGCGAGGGGCCCAGAGGCAGGGAGGCGAGTTGGGAGAACCACGGCCTGTACCCGGACAAGGGAAGCTGCACGGGGACCTGAGGGTGCCATCTGGGTTCTCCGACCTGCTTGGGTGGTGGGGTCAGGGCTCCACGGCTGCTTTGGCAGCACCGGGACCCTCGGATGGGTGGGTGGAGGCTGCAAGGAGGCGGATTTGGGTTCCAAAGGAGGAAGAAATAGCCAGTGATCCGTGTTTCTAAAACAGAACGCCCCCACAAGGGGAGAGGGCTTCTGCACAAGGGCGTTCACTGCGGCGTTGTTGGGGGACGGCGAGCGAAGAACCACCGACGGAACTGTCACGTCACAGGACCACAGGCTCTGCTTCGGGAGAGCACGGTGTCCTGGGCCTGCCGTGGGACAAGCTCTGTCACAGATGGCTGAGGGGCAAAATCAACGCACAAAAAGGCGTGTGTAGCTGAGGATAAAAGTAAATAATATCAGCAGAGTTTGGCTTTGAATAAAATAGAAATCCATGAGTGCACATTGATGTAAGTAAATACATATATAAGGAGAAAAGAAAGCTCTTCTAGCAGAATGCCCACTACTGTGCGGAATATTGGAATTTGAAAAATCACTATTTGGTCTCCTAATTGCAATCATTAATTAAAACAAGAAATGTTCGTGGGTGCTAAAATTAGTGAAAGAGGAATGAAAAACAGGGTTTTATGTAGTCTCAGGGTATGTCTCCCCCAGAAACATTAACTATGACAGGGGAACGTCATGACAAACGGAGCAGACAATGTCCTGATCACATGATCACAGTTAAGGCCACCGGATTGGGCCCATCTCCCTCACGCACTTCCCTGCCCCCACCCCAGTGGGATTCCCGGAGACCTCAGCATCATTTCTGTGACGTTCCAGCCAAAATGCACAACTTGCCTCCTATCATGAGGCAACATCAGACTAATTCAGACTGAGAGGCATCGGACCAAAGATTCGTCTGTCTGCAGTACTCAAACAGGTCAAGGCTGTGGATGCCCGGAAGAGACTGCAGAGCTGATCCGGGCTGAACCTGCTCACCGCACCTTTGGGACGTGCCCTAGAGAGCACGCGACTGAGACATCCGGGCCCAATCCCCAGGCATCTTAAATGGGGTCTCTGCATGAATGGGGTGCACGGGAATTCTTTGAAGTATTCAGAAGTTCCTGTACATTGGAAATTATTTAAAATGAACAGCATGATCAATGGAAGGGAGACAAACCACAAAGAAGCAAAACCAGGAGCTCTGGAGCGGACTTCAGTGCCTCCTGCTGCGAAGCCATAGGGCGGACTCGGCACCGTCCGAAGCGTTCCTGCCAACTGTCCCGAGTCGGGCCCAGCCCCGGGCACAGAGGACACGTTGGAAAACACGTGGAGTCAGCACGTGAGACACTGGGTAAGACCACGGTGAAGTTTCTTCAACAAATAAATGGCAAAAGAAAGAAGAGGGCAGAGGAGATGGAAGAGACAGATCGATCTCTTTCGGATCCTGACTCCAGCAAGCCTTGAAGAGGAGTTCACGAGAAACCCAGAGAAACCTGAGCACTGTCTGGACATGGACGACATACAGGAATACTGCCGAGTTGTCGGGATGGCGTCATGATATTGCCATGACACATTTTTTAAGTCCTCATCTGTAAGTGTATTTATGGATAAAACCAGATGATCTCTGGAACTTGCTTAACAATGCCAGGGTCCAACAACCTAAATGTCCATCAAAAAATGAATAGATAAACAAAATGTTTTCCACGCATATAGTGAAATATTACTTAGCCATAAAAAAGAAATTCTAACACATGCTACACCATGGATGTATCTTGAAGACATCGTGATAAGTAAAAGAAGCCAGACACAAAAGGTCGAGTATTATCTCATCATGTGAGGCACCTCAGTAGTCCAATCCAATGAGACACAGAGTAGCAGAGAGGTGTCCAGTGTCTGGGGAGGGAGGACGGGCAGTGCGTGTTTAATGGGTATGGAGTTTCGGTTTGGAATGATGAAAAATTTCTGGACATGAGGGTGGTGATGATTGCAGAATAATATGAATGCACTGAACGCCACTGAACGGAACACTTAAAAATGGCTACAGTGGTAACGTTTATGTTATGTATATTCAATGGCAATTTAAATAGCCAAAAATAAAGTCCAGGGCAGGTGAGCCACATGCCTGTAATTGTTGAAACTGAATGATGAGAACATGGATTCTTTTTACTACTCACTCTACTGTTATGTATATATGAATTTTATCCACACTAAAGTGCTTTCTTAAAAACTTACAACTACCCTGGCTGGTGTAGCTCAGTGGATTGAGCGCAGGCCTGCAAAGCAAAGAGTCACAGGTTCGATTCCCAGTCAGGGCACATGCCTGGGTTGCAGGCCAGTCCCCAGTAGGGGGCATATGAGAAGCAACCACACACTGATGTTTCTTTCCCTTTCTTTCTCTCTCCCTCTCTCTCTCTCTTCCCTTCTCTCTAAAAATAAATAAATAAAATCTTTTAAAAAAAAACTAAAAATTTACAACTAAAACAATAGTCCTGACACCCAGGGCTGATGAGGACACATATGAAAACCACAGCAGCATGGAAAATGCTCATGAGGTTACTCTGGGTAAAGAGCTGGCTCCCCAATTAAGTCTATACTATGTTTATGCCACATGCAAATGTATGCATTAGGGAAAAGTGACTGGAAGGAAATATACCAAAATTACAATAGCTAGAGTTCGGATGGTGAAATAATGGGTAAGTTGTGTTTTCTGTTTTTAAAGTTTCCCTAATTGAGTTACTTATATAGATTTTAGAAATAAATTTACATATACGCCAAGGCAATCATAGGAGATGGATGTTAAGAGTAAGATATGCTGACTGATAAGAAAATATCCTTCTAAAGAGTTTCAGGGGCTTCCTGAGAGAGGATTCACAAGCAAGCTGCAAGCCCAGAGCAGGGAGGCAACACCTTCTGCCCACCCGTCTGACTGTCGGGTTCAAAGGTGGACCTCCCAGCACGCGGGCTCCTCGGTGGTGGGCAAAGATTGGGCTGCAGCCCCCAGCCAAGTGCGGGACTACGGCAGCGAACACCAGACTCTGAGGCGCCCACCTCGCACCGAGGGGCCTCGAGTCCAGGCCAGGGGGCGCTTCCTGTGCCAACGCCCGTGGTTGTTCGGCCCCAATCTGGGCTAGGAGTTGTGCAACCCGCCATACTTTTCCTGTTCCCCTTTTCCCCTGAGCTCGCGGCCTCTGCAGCATCGGCTGGAGCCCTGTGGGTTCACCACAGGGAAGAGCAAGCTCCCTGCACAGCTGACCTCCCCCCAGAGCTGTTTCCATGTCTCTGATTGTTTTTCCCTCCTGGGGTTGCTAAACAGCCTATGAAGAAACCCCTTTCTTTTGCTTTTTTATTTTGGGGAAGGAGTCTAGTGCTGTTTGTGAAGAGGCTTTGACGGTCCAGCCAAGGCAGTGGGACAAGCCCCAGTGCGCCCCAAGAACAAGATGGACGCAGCTTCCCCAATCTCTCCAATCTCCACGAGAAATGGTGTCCGAATGAGTCTGGAGGTTACACCATAATGATGTTATTATTATTATATGTTATTATTATTATATTATTATTATATCATTATTACAATGTTATTATTCTTACCATCACTAATGTTTACCAAGGCTTCCTGTGTACCAGAGCAGGGAGCAAGCCCACCCCATGCTCCCACAGCCCTCCCAAGGCGCCCCCCGACCAAGCTGTGGCCTCGGGGGTTTAGATGAGGAAACAGCAGAGTCACAGGCAGCTGACACTGTTGACCCCCGCTCAGGCAGGGGGGTGTCAACTAGAACGAGGGCTGGACCACTCCCTACCCCAGTCACTCAGGGGTCTCAAAGGCCAATCTGAGGGCTGCAGGTCCAGGAGGCTCAGGGGTCCTTGGGAAAAGTCAAGAATCACTCCTGAAGTCACACCTTTTGAAGGAAACTGTGAGGGGCTGGGAAAACATTTGTGGGTGAGAAGGTCACTTCTTTGGGGGATTGGGAATTGAGGGGGTGATTGAGAAGGAAGGGGTCCCAGTTAATCTTTTGTCTCTCAAGCCAGATGACGGCTCCATGGGGTTCACTGTATCACCCTGTACACAATTCTGTGTGCCTGAAATATTTCATAACCTTAATTAGAGCAAAACAAACACCCAGCCACACAGACCTCTTCCCTAACACTGATATTGGCCAATATTCTGGTGGTTGGTTTTTGCACTGAGGACACTGGGCTTCGCCGTGTAACCCAAGACACAGCCTCAAGATTCAAGCTCCCAGAAGACAACGCAAAAGCAAAGCCAGGCCCTCCCTGACCAGGCAGCCGCAGCTCTGACGAGGGCTACTCCGCCACCCCCTCGGCTCCCAGGCCACCTGACCTCCTTTGTAGCCTATCAGCAGCAATCCACGCTTAGAGGTATCAGCTGTGTTTCTCAACCCCCAGGAAAGAAAACTGGAGGATGCTCAGACATCTGAAACAAACATTGGCTTTTCTGATTCCCAGGCCTGCAGGGATCTTTATTATGTAAACATATGAAAGATCTGTTCTCTGCAAATGGACAAAAATACATAATTCACTCACAACGTAAATAGCTCAGTGTTCAACTGCTCCAGACACTGGCTATGTATTATTATTTGAAAAATCTCGTGTGAAGGGTTTCATGGCCAGTGACCAATGCTCAGTCTCCATGGGCGTAAGTCTGGCAACAACAGGCTGTGTGTGGAGCAAGTGCAGGGACAGCCTGGACTCGGGGCAGGGACTCGGTGCCTGCAGGCCCGCCCCCTGGCTCCCTTCTGTGCCGTTGGTGCTGGGGCGGGGCCGCACTCGAGATGTTGTTTTCTGGGACTGCTTCAAGTTGAAAACCTTCACGGGGTAGCAGGCTGTTGCTGACACCTGCACAGCGCCCCCTCCCCGAACCTAAGCTTATCATCTGTGTCTTAGGGGGAGGACGGATGAGGTCCATGGTTAAAAGGTTCCCCTGGGGCCCTGGCCAGTGCGGTTTGGTTAATTGGAATGTCACCCTGTGTACCAAAAGGTTGTGGGTTCAGCCCCCAGTCAGGGCACGCACGGAAGGCAGCCAGTCGATGTTCCTCTCTCACACTGATGCTGCTCTCTGTACATCCCTTCCTCTCTCTCTAAAAGCGATAAAAAACATCCTTAAGTGAGGATTAGAAAAATAAATTTCACATTTTTTTTAATTTTTAAAAAGTTTCCCCTGGGGTCCGAGGCCTGAAGTGTTTTGAAGTCAGGGGCTTCGGCCACCAGTAACAGGAACCCACCTGTGCTAACCAAGCGCAGGGAAGAGGAGTTTGTGGACCCATGTAACCGGGAAGTCCTCAGGGGGTCCAGCGTGTGGGGGTCTGGGGGCTTCAATAAAACTGTCAGTGTTCACTGTGTGTGTTCGCATGCGCACATGCATGGCCCTGTGTGTGCACACACATGCATTGTGTTGGTGCACACATGTGCCTGTGTCTGAGCTTTGCATGCACATTGTATGTGCATGCGTGCACATGTGCCTCCAAGCCCAGGCTTCACAAAGAACTCATGGGGACGCCTGGACCAGGCGGCGGCATGGAGTTTTTCGGGTCTGTTTCAGAGTCTGGTCAAGAACGAAAGGCCACAGAAACAGAGGGACCCTTGTGCTCTTCCAGATCCCCACCCACCCAGCCCAGCGGCAGCCCCTTCCCCGGAGTGGCACGACCCCACGGGCCCGAGTTGTATCTGTTTCCACAGGTGAGGGCATCCGTGAGGACGACACACCGCTGCCTGGGCTGACATCTGTCCATCACGGTTTCATTCTGGCCATGTCCTTAGCACCTCACTCCTCCCACTCGCTGGACGGTCCCACGATCTTCCCAGTGGACCTGCTGTGTCCAGATTCACTGTTGTATGTGATTCCACGGTGCGACCACGCTATAATCCATTTCTCCGTTCCTCTCTTGATAAACAGTTGTGTTGTTCACAGTTTTTTGCTTTATTTAATCTTTATTATATTTTTCCCATTACCATTTAGTTCCCTTATGCCCCGCTCCCCGCAGCAATCACCACACTGTTGTCCATGTCCGTGAGTCCTTTTTCCTTTTTGCTCAATCCCTCCATCCCCTCACCTCCACCCCCACTAGCTGTCATCTGCTCCCCATCTATGAATTTGTCCCCATTTTCCTTGTTAGTTCAGTTTGTTCATTAGATTCCACATGTGAGTGAAATCATATGATATTTGTCTTTCTCTGGCTTATTTCACTTAGTATAATGTTCTCCCGGCCCATCCATGCTGTCACAAAGAGTAAAATTTTCTTCTTTTTTATGGCCAAGTAGAATTCCATTATGCAAATATCCATAGCTGTTCTATCCACTCATCTATTGATGGACACTCGGGCTGCTTCCACATCTTGGAGATTGTAAATAACACTGCAATGAATATAGGAGTGCTTATGTTCTTTCAAATTAGTGTTTTGGGTTCCTTCAGATATATTCCCAGAAGTGGAACCACTGGGTTAAAAGGCAGTTTTAATTTTTTGAGGAATCTCCATACTGCTTTCCACAGTGGCTGCACCAGCCTGCATTCCCACCAACAGTGCAAAAGCGTTCCCCTCTCTCCACATCTTCGCCAGCACTTGTTGTTTTTTCTATTTCTAAACAATGTCACGGTGCATACCCTCAGATGCTGTAGGAACCCACACACCCAGCTTTGCCCAGCATGGCAGATGGCTCCCTAGGGTGGCCCCACCAATCTCATTGCCCCCCGGCAGTGTCTGAGAGTATTTTTTCCCGCCCCAGCGGGGCAGGAAGGGAACATTGCCGTGACTGATGTGAGAGAAGAGGAAGGAGCCCTGATCAGAGCAGGAGACAAGGGCTCAGGATTCCGCGCTGCCACGTGCTCTGACGAGCCTGGGGAGAAGAGACACACACACAGCTGTCTCACCCAATCTCAGGGCCTGGGAGGCTCCAGCGCGGACTTGCTAGAACAGTGCAGCCTGGGATTCTCGGTACCTAGCAGGTCCGTGAAGGAGGTCCCTGAGCCTATGAGCGCCATCGCCTGCCAAAGTCTGTGTGCTGGGTTCTCACAGAGGGTGGTGACTCCAAGCCTTTGAACTTGCGTTTTTCAGTTGGGCTCTTTCAGTTTTTTTTTTTTTTTTTAAAGTCCAACTTAAACTGGCTGGAGCAGATAAAGGAGGAAAAGGGTTTATTGGCTCACCTGGGCAAAAGCTCTAAGACTAGCTGGGCTCAAGCCAGGCTGAGTCCAGGTGCTCACGTCACACCAGGGGGCACAAGGCTCTCCACACCTCTGGCGGCACTGTCCTTCGTTGCCTTCATTGTCGGGGGGACTCACTCCGCCCAGGTCCCCCTGAGTTCAGACTCACACCCTCACTGCTCCACGTGCAGCGGAAAGGGGTGCTCCCCCAGTCTCTGCCGGAGTCCTGGAATCCCGTAGACCAAGGCAGGTCATGTGCCCATCCTCTGGCAGAGGGCTGGGAGGGATGCCCCAGGAGGGCTCAGGGTCATGGGGGGAGGTGGCGGTGGCAGAGGCAAGAAACCTCCCCTGCACTCTGAACAAGGCTACCTCCTTAAGCAAGTTCAAGCTCAGGTGCTCTGGTCATTTATTGTGACCAGTCATGGCAGGGACCTGGCAAGCCTGGTGCCATATGTGGAGATAACCCGAGGGCAGCAGTCCCATCTGTTTGGGGTCAAACTGTGTCCCCCGGAGAGATACGTTGAAGTTACTGAAGTCTAACCCCCTGGTACCTGTGGTGACCTTCTTTGGAAATAGGGTCTTTGCAGATGTCATCAGTTAAGATGAGGGCATGCTGGAGTAGGGTGGGACTAAATCAAATGCCAAGTTCCTTAAGAGAAAGGAGAAGGAGCTTATACAGACACTGGAAAGGCCATGAGAAGACAGAGACCCAGGCTGCAGTGATGCGGTGACACAGCCGCAAGCCCAAGAAGGCCTGGAGCCCCTGGGAAAAGCAGGGAAGGGGCCTCCCCTAGAGCCCCCAAAGGGAGAATGGCCTGCCCACACCTTGATTACAGACCTCTGGTCTCCAGAACTGAAAGAGAAAAAATCCTTGTTGTTTTAAGCAGCCCCCCGCCCCCAGTTTGGGGTGATTTGCTGTGATAGCCACAGGACTCATACACCACCCAACCCTGAGAGCCGGCTGTGGCCTAACAGTGAGCCCGGCCCACCTCCCTGCCTTCCCCAGAACAGTGGCTCCCCCAGACTCAAGGATCCCAACCTGGTGTTTTCCAACTTGGCCTCAGAGATGTTTGAGGAAGTGGTGGCCCTAATGGCTGGGAAAGTCCTCTCGGGCAGCCTTGTGACTCTGCTTCGCAGGTGACCCCAGCAGGCTACTGATCTAATGCAAAACCCCAGAAGCTCCCTCTTTGTCCCTGCACGGCCACAGCTTATGCGGCAACACCTGAGCAGCCCCAGGAGCATAGGTGGCCACTGACCAGAAGTTCCAAACACGAAAGTGCTGTCTAAATCCCCTGCTGGTCACACCTTCGGGACACCTGTGGTCAACTCCAGCTGGCGTGCTTTGGTATCTGGATGCTGAATTGTCTCAGTACCCAAGAGAGAAGCTAAATCAAAGCCACCCCTGACCAAGCCAGCCTCAAGCGCTCGTGCCCACTGAGCTCAAGTCCTACCTGATGGCTGTGCAAGGAGCCTCAGGCCACCACAGTTCTGAGTGGAATGCCCAGGCTCTGGAGTTGAACAGACAGGGGTTTAGATCCCGACTCTCGGTGCGCAGCCTTTGGAAGTTGTTGAACCTCTCTCAGTGTGCCCATCGGAAACAGATAACTACACTTCCTACTGCCTAGGATTACAGTGAGCGGTGCCTGAGATGCTGCACAACATAAACGCTGGCATGATTAAAAGGTGAGAAAGCACTCATTCAGTAAATAGTTATTAAGTACGTAACATGTGCCAGGCAAGATCCCAGAAGCGAGGGTCACAGCTGGAAACAAAACAGACACAGGTATTCCGGAGCTTATGAATGTGGAGAAGGTGAAGACGACATTAACGATGGTGACAGTGGCGATAAAGATGAAGCCAAGGCTTCTCTCTAGACCACCAGATCCTCAGGAGTAGGAGACGTGTCTCCCATTTCCTGTCCCCAGTGTCTAGCACAGGGCTTTGCACATAGTAGGCACTCAAAAGATGTGTGTTGTTAATGGACTTATTCTTCTGTTGCTTTGAGCAGAGGAGAAGGACCCCTCCAAGGGTAGGTCAAGCTGGCCCCCATGCGACACTTTCTAAAGTCGTGTGTTTTATCTTTAAAATTGACTTGAGCTTTTCATTCCCTCCGATGGTATATCCATGTTTGTTTTATTCATAAACAATAAGAATTTTTTCCCAAAGCTTTGAGTGAAAATGATGCCCCAAGAAAACATGCCGTTTATGCCTGTAGCTTTCGAGACACTAACTACACACACCCACTCACACGCACACCAGCCCCCCACCCCTGGCCACCCTCACAGACTTCTGGGGGTCCACAGAACCCGGGGCCAGAAACTCTGCCCTGGTGGTGCCGGGACTGGGGGAGCAGGAGGGGCCAAAGCCATGGGAGACAGCTCTGGCACCCTCTGTGCCCTGGAGGGCAGGGAGACAGAGCCCACACTCAGTGACTTTATGCTGGGAGCCAGGGGCAAACCGAAAAGACCCTGAAGAGGTCTCTGAAAACAGTTTCCCTCTTAAAACCCAGCGCTGCCAGCGTGAGAGCCACATCATCAACCTGGGCAGACTCAGGATTACGAAGCGGCAGCATCAGTTCTGAGAGCCCATGAGCATAAATTCATGAGTCCGCCGGGCGTTTAGGGAGCTGTGACTGTGTCTGGCCAGAGTCTTAGGGTTTGCTCAGGAATCCTGCCAGCTCCCCAGTGACAGATGGAGGAAACAGGCAGGAAGAGGGTAGGCACTAGCCAAGGTCCCTCTGACTTGATTCCAAGTCAGCTTCCCCCACTCATACTGCCCTGCCCTCTGAGCGGCCCGGCTCCTGCACGTCTATTTCCCATTTCCAAAGCGAGTCTTTGATGTTCTCTCTCAGAGGGTGTTCAGCTCTGTTACATAACATTCACCTTCAGAAAGCTCAGAAGCACAGAAGTGGAAAGCAGTTTGTGGATAATTTGGTAATGACACACGTTTGTAAGTAAATTAGAGCTTATTGAGCAGATAAAAATGCTTCCCTCTTGATCCCTGAGGATAGATGGGGGTCCCGTCCTTCCCACAGCAGAAGTTTAGCGTCCACGAGGGAATGGACAAAGGGGGACAGGCAGCCTCATTCCCGCCCCTGCACTTACCAGGAGGTAGATCTGTGGCCCAGTCATGTTGCCCTGAGCTTCCCAAGCCACAGAAGGTGCCTTTACCTCTGAGGTACGCAGTGCTGAAATGCCTGCAAAAGCATCTTCCTGGGGGGTCAACTGTACCTGTAATTTGTGGAAATAATTACGTCTATATTGAAACAAACACAGCAGTGTAATGGAACCAAGTACAGACTCCCATGGGCTTTCACCATCAAACACAAAGCTTTTAAAGGAATGTCACACACAGGGAAGAGCCACTAACCCAGCTTGCACAAAATCTCCTAATTTTTCAGTAGGCGAGTTTGATAAAAGGAAACAATTTTTTCTGGTGGGCCCAAGGACAAGCATGGGGCCTGGATGCCACCTCGTGTTCACTTGGGGTATGACAGCCTGCTCCAGGCAGCCTTAGCGAAGGTGTCAGATGCAAATACAGGCAGGTGGGGGCTTTCCTGCCTGGGAGGTGGAGGGGACCTCCCCACCTCTCCCAGTGGGCCTGTTTCAACAGCTGGGACCCCCCATTACCGAGCTTGTTTGGGTGAGCTGGAGCCTCCCCCCGCCTGGCCTCAAAAGCACCTGTTAGCTGGTTAACCCCAGATTCACCCCAAGGAGATTCTGACCCAGGAGCCCGTGGTCAGAGCCGAGGTCTGTGTGTTCCCGTTTCCCACACAACCTGGGAATGAGCGCAGTGGTTGGAACCTGCACTTAAAACACCTGGGCAGAGTTCAAACCTTACAGAGGCACCCGGAATGAGGCCCAGACCTCAACACTTTTAAATAGTTGCCCAGGTGACCTTCATGTACAGGCTGAACTGAGAAACACTGGGATGGAGCCTTTCGTCATGAATGTCCCACTACAGTGCCAGCGCCCTTGGCGGGGATGCGGGCTCTTAACAAGGCTCCTCAGTCAGGTGACCAGCCCTTCCAGTCACTGGGGACCAAGGTGTTCCGGGGTGTGTAGGTGGCTGCTTGGACTTGTCCTGTGCTTGGGGCTTTTTGTCTTGCTCCGCTGGGCTGTGTCGGGTCACCCTACATGTGCTGGGTGAGAAAGGTGAAGGGATTAAGAAGCACACATTGACGGTAACAAACGGTCACAGGGATGTGAAGTACACACAGGGGACACAGTCAGTACCACTGTGATGACCATGTGGTGCCGGGTGGGCACTAGATGTGGGGGAGGACCACTCCATCCGCTGCGTAGATATCGAACCACCACGCAATGCACCTGAAACTAACATAATGTTAAATGTCAACTGTAATTAAATATTCTTACTTTTCAAAATAAATTACAGAAATACTGCAGTTAGAGCTATTTTCTGCCACAGTAATGGGCAGAATCAGTCAGCTAAATTGCAACACTGGGAAGGCAGGGCTTGAGTCCTAGAAACTGGGAATGTCCTGGGAAAACCAAGACAAGTTGGTCGCCCGTGTCCTCGGACCTGCCTCAGACTAGCAATCATTGGGGCTGGGTCTCAGTTGGGTGCATTTTGACTGTAGCAGCCCAAACATCCACCAGATTCTTGAAGGCATCTGTAATCCCCTGAGGACGACAGTGCTGCCTTCTACACTTCTCCACGGTGCAGGTCCTGGTGGTGCCCAGGACTGAGTCTGTCGCTTGCACATACAACCACTGTTAGGAAAGGACAGGGATGCCTAACACGCACCCCAGGACGAGGTGCTGCCTGCAGGGCACAGCCAGGCAAACAGTTCAGGGAGTGACTGGTCAGTGGGAAAGCGGCAGGCATCTGAGTTTAGCTGGTTATGTTGTTGACTTTGGTTTGGTTTGGTGGGGGGAGGTCTGTCAGGGCAAAAGATAAGGAAGTCCTTTGAAAAGCCCCTTAGGATTTGGGCATGTTTGTTTACTCAATAAACATTTACTGAGCACCTAACTACATGCCAGGAGTTATACCAGGTATCCAAGCAAAAACCGCAACACAGCAGGCACTGACTGGGCCCTGGCACAGGCCAGTGGGGATTCAAACCCCAGCTCTGCCCTTACTGGCTAGTGGCCTTTGGATAAGTCACTTAACCTCTCTATGACCCTTCCTTTCACCTGTAAATTGGGGAGAATGACCTCACAGCTCAAATAGGGAAATAATGCATGTAGGGCAGTAAGCCAGGACTGGGACCCAGGCAGCCTGAGTTGGTGACAGCCCACTTAACCCCTGGCCAGCCTACTTCAAAAATAAAGTCCTGCGCACTTTGATTTAAAGTGCTGTGGTGTCAGGAGCTACCTGCAGCTGGCTCTCCGGAAAATCTCTCCAGACTTCTAAGCCTGCCTCACACCCTTGTGTACTGTTTTGTTTTCGGGACCTGTGCCCAGCCCTAGCCCATGCAAAGCAACCCTAGTGAAGAAATGAAGTTTCCAGCTGGCAGGCCTGATGCCTGCAGCAGGATGTCCCCAGGGGCCTGATGACCCTGCAGGGCAGAGAAAAGGCAGCCAGAGAGGAAATCGCAGGGAATGCCCGGTGAGTGACAGGTTTGACCAGAGCTGCACTGGGAGTCCCTTGCCTGTATGTGGAACACTGCTATGAGTAGAGACCTGTGAAGACAAGGGTATGGGAACGAATGTGCCATTCATGCCTCATGCTGTGGGCTGGAGGAAGCTCCGGGGGAAAGCTCGCTCTGCCCTGGTACCATTTTCTGGATGCCCCTCTCTACACACAGGACGGTTGAGTCTCCATGCACCCTCTGCTGTTCAGAACTGAGAACGTGGCCCACTGAAATACCAGGTCTAACGCTCCAGGATGCAGGTCCAGTGCACAATTTAAGACGTCTGCCAACTGAAGAGAACACTTTAAAAGGCACTGAGCCCCTCCTTTGAGGCAGAAACTGTAGCTCATGGATGATGAGGACAGGAGCACACATGGACAAAAGACCTGAATGGACACTTTTCCAAAGAAGATATACTAAAGGTCAACAGGTACCTGAAAAGATGTTCGACATCACTAGTCGTTGGGGAAATACAAGGTAATGCCACAGTGAGATACCACCTCACATCTGTGAGAGTGGCCGTTATTAAAAAGACCAGGGGTGTGGAGAAAAGGGAACCCTTGCGCACTGTTGGTGGGAATGGAAATTGGTCCAGCCACAATAGCAAAGAGTATAGAGGATCCTCAAAAAATGAAAAGTAGAACTACCATATTGCAGATCAAGTCAGTACTGACCGAGTCAGTGTCTGAGAGTTGCAGAAAGAGCACTGATGACTCCTCACACCTAGGGACCCAAGTGTTGAAGTGAAATCAGACACCATAAGATGTCTACTGGAACTCCTGTAAAGTCCTCTGTGTGCTTTCCTTTTAAAACAGAAATTCAAAAGATAGCAATTCAAAACCTAAGAATAGCTTTTTCCCCTTCCATACCAATATGAAAGATAAATTCAAAATAAGTGTTTAATTTATTCAATTGTTCTTTTCAAAAAGAAATTAACCATGCCTCCCTTTCAGAGATCAAGCACTGTGTAACACCTCATGGGTCCCGGGATCCCTCGGGCTCCGCACAGCCCCACCGGGCAGCGTCTGAGCTGCACGGGGGTCCTGCAGACACTCCCCAACACCCCCAGCCTGCACTGCTCTCCGCCTGCACCCGGCTCCTCACAGACACGTGCTGAGGGTGATCCTGCATGCATGGAACCTACTGAAGACTGGATATGGCAGCTGTCACAGAAAGAACTGTCCCTGCTGGGGTGAGCACCAGTGACACCCACAGGAAGTAAACAGGACACCGACAGGAAGCAGACAGGAAACAGAAACAGACAGGACACAGGAAGCACACAGGAAGAGCTCTTTCCCTCCAGCCTTCCAGGCCGCCTAAGGGCTCCTAGTGACAGAGGCCAAGCCAGCTGGCCAAGCTGAAATTTGGTTTGCAGCATCCCGGCACCAGCATCCATCAGCCGCTATGGAAGGGTGGGTTTGAGGCTGAGAGACAATGGCTTACCTGGCACCTGGCTCAGGTGGTGAGCACACGGACCATCTCTCAGGCTACTCAAACCACGCTCATTGCTCTACATGTTCGTGAACCTCCACATATCAAAAGAAGCCTACGTCCCCACCAAATGAGATGCAAACACCCTTTGTGCGAAGGAAGATGTCCTCACCCACACCCCACGATGAGGACTCAGCAACTCCCACTGTCACCGCAGATTTACCCCAGCTGCGTGGGTCGCTGCTCACATTCGGTCTCAGTCTCACCTGAACATCTGCTGCCTAAAGGCTGCAGTGTAAAACCAACCTCCAATAAGCTTGTATAAAATAATGAGGGGAGGCAGCCCAAAATAAAAAACAGACAGTACATTCATGGGCGCGCACACGCTGTAAGCAGGAAGAAGAGACACAGAGACTGCAAGTCCTCGTTTCTGAGACTGCTCGTGAAGCTGCAGTCCTAACCTCCTCCCCCACTGCCCACCGCATTCTCTTTGCCCTTATCTGGGCCTCGGTGGGTTGAGGTCCTTCACCCCCTAGGGGTGACCAGAATCTTCATTCACACAGTGTCTGAACCCTTGGTGGGCCTGCCTTTTCGTTGTTATTGTAAACTATTGTTTTATACTAACTCTTACTGCTGCACTTGGAAGCTCTAAGAGGCGCCCAAGAGAGCCCCTGGGCTCTAGACCTAGCCTCCCTTGCCCCACTATGTAGCAGAGACGTGATTTCCCCCGGTGAGCAGGACCCCTCGTGCAACAGAGCAGAGTAGCCCTCTCTGCCTGTGCACAGGCTCGGTTCCCTGTCCACTAGGCCTGCTGCCGCGTCTCCTGGTGGAATAGATCAGTGACCCCTCGGGAGTCAGACCTGCACACCGGCAGAGAGAACGCTCAGACAGGGCAGCGAGAACCCTGCCAGTGCGCATTGGCCAGGTGTGACAGCAAAAGCAGCTGCTCCCATTCCCGCCCCTCGATCCCTGACCTGTGTGTTCAGCGTAAGGAAAAGAAAGAACCACATATTGGTCACTTATCAAAAGCAGAGTTTTAATATAGAAGTTCCTCAAAAAAAATTAGAATAGAGCTGTCATATGATCCAGCAATCCCTCTTCTGGGTATATACCCAAAAAATCTGACAACCCTTATTTGTAAAGACATATGCGTCCCTAGGTTCATTGCGGCATTACTCACAACGGCCAAGACAGTTGTTCCGATGGAAAGAATGTCAGTGTCCTTCAACAAGTGATCGGATAAAGCAGGTGTGATACATATGTACAATGGAACACCACTTGGTCATAAAAATTGATGGAATAAAACATTCGCAACAACACGGCTGGGTCTTGAGAGTGAAATAAGGCAGATGGGAAAGGACAAGAACCATATGATCTCACTCACTGGTGGGATATAAAACAGAAAGCAACAAACAAACGAGCAAACAAACACACCAGAGACACAGACAACAGTGTGGTGGTCACCAGAGGGGAAGGGGTGGGGGGACTAGAAGAGGGTGAAGGGGTCAAATATGCGGTGACGAAAGGAGACGAGACTCTGGGTGGTGAGCGCACAGTACCATACACAGGTGATATATTATAGAATTTGTACACCTGGTACTTATATAATGTTATCAACCAATGTTGCCCTAATACATTTAACTTTTTTAAAAAAGCATATTTTTGGCCCTGGCCAGGCAGCCTGGTTGGTTGGAGCATTGTCCCGTACACCAAAAGATTGGGGGTTCGATTCCCGGTCTGGGCACACACCTAGGTTGTGGGTTTGATTCCCAAATGGAGTGTGTATGGGAGGCAACCAACTGATGTTTGTCTCTCACATCTTTCCCTCCCCACCCCCCAACTTCCACTCTTTCTAAAATCAATAAACATTTTCTTTTTTAAAAGCATGCTTTTGTATGAAAGGAAAGAAAGGTAGCGCTCTCCTGGACAAGAACAGAAGAGGCCCATGGGCCTCACAACGTGCAGACCATTAAGGCATTGCCACCTACTTCACGGCTTTTTCCACTTCTACTTACAGCCCCAAAGAAGGGCGAGCCGGGGCTTACACGGGCATCTGTACACCCATGTTCAAGGCAGCATTATTCACAGTAGCCAAAAGGTGGAGCCACCCAGATGTCCATCAGAGGATGAACAGATACCCAAAATGGGGTACATACATTCAGTGGAATGTTATTCAGCCTTAAAGGAGGAAAACTCTAACACATGGTACTGCACGAACGAACCTTGAGGTCATTATGCTGAGAGCAATCAGCCATGCACGAAGGTCACATATGGTACGATCCCACACATGAGGCAGGTAGAGCAGTCAGATTCAGACACTGAGTGGAAGAGTAGTCACCAGAGGCTGGGGGCCGAGGGAGATGGGGAGTTGTTTTAGTCTGGGACGACGAGAAAGTTCTGGAGGTGGACAGCAGTGATGGCTGCACCACAGTGTGAATGTGCTGAATCCCACCGGGCTGTACATGTAGAGTGATTAAAATTGTAGATTGTAAGTCATGTATATTCTACCACAATTAAAAAAACACACACCCTGATGTTTTTTAAAAAAGCATCCCAGCTCTTGAGAGTGCTATGGTTCAACTGCCCATGAGTGTTCAGCGTAAGGGCCTTCAGTGAGGCCCGATGCTTCCAGGTGAAGGGGTATGCGGCAAAACCAGTGAGGTCCACGGGTATGCACCCTCTGCCGCGTGAACAAGCCCGTGTGGTGCCAGGCTGGGGCTCAGCATTGGTCTCAGCTGTCGGGAGACTAGACACTTTACATCAGTGGCCACCAGGTCAGCCTTTGGGAAAGGAAGTCCATGTTGCGGGGCCCGTGCATGACCTCCACCCCTGCCACCGTGGCAGCCTCAACCATGGACCCACTGAGAAAACAGCGAGGTGCCCTGGGGAGAGCCCAGCTGACCACCACAATTTCTGTTGATTGCCTTCCTGTTTCTCTGCATGTCTCATAACCTGAAGATTTAAACATGTTGGGTGGGTGATAATCCATTACAGTGAGTCTCTCCACTGAAGCTCCAATTCTTTCCTGAACTTCTAGAAGGAGGTGTGGTTCTTCAGTGTGGGTCCATCCCAGAGGTCAGCCCAGGAGGGTCAATGTCAAAACTAAGAGTGCCCCAGCCCCTCTAGACCTTACCGAGGGCCTGAGCATGCGCCTGCTGTTGGATTGGGCAGCCCCTCCCAGCTTCATTAGAGGTTCCTGCTGTGCTTTCCCCAGTGAAAACCTCAGCTGCCATGGGGTCTTATTCTCAGCTCCATCGGCTGACCCCTGCTTCCCTTTCTCTGGCACTGATGCAGCTACCGAGCACAGCTTCTGGCCGAGATCGATTTGTCCCCGCCCACTTGTACTTTGGGAGTATGAGGGGCGGTCGTAGGAAGAGCTCCTCACCTAATTTTCTGACAGATACTGTCAAAAGGCATTTTGGTTTTACAATCTATTTAGTGTTTATATGCGGGGACTCACAGAAATTCAGAAAGCATGCCACCACAGCCTTCATATTCCCAGAATCCAATCATCCTTGCTTTTAACACCCGCCAATTGGCCAGCATCATCTTTACTGTTGTATTTTTTCTTTTTTTATATAGTTAATCAGACTTTTTAAAGTTTTTCTTAATTTTTTATTTATTTTTAGAGAGGGGAGGGAGGAAGAGAGAGAGAAACATCAATGTGCGGTTGCTGGGGGATGTGGCCTGCAACCCAGGTATGTGCCCTGACTGGGAATCGAACCTGCAATGCCTGGTTCACAGCCCACACTCAATCCACTGAGCTACACCAGCCAGGGCTTTACTGTTGTATTTAACCAGTGCCTGAGTGGATTTGACTTCATTGCTTCCAATTCCCTTCCTCACGCTTCCTTCTTGTACCTCATTCCCTCCTGAGTTCAGTTTTCTTCTTCCCAGACCATGTCCTTCAGCAATTCTTTCAGTGAAGGCCTATTAGTAATATAATAAATGCTCTTAATCTCTGCCTGTGAATATCTTTATTTTTATCCTGGCTCTTCCTTAAGAGTTTAGCTGACTCTATTCTTCTAGAGGAAATTGTTACATGGCCTTCCGGCTTCTAGGGTTCCATTTCAGGAGTCTATTATTTGTCCCTTTGCCAGCAATTTTAAAATTCTATAGGGTATAGTTGTCAGTACCCTATAGGTATTATAGGTTTATAAGGTGAGCACTGAGGGAAAAATAAGACAGAGTAGAAAAGGGATAGTGCATTTTAAATGGGAAGGAGCTCACCAAGAATTAACTGTGAGCAGCAGCCATGCAGGGGCTCTGCAATGACCTCAGACAGAGATGTAGCTCCTGGGCTGGTCAGGGACCCCCACTGAAGAACCCCCACTCAATGCCCACTCCTGGAGGCTACTCCTATGGCCTTCTTGGTATTTCTAACTTCATTCCACAAAGAGCCATAACATTCTCCTTGAACACCCTGGGAGGGGGCAGTCCAGGGGCTAAATGAACATGCACCCTAGCCCACCCCACACACAGAGAGCTCAGCCCACCCTCACTCCCATAGTTCGGGAGGCCCCACACTCAAGCATCTGCTCTCCCTGCTCCCAGTCCCAACCCTTCCCCACTCTCAGTGCTCCATCCCAGGACCCACTGATTCTTTTTTTATTTTTTTTTTTTATTTTTTAAATATTTTATTTATTTATTTTTAGAGAGGGAAGGGAGGGGGAGAGAGAGAGAGGGAGAGAGAGAGAGAGAGAGAGAGAGAGAGAGAGAGAGAAACATTAATGTGTGGTTGCTGGGGGTTATGGCCTGCAACCCAGGAATGTACCCTGGCTGGGAATCGAACCTGGGACACTTTGGTTCCCAGCCCGCGCTCAATCCACTGAGCTACGCCAGCCAGGGCTAGGACCCACTGATTCTAATTTCTTAAATAAGCTCTGCCTGTCTCAGGGACTTTGTTTGCATCCTTCGAGTTTGGAACTGTCTCCACCGGCCACCCCTGCCTTCAAACAAGTGTTGGCATGTGTGGCTCCCTTTCATTCAAGTCTTGGTTCATCAGTATGTCACCTCCTCGGTGCGGCCTCCCCCAACCAAGCTCCAACTGTTCCCATGCCCACCCATCACCCCTCCCTCAGCGTGAGGATGAGGGCCCAAAGGGTCATGTTCGCCATGACAACATGTAGATGATGAATAAAAGGTCAACTAGACCCCCAGCTTGAAGGATTAAATCTAATTTCAACTCCACTGCCTCCCAAACTCCCACTAAAATTTTTTTTCTTAAATTTTTAAAGGCCCACACTCACAAGGACAGAGAACAGATGACAGAAGTCACACTTTGGAATCTGAAATTGATATCCAAGTGGCAATTCTCCTCTTAAGTCAAGACTGCAGGCCCTTACTAGGTAAGGGGATGGCAGGGAGAGCCAGATTACTCCATGGAAAGCCCCAGCTCAGGGAGACTCCGTGTGGTGCTGTTCTAGGGTAGAAGCAGTTGGGACTCAGAGGGACCTTCAAACACCATCTCCACCACCTACCCACTTCCACTCAGGCAGAGCCCTCGGCCTCCAGCCCATTCAGTCCCAACACATAACCCAGGACAGCTGCCCCTTCTCTAGGGGTGGCTGGGATGGTGGCACTAGAATAAAATGGTGGTAGGCACACCAATGCTCCCTTAAGAGCCAGGTGATGGGACAGGGGTGACTTCAGGCCAGGTCAGGCGCCTCAACTGCACACCACAGGAACCCACTCTGGAAAGGAGCTGAAAATAGCATCGCCCAGTGGGAGCCTCCCAGGAAGTCAGCTGGCCCTTTGAGAACAAGGGATCGAGGGCACTTCTAAAGCAGCTGGAAGACACTGCAATCACAGGCTATATTTAGCCTGCTTTTAACTTTAAACTGGTAACTACCTAAGGCCCTCCTAGGATATCCCCTTAATCAAGCTCTAGGGGCAAAGTTCCCTTCCACCTTAAAGCTGGGCTTCTCCAGGGCCACATCCTACCCCTGCCTCACTCCCACACCAACACCGCAGGGAGACACCGCTTCTCTGCAGCTCTCGCCATGCAGCTTGTCCCAGGATTTGTTCCGCTTCTCCCTGCGGGTCCCCAGGGACCAGCACAGGGAACTGGGGTTAGAACAGGGCAGGAGAGCCCTACAAGAAGCTTGCCAAGGACCAGGAGGTAATGTTCCTTAATCACTGCCTTACCTGGTACTGGCTTTGTTGTAGCTTTTCGGATCAAAGGCTGAAAGCAGCCAGGGAACTGAGCAAACCATAAGTAGGCTGAGGGAAATGAGCCTACCGTTGAGACCTCCCACCCTTCCCAGGCTCATGGCCCACCCAGTCCAACCAAATTGGTAACTGCGGGAGGAGGCTGTTTCAGAAGAAAAGTGGCTACGGTGACTTCTGTTGGTCTGGCTACTACATCAGAAGACTAATTTTAGTTTGTATATGATGTCCCCACATGCAATTTATTTTTGTCATTTATATCCAAAATATTACTTCAGACACTTGGGAGAAACCTCTTATGTTACCAGTAACAGACACTTTTGTTTAGTAATCATCAAGGAATCAATCACAAGGATTTCAAGTAAACTGCTTGTTTATTAGCATTGGGACTGCAACGTAAGAGTTTCCAGTAAATATGCTGAACTGCAATGAAATGACAGAACAAGGTGAGGTTCAGACACGTGAATGGCAGGTTCTTATTTCTTCCACTCATTCTTGTCGTAGTCCCACTTGGCAGAGAAGCCCTGGATCGGGCTGACCTTCATGTCGAGCATCCTCTTGGTCTGCTTGGCCACCCAGTCGTCTTCAAAGGTGTGCGGGATGGGGCCATACACTACAGTCCAAAACAACTTCATGAGGCAACACTGTCGTGACTGGTTGTTCTAAGGCAATGTGCTATGTGTATTAGGGCCACACAACACACTGGCAAGAAAATCAGTGAAGTCACCTGCCACTCAACACCCATGCCCACGCAGATGCCAGTGATTTTTGATTCTGGACACTGACAACTCCTGGTAGTTCCAAATTATTCCTTTGTAAGTGAGCAATTAAATACTTAAGCTCAAATCAGAACATCTCTGTAGGACACAGATAATAGGGTCTACAGGGTGGCACAGAGCGTAAACAGAGCCAACAGTGACTTGGGGGATCAGAGACGGGCACAGCTCTGTTAACCCACGTCCACAGTCAAACTACAAGGACAGGACTGTGCCTACTCAGAATGGGAAAATGCTTCTGCCTGGGCGGGAAGAGCCCGGGAGAGGCAGCACTAGAATGAGCAGGCAACCCCCACCCTAAGCAAGAACTAGTAGGTCCTAAGACCCAGAATTCTAGCTACTGACATGCAATCCCTAAACACCTGAAACAGCCCTTTATGAGTAAGTTTCTTCTCTTTGATCAAACATTCACAACATCATCTGCTAACTGGTAAGCAGATAAACATTACTGAAAATGTGGCGTGCTGTAGGTAGTGCACTACCAAGCAGGTACAGCTCACCCCAAGAAAGATTCTGGCTTGTACTACTTCGGTTCACACAAGCCAGTTTCACAAACCTGATCGACAACCCTGGGATGAACCCTTTTCTGTGAAGGCTCCCCCATAGCCTGCTCCTGGGCCCTGAAAGTCAAAGCTGTGCTGGCTAACTCCAGGTCTTGTGTTGCCAGGGGCTTTTACCTGAACCACTCCAGGCACGGCTCTTCCCTCCCCCTACTCACCGTAGCGCTTTTCCCAGATCAGAATGAGAGCAGTGAAGCCGATGAAAAACATGGCAGCACCCACAACTGTCTTCCACTCATTCGTGCTCCTGTTCATTTCTGCAAAGCTCTCGTTGAACTTAATGCGATACACTGAGAGCAGAAAGAATGGCCATTTGCAGGCATAACGAGCTGCAGGGACCAACCACTCCCTCGTCCACCATGCTTTACCACTTATCCCCGCTACACAGCAAGACATAAACATGGAGAAATACAACAGAAAGGCCTGAGGCTGTAACACGCTCATGCATGTGCACACACAAGCTCTCACACATGCACACAAGGGATGAAGAGAAAAATGCATGGAGTTTGCTTTGGGTAAATAAAAAAAATAAATTAAAAAACTGAAATTCTCCCATAGATTACAGTGTAAGGAGCAATTTAATCCCACTATTTTCATTCCCCTTACCTACCTGACAATGCTTTATTGACCTTCCATCAATAATTGACAGTAAACCCAGCCCCACCCAGCAGAAGCATGGAGACACCGCATCCACATGCCACACACTCGAATGACACACGTTCAGCTGCTCTGCGTCCCTGTTCATGCCTCTCCCTGGGGGCTGGGGCCCCAGGAGCACACAGGAGCCTGGGCAGAGTTCCAGCCAGCCAGCAAAGCACCGAAACTGCACCCTGGGGCAGCCCCACAGAAACACACCACACCGAGCCCCCAGGGCAGGCTGGTCTCTGGGCAGCACCACAGCCCTCATCATAAAAATCCCCTCCACACTGTGTGCCTGACTTCCCTTCGATACCCACATTCAACTTTTTCTTCAATCGACAGACTGGTCCAGGGGTTCTTCTCCTTCTCTTTCAAGGCCTTCTGGCTGGCAGAGAGGTTCTTGACGTGGGCCACGTCAGGTAAGGGGTAGTCACGCCGATCGACATAACTCGGGAGAGCAAAGTCCTCACTCTTCACAACACCCCCTAAAAGGCACGGTGGAGAATATTTCAAAATTCACAAAGGATTAGAGTCACAAACTCGGTGGTACTTCTAAAAACCTAAAAAAGCACGTGTGCACTCATCCCAGGGGCTGCAGCTACTGTTTCAAACAGCTGAAGGACTACCATGTGGAGCAGAAGGTAGGCCTGTCCTATGTGGCCCAGACAGCAGAATGTGAATGGCAGGCAGAGTTAACAGTAGCAGTTTTCATCACAGCAAAACAGAAACCTACCAGGAGCAACTGCCCAGAGGCAGCACTTCTTGCAACCAACAGTGTTCATGCAGAGGTCAGCTAAGGCTCTCAGGGTTCCCTGCCCTGGACAGAGACCTAACTAAATGAAGGCCCTTCTGCAAGTGACTCAAACTAATGAGGAAGAACAAAAATATAAAACTCATAAAGAAGTGTTCAAAGTTGAGAAACAAAGATATATGAAAAGATGGTCACTGCATTACTTTTTATTATAGCCAAAAAACAACAACAACAAAAAAAACCCTGTGTCCAACAAAGGATGGAGTTAGCTAGCTCCTTAGAAACATGTATCATGGAACCATTCATTCAGCTGTTCAACAAATGTTTACTGACCACCTGCTATATGCTAAGCATGGTTCTAGACAGCTGAGATCATCAGTGAACAAAGCAAAGATTCCCACTTACTGGCAACTACCTGCTAAAAGTGGGAAGCAAATGTGACAATCACAGAGCATGTTAGGAAACGAGCACTCTGGGAAAAAGCACGTAGAGGAAGGAATCGGAGGGATACACGTATGGCAGGGACAACTTACACAGTAGAAAGCACAGCCAAGTGTTCAAAATGGAGAAACAATCGTGTGCTCACCAAGTCACAGAGCAATATATCAGAGTTGTTTTGTTTTTCTTTTTGAAAGTGTAAATTGTGTATATATACTCACATTTATAAACTAAAGAGAGAAAACTCCTGGCAAAGTTAACTGAAGTTGTTATAAGCAGAAGAGGAGAGGATGAAATGGGAATTTCTGCTCAAATAGGCAGAAATTCTAGTTCCTTCAAATGAACTGTATCTACTCAAGCAGATGAATAATTTATTCACTATACAAATGAAGTGTATTACTCAAGTAAATGAGCATGTATTACTCAAGTAAAGAAGGAAAAAATTCAGACAGCAGAAAAGAAAGGAGTATTTTAATGAAGTCCTTCAAAAATTCTTTCCTTCCATTAGCTTAGTCCCAATGGTTAAAATCTCCCAAATCATGTTAACAGTGAAGTAAAACATTCAGCCTAATGCAAAATATAATTTCTCTAGATACTTACCTTTGCCATGCAAATAACTACCAATTAAATATTTATACTTGACCTTAACCTAAAAGGATCTCATATAGAAATGGCTAGAATTACTTTGCAATTTTAGAATTCTAAGATTCTATTAAAATGAGTGAACTAAAAATAATGATGTACATTAGCACTCAGCTTACACATGAATTATTAAAAATATGCCTAGTGAAGCCCTAACCAGTAGGGCTCAGTTGGTTGGGTGTCATCCCATAGAGCAGATCATGGGTTCAATTCCCGGTCAGGGCACACACCCAGGCTGCAGGTTCGGTCCCCACTGAGGACACGTATGAGAAGGCAACCAATTGATATATCTCTTTCTCTCTCCTTCCCCTCCCTCCCGCTCAAAAAAACCAATGAAAAAAATGCCCTCCATGTAGGATAAAGAAGAGACAGAAACAGCACGCTGTGCTCCACTGGCAGCAGCCTCATACACCCCCTGCTCACCACTCTCTTGATTACATCACTTTGTCTTGTGCTGGATTTAATCTCACGTTGCTTTGTCCAGAGATGTGCTACACAGGCCTGTAGCCTAGGAGCCACAGGCTATACCATACAGCTTAGGTGCATGGTAGGCTATCCCACCTAGGTTTGTAAAGTCAGACACATTTGCCAGAATGTGTCCCAGTAGTTAAGGAGGGCATTACTGTAAATGCTCATAACCGTGAAGCACTCTAAGCATAAAACTGCATTTTCTAGAATAAGATCAACCAATTTGTGATCTCAGGGCTGCTAGAGGTTCTTCAGCATTTTGGGCCTGGTCCCCCAACAAATGGAGTGGAGTGAGGAGCAAAGGTCAACATACCACACATTCCTTTTAAAAAAGAGAGAAACAGCCAAGATTTTGCATTCTAGTGAATGCTTTGTCATTTCTGTCTTCAGTCTGGATGGAACTCTGGCTGAGCCTCTGCTGAGAAAATCTGCTGATTCTGAGCTCCCCTCGCAATCAGATCTGTCACCGAGAAAATGCCCAAATCCACACCAGCAGCTACCAATGGCACTCCGTACTGTGCTACTATTTCATGTGAACAACAAACAGTTCATGTATCAAGCATACATTCAGAAGTTAAAAATTAAAGACAACTTATCTAATGGACTGTTGTCTTTTCCATCTGCCTACTGTGTGCTAGAGATGCAGCAATGAGTAAGACAGGCAAGGTCCCTGGCCTCACAAAGCTCGCGCTCCAGAGGCAGAGACAGACAACACTCAAACATGCACACAAACCCACAGAGCATCAGCGCTCTGAGGAGAAACAACGCAAGGTGATGCAGAATGGAGCATCTTTAGGACAGGGGGTCAGGAAGGCAATTCTAAAATAACATTTCTACTGCAGGAGATGCTGAGAGAGAAGCAATCATCCATAACTTGGGAGCTGAGGCTGGAGGGACCAGCCCAATGTGCGTTCACGAGGGACAAAACACCGCACCAATGGAGGCGGGGCCTCGAGCAATGGGCAGGGCTGGCTGAGCTGTGTGCTTGAGTACGATGTGATGAGATCAGAAGGGCCAGCCTCAGATCTTGCTCTAGGCATGACTAGGCCCTGGAGGGTTTCAAGAAGGGGCTGACTTGATGTTACTTCTTCACCAAAAATGATACCTAAGAGTGAGTCACGGCCACCACCACTACCTTAAGGTAGAAGCAGGCTTCTTATAAAAGAGCAGAATGATCAAAGGGACATCAAGGAACCTGGGGGCTGATGGCCATGCTGTGTGTTCTGACCGGAGCCGTCATTACACACTGTGAGTTTGTCCAAATCCATAGAACGTTACACCTAGAAAAGGTAATTTTACTTTCCATAAATTACACCTCAAACAAACTAAACACTATCAGAAAACCAAAATGGAAACAAAATGTGATCTGTCATAAGTGACCTCCTAAACTTTTAATGAAGGTGTTTCTTTCAGTATGTATGAAACAATAAATTTTTCTTTATTACTTACTTGTTTAAATAACAGACATTTCAACAACACTCTGACTACAATGATCTGTTTTATAGTCTGTATCCATAGCGTTATCATGGGCAATAATATAGAGTATTTAAGATAATAGTATCACTAATTAAAAAACACAATTTCAAAGACAAATTCACATATAAAGCAGTTAACAGAAATTACTGATTATGGAGCCCCTAGATACATAAACCTTGCTCTCCAAGTTCATCATCCACCAATGAAGCCTTGCACTTGACCCCTCAGTAACATACCCTGCCATGCTGATTTGTGTTTTGTCCTTTTGCTTACTTTCCCTCTGCCTGGAATGCCATTTCCCTCTTGAATGTGAGGTTTAACATGCTCACATTCAAGCAAAGCAAAGCCTCTCCCCCAGAAGCTTCCCCTGCACCCCAAGCCAGGCTAAGTGCTTCTCCTTAGGGGCCATCTGTTGCTGAGCCATTTTCTTCATGTACCTGTCCCTCTCCGGATTACAAACCTTCTCGTGGAAAGACTCCATATTTCACATTGTTTTTATTCTCAGCATTTAACAGTGTCTGGTACAAAGAAGATGCTAGATAAGTGAAAAACTACAATTGCTTGCCAAGCACTGAACTAAGCTCTTTATATGTATTTCAGGTAAGAAAACAGATTCCTAAACTTAAGTACCTAGTCCAAAACTAAAATGAGGTTAAACCCAGCTCAGGTTAGGAAGCTCAGGCTCTTTCCCTTCCACTGTCCCAGTAATGTAAACAGTACTAAAGGTAAATGGTTGGGAGTTTTCCTGGAGGAGAAGAACATCATTAAAATCAGGTATAGTGGAGAAGAGTTCTTGAAAGGGGTGGAACCTGAACTTAAAAAAAAATGGGAGAGAAAGGAAAAAAGAGAAAATATTAATATAAGCAGAGATCCAGGACTAGAATTCAGTGGTTCATAGTCTTTAATCTAGAATTAAGTGTCCCGTTAAAATATTTATCCCTCCCCTAAAATCCCTCAGCAGCTGGATCAGAATCTTAGCCATCTGTGTTTGACACTCCAGCACAGGGCCTTACACATAGCACGAGCAAAATGAAATTAGCTCAGCCTACCTAAAAGTTAAAAAAGGCAACTTACCATGTGCTCGTACACACACCGAGGTGGAAATTGCTCGCTTGCCAATTAGGCTAAACACTCGGGTAGTCAACATCCTGAAAGATAGAAGTGTACACCTTCTCTATGAATGAGGGCAAATACCCGTTAGGAACAATTCTTCTTTTTGCCCCGGCATTATCTTAAAGTCAATGCAATTCTGTTGTGTTCTCCCCAGCATACGTGATTCATTTGTTCCTGACTCTGAATTCACAAAATAACCTAGAATAAGGTTTTTCTGAGTAGTTAGCAAGTCTTTATGGAGCTTCACTATAAAACCAAGTGCCATAATATAGACACACTTCAGGCAATTAGTAGAAAATGGGCTTCCTTAAAAAACAAAGAGAAAAAAATTAATGAGGAGACTGAAAAAGCTACAAATGGTAAAGCACTGTGGCACCATGAGGGACTCCACTGTTTTGAGGGTAAAGGCTGAAGGAATTGTGTGTGGTATGCGCTTTCAACTTAGTATTTAGGAAGGGCAAATCAGGGAAAAATACCACCCTGGTCCAATTCCAATCCCTGCAGACAACGGGTGACCTGGGTGACCCACGCCTCACCTGGGCCCTTCCTGATTCAGGCCTATCTCCCCTACCTACCCCTCCTCTAAAACTGCACATTTGCGGGGACTGGTGACAGTGAATAGGATCCCCAACACCTTCAGAAAACACCCCAACTGGGGCAGAATAAACAGAAACGTGACGTCAGAGCAGAACGCTCCACCGTCTCTCTTCTCCCCTAGCCTGGCCGGCGCGTGGGCGGCCGCTGGGCGCCTTCCAGGAGGGTAAGCGGAGCGCCTCTACCCGAGCCCAGTCAAACCCGGGGAGGTCGCGTAGACGCGGTTGGGAAGGGTTAGAGCTCAGGCTGCAACACAGGCCTCAGAGCCGCTCCCGGAAGGCCAGCAGAACGACCTGCCCCTTTTGCCCGGTGCCCGCGGCTAGCGGGCGCTCCAAGGTCAGAGCTCAAGCCTTGCCGGCGGGCAGGGCAAGACCGTAACAGCCGGGCCGGACGTTTCAGCGCCGCACATCGGCCGCGAATCTGCCTGCCCCGAGCCCGGAACCCCCACGGACCGGCTTCAATGTCAACGGGTCCGAAGGCCAAACGCCGCTTCCTGCTACTCCCAGGCCGCCGGGCCTCCGGCACTCAGGCCCAACGGCCTCCAGCCCCCGATGCTCCCCGGCCTCCCAAGGCCGCGGGCCGGCCGCCGCTCGCCTCACCTGCCGCCGCCGCCCAGCCGCAGCCCGCTGTGCCTGCCGCGACCGCCCTCTACACCCTGTCAGCTCGCGACCGGAAGAGAGAGAGGCCGCGCCGCGCAGCACCACGGGATCGCGGAGGACTCCACCTCGCGCCCCGCCGCGCTGGAGGTCACTGGAGAGGAAGGAGGGGAGGGCCGCGAACGTCGTAAAACGCCGGGCTGGGCTGCTTTCCGGCGGGCGCTGAGGGACCGCTTTCCTGCGGCGCCCGGCGAGTTGCGAGAGCAGTCAGAGGCGCGCGTGTGGACTTCCTCGAGCCGGAGTCGGTGTTGAAGGAACCAGTCCAAAGCAGAGGTGGGCCTGTGGGTGCCTCCTCCAAGTTGCGGGGCCGTGCCAAGCAGCTTCCGCCTTGTCCCACTTCTCCGCTTAGGCGCCGCGCGGCCGGGCAGCGAGTCTAGGCCTCGGCCGGCGCCCGGGGCCTCCGGGGCCCTCCCGGGCTCAGCATGCCCGGGGTGAAGCTGACCACGCAGGCCTACTGCAAGATGGTGCTTCATGGAGCAAAGTACCCCCACTGCGCTGTCAATGGACTGCTGGTGGCTGAGAAGCAGAAGCCGCGCAAGGACCACCTGCCCCTGAGCGGCCCGGGCGCCCACCACACTCTCTTCGTGGACTGTATTCCACTGTTCCACGGCACCCTGGCCCTCGCCCCCATGCTGGAGGTGGCCCTTACCCTGGTAAGCGTGGGAACGGCGCCTGGCCGCCCCTCGGAGATTGGTTTGCGATCGGCTTCCAAGCAGTCCCAGCTGGAAGCTGACAGAGGTGTCCGACGGGAGCCTAGAACCCACCCACCGAGGTCGCGGTAACAGTGAACGGGATGACCCGCGGGAGCCCATGGATCTTTTGCCCGGTACTTAGGGAGCGCCCCGCAGATGGCAGCTCGTAATAGCAGCGGCCCAAGGAGCCACCTTAACTATCATGGGTGTTTTTAAAGGCACTTTTAGGCGACGAATAATCCATTAACTGCCTCAAACCAGTAGCCTTTATAAAAACAAGCTACCGTTAACTGGGTAATCGGAAGGCGTTTACAATTGGGATTTTGAGTCGCGGGAAGTTTTGATGCATTGAAACCTAAAAGCTGGAATTTGGTTCGTGAGCACCTTCACCGAGCCGGTTCCTTATCTGATGTGAGTGTAGGCGCTGTGGTCCTTTTGGTGGTGGCACTTCGGGATCTCAGAGTTGGGACACGTCTGGAGAGGTAGCTTTGACATAACAAGCACTGCTCTCCTTCCTTGAGTTGTGTAAACCATGTGTAAGGAGAATTTATCTGTTCCCATTAATGACTTCTCTAGCACGCTGCAGTAATTTTAAAAGCTTAGGACTTTGTGAAATCAAAAAGCGGGAACAGTCGTGCCTTCTATCCACCACACTTTTATGTGTGTACTTGGCAGTGACTGCTTATTGAAGCATAGTGGGGAAGACTTAGGTCACTAATAAGCTGGATGGTAATTGAATCTAGGCAGTAGTTTTTGAGATAATGATCAATTAAGGGGAAAAGACCACCTGTAAATTCCAGGGAGTTGTTAAAAACTTAGAAATAAACTAGCCTCAGACCTGCCTCAGCACCTGAGTTGAGGTATGGTGTGTAACTACAAACATTTAAGTATAACCTATGACTAAAAACATTTAATTCATTCGAAAAATATTTGAGAAGGTGTAGGTAGGAGTCCTATTTTTATATGTCCCACTAAGTAAAATGAATCCATTTCATAATTGGCCTGATTATGACACCCATGTAAATTCTTGGTATGCAGGAAGTACCTTTGGGCAAATGGTCCTGGTCCAAGGTTACTTGGCTCATGTTTCAGTGCCTGTTAAGTTGAGTCATTGTGTGAATTTCTTCATGTCCTCTCTGGACAGGAGATAGATAAAAAGTAGGTGATATTTATAAAATCAACCACTGTAGCTTCTGAAGAAATGTGCCATCAGGACCAAAACATCACTGGGGTGTCTTTCCAACCAACTGTCTTAATTATTCTGTTATCAAGGGAATTGCAGGCTGATTGGATGTGTAATGCATTCACTTGCAGGGAACTAGACTTACCAGTAGCATTAATGTAGGATTATTTCTTTCTCCACTAGTGCCAGGCCTGTGATGGAGAGCTGTATCTGTGGATCAAACACAGTACCTGCTTAGCCGTTGAATTTGTGCCAAGCAGACAAGCACAGTACCAAAGAATAAGTGTCCTGTGTGGGGTTAAGCAGAAAATAGTAAGGGATCCAAGAGAAAAGTCAGCTCACCCAGGCTTACAGAGTTAGGAAAGCCGTGCTGCCCAGAGAAAGGGACATGCAAATACTGGCCCTATGGGCCGGCCATAGTAACCCAGGGCATAGACAGAGAACATTCAAGGCAGAGGGACCAGCACGTGCAGAGACCAAGAGAAAACTGGGGGTGGAGGAAGAGCTAGAGTGTAAAGGGGCCAGGGACAGAGAGGTGAGCAGTGGACAGATGCCACTGTAGAGGACCTTGCAGATCACACAGTGGAGTTTGTTTGGGCACCGTTGTGAGGACAAAGGGAAGCCACTGGAAGAGAGTTGCTTGGTCAGACTTGTGTCTTGGAATGATGGTTCTGGCCTGCAGCCAAGAGGATATTAGAGACAGGAGCGCAAGCAGGATGAGAGGCAGAGGGGTGGCCTAAACTGAGAGCATTGTGAATGCAGAGAAGGATCAGGGGAGCCAGGCGGAAGAATCCACAGGACTTAGTGACTAATCAAATGTGGACATAGGGAAAAGGAAGCAAGAGGGAATCCTCGGTTTCTGAGTTATGCATTGGGAGGACAGTGGTGCCTTTATTGAGGAAAAGTGAAGACAACCTAGTGTTGAAAGTTGAAATGCATCTGGAACTCAGAAAATGAATGGGCTGGAGATACAGATTGGGAACCACTAGCTTCTCAATGATCTTTGAAGCCATGAGAGCAGGATATATTGGCCAGAACTGTGTGGAATGAGGAGAGAGCCATGAGCAAAGCCTGGGGAACTGTAGCTTTTACAGAGTGAGAGGAAGAGGAGGAGTCTGCAGGGTAACTGAGTAGCTAGAGGTAGGAGGAAAAGGAGTGTTGCTTTAAGTCCATATACAATCCTGTCAGAAATACATACGTAAAGACAAACTTGAACTGCACTTGGAATTGTAAAAATATCACTGATTCTTCTCATTCTTAAGTAAGCTTTACAGAGGTAACGAATTATGTTCCTATTACGAGATAGGAGTGCAATACTTGAGAGAATTAAATACACTAACTATAAACAACTGCATTTGAGTCACCTTTACCTGAATTTTCCCCATGGAGCAGGGCTGCTTCCCAAACCACTTACCTGAGAAGGGCAGATGCCCAGAGGAGACCTTGGCTCGTAGATGGGTCCACTGGCACCAGCTAGTCAAGAGGGAAAGGGCGCTGCTGAGGCTCTGTTCTGATCTTTCTCACCCTGGGTCATCACAATCCATTCCAGACTCTCAGGTTCCCCTTCATTGTTTGAGCCTCCCATCCAGCAAACATAAGTCCAAACTAGAGCCTCTGCAATAACTTCTCCTTCAGCAACTTTCTGAGTAAAGTTACAAAGGAAAATTTGCAATCTGAGTCCATCCAAAAATTTTGTATTACAGTCATGGTATTTAAGTTTATATCATTCAGTTTTTTGACTTAGCAACTTATAACCTGAAGGCAATGAAAGATTTCAGTGCAAGAAACCATAGTATATCAGTGTATCAGTTGTGGAAGATGTGATTTTAATATAGCCCATAAGTCCATGAAACTGTATAAATGAGGCCTTATTCTCATGGCTTTTTTTCTATTTAGGGAGTTTCTTATTGTACTTATTTTTGACAAGTGAGAAAGGCAGACTTGATATGCAGCCCATCAAAGGGCAACGTTAGATTCCTTTGAAAGACTTTTTTTAAAGATTTTATTCTTAGGAGAGAAGGGAGAAAGAGAGGAAGAGAAAGATCAGTGTGTGAGAGATACATCAATTAGTTGCCTTTCACATGCCCCCAACCAGGGAACCTGGCCTGCAACCCACGCATGTGCCCTGACTGAGAATCGAACCTGTGACCTTTTGGTTCTCAGGCCAGCACTAAATCCACTGAGCCACACCAGCCAGAGCCCTTTGAAGGGCTTTTCATTATAATTTTCCATTTTTAAAAAATCCTTGCATTTCTGGGTGCTTTTTATTTATTTATTTATTTGTAAGTACTTATGCCTGTTATCTTACTTATCATTATAACCCTTTGACGTAGGTAGTGGCGGAATTATTTCTGATAGCAAAAACCAATTAGCATAAACCTGCTGTTTCTCTAAGCCTTTTATGTCCTTTCCCCTCTTTGATTTCCTAGTACAGTGGAACAGCTTTTGGTTACATTCTGCTCAGATGACTTTCTTATTTACCAGTCAGCCTAGTCATCATGATTTTGGTCCAGAGTTCTGTCTGCTGCCCCCCTGTGCACCTTCTCTGTGCTCATTTGCAGGGCTGCTCTCCTCCGGCCCGTTCCTAAGCCCACTCTTCCCTTCTGCCCCTTGTTTATCTCCAGGACATTCATCTGCTAGCCTGGGAGAGAGAGAGATGGCTGCTCTGGGTCTTCCTTTCCGTTCCTCCCCTTGACTTTCCCATCTGTCCCAATCCCATTTACCTCCAGAGTTCTTTTGTGGATCCAGCTCCCTTCCATTCCATAGAAAACTCAGCACCCCACTTGAGAAGGAGCTTTTCTTCTTACTGAAATGAATAACCCCTCTGCTTTCAGCCTCCAAGGCCTGCTTATTGCCATAGACAACCTCAACTTGTTAGTGGCAAGCCCTCCTCAGGATGGCTCTCTTATCAGTCCCCTGCCCTGCCTGCATTATGGCGGTTGTATAGTCACGTGAGGTGGGTAGTAGCGCTTTGAAAATTGTGAGGTGTCTAACTTATGCAATATTAGCAAGTTTGCTGAGCGAAGCTACTTTCTTTGTGCTGTGTCTCATTGGGAATGAATGGGTTAGGCCCAGCACTTTTTGTAGTTCTAGTGTCTGGACTGGAATGAGCCAAAAAATTCACTGAACATACAGGGTGGCAGGCTTATCACAAGGTAAAAGTGTCCTTCTTTCTCTCTGAAAAGTAAAAGAAACTGCATGAATAAATGCAGATTTGGGACTCTTGTATGCAGTTTTACTAAGCTGACATCAGATGTCAGAGGGTTATTATGAACTTTTGATTTTCATTTTGATTGTTCACAGAATGTGTGAGAGGAGTAGGGAATCACTGCAGCAAAGCAAAGGGAAATGGGCTCACTGAGAACAGAGGTCAGACAGCAGCTTCTCCGGTCTTCCGCCTGCCCTGCCCTGCCCTGCCCTGCCTGACTTGGGAGGAACGAGTTGCTGTTCCTGAACAAGCTACTGCTTAAACCCACTAGGATTTTTATCAGTGAGCTGTTGGGCTTACTGGATGTTCTGAAGGTCGTGCCTGTCCCATTCCCACCCCAGCCCCGTCCCCATTGCTCATCTTCCACACACTGACTTTCACTTTGTACCAGGTCACTCTCACCTGATAATATCTGGTACCATTCTCAAGGCTATCCCAAGAAAACTCTTCCCTTCTTATTAAAGCATCTGTGCCCTACCTCTGGGGGCTCTGATGCTGGCAGGAAGCCTTAGTCCATTCTGAATTCCTCACTTCCATGTTCTCTATTCCTCAATTGATGGCCAGCTGTGTCTATATCTGGACAGCTATGGGCAGGCTACGCATGCCCATCATAGGCAACCTTACAGTTAACTTGGTTATTCTTGTTTAAATCATTCATTCATAAGTTTCCAAAACCAAGCCAGAGCTTTGTGACCTGATTCACTTTTAGGGTATCCACTTCAGAGAGTTCTGCTAGAAGTTCAGGGTCATGCAGAACATTATTTTTATGCTGGAATTTGATTAGGCCTTTGAAATTTTTCTTTTTTTTTTTTAAGATTTTATTTATTTATTTTTAGAGAGGGAAGAGAGGGAGAAAGAGAGAGAGAGACAGAGACATGAATGTGTGGTTGCTGGGGGTCATGGCCTGCAAGCTAGGCATGTGCCCTGACTGGGAATCGAACCTGCAATGCCTGGTTCGCAGCCCGTGCTCAATCCACTGAGCTACGCCAGCCAGGGCTGAAATTTTTCATACAGGAATTTGCTCTTATCAGGTAAAGTCAAGTGAGGGTATGTAGTGTGTTTGCTGAGGAATCATATGCCCCTCCTTCAGCCCAGGAAAGGGATCTAGGAGCTGCTTGGACTGCTCACTGTTGTATCCTTATAGTAAATATAGCAGCGATCAGCCCAAAAAAATAGCCCCCCAAAATGTTCATGTCCTAATCCCTGGAACCCATGAATATGTTACCTTACATAGCAAAAGGGACTTGGCAGATGAGATTAAATTAAGGGTTTTGAGATGGGGAGATTATCCTGGATTACCTAATGGACCCAGTATAAGGTCTTTGTAAGAGAGAAGCAGAGCCCTGACCGAGGTGGCTCAGTGGTTGGGGTGTCGTCCTGCAAAGCAAAAGGTCACCAGTTCAGTTCCCTGTCAGGGCATGTGCCTGGGTTGGAAACCAGGTCCCTGGTTGGGGGCATGTGAGAGGCACCTAATCAATGTTCCGTTCCCTCTCTTTGTCCTTCCCTTCCCCTGTCTCTGAAAATAAATAAATCTTTCTCTAAAAAAGAGAGAAGCATAAGTTCACTCAGAGTTAAAGATGTGATGACAGAAGCAGAGGTCACAGTGATGCAGCCACTAGCTAAAGAATGTGGGTGACCTCCAGATGCTGGAAAAGGCAAGGATAGGATTCTCCCCTAGAACTTCCAGAAGGAATCAGTCCTGCTGACCCGTTGTAGACTTCTGACCTATAACACAATAAATTTGTGCCATGTTAAGCCACTAAGTTTGTATAACTTGTTACAAGGGCAGTAGGAAACTAAAATAGTAACGAAACTTGGGACACATCTCTAGTTCTGAGTCAGATATAAGGACAACCCATATACCAGAGGGCAGGGAGAGGAACGCCAGGTGACCAGAGATGAGGGTCACCTTGAGTGAGGACACACTCGGGAGGCTGGTCTTTGATTACATACAAAGGCTGGGAGGGCCACACTAAAGGGCAGACTAATCTCTGAGTGTAGGAAATGGGGCCAAAGATCACATTTTAAAGCTAGGCTGTACCTCTTGGTACTACATGGAGGTAAGTTTAAAAATTAAAGAAATGGATGCTATAAGCAGCAATAGAAAGTTTCTAGAACCTGTTCCTTTAAGAGGTGACAGAAACAAAATGTCAGTAATTTTGGAGTCATTTGCAGCAAAGTTACAGTGAAAGAGCCATTATAAATATTTTGGAGACATAGCCCTAATCTTTTGGGTGGATGACCAAAACATCTAATTGGTTCAACATCTAATTGGAGCCTTGGTTTTGACCCAATATGGTAATTTGTGAGCTCTTAGAAGGCCAGAATTATTCTAATCCTTATGAAAGCCAGGGAACCTTGAACTGTAACCATCTTCTAATGTCAGCTTTTAGTCATAAAGGAGACTGTCTGAGGTCCAAACCAGAATTCAAGACAAAACCATAGAGCTATATTAAACAAAAAGAGAAATACATTTTTAACCAGTTAATTCACTGTGAAAAAATCAAGGATCAATTTTTTCCCTCTTCTGCAGACTGAGAATAGAATTTATTGCAGTGTATTATTAAAACTCCATTATGGCAACACAGTTAAGATGACCTTTTGTTTTTAACAATGGCATTAGACCCACAGGAAGCTGAATCTGATGAGAAAGGGGTGGCATTATAAAACGGACAGAAAAAAACTTCCAAAGTCAGCCACCATGCTCCCATTTAAAGCATGTCACAGGAAGTTGAACGTGAGTGCGTGGGGGCATTCCTGTCTGTATTTGCCCACCTGTGTGTGTGCCTGTTTATCCCGCATCCCAGTGTGAAGGGCTTTTCATGGTATGTTGGCTAGAAATACTGAAGTGTAGTATGAAAGGGTTTATTTTCAAAAGAGGCTTAGATTCCCATCCGGGCTCTGCTGCGTGGCTCTTCAGACTTTGAACCTCTGAGCTTTAGTCTGCTTATCTGTGAAGGATTGATTTAAATGATCTTAAGTAAGTATTTTTCAAGCCCCAGAATGCCTTAGTTCTTCATATTATAAGAAGATGGGTAAAGATGGTCTCCCTTTCCCCACCTCCCCTCAGCGCTGCACCTGTTTAATATGTCTCAACATTGGGGACTTCTGCAGGGACTTGGCAAGGAGGTCACTCCTCATGCCTAGCCCCACCCCTCTGGCAATTACAGAGTCCTCACCTATGGAAAGACATCCCCCGCCCCTCCAAAGTGAGGGTGAGGGGACCATGGAAAGCAAGTTGGTGTGACCTTTTTTCTGTGAACACCTATGTCATTATTGTAGCCCTTCTTCTGGGGAGAAGGATACAGGTTTGTATGGTGTGTTGTCTCAGTGTTTGGGAGGGAGGGGTCTCCTGTGTTTATTAAGACTTGATATTTAAGGGAAAATCGTTTATCTTTTCTTTCCAATTTTTGTTCTTTCAGATTGATTCATGGTGCAAAGATAATAGCTATGTGATTGCTGGTTATTATCAAGCTAATGAACGAGTAAAGGATGCCAGGTATGTCCATGCAGAAGCCCTGGTCTGAAAGGAGGGTCACGTGGCGCACAGAGACGTCTCTGGTGTGCCTTCTGACCTTCTGTGGGCTCGAGACGTGGAGTCTGAGAGAACAAAACCCTTCCCCGCCCTCTGTGCTTGTTTATAGTATTTGAGGGGAACTGTGGGGTGGATAATTCCAAACAACAGAAAGTCTAAACATTTATATTAACTTTCGGATTCTGTTTTGTGTCTTCTTTATTTTGCTTAAAGAAAATTCATGCAATGAAAGCAATGGCCATGGGCCTCCAACTTCTGTCCCCACTGAGCTCATCTGCCTCACTTCCCATTCCCAAACTATGAATGATGTAGGCCGGAGCATTAGGAGAAAATACCACTCTCTTTTGGCTTAAATAAAACAACTTTTAGGTTTGGTGCTGTAAAGGGTCTGATACTATGATGAAAATGTGGTATGTGCTGCTTCCTTCATATTGGCTCCTGGTTCCTTTCTGATTAATGAGTAAAGCAGAGAACTCTGCTTTATTTCTGCCTAGGTCTTGGTCCCAACAGAAAAACAGACAACATGCTAAAGTTAGGATAACTCGAGGAGGGCATAATAGGCAGATTGTTTCCAAAGGTGTAGGAGTTATGTAAGAGACCTCATGAGAGAGCAGTGCAGTAACCTAAAGCTGGTGACGAAAGCCATCAGATACATAAACTGCCAGCTACAGAAACAGTCACGGGGATGTAAAGTATGGCAGAGGGAATGCACTCAGTACTTTTGTACATGTGGTGTCAGCTGGGTAGTTGACTTATGGGCTGATCACTTCATAAGTTACCTGTACTTTTCAGACTATAAGATGTACCTTTTTTAACCACATTTTTTGCTTCAAAAATGTTTTCCCTGTTTTCCTCTAAAACCTAGGTGTGTCTTATGGTGCGGACCCCAAACGCACCTAGGTTTTAGAGGAGGAAAATAGGGGGGGGGGGTTGAAGCAAAAAATGTGGTTTAAAAAAAAAAGCCTTATAGTCCAAAAAAATATGGTGTATAAATGCCCAATTACTATGATATACACCTGAATCTAATATAATACTGTATGTCGATGGGAATAAAAAATACAATTTTTGAAGAAAATAGAAGTCATCCTCAAGAGAAGCAAATTCCCTTTGGTAGAGGGACGTGGCCAGTAGCCAGCCTGATGTGACCTCACAAAGAGGCCGAGAGGAATCACACCCTGACCTCCCTCTGACCTTCCTCAGCCAGGAGCAGAAGGGAAGCCAGGACGGAGTGTGGGCGGCGTGTGATGGAAGGCACTGACACATTGGCATCACACTGACTGACTGACTCCGGGGTCCAGGTGTTAGGGGATGCAGTGAAGGACCTCAGACCTACACTGCTGGAATTCTGTCCACCTGGCCCACCATAGGCAAGAGGTTGGACTCAGTTGCATTTTTGGAAATAATACAATAAGCTGGTAACCAAGTATTGCTATCACTCATGAGACACAAAAGCACTTCAGGGATTAAAAACCCTCTTACCCTCGGAGGACTGGGTCCAGTAGGGACTCTGAGGGAGGAGGGGTAACAAGTGAAACACTGGGCTTGAAACAACCCCTGTTGAAGCCTCTGCTGGGACGACAGCACGCAGGCGCTCTCTGAGCCCAGTTCCCTGGCTCTGCCTTGGGATTTCATCCACCCTCCCAAGTGCTGGTGCTGTGTGCTGGGTTGGGAGTAAGGCTAGCATCCCTAACGCTGCACCTGGCCTGGGGCTTCCCTGGCGTTGCTCTGTCTAATCCTCACAAGGATGCTCAGGTAAAGAAACTCCAGCCAGAGGTAGACCCTGCACAGAGGTCACACAGTTTGTAAGCTCAGGAGCTGGGACATGCCAACTTCCTTCTTCAGTACTGTTTACCTGTACCTAAAAATCCTCTCTTCAGCCAGACCTGGTGTGCTCTTTTAGAAATACCAGCTAATTAACAGTGTCTACAGCATAAGCTTTGGAGCCAGGTAGACTTGGTTTCAAATCCCAGGTGACTTACTGATTCACCCCCTTGGCCTCAGTGGTCCTATCTGTAAAATGGAGGTAGAAGTTTGTACCATAGAGTGGTCGTGAGGATAGAGTGAAGCAACAATCAGCATTTTAGCTTTGTGCTTGGTTCAGAGTAGCAGCTGGTACAGTTACTAGTCCTGTGAATACTTTTTTCAGAGAAGAACCGTTCATTGTTTTAACATTAAAAAAAGAAATAGGTGTTTATAACTATTTTACTCATTTCCTAAACTTGAGGATTTTGCATCCTTTCATTTTATCATATCATAATTACTGGTGTTTTGCATCATAATTAGCATTTAGTTTTGGTAAATTTCAGTACCAGGCACTGTGCCATGGCTTGAGGTAGATACTCAATAAAAAGCTTTTATTTTTTTTTAAGACTGTATTTATTTTTAGAAAGAGGGAAAGGGAGGAAGAAAGGGAGAGAAACATCAATCTGTTGCCTCTTGCATACCCCTAACTGGGACCTAGCCCGCATCTCAGGCATCTGTCTCGACTGGGAATTGAACTGGCAACCTTTCAGTTCACAGGCCAGCATTCAATCCACCAAGCCACACCAGCCAGGGATAAAAAGCTTTTAGATACAAATTGTAAAAGTGTGAGATCTCAGGAGTAAATGCATAGCTTTGTGCCGGTTGGGAAGAGGCTTAGCAAAGTGATCTCTGTCTTCAGAGTTCCTGCAGTTTTATTTGACAGCTGACTCTTTGCAGGAACAGGGGTTGAAATGGCCTGGCAGAAAACAAAATACTGATTTTAATATCGTAATGCAACAGTTTTACATTAGGAATGAGGTAGGTCAGTATCTGAGACTAAGTGCAAAATATAGGAAAAATAAACAAAATTGGCTGTTCTTTCAAATACTTTGGCAGTTATTAACTACAGTTTTTTTAAACTTTTTTCAAAAGAATAAATTTTAAATTTGAATTCTTGAGCATCTGAAATGGTAGGGGTTTTTTAAATTTGTAAACCTATCTTTATTGTATTTTTTCTATTACCATTTAGTCCCCTTATACCCCCCTCTGCACAGTAGTCCACACACTGTTGTCCATGTCTGCGAGTCCTTTTTCCTTTTTGCTCAATCCCTCCATCCCCTAACCTCCCCCCACCACTAGCTGTCATCTGCTCTCCATCTATGAGTCTGTCCTCATTTTCCTTGTTAGTTCAGTTTGTTCATTAGATTCCACGTATGAGTGAAATCAGAGAAAGACAAGTATTTCTCTGACTGGCTTATTTCACTTAGCATAATGCTTTCCAGGTCCATCCATACTGTCACAAAGGGTAAATCTTTCTTCTTTCTTACAGCTGAGTAGAATTCCACCGTGTAAATGTCCCATGGTTGTTTTATCCACTCATCTACTGATGGACACTTAGACTGCTTCCATAGCTTGGCGATTGTGAATAACATTGCAATGAACATGGGGTGCTTATGTTCTTTCAATAGTAGCTCTTTTTTTTTTTAAGACAGAGGGGAAGAGAGGGAGAGAACATCAGTGTGTGGTTGCTGCTCACACGGCCCCCCACCAGGGACCTGGCCCACAGCCCAGGCATGTGCCCTGACTGGGAATCAAACCAGCAGCCTTTTGGTTCTCAGGCCAGCTTTCAGTCCACTGAACCACACCAGCCAGGGCATTATTCTTATTTTTAATGAATGCTTCTTGATTCCTCTTCCCAATAGAAGTCATCTACTTCTATGATAATTATAAATGTTAGGATAACGGTTTTGTAAGTCTCTTCATGGCATATGCTTACGAGTCCCTAGAGGACTATGCACTTAGCAAATGCCAAATTCTTTTCCCTTTGCACCTGAGGTGGAAGTGAGTCAGGACCACTGAAGATGCAGAGCGATCAGGGTGTCTCTTTTCCACAATTAGTGGATGAGTGTGCAGCCCTATACCTGCTCCTCTCCGCGTCCCATCTGAGCTGTGGGGACTTGGCACTTGCGTACAGTACAGCACTGCGTTTACTTTGAGAGCTTTCGTGCCAACCTCATAAACAGGAATTTCTGGGCCCCCTTTCTCTTTTAAACTTTTTTTTTCTATTTTAATTTTTAGAAAGCAGAGGAAGGGAGGCAGAAAGAGAGAAACATCTATGTGTGAGAGAAATATGGACCAATTGCCTCTCACATGCCCCCAACTGGGGACCTGGTCCACAAGCCAGGGATGTGCCCCAACCTGTAATTGAACCAGCGAGCCTTCAGTTCGCAGGCCTAGTCTCAATCCACTGAGCCACACCAGCCAGGGCTTAAACTATTTTTTATTGTTGTTTTAATTTTTCTTAACATAATACTTACAATCAACATATCACTATGAATTCTCAATTTTGAACATGGAAATAGGATAATTAGATAAAATAATTTTTTTTAAGATTTTATTTATTTTTTTAGAGAGGGAAGGGAGGGAGGGAGGGGGAGCGAGAGAGAGAGAGAGACAGAGAGAGGGAGAGAGAGAGAAACAGAAACATCAATGTGCGGTTGCTGGGGATTATGGCCTGCAACCCATGAATGTTCCCTGGCTGGGAATCGAACCTGGGACACTTTGGTTCCTAGCCCGCGCTCAATCCACTGAGCTATGCCAGCCAGAGCTAAAATAATTTATTTTTATAAAACATTATTAATCTGCTTTTTCCAGTTCAGTCACAAGAGAAGGTTTGTAATTGTATAGTATGTTTCTTTAAATAAATTCAAAATAACTAATGTAGTTTTATGGTCATTAAAATATATAGCTCAGACCCTGCTTCAAAAAGCTGAGACTCAGCCCCAGCTGGTATGGCTCAGTGGATTGAGTGCTGGCCTGCAAACTAAAGGGTTGTGGGTTCAATTCCCAGTCAGAGCTCATGCCTGGGTTGCAAGTGCATGCAGTAGAGGACGCACAAGAAGCAATCACGCATTGATGTTCTCTCCCTCTCTCCCTCCCTTCCCCTTTTCTAAAAATAAATAAAATCCTTTTTTAAAGCTGATAATAATTGTGCAGAGGAAGTAAGATGCCAAAAAAGACAACTGCATGCCGAATATTAAGTGTCAAAGCCTTTACAAGTAAAACAATGTTTTGAGAAGGGACAAATAGACCTCAACTGAGGTAGCTTGGCAATGCCTCCCCAAAAAGGTGGCATGTTCTAGGCATTAAAGATGGGAAGGAATTCAAGTAGAAATTGGTATAGAAGGGCATTCAAACAGGACAATATAAGTGAGGGGGCTTGATACATAGACAATTTTACTAAATAAGTAACTAAGTAGTAATTTAATGAAATTAAAGACACAGAGCTTTGTTCCTGTGGATAGGAATGGTAGCAAGGTCCATGGTGAGAAAGGCCTGGATTTGCCGGTCTGAAAAAGGTGGGCTGTTATCTTACAAGCACAGGCGAGCAGCAGGGTGTGTGTGTGTAGGTAAATGTTTCATTTTAGGAGAATTCATCTAAAGAGGGTTTCCAGGATGTATCATATAAGAAGAGCCTAGAAATTGAGACCAGTTAGGAAGCAATTTTAGAAACCTGTTGGCTGTGGTGATAGCCTGAACAAAATGGATGACAGATTGAAGGAGGCAGAGGCCAGGGAAGAATCGACAGTGGCTGGTGAGTGAAGGAAAGGTGACTTCAATCAGAGAAATTAGAAATAGGCCAGCCCACCTGGACGTGGTGGATTCCAGCTGGGGGTCTTGGAAGGGTGGTGGGTGTTTGGTAGGTTTCGAGGGTGCTGGCCCACAGAGGCAAGGGGGAAGAACCCGGCTGCACAGTTGTGTAAGAAAACAGAGCAAGAGGGACATCACTGACTTACTACAGAAGCTTAAGAAATGTGGTTAAAAGGGAGGAGAGAGGTTACACAGTGGCTAGAGGAAATCTGTTACGTAATTTTTTTATCCTAAAAAGGAAAAGACTTATTCAAATTGGACAGCAGAGCTGTCAGATTTGACAGAAAAAATACATTATAAATAAGGCCCTGAGGAGGAGTTCAGGGTGAATGAGCCCGTGGGTGGCAGGATGCCTTTTCCTGAAATAAGATAGAAAGATGACTTTGTTCATGGGGGGTGGTAGCCAGGGAAGATGTCGGAGCTGGGAAGTTGTCATTTAAGTAGGAAGTTGTCATTTATCAAGGTTGGATAGGACTGGGCTAGAGCCAGCAATTGAAGGGTGACAAGCATGGAAAAGATTTGAAATGGCTTAGGAATTTTGGGGGGGAAAATTTTTTAAAGAGGCGAAAGACTCAATTGCCAGCAGCCAAGACGTGGACAGAGTCACTCTGGGAGCTTGCAAATGGAAAAGACGGGCCAAGGAGGCCTCTAGCCTGGAGCTTGACACTAGCCTGGAGCATTCAGCAGCAGTTCCCCTAAGTGCTTTGGATAGTGCTCTCCAGTGGGTTCCAGGAAGCCTTTCTGTTTCGAAGATGCTTTCACAGGATCCCCTTCACAAGGGCTTGCCGGGGTGGGGGTGAGATAGGACCCACTTTGCACTGTGCTCCCATTGCAGTTACAACATGCCCTGTGCCCAGTGCAAGTCATTGCAGGTGGACTGCTGGTCTTTTTATTGTTGCCTGTTTACTGTGCTGTAGGTAGACAGTGTTGAGTGGCATTAACCAGTATGTGGTAAACTCACTGGTTCTTCTTTTGCAGTCCAAACCAGGTTGCAGAAAAGGTGGCCTCCAGAATTGCTGAGGGCTTCAGCGATACTGCTCTCATCATGGTAAGTATCTTTTAATTGCCCATTGTGTTTTCTCTTTACAGGATGGCCACTGAGCATTTTCTTGCTAACACAGAGCTTTGCTGTGTAACCGGTCTTCGTTTCTGCAGATATTCAGACCACTGCCACCTTTTGCAGTCACAGCACACAGGTCTCCAAAAGGGGGAGTCATTCCAATTCAGTGGTTCCCAAAGAGGGGTCCCTACACTGGCAGTGTGAGCACCAGCTGGGAACTTGTTAGGGACTCAGGTAGATAGGTAGCTGACATACAAGAGGGGACCCCCCCTCCCCACACCGCAAAAAATGGAATTATCTTGTGGAAGTGAATTGTTTTTGAAGGCTCTTTCAATTCATTTGCCCATTTCATGATGGGTGATTTATAAGCACACCTGCCTACACTGTGTGCTAAGTGTTCAGCAGTTTTTGACCAAAAAAATGGCATGACCCCCATGCCCCATCCTCCTCTTCAAGGAGGCTTTCACACTCCAAGCATCTTTTTTGTTTGTTTGTTTCCCGGAATGAAAAAGTCCTCAAAGGGAAACATTTTGCCGATATGGAAGAGGTAAAACAAAAAATGGCAGAAGCACTAAAAAGCATCAAAATTGACAAGTTTAAAAACTGTTTTGAGTAGTGGAAAAAAGTCTCAATTGGTGTATTGCATCAAATGGAGAGTACTTTGAAGGTAACTGAAGTTTAAACATGTAAGAATAAATACACAATTTTTAAAAAATCAGTTCTGGTTTTTTAGGGGGTTTTTTAGTCCCCCTCATAAAAGCCTTTAAATAATCTCAATTCAGACAATTCTGCAGGGAGGGAAGATGCAGTGTTTGAAAGCTCTACTTTCGTGAACAAAACAAATGGCATTTACCCTGCATAACACACAGTTTACCGTGGTAGGCCACACGTGTGCACTTCACACATCACATTTCCAGTGTCTGTGCCCTCTCGGGCAAGGCTTCTGCTGTGGGCCACGAAGAGGCGCCTAACAACCTTTCTAGAAAGGTGCTGGCTCTTGACTTCTATTAGCTCCGTTCACAATTGTGTCCTTTGTCTTGTGCGCAGGTGGACAACACTAAGTTTACGATGGACTGTGTAGTACCCACGATCCACGTGTACGAACACCATGAAAACAAATGGCGGTGCAGAGACCCACACTAGTGAGTGCTGTGTCCTCAGAACGACCTATGTGCAGGCTGTGCCGGGGCCTGCTGCGGGTACCCAGGTCCCACAGAAAGCTGATCCCAGCTTCCTATGTTTTTCAGTTAGCCTGTTCTCCAGAGGCATGTACAGCCCTCATACAGAAGTCATGCATGTTCCTGGGCCCCTGGGGAACTGAGGCCAATAGGGCTTCAGCACCATAGAAAGAACCTTGAGTGTTACTCAGAGCCTTCCCAAACCCCAGGAGGGCACCTCTCCATAAGCCAAAGCCTCTTTCCAGGCATTTGGTTTGGTTTATTTGTAATCACTCCAGAAGTATCAGTCATCTGCCTCCAGCTTTTTCAGCATTTCATATGGAGGGTGTCTTGTTTTATCCACATTTTGTATTGTTAATGTACATCTTTATGCGTTTAAAATGTACGTGTTTGCTAGTATTCATTGTCTTCCTTTGTACCACTCTGTTGAAAAGCTAAACTTTGTTTCATTAAGAGGTTGATCTCTCCTGTTTCACCTCGTAGTGATTACTGTGAAGACTGGCCAGAAGCCCAGAGGATCTCAGCGTCGCTCCTGGATAGCAGGTCCTATGAAACACTCGTCGACTTCGATAACCACCTAGACGACATCCGGAATGACTGGACGAATCCAGAGATCAACAAAGCTGTTCTGCATCTGTGTTAGGGAGGGATTTCAGTGACTAGCCTCTGGGCATTTCCACTAGGCTAAAGAAGAAAAGCTATTTTTAAATGTAAATAAAATATCTCATAGCCTGTGTGGAAAGCTGACAGTTTTCAGAAGTGGCGTGTGCCTTGAAAGAGGGCAGAATGTCCCAAAAGTCATCTTTTTAACGCAGAGTGTCCGGGAGAGGTACGGACTGCCCAGTCTGACCGTCCTGTGGAGTTCTTCCCAGCTGTATGTTGCCATAATCCTCCCTGTCAGAGCTGTTTCTGCTTGTCCAGAATCGTTGCTATTAAACAGTTTTAACTAATCTTTTATAATCTGGAAAGGATGCTTTTTAAGACTTATGAATTATCTTTGAAAAAGAAAAGCCCATATCTTATACCTGAATGAGAACGTGTGTGAGTTTTCGTCCTGTTTGAGTTAGTATCACCCAGTCCTGGGACTGGGCAGGCGCGTAGCGTGCTGGTGCCCAGCCGATGCCTGAGCGCCTGCGTGTTGCTGTTCGGCGATCAGGAGGCTGCAGCTCTGAACGCTGCTGCCCCGCATGGTGTGGAGAGCACCGCTGCAGCCCTGCACAGTGGGAATAAAGCCACTGTTGCCTGAGAAACTTTCCGCACTCAGGGTAAAAACAAACAGCGCTGGGAACGGGAGTGCAGTGTAATGCTTCTCCATCGACCAGAAAGCTTGTAACCTGTGGAATCAAGGAAACCTGGAATAGTACTAAGATTATTTTTAAAAGGCAAGAATCAGACCTAACTCTAATTTGCATGATTATCTAAATGATTCTTATTCATTACTTGTTTTGTATTTGAAGTAACAGGAGCAAAACAAAACTTAGACCCCGCCCCTCCCAAGTTTTACAGAGTTTGTCTGTAATGTTTATACATAGAACTTACCGTGGCTAAACTTTTTAACCCAGTCATAGGAAGTTGTTGGGGAAATTTGATGCTACCATTGCATTTTTTATGTGAATTATTCTGTGCAGACTTCAAAGAATCCTATCTTTCCTGCTATCTGATGACATGAAGGAAATTTATAACAGCATGATCTATTGAAAGGGTTTGTGACCCAGCATTCATTTTCTGTTGACAAGTAGGAAAATTTTTTCAGACATTGCCTGTAATAGATGTGCTTTATTTGACCCACCAGATTCTCTCTTCCCCTATTTTCAAACACTTCTTAACCCCTAATTTTGGAAGCTGACACTACTTTGTGTGGGGAGCGCAAACCAAGGGGCAGTGGGTCAGGGGCATGCTTCGTCTGTCCCCTGCGCTCACCTCAGAGCCCAGGACCTCAGCAGTCTCGTTCCAGATGGGTCTGTGTTTGTTTCAAAAAGGAAGAGGAACCACTGCCAGTGTTTACCACAGAACAGGCTGTGTTTTCCTGGGATTCAGAGGAGTGTGCTGTGTCCAGTTCAAGGTTAGAGCTATTGGAATCAAGGTGTGCCTAAAGCTAGTTGGGGAGGCATTTTAAAGACAGTCTGAAAACCACGGTGGTTCTCCTTCGTTCTCACCTCTGTGTGGAATGGCTGCAGGGGATTCTCGCACCAGCTTCCCCGGAGCGTGTGCCATTTCCAGTTTGGGCTGTAGCCTAGATCCTGGTCCTCTCTTGGCTGAGCCAGGCTTAGATTTTCAGACAGCATATTAAATCTTCGGAAGGAAAGAACACATTTGTGGAAAACATTTCTAAGATATAGTACCTGCCTCTGTGTCCTTGTAGAGATGGGAAAAGCCTCTGCCAGGCCCCCTGCTCCTGTGCTGGGCCCCCTCCCTCTGGTCAGTCTGAGCCTTGCTGTTGGCCCCTGGGCGTCCGGGCCCTCCCAGGATAGAAGTGAGAGCCTATCAGAGTACGAAATGTATTCATGCTCTGCCTTCATATAGAAGAGACTGAAAGGAGCAGCACAAAGCACATTTGTACATCGAGGAGATCTTTGTCGGTCACAATGTTGTTCATCTGAAGGGCTTAGAGAGGAGGGCGTGGAGGCGGGGGGGATAACCCCGTGGAGCCATCCATACGCTCAAAATCAGCCTGGGGAAAATTTCTCTCTCGAGTGACATCCATCCATTCAGAGGTGAGTAGAGTAGGACAGAAGTATTTTTTGGTTCTATCATGGTGGATTTAAGAACAGGATACTAAACATGGAAAAGGAAGCACTAACTTCATAAATAAAAAGCAACATGCTTGCTAAGGAAAAGCAGGTCCTTAGTTGATTTTGCTGGTTCTGATGAAGTTAGGTTAGTATAGAAAACAACTTAGAAACCTTGAGTAATTTAAATTTTCAAGTTCATTTTCCTGGGATCTGCTGTTTGTCAGCCTGATCAGAGTAAAAAGTTCTTGTGTAATTAGCTTTGATTTAAGAGCTTATTTTTCTGATTGATGTACTTGGAAAACCTATTGTTCTTGCACATAGTCATTCTCACCTCTCCTGTCCTACCTTTTTTCTTTGGCCTTCAAAAGAAAAATATTTGCCTCTAAAACTGCCCCTTTTGAGGATTATCGCCGCCTGAACACAGTGGCTGCTGTATGACATCACGGTAATGGAAAATAGCCATGGGCATTCATCTCTATGCCCTGTGGACATTTTTAGCAATTTCAGTGAGGAGAGCTGAATTTAAAAATAGACTTCCGTTCACTAATTGACATTTGTAAAGGCTCTCCGTCAACTCGCTGTCTCTTAAGCACTGGATTTTTTCTTCAGTTCAATAGAAAGCCTGGCACAGATGGTGGTTTGTGCCGCCTCCCCCCCCCCCCCTACCTCCGTGAGCTCTCCAGTGAGTGACAGGTTAATCTGACTTCACTTCCACACACCTCAGAATACAGAGGGTAAATGTGGTTGTTTCACAGTGTTGACGGTTACACCTTAAATTGCTTAAGATATTCTTGTGTGGGATGCAAAATCTTACTGAGTTTATTACTTCCTAGAAATAAATGACCTTTCTAAGGAGCCTTTTCTTCCTTAAGGATTAACTTCTTGGGGTGGACATTTCCTCACTACGATCTGGAGGTTTTTCTTTAGCGTGTGAGGTGCAGCCCACCTTTAGAACTGTCAAGAACTGTGTTCTGGTCTTTGCTGTGGGAATATGACAAGTGCCAGCAGAGTATCCACTGGAACTGGACCGGAGGAAACTATTGGCTTGAATTGTGTTGCGTTGTAAAGCAGAATAGCATCCTATATTTAGCACCGTCTGAAACATTCCAGATACCATCGATAAATCTGTAAATAATTGAATTTCAGAATGCTTATGAAGTTCTGTGGGCAAGAGTCCTGCCCCTGGCAGAGGACAGTTCTAAGGGGTTGGGGTGTCTGCCCCAAAGCAGGAAACTCTGAGTGTGCCAGGGGCCCTGGGTGTGCCCCAGGCACTGAGGATTCACTAAAGCCTGGATTTCCTGCCCTCTGGGTCTCCTCGTTACTAAGGAAGAGCTGGTCATTTCTCAGGATTGGATGCTCTCAAAAAAGAGATCCTTCCTGCCCTGACCAGGTGGCTCAGTTAGCTGGAGCGTTGTCCCGCACACCAAGAAGTTTGCGGGTTTGATTCCCAGTCAGGGCAACTGATTGATTGATGTTTCTCTCTCCCTCTCTCATACACACACACACACACACACATCAATAAATATGTTCTTGGGTGAGAAATTTTTTTAATTTTATTTTTTAGAGAGGGGAAGGGAGGGGAAAAGAGAGGTAGAGAAACATTGATATGCAAGAGAAACATTGATCAGTTACCTCTCATTTATATGCCCCCCAACCAAGGACCTGGCCTGAAACCCAAACATGTGCCCCGAGTGGGAATCGAACCAGTGACCTTTCATTTCGCAATGCTCAACCCGCTAAGCCACACCAGCCAGGGCATAAAATGTATTTTTAAAGAGACTTTCTATTGCCCCCAGCAGAGCCTCGTTTTTTCTTGATAACTCCCAATGCGGCAGTGGTGTGTACTGTCAGCTAGTAGGAGAGGTGTGTGGTAGTGAGTAGTCAGTGCCAGGTGTGAACCCCAGCTTGGCCACTTTCTGGTTCTGTGGTTGCGAGCACGTTACCCCTCCAGTCTTATCTGAAGAGTGAGGGTGGTAACCTCTGCTTACAGTGATACCCTGAAGGCCAGAAGGAGTAATACCTGTGCTAGCACTTAGCAGAATGTGTTAGGGCTGCACTGAGAAAAAATTCTTAACGTGTTAACAATTCTAGAACATACTCTGGGTCAGACCGATAAGTGCTTATTCACAGTAAACACTCAGTGACTATCTACTGAATGAATAAACGAGTGAATAAAGACATTGTTCTCCGAAGATAACCGCAGCTCACGTGTCTGACTCTCGTTCACACTGCCTTCCCAGCCTGCGGTGGTGGAGGAGTGAAGAAGCAGGGTGGAGTCGCTGTAGTCAAGCTGCAGGCTGAGGCAGAGGAAGCGAATGCTTGCTTTAACTAGCCTGGGAACCCAAAAAACTTCTGAACCCCACAGTTGTGCCTGAAGATAAAGATATATAGGTCCTTATAGATAACCCTCTGATTGCCCCTGAAGGACTTAGGGAAGAGTAGTTACCGTCTAGAACACAAATGGTCTGGAGCAGGGTCCCCAACCCACACCCCCGCGCCACCAGCTACGGACTGACACTGTTCCGTGGCCTGTTAGGGTCCCGGCCACGTGGCAGGAGGTGAGCAGCAAAGCTGCACGCACATTACCGCCTGAGCTCCACCTCCTGTGACACCCGCAACCCACCCCATCTGTGGCAAAACTGTCTTCCATGAAATGAGTCCCTGGTGCCAGAAAGGTTGGGGACCACCTTTCTGGAGGTGAGGTTGGAGCTAGAGGATCATTGTCTTGGACCAATCCAGAGGCTAGGAATACAGGACTGTTCTGAAGAACATACTCTTTTTTTTTTAATATTTATTTGTTTATTAGAGAGGGAAGGGAGGGAGATAGAGAGAAACATCGATGTGCAGTTGCTGGGGGTTATGGCCTGCAACCCAGGAATGTACCCTGGCTGGGAATCGAACCTGGGGCACTTTGGTTCCCAGCCCGCGCTCAATCCACTGAGCTACGCCAGCCAGGGCTTGAAGAACATACTTTTTACTGTAAGAACTCTCGGTTTTTCTTCAGAGCACTCTGGGCATTGCCCAGCTGTGTTTGTGGTTTGCACACCCTGAGAACCCTGAATAAACCTTTACCACTTGTTTCTAGCCGGTGCCTTCTGACATTCATGCTCACAGTGGGAGGGCCAGCACGAGTATTGCTGCAGGTAACGAACATTCTTCTGTGTGCTTTCTCATGTACACACATGCACAGTTCTCTGGTTTTATGGAGACGTGACTCCCTGGGCGGTGTTTGTTCAGTTTTCAGGATGCGCTGTCAGGGGAACACACAACCCACAGTGTGTGAGAGCTCCAGTTTCTCACGGCTTCCCCCAGCACTTCGTTATCGGTCTTTTTAATTTTAGAAGCTTTGGTGATATGAATGGTATCTTGTGGGTTATTGGCCTAAATACGAAAAGTAAAATAATAGAGTTTCCAAAAAATAACAAAATGTGTTCATGACTTTGGGCTTGGCAAAGAGTTAGTTTGTTTATTTTTAATCCTCACCTGAGGACATTTTTTTTCATTGCCTTTCTAGAGAGAGAGGAAGGGAGAGAGAGACATTGATGTGACAGAGAAACATCGATTGGTTTCCTCCTGCATGTGCCCGGGCCAGGGATGGTACACACCTGGACCAGGACTCAAGCCCAAGATGTAGGTATATTCCCTGATCAGGAATCGAACTCACAACCCCTCGGTTACAGAACGACACTCCAACTGACTGAACCACACTGGCCAGACCTTGGCAAAGATTTTTAAACAGGACACAAAGAAATAATAAATTGTGCTACCTTAAAATCACAAACTTTTATTCATTAAAACACAATTAGGACAATGAAAAGGGAAGCCAGAGCCAGAAAGAAGATATAAATTTATAAGACAATCATCCAACAAAAGAATTCTATGCAATATATCTATCCCAATATATTTTAAATTACAGGTCCGTTTTTTAAAAAAGAAAAAGATAATTGATCTACCACTTCCCAAAAGATACCCAAGTGGCCAAAAAGCATATGAAAATGTGCTCAACCAATGTCATCAAGGAGAAGCACACTGAAAACAGGATAGTCCGTTTTTTAACGGGAAGAAAATGTCACAAAACAGAGCCCTCTGCATGTACACAATCCAGATGTCCTGGGCACCCCAGGGAAGTCTCCCATACTGTGACTCAGTGTCGGAATGCACCCGTAGAAAGAGCAGCCTTCGCAGCTCAGAATATGGGGATGGAGTACTTTTGAGGCTCAGCTTTAATACTTGGCCTAGGCAAAGAGGGAGTACCAATTCTGGGTCCGAGGATCTCAGCTGTGGTCCCTCCTGGCCGGCCTAGGACCCTTCCTCTGCAGGACTCAGGGAGACTACTGTGGCCGCCTCTACCGCCCTGGCCTCCCACCTGGCCCGGCCCGGCAGCTCAGAGCTAGACCTTCTGGAACGGCATTGTTCTGCTAATCACCTATAATTTCTGGAATTTACTCAGCAGCCTGCCTTCTGAGGATCTCAAAAGCCATTTGTAGATCCTGCTGATAAAATGGCTGCCCCAAGGTCAGGTAAGCTCTCTGCCAAATTACTTCTGGGCTAAGAGGCAGTTTTCAAAACTCTGCAGAGACCCAGGGTGCCTTTATAGCAGGCTCCGCGCAGCTGGAGCCCCGGGACGAAGGCACTGCTCATCTAAGCATTATGGGATTATCCGGGTTGGCTGGTACTCTCCATAACAGGAGTATGTGGTTATCGATGTGGGCTGATGTACCCACGGATGCGGCCACACACCAGGCTGCACTTGTATCTGGGCAGAGGGAAACTGAGGCAGGACTGGGCGAGTCCGGCAGGCCTGCAGCAGAAAACAGGAGTGCGTTTCGGTTGGAAGACCAGTGAAGCAAACAGATGGGGAGAAGCCCAGGGCCCAAAGGAAATGAAGACTCAGCTGAGTGTTCTTTCTGTTTTCTCCAGAAACAGAATTCTTCCTGGAACCCCAGCAAGGGGCTCCTTGGCTCCCTTCCTAAATGTGTTTCCCAAGCAGCCCACCATTGAGACAAGCCTTGTGTGGGCACAGCCTAGGTCACTCTTCTGGGGACCCCATCTCTTCCTGGGTCCTGCAGGAAAATCGAGGTGGGTGCTGGGAACTGGCTCCCGCACCCCCATCTCTGCAACCTCTAACCCAGCTGACCCACCACCCTTCCATTAGCCCTTTGGATGCTGTGTTGGGGGAGGTAGAGACACAGAGAGGAGCGGCCCACAGGTCCTGCCCATAGACTCTTCGTGTAATAAATGCCAGAACAGATGTGCAGGCAGGATGGAGCCCGTCTTAGGCAACGGTTGTCCCTGCTCATAGGAGGTTCCCTGGGGAAGATAGAAGTCTGGAGCAGAGAGAAGCATCAGGTGGGACCTCCACCTGAGCAGTCAGGGAGATGGACAGAGCCAGGTGGGGAAGGTGCTTGGGGTGAGGAGGGGCAGGCCGAGACCACTGAAGTGTTTCCTATCTCTGGCCGCTGTCTCTCCTGTGCTTGGGCCGGTCCCGTGTAGCTCTGCACTGACTGGCTCTGTGGGACTAAGGACTGGGTGGTGAACAGAGCCTGGCCGTCGGCGTGGGACCCCTCGGCCCAGGTGGTCAGGCCTGGGGGCCAGCGTCACAGCTGACTCACCTCCTTTCAGTTTGCACTTCTGGTGCACCCAGAGCAGGCTGGCCCCCGCACCCTGAGTCTGGAATGGTGGAGAGGTGTGTGGGTGCCACCTGCACAGGCCCCTTGGGGTAGGGGCAGGGGTGGGGCATCAAGGAAGGGATGAACATGTCTACAGTGAGTCAGGAAAAGAAAGCGGTCCTCTGTGCACACAGACGTCCCTCCTCTCTGCTGCTGATGCCCAAGCGGCTCCCTGTGGTAAGAGAACACTGTGGGCTTTGAGAACACGCCCTCCCGCCCTCCCCCCAACCCACTTCCCACCTTGTCTAGTACCTCCTGTGACACTGCTCTTGCTGGTTCCAGCTTACTGAGCCTCCTGGGGGCCAGCTGTCCCAGACACACCCCCAGCCCCACCCCAGAGGGCCAAGGTCAGCCTTCCACAGTGTTTAATGTACACCCATTCTCAGAATCACAGAACCCCTAAAGAAACCCCAAGAAAAAAAGGTCACTAAGATTGCCGCACAGCGGTGACAGGAGTGCCTTCACTGGACGGAGTGCAGTCCTCACACAGAGGTTCTCAGCGGGCAGCAAGGACTCCGAGCTCGCTTCCTCTCTGGCCTGATCCAAAACAGGCAGCAGGAGCTGAGGTCTCTGCTGCTCCCACGCAGGGATGGGCGTTTCTAGGCAGGAGACCGGGGTGGAGGGCTCTGTGCCAGCCCACAACCCCCTGCACCCAGCTCCACTTCCTGTGCCTCCCAGGGTCCACGGCTGGCTTTAATTCCAAGAACATTCTTCACACTCCTAAGGGGGTCAGAGTTGAGCCTTTTAGCGATGCTTTCTTCCATTTGAACCCCAAAAGGCTCCAGAGATAAGTGGCAGCCTGAGGAACGTGCTGGGAAAGGGGGCCCGCCTGCTCCCTGCCTTGGCGGGCTTCATCTGGCCTTCCTGGAACGGTACAAGGGAGCGGGTTCGGCGGGTTTCACAGGTCTGAGCAGACAGATGTCCTTGCCATGGCTGACTTGGTTCTTAGCAGCCTGCTGGAAATGCCGGTCTCTCTGCCCAGCTGGTCTCACCACCCACCGCAGCTCTTGGCCTTGCAGCTCTCTGCCCAGACTGGATCCACACGCTCACCTGTGGCTGCTTGTCTGGCTGTTTCAACGTGAAGTCCCCAGCGCGGGGCCGCCCTCCTGCTCTGGGGCTGCCTGTCTGCCGGCTCACGTGGGCTTCACGGAGCACAGCGCCCTGTCCCACCACCATTAGGGGGCACCTCATCCTGCTGCAGGGGACAGGGGTCTGCTTTTCCTCCCCAGACCTCCCCACTCCCCTCACAGAGCTGAGGCCACGGGCGGCCTGCCCGCAAGGGGAATGTGCGCGAAATGACACTAGAGCCTGCAAGGCCTCGCTCCTCCCAGGGTCTCAGTCATCGAGTCAACCATCCCAGTGGACGAGGTGTGGTGACCACATGCCTGGCACACCCAAACCGGGGAACTGACGGGCCTTGAAGCCGCTCCCCCCAGGCTAACTGCCAGAAGTTCCCCCTCTGCTCTGTATAAATCATTTCCTGAAGCTCCCCCACTAGACCCCTCCTCCCCGTAAGAGTCCCAGGAGGGCCTTTCAGAAGTGGTCACGTCCTTCGTCTCCTTCTTCCTCCCCGGTTGTGGCTTTGATTCCTCTTGCCACGTGGGTTTCCGCCCTCCACGTGGGCTCCAGTTGGCCTGTTCCTCTCTCCTCAAGGCCGGAACTGGGGGCATCAGCCAGGGATTAACGGCACAGAGTAAGCTTCAAAAGCCACGGGGGCCATTGGAAGGCCTGAGCTTAAAGGTAATTTCCCTTCCCTGCAAAGGGCAGGCATTTAGTCCAAATGGGCAGAGTCAGGCCAGCAGGGGACAGGGAGCAGCCACAGCCCAGATGGCCACCCCAGAAGAGCGAGCGACTGTCCCCAGCCTGAGATGCCAGATGGCCACTGGTCTCTTCTCCTAGAGGTAAGAGGGGGTCGCTGGGGGCCTTGCAGGGCTTCCTCACGGGGCCTGGAGGGGAAGCAGCCTGGGCCGGGGCTGCCCCCAGAGGCCAGGCGGGGGTCCCTCTCTGTGTCCCTGCTGTGTGACCGCCCGTCGGTCCGTAACATCGCCTTCTCTATGCCCAGCCGAACGGCAAGCACTTTTCTCTCCTTCTTCTCCTGAATTTTTAAAACTGTGTATTTTCTTATAGCAGAAGCCATATACACTCCTGGGATTATTTTTTAATATAAAGATTACAGAAGATTATACTGGAGAAAGAGGGGGCAGAGCTGCTCCCTCCCACCATCCACCCCCCCACCCCCCACCCCCCACCCCCACTGAACCACAGTTCAGTGTGAATCGCTCCAATTTAAATTAAATGAGATATTGAAATTCAATGGCATGTAGAAAAGAAAGTTCATTTTCTTCTCACCGTTGGCTGCCAGTGCCCGGGGGAACGTGGTATTCATCTGTTGCACAATTCATTTGCTTGGAGAGTGGAGCCCGCTGCCAAGGAGAGAATTTCTGAGCATTCGGTTTTGTCTCTAGGCTGCGAGGGAGCCGTGACCCCTTCACCCCCCAGCTGAGGCTGCCAGGCCTTTCCGGGGAGGTGAGCTGCTCTCTGGGGTCCCAGGGAAACTGGAAGGCGGATCTAAGGTTCAGAACTCCCCCTTCTGCGTGCACCCCCCACCCCGCTGAATATTTTTTCAGCTGGGAGATTAAAAATGAGGCTGTTGGAGGCCAAGTCCTCAGCAGCATTTAATAAGGTGATCGGACCTGGTGTGCGTGGGGGCCCCCTAAAGTCCGTGGGTGGCGCTTTGGTCTTCCAGACAGGCCCATGCCCGCTGAGAAGGGGCCCAGCACCCAGCTGTCTGCAGCTGGGGCAGGCACCGCCTGCGTCTCCCCAGCTTTAATGCAGGCCCCGAGCACTGGGGGGCCACTTGGCACCTGTGGACTTGGAAAATGATGTTCCATCTCCAGAGAAGGACAGAGACAGGGCACTGACTAGAGGCAGCAGACAGGCGGGGGTCAGAGTGCCAATCACGAGCCCGGCTGGCTGAGCCAGGGTCCCAGGTCCACCACTTACTAACTGGTAACGCTGGGCAACGTCACCTCTCTGCCTCGGGGTCTTCATCTGTAACACGGGGATGAGGATGCCTCCCTGTTGTGTCTGTTGTCATTGAGAGTCAGTTCACTTGTCTCTGGGTCACGGCAAGCACTCAATAAACCTTCCGGGCGGTTGGTGATTCAGGGCTTCCATTACCAGATGCTGGTCGTGGAAAAATAGCCAGATTTTTGCCCCATGTCAACTCAGTGACATAGTACTATTGTCCCAACTTTCAGATGTGAAAACTGAAGCACAGAAAGGGCAGGAGACTTACTCAAGGCCGCTCATTAATTCACGTTTTTAATTCAGAGGAGTTGTAACTTTTTATTAGGAAATTGTTCGAGTACAGGGAAGTACAAAGGATACCTTAACGTGCACTTACAACATATTCGCTGAAGTTTCCAAGAGGTAGAACGCTGAGATAGTACCTGCTTTGTCCTCCTCGCCCATCCTACCTTCTTCTTCCTCCTTCCCAGAATCCAATGCTCACCTGCAGCTCTCTCAGAGGGCTCTGTGGTGTGTTACGCCCATTTATAAACTGCCCGGTCTTTCTTAAAATGTTCGGATTGATGTCCTACCTTCCAGTTTTGCTTTTCTCCTGCTCAGCAAGCTTTTGAGTATGAGGATGCTGCAGATCCGATTCTTTCACGTTGGCTGCTGTGTGGTTTTCCACTGAAAGAGAAGGTCATGATAGTATGCCACAGATTGTCCATTCATTCTTCTGACAAACATTCTGAGTTCTAACTTTTACCCGAGGTGCCACAGTGAACACCCTCCTGCCACTGCCTCATGGTCACAAGTGCACAGGTTCCTGGGAGACACAGATCCACGAGTGGAGTGGAGTGGCTGGGAGGCAGGGGACGAGCTACCCCAGATGTTGTCCAGTTTGCCCCCCCCCCAGGAGTGTCCCACTTCCACTTTATGGGCATAAAGAGTTCCCAGCTCTGCAGCCAGGAGCAGCATCCCCTCGTGGTTAATTCAGTAAACGCCTGCTAGCACGTGCAGCCCGCCAGGCCCTGCGCGGGGTTACCAAGTGACACAGCCGGGCCCAGGAGCCCTGTCTCCAGAGCCCGCATGGGAGATGCTACAGACCTTCTCACTCTGGCCCCCTGTGGTACCTACTGAGCTGTGATTTACATAATTGGCTGTTTATATGTTTGCCCCCCCCCCCCATGCTAGGCAATGATCCCCTGTAGTAAGGGGTCTGGGTGGTACTGTCTTTTGTATCTCTAGATCTGTGCTGTCTGACATGGCAGCTGACAGCCACGTGTGGCTCCACCGGGGACTTGAAATGTGGCTTGTCTGATTCAAGATGCGCTCTTAGTGTAAAAAGCACACACCGCCCTTGGAAGACTGAGTATGAAAAGAAAGAATGTAACCGATCTTAGTAACAAGTTTTATATTGACCACATGCTGAAATGATACCTTTTGGATTACATGAACTACTTATTGAAATGAAATGTTTCTTTTTACTTTTTTAGTAAGGCTATTAGGAAATTATAAATGGCCCTTGTGACTCAGATCAGACTTGGGTTGGATGGTGCGACCCTCCATTTTGCCAGGCTGGCGCCGTGTGGCAGGCGTCCAGGGAAGGTTGAATGAATGAGTGAATGAATGATCCGATGCTTGTGAACAGGAGGACCCCTTGTATCTGAGCCCCCTCTGGCTCCACCCCTGGCATTCACAGGCAGTGCAGAGAGGCTGGTCCCTTGCATAACAACCCTGACACCCTCCCCTTCCTCCCTTCCTCTGCCCCAGAGGGAGGGAGGAGTGTGCCGTGGGAGCCGATGGTGGCAGAGGGAAGGCATTGTCTGTCGGGCCAGCCTCCCCCTGAGCGGGGCCTCACGGAAAGCCCCACATACACCAGGGAAAAGATGTCCTTCGAGGTCTAGTGAGCACCCTCAGCCCGCTCCCAGCCCAGGCATGTGACCCCCCTCAACCCTGCTGGCGCTGTCCCCGTATGTCCATCCAAAGCCCACGGGAGGCCAGGCCCACACTGTAGAGGGATGTGAGCCAGCCGCTCTGAGGAAGAACGCCAAGGGTGCTCACCCCCCCACCCCCGGGCACAGTGCCCAGGCCCTGCTCCCCACGGCACTGGCTTTGATGCCTTGCAAAAGGTTAACTTTGAAGCTGCCAGTCAGGCCCCTGAGCCAGGCGAGGCTTGAAAAGAAGAGCTCTGAGGCCTCTAGCCTGCAGCCTCCTGCAGAGCGACCCCTGAGCAGATGGTCTGAATGGCCCGGGCATTGCCCTGTCTCCAAAGATGTGCAGAAACCTTACCCATTTGTGACCTTGGGAAGAAATGGATTTCACCGAAGGTTCCCGATCACCAAATCTTACCCCTTGGGCACAATGGTTAAATGCACTTTAATGTGGGATGTTTGACCACAGCGTTTGTCCTTTCCTCTGTGACAAGTGCTGACCATTAGTTACAAGGCTGGACCATTGCACGGTGACATCCTCGGGTGCTACCGAGCATCGAGGACTATCCCTTCATCCCTGAAATGACTCTCCTAAGCTGAACTGGAAAAGCCAAGCTTATTCAGGTAGATTTAAAGTAAGGGCAAAGGTTTGAGCCAGGTCCTGCCTCCAAGCCCTGGGTGGTCTTCGGCACAGGGCTTTGGGGCGTGGGCAGGCGAGGTCCCCAAACATGCTCTTGAATACATGGCATTACTGCCCTTATAAGAACACGTTGGTTATATGAACAAGAATGCCCGTCAAAAGCAACAGCTTCCCTGCAGATCACAAAGGATCGATCGTTTTGTCTTCAAGATGGTTCCTAGGTCTGCTCTTTCCCTGAACTTGGCACAACCTAAATACATTCAACAGAGCCAACTCACCCAAGGGCTTCAGGAGGCACGAAGACGGGAGCCATCCGCGATCACTCCTGTCCCTGCTGCATCCCACTGCCTCCCTCCCCCCCACTTCTCAGCAGCTCTCCCATCCCGGCACAGCCCCGCCTCCACCCCTGTCCTACTGGCCTCCAAGGCTCCCGCCTCGGGAGGTCCCACCCCCAGGGCCCTGCCAACATGAAGAATCCCACCCCAACCCACCATTACACACCAATATTTTGAAACATTGTAAAAAATAATTCTTTTTTTTAAAGATGTTATTTATGTCAGAGAGACAGAAAGAGAGCGACAGAAACATCCATAGGTTGCGTGTGCTCCAGGTGGGGACTGAACCCACAACCCAGGCATGTGCCCCGACTGGGGATGGAACCCGTGACCACCCCTCTGTTTGCAGGCTGGCGCTGATCCACCCAGCCACACCAGCCAGGGCTTAAAAAATAATTCTTATCATTTTTCATTTAAAATTACCTGGCTAGTAAGTCACTTCTTCAATTTAATGCTGGCTCTGAGTGCTCAGCAATCCTGCACACTCAGGAGGATGCTTGGGAAGGAAGCGAAACCACAACGCGTTTACATGTTTTCAAAGGTACCGGAACTTGGGTGAAGACTGAATTTAACAACAAATAACATGTCGATGTCTGAAGCAAACTTTTGTTAGTTTCTGTTTTGCAGGTTTCGCTATATTTTAGAACCCATGAGTTTTTTGTTTTGTTTTGTTTTTATAATTTAACTTTTGAGCAGGGTAATCCATTCTCCTGATTCCAGTTTCAAAAGGTACAAGGGGACCAGGGGATAGAGGCCCCCAGGGCCTCTGCCCCAGGCCGCACGCCCTCCCCCCAGGCAGCTCGGTGTCTGGCGGGACCCTCCAGAGACACTTCATGCTCGTTCTTCTCCCTTTTCAGTGAAAGGATCGGAAATTTGTATACTCTCTGCACCTTATTTTATTTCTCACGTGGCGATCTTTCTGTATTAGGATGTAAAGAGCTGTCATTCTTTCTTATGGCTGCAGAGCAGCCTTTTCTGTTTTTGTTTACTGTTTTTCCTTCCGACTCTGAAACAATTTTATGGGCGCATGGAGAGGCCCCAGAGCCAGGCACCGTCTACCTCCTGGAGCAGCACCCAGCCCCACCCTGTCAGGTCGCCTTCCCCAGAGCGGAGTGGGGCCAGATTCCCTGCACGCCTCTCAATCCAGCCACGCCCCTGCTGAAAACACCCCAGTGACCAGCTGTAGCCATTGTCATAGAGCCCGAACTCCTGAACACTGTCCCAGAAGCCCACCTGTCTGGCCGCCTCTGACCTCTGGCCGAGGCTCACACTCTCAGCTCCCCACTTTCTCGGCCCCTCACCAGGCTTCCTGCAAGCCTTCAAGGCAGAAAGACGGCCCTGCTTCACTCTCACCCTACCGTCTTCTTCCAGGGACACCTTCTTGCCCTGTCCCTGAACTCTGCCATCTGCTTCTCCGCCCCTGAACTTGGCATCTGCAACCCCCGTGATGCTACCCATCATATATATCAGGGCCCTCTGCCCACTGGCCTGCAGACCCCAGGAAGCTGGGTCTTGCCTGTCTGTTCCCCAGACTGCCGGCATCTGACAGAGTGCCGATGCTCAGGAAGGAAGGAATTAATGGACGCACACACCAGCCCTTCACCGTCACAGTGTGCAATGGGGAACATGTGACTTGACCCTGATCCCGTGCACGCCCCTCACTCGTGGGGCCCCAGCTGTCCACTCTGCCTGTCAGTTTGACTCTCCTCATCTGCATCATCTGGGCTGCTTTTCAAGGCCCCTGGGCCAGGCTCCTTTTCCCTCGGCTTTTCCACTTCCATCCCCTTCAGTTCTCAGGTGGCTTCTGCTGTTAGTCTTCCTTCGCATCTTCCTACCTTCCTACCCTCAGGCTCCTCCTCCATAGAAGTTCCGCAGCTTCTCTTTCTACTGCAGCGCAAAAGCCCTCAGGCTGCTGGTGGGGTTCATGCACCCTAGTTCTCTCCCAACGCCCCAGAGCCTGGGAAGCCTCCCCTCCCAGCCCCCCACAGCGGGACCTGCTCTGGCATCTTCTGGTCACGTGGTCACTCCGGTGCCCCACCCATCCCTGGAGGTGAGGGGTGGGGAGGTGTCCCTTCCTCTGCTCTTTGGCAGTGTCTGCAAGGCAGATGTTGTTGTCATTTCACAGCTTAACTGAAGTATGACTCACATACCACGGAATTCACCTGTTTTAAGTGAGGCGAATCTCAATACTTTTTAGTGAATCTACAGATCCCTCTACCCATTTATGGTCCCTCCTCAAGCCCAGCCCCAGCCCTCGGTAGCCACCAGCCTGCCCTCTGTCCCTACACGTTTGCCCGCTTTGCCCATTTCTCAGATGCAGGGTCATGCAGCGTGCGCCCTCGTGTCTCGATCCCCGCCCTGCGCGCAGCGGCCCTGAGGTGCATCTTCCTTCTCAGGGCCGGGGATGGGTGCACGGTGTGCGGCCCGATCACGGCTTGTTTCTCGCTCACTCGCCAGCTGCAGGACGTCGGGGTCGTTTCCACTGGTTGGCTGCTGTGAATGCAGGAACACCCACGTACAAGCCTCTGTATCCACACATGTTTTTATTTCCCCTGGGCGGGCACCTAGACGTGGAAGTGCTAGAAGACGTGGTAAATAAACGCCTGACTTTCCCAGAATCTGTCGAGCTGCCCCTCAGAGCGGCTCACCGCGTCACATGCGCAGCCCTCGGGCCGGCTCCCTCCACGTCCACACGCCACCGGCTTCCTTCCTTCCTCCTTCGGCTCCAGCCGCCCTCGGGCCTGTGAAGTGGTATCTCACTGCGGTTTTAATCTGCATTTCCCTCAAGACCACGGACGCTGAGCTTTTTACCACGTGCTTCTTGACCATTTGTTTATCTTCTTTGGTGCAATGTCTATTCTCAACATTTTGATTTAATATTTTAATTTAAATTTAAGTTCTTCATTGGGTTACTCGCCTCCTTGGGCCTGAATTCCGGGAGTTCCGAGTGCATCAGCCCCTGATTGGATGTGCGATCTGCAGGTGCCTTCTCCCAGCCTGCAGCGTGGCTTCTCATTTCCTTAATGGTGTCTTTGAAGTTTCTAATTTTGCTGAAGTGGCCACGGATTCTTGTGACTTTCCATCTGCTGGCAGATGCTGCTTTTTCTGCTGGGTGCCGGCCTGGCCCGGCTTTCTTGGGGCCATTTCTTCCAGTGGTGTCTTCCACACACGGACAGCGCCTGACTGTGACCGGGCGGCGGGGGGCTGCTCCCTGCTCTCGCCAGCTCTCCCCAGCTCGAAGGGGCAGTGCCATGCAGAAACCCAGGCTCCGCCACCCGCTTGCCCAAGACTGGCAGCAAGCGCTGGCACTACCCTAGGCCTCGGTCATCTGGCCTGTGATGGGGTGTAATAGTGCCCACCCCAGAAGGCCATGCAAAGTTAGTACCTAGAATAGGGCCTGGTACCTAGTGAGCTCAGAACAAACATGAGCTGGATTTGTCTGATTCTTTCAAAGTTACAGTGAATTTACCCCACTCTTGCTTGGGATCCTCCCGGCAGCCTCCTGAGCTGGTGCTCCTCACCCCACTTGAGGCGTGAAGACTGAGACTCAGGATGTCTGAGCGGTTTGCTCAAGGTCCCACAGCCCCACAGGGGGGCTGCCGAGGTGCCAGCCCAGGCCAGGGGACTCCAGCCCAACAGCTGCCCGCCGCCCCCAAGGCAAAGTGAGACATCTGCCACCCAGAAAGCTCAGGAAAATACCGTCCCCGACTGACCCTTAGGGCCCCGTGTCAACACTGCTTGTTAAACCAGTTTGTGTCAGACACTGGGCCCAGGACAAGGGACACAGGGGACACAGAAAGGAGACATTCATTGTTGCTGCCCCAAGCTGGATGCCTTGTACCCCAGGGAAGACAGAACTGCTACTACGCAGTGTGGTCTGTGCAGGTCAGAGGCCTGGGCTTTGCGGGGCACAGAGCAGGGGGCTGGACCCAACCTTGGGTACAAGGAGGGGGCTTCTCAGTCACCCCCAGGGCATGGAGCAAGGGCATGGCTCTCAGGTGGCTCCCAAGAAGGCAGGCCCACAATGATTGGGGCGTCCTTGCTGTGTGGCCAGCCTGTCTGCACCCCCAACTCTACACTCCTGGGGCCTGTTTCTTTTTTTTTTTTAATTTTTAAAAATTTTAAATAGATTTTATTTATTTTCAGAGCAAGGAAAAAGGAGGGAAACATCAATGTGTGGTTGCCTCTCACACGTCCCCCTCTGGGGACCTGGCCTGCAACCCAGGCATGTGCCCTGACTGGGACTCAAACTGGCAACCTCTGGATTCGCAGGCCAGTGCTCAATCCCCTGAGCCACACCGGCCAGGGGCCTGTGTTTCTTCTTTAACTTTGTATCTAGGGCATCTTCAAACATATACAGAGAGAGGGAAGAGCACAACCAACCCCCATGTACCCATCACGAACTCCAGCAGTGACCACTGAGGGCCGTTCTCGTCCCTTCTCCCATCCACTGAGTACATTCCAGGAGTCACATCACTCCATTCCTGTGGCCCCCATTTCCAAAATCGCACAGTGCAAGCGTGGGCACACACATGGGCACAAAAATCTCTCCGGAAAGCAAAGACCACCTTCCACTCGGTCGGTATCGGTGGGCCCTGGTGAATCTCCAGCCTTGCCCTTTTTCAGCCACGCATCCTTGGTCCAAGCCATTTGACTTCTCTGAGCCTCAGTTTCCTCACCTGTAAAATGGGATGCAGTACCTGCCGCTGACAAGCTGGCTGTGGAGACTAGCCAAGAGTGCAGACTGTCTGTGGGTGCACAGCTATACAGAAAAACAAAGACCCCACAGGGGGGTCAGCCCCAGTGTCAGGAGGGGGAGGGGGAGAAGAATGGGGAGGGGCACACACAGACCTTCAAATATCTATAACAACAAATCTCTTAAGGAAAAAAATATCCTGCAGATATGGAAAGTTGTTACAGTTGGGCAGTTGGTGAACATGTAGGTGTAGCTTTTCTCAGTCTCTATGCTTTTTGGAAGAGTTGGGTTAGTTCACAAATCCAATTGCAGCAAATAAAAGCGAAGCTTGAAAGGAACGGTAACTCAGAATGTGTCCACGCTTGGCCCGTGGGGGGTGCCTGCCTCAGTTATCTTGCTGTGTAACAAAACGTCCCAAAGTTAGTGGCTTAAAACCACCGTTTCATATTTTCTCCCAGTTCCGTGGGTTTCCAGGGCTTGGCCAGGTGGTTTGTGGGTAATGCATGACACCGACTGCGGCTGCCGTCACCTGACGGGGACCTGCCTGGGCTGGATGTCCAACCTAACAAATACACAGGGCAGGTGGGTGGTGATGGGTGTCGGCTGGGACCTCAGCCAGGGCTCTTCCTATGGCTGGGGCATCTCTCAGCACGGTGGCCGGGTCCCAAGAGGGGGCTGTCCTGAGAGCAAGTGTTCTAGGTTGGGGGAAGCAGAGCAGCCAAGGCTCCAGGCTTCCTCACCCCCGTTGTCTTTTGTTGGTTATGAAGTCACAGGGCCACGGATTCTAGGAGGGGGAAGTCCACCTTGCCTCTCAATGGGGAGTGGAACAAAGAATTTGCAGCTTTCTTTAACCTACCTCTGTGCTCAGCTAATGATCGTTGAATTGTTGAATATGGAACTGAATTTCAGAGACTTGCCTCAGATAGGGAGTTAATTGCTGGTGGAGTTTCGGGAGTTGTGGGCAGAAAGATCTTGTCCCTCTAGCCCTCCATGACACCCCGTGGGGCCCCTCCAGGCCTGAATACCTCCAAAGCCCCACGTGACTGGGCTGTGCACCCAGGGTGAGGGGAGGTCGTACCATGGTGACCCACAAGACCCACGACTTCCCAGACCCACACAGGGTCTGCCAGGAGGCCAGTGTGCAGGGGCCCTCACTCCCCTCACCATGGGGGCCCCCAAGCGATTCTGCTCAAGGCCATCCTGAGTGGGATGACCTTCAGTCAGCACTTGAGCTTCACTGAGCCTCAGGCCTGCCCTGATGTCCTTCTGGGCTCCTAATGACACCTGCTGGCCAGTGATGTCTCAGCCCTGACCTTCCCTTTGCTTCCCCTGACCCCCTCCTGGCGTGGCACCATCCCCCTCATCACCTACGCTGCCCTCTTTGGCCACTGAGAAGGGGCACAAACGACCGACCAAGGCCATGCAGACAGAACAGCTCCCCGCTGCTTCTGGGCAGGGCAGCCTCAGAGACACTCTTCTCTGCAGCTGCCCGGGCAGCCCCACTGGTGGGGCATTTTGGCAGGTGGCTCCCTTTGGGAATGAACAGTGGCACCTGCTTCTTTACTTGGAATGTGCCTGGTCCCCTGGTCCCCTTCTGAAGACTCCGAGTTCTTCATGGGCTCACTCAAACCCCATTTGTTCTGTGAGGAGGTGTGGCGTGCCTGCACGGCGCAGGGCTCTGCGTCCCATGGTGGGGGGTGGGAATGGCCAGCAGTGCGGCCCTGGCCCCTGCCCGCGGAGGCTCACCTGTGAGTGCAGAGGCAGCCCTGCAGCAATCACATCGAAGAGCCCACAATGGTCTGCAGTAGCTGGATAGGGTCCATAGAGAGACACTTGCTCAGAGCTATAAAAGAGTTAACTGAGCAAGGGCGGGAGGGGCCAGGGAGGAAGGACATTGCAGGAAGGGGGAGCTGGCCAATGACAACCCTGATCCCTTTGTGCCCTTCTTGGGCTGCACCCAGAACCCCCACAGCCAGCATCTCTTCCTCATCAGCCACAAGGCTGCCCCACTCCCCTCAGGGGCTTCCTCCGAGGCTACCTTCTCAAAGGGTCTCTTCTTGTCCACCTTGTCTAAAATTGCAGTTCTCCATTTCTGCCCTTTATAGCCTCCTACTGTTTTATTTTTCCTCCTCAGCACCCAGACTCGACTACCCACGAGGGGTAAGGGGTTTTGACGGCCCATTCACTTGCCATATTCTCAGCGCCCACCACCGTGCCAGGCATGCAGTCGACTCTGAAACTCTGGTTGAGCCGTGCACAGGAAGTTGCTCTCCAAACCGTTAATCCCTGAGGGGAGGGGCAGAATTGTCTAGTTACCCCACTCCGCTTCCTCTGCAGGCCAAGGGGTCGTGGGCTGAGGAGGGAAGGCTTTGGGGGATAGCTGTCAGGAACCTGACTTCTCTCTCTCTCTCACACACAGACACACAGACACACACACACACACACGCACGTACCAGGCCCTCACCTAGGAATCCCTACCTCCAGCACCTCCCTTCTCCCAAAGCCCAAAGCTCCAGGTGATCCTGATCACAGGCAGGAGTGGGGCTGCTGCTCCCCCTTATTCTCCCGAGTCTGTGGGTTCGAGGCCACCTCCCTCTTCAGTCACTGCAGCTGCTTCCAAGTGGGTGATGCGAGGTGAGGCCCACTGAGCTTGACTACCCCTGAGCTTGACTCACTGAGAGGTGCCCAGGGGGTCCCCACCTTCAGCTTCCCACTTTCCCCCACCCCCAAACTAAGGACAAATTCCTCAGGGGACCAGGCACCTCACCTGGTCAGAATCACAATATCCTAGTGAACTCTCTCTCTCAAACAAAAACCTTTATATTTCAGAAAATTTCAAACACATAAAAATAGAGTGAATAGTATAATAAACCTCCAGGTACCCATCTCTTAACTTGAACAATTATCAACATTATTTCATTATTGTTTCACTTTTCTCCACCCCCCACCCTCATACTACCTCCTTTTTATTTTCCTGAAGTCTGTTCAAACAAATCCAATCTTGGTACTAAATTCAGTCACAAATACTTTTCTTTTTTTTAAGATTTTATTTATTTATTTTTAGAGAGTGAAGGGAGGGAGATAGAAAGAGAGAGAGAAACATCAATGTGTGGTTGCTGGGGGCTATGGCCTGCAACCCAGGCATGTGCCCTGGCTGGGAATCGAACCTGAGACACTTTGGTTCGCAGCCCATGCTCAATCCACTGAGCTACGCCAGTCAGGAACAAATACTTTTCCATATTTATCACTGAGGGCTTTAAAGACACAGTGATACCACCATCACATCTGTTAAATTAGTAATCATTTTTATATTATTTAGTACCCAGGCTGGGTTTAATTTTCTGCAACTATTTCACAAATATCTTTTCATAGCTGGTTTGTCCAAATGAGGACCCGTACAGGTCTGACATGCTGCCTTTGCCTGGTTTACCTCTTCAGTTTCTGGTCTCGCCCACGGACTCTGACTAGTGCTGAGGTTCTCCTGGGGGGTCGCCCATTACCGTCACCCGTGGAGTTTCACAGAACGCCCACGCCTGGGCCCTACCTAAAACAATGAGGTCACGGTGCCTGGGTGAGCTGGGCCTGGGTGGTCGCTTTATTCCTTTTTATTGATTTCTGTGTTTAGTGCCCAGTGATCCTGGCAGGCTGCCAGGGCTGGAAACCCCTGGATTATCAACTGGCATGAGGCATTGTGCCCCCGAGGGATGGGTGACAATGTCTCGGAGATGTTTTTGGTCATCACGACTTGGGGAGGGGCTGAAGCCGGGGATGCTGCTCAACATCCTACAGTGTCCAGGACAGCCCCCAGGACAGAGTGATCCAGTCCCAAGTGCCAAAGCACCAGACACCGGGACATCCTGACACCACAGCACAGACCCCCCTGTCCTCAAGGAGGGGAGGCCTGGGGCCAGGGTGGGGGAGCACAGTAAGGGGGATTCCTTCCATCCCTCACCTCCGTCCACACAGGTGACCGAAGGAATCCTCCTGGGCCTGCTCTCATCTGTGCCCCATCCCTCCCAGCACCCTGTCGCCTCAGGCAGAGGAGGGTTCAGCCAAACTCCCCTGAGACTGGTGGCTCCTCTCTAGGGTTGGGGCAGGAGGTTTGAGGCAGAAGAGTCCAGGAGTGGAACAGATCACCATTAATGGGCTGGGTGACCTGCGACGTGTCTGTGCCGAAAGACCCACACCTGGGCAATGGCAAGAACAACTGTCTGCCCTCAGACAGCCGTCCTGAGCAGGGGGTGACATCAGGGCACACAGGCAGCCTCTTCACCGGGCTTACCCCGGTGGATGGGCCGAGTGGATACTCCGAAGTGTTTGGGGAAATGAATGAATCCCCATGTCTTCTGTGAAAACAGGGCCCAGAGATAGGCTGGCCTCACAACCAGCATCCTGCATTCCGCCGCCTGCACTAGGTTTCTCAGGAAAGGCCCTTCTCCATCCCCCTGGAACAAGAACGTGAGTGGCTGTGCCCGCCACTCAGGGCTTCCCCACACCTTGGCTGCCACCATCAGAGGAGCAAACAGGACACAGGCCTCTTGGCAGCCAGCAGCCCACTTTCCCTCCAAGGTTAGGGAGGTGGGACAGGTGGAAGGGCCGTCCTGCCCCTAATCCTGCCCCCTTCCGTCCTTCGATTTGGGGAGGAAATGACACATTTTCTGCCTGTCACTCTGGACTTGATACGGTCAGAGGAACCAGAGATTACATCTCTAGGAACCACTCAAGGGGAGGACACACAGCTCTGATGCTGACGATGCAACACAATTCTTTCCTGCATTCACCAAAGGAGTGTGACTGTCCTGCTCTATGACTCGGTTTCCCTTTCTAGCCCTCCAGAAGGACACAGAACACGGGGTGTGGAAACCTGGGGTTTGTAAGACAATGCTGGCACGACAGGCTTATGACAATGACAGGAAGAACAGGTGGCAGGGGATGGCTTTCGCTGTGCCAGGCAAGCTGGGTATGTGCCTGCAAAGGTCGCCTCCTGGTGGGAGCCTCCTAAAGAACCCCTGTGGGTAAAAGGCCCTGCACCCACACCAAGGAAACTGAGGGATGACCCCCAGCTGGGAGTCATCAAAACCCTGAAGTCCGCTCAGCCACCAGGAGGCAACTCCTGACACCCACTCTTGGACCCAGCCCCAGGTCCCCACCCCCAGACGTGGTGTGCGAAAGCACGTGCGGAGAGCCAAAGGGCCAGAGTCTAACACGGGGAAGCCCCCCTTTGATCTCGAGGGCAAAGTGAAGCCCCACAGCTTCCGCCACAAGATGGGGGGCGGGGCTCACTCCTTATGTGATCCCAGGGCCCAGCGCAGGGGCGTGGGGTTGTGGATAGAGATGCGGCAGCCTCCCACTTTCCCCCTTACCTCTCCGCAGCCAGGGGGTGGAGTCCACTCAAGCATGGACACCGGTATGGGAGAACGTTGGCACCCCTTTTCACCACCCAAGGCTGGGATGAGTGGCCACCGAGTGCTTGGTACACAGAGCCGGGCAGGGACGCAGAGTGGAGACCCTCCACTGGATCGCGGCCCAAACTTTCGTCGGGTTCCCCCAGGATCGAGCGAGAGCGCACCGAGGCAGGCGGGGCGTGGGGGGGGGGGGGAGTCGGGGATGCACGAGGCGCAGGCAGGCGCGCCCCAGTCACTCTCCCCAGGGAGGCGGCCGGCCCGCCCGCTCCGCCCGGGTGCCGCCCAGCTCTGGGCCGGTGCAATCCGGCGCCCGCGGGCTGGGCGGGGCCGCAGTCAGCACCGCCTCAAGGGGCCGGGAAGGGGCGGTTGGAGGCAGGCGCGCGCGCGGCAGCGGTCCGGAGCGCCGGCCGGGGCGAAACGGCCCCTAGCGCACTGCCGGGCCCGGGCCATGACCCGCGCTGCTCTCTCTTGCAGGCTGGTTGCCGCGGCCACCCGAGCCCGGCTGCTGCCGCGGCCACTAGCGCCCGGGCGGGCCCCGAGCGCCCCGGGCAAGGCTCCGCAGTGAGCCCACCAGGAAGCGGTGAGTGCTCTGCTCCCTGCGCGTCCCGGTGCCTGTCCCACGCTGCCCACCCTGCCCCACCCACCCCTTCCAGTAGACGCTGCTCTTCCCGGGTGCTGCAGCCCCGCTCACCGGCATCCACGCCCCTCAAGCTCCGGCTGCTGGACGGGCGCGCTCCGGGGAGGGTAAGGGGCCGCCGCGGCAGTAGGGGGACCCTTTCGGGCCTGGTAGTCTCCCCAACTTCTCGCAGACTTTTCTGCGGAGAAGCGATTTGGGGGAAAGTTGGGCCTCTTCTGGCCGTGTTGCAACTTGCACCGAGCAGGTGGGGGTGTGTCCCTGCCCGTGGAACCTCTGCCCCCCGATCTTTACCTGACACCCTGCGCCGTCACGAGTTCCTTGGGAAGAGACCAGACCGTCATTCCTCAAAGCTGGAAAGGAGCCCGGCCGGGGCGGGGAGGGGGGCGGGCAGAAGGCCTCGAGAGGAACCATTTCCCCTCTATCGAGTATTTCAAAATATATTATTTATGAACCGCCTCACTTAGGGGCCCCCTTGGCTTCCAGGGCATCAAAGCGGGTTTGCAACCGCAAAGGGCGACCAGTATGAACGCACGCGCGACTTCTGGCCCGCTGAGCTCAGCGGAACTGCGGGGAGGCACTCTTTATAAAGGGGGGCCCACAGCTCTGTTGGGCTACGTCTCAGGTAGTGGAGACTTCTCTCAGACTGTCCCTGGCTGGCTGTTAGGCCTGATAGAATGAAGAGAAAAGTCTGAGTAGCCCTGAATCATGGAGGAAGAGGGAGGAAGAGGAGTTGAAAGGCAGTGAGGGGGAAGGCACTGAAGAGAGAGCAACCTTTGTCGAACAAACACCCCTGTCACAGATGAGGAGGCTGAGGCTCAGAGGGGTGCACCCGAATTGGCGAATTGGCGTGCTCTGGTGTTTCTGCCCAGCTCCCAGGAATGCTTGGGAGCCCCTTTTTGGGGCTGGATTAACTAGAAAGCACCCCCTGGCCCTGGCAGGGTGGGTTACTTGGTTAGAGCACCATCCCCATATGCCAAGGCTGTGGGTTCAATCCCCAGTCAGGGCACATACAAGAAGCAACCAGTGAATGCATAAATAAGTGGAACAACAAATTGATGTCTCTCTCTCTCCCCTACCCCTAAAATCAATATACAAAATTTAAGAAAAATTAAAGGACCTCTTAACCTGTCTAGGCCACACCCCTGGGTACTTCATCCTTGGGAGAGGAGGGAGGCAGTATATTTATGGAAAGACTTAATCCCCCTGCTAGCTCCAAGGAGGCTGAAAGCTCCGATGCCTAATCTCCTCTCCCTGGAAGCCCTTCTCTTGCCGGTGGGGCCCCTGAGCCCCAGGTTTAGAGCCCCTCTGGAGACTTGACATGGGAACTCCCCCAAGTGGACAAGAGAGCAGTGGTAGTTCATGTTTCCTGAGCACTTGTCCTGTGCCAGACCCTGCGCTGAGTGCTGGTGCCCATCTCCTGCATCTTCCCTTTGCATCCTCTGGCCAAACACTGTTACATCCCCGTTGTACAGATGAGGACCCAGAGGCTTGTCGAGGCAAAGTGACTTAAGGTCACAGGGTGGGTAAGTAGCAAGGCCAGGGCTTGAACTCCTAGCTCTCACAGTGCTTTGCTCTTGAATATAGCAGAGACAAGATCAGACCTCTGAGACCACCAAGTGCAACCCCCTCCCCAGTGAAAAGATCACAGCATAATAAACATGCGGGAATATGTACACATCAGAAGTATGCATCCATGTCGAGAAACGGTTTCCTCAGGAAGCCCAGCCTGCCCCTGCAAGCCCCTTCTGCCTTTGGAGCCAGTGGGTGCTTCTGTGTCTCCCGTAAGCAGTGCCACATGGTAGTTGCCTTTGACTTGGTGCAAAGAACATAGTAGTTTACTTTAATCTTTGCACTGAAAAGCTGCAGGGGGTGAGCCGGCAAGCACTCGCTGCTGTGGGCTGAGCTTTGTGACGTCTGTCTTCAAGGCTGCTGGGAAAACAAGTGCATGCTTTTCAGTTAACCCCGTGGTTAATTAACCACTCACTCACCTGACTTCTAAAAGTATATCCCCTGACTTTTCAACGAACATTTCTATTGACATATAACATGAAAGGTGCACACATCATCAGCATGGAGCTTGACCACATCGGGGCCCAGAGCAAGAGTGCGCAGCAAGTATTTTGCTCAAAGTTACTTGGCCAATCAGTGGGAGGCCGAGGCTGGACTGCAGGTGGCCTAAGACGCTGCCTTGTGCTAGAGAAGCAGCTGGGTATTTCAGTGGGCACCCTGCCCCTACCCCCACCTGATCCCTTTTCACTTCCTCTGGGGGTGTCCTTGTGGCCCCAAAGCTGCCCTGCCCGTCTGAGGGGAGCTCGCGGCCTCTCGTGGGTCCACGGGCTAAAGCCAGGAAGATGCTCGTGTTTGTACTTGTGTAGCAGGATAGAAGGCATGTTAACGCTTGTAGCATCTGTTCCCAGCACAGGTCCTTTGGCTGGAATGGCAGGAATGCTAATCCTGTGGCAAAAAGAAAGTGCCTTTTCTAAAGAAGGAAGAAAACCAAGATTTGCCATGTGCCCACTGGGAGCCCAGCATGGCTGGCCCGTTAGTCAGCACCTTCTGCCCTGATGTTCCTCAGATTCTCCCAGCAGGAGTGGAACCTGTTTCCATCTGGTCTGGTGGGTCCACCCTCCTGGGCAAACAGCCGCATTCCCCAGCCGTGATTCTCCACCCCTGCCCTCGGTCCTCAAGTGAGGTCTTTGTTAAAGAGGGAAGGTGAGGCACCATGGTGAGTCATGGCTTCTCAGGGTTGTTCTGATTTCATCTGGGAGGTGGCTGTACCGAGACCAAGATCAGCCTTCCAGTCAGACCCCGCCTTGCACTCACTTTCCCCCGCTGGGCCTCCATGGCCTCATCTGGGAAACCCAGGTATCAGAAATATGACAGCCTCTGCCTAGGGTGCCAGATTTAGCATATGAAAACACAAGATGCTCGGTTACATTTGAATTACAGATAAATGATGACTAATTTCCAGTATGAGTATGTCCCACGCAGCAATTGGGCATCCTGTATTTTATCTGGCAACCGTCTACACCCACTTCCAGGTCTAGATCTGCACTTCACCCCAGGAAGGTTTGTCTCGCACTCTAGACCAACATTCTCCATCCACAAAAGTAATAACTGAAAAGGAACCAGCAGACCTTGTGCCAGAATTGTAAAAGCCGGGGCCTTCCAGCCAGTGAGTGGTTCTTATGTCTCCTGCAGGTAGTGCTTCATCTTAATTACTTCTTACTCCGTGCAAAGAACACATTCATTTACTTTTTGCACTGAGAACCTGCAGGCGGTGAGGAGCACGCACTCACTGCTGCGGGCTGGTAGTTTACGGCTTCTATCTTCAAGGCTGCTGTAAAAACAATAGCAGAGGACTTGGCCAAAGGTGCTGGAGACGGTCCTGGTTTTCAGGAAGGCTGTGCGGTGTGCAGAGCGGCAGATACCCGTCTGCCTCCCCACCGCCCGGCGGAGGGCGGAGCCTTGCAGGAGGAAGTGAGTTTTTGTCATTGTTCCTCTGTCACTGGAGAGGATCCTGTCCGGGCCGTTTGTTGGTAGAGGCGTTTATGCCTGGGTGCAAGAAAGAACCTGTTCTACTTCAAGCTGTTGTGCAAATAATTAATCTGATATTTTGAAGGGAACATATAAACAGAGCCCGATTCAATGTGAAAGGGAGGTTTTTCACACTCCTGCAAATGTGTGAAAGAGAGAAGTACATTTATACCTAAACTAGCAGTTCGGATGGACCTGACTGAGCTGGTACCATCTTGCCACGCTAAGGGACCCCCTCCCATTCAATCTTTATTTTCTAATCATGAAACTGTGCATCTCTGTGACAAAATCCAGTGATGAAGTGTGGCGTGCAGGATGTCGTAGCCTGGAAGTGTGCGGCGAGGCCAGCCTGGGCCTTGGCCGTCGGCCTACCAGAGCTGTGGCTTCTTAGCACTTGACCCCCGGGAGCTCCATTCCCTCAGCTGTACAGTGGGGATCGCAGTGATGTTTCTTAGGGCGTCATTAGGGTTCCGTGGAACCATTTCTGTAATGAACTTGGCCCAGGACTTGGCTTCCAGAAAGCGTTAGTGTGGTATGTGTCAGCTTTATTGTCATGGTGACAGTGAAGTTTAAGGTGAGGGGAGCCCCACTCTCCACAGTTAGGCAGCTGCCTGACTTCCATTCAGGCAGATGTAGAATCAAGCTTTAATCCTTCCTTTTCAAACATTGAACATCGCAGCCCCCTTGCAGGGTGGGGGTGGGGCTCTCCCATAAAAGCATCTGTAGCCTCTGCCAGGGGCTGGCCCTGGCCTGGCAGCCCTGGTCACAGAGGGAGCGGAGGGGTGGGGCTGCCACCCTCCCACGCACAGCACCCCTGGGAGCACTTCTTCCCAATACAGCCGCCACATCGAGGGGCAGAGTAGGGACCACGGGGCCCTGGTGCCTCCAGCAGCCCTCTAATGCAGTGCCCTTGTCGGAGTATTCCACAGTGATATTATGGCAGTGACAATGACAGTGACTGCAGGAGTGGCTGTTCTGGCCCCCTCCCAGGGGCTGGGGGCGGGGTGCCTGTTCTGCAGGTGAGAGCCCAGAGCCTGGGGGTGGGCAGGGCCTCAGCACTGCGGGCGGGCGCAGAGAGGGAAACGACCAGCCTCCCACAGCTCCTATGGGCGCCTGGTTCTCATTCCTGTCCGCAGCGCCCGGCCCACTGCCTTCCTTCTGTCCTCGTGGGGAACGGACGCACAGCGACAAGAGTTACAGCAGCGTGCGCTGGGATGAGAAACGCTAGTTTGTGCCAACTCTCCACTGGGGAATCTCAAAAACCTGAAATAGAATTGCTGCCCTTGGACACGAGCCCGTGACGTGACGTGACGTGACGTGATGTGACGTCTGCCCAACTCTGGCGAAGCTGCTGGTCCCCCAGCGTTCCTGGAACCCGGACGGGGCCCTTCTGGGCCCTCATTCTCTCTCTCTTTCCTAAAGAGTTTATTTATTTACTTTCAGACAGAGGGGAGAGAGGGAGAAAGTGAGGGACAGACACATTGACCAGTGGCCTCCCATACGCACCCCGACCAGGGGCCAAACCCGCAACCCAGGCTGTGCCCCAACCAGAAGCCTAACTGGCGGCCTTCCAGCTTGCGGGACAGCACCCGCCGACTGAGCCGCACTGGTCAGGGCCCTTGGCCTCTTGTTTCCTTTCGTTTTGTTTTCTGGCTTCCTTTCTTCCTTCCCTGAATGCTTTGAGATAGGTATTTTTTTATCCTCACCCAAGGAGACAAGGATATGTTTATTGGTTTTAGAGAGAGAGAAGGGGAGAGAGAGAAAGAGAAACGTTGATCAATCCCATCCGGTCTGCGCCCTGCCAGAGGACTGCACCCGCAACCTAGCTATGTACCCTAACTGGGAATTGAACCTGCAACCTTTGGGTTCACAGGACGATGCTCCAACCAACTAAGCCACCCAGCCAGGGCAAGATACATATTTTTAAAGTTATAAGACAGCTTTGGCGACAAAACCTACCAGTTTGGACAACTCTTCTGGGAGGTGGCCCTCCTGGCCCGGCACAGCGCAGAGCCTTCCCCCAGGCCGAGCCCCGTCCCTGGGGTGCCCCCCACCCCCTGCCATGGCAGAGAGGTCTGGGAAAACGGGCCTGGCACAGAACCGTGCCCTGTGTGCAGCTGTGGGGGGCTGCACTGCTGGGCACAGAGGAGAGGTAACCTACTGACTTGCTCTGTCTCTGTCTGCTTCTCCTTCCTTTGTCGACTTCTTCTCTTGAAATAGCCCGGCGCGTACAGAAAAGCTGTCAGAGTGGCGAGTGGTTCTGTGTACACGGAACTCGACATGAGGGCTTTGCCACATGTGCGTTACCGGCTTTCTCTGTACATACACGTGCGTGTGATGGTGTCTGGCTGAACTGTTTGAAAGTGAAGTTTCAGAAACCATGACTTGGACCCCCAGCATGTCAGCGTTTCCTCAGAGCAAGGACCCTGTCACAGAACACGGCGCAGTGATCTGAATCCTCAGACGGGGCATCGGACGCACAGTGCCCTGGCAGGCCGCTGCCTTCCCTGTGGCTGTCGGAGGTTTCAGACATGCAAGTGTGGAACGAACTCCTGTTTCCCAGCTGCGGCAGCGGCCACATCCCCCTGCCCTCGCTGTGGGTCTGCCCTGCGCCCCTTTCTTTCTGGAGTATTTTATAGCTAGGTCCCAATATTGATGCATCTGCGAAGACTTCAGCATAAATCGTTGTTCAGACCCTGGGACGGGACGTGTCATAAAAGCTCTGCAGTGGGTTGTGACCAACACTTTTAAAAGAAAATAGACCATAAAATTAGAGTGTGCTTCGCAGACCACACGTGTGGCTGCGATGTTGTCTTTCTCATGGTGGACATCAGGGGCCCTGGGCTTGTTTGTTGATGACCCGACCTTTGCTGCAGGGCCTCTGGGGCAAGGCAGACCCAGCCTGCGGAGGGCCGGGGAGAGAGACAGAAGCACGGTCTGTGCTACCATCCACCCGAAAGCTCCGTGTTTGGAAGTCTGGGTTCTAGAGTGCAAGAACTGTCCTCTCTGTGCCTCAGCTTTCCCATCTGCAAAGTGGGGATAGAAATGGTCCCAAACTCACGGGGCTGTGGTGAGGATTAACTGACTGTGAATCTCTGTGGAGGGGCCCTGCCCAGGGCTCACAGTGAATGCTCAACAACGTGCCCGTTGTCCCACGGGCCTGGGCTGGGGCTGCCCCTTCCTCCAACTCCAGCTCAGCCTTTTCCTCTGAGAAGGGTACCCTGTCCTTCACATCTCATCCAGCTGATTAGAATCCTTTGTAGGGCTTTTAGAAGTCCCAGTGCCAGGCCACACCCCAGGCCAGTTCTGCTGGACTCTCTGGGATGGGACTGAGGTATGGGTATTTTTTAAAAGCACCCAGGTGATACCCTTATGCTGACGTGCCGGGAAGATGCAGTGCTTAGCACTTAAATGGTAACAAGCATCCCGTGGGTATTGTCAAAGTGCATCTCCCGAACCTTTGGTGGGGGCAGGACCTGAGAGCCTGCATTTCTCACAGGCTCCCAGTGGTGCCCATGCTGCTGGTCCAGGACCACGGTCTGAGGAGCAAGACTCCGGAGAAAAGGCCCCACTGGGGTTCAATACCACCCATCCCTCCCCCATTGTCCTAAAAAAAAGAGCTGCTGACCCTCTCAGACTTCTGCTGTGTGCCCAGCACAGAGCGAAGCCCTTTTAGAGCCATCGCCCTTGACATTCAGTTTCCGCTGCTACTCGATGAGGCTGCGAGTGCATCACCCCAGTTTAAAGATGAGGAAGGTGGGGCCCAGGGTGGTCAGGAACCTGCCTGTGGTCGCATGGCTGAGCCAGGCTCTGCTCCCAGCCAGGAGAGCAACGCCCCAGGGCCTGGCTCCTAAGGGGGAAGCACTTCCTTATACACACAGCGTCCTGAGTCTGGCTCCATCAGTTTCTGTCTGTCTGTCTCTCTCCTGCCCGCTCTCAGTATGTGTCTTCCTCCCTCTCTCTGTCACTCTCTCCCCCTCCCTCCCTCCCCTCTTCCTCAGTCTCCCCCCTCCCCCCTCCCAATGCGTGTTTCCAGTTCACCTCCTACCTGCCCCCCAAACCCAACCTGGCTAAAACTGAAGCCTTTATCCCGGCCCCTCCTCCAAACCAGCCCCTCCTGGGGTCCCACCATCTCCAAGCCTGTGTGTCACCCCGACTTGCAGCTGCTTTCCCCTCCCGCTGCCCCACTGTCTTCGAAGTTCAGGCTGTACAGTTTCTGGCCCAGAGCAGAGCTTCTCTGACCTTAACAAGCACACGGCTCCCGGGGGGCCTTGTTAAAGTCCCGGTTCTGGCTCAGTGTGTCTGGGTGGGCCCGAGATGCTGCATTGCTAACAAGCTCCCGAGGGTGCTGAGGCTGTGGGCCAAGCAGCACCACCCATGCAGGGACAGTCTGGGGGCCCTGGTGTTCCCTAGCCGGCCCCTGGCCTGCACAGCCTCCTGGAATGCAGACTTGCTGCTTGCTTCCCTCAGAATAACCTCTGAACCCTGTAACCAGCCTCCAAAGCCCTCACGGGCCAGCACACCTTTGCCTCTCCTCATCTTATTCCTGCTCCAGCCTCCCTCCCTCTGGTTCCTCCTGTGGACCATGCCCTTCTTATCCTCTGGACCTTTGCGCATTCTATTCCTGGGGCCTGAGAGGCTGTTCCCTGCTTGGCTCGCTGCTTCCTATCTTTATTTTTTTTCTTTAAGATTTTTTTAAAAGCATTTTTTATTGATTTGAGAGAGAAATGAAGGGAGAGAGAAAACCATTGATTTGTTGTCCCACTTATTTATGCATTCATTGGTTGACTCTTGTACATGCCCTGACCAGGGATCGAACCCGCAACTTCGGCATTGGGGTATCAGTCCAATGCTCTAACCAGCTGAGCTACCTGGCCAGGGCACTCCTGCGTATCTTTAGGGACATGCTCCTCAGGCCTCCCAGGCTGGGGCAGGAACCCTCCTCTGTACCCCTGACCTCTCTGTGCTTCCCCTGGGCTTGCGATGCCTCTGTCAGGGTGTGTCTGTCTGCCCTGCTAGTCTAAGCAACCTGTGTAGGGGCGGTGCCCCATTTGGCCTCATATCCACCCGTGCGGGGACCACTTTCACATCGGATGCCGGGATGGGGGAGGTGTGGAAAGTGGGGTGGGGCTGGGATGTCTGACACCAGGGAATGACGGAGGCTGGGAGGGTGAGGAAGTTCCAAGCATGTTGGCAAAGCCACAGTGGTGTGTCAGGGGCACCTGTCTTCGACCCCAGCCTGCGGGCAGGAAAAGCAGACTGTACATTCCAGAGCGAAGGGCCTGAGCTCTCATGGGGCCACACATCTGTGTTGGAGATCTGGGGTCACCTCTCGTGGCCACCTCCACCCTCCCGTCCAGCCTGGCATACAGGGGACACCCTGTGGACAGAGGGCTGAGCTCCCCGCATTGGCCCCTCAGAGACTCAGGGAGCCCTCCACAGTGGAAACGAGCCTCAAAGGCCCCCCTGGCGTGGGCCCCACCCAGCTGAGGCTCAGGGCAGTCCCGTGTTCAGATCCCAGCTTCACTCTCAGAGTAAGCTGGGTGATGCTGCCTCTCTGAGCCCAGATTTCCACATCTATGAAATGGGGCAGTAATAGCACCTCACAGGGTTGTTGCTGAGGATCGGGTGTCAAGAGCCCACGGGTACTCAAGCACTGCCAGCTGCCTCCTCTGTTTGCTGATTCCCAGGGTGCTGAGGATGCATCACATCTTGTGGAGGTCCTGGGAACACCAGCTGGGACGATTTTAACGCTTATGGACTGGGAACCACACACCCTTACAGCTTAATCTGTTAGATTTCCAAAGAATCTGCATTTTAAAAGAGGGGCACCTGCCCTGGCTGGTGTGGCTCAGTTGGTTGGGCATCAAACCTCAAAGCAAAAGGTCACGGGTTTGATTCCCGGTCAGGGCACGTGCCTGGGTTGCAGACTCTGCCCTCGGTGGGGGGCACCTACGAGAGGCAGCCGATGGATGTTTCTCTCTTATATCATTGTTGTTCTCCCTTTCTTCCTCGCTCTCTAAAAATAAATAAATAATGAAAATAAAAGAGGGGCACCCAGCCCGGCTGAGGGTCAGCCACCATCTGTGGTCCCTAAAAGGAAAGGCCAGGTGGTGTGGGTTCCGCCTCGCCAGCCCCTGACCACGCCCTCACCGCCGACTTCACCCCAGACCGCAGCCGGCCTCCAGTATATTTAGCTTTGAGGTGCCTGAAAGTTTTTTCCGCCAGCACAGACTCAGCTTTGAGCAAATTCAGCCCAGATGTAGTCAGCAGGCGCCGCGACCTGGAGGCCCTAGTCTCTCTCCCCACTACTTCCTGTTGTGCACCCATCAGGGCCCAGGGGTGGGGGCCGGGCCACACGTGGCCGATACAAACAAGCCTCTGCTCTCTCCGCAGGCCCGCACCGGCGCCGCCATGGGGCTGAAGCTGTCCTGTCTGAAAGGTAAGGCGGGCTGCTGTCCTCACCGCTCCGGTGGGGGTGGGGGTGGGGGTGGGGCCAGGGCGGGGAAGTGAAGGAATGAGGCAGGAGAGGGCAGACCCTGAGACCCCAGCGTTGCTGCCCTGCAGAGGGCGTGGCCCCTCCCACCTGTGCAGCACTCAGGCACAGCGGGCGCCCCAGAAAGGCTGACTCGTACTCTGAGGGCTGCTCCAGGCCTTTCCTTTCACTGGCAGTTGAGTGACATGGGAAGGTCACAGCACCTCTTGGGTCTCAGTTTCCCCCTCAGTGGGATTAATCCCAGGCTTGTGGAGAGTAAGGGAGTAAGAGGCTTTAGGTGTGGTACCAGGCACGCACGGGGTACTCGGTCTCCGCCCCACTGGCCTGTTATCAACCTGATAACAGGCTCGGCCTGAGGGCATCTGGGGAAGGCAAACTGGGAGAGGGGAAAGGACAGCAGGGAGAACGTTCTAGAAGGACACAGAATCACTGAGAGGCATTGCAGGTGTTGGCAGAGGCAGCCCAGGCCTCTGTCCTGTGCTCTAGACCTTTCTGCCCGGCATCTGGATGACCGGGGGGCACCCAGACCCCGATGGCCCATTCCGAGGCCTCCCCTCAAAGCCCATTCGTTACTCTGTGACAAACGCTCCCACGCATGTCTCCCCAGCCTGAAATCTGGGTGTCACCCTGGACAGCCCCTGGCCCACGTGCAGCATGCTCACCAGCCCGGGCTCTCCTGGACGCCCGGGAGCTGACCCTGGCTCCATCCCTTCGCCACAGGAAGTCAGGAGGCTCAGGAAGGCCAGGCCAGGACGAAGGACCATCCTTCACGGCCCATGCCTGTCCCTCAGTGGGGGGCGGGGCAACTTGATGGGCAGCTCTTCCAAGACAGCTGCAAGTCAGGAGCAGTCGTTCCCCTGGAGAAAACCAAGCTGTTGTTGGCTAAGTGGGTATAAGGTGCTAATGGGACCTAAACAGCCCTCGTCCCTCCAGGGCCTGGTCCCTCTGAGGTTCCAGGCTGAGCCCCAGAGGGAGCTGGGGAAGGTGTTTGCTGAGTGAGTGTCTCCAGGGGGTGGAAGTCCCGTGGTGGGGCCCAGAGATCAAACCTCCAAGGCCCAAGGCCCTCCTCCTTAGGCTTCGCTGCAGGTCTCCCCCGTGCCCGGCACAGCGCAGGTGGTCAGGACAAGCTTTTCGTTTTGTTTTTTATTGTAAAATACACGTAATGTAAAATCTACCATTTTAGCTGTCTCTAAGTGCACAGCTTGGTGACACTAAGCACATGCACACTGCTGTGCAGCCCTCACCAGCGCCCACCTCTGGAGCTCTCCCACCTTCCCAACCTGAAACAGTCCCCACTGAACACGAACTCCCCCTTCCACTCCCCCAGCCCCTGGCACCTGCCATCCTGCTTTCTGCCTCTGTGGGTTTGACTGCTCTGGGGACCTCACAGAAGTGGCATCATACAGTATTTGTCTTTTTGTGACTGGCTTATTGCATCAGCGTAGCAGCCTCAGGGTCCATCCACCTTGTAGCGCGTGTCAGAGTCCCTTTATGAGGCTGAGTAATATTCCGCTGTGGGCGTAGGCCACAGCTGGTCCATTCACTCCTCCCTGGAGGGACACCAGGCCGCTTCCACCTTTGGCTTTTGTGTCAGGACATCTAAGCCCTTGAAGGGACCTCTGAGGCCACTCATCTGCCAGCCCAAGGTAGACTGAGGGCTCAGCCCCGGGAGAGACCCGGGACCTGCAGATGCTGAGAGTTCCCAGCCCCCACCCCTCACCCCACACCACCTAGGACTGAAAGCCTGAGTGGCAGGCGGAGTCCTCCTGGGGCTGGGAGCTTGTAAAAGGGCCTTCTCTTCCTGCCGGGCCCTGGAGGAGCTAAGTGCTGGAATGGGAGCCAGCAGCACCAAGCAGGTTTGCTCATACATTTTTCATCGCTCGCTCTCTGGGGCCAGCCCACGGGTCCTGGGCTGCCAGCACCCTGCCCACCCCCAGCCCTCCCCCCAGCCTTGGCCAACGCAGGCCTGGGCATGCCTGGGGGAGGGCAGGAGACGGAGCCCTTCTCTCTGTGCTAAACCAGGACAGCTCAGGCCCAGGGGCCCAGCTGCCCCAGCGCCCTCTGCAGAGCCCTGTTTTCACTGCTTGCATGAGGAGTACGTCCCATTCCAGGAAGTCGCGCCGCGCGGGACACCTGCAGTCCTGTAACCCTCACAGTTGTCCCTGTGCCTTCTTGTACCCGGCTGCCGGCAGGGACGGTTTTACCCGTTTGTGGCGCTGGCACATGCAGTTCTGCATGCTTTTTAAAAAATTTAGTTAATGATTTGGTGCTGGTGCTGCCGTTTTTGAGGTAGTATCGTTTCCACCGTTCTTCAGTGCCGTGTCAAGTTCGTCAGGAGGTGGTCTTTGGGTTGGCCCGCGTCCTGTGACCTGTGGGCAAGAACAGCAGCGGGGAGCGGCCTGAGGGAGTGGGAGTGCTGGGTGGAGGGGGCAAAGGGGGCAGAATCAGGACGACTGTACTAGCATAATCAATAAAATATAACTTAAAAAAGAGGAAGCAATTCCTATAGAAAATGGAACTTTGAAACTGCCATTTACAAAGTACTGTGTCACTTTCACTGCAGTGAAACCTCTTCCAGTGCGTCCGAAGTGCAGCTGGGTGTTTCTCCTTACTGAAGGCTTCATTTCTTCTTCTTCTTCTTTTTTTAATATTTTACTTATTTAGAGAGAGGACGGTAAGGAGAAAGAGAGGGAAAGAAACACTGATTGGTTGCCTCTAGCACGCGCCCCAGTTGGGGCCTAGGCTCACAAACCAGGCATGTGCCCTGACTGGGAATTGAACCTGTGATCTTTTGCTTTCCAGGATGACACCCAACCAACTGAGCCACACTGGCCAGGGCCAGGCTCCATTTCTTACTCGAGAGGGTTGTATAGTAATTTTTATCACCCATCATTAGAAATACAATTTGCTAGAACAGAAAAAAAAATAGAGCTGGTCTCTGGGTTGTCTCCAACTTACTGCTTTTGTACAGAATGCCGTTTTGAACATCTTTGCTCTTTTGATTTTTTAAAAATTATTATGTCTGCCCTGGCTGGTGTAGCTCAGTGGATTGAGCGCGGACTACAAACCAAAACATCGCAGGTTCGATTCCCAGTCAGGGCACATGCCTGGGTTGCAGGCCACGGCCCCCAGCAACCGCACACTGATGTTTCTCTCTCCCTCCCTTCCCTCTCTAAAATAAATAAATAAAATCTTTTAAAAAAAACATTGTAAAAAAATTATTTCTTTGGGATAAGTTGAGGTGATCAGAATCTTGGTTATACAGATAATTAGGATAAATGGCAAATTCTTCCCGGGGAGCTGAACTTGGGCAGGCCCTGTCCTCTGCATTCCAGTGGACGACTCGTTTGCCCCTCCCCCCACCACGAAGTCGGCACTCCTGTGACTCTGCTTCCGGCTGGGAAACTGAGATGCAAAGAGGCAGCCAGTGGTCTGGGGCCACACAGCTGGGATCCCTGCGGGATTTGAACCCAGGCAGGTTGGTCCTAGAAGCCTGGCTTCATCAGAGGAAAGCATTTCAGTTTGACTTCTTTTTAAAATTAGATTTTATTTATTTTTACAGAGACGGTAAGGGAGGGAGAAAGAGAAGGAGAGAAACATCAATTGGTTGCCTCTCACATGTGCCCCAACTGGGGACCAAAACTGTAACCCAGGCATGTGCCCTGACTGGGAATTGAACCTGTGACTTTTAGCTTTGCAAGATGATGATGCCCAGCTCACTGAGCCACACCAGTCAGGGCTTTAATTTGACTTTTAAAGTAGCCATTGTAGCCAGAAACTTTATCCACATGAGCTGCTTAGCCTTCACCTTAGCCCTGTATGATGTGTGTCTAGGGTGGCCGTAACGCATGTCTACTCAGTGCGGGGGTGGGGGGCTTAAAACACCAAAAATTTACTCCCAGTTCTGGAGGCGAGTTCTAAATAAGGGTCTCCCAGGGCCACACTGCCTCTGAGATCACTGAGGGGGGTCCTTCCTGTCTCTTCCGGCTCCTGGGGGCTCCAGGCGTCCCTTGGCTTATGGCCACATCACCCCAATCTCTGCCTTGTCTTCATATGACCTTCTCCTGTGTATCCCTGTGTTCTTCCTCTTGTAAAAACACCCGTCTTTAGACTTAGAACCAGCATGAAATCCAAGATGATCTCATCATAAGATCCTTAACTAACTACATCTGCGAAGACCTCATTTCCAAATAAGGCCACATTCTGAGGTTCTGGATGGACTTGAATTTTGAATTTTGGGGGGAACACTATTCAACCCACAACAAGTCACTTTGCCTCTGAGCCTCCTGTGTGTGGGGCAAGAATGTGCTTCTCCTGACTGGCAGTAACGACCCGGCCGAAGTGGGAGATCTTGAGAGAGTGACACTGGAGAGAGGAATATGACCAAGGAGAGTGGGCACGGTGAGTGGGGTCTTCCTGCTCAAGGGCCTGGCCATGGCAGCTGTGACATGTTGGAACGTTCCCCTGTGCAGGAGCGCCTCCCTGGTGTCCTCTCGTGTACGGGCCGGCGTGTGCTGAGCGGGCGTCCCCATGAGCCTGGCACTGCGCCTGAGCACGTGCCCCCAGTTTGCTCATTTTGTCCTTGCTGCAGCTGGACTACAGACGTAGCTTTGCAGACAGACAGAGGCACAGGAGAGCTCGAGGTCACGTGGCCTGTCGGGGGCAGGGTGGTTTCCCTAGTTCATGAGCGTGTTCTGCCAGTCTGCAGCCTGTGGCACTACCCGAGACACAGCGTGGTAGAGCTGTGTGGTTGTCAGTGGGATCCTCAGACTTGCACCCTAAGTATCGCCTGGGGACCAGTCAGACGAGCAAACTCGCAGGACCCACCAGTCCTACCGAGTTTGAAGCTCTGGGGGTTATGAACAAACCCCAGGGAGATTCCGGAGTCCAATCAAGTTTGAGGACCACTGGTGCGGTGGCCCAGGGATCACAGAGATCTGAATTCAAATCCCATTCTGCCCCTGGCTAACTACAACCTTGTGCAACTCACTTTACATGCCCCAACCTCAGTTTCCCTGTCTGTAAAGTGGAGGGATGAATGGGAACATCTCCAGGGCCAGGTCTCAAGAAATAGCTGAGCTGAGCACTGAAGCTGATGTCCAATGGACAGGGCTACCTGTCCATCCCGACCACGTGCACCTTTCCTCTCTGGTGACAGCTCCCACTGTGTGGAGACCACCACAGGGGAAAGCCAAGCTAGAGGTGGGGGCGCCCAGCCGGCCGCCTTGGGGACCAGTATGGTCTCTGGGACCCCCTGGAGGGTGCCTGCTCCAGCCCCAGCCAACTCCAGCATCACCACAAAGACAGGCTCCTGGGACAGGGCTGGGCCCCGCCACCTGGCCTCTGGGCAGCCCAGGGCCAGGTGAGAAAGGGCCAGGAGGCAGAGATTCTGTCCTAGGTTGGTGGTTGGTTGGTTGTTTAATAGCCTTTTTTTTTTACATAATAGTTTTAGATTTATAGAAAAATTACAAAAGTAGTGCGCGGTTCCCATGCACCCCCAGCCACACTGCGCTGTAGTTAACATCGTGTGTTAGCGCGGTGCGTCCGTCACAGTTACTGAACCGATGCCAGGACGGTATTCTAAAGTCCATGCTCCGTTCAGATGTCCGCAGTCCTTACCCAGCATCCTTGTTCCCTCCCAGGGTCCCACCTCGTGTTTTGTTGTGACGTCTCCTCTGCCAGTTTCTCAGAAGTTCCTTGTCTTTGTGACATTTTTCATGTCTCTGTGATGACCACTTTAAGGATGATGGGTCAGGTGTTTAGTGGGAGGCCCCGCTGGGGGGGGTCTGGCTAACGCTGGCGGGTGTTCACAGCCTCCCCCGCCGAGGATGAGGTGATGGGGACAGTCACCCGGGCACTGGGGCCCCTGAGTGCCCAGGCACGTCTCCTGGTCCCCCACCCAGGGGCTCAGAGCCCCACCTGCACTCGGCCTGTGGCCCGGGTGGGGTGGGGGCGGGGAGGCTGGCACCTATGGTGCCCTTTCTGTCTGAGTGGGGTCGGAGGTCCCAGACTAGCCGCAGGTCACAGTGACAACTCGAGTTGCACCATCCATATTGCCCCTTCTGGTGCAAATGCTTGGTCCCAGCTGTCCCACATCTGTGGTCCAGGGTTGGGCGAGATTGTTCACGGCACAAACACCATCGCTTCCCTCCTGGGCACTGGGCCAGGGCCAGTTAGGGATGAGCAGGGCAGCCCTGGTTCCTGACCATGTGGGACTGGGGGTGTTGGGGGCGGGCGGCCTGAGTACCGATTGCCGATTGCCGTACCCCAGGCTGGAGACCAGTGGCCTGGCCTGCGCTCAGTAGGGATGGTGTCACTGAGGACGGGACCAAGCCGGGCAGAGCTGGCCTGGGAAAGGGCGGGGAAGCCGACAGCGCTCCAGGCAGCGGGAAGTGCTGAGGCAGAGACCAGGAAACAGCAGCAGCCGATGGGGCGGGCAGGGAATTTGGGGTTTTACACTAATAGGGATGGGGAGCTGCATGAAAAGGGAGAGGATTAGAGGCATTTATTTGGCTAATACACTTCGAGCAGTTTTCGGAATGATTATCTGAAAGGGAAGGTCCCTTGGTGAGATCTACCACAAGGCAGAAGCTGTCTTAATATCCTGAGCCTCAGCCTTTCTATCTGTGGAATGGGCTGCGGCTCCCTGCCCATGGGGCCGCTGGCAGGGGTCTCTGTGTGCTCTGCCCACCCTGTGCTCACCAGAACAGTGCCTGACACCCAGCAGGTGCTCCCTTTCCACGGGGAAAGAGCCCAGACCAGAGCTGTATTCCGGCGTAACCTCTCATTCGTTTGGCAAACAGTTACTGAGCACCTCCTGCGTGCCAGGCACGGCACCGGGCCCAGGGACGCGGCAGTGAACGTCACAGAGCCCCACGGGAGAGACAGAAATGAATGTTTGAACACACACCCCAGACTGCAGACTTGGTGACAAGAATTGTGAAGGGCATTAAAGTTGTGCAATCCAGGGGCATGAGATGGGCAGGGTCCTCTCTGTCATGGGGCCAGCTGTGTGGATGCAGGGAACAGTGTTCCAGGCAGAGGGAATAGCAGGTGCAAAGGCTCTGAGACAGCAACAAGCCTGGTGAGCTGATGAACATGGAGGAGGCAAGTGTGGTGGGAGTGGGGGGTTGAGCTGGAGGAGCCGAGGTCACTGGGGGAGGCAGGGTGGTGGGACCCACGGTGTGGTATCAAGGATTTCTTTGCAGAGTAGCAGGAAAGCACTATAGTCATTCCAGACTAGGGGTCTCAACCTCTGCTGCACATCTGGGTCACATGGCAGGCTTTCGGAAAGACGCGGGCCTGGCCCACTCTCCAGGGTAGGGATTTGGCTGGTGTGGGTGGGTCCTGGGCACCGGCCTGTTTGTGAAGCTCTGGGCAGCCCAGGGTGAGAACCACTGTCCCGGTCCATTGTCCTTGCTTTTCAGCTGGGCCCGGGGTGCAGGCCGACTGTCCGAGGTGACAAGGGGCAGGTTGGCTTGGCCGAGAACCTAGGTGTGCAGGCTCCGATCCAGGGCTCCTGCTGGAGCCGTTTGAATAGGTCTGTGCTCAGGAGATAGGGGCTGGGGGGCTGGAGCCCCCCGGCCTGCCTGCTGAGAGGAGGGGTGGATAATCTGAGCCTGCTCAATTATTATTGTTATTTATTTACTTTTTAACCCTAACCTGTCATAAACACTGAGGTGGATGGTGCTTACTTGTGCCCTGCCCTGTGCTGAAGAGAGCAGCCTCCTGGCTCCCTGTGGGGGCTGAGCCCCTGTCCTCTTCAGCTGAACCCCCAGCACCTGCTGTCTTCCCTCAGGACAGAGGGCGGGCCTTGGGCCTGGAAGTCAAGTGTCACAACAGGTGGGAGGAGACAGTTCCTAACCACACCTAGGCAGGAGCCAGTCCTAGCACGGCAGTTAGTACTCAGGAGACCTCCATCCCCCTGACTCTCCCGGTTCCGTGACCACAGCTGCCCTGGCTCTGGGTCAGCGCACGGTAGGGGCTCGATCACTGTTTGCAGAATGAGCAGTCTCTGGACCCTAACCCAGGCGTGGAGACAGATGCAGAACCTGTCTCCGGCGGGGCAGCTGTGACGCCACTCCCTCTGCCCAGCAGGGAGTTCACGGCTCACCAGCCAGACCCCACTCCTCTCCTCCCACACCGAGGAGAGCTGGTCAGCACCCCCAGTGCACAGCTGAGGAAACGGAGGCATCAGGTGGTAAAACTCCCCACCCAAGGTCACGGCTAGAATGTGACCGAGCTGGGGTGCAGAGGGCATCCACGAACGTGACTGGGCACCCAGATGTGTGGCCCGCCCCCACCCCCACCTCTTCTTGCCCGGCAGGTTCCTCCAAGTCTTGCAGGGACCCGGTGCTCTGGAAGCATTTGGAATGAATGAAGGGTGAAGACTGGGCCTCCAGGGAGGGGCAGGACGGAGAAGGGACACAGGGACAGGGAGGCAGGTGCTGGGACTCACTGTCCGGTTCTGGCTGCCCACAGTGGGGGCCACCCTGGCTTTGTGCTGCTCAGGACTCCTGAGGAAGGTCTGTGCTGGCCAATAATCACCTGACGGAGTGCAGCTGGCCCGGAGGCTGAGCAGCCTGGTTCTCCGGGTCCCTAGGAATTGCCCTTCTGCCTCCTGGGGGCGTGGTTTCCAAGGAGCCTCCAGACACCGGGGTAGGGGCACAGACGCCAGAGTAGGGCTGCAGACGTGAGTCTGGGTTCAGGCGGTGCCATGCCCATGCCCACCTCTGACCTTCCCTCCTCCCCATCGTTTCCCTTCGTGCTTCGCAGGCCTCTCCGTGCCGGAGACAGGCCGTGCAAAGCGAAGGGACTCTGGCCCAACAGGTCCAGGTCTCATGTGACTTGGCTGAGGACCTTGGACTCGCTGAATCAGAGCTTTTTGTTTTTAGCTACAAAATGGGCACTAGGGTGGGGCTGTGGTTGGGTCGGAAGGAGGCAGGTCAGGAGCTGAGAGTGGGGCCTGGGATGTGGTGGGTGCCCAGAACTCGCTGCTGGGCCATCGTTGCTGTTCACATGTGCCCCTACTCTTTCTGCCCTTTCAAAATGTCTTTAAGATTGTGTGTGTGACTGTGGGCCAGGCCCTCTGCAACCAAAGCACTAGTGAGTGAGCTTCGTACCCACCTCGAGGGGTCATCACTGGGCCTGGAGTCCAGCATGCAAGCCAGTAACTGTTCTTGGCCTGGCCTGGGAGCACTCGGAGCATCCTCGCCTGCCACGGACAGTGGGCAGCTGGACTGGCCGAGAGCGAGTTGGACTTCCGAGCATTATGTGGGCCCTCTGGGGCTGGGGTGGCCCTAGAGTTGTCCAGGATCGAGGGGGATGGGACTTTTACCTGCCCACCTACTGGCCACAGGGGAGGGCTGTACCCAGAGGGTGCATAACCTGGGGCAGGGCTGAGATGAGGGGAGAGGAGTGAGGTATGGGTCTGGCCCTGGGGTCCCCTTGCCTGGCTGTCCCTGCAACAGCAGGAACCCCAGTCCTAATGATGTGGCCCCACTGCGTCCTGCTGCTGGCCAGGCCACCCCGGACACTGTCCACCGAACACCATGCCTCCTGGCGAGAGCCTCGCAGGGTTTGAGTCTTGGTCTAGGGCAGAAGCTCAAAGCTTCATTCCTGCAAGGGGCCCCCGAGTGTGGCCGTCTGTGACTTAGTCCCTTCCAAGGCGAGGAAGCAGGCCCCGAGGGGGCAAGAAACTCACTCAGTTCACTCAGCTGGCGAAGGGCAGGCTGGGGATGCCCGTCCTTCTGGCTCGGTAGTCCCAGCAGTGCGGCCGTGCGGTGGGGCCGTGCTGTGGGGCCACAGGGGAGCGGCGGCTCTTGGCACCTTTCCGCAGTGCCAAGCTCTTGTTGACTCAGGCTGTGACCGCCATGACTTGTTCCCCCAGACTGGGAGCACTGGCAGACATGGGGGAAGAAAACATAAAGCAGGGTGCCTGATTACATCTGCATTTCAGAGAAACAAGGAGTAATTGTCTAGTGTGCGTTATGTCCCAAATATTGTATGAGACATACTATTTATTTATTTATTTTTAGAGAGAAGGGAAGGGAGGGAGAACCAGAGGGAGAGAAACACTGAACGACTGCCTCTCATACACGCCCCGACTGGGGACCAAGCCCACAACCCAGGCTTGTGCCCTGACCGAGAATCGAAACGACGACCTTCTGTTTTGTGTGGTACGACACCCAACTGAGCCACGCTGGCCGGAGTGGGACATACTTTTTGAAATACTAAAAAAAAGTGTCCTGAATTTGATCTGGCGGCCCCACCCCTGGGGGCACTCCTCGGTGTCCAGAGGCGTTTTTGCTGGCCCAGTGGTCAGGCAGCAGCATCTAGGGGCCAGGGACGCTTCCATGCACCCTGCCATGCACGGGACAGCCCCGCCGCAGGAGCCATCGGGCTGCAGGCACAGTGGGGAGGAGCCCCGGGTTGCCCACATCAGACATTTCCCCAGGACAGGCGGTTGCCAAGCACTTTGTTTATTTTCTCTGACTGCATTTCTCGCAGCAATCTTCTTGTGTCCATTTTAGAGGTGAGCAGACTGAGGGCTAGAAGGGGGGTGTCTAAACCTGGCCCACCCAGCTGTGGCTGAGACCCCACAGCCTCCCTGAAGGGGCTGCAGCTAGGAGGAATGGGGACCATCTCCTGGGCCTGGGAAGGGCTGGGAGGAGGGAGGGCAGTCAGAGAGGTGAACCCGTTCCCCCACCTTGCTGTGCTGGATCCTGACTCTGGCTCCTCCCCCCAGGTTCTCTCTCCAGCAGCTCATCCCTGACGCAAACCAGAGCTTTTTCCTTAATTAAAAAGAGATTTAAAGCATCCACTGCCATCTCCACTGGGCCGGCTGCCTCTAGAAGGTAAAACCGCTACGGTGCCCTGGCCTCATCCATAATAACGCAAGGCTTTCCCTTTAATTGGAATTTTTTTAAAAAGATTAAGTGCATCTGAAACCCTCAGAGGCATTTGTTGGTTTGTGTTTTGAAAGATCTGCACTAAATCCAGACTCCTGGTCACCTCTGAGGAATTAGTGCCGGCCCCAGCACCCAGCGCCCCTGCCACAGGGCCTTTGTGTGTGCCGTGCCGTGGCTGGGATGCCTCTCTTCCATTCCCTCCTGCTGCTCTTGGGTCGGCCCCCTCTGGGATGCCTTTTCTGATTCCCACTTGTCTCCCCATCCTGGCGCTCCCTCCCGTCATCTCCTTGCTACTCCTATCACTGACCCAGCTTTGGGAGGTGTTTATTTGCTTCCTGGCCCCAGGGAGGCCAGGTTCAGCATCAGATCCCGCATGACCCTGGGCCAGAGCCCTGACTTCTCTGTGGCTCATTGTGCCCGTGTGGAAGGTTGGCTTGTCACCCTGTCAGCCTAGTTGGGAAGGACAATGATGAATTCCCATGAGGTTCTCACATAGGCGCTGGCCTTCCGTGGGTGCCATCCTCCCAGCTCAGCAGTGTAGGCCTGTCCCAACAGCTGCCTGGACCCCTGGTTCTCTCCTCCCTATTCTTTTCCAGCCGACCCTGGAATCTTTGGGGTCCCTGTTCTGCTGCTGGGGCCTGGAGGCGTAGGAAGGCAAAGAGTGGTAGAGAAGGGGAGAAACATCTGTTGAGACTATTTTATTCTCTGCTGTGTCCCCAGCACCTGGAACGATGCTTAGCACATAGTAGGTGCACAAGAAATGCCTGTTGACAGAGCCCTCCCCGGCCTGGCTTTGTGTTGGGCTTTATACCAGAGCTGCAGGGCAAAGGAGCAGCAGGCTCTGCAGGTGAGAAGGCTGGCCTGAGCGAGCCCAGGTCACACTGTAGAAGCAGGGAACTGAAACTCAGACTGTTTTCCTTCCTTCCCCAGCCCGTGGCCCTTCCCATCCAACAGGGAACGCTGGAGTGTTAAGTTGGAACCAGGAGTATCTTGTCAGAGTCAGTGCATAGACGTTTAGCCCCCGCTCCAGCTGTGCAGCTGCAAGGCGGGGGGTACAAGGTCCCCGACCCAAACTCAGGTGGAGGTTGGCACCCAGGAGGGGCTCAGTATTGGCCGAATCGGTGAATAAGTGCTAAGGTTGGCATCTCATGCTGCTAATAACAGCGTGTATTTACCGAGTGGGCGCTGCCGAGGCCAGCTGTGGTTTTCTAGCCTGCAAACTGCACATAATGACGGCACCCAGTTTGGCTGGGTGAGGGCTTCAGTGTGGCTCTTAATCCACTCCGCGCCCCCTGGATATGGGGACTATTATTCAAACCACTTTGCAGGTGAGGAAAGGAGACCCAAGGAGGTGAAGGTACTGCCCAGGTGGATTGAAGCCCAAGTGTATGCTCTGGCCTCCCGCTGCATTCTGGGTCCTGCAGGCCCACTGTGTGTGAGACAGTGTCTTGAGGAAGAGTGGATGCCATCCTAATGGGGGGACATGGTGCCAGCCCGGATGTCATTTTTAAATATACCAGCAGAGGGTGCCATTGAGCCATGATGCCTGCGGAAGGCCAGCACCTGCTCTCAGTCAGCTCCAGCCCCAGGGGCCTGGTGTGGTGGTGGCCTGGGGGTTGTTGAAAGCTGGCGCAGGGAGCAGTGCTCTGTCCCTAGGAACCTGGGGCATTCTAAACAGAGGATAGGCTTGCGTAGCTCAGGGCATCTGAAGGCTGAGAAGTGGTGGCTGATACCAGAAGGGGCAAGGTGGGTGCTCGGACCTGGAGACCCCTGGCCTCTGCTTATTCTGGGGCCTGCCCTCTCTAAGCCTTGGTTTGCTCATCTGGAGAATGGTCCTGACCCTGGTGTCCACACCGAGGATTAACGCAGTAGTGACAAGGGCAGGCTCAGCCCAGAGCCTGGCACAGGGCTGCTCGAGGAGAGGTGCCGGGTCTCGGCGGGAGGAGGCAGCAGTCCTTGGGTCCACTTCCCGCACTGCCCCCTCTGGGATCCCTCAGGCCCCGGCCAGCTGGCTTCCGCTGGTCATTCCTCCCGCACTTGGCAGCCACGTGCCCCTCACTGGGTATTTCATTCCTGCAAGATTGGTACCATAACTCCATTTGTACAGGCAAGGAAACAGAGGCTCATAAAGTAAAGCCACCTGTTTCCAGCCACCCTAGCTTGTGGGTTCCCAACCCTGGTATGAGAAGACTCTCCTGGGAGCTTTTAAAAGTCCTGGTGGTAAGCAGTGACATCCGGCACCCCGGGGGTGGGCTCCCACTCTGTATTTTTAAATTTCCCAGATGACTGCATCGGGCAGCCAACACGGAGCCCCCTGCCCTGCAGGGCAAGGGCAGAGCCTGGTTGCAGAGGAAGTCAGCCTCCTGATTTCACCCTCGGGGAGGCAGGCTCAGAAGGCCCCGTTTGGGCAGTTTGGCTTCCTCTGTCTCCAGGGCCCAGAACCTGCAGGGCGCAGTCCAGGCCAGGGCAAGGCTTCCTGCACAAGCTTCCAACCACAACCACCCAGAAATCTTTGAATGGCTCCAGGTGCTGAGGTCCCCTCCCTGCTCCCTCCTTCCTTGGGTCGCAGGGCCCTGGAACCTCAGACTAGCTCTTCCCCTCAGGAAATGGGCTCTTAATGGCCGGAGGCGGGCAGGTAATTAACAAATAACAATTCTGGCTTTCGCACAAATGATCTCCGTGTCTGGGGCTGGGTTGGCATTTGTCGTTAATCCCCAAAGTCGGCTTTACCTCCTGAGCGCTTTTCCCTCCTGCTCAGCCACCTCTGCTTGGAGGCTGCAGCAGCCTGGGGATTTGAGAGGATCTGGAGTCCTACCCTCCTCCTCCCTCTTCGCTGCTTCCTCTCCCTCCTCCCCTCTCTTCTCCCTCTTCTCTCCTCTCCCCTCCCTCCCTCCCTCTCCCCTCTCTTCCTCCAGCATCTCTCCAGGGCCCACTGAGTGACCTGATGCTTCCTGATTAAGAATGTGGCTTTGTCGCCAAGCTCCCAGAACATGTTAAAATGCAAATGCGGGGCCCTGGGAGGAGTGTGGCTTTTCTCTATTAGCATTTTATTTTAGAACTGTAGAATATTCACTGAGGAAGGGGCCTCAGAGACCGAGCAGAGAGGCTCCCTCCTGTCACAGATAACAATAATCAGAGCTTCCTTTTGTTGCCGGTGCTCAATGAGACGCTCTTTATGGATGATTACAGGGCCGCTTACAGGGATCGGGTGCCCCCCGGGCCACTAGCTGGGCGAGAGCTGTACTCGGTTCATTCATTTCATCGTGTCCCCTGCCCTTCAGAGGCCGGTACTGTCAGTGCCCAGCGGCAGCCAGGTTTGGAATTTGGTTTTTGTTTTTGGCATTGAAGGGCCTCAGCTTTTGAGGCTCTGTTTATTGCTTGTTCGGACACCATGCCAGCCCCTGGTCCGAACTCCACTGAGACATTACAGAACTGGATTGGCAAACCACAGAAATCGGACCTGCTGCCCATTTTTTAAAATAAAGTTTTATTGGCACACAGCCACACCCGTTCATTTACATACTCTCTGAGGCAAGTGGAATAGTTGTAACAGAGACCGCATAACCCCAACAGTGAAAAATGTGCACTATCTGACCCTTTTCATAAAGCTTTCCGGCTCCATTATACAAAAATGTAGTTATTAGTAGCAGCAGCCTGTGGAATCTGACAGGCCAGGGTTTGCGTTCAGATCCCGGCTTCGCCACATGCCCTTCAACTCGGCGTAAGTTCCACTCTGTCGGGTCCTCAGTCTCCGCCTCTGTGCGGTGGGGCTGCTCACACTTCACCCCTCTCGGGGAGCCACGAAGGTGTTCAGCGCTACGTGTGCCCTGCAGCAAAGGGTCTGTAAATGCAGGCTGTTACCAGTGTTAACGGGAGGGCCCACTCCGAGGGGCTTCCTTTTATTTTACGTTCTGCAGGCAGAATGGCTTCTGCTGCTCTCAAGGAGGCTTGAAAACCATGGCTTTGGATGAGCTGGCAGAGGCCGGGTGGGTGCTCTTGCGGGGCTGGTCATCTGCTGGGGCCTCTGCCTACAGAGCTCAGCAGCCCGGCAGCCTCAGAGGGCCACAGGGGCTCCCCAGGACGGGCAGGCTGTGCTGATGGCACCGCTCATCGATTGCTGTGTAACGCGTCCCCCCACAGTTTAGCGGCTTAAACATGATCTCAGTTTCTGTGGGCCGGGAATTCAGGAATGGCTTGGCTGGGAGGTTCTGGCTCAGGGTCTCTGGTGAGGTAATGGTCAAGCTGTTGGCCTGGCCTCAGTCTTACCCAAAGGCTTGGCTGGGCCGGAGGACCCACTTCCCAAGTGGTTCCTTCCCGTGGCTGTTGGCTGCAGGCCTCGGTTCCTCCGCCACGTGGGCTCTGCACAGGCTGCTCTCCTGCCCTCCGACATGGCAGCGGCTTCCCCCGGAAGAAGAACAAGGAGGAAGTTGTAGTATCTCTTATGACCACCCCTTGGAAGTCACACACCATCCCTTCTGTCTTCTTCTGTTCCTTAGAATGCACTCTAAGTCCATCCCACACTGAAGGGCAGGGGCCTTGGGCCCTGCCTCCCAGGACCTGGGAACCGTAACACCGACCGACCCATAGGGATCGTTGGGAGCACTGTCCCGGTGGCGCTCAGGGTCGGCCTGAGGAGCAGCGGGGATGATAATCGTCCCCCCCTCGGCTCCTGCTGTCGGCCAGGGGCTCGGCACTGGAACTCGTACGACCCCAGTCTGGGGCTGTGTGGGAAAAACAGTGTGCAAAGCCTAGAGCTAAGGGTGTTGACACCCAGGCCAGGGGTGCCTGAAGTTAGTTTTCAACTCAGATGCAAAGCACTGCTCCTTGCTCTGTCCCGGTTACTGTGCTAGACTTAGGTGAGACTGTGGCCGCCCTCCGGAGGCTCACAGCAAAGGAGCGCGGAATTAAGAACTAATTTCAGGGCATTGTGATCTGCACTGGAGGACTGATGAATGAATGAGTGTTGATGACAAAGGAGGGAGGGATCAGATTTGCTGGGGTGTCTTCCCCGAATGAGAGCCTCCTGCTGTGATGGGCTTTGAAGGATGAGTAAGAGCTCACCTTCATGCTACAGGAGGAAGGGCTTTCCAGGCAGGGGAGCGGCCTACATGGGGCAAGAAGGGGCTGGGAAGCCCTGTGTATGTGGTTAGCTGAGCAGTTTGGAGAGTGCAGGCAGTCGGCAGGGGGCGTGGCTGCAGATGGTTTAGCCAGACTGTAAAGGCTGAGAGCTGAGCTACGAGGTTAACTTTAATTTATGATCAACAAGGCATTTCATGACTCTGTGAGATGTGAACACACTCGAAGGTTATTTAAGGAAGCCCAAGGTCAAACACAAGTAAAGCAGCTTCCTGCTGAAGGACTTCTCACAGCCTTGAATTTTCCAACGTGCCCGGGAATCTCCGGGAGAAGGATAGAGTCGGTGGGATTCTCAAACTCATTTGATTGTGGAACCCCCTTCCTGAGGGAGCCTCTGAGGCCAGTGTTCTGGGGAACACACTTTGGGAAAGGTTGCTCGTGGATAACTGTCAGGAAGGAGATAGTGAGTGTTCTTGGTGGGGGTGTGGTGTGATCAGGTCTGCGGTCTCCGGCTGCTGTTTGGAGAGCAGCCTGAAGAGGGAGACAGAGGGACTGGTTGGGGCAGGAGGAGGAAGAAGGAAGGGCATCGGAGGTCGTGCGGGGGTGGCATGTGCGGGCTCGCGGGTTGCTGAAACAGGCTGGGGGTTGGACGGTGAGGCGGAGAAGGAAGGCGAGTGGCCGGCCCTCAGGCTCCTGGCTGACGTGGTGCCACTGACTCAGACGGGAGGAATGGAGGAAGGCGCTGGGTGGGGGGACGGTGCACGTACTTCAGTGTCAGGTGGAGAACTGTGACTGGGCTTGGCCAGTTGATGAGCACACAGGGGACAAGGGATTTCACACCTGAGAAGAAGAGGGCACATTCCCTGAAAAGGGCAGCTTCCCGAGGCTGATATAAAGTGGAGACAGGAAAGCGGAGGAGCCTCATATCTATTAAAGAAACCAAATGTGTCAACAGAAGTCTTAACACAGAGGAAATTCCAAGCCCAGACCTTTCCCCCGGTGAGTTCGGCCTGACTCGTAAGGAAGAAACAACGCCGACGCTACCGACGCCTTCAGAAAACCGCTAGTGGGTGGGGAGCTGCGTGCGTGGCCTCTGCTCAGACAGGCTGGGCTCCGGCTCTGGCTCTGTCGCCTTCACCCGTGCAGAGTCACGTGCTGAGCCCCTGGCACGTGTCAGACACTGCCGTGGGCACTGACCTTACGTCAGTGAGCAGAGCAGGGAAAACTCAGTCCTCACCGAGTATGCAAGATCGGGGGGTCTTCACCTGTTCTGAGCCTCACTTAGGTGGGGACAGCAATGCCCTGTTGCCGGAGAGTTGTCAGGACGCACAGTGACGGTGGGAGGGGGGAGGCAGGCAGGCAGCCAGCCAGCATGGGCAGCTCCCCAGCGGCCACTGATGCGTGTCTCTCTGTCATGTGTGTACGTGTGTGTTCCGCGGCCTGCCCTCTCAGGCTTTAAAATGTGTGTCAGCAGCAGCAGCAGCCACGACGAGGCCCCCGTCCTGAACAACAAGCACCTGGACGTGCCCAACATCATCATCACCCCCCCGACCCCCACGGGCGTGATGCTGCCGAGGGACTCCAGGAGGACAGGTGAGGCCGCCCTGCCCCCGCTCACTACCGAGCCGGGTTGGGGGTGTGGCGGGGGGAGGGGTGTCTGGCTGGGGACAGCTCAAGGGGTCCCCTTTTGTGCTGTGGGTCTGAGTGCATGTCCTCACCTCTCCTTGGGTTTATTAAAAAGTCACCCTTGGATCCCCACCATGGGCCCCTCACCGTGGCACCAGCCTCGGCAAGATGTGGCATGTTAAGTAATTAGCTAGACAGCCCCTGCCGGCAGCCGAGCAAGTGATGGATGGGGCTGGGCGGGCTCACCAAGGTGATTGATGGATGCGCCTTCCCCTGCTAGCCAGGAGACCGGTGCTCCATCTTGCTGGCTGCAGAGGTTCAGCTGGACAGGACAGGCTTGGAAATGCACTCGTGCTGGGCTGGGCTGTTCCCTAGGCCCTCTGGTGCAGCTCACCGCAGGCCGTGGGGGAGAAGATGGAACTGTCCCCAGAGAGAGGGCAAGAGGGAGAGGCCGAAACCATAGACACTGGGCCCCTCTGTAGACACTGTTGGAGCTGGTGGGACAAATTCATTAAACAGATTTATTGAGCCAGGCCTGTGCAAGGCTCTGAGGCTGCCATTGTAAATAATAAGAATAATAAGTAATGATTCTGATAGTAGTCATTGAGTCCTAATAGGTCCAGTGTTCACCCCCATTTGATAGGTGCGTAAACTGAGATTCAGAGAGGTTAGGGCACTCGCCATACAGCTGGTGAGTGTCAGAGTTGGGATTCGGACTCAGGCTGCGTGGTCTGAAGCTCACCCCATGGACCCCTAGTCTAGACACCCTTCCAAGTGGCTGGCAGTGTTCGGCCAACCAACCATCGAGACGTGAGTCCTGCCTGACTTGGGTGGGGGGCACAGGGGGGCAGACTGATGTGGGGCCCCCTGGACATCTGGTGGCGAGAATTTAGGCGCACTTTTCCAGATGTGTTGAGTTGGGATCTCAGCTTGCCCCATAGGGCGCGTGACGTAGAGAAAGACGTTGGACTCTGGGCCAGGCCTGTGCAGTTACCGGCTGGGCCACGCTCAGTAGGGACGGCAGTGGGTCGCCTTCCTATGTCGCCTGTCCAAGTGGCAGGCACCAGGCTAAGTGCTTCCCACAAATCTTATTTCTCATCCCAACCCTAGGGGCTGTGGCTACCATCCTTATCTCTAGTTTACAGATGGGAAGCTGAGGTCCAGAGAGGGAGAATGACTTACCCAAGGGCACACAGCAAGCTGGGAGAAGAGCTGGACACCAGCTGCAGTGTCCAATCAAGAGCTCCATGTGGGCAGTGGAGGCCCAGGTCCTTGGTGCTGCCATTACACTCCCTCCCCTCTCTGAACCTCAGTGTCCCCATCTGTTAAATGGGACCCTAACCACCCTCCCTGCTCCCGGGGCCGTGTGATGCAGGGGAGACTCAGTGGTACTCTACATGGTCTGTGAGGTCAAAGCTTGGAGGTCTGGGGCCCCCAGGGGGATTCCTAGCTCTGGGAGAGGTTTCTTTTAAGCTTAAGCAGTCCCAGGGACAGGTTAGCGCAGGGGGACCAGGGCAGGGGTCCCCTCCTGTCCCATCCAGAGGCAGAGCTCAGACCTAACTCTGTGCTTTCCCCATTTGGAGAAGGGAAGCAGAGGAGAAGGGGCACAGGTTTGGAATCAGAAAACCCTGAATTTGGACCGTGGCTCTGCCAGTCACTGGCGTGTGACTTTGAACAGGAAGTTCCACGTCCCTGACCCTCAGTTTCTCTGTCTGGAAAATGGAGACAATAATAGTGCCTCAGAGAGGTTGAAGATGATTAAAAACGAGGAGGTTCAAGGGCTGATTTCTGTGGTATGCTGTGGGTGTTCTCACCAGTGGTATTTAGGGAAGGAGGGAAGACCACCTGACCTGGGTGGCACTTCCTCCCGGCCTGAGGGCTCTGCGTGATGATGAGCTACCTGGAGCTTCTGAGAAATAGGAGAGAACCCAGGCCCTCCCTGGCCACCTGCTGACTTGGAGCGTGTCTCCACTCTCTGAGCCTCAGATTCCTGTCTCTAGAACTGCCCAGACTTGGGCTTTACGAGGCTGAACCCAGGGGGGTCCAGGTGGGACACAATCCTGGGACCCTCAGCCAGAGAACCCGGGAGCTCAGCGCTGAGTGTGGGATGAGGGGTGCGTAGGAATCCTGCAGGACCAAGCATCGTTGGGGTCCCCTCTCAACATCCATTGAGGGTTCTCAGGGAGGTGGTACAAAGCAAGGCTCCCAGAGGCACTGTCCCTGGAGCTCCCTGGGAAGGGGGGCGAGATGGGGTGGGGGATTCATCCACATGTTGATTCCCTTTGTCTCCTAGTCTGGCTGGAAGACACGGGGTCGTGTCCAGAGGATGGAGAAATAGACCCTGAAGCCTGAGAAGGAGGCACAGGTCAGGGATTTGTTGGCTCCGGCTCCTGCTCTGGCCACCCCTCATCTCACGCGTCCCCAAGGGGGTGTAGCCGTCTGGGACAGATGTGCCGAGTGTGCTGGATGGGAGAGTGATTTCGGTACTTAACCAGGAGAAGCGTGGCGAGATGAGCAGAGAACCAGCCCTGCATGCTTCCAGAACGACGTTCCCCTGGCCCTATTCAGTGGACGGACCTCTAATGCCTACACGTTCTTGCTGACCCCAGGGCCGTGGCAACGGCCATCAGGGTGCCAGGGGCGGCTTTCTTCTGGACAAACACGTGCCCAGCACCCTGGGCCATGCAGTCGATGCCCAGGAGATCAGCACACACAAGAACTTCTTGCAAAGGAGTGGCTCCATTTTTTACACATCATTTTACAGGTTTCGAAACAGTGCAAAAGTGATTTATAATTTTTTTGCATTGTAAATAAAGATCCTCTGGAATGAACGGTGACCCCTGCTTCCTGGGCTGGGCGGAGGGGGTGGAGCACACAGACGCAGAGGCGGGTTTGAGAGAATCACTGTTCAGGGAGGCCTGGCTGGTGGCGAGCCTTCGGATGGCCTGGGGCTCCGTGACTTGCAGACCGCCGCGTGGTGAGCCTGGGCATGGCCACGGCCACTGGCTCATCGGTCACACGGACCTTGTCTGAACCCCAGCTCTGTCCCTCTGCCAGTCCCTGCCAGCTGTGGGACCCTGGTAATAATGGGAGGCAGTAGTTTTGTGTATTTTTAAAAGATTTTGTTTATCTATTTTTCCAGGGAGGGGGAGGGAGGGAGAAAGAGAGCAAGAGAAACATCTACGGGCTGCCTCTAGGTGGGCCCCCAACTAAGGACCTGGCCTGCTACACAGGCGTGTGCCCTGACCAGGAATCAAACTGGTGGCCTTTTCAGTTTGTAGGTCTGCACTCGACCCACTGCGCCACACCAGCCAGGGTGGTTTTGTGTTTTTTTTAAGAACATCAGATTGTTGGGGTACCCCTCTCCCTGTAGACTGTTCTCATCATGGCATAGGGGTTTCTGTCCGTTTTCTTTGGCTTCTGTCAGAGGCTGTGTGGCTCGTCCTGACTCCGGTTTGTCCACAGTCACGGTTGGGTTCTCCCCGAAGCAGAACCTGGGCCGCAGCCTTGGGAGTGAGAAGTCTGTCCGGGCGGTGACCCTGGGATGCACGGGTAGAGGACAGCGAAGCGCAGTTGCAGGATCGCCAAGGCCACACTCAGGTCCAATACCTTGTGAGAAGGACTTAACAGAGCTAAAAAAAAAATTGTAGTTGCAGTTCTGGTTTATTACGGCCAAAGGATGCAGAGCAAAAGCAGCGAAGGGAAGAAGCCCAAAAGGCGGGGCCCAGGAGCCACCAGACACACACGAGCAGCCGGACCCTCACGTGCAGACAGTGCCGACCTCTCCTGGCTGCAGTGGGGACACACACCCGGGTGTTGCCAGCCAGCGACACCCACCCGAGTGCCCAGAATTTTCACTGAGGCTTGGTCAGGCCAACAGGCCTGACCACCCACGTGGCGGCCGCAGCCTCCAGCCCCTCCAGAGGGCGGTGGCTCAGAACAAAAGCACTGACCTCTCACTTGCTGGTCTCTGGGTTGGCCATGGCTCCACTGAGTGGCTGCCAGGAGTTGGGCTTTGTCAGGCTCCAGTTGGGTCTGAATCTGCTTCACGTGTCCCCACATTTTGTGGCCAGTAGAGGCCAGAGTATGTTCTCATGGAGGAGGGCAGAAGCACCATCCAGACCAGGCAAGTGCCCACACAGCCAGGGAAATGCTGGGCCTCGGAACTGGGCCTGGGCGCTCACTCTGGTGGCTGGCTCTGCCCACAGGCAGGGTGGGGGGAGCTCCACATCTCCCCGGCACTGCTCACAGGCCTCCAGCCCACTCAGCGACCTGCTGAGGCTAATCACCGCTTCATCCAGGCTTTTAGTGCCCATGGCAACAGGGAGACGGAGACCAGGCGGGAGAGCCAGCCTGAGGCTGCACAGGACACTGGACTTGGCTCTCCCACAGGGGCCTCCAGAATGTGAGCGGTGACACTGCCGGTGTTTGTAAAGCTGTGCTTGAGAGAATCCACCAGGCCCACCGACCTGTGGGGTTTTTGGGTTCTGTGTGGACCTGACCCTTCATTAAAGGTCTGGGTGCTGTGTGGGTGGGAGTAGGAACTCTGTGGCACTGATGATGATTTATTTATTATTTTAAAGATTTTATTTATTTTTAGAGAGAGGGGAGGGAGAAAGAGAGGGAGAGAAACATTGGCATGCAAGAGATACATGGGTTGGTTGCTTCTTGCACACCCCCAACCCGGGACCTGGCCTGCAACCCAGGCACGTGCCCTGACTGGGAATCGAACCTGTGACCTCTCGGTTTGTAGGCTGGTGCTCAATCCACTGAGCCACACCAGCCAGGGCAAGAATGACAATTTATTTTGAACTCAAAACATGGCTCTTTGATTCTTATTTCCTGAGTCAGATCCTCCATTTAGATACATCCTGGGGGATGGTTACTAATGTCTGCAGTTTATTTTTCATTTATTTTTAATGCCAGAGCTGCACATACTGATTAAAACTAACAATAAAAAAGCTTTGTAAATGGCTCCCCCCAAAGTGGGGGGTGGGCAGTAGAGCAGGGACTGCAGTAAAGGCTACGGAAGTGGCAGTGGATGGATGTTAACCGCCCTGGCTGCTGACAGAGCCCGCGTCCCCTAAGCCTGGGGTGTCCACAGAAGTTCCCAGTTTCCAGGAGGCCTGCGACGTCCGATCTGAGACTTGGGATTCATGCTATATGCCTCCAGGAGGGGAGGCAGGGAGGGGACAAAAGTGTGAAAACAGATGGAAATGTAATTTTTTAATGACAGCAGCAGATGGCAAAAAGACACAAGAGTGTGTTCGCACCATGTCGGAGCCATTTGAGAGCGCCCGGCTCAGCCGTGATGTGCGCCATGCGGCTGGCGTGACGGCTCCCCTGCCAAACCCTGGAGGCCAGCGAGCTGCGGGGAGGAAGCCGCGGGACCTCCAGGGAGGGGCAGGGCGTGCTGTCAGCCTGTGTGGGGCCACAGGTAGATGGAGGAATACTTGTGGCTGCCTGGGTGAGGTCTAGCAGCATCCCTGCACCTGGCTTTTCTGGACACAGGAAGGCAGGCCACGGGCTCTGGTTTCAGACAGCCCGACCTTGTGGTCCCCGTGCCTGCTGTCCTACTTCAGGCCATTGCCACCACGCACCTGGACTTCTGCCCACAACCACCAGGTGAGTCTCCTGCTGCCAGACCGCCCCCACCTGAGTGCATCCACCGGAGGTGTACTTCTGCAGTGCGATCCGTGCGTCACCCTCTACCCGCATCCCTCAGGTGGCCTCCCTTTGCCCTCGGGGCCATGTCCACATTCTCAGAGGTGGCTTGCAAAACAGGCCCCAGAGAGCTGGCCACTGCATGTCTTCCTCGCTTCACATCTCGCCACAGTCAGCGGATGATGATGCCCCGTGGGACTGCCACGAGGAAAAGGAGCCGCTCCTGCTGAGAGCGGCAACCACGGTCTGCTGCGTTGGACATGGCTGAGCGCCTCAGTGGCTTTAGGAGAGGACGGTGTTCAGAACAGGCACGTCAGCAGCAGGGTGGCCCAAACCAATCAGAGCCACCAAGGTCAGTCCCGCAGGAGGTCCTGTTATCACCTCCACATTCCAGACGAGGTGCGGGCAGGGGCTCAAGTCACAATAAGAACTGTGGCTCTCAGCCTCCTAGAGCCTAGTTGGGGGTAGGGGTGTAGTTAGGGAAGCAACCGTGTCCTGTTATCAGGGCCTGGCTCTGAGCCCCACGGTGGGTGGGTTCCAGCTGAGGCAAGGTGGGCAAGTATGGTATTTCGCATTCCGCATCTCTCATCTGCATCAATGTAACTGAGCCCCCTTCTGAGAGGGGAGACACCGCTAGCTGCAAGTGCTTTCCCTAAACTCCCCCAGAGACCCTGGGAGAGAGGCTGCACCCAGGTGTCAGAGCAGAGCTCTCAGCCCCGGCCCAGGCCTGAGCCCCACGCCAGTGCCTCTGACTCCTCCGGCCCAGATGTGGCTCCAGCATCGGGTAGGTGAGTCTCTTGCACAGGCAAGGCTGACAGTCTGTGGGGCTTCTCACTCACCTCCTCAACTCTTCACTGTAATCACCATTCTCCTGGACCACTGGTCTCCTCACTGTAAGAAAATCACTCCCACAGAGCCAAGATTCACACTATCCTAGGATAGAACGAACACACTACACACACAGGCAGACCACAGGTCTTTCCCAAACGTGCTCAATCCAAGATCACCCATGGGGATGCATCGGTGGGCTGCTGGCCAACGTCAGACCCAGGAGTGAATGACCCTTCAGAGGGCCCTGGTCCGCCATCAGTCACTCATACTGCAAATGCTCAGTTTCCACATGTGGCCACCGTACTGGCTGGAAATGTACGGAACATGTGCATCATTGTGGAAAGACCCACTGCCTTCAGCGTAGGAGTCCCCGTTGCTGGCCCATTTTGGAGCACTGTTCTGCTGGCCTAAGTTCTAAGTAACCAAAAGTTACTGCCCTTCCCACTGCCCAAAGGTGGCAATAGGTTCACAGCTTCGGGGGTATTTGAGGTGTCCCTGGGGAGCCCGAGGAGGCTTTCTCAAATACACTTTTTCTTAATAAGGACAGCTTTAGAGTTACAAAAAAGTTGCAAAGGTGGTACAGAGGGTTCCCATATACTGCCCACCCGGGTTCCCTTGTCTTTAATCTTCTGTTATTCTGGTACATTTGTCACACAATTAGGGAACCAATTCTGATGCATTATTATCAATTAAAGTCCATACTTTATTCACATTTCCTCAGTTTTCCCCTAACTTTTTTTTTCCTGGTCTGGGAGCCAGCCCATCCAGGATCCCACATGACATTATAGTCATGAATTCTTCGGCTTCTCTGGGCCGTGACAGCTTTTTTGACTCTGCTTGTTTTGATGACCTTGACAGCAAAGGTCAAGGGCTGAGGAGGGCTGGCTGGGTGTTTGGTAGAACGTCTCTCTATTGGAATCTGTAGGTTTGGGAGATGAAGTGCCCTTCTCATCCATGTTCTCAAGGGGGCATGCTGTCACCTTGGCTCACCCCTGCCCATGCTGACCCTGTCCACCTACCTGGCTGAGGTCGTGCTAGCCTGGTTTCTCCACTGTCAGGTGACTCTGTTCTCCCTGTTGCCCTCCTGGTTCTTCGGAAGAAAGTCATGCCGGGCAGTCCGCCCTTCAGGAGTAGGGCATCACGCTCCACCTTCTTGAAGCCTAGGCATCTATGTACATCCTTTGGAATTCTCTGGCATGGGGGTTTTGTCCCTTCACCCGCATTAATTTTATCTCTAGCTCTTAATATGTTACCACAGGGGGCATTCTGGCCTGCTGGGGGAGGCATTTCTCACAACAGGAAATAATGGTGGGAGGGCCTGCCCACCCCATCTCAAGCAGCACCCCCGCCTCTATCATCCCCCGCCTCCTGTTTCCCTCTGTCTGTCTACTGTCTCATCCTCCCCACTTGGAGAGGCCAGGGGTGAGGCTGAGCATTTGGAAGTTTTCTCTGGATTCCGGGAATGGCTCAGAGCTGGACTGGATTGGGGCAAATCATTTCCCTCCTCACTTTCCCCGCTATGAAAACCTCCTGGGGAGCATGTTAAGTGTGTGGTTTCTGAGCCTGGAGCTCAGGGAAGGGAATTTTAAATAACAGCTTTATTGAGAAATAAATCACCCTATTAAAGTATACAATTCAGTGATTTTTAGAATGTTTACAGAGTAGACAACCACCACCACTATCTAATTTCAGAACATTTCCACCACCCACACTAAAAAGAAACGCCATACCCATTAATAGTCACCCCCCATCTTCCTCTCCCTCGGCCTCAACAACCATTAATCCCCTTTCTGTTTCTGCAGATTTCCCTGTTCTGGATGGTTCATACAAATGGAGTCATACATGGTTGTGGTGGCTGGCTTCTTTCACTTGGCATAATGTTTTCATGGTTCACCCACATTGTCGCAGGCATCAGTGCTTCGTTCCTGTTAGTGGCCAGATAATATTCCGTGGTATGTACAGACCACATTCCATTTATCCATCCCTCAGCTGATGAACATTTGGGTCATTTCCACCTTTTTGCATGTTGTGAATCATGCTGCTATGATGGGAAAGCCATTTAATAAGTCCTCCAAGTGACCCTGATGTACACTCAAGTTTGAGACTCCAAGGCCACCACCGTTTCGCAGTACATGAAGCTCACACTATCTCCTGTTCTTCCAACACCCCAGTGAGGTCAGCAGTAGCATTTTACTGCCCCTGTTTTACACACAAGGACACCAGGACTCAGGTGATGTGGGTACAGGGCTCTGTTTACTCTCCCACTCACCCTGCTGTGGCCTCGCTGAACTTCGGCATTCCCTCCAGCTCTTTTCCTTTGCTCTTTCGCAGGCTGCAAAAAGCCGGGAGGAAAGCCTCGCCAACTTGGGAACACAAATATTTGCCAGTGAAGAAAACAGTCTCCCATCAATCAAAAGGCAGACGAGTTGGCACACACTCTCTGCAGATGCCTGAGGGAGCTGCTATTTCAGGAGGGGCCGGGTGGCCCAGAGCTTCCCCTCCTCCCCAAACACCCCGGGCCCCTCTTCCTACCTCTTTTGCAGGTGAGGTTCAGAGTGCTCACTTGCCCTGGGTCACACAGCATCCAGCGGGACTTTTATTTGCTTTCTGTGAAAGGATTTGTCTTAATAAAGGACACACAGGGAAGGTCTGCAGGTTTGCAAATGACAATGTCCCATGCAGATAGACAACAGACATGCTTTCCACGCCCTGGCAGTGGAGCCTCTTATTTCACCTTCCCAACAACCCTAAATGGGCAGGTTTGGGGGTTTTAGAGGGTAAAGCATGGAGTTATCTGGGGTGGGTAGCTTTCCTGCTGGGATACAGGACCCAGGAATCCTATCTCCTATGCTTCTTCTCAGGGCATAACGAACAGGGTTTCAAATTCAAGTCCAGCCCACTGCCTGTCCCCAACCCCCGCCCCCCAGGCCTGCATTGGCTGCCTTACCTCCCTGGAAGCTTGCCTGGCCTATTAGCCTCCCATCAGAATCCCCTGGCCCTGGTTAAAATTCTGATTTCTATTTCCATCCCAGACCCCTGGGGCACAATTCTCCAGGAGGGTACATATTTACTCAGAAACTTCCAGGGGATTTGGACACAGTGGGGAGACTGGGGACCACTGCTGACAGGTTTCACACAAGGGCCCGGTATAGCTGTTCAGCCGACAGATGAGCACATCAGCACGTAATTGCTGAAGTCTGTAAACTTGTTCCTTCATAAGCCTCACCTGGGGTGCTTGCCAATGTAGATTCTGAGCCCTTCCCCAGCAGTTCTGTGGGGTACAGGAATCTACGTTTTCATAGATTTTTAACCAATGTGTACACAGAGGGCAGAAGATTGTAAAGCGAAAGGAAAAACGCCTTCCTTCACTCTCATGGGGTCGGGCTGTATCAGGTAATTCTGTGACCCAATACATGCAGTTACTCCTGGCCCCAGGAACAAGGGGTGTTGACGCAGACTGTTGGAGGGTAAGACACCGAGGGCAGGTGAAGGGACAGGGAAGCGTGGTGCCAGATACAGAAAGGCGGGAGAGGGTGTGGCCGGCCAACGCGGGGAGATGGCACGGGCTTCTCCAACGAGGGGGCGGGGCCGGAGCCCAGACACCGCGGGGGCGGGGTAAGACCGCCGCCTCTTCGTAGCTCGCCAATCCGAGGGCTCACAATAGCTGTGCTTCCCGCCTCCCAGCCGCCGCGCAGAGAGCGCCGCGTTGCTATTGGTCAGCCAAGGGCTTTTCCGGCTGGGGGGCGGACTCCGCGCGGTGGCGGGAAAGCTGTAACTGCGGACTACGTGGGTTTGATCCCCGACTAAGTTTGGGACGCCGCGAGGAGTCCTGGGCAGGCTACTTGCACCTCCATGGATGCGGCCGAGGTGGAGTTCCTGGCCGAGAAGGAGCTGGTGACCATTATCCCGAACTTCAGTCTGGACAAGATCTACCTCATTGGGGTAAAGGCGCGGGCCCGGCATTTGCCTCAGGCCCGGGTTGGTGGAACTGACGTCTGGGAGAGGCCAGGCTGCCGGGGTTTCTGTGGACGCCGACTCTCCCTGCTCTGTTCCCTCGTCTTGGATGGGAAGCCAGGGGCGGACTCGCGTGCCCAGCCCGCGGGGGCCTGCGTGCACCGGGTTAGGGCGAGGTTGAGTGCCTGCTGCCGGGTGCCGGCGACGGGGGAGGGGGGAACTCCTGTAGGTAGGCCGCGCCTCCCGGGTGTTCTCCAGAGGCCTCCCCGCAGTGCCTCGGGAGGCCGGGCTCCCGTGGGCTGGCAGGTTTCACCAGCTCCACCGCACGAGGGCAGAACTGGGCTGCCTCCCGCGCCTCCGTGACCACGGGCGCTTGTACGTGTTTGGACTGCTATTTACACGATGTCAGTTCTGTTATTTGACGGCTGCGAGGTCCAGGAATGCCTTTAGCTCTGTTTTGTCTTACCGGGTTTTTTTCCCCCCGCTCTGGCAGGGTGATCTGGGGCCCTTTAACCCTGGCTTACCAGTGCAAGTGCCTCTGTGGCTGGCGATTAACCTGAAACAAAGACAGAAGTGTCGGTTGCTCCCTCCGGAGTGGATGGATGTGGGTAAGGATGATCCACTGATCAGCTGAAATTAATGGCTCCAGATTCACTCATTAGAGTCAGCTGTGCTTACCAGTGTCCTGTCAGTTTGGGCGTGTAGATCAATTTTAGTTCAGATTTTGCTTTTAAAGCTATTTCACTTTGCTTTAAAGTTAGAAGTATTATAAGACCTTAAAGAAGCATTTGTTTTCATTTAAACATAATTATATAGATTGACATGTTGAGGAGCAGAGTCATTATCTTACATTATAGAGCATGCACGAAAATAATGCATCGTTCATACAAGGGAATGTTTTTCAGCCTTGTACAGTAATGCTACAGTGTGGAGGGACCTTGAAAACCGTATGCTAACTGAAAAACACACACAAATATACCATATATTGTATCACTCCATTTATATGAACTGACCAGAACAGGCAAATCCAGAGAGACAAAGTAAATAGTCCTTGCCTAGGGATGGGAGTTTGGGAGTGATGGAAGGATTGTGGGGTGGTCCCTTTTGGGTAATGAAAATGTGCCCAACTCTGTGAATATACTAAAAATCATTGAATTGCATTCTTTAAATGGGTAAATTGTATGGTACGTTAGTTATGCCTCAATAAAGCTGTTAGAAATAAAACAAAAAGAAAATAATGCATTGGAGATGGACTCAGACTTTTCTCTGACTGTATCCATTGCAATCTTTTCTCCATCTCGGAGATGTGACTAGCTCATTATAGTAAAGACTCAAATGTATTGGGGGGGGGATGGTGGAAATAACCATGCACATACTGATAGAATTTGAAAAGCCCTGAATGATTTTGACTGCCCCCTCCCCCATGGATACTTGACTCCTAGAAGCCAGGACACTTTCAGCCAGGCACTCTCAAATGCAGCTTAGGAAAGACTGCTTGGGTCCTGACCGGCGTGGCTCAGTTGGTTGGGCTTTGTCCCCCAGAGTGAAAGGTCGCTTGTTCGGTTCCTGGTCAAGGCACATGCCTTGGCTACAGGCTAGGTCCTCAGTTGGGAGTGTGCGACAGGCAACCCATCCAAGTTTCTCTCCTTCTCTTTCTTCCTCTCTTTCTTCCTACCTTCCCCTCTCTCTAAAATAAAATTAATTAAATAAGTAAACTCTTAAAAAAAAAAAAAAGGAGGACTGCTTGGACCCCTGGCCAGGGCAGTTGGTTGGAGCATTGTGCTGATATGCAAAGGTTGTGGGTTTGATCCCCAGGCAGGGCACATGCAAGAATTAAGCAATGAATGCATCGACAAGGGAACGACAAGTCGATGTTTCTTTCTTTCTTAAAAAAAAGATCAAAAGGGTTGTGGGGAAAAAAAATAAAGGCTGCTTGGGCATTTCCTCCTTACTCCCTGTCCTAAAATATGAGTGGCCCTGGTGGTCCAGAAACACAAGGGGAAACTCCAGTTCCTTCTGCTTCAGAGGGCTTTTCAGTCCCACCAGGCCTGGCTCTGTTCGGGCTGCCTCTCCTTAAGGCTTCTTAGTGAAGATCAGCCCTGGCAGTTTGGGCTCACCTGAACACCAGCCCGGGCTTCGTAGTTCCAGGCCGTACTTTGGTGAGCAGGAGTGGAATGTCACATGTCAGTAAGTAGACACTGCCGGAGAACCAACTGCTTTCTGGTTCTGCCACAACATTGGTTCTTCTGTTCTTGGACTTGCATATAAATTGGATCATCTAGTATGTCAGTTTGGGTTTTGATGTCTTAGTCAGTGTGAATTTTCTGAGTTTCCCCCTGGCACATCATTACATTCTTTTATTGTTGAGTAGTGTTCGGGTGTGTGAGTATGCCGCAGTTTGCTCACCCATTTTTATGTTGGTGGATATTTGGGTTATTTCCCATTTTTGGCTATTGTGAGTGTGGCTGTTATGGACAGTCTTATCCATGTCTTTTTGTGGATATGTTTTTATTTTCTTGGGTATATGAATACCTAGAGTGGTGGAATTGCAGGGTCATAGGTCAGACTGTGCTTAACTTTGTAAGAAACTGCCCATCAGCCCACCAGAGTGCTTGAGCCAGTATTAGAATCCCGCCGGAAATGTCCAAGAATTTCCAGTCCACATCCTGGCCAACATTGGCTGTTTTCAATCTTTTTGATGCATTGCAGAGTGTGAACAGAGGTGTTTCATACTCTCATTTAGATTTTAAAAAAGAAAAGAGCACCGATTGGTGTGGCTTAGTTGGGCGTCGTCTGCAAGGCAAAAGGTCATTTGTTCAATTCCTGGTCAGGGCACCTGCCTGGGTTGCTGGTTGGGTCCCTGGGTGGGATGAGTCCAGAAGGCAGCTGATTAATGTTTCTCTCTCACATCGATGTTTTTCTCCCTCTCTTTCTCCCTCCCTTCTCCTTTCTCTAAAAAGAAAAGAGCCTGCCATACAGAGAATGTGGAGAGAGAGCAGCAGAAAATTACCCAGGCGAGAGCCGAGAGCAGCTCGCGCAGCTGATTGCCGTGGGCCGTGGCGGCTGGAGTTTAGGCGTAGTCTGAAGGAAGAATGAGCAGGAAGGAGTTGCTGGGGGACTGGCAGTGGGGTGCGAGAGAGTTAATTATGGATTGGCGCCCAAGCTGCTGGCTTGAGCTCCAGAAGGAGTTGGAGCTGCTGTTTTCTCACACTGGGAAGGCCGCAGGAGCAGTTGTGGGCTGAAGTGGACACCGGGAGTGGAGGCTGGAACGTGTCGCGCTGGGGGTGCCTGAGAGAGACCCACGTGGGGGTGATGTGGGGCAGTGGGCACTTGAGTCAGGAATTCAGCGGGCGGTGCTGATCTGAGGATGTAATTTGGACACCATCGTAGGCACAGAGATGGTATTTAAATAAGGCAGGACTTCGAGTTTAGGTGGTGGACAGGGCCAGGGAACTGAGCCCTGCAGCCCAGTGTTGAGGGGTCAGGAAGGCCAGAGGAATCGGTGAGATGAGAACTCTGGTTTTCCAGAAGCAAAATGAAAAATGCATTCCAGGGAAGAGGATTGACCCCATCGGATGCGGAGACTGAGACAGAGCCCTTAGGTTAGGCCTCGTGGGGGTGGTGGCCCCTGGTGAACTGCGTTGGCAGAGGGGTAGGATAGACACCCTTCTGAATGGTTGAGGAGGGGAAGTTAATGCCAATATCAGACCACTCTTAAGTTTTGTTGTGAAAGGCCTGAGAAATGGATCGGTAGCCAGAGAAAGAGTTGGTGTCAGGGGAGGGTTTTCTTTATGAGATAGCAGATGTTGCAGCGTGTTTGAAGGAATGGTCACATAGTGAGAGGTAATGACCATTCAAGACTGAGAGACAGTGGTGGAGAGACAGTTGCTGGAGGGGTGTCCTGTGCAGGTGAGAGGGGAGGGTCCCGTGCATACCTGGAAGTGGCCCTTGTGTGGGGGGACAGATGCAGGGAGGGTGGGAGGACGTGGTGGCGGGAGCACGTGGGCATCAGCAAGGCAGCGGCTGAGGGCTGGGCCAGCGAGATGAGGAGAGAAGGCGAGGAGAGGGTGGGCACGTGCAGAAGTGAGAGGGCGAATGGACCGGGAATGTCGTACGATTGCAGGATAGTACAAGGGTCCACTGGAGATGGGTGGGCGTCCTTTAACGTGAGACTCTACGGCACAGTCATGTCTGTGGGCGTCTCTTAGCCACGGAGGGAAGTCCAGGTCTAGGACTGGGGGTTCTCTCAGGCTGGTCGGTCAGGGAGGGGCCGAGGCGGCTGCAGTGTGTGGAAGGGAGTGCAGCTGCTGGGGGAACTGGACGTGGCTCCGGTGCTGGGCTTTCCCCCTTGTTCCCGTCCCACCCCAGCTGGAGTGGCCCCACCCCAGCTGGAGTGGCTGTGTTCTAAGCTGATTTGCTTTTCTGAAGAAGGCTTAGTATATGTAAATTTCTCCAGTCACTGGTTACTTTCCTCACTTTTGCATCAGAAGTAGAATACTTTGCTTTTTCACTACGAAAAGAACTTCTGACTGACATTCTTTTTATTAATATATTCTGCAGGCCAAAGTAACAATAACAATAATTTAGACCTTCTCAGAGAGTTTTTGAGGAACTGGGCGCTGTATCATTTAGTTAGTAATACAGATGATATTCCAAAAGCTGTTTTTTAATGTATTTGTTAATGGAACGAATAGGTAATATGGGCACTTGGTAAATTTGGGAGGTTTAAAAAAATTATTTTGGTTGTGGCAATGGTAAAATGTCTTCATTTCTCAATTTCAGAAAAGCTGGAGAAAATTAGGGACCACGAACGAATGGAAGAAACCTTTACCCCTATGCCCAGCCCTTACTACATGGAGCTGACCAAACTCCTGTTGAATCAGTAAGTAGCCCCGGGTCTCAGAGCCCACGTGTAAGACTGGACTCCCGATCCTTGTCCCTCTGCCCCTGCCCTGCGCTTCTTGTTCCACACTCATCACCAAGGCGAGTGGTGTCCTCAGACCAGCGACCTGGGGGTCATTGCGTGCACATGCACCTGCATGCTCTCCCCCTTTCTCATTTTTCCTTTTCTCCCAGTAAACAAACCCCTGGGTTCTTTTCCTTCTACCTCCCCTTTATTCCCGACAGTAGCCCTTCTCTTAACTGCAAACGTTTCGCTAATAAAGCTTTACCCCTCTCCGTTCTGGAGGGCTGTGCACTTGGGTTCTGGCAGGTGTGCCACGTGAAAGGCCAGAGGACTCACACCTGCCTTTGTGCTGCAGTGGCCATCTCCCGGCACCCAGTGCTGGCTCCCCCCCAGCAGCCATCCACTGTGCACGTGGGCCAGCTCGGCCTTTGCAGAGAGCGCTGCCGTGGGCCTGCCCCGCCTCCGGAGCCTCTCTATGCTTCAATCTACAGTCCTGATCACGGTTCTCAAAGCCCTGCGTAGGCTGGTCTCCTTCCTTCTCCCATAACTCTCTTACCGTTCTTCCCTCTGATTCTTATGTTTTAGGCTCGCAGTGGCTTCTTTTACTTCTTTATACATACCACGGTCCCCAGGGCATTGCATGTACTGTGCCCTCTGCCAGTGAGTCCGTCTGTTCCCTGCCCCCTCCTTTGGTTTAGCGTAACAGGTACTCTCTTCCTGTCTTACCTGTCTTCTTGGCATCTCTGTACCCCTCCAGAGCGTTTGTCAATTACAATTTTCTAATTACTTACCTGGCTTTACTCTTTACCCACCCCCAGTTCTGACGGGCAGGGACTGTATCTTATGTGTACCAGCACAGTGCCCAGCGCTCCTGTCCGTTGAATGAATGGACGAATTAACGAAGGAAGGAAGAAACCAGTGGAGGGGACGAGAAAGTGTTGACAGTTTTGCTTGGGACATACTTAGAATGTAATTTGCAAAATGTCAAGCTTTTGAAAACTTTTAGTTGATGGATTCAAGACCAGAACTAGAACGACACTGGGGGAGCTTTCCAGTGCCTGCTGCAGAGCAAGGGCCAGGGGCCTGCAAATGCACATCTGAGGCGCATGACAGGTCTGTCCTTCAGTTGATACGAGGTGGCAGTGCACAGACCCCTGAGTGTTTCACTCGACAGTTGTAATAGGTGGAGTTCCTGGTTTGGTGGGGGAGAGTGTGACCCTGTTCCCAGTGGTTACACTGGGTAGCACATGCAACACATGCTGCTCGGAGTGCACTGGGAGTGCCTGGTGGCGCCAGGGAAGGGGTCTCAGGCTGGAAAGTTGACGGAAGATGTACCGGGGCAGAAGGCGGGAGTGTGAAAGGACATGGTAGGTCTGGGAAGCACAGCCGCTGGGGCTCCTGGAGACGATGTGGGGTGGGGGACTAGGACTCTTCGTCTCTTGGGGGAGAGCCCCGGGAGATGTTCAGGGAGTGTGCCTGCTGCCTGCGGACCTAAGCCTGCTGTGGCAGTGGAGAGGTGGCTTGCAGCGGAGTCTGGAAGCAGAGGTGAGGGGCCTGTTGTCTCTTTTTTTTTGAAGTTCGGTACATTCTGTATGCAGTTCCTATTGAAACCCTTGTCCTGGGATTCTTCAGAGTTCATTTGGCTGAGGGACCTTTGTACTTTCGTTCTGCAGTTCAGTTAGCAAGGAGCTGGGGCCCTTTGTTCTCTAACCTGCTGTTCAGAGCAAAGGATCCAAATGTTTCGGCTTTCAGTCAAGTCTACTACCTCGATTTTCTACCACTAATTCCCCAACTACTAACGACGAGCTAACTTTCGCATGTGGAGAGATCGTTTTCAGCTTATCCAAGAATGCCTGGTGATGAATGAATGATGTTGGCTTCTGCTTCTGTCTTCTCATTTCTTTTCCTGCAAAGATTAGTTGAGAAAACCTCACACAGGAAGACTGTGAGTATCTCCCGCTGACTGCAGTTCATACTTTTACCGGGAATTGACCGTGTATAGGTGTGCTCAGATTATGCTAATTGCAGTTTCTTCTGTGGTTTTTGTAAACATGTTTTCGTTGTTTCTGTAGATAGGTCACTACCCGCCCTCCAGGGCGTCTGTGAGGATGGAAACGCTGTGCGGTGCTGGGCGCAGCGCCCGGCATGGAGCTGTTGTCTTCTTTCCCCAGCGGCCTGCGAGCCTCTGCACAACCAGTGGGGTGTGAGCGGTAGAGTTCATGGCCTCTGAGCTAGCCTTGAAGCACATTCATTCTGGGTGGAGATGCTACAGCACAGAACACTCCGTTATCTCGTGACACAGGACGTCCGTCCAACTTAGAGCTTATCCTCTGACACCTAGTGATTTCAGGGAACAGGTCCTCGTGCGGCTGCCCGCCCGGGGACAGGTAACACGAGCACAAACATCCGTGTGGATCATGGCAGGATTTTCTTGGCACCAAGCTTAACTGCGAGAAGTCCTTACAATTTAATACTGAAAACAAAGCAAAACAAATCTTGAGTCTAGAACAGCACATGTATTTTGCCTGAACCCAAGCAACCTTTTTTTTTTTTAAGTCATTTCTAGCTGGATATTGCTGCAGTTTATTGAGTGCGTCCTTATGCAATGTATTTCACTTTTTGCTTCCTTTAGTGCTTCAGACAACATCCCCAAAGCAGATGAGATCCGCACCCTGATCAAAGACGTGTGGGACACCCGCATAGCCAAACTCCGGGTGTCTGCGGACAGCTTCGTGAGGCAGCAGGAGGCGCACGCCCAGGTGGGTGGGCCGCGGGCCTTCGCTCCGGCAGCTGCCTCCCTGGGGCCCCGGGGAGGCCCGATGCTGCTGGGGGGCTTCCCACAGCACGCACTCTGCCTGCTCAGGCTATCACAAGCAGGAGTTACTGGCTGTGCTTGTAAACGTTACTATTGGTTTCTTGTTTTTGTTCAGATTTTACCTTTTTCTCAAAATCAGAAACTCCTCAACCAACCCAGGTTGTTTTCTCTTGTGTTTTAGCTGGATAACTTGACCTTGATGGAGATCAACACCAGCGGGGCTTTCCTCACACAGGCGCTCAATCACATGTACAAACTCCGCACAAACCTGCAGCCTTCTGAAGGTGCCCAGTCTCAGGACTTCTAGAGAAGGACCTTGTTTATAAAGGCCTTGTCTCTGCCGGCAGGGAGCTTGCTGGGAGTGTGTGAGTACTCAGGACACTCTAGAAGCACTCATAGTTCTGGATCTCTAGAACCATTTTTGAATGTAAGAAAAACGTGTAATGAAGCAAGGACTGGAATCCTAACCTTGCTGGAAAGGAACAGGTTGCGTGTTGTCCTGGACATAGTCTTGAATCCCACATCTGTCTCTAGAAGCCAACTATTCTTAGGGTGGGTGGGGAGACAAAGCTTTGGCAAACAAGCTGTTCTCCCTAGCAGAGTCTCAGGTCTCCTGCCCGGGACTGCCGTGTGGGGGCATGTTCAGTGACTTCACGTGTTGTTTTGAAGACAGGTACTCAGGTGGTTGTGTGGCCCTAGGACTTTTGTTTTCTTTCTTGATACCCTGAACTTAGAGTGTAGAGATTGCTCACACAGAGTAGGCTGGCAGGTGAGCGGCTTGCGATGCCGACTGGTGTTGATCATCTAAGCTTGGACAGTAAAGATGCAATCAACCCAGTCTCTGCTGGTTTTCCCCCCTGCTTAACTACCAAGCAGAAGGAACAAGCCACGTGGCTAAAATGATCTAATAGACCAAACTGAGGTGTGTAGTAGGTAATCGTAAACGTCAAATACATGGTTTCTCATTCTCATGGCTACTTCTGGCTAAGGTGTAAAGGGCTGCCTACGCAGGGAAGGGGAAGCGGGGATAAACTGACTCCGTGTTACTGAGTGTGTGAGTGAAGGTGAAGATGCCCGAGGAAGCAAAGTGGGACCTGTAATGCTGCTCTTGATGGGTTTCAGGGGGAGACTGTTGTAAGTAGCAGCAGCTCAAATAAGAGTAAGTTCTTATTTACTCTGAGAAAAATTTAATTGTAGCATTTTGCAACTGCTAAATTCCGCATAGAAATTACATTACCTTGAGAGGGGGAAAGATTGTCTAGAGCAGTGATTTTTAACCTTTTTCATCTCATGGCACATAGAAACTAATTACTAAAATTCTGTGGCACACCAAAAACAGTTTTTTTGCCAGTCTGACAAAAAAATAGATGTAATCTTTTTTTATTCACCCTGGACGGCCATTATTTTTTTTGACAATCAAAGGGAGAAGCAGTGCCCCTGACTGAATAGCCAGGTGTTGCATGTTTTAAAAACTCTCGTGGCGCACGGGTTGCAAATCACTGGGCTGGAGTCATACAGGGAGTAGAAGGTTCTGCAGCCTGCTGGTTTTCAACGGCAGCATTGTTGCAAAGGAAGTAGCATGCTCCCTCCAGGGCTTTTTGAAGAGTGTGCCTGCACGATCAGCTAAGCCTGGAGACTCCCTGCTGGCATCTGCCCTTCGGTGTTTCAAGTCCAAACTTACCCCGTTACTCGAGCAGTTTCTCCATTCCAAATTGCTACCCATCTAGGTGTCCCTTCCACAAGCAGCTGATGGGTGTCTGAACACTGAAGGGCCAGACATGAAGAGATTAAGGGCACGAAAGACCTTGTTTCTGTCATTTAAGGTGACCGTGTAGAGGGTTGGGTTGCTCTCAGATGGCAGAATTGCCTTTTTTTCTCATTCTTAACTCGGCGTCCTTCAGATTTCATCTGGGGAATCTTCTAGAATGAAACCCCATTACTGCAGAGGGTCAGGAGTCCTGTGTGTCTCAGATCTGGCCCCTTAATACCTTTCTCTTAAAACCTGAGTTATTGGTTGAATCTGTCTGCACATTTTTGCCTATAAAGCTATATAGCTGTTGAGCTGTTTTTTTCTTTTAGATTTGGCCTTGTATTTTATGACATAAAAAAGATTTTCCTCTTAACATGATTTAGGAAGATTTTATTTTTTTGGATGTTGTCAGAAATTACAGCAATATATTCATAAATACCTAATTACTACATTCAACAAATAATATTACAATACAATTAATTCAAACAAGTACACTTAGAACAGGTTTAATTTCACAGCATCTAAACTGCCCCCAGCGTGACCGAGGCACCGCTCCTCCTCCCTCCCGTGCGCTGGTTCACTGTTCTAGCGATTAAGCACAGGGCACATACACAGTAACACAACCGATTAGCATGGTCTTCCTCAGGCCAAGGCAGAGTTAAGGAGTTTAAGTTAAGTGCTGGATCAAAAGGTTGGGGACAGGCTACTGCAAGCAGTAAGGAAGTCAACAGCTTGGTTACTTGAAAGAGTATGGGGATCGCTGCTAAATGGCTAATATACACTTATTTAAGAGAGTAACAGAATCGGCTTGTGCTGACCATCTCCATCTTGTGGTGGGTCCTTGGAATTTTCCACTCTTAAAAAAACACGACTCAGGGAAAGGGAGTTATCTTGATGTAATTTCTTGAGATTTGGCAGCATTGAGAAAAACCCATCCCATGTACAAACTTAAGGCTTCCTATGTTATAATTCTGAAGTGTGGGCTCCTGTGAAGGATGTTAATGCCAATTTAGTGTTGTATTTCCTTTGGGATATGTAGACTAAACTGCTAGAAATCCTGTCTTGGTCACTTATCTTAAAAAATGGATTAAATCATGTTGTTTTCTCGCATCATCAATTTGGCTCTGACTACATGACCAGGTGTGTAGGACCAAGTACAGGGAAAAGCTCTGGTTTGCTTCTAAACGTCTGATTAAGTGTGGAGCTACTGGTCCCGCTTTGGAAGATGCCCCTGACGAGTGCAGTGCGACCCCTCAGCGGGCAGGGCAGCCACCTCCTGCAGGTGCTGCGGGAAGCACTCAAAGTGATGGCGGACTGAGCTCTTCATGAAATACTGACAGAGGCTGCGAAATCAGCTAGAGCAAGTTTGTCAATATTTAAACCTAAACTGCAAAGAAACGTAGATATCAGGTGAAACTACTGCCAGATCATAAAACTGATTGTATGGAAAAACCATTATTGGGTACTACGTGTTAGTGGTACACTTGTTTTCAAAAAGGCACTTTCTTACCTTTTTCTTAGTTTACTTGTGCTGCCTTTTGTGGTTTCTATTTATGTTCTCTGATTGTCGTAGTGAGCCCAAGAATACTCTAAGATCTCCAGAGACAGGTGGGAGGTGGGTGCAGCGGAGTGACAGAGGCTCCAGTGCGGGGTGCCTGTGGTGTTTCCAGGGGGAAGGAGGGGATGCAGTTGTGAGTTGCTCAGCCACACAGCGTCCTCCCCTGCGGAGAGACCACCCCTGCAGTGGTGCGTCCCCTGGTCCCACACGCCATGGCCTCCTGTCCTAACACTTAAACAGACCCAGCCAAGGGCGCTCCCCTTGGCTGAAGGGATGGGGCTGTGCTTCTCTTTCCCGTCAAGTTATTAGATCTATTTTTTTTTTCCTTTAGCCAAGGCCATTACCAAAGCTGATCAGCAAAAGTACCCAGACATTTTCTGTGATGGAGGAGGAGGACTGGGAGTGAAGTGCTAAGATGTAGTCCTTAAGCTTTCAGACCAGAAACAGCAAGCAGGTTTTTAAATAGAGAAATTCAGTGATATTCTGCCCTGATTGCTGGCACTAGAGCTCCCTCTGAACACCTGTCCCCACCTGTGGAACACGTTGATCTCTCAATGCCTTCGCAGGGGAGGAGGCCCACAGAACAGCCCTTAGTTCTCGTCAAGTCGCTTCTGTGGAAAGGAAGGCGCTTGTTGACTGCTGATAATACTGGCGGCACTTTTTGTCTGAGTTTGCTAATAACTGGAAGATTCTTGGCAGACATACAAAGCAAACTGTGTGGGAACAGATAAAGCGACACAATGCCATCTGCCAGCAAGCTGTTCTGCACAGCTAAAGGCTGAGGGTGTGGCCACTGATCTCAGTGAGTAGCCCTCATGAAGGTCAGCCAGCCCGTCCCCGTGTGAAGGGGAGGCGTGTTCCCGCTCGGGCCTCCTCCTCCCCTTCCCCTCTCCCCAGGCAGACCAACCATTGGCTGCTTTGGCCTCAGGTTCAAGCCCATTCAGGCAAGAGATACTTTCTTGATCTAGATTAAACCCTGCCTGAATGAACAGTAACTGGGACAAGAGGGAAAATTTTCCCCATTGCTTTGCATGGATCCGATTATCCCAATTCTATCTGCTCCTGTGCTTGCCACAGTCAGCTCAAAAGGAGGAGAAGTTCAGCTCAGACATTGTTTATCCTACTTTTAGGCTTTTACAAAGCTTTGCATCTAAATAAAGCCTCTAAAGTTTCTACTTTGCACCTGTTCTCAGACTGCTGTAAGACACCTTAGAATTCTATCACAGAAACCGCTCACTTCCTGAAAGGTCCTTTTACAAAAGCCCCATGTCTGTATGTGGGTGCACAGGCACACACCCAGGATCTGTCCTGTTCACCGTAGACTAGCCCCTCCTCACTAATAGCAACGGGGTGTAACTGCTATCTGCTGTCCAGAGCTGGGGGGAGGGGGCAGAGGAGGAGGTAAGAAGTAATGCATGGCTTTCTACATCGTTTTCTGGTGCAACTCAAAAATGAAGTGATCGCATAGGCGCCAGTGGTAAGCTCTTTTACTTTTCTTCTTCTTTAATTTTTAAAAACACTTCAATATTGAATGTCCTGACCAGCAGCAGTACAGACACTAAAAGCAAGTTTTTTTTTTGCCCAGAAAAACAAAAAACAAAAAAACAAACAAAACCCCCAAACAGGAAAACAAACAAAAATCCCCCCAAACCACATTAAAAATGGCAGGCTTTTTATAACAATAATTAAAGTAATAAAAACATACAAAACTTTGTTTTTTAATATATATACACAGTACAAGGCTGAAGCACCTTTGACTTTTCTCTCAAAATTTGTTTGTATGAAAACACCCCCACTGCAGCAACAATTTGGTGGGTGCGAATATATGTATACATAGAGCTCTGTACATTTCCCCCACGGAGTAATAAAAAAGGTACCTTCAGTGTGTCGATTTGCTTTATCTTTAGGTTAGAGCTTTTCCAGGGAAAAGCCTATGGGTGAGGCTTTAGTACTGTTGCTTCGTGTGCTCTTAGGACCTGTTGCTTTTAAGAAAAATTTTGCAGAAAAGTAACTGAAACAAATAAGCCCTTTACTTAAAACGCACCCCACCTTCATTCAGCTGAAGGGGACCTCCGCCCTGGGGAGGAAGAGACCGCCCCCCACGCTGCAGCGAAAGCAAACCTGGGCCTTGAGGCAAAGTAACAGGGCAACACAAGAGACAGAGCAGGGTGGTGATCCGATCCACACACCCAGGGGCTGCGAACGGCACAGAGTGTTAGTGTCGGTGAGGGGGCCTTCATTTTCAGATGTAAAAGTGTGACTGGGGAAAGAAAGAATAAAACCACCTTTAAAAAGTAAACTATGGGCGTTGTCCTACATTGGTTGCTCGCTGAATTTCAAAGGTGATTCAATTGCATTGAAGTCAAGGCGAGTTCGTTCTTTTTCTGGAGCCTGGAATCCTTTGCTTCATGCATGGCACATTCTTATTATTTTTTTAAGCTTCAAACCTCCCAGTGAAAAATATTAAATATTCAAGGTAATAAAATAGATAATATTTCTATACTATAGGTTCGGCCTAGTGCAAGGGAAACCGTCACCTAGGATATCCCTTAAAGTAACCCCTAGGCCAATGCATTGCAGGCAACGCAAGGCACTTCCGTAAGTGATCCAGTTCCGCCTGGAGTCGCTCCCTTTCCGAGACGATCTTCTGTTTCTGGCTCCTCAGTTCCTGCAGAGAGAAATTCACGTTAAACAAACCGGCTTCGTGGAAATGTATGTGGTACAGAAATGTGCTGGAAGCCACTTGGACAAGTAAACCTTTGGCACATTTAGAAAGATTTTTAGAAGGGGTGGGAGGGAGAAACTGGGAGAGAAATATTGTTCCCTTTCGTATGCCCCGAACCGGGGACCTGGTCTGCAACCCAGTCACGTGCCCTGTGACCAGGAATCGAACCAGTGAACTGGCACCTTTTGGTTTGAGGGACTACGCCCAACCCACGGAGCCACACCAGTCGGGGCCGAACCTGCGACCCTCTGAAACCCCCTCCCAGTGCTCTGACAGTGGCCTCTGGGGCAAGTCTGCACTGGTTCCTCCCAAGCCTTGGGTTCTCACAGCACCTGCTCTCACAGCCCATGTCCCCTGCTGTCTCAGCTTCAACTGTGCAATTTAAAACCGAGCCCTGACGCTATACAACCTGTGCTGCTGCTTCACCTGATCTGAGCCCCACATCCCCGTACAGAGGACGCCCTGGGGCGTGTCACGTGGCACGGCTGGGAGACCTGTGGAGCCAGGCTGCAGAGGGGAAGAGGGTGGTTTGTTTTCCTCAATAACTTTATTCCTTCAGTAAAATCTTCCTCCTTAGCAAATCACGTCAGGGCAGACTGACAAAGGCAATGAACAATCCCTTCCAAGGGATTCATATAAATAGCATCTGCATCATTCCAGGATCAATATTCTGTGAATTAATGGCACCTCCCTCCTTAGCCAGGTTAACCAACTGACCTGAGACCTCCCCCCCCCCAACCCCAAGACTCCGAAGTTTTAAATTCAAGGGTAGGATTCCCCCTCAGAACTTGTCTGTATGGTATGGGTGCCCTTCGATCTAAACATGAAAGGTTAAACCAAAAAAAGCAGAAGTGTATCTTCAGAAAACCCCACCAGGAGCTGAGTTCCATTCCTCTTCCCGCGTGCGGCGTCCCCAAGACTCACCGCCATGCTGTGGGAGAGCTGCTCTGCCGTGAGACTGAGGCTGTGGTGCTGGGCTTCCAGCCGTCTGCACTGCGTCTGCAGCACCTGCCGCTCCAGATTTTGCTCTGAAAAGACAAGCGGTGTTGATACGTTTCCTGTATACCAGGCCCATGGGCCCCGGCGACTGTCCTCCCTCCCTCTGATGCAGCCAGCACAGTCCTCTCCTCCAGACTCTGACGCCCCCAGCTCTTTGTGTCGCGCTGGTAAATACGTCAGTGTTACTAAGTCAGACCCAGCCCAGCGGAATCAAAAAGGACCAAGCACTGAAAGGCAATTTAAGGGATACAGAGTAAGAAGCAACTAAGAGTAAGCTTATGGCCTTAAGATATTTTTCAAAAAGAAACATTAAAAAATACAGGAATTAGCCTTGAAAAATTTTAAGCTGCTAAAAAATGGCCAGAATGAACTTAGAAAGGTTATGGGTTCGATCCCCAGTCAGGGCATATGCCTAGGTTGTGGGTGTGGTCCCTGGTCAGGATGAATGAGAGAGGTGCCAATAAGAAGTTTTCTCTCTCCCTCTTTCCCATCCGCCCCCTCTCTAAAACCATAAGCATGTCCTCGGGTGAGGATGAACACAAACAACAGAAAAAACCAGGGGAGGCTACCTGAGTGATTTTAGAGGCTAGAACAACTGGGATGACAAAATACAATACAGTAAGCATGTAATACCACTTAAGAAAACATTTAAAATATCACAAGTACTAACAAGTCCAATTCAGCAAGGAGCACACACCAGAAGGCAAAGGTGAAAAACAGGGTTGACATCTCAACGGGTCCAGAAAATGCATCCATTAACCTTTGACAACCATACGCCATAAGCTCAGCAGCAAGTGAGACGCCTTGGCAGACTTGCTCAAGTTTCACAAGACAAGAGCACCCTCAGCGCCTCTTCTATTCAATGCCTTACGGGTTCCAGGCAATGCAGCATGATAAAAAAAGTGAAACATTCAAAAGGAAAGACCCTATAATCAGCAGGTCTGACCATCTGTGATTATCTAACCAATAAGGCATACAAAAACTTAAAATCCATAATAACAAAGTGATATCTAAAGTCTAATAAAAGTAAGCTGCTCATGGAGAAAGTCAGCAAATTTTTTTAATGTGATTTACTATCATATTCATAAATGGAATAACATCACTATCAAAGATGTCAATGCTTCCCAAATCTGTAAATTCAACACAACTGAAAATTCTGACAGGAGAATTTTGGGTGGAACAAAGGTGACCCTAAAATTCACGGAGGAAAGCCCAAGGCCGAGAACAGCTGAGCCGTCAGAGAAGACCAGGTCAGGGCGTTACTCCCAGCAGCGGAGCGCTGCGGAGGCGGGGCACCGACAGGCAGGGCAGGCGTGCCCCACGGGGAAGGGGCACCCCGTCAACTGCCAGGGTCACTGGTTGTCTGGGTGGGAAAGATGAAGTTAGATTTCTGCCTTATTTCTTAGCCAGAAATGAATTCTAGGCACAGGAGAATCAGAACGTGATGCTTTAGGAGGAAATGGAGAGTAAGTCTTTGGGGGCAGGGACGGGATTCCCAAACGAGGCACCGACAAACATCAACCCAGAGAAGGTGGGGATGCCCCCCTCTCTTAAAATAAAAAATGCCGCATTGGCTTCTGGATACACACGTATGTGCTTAAAGGATAACATGTAGCCCGGGCCAGTGTGACCCAGCGGTTGAAATGTCATCCTGTAACTGAAAAGGTCTCAGGTTCGATCCATAGTCAGGGTATATGCCTAGGCTGGGGGTTCACTCCCAGTCTAGGTATGTGCAAACCCTGGTCTGGATACGTTCAATCCCCGGTCCCCGTGTGGATCCCCAGTCTGGGTGCCTACGAAGGCAACCAATCAATGCTTCTCTCCCTTCCTCTCTGAAAAAAATCAAGTGGTCTTGGCTGGTGTGGCTGCGTGGATTGAGTGCCAGCCTTCGAACCAAAAGGTCGCCGGTCTGACTCCTAGTCAGGGCACACGCCTGGGTTGCAGGCCAGGTCCCCAGCTGGGGGTGTGTGAGAGGCAATCAATCAATGTAATTCTCACACGTAGATATTTCTCTCCCTTCCTTCCTCTCTAAAAATGAATAAATAAAATCTTAAAAAAATAAATAAAGCAAATAAAAATGTCCTCAGGTGAAAATAAAAAATTTAAAGAAGGAATAACATGTAAGTGATGGACAAGCTCAAACAAAGGGTTCCATCGAGAGGCGGCAAATAAGTGAACTGTACGAGTCGATGCTCTGGTTGGGACTACACGCACATCTCGTTAGTCTGATTTTTCAGTGTTTAAAATGACTACGATATACATAATCAAGTCCTTGTATTTAATATTTACGACACAGTATTGCTTGACAAAACCCTTCTACAATAAAGTAACAAATTAATTAGGACGTGGCAGCCCGGGTTCGGCTAGTGGTGGCTGGCACAACTGTGTCACGCTGACGGCACCGCCAACACAGTGCAGGTGGCGAGCGCGGAGGGGCCAGGGCTCACCGTGGCAGCAGGACCAACAGACTGGGAGGCCGAGCACGGGTCAGGGCTCTGCACTCAAGAGGTTCTTCTCAGTAATCTGCCTGCCTGTGTCACTACGGAAGGCAAGGCCGGGCCCCTCCACTTCTCCCTGCTCCCAAGTTCACAGCTCCCAGTCTCCATCTAAGCGAGACGAGGCTGGTGCAGGCGTCTCCGGGACAGTGAGGTATGGAGAGGGAAGGTGGTGTGCTAGAAGCACAATGACGATGCTGGAACTCAAACAACACCCGAACCCGGGACTCTGCCACCTGGCGCACTAGGCCCAGGTGGGAGGGGTGTGCATGCCCGAGTCCCCCCAGGGTGTGTTTCAGCAGGCAGGGTGGAGTGTACGCTCAAGGCTGAGAATAAAGCATCCTGGCAGCGGACAGGGGCTTGCCTCCCTGCACAGAGTGCTAGTCCAGGAGGATGGCAGAGCCCGCGGGAGACCACCACCAGCACGGGGACGCTTCACATGCGAGACAGGCTCCAATGGCGATGAGGCCGGGCTCTCTGGGGCTCCGTTAAAGAAACACACACTTTCCGTTTTCCAGGGCCCTTGGATGTAGCTACGAGTGTCAGAACTGACAGAAGATTCGGAAGCACAGTTGCCCTGGCCGGGCAAAAAGCTCAGATGGTCAGAGCATCGTCTCGATACACCAAGGCTGCAGGTTTGATCCCAGGTCAGGGCACACACAAGAATCAGCCAACGAATATTTAAATAAGTGGAGCAACAAACCAGCGTTTCTCCCTCTCCCATGCCCCTTCCTGTCTCTAAAATCAATGAAAAAACAGAAAGGGCAGCAGAGTGGAAGACAGCACAGAGGGCGAGGCCTCAGGGCAGCCACACTCAGCGGTCGCAAGCGCCTGGTACCGCCATTTCTCTGGTAAGAATGGTGTTCAAGTTTGCCCACGAGGAATTACCATTCTAAGTCCAGTCCAGGAAACTGCAGAAGCCTGAGCAACGGTTCTTGGGCAAAGCAATGGGCAACACAGCTAAGGAAAATTTACCTTCTAATATTAGTATCTAGTTGTGTCCTAGAAAGACCCGCCAGTGCTATCACTTAGAAACAGCCCCCAGTGCTGGCAGTGCGAGCCTGTACTGATCTATTAACTTCCATTCACCATCTTTACTGCGCCCTCGGTCGGCTCCCCTCCCCTTCGTACCTTCTATGTGTTCCTGGTAAGCTTCAAAAATTGCCTCAATCCCTTGCCACTTGCGCCTGGGGGGTTCTTCATCATCCTCTCCATCCTCCTCCTCTTCCTCCTCCGAGTCCTGGTCCGTCTCCTGCGTGAGGGGGCCCTTCCTCAGAGCCATGGGCTCCTGCTGCCCGTTGTGCGGGGGCAAAGGGAGCCGGCTCGAGGACTGCAGCTCAGGAATGTTGTAGTGGATGGCCGTGTCGACTTTGTGGTTCTGCTCTGCAGACAGAACCGTTGCGTTCCCTGGCGGGGGGAGAGAGAGGGCGTGAAATGGAGCAACCCCTGTTCTCCCACCTTCAGTGGCTCCCACCGAAATGTGATCAGCGAGGAGTGATCCTGGGGCTCCCAGGTGGGGCTAGCACCACTTTTAGGCCATAAAGTGATCACCAGGCTCGGGGAAACACCCACTGAGTGCAGTTGCGGAAGGAGGGGAGATTTCCAGGGAAGTACACGTGAGGGACACTGGGAAAACCCTCTGCTGCAGGACACGAGGATCCTATTTTTGCCAGAAAGGCACCTCGCCTGACCTTACTAAAGAAGTGCTTCTACTGAACTCAGATGGCATCACATGTTAAATTTCCTCCAAGTGTGGTCCACAGATCAGCAGTATCAGCATCCCTTGAGCACCTGCTAGGAACGGAGACACCCCAGACCTGCTGAGGCAGAGTCCTCCTCTAATGACCTCCCCAGGTGCCTCGGGCACAATGAAGCTGCTGAGGGGCAGGCCCACGGCTGCGGCTGAGTGACCGCTGGGGCTTGTGGACGTCAGCCAGCGCTACTGGGACACAGCAGCCTCCTTACCTTTGTGCTTCTGCAGGGCCTTCTGGGTGGACTGCAGCACGGACTCGTGGAACTGATGTGCAAACTCTTCCGCCATGAAAGGCTCCCACGGCTTACTCTTCCCGTTGATGCTGTGGGACAGTGGCACGGGAATGTCCTTGGGCGCGGGGCCCCTGATGTAATGCAGCATGCTCAGGCTCTTCTTGCCCCCGGGGGCCTCATTCGGCCTGCCCTTCTCGCCGCTGGCAGGAGTCGGCTCCTGGACTCGAGCTAGCTCCTGTGGCCGGAGCTGTTCCAGTCTCCCAGGCTCTGTGGCCTTTGGGACGTCAGACAGGGAGGCAGCAACACCCATAGGCTTGTCTATCTCCAGAGAGGCCGGCTGCGTGGCTGGTTCTTTTAGAGACAGAAAGCAAGGAAACTGTTAAGAGCTGCAAGTGACCAGGTGGACCCTGACCTCTACAGTTTACATTCAACAAAGACCTAGTACAGAGGACCAAGACTTGGGGCTGTTTAATTAAATGTCAGTGCATACTGAGTGGCCAAAAGATGGGGTGTGGTAGCAGCAAGTCCATCCTTGAAAGGTGCCCCAGGAAGACATCTGGAAAGAAAAAGAATCTGAAGAAAGAAGTTGCTTTAGGTCATCCAAAAGGTGAGAAGCTATGTAGCCCAACCCGACAAGAAAGACTGCGTTAGGAGTTAAGAATAGGGCCCGACAATAAAGATCTGCTCCATTCAGCAGCTCAGTGATGTGTAATCAAAGCCATAGAAAAGAGAGGTGTGAGAGCAGATGTTGGAGAGGCCTGAAGGCAGAATGAGCAAGGCAGACGCAGGAGGAGAGAGCCAGGGAAGGGCAGGCAGGAGCAGCAGGGCCGGAGCAGTGGTGCTAACCCCTGGCACCCAGGGCTTCGGCGCGCGGGCCGCGCCAGACTGGCGGGCGATGGCTACTACAGTGCGTTCTGTGGAAGCCAGGACCCTCCCCCTTAACTCTGCGAGCCCTGACTTCCAACTCTCACGTCCTGTACGAGGAGAGCCTTCGCCATCACGGAGGAAGCTTGTATGAGAGATAGAGAGAAGCATATTCTGTCTCCAGGAGGAAAGGTTCGTGACGAGGAAGACTTGAGCAGTCGCTTCTGACCCTGGGCAGCCCGCTGGACAGTCCCGGGCAGTGGCAGATGGGGCTGTTCTTCCCGCCCTGGGCCTTACCACTCAGGGAGACAGCAGGACTGTCCCTCGGAGAGCTTCTGAGTGAGTCTGCTGCTGCTGACAGTGCCTTCTGCTTCATGGCATGGAGCATTTCGACAAGTTTCTCTTTGTCTATGAGGAAAGCAGCCTGAGGTTAACAAGACAGTCGCATCACTCCTGAGAGGGAAGGGGAGCAGGATTCTAGCCCAGGCCGTGACTGGCAGGTACAAGTCCTTTAAACCACGGAAAACACAAAGCAGGCACCGTGGGGACAGGCAGTGTTTAAAAGAAGAAAACTTCGTGTTCGAGTGAGCCCAGACTCCTCGCAGCTTTCACTACGTAACATTTCAGATGTGCTCCAGAAACAGCTGTGTGTGTGATGATGACAGCTACATGAAATAATGGGTACTTCTGATCTTCCAAGGTGACTTCTGAGAATGCCTTCTTATTTAAAAGACCGAGATGTAGGCCCCAACACACGGAGACACCCCGAAGACCCACACAGCCCCTCTGCAAGCACAGGCTGCTTCCAGGCACCCCCCACTCCTTCCCCCCGCCCCCTTGCCCGGCACGTGAGCACAAGCCCCGTGACGGCTGCCACTGACTGAAAAGGGACAGACTCCTGTGATGGCTGATGCCGCACATTCTTGTTGCAGTAGCACTTCTTGCTGAGACTTAAATGGCCACATCCCCGGTGGCTTCCTCCAAGAAATAAGTCAGGCAAAAAGATGCTTTTTGCAAATAGAACTATGCGTCTTCCCAGGGATTTCTACTGGTTATCAACACGTCACAGCCCCTTCTGAGGAGAAGCAAGAATTCCAACCTACTGGTTCAAGACAAAATGTAAAATGCTCCACTCTGATAATGAAGAAAGTAGAAGCAACTAATAACCAATACACACTTCTGCTTGCCTTTTGACTTCCTCCCACAGAGAGGTAAGGAGGTGTCAGCAGGGGGGACTTGGAAGTGTGCCAAGGAGCAGCCCCGACGGGCCAGGCTCTCACGCGAGCCGACACTAAGCGAGCGAGTGGGGCAGACCGAGGAAGCGGACGTGCCCAGGGTGTGCAGACCACACCACGTCTTCCACACCGTGTGCTCCAGCCCGAAGAGTCAGCCCCCGCACGGCCAACCGGGAAGCGTCTTTCAGGGCAAACTCACAATGTGTGTTTGGCTCTGCCTGTCGGGCACAGCCCGCCCAGCCCTCCCGCTGTCCGCACTGGCAGAAGGCCAGTGGGCCGCGTGGGCGGCCCAGTAAGAGGAAACGCCCACTACCACGGAGCCTGCAGTGCTCTGCCGCAAGATGGCGCACCTGCGCCTCGTGCCCAAGGGGCTCGCTAAACCGCATCTCAAGTGACAAGAACAGCTTTACATACAGAACGAACACCAGAGAGTCTTCTTTTTCACCCGAAATAAAATGAGAAAACAGGCTTCAGATGGGACCATTTGCGTTCCAGCTGGAAAAAGGCAGAGATGCTGGGGCAGGTCTCCCAAAGCAGAGGGGCTGCTGCCTCCTTGGGGAGCCACAAGGAGTTGAGAGAGTCCCGGGCCGAAGTGTTTTCAGGTTCCGCCTGGAACGTGGGTCCCGGACGTCCCCGGGAGTCCTTCAGAAGCGCCCAGTCAGTCCCACCCCCAGAAGGCCCAGGCGAGGCCCTACCTTTCCTCTTCTCGGCACTGATGTGGGTCAGGTTGAAGATGGTCAGGAACTTCTTCTTCTCTTCGAAGTTGGGACTGTTGTTCATCTCATCGGGACTGTAGCGGGTGAACAGGGCCAGTCTCGGTGAAGGTGTCTGCCGCTTGTTCTGAATCGTCGGGGGCGACGGGCTTCTTTCTCTCAGCATCCGCCGCCGCTTCCTCCGCTTCTGGGTCAGCAATTCCTCCTTCTGCTGTTGGGTGGTCAAGCCAAAAAGTTGCAAAAACTCTAGCTTCTAGATTGGGAAAGAAAACAAATGAGTTTGAAACCACCAGCAGCGGCCTGCCTGATTCCACCGTCCCGGGGTCCCTCCTGGGGTCCTCGAAACCCATGTGCCGTGCCAACTCCGTGCCGGGCCTCCGAGAGAGGGGGCCTGACAGCATGCCCAGCCACCTGCGGTCAGTGGGAAGTCCAGGAGGCAGGCACCAACATGGGCATCGGAAGCCCAGCCCGTAAGCTGACAGAGCAGTGACGAGACTTCAGATACCTCGGAGGACGTGTCCAGTTTGAGGGGCGGCTGCTCAGCCACACAGCGGAGGTGGGCCCTAACCTCCTCTTCGTCACTTTCGTCGTAAGAGTCATCCAGGTCGTAGTAGTATCCTGATGACGAGAACAGATGTATTTAGCTGGGCAAGCAGACTCAGTTCTCTAGTGGATGGACACGGGGCAGGCACCGCTGGGATCTGCGTGCTCAGATCCATGCATCAGGCCAGGCCTTGCTGGCCCCTCTTAACACCCCCAAACCTGGATTCCTTTCTACCCCGGGGAAATGTGCACTAACCCCTAGTCCTAGAGCTTTTCAGGGATGGCAGGTGGAGGCAGGCTCCAGGCTTGGCTTGGACTCATAACCCCCAAGCAGCCAAGCAGTCCCTGGACTGACACCGATCCCCAGCAGGGGACCATTCGTCACACAGGCCCGGGGCTGTGTCCATGGCAACCTGAGACTGTTTGTGCACATCCACTCATTCCTGCTGTGGCCATCTGGGTCCATTACCCGAGAGGGAACGGGCACACTTAGATCCCTGTGGTCTCAAAGGCACAGAGCACGCATGCAAACTCAGTGCGCACCGAACAGCAGCAGAATCCCTGCACCCATGGGCACCAGGGGTTTCCCACCCTTCCTTTACAAGGTGAATAGAGAAGAAAGTCCTTCTTGGGACCTAAATCTAGCCTAGACCAGCAACCCAGGAAGACTTGGCCTTGGCCCCAGCTTCTGGCTAAAAGACTGCATTTGACCCCATATCAGATTCAAGTTACCAGCAGGGGGGAAAACAACTGATCTGGGGCCCTTGATCCCTCCTGGGCCTATTCTCTTGGTTCTTTGGGGAACCCAGGGAGGTCTGGCTAAGCCTCCTAATCCCACAGAAGCAGTGAGGAGGTGGCCAGAACCCCACCCCTGCCCTGTCCAGGCCCACCTGCCCGCAACTGATGGCAGCAGCTCCCTGTACAGAGCCCCCACTGGGCCCAGGCAGTCTCTCAACAGCTTTCTCCCGTTATGCTGCACTATTAATTTTTAAAACTATCTTAGTAGCCTCTGTTCATCATTTATTAACCATGCATTTCTGTGGAACCATCCTTACAGGCAGGCTTTGATTTGGCTTTTCAGGACAATGTGCATTTCGGCAGGCCGGGCAAGGGCCCTGGGTCTATCTCCCCAATAGAGGTATCAGGCAGCTGCGCAGAAGCCAGCGGCCTTGCCCCCTGGTGCTGCTAAAACCCCCGAGTGGGCGGCAGGGACAGTATGAGGGGCTAAGTGGCTGGCACAACTGCTCCCCAGTCCCGGGAGGTCAGGGCCACCCGGGGAGACCGGACCTTTCTCCTGGGCCTCTCGCCGCCTGCGCTCCTCCAGGTCCAGCTTGCTGACCAGCCTCCGGCGCTGCTGCAGGAACTCATCATAGATGTAGGCAGGGTCAGAGACCCGTGGTGCTGGGGGCCGGTAGGGCGAGCCCGGCTTCAGGGGTCCAGTGAGTTCCCCAAAGGGGGCTGGCTGGGTGAGGGAGGCCCGCTGCTGGCCCAGGATGGTCTGGGTGGACTTCTCGAGCTCAGCCAGGAAGGGCCCGGGCCCGTGGGGAAAGGTCTGGTGCTCCAGGCTCCCTGCCTCCCGCGGTGGCGGCTGGTACTTGTCCAACGTGGCGGCCTCGCGCTTCCGGGGCCCCTCCTCCACCTTCTCCGGGCAGTAGACCCGTTCTACCTTTACCAGCGGGACAGCCGCCTGGCGGCTGGGCTCGAACGGGGCTGGGTGGCTGTGCAGAGGGTGGCTCTCGGGGGCCCGCCGTGTTTCCAGGGTGCTGTCCATCAGGGACACCGGGTTCCAGAGGGCTGTGGGCACGGAGTGGTGCTGGGGCTTGGGCGAGATGAGGGGCGGGGGCCCGCCAAAGTGCTGCGGGGGGTCTCGGCTGCCCGGCTCGTGACGGTTCGGTCCCGGCCTAGGGAGTGAGCAGACCAAGCCATGAGTCGCGAGAGAATCGGCACACCAGACACCCCCCCATGGGCCTCCCAGGCTGCCTGCCGGGGCCCAGGTGTAAGAGGCAGCTTCGCAGATGGCCCAGATAAGAGCCCCCTTCGAGAGCCAGGTGCTAGAGGCATGTGAAGGCCCCCACCTCTAAACCTCTTGGCCGGGGCTGGAGGGAAGGACGCAGCTTCCACTCCTCACCTGAGTTCTGGCCGCTTCACATGACTCCACCCTCTTCAAACAACCTGAGGCAAGTCTGTCCGGAAGTGCTTTAGAGAGGACGTGCAGGCCGGGCGGCGGACACTGCCTGCTGAGGGCGCCAGGACGGTCTCAGGCTCAGGCCAGACCCTCTTCTGTCCGTTTCTCACCCAAAACCTCGCAACAGCTCATTCTATTCCGGCTCCTGAATCCCTATGAACTGCCGTCAGGACAGGCCCTCATCTCTGTTTTCCAAGGGAGTCCCATCGCAGAGGAAATCAAGACAGAACTCTGGTGCCAAAGGCGTGGCCCTGACCCTGGTACCCACACCCAGAAATGCCGAGCTGTGGGCAGACATCGGAGGGCAGGCTGGCTGCCGTCCAGGCGGCCACAACTCCACTGTCCCCACAGACGGCAGCAAGAGAGACCAGCTTCCACGAACTGCTCTGCCCAGTGACACAGGGGAGACCCTCACAGCCAGGGCGGGCCTGTGCCTCTACTGACCCCCAGTGGACCCCATCAGAACTGCAGCAGCCTCGGGTGGCCCCAAAGCAGCAGCTGGGCTGGGGCCTGACCAGGATGTCCATCAGACCAGTGGCTTTGTCATGCAGCCCTCCTAAACGACAATTTCCTTAGTGCATTTAAAACAAGATTCCACAAAAGGCTATTTGGGTGTTGTTTCCCTAAATCGTATCTTTTTTTTTTTTTAAAGGAAAACCCCACGCTATCCAGGTGACCAGGGCAAGGTCTGAGGGGACCGAAGGGGCAGAGGGCACTATGGGTACGTGACCAGGCTCACAGGTCCCTCCCTGCCTGGCCGAGGAAGGAGACATTTAACCACAGACACCAGGGCTCCTCCTCGTTTTTTCCGGATGGGACTTGGGCCGGCAGATAACCCCAATGCCGCCGCACTGCCTCTAATCAGCTGAGTACAACAGGGAACCACAGCTCGTTGTTAAGTAAACAACAAAGGAATAAAGCCCGTCCACAGGATAAATATTTCAAGCACTGGAGCCAAGCACTGAATGGCTGTCTAGCTCGGAGCACAAGGGCCGGTCAGGACACCACATGTGTGCTGCTGTGAGGCTGAGCGTGCCACCTGCTGTCGTGAGGGACCACTGAGGCCGGGTCAGAGCTGGGAGCCACTCCCCCGCCCCCCCCCCCCCCCCACCCGAGGCCTGCGCAGGGCTGCAAGGCCCTGAGGTGGAGGCTACCCCCACTGGAGGCCTGGCAAGCCACACCAGGATGCTGGGGCCCTGAGCTGCAGAACATGCCCGAGGGAACCGGAGCTCCAGATTTTATCAGGAGATGTGGACATGTGCTGGCTGCTCTCCCAGTCCCCTGGCATGAGGGGAGATAGAGGAGCAGGGAACAGCTCACAAGCAGACATGGCTAAGCCTCTGTGTGACCTCAAGGTGGGTCCAGAGAGGCAGATGGTAGGCCGAGGCTTCGGGAGGACCCAACAGCCAGCTCACGCCCAGCACACGCAGTTAGCCCAGCGAGTCCCCTCATCGCGCTACTGAACAGCAGACGCCCAGGCAGGGCTGCTGGTTGGGCCAGCCGAGCCCGGGACACAGCAAGAAAACACACCAGTCAGCCAAAAGCTAGAGGAGAGAGTGGGAGGGAGGGCGCGAGCAGACATTTAAAATGCTCAGACACCCAAATGCTTCTTATCCCGGTCAAGACGATGGGCAAGAGCTAGAAAGGCACTCAGAAATCTTCCCACCCAACCTCCTTTGTGCACTGCTGAGGAAACAGAGGCCCAGAGAGAGAGGACGTCTGTGTCCCTGAGTCCCCAGAGCAGGCCCAGACAGGGCTCCGCACTGGCTCTGGCTACAGGTCTCAGCCCCGCCCTTTGGAATGAGCCCTGGAGAGCTGAGGAGTAAGGTAGGGGACAATTGATGAGCCAGACCAACAGGTGGAAGCAGGGAGGCCTGGGAGGCAGCTGTGAGAACGGGGCACTGGGGTCAAGGTCACATGCGAGTGTGGGCAGCTGGGGGGCCGAGACAGACACCAGTGCCTACCAGCAATTTCTTTTACGGTGGGGCCAGAAAACGGGTGTATGTTCTTTTACCAAATCAATAATGTTTTTACTTAAATAAAAATTAAAGGCAGTCTCGCTCTCTTAAAGTTTGAGCTTGAAAACAGGAAGATGGAAAGAACAGGCTGTAATGATTACTTAAAGCTGCTCCCTCATGCTTTTCAATGCCACGTGTGTCCCCTTGGATGGAGACACAGCTGGGCTGCATGGGCAGGCCCCCAGCTCTGGACACTGGCCTGCTGGACTTTATGCCTTAGAGACAGGGTGCCTCTGAGCACCTCCAAGGAGTCTCTGTCTCCTTGTGGGCAAACAGCAATTAGAACACAAAAATGAAATGCAGTAAGTGCAAACGCTCAGCAGGGTGCTGGGCAAACCAGAGGTGCTGAATAGGAGTTGGCTGGCTGGAAATAAATCTGAGTGTGACCAATGTCTTCCTACACACCCTCAGCCAGCGAGCCCTACCTGGCGCTCTCAGGCCTGTGATCGGCCTCCGTGGGCACCGGGGGCCGGCCCATGTCCAGGTGCTGCTCTAGCACCTGCTGCCGGAACTCCGACACCTGCGACTGCCGGTCCTCCTTCTCCTGCCGCAGCCGCCGCTGCCGCGCCAGCCACTTCTCCTCCTCGTTGGTGCGCTGGATGAGCAGGGCCGTGGCGGCGCTGCTGCCCGGCAGAGAGAAGATGCCGTGGTTGGAGAGAAGGCTGGGCATGGTGTGATGGGGAGCAGGCGCTGGGTGCAAAGGGTGCTGCACAGGCTTGGGCACCTGCAGGCTCGACTCCTTCAGCTTCTCTGCAGAGGAAGAAAGCCACATCTCAGCAGGACTGGCTCGCTCCTGTCTCCTCTCCTGCCCCTGGCTGCTCAGAGAGCCTGCCGCCCCACAGCCAGGACCAAGACAACCAGAGGGGCCTCACGGATGCGTTCCGAAAGCGTGCTTTGTCCCAAGGGAAATGTGGCCACCAGCAGGCACTGCTGGGACTGAGTCCAGGGCTGACCCACCGGCAGCGGAGGGCTGGGCAGGCACAGGCTGGCTCATAAGAGCAGGTTGTTACATTTTTAGGAACCAGGTGAGCCAGTTAGTAAGTAAACCCTTATTGGAAGTCAGATATGAGTACTTGTAATGAAACTAAATGTTAAAAACAAAGGCAAAAAGTATTCAAAGCTCATTACTTCCTAATCCTTTTGCTACATTTGATTATCATGCACACTCCTGAGGTGACCTATGTCTACTGTATCTGTGCTGTGTGTCACTGAGCATCTCTTCCCAACTCCGAGTCCCGTGGCCCCAGGTTTGTGGCTGGAACCAGCCATGGTGGGAACCTCTGCTGTGGAAGTCGGCGGGTACCACGGAATCAGGCCTTCCCCTCAGAGCACTGCCTGCCGGGCACCGGCCAGCACACCACTGCAGCCGGCCCAGCCCGGGGGGGGGGGGGGGGGGGGGGGGGGGGGGGGGGGGGCAAGGCCTGCCCTCTGTCTCACCCGCCCCGGGTACCTGCTCGGGTCGGGGTCAGCTGCTCCGAGGGCTTGGCTCGCTCCTCCGCAGCGTGGCCGCGCAGCCCGTGCAGCTCAGCCACGGGCAGGAAGGGTGGCTCCAGCGCCTTGGCAGCCAGCAGCTCCTTCTCACGGGCCCGCTGCTCCCGCTGGCGCTCCAGCTCCCGCTCGCGCTCCTTCTCCCGCTCACGCTCCAGCTCCTTCTCCCGCTCCCGCTCCTTCTCTCTTTCCCGCTCGCGCTCCTTCTCCCGCTCTCGGTCAGCTTCCCGCTCCCGCTCGCGCTCCCGCTCTCGCTCCCGCCGTAACTCTTCGTCCATCTGCAGCCTGTGAGGGGCAGAAAGGGAGGCTGAGCCCCACTGTGAAGGGGAGCCAGGGCGAGTCCACCAACAGGAACTCCCAGGAATGAGAAGCTGACGGCAGCCAAGCCCAGAGTCTTCACGGGAAACCCCAGCACTGTGACCTGAACCGAGGTGGGCGTTAGAACCTCGGGGTCAGTGAGACACGAGCTGTGTGTCTGTGTGCCTCCGAAGCCTCACTGAGGCTCACGCAGGAGGCGCTGGTCTCCAGCAGTCACCAACAGCATCAGCTGTCACTGTGCTGTTTACAGGCCAGCAGACCACGGACAGGAGTGGCCAAGGAGCCACCCAGCCACAAGTGGCAAAGCGAGGGCCCAGCCAGGATTTTCTCCATGGCCACGGGGGCCGGGAAAGCGCAGGATGCTGACCCGGGACATGACTCACCTCTCCGCGCTGAGGCTGGACATCCGCTCTGAGTGCAGCGCCGCCAGGGACGAGTGGGACAGCTCGGGAGGGTAGCGGACCCCGGAGAGGTGGAGATGCATGGCCGACGGGTGCAGCGGAGGCAGAGAGCCGGGCGTGGGGATGGGGTAGAAGGGGGTGGACCGCAGGGCGGACAGGCAGTAGGAGTCATCCATCCTGTGCCAAGAAGACAGGCCAGTGAACACCAAAGCCACAGAAAAAGGCAGGACCTGGTCCTGCAGCCTCCATGAAAGCTTGGCTGAGGTCACGTCCACGGCCAGCCCAAAGCGCCTCGAGGAGAGAAGCCCCAAGATGCCAACAGCCTGGGGCTCTGAGGCCTCGCCTGCCACTTCGAGGCTCAGCCAGGCCGGGGCCTTTGCAGGCCAGACTGGCGGCCACGTGAGCGTGGTCCGCAGCGTAACCGCAGCCCCGTCAGGCTCAGGTTCAGGTTCGGGGAGCTTCTGCACAGAGCAGTGGCTGCCGCGTTTGCGCCAGACGGCTGCACAGAAAGGAGTCCCTCTCTTCTACATAAAGCCGGTGCTCCGTGAACAGTTCGGGCAGCCGGGGGGCCAACGGCAGAGGGAGGAAGTGGGGAAATGACAGCTCAGACAAGGGGAATTCCTGCCAGGGCAAACCCCAAAGGCTAATCCGAGAGGGTAGGGGGAAGTCTGGCCCCCAGGACGTGAGAAACATATTCCTGGCCAGGTTCCATTTTGCCACGAGCAGACCAGTGCCTGAACACGAGGGCGTGTGGGGTAACAGCCTGGTGACTCAGTAGGGACGGTGTGGGGAGGGCTATTCTCGGACGACTCACCTGAAGGCCGGGTGGGGGAAGGGGTGCGGGGCCAGGTAACCAGGGTGATAGTAGGCTGCGGCAGTGGCAGGGTCCAGGCCGAGGGGAGGTAGGGAGGACATGCGGAGGTCCTCGGTGGTGTGGTAGGGCCGGAAGCTCCTCAGGTAGTCCTCGGTCACGGTGCTGGGGGGCACCACGTGGTGCACAGGCCGCTGCAGGCTGCGGGCAGGGGCGAGAGGCAGGTGAGCGGAGCGCTCGCTCCAGGCTGGGAAATGAGTCAGCCTCCCCACGCTCCCCCTGCCGCCACCTCCCTAGGAAGGACGAGTCTCTGGGGACAGGTTCCGGCTCTCACTAACGAGACGCCAGTGCTGGCAGGAGGCCCAGGGCGCAGGGGTGGGCAGCTGCTGCTCCTCGCCTGCCTGGCCCTCGCTGTCCTCACCAGCAGGCACGAGCCTCTACCTGCAGCCCAGAGGGACCCCTCACCCCTGGGACCAGGACCGGTGTTCAGGCACAACGGGAGAGCCAGCCACCCCCTTGGTGTGGAAACGGACTGGGTCCTGGCCCCTGAACCCACGTGCCCGCCCGAGCCCCCGGCCCGCAGACTCACTTGAGCGGTGGGAACCGGGAGTCCTGCACGACTGAGCTGGGGGAGATGCCGAAGGGATAGGGGGTGCTGAGCAGGTGGGAGGGGATGGCCGGGCCCCCTGCCTTCTCCTGGGGCAGCGGGGGCTCCACGATGAGGCGTTCTCGACCGCTGCTGCTGCCCCGAGAGCTGGTGTCCTGTGGGCGACAGACCGCAGTGGGTCAGGGTGGGGGCGGGGCGGGCCGCCAGCCAGGACGGGGTGGGCCACTCGTCCTCCAGCCTCACCGAAAATCCTCAGGTTTAGTGCGTGCTCCAGTACTGTCCCCTCCTTAGAGCTTTCTGCCCAGGCCTGCAGCACGTGTGGCGCTGGAGGCAGAACGGCGAGAAGGGAAACACGGGTCCCAGTGAGGAACGCACCTGGTCTGGAACCCACCTGGGGGCTGCGCCCTCCTTGGTGCGATGGGGAAGGACAGAGCCTCCCGTGAGGATTACTGGGGTCACCAAGACAAGTACCCAGTGTCCACGAGGGGACACGGCGGAGAGGAGGGACGCCCCACCCCACACAGCACGGACTTCCCACAGGCCCCCCGTTAGCTCTGAACCCAAACTTGAGGAGCTGGGTGACACTGGTCCCAGCACCCCTGCCCCCTCAGGAAGTGAGCTCTGCCCAGCAGCAGGCCCGCCACAACCACAGGGCCTCGCTCACTGGTCTCCAGGTGCGCACGGGCACCCCCCTGGGGCCACTGAGCCCGCTGAGCTGACAGCTGAAATCCACATCGCAGCCAGCCCCTGGGGAGGCCCTGGCACCAGCCGGAACAGGCAGCTGCAGGGCCCCGACTGGCCAGACCTGTCTGGGGACACCTTCACGCACACTGAGTGGGAGGCGGCTACAGGCTGCAGCCCCACCTGCCCCGGACTCCTGGATGGAGTGACCTGGGGCCTGGGAGGGGAGGGGAGCCCAGGGACCCAGAGCAGGGCTGGCCCAGGGCATGTGGGGAGAGCCAGAGACCCCTGCGAGGACCGAGGGCAGGCGAGCCACCCCAGCCACAGGGAGGGATGTTCTGCACACCCGCCCCCAGGAGTGGCCAGCCCCAAGAAATCACACCATGGGAAGGCTCTGGCTGCTCTCGTCACCTGTAGGGCTGAAAGGGTGCCGCGAAGCCGGCCCAGGGAGCAGCACTGAGAGCAGCCAGGGCTCTCCCCTGGGCTCGGAGGCACCGCCATCCCGCAGGGCGCCATCACTGCGACAGCCACCCTCGCCTCCGCTCCAGGCCTCCCCTGAGCTGTGGCCACGCACTCCTGAGCCATTTCCCAGGGAGGCCCTCCTTCCCTGAGCCGATCTACACCACGTCGGGTGCGACTGACGTTGGGTGTGACCGCTGCTGCTCAGACAGCAGCCGGGGCTTGGAGAGAGCAGGCGGGGCTCCCAGGGCAGAAGCCTGAGTCTGTCTGCTCCAAGACCACGGTGTGGAGTTCCCTGCGCCACAAAATGCCAAGCACCAGGAAAGGAGTGGGGTCACAACCCTCCGAACATCTTGCGGAGACGCGGCCGAGGAGCACATCTAGGAATGACCATGAGACACCTGGTGGCACACCTGGGCCCGAGGGCCTGACCCCTGAGGGGGCGCCTGGCTCCTTGCCCCTCCAGCCTCGCTCGGCCCTCCCCACTCCGCCCACTGTCTTCTCCAGAGCCGGGAGGCGGGGGCGACAGAGCCCGGTGACCTGACTCCCCGTGTGGGTGGGAGGGGCGGATCACGGCCGCCTCGGACGGGGCACCGCGGGGCAGGCCTCTGAAGGGGCAGCCGAGGCGCACAGAGAAGGCCCCAAGGCCCCGTCCACCCGTCAGCTCCAGTCGCCCAACTGGCCCCGGCCAGGCAGCCGCCGCGCCGCCGCAGTCCTCCCGGAGACACATCAGCGGTAATTAATCGAAGGAGACAGGCCGCTGACTGGAATTTCTAATGAGCAGCAACATCTGTTCCCTTCCCGTGTGCTGGCAGGGCCCCCCTCACCGAGAGGTCCTCGCGGGTTCACGAACTCCGATTTGCCTTTCCCAGAAGGGGCGCTCAGCCGGCGGGCGTCAAGGACGGGACCCACACAGGCCCCAGCACCCTGGGTCAGAGTTGGGAGCCCAGGACTCCTGCCTCCCGTTTCCCAGAGCCTTCTACACAGGGGCTCGGTGTCCCCCAGCTGCCCTCGTGCGCAGTAGGGGGGCTCCCGGCTCACCTAGGGACACAGCTCCTCCCTTACGCACCTGTCCTGTGCCTCAGCTTCCAGCTGCAGCCCGGCTCGGAGTGTCAAGGACGACGCCCTGGTGCAGCCGGGAGGCGGGTGAGAAACAGGGGAGCAGGGGGAGGGGGTTCACATACAGCAGTGCAGCAGGGGGCCTGGAGTCGTCCCCGTGCCCATGCTCCCACCCCCTATACCGCCGGCTGAGGGGCTGCCTCCAGGAGCGGGGGGCTTGCAGGTTCTCCCGCACACCCTCACCCTGCCGGGCATGGGCCGGCCAGCCCGAGTGCGAGGCAACGTCTGTCTCCAGGAGGTGCCCAGCCGACACCAACCAGCTCCAGGGGCCCAGGCCTCACTGGGGCCACCGTGAAGTAGAGCCCCCTTCTCTCCTCGAGGGGACAAAATCCTGTTGAAGGGCAGCTGGGCCAGATGGCACCTTGTCCCAGCCTGGCTGAGACAAGCAAGGAGTAGGAGAGGCCGGAGGTGGAGGGGGAGGCGGCAGGCAGGGGTTTCAGTGGGCCAGACCCACGTGCTTTCGTCTGGCTGGCGCCCTGCTAAGCTTGTGACAGGCACCTGGGAATGAGGTCAGCCCAGCTTGGAGGGCGCACTCTGGCTGCCCAGGGTGGGAGGGGACCAGGCAGCAGACCCCGACCCGGGCCAGGCCCCAGAGGTGTGGCCAGCCACCCCAAGGCAGCCCAAGAGCACCGGCGGGGGCCCCCACGGCTGTCCCCAGCAGCCAGGCGCGCACCGAGGAGCATCTGCGGGCAGCCTTTTATTCCCGCACCGCGGCTGCACGGCTGCGGGCGCAGCTGTGGCGATGAAAGGAAGACGAACGAGGGGGAGGCGGGGAGGGAGGAAAATCCTTCATTCTCTGGTGATTAGAGAGGTTTCCAGTCAGACAGACAGGACATGCCCTGTTAGCTTTAAAATAGACTATTTTTCATTTCATCTGTCTTTTCCAAGCTGCGACTACCTGGGAAATCTCGGTGACCCTGGAGAAGGGGCCCTGAAGGCCCCCCCCACCCCCCCAACCACGCAGGAGGGCCCCCCCCCAATTCCTGGGCTAGCACTTCAGGAAGTGACTCCCCTCTGCTGCCCTCACGCCTCTCCCTGAGCTCCCCTCCCCAGGAGGATTAAATTCTCCACTGAGCCTTTGTGCTGAGCTGATGAGCCATACATCAACCGCTAATCCCGCTCCCCTCCTCCCGCCCCCCATGGTGGCATCAGTGTTCATTCACCACCAATGGCTGGAGCAGATCTGTGGCCCAGCCCTCTCTCGGGGTGAGTAGGGGCTAGTCAGTGTTTCTGAGGGAGGAGGCCTGTTTATAAGGCATCCTGGGTCCTGGAGGGTAGGGAAGCAGCAGCCCCTGCATGGTGGGAGCAAAGAGGATGTTTTGGACTGAGGCAGCCACCACCAGCCAGGGGCACAGCAGGACTCAGAAACCGCTGGGACCGAGTGAGTCAGGGGAGAGCCAAGGAGGCGCAGCTGTTTGAGCCAGGTGGCTAGGCCCGGAGGTCAAGGCTGACTGCCAGGTGGCTGACAATGAGGGGCAACGGTCCCCTCTGGAGGCAGGAGACTCGGGGAACGGACCCTTGTCCTCCCTCAAACCAGGACTGGGGGCAGCTCCAGCTGCTCCAAACCCCTCTGGCCGGAGTCCGCCTGCTGGGCCCTGTCCTGCCCCTCCCTTCTCCCAGCCGTACCCTGGGCAGAGCAGATGGTGCCCAGGCAGCAGCTTCTGGGAAAGCACAAGGGGGAGCTGGGCTGAGTGACAGTCTAGGAGGGCTTGTCACCTCCAACGTGGGGGTCAAGTCAGGGCCACACCCAGGCCACCACAGCTGCTTCCAGGGATCCCCACCAGAATCCAAGGTGCACCGGGGACCGTCACCCTAGGTTAGGACCTGCCTGATGGACGCCACCCCCAAAGGCAGAACCCAGACAGACCTGAGTGGTCAAGCTGATGCCAACCCCCACCCCAGCAGGGCAGAGCTGAGACAGGGCGATGTGGGGGCTCCCCCCGCCCCCCGCTTTCCTGGTGGTTTAATTAGTATTTCCAAGTGGTGCTATCCCTCAGGGAACTTGGCAGAAAAATCCAAGAGAGAAGAACAGCGACAGTGTCTTAATTAGGAGGGGTCCTCTGGGCCGGGAGTACCAGGTGTGGGGGGAGCCCTGGGCCGGCGCGGAGGGCGGCTCCCAGGGCTCCCCGCTGCTTCTGCACAGGCAGGGCACTGGCGGCTGCCACACACAGGGCCCCCTCAGCAGGTGTCAACAGGAAAGAAGCACAGAAACATGGCACATGAAAAAGAGGGCTGGCTTTTGCCTCTTTCAATTCCTCATCTCAGCAATAGGCAATAACAGCAGCTACCATTTATATTAAGTGCTTGTGACGTGCACATACCACTTGGAGCCCTTTCTGTGGGGTTCTGGGCTGAACCATATCCATACGTCCCCCTGATTCACATCCAAGCCCCAGCCCCCAGGACCTCAGACCGTGACTTTGTTTGGAGACAGGGCCTTTACAGAGGTGCCTAGTGGAGCCGCGAGGGTGGGCCCTGACCCAGTGTGACCGGTGTCCGTATCAGCGGCGGCGGGGACACAGGTGCAGAGGGGAGACCACGTGAGGGCACAGGGAGGAGGAGACAGCCGTCTGTGGGCCTCAGAGAGGGGCCTGAGGGGAACTGGACCGCTGGCACCCGGACCTCAGGCCGCCGGCCTCCAGAGCCACGAGGAGACGTACCGGGTGAGCGCGGCCTGCAGTGCTCGCCAGGCCCACGGAGGCACTTACTGTGCACGGACCTCCCAGTAGGTGCTGCTGTCCCCTCACTTTGCAGAGAAGACAAAGGCTCAGAAGAGCACAAGTTTGGGCAGGAGGAATTTGAACCCCAAATCCAGTCCTCCCCCCTACGGAAGGCCACCCTGCCCGCATCTGTGACTTGTGGCCACATCTAGCTCCACCAAGCGCCCCGGGCACTCACCTGCCGGCTCTCGCTCCTCCAGACGCCATTGACAGTCTTGGTAGGGGCGATGGTCACCACAGGGGGCGTGCTGGGGACACTGTGGCCCCCCGGGGGGACAATGATGGGGCCCATGGGCACCCGCTTAGGTGTGCTGGCGGGGGAGCTGTGGTTGGTGGCTGGAGAGGACACGGGGGATGACTCGCTGCTCAGTGAAGACCCTGCAAGAGAAGGACACAGAGACTCAGCCGCGGACTCAGACAGCTCGGTGCCTGACCCCAGCTCGAGGCCCCCCACAGGCAGATGCAGATGCAGACACAGACCCAGACCTCTCCTGAGAGCTGCAAGCAGCACCAGGGCCAGGCAGGCAGCCCTCGGGCTACATCACAGCACAGCAGAGTCCACCAGTGGTGCCAGGCACCAGGCAGGTAAGGGCACGTCCTTGCCCACCGCCGGCCCTGTGCGTCCAGGCCGCCCGATGGCACGGCCACAGGGGGACCCCGGGCCTGGGTGGCTGCGTGCTCTGCTGGCTGGAGCAGGGGCGGGAGGGGTGGTCAGAGCTGGCATGTGAACGCTTCTCGTCCGGACTTGGGGTGCCAGCCTTGGTGGCTGCTGCTGACAGTCCCAAGTAGGGGCCAGGAGACGCCCTGTCTCACTCCTGGACTCAATAGGCAACCGCCGACCCCTCTGGGAGGACGGTCGGGCACCCCATGTCCGGTGGAGCCGCAGTGAGGGCTGCTCAGCCCTGGCAGGTGGGGGAGCAGGCACCAACAGCCTCCCCTTCTGGAAGGAGGACTCCATCAGCTTCCAGGCACCCTCCCCAAATTTTGCTCAGAGCTTGCGTCTGTCCCGGGGACACTTGTCTCCACCAAGTGGCCACTGTCATATGGCTGAATAAAACCCTGGCCTCAGGGGGGCTCCGAGACAACCTCAGCGGTGGGGCGGCGCTGAGATGAAGGACCCGCCACCGCGCGCCTCCTTCTTTCTGACCTGGAGCCCGGCCAGCCGAGCGCAGCCTTGGCGGCACGAGCAGGAGGCAGAGTGACCTGATGTGGAGCCCCCCACCCCACCGCCCCGAGAGGGGCAGAGCTCTGCCCTGAGCAAGGTGCTTCCGGCTGGCCTCCCCTCCGTGGCTCTCCCGGTGCGTGCCGGGGCAGCCCCGCCCCCACCTGACCCGCAGGCTGGGCCCCAAGAGCTGGGCAGTGGCGCCTTCTGCTCAGCAACGCCAAGAACGAGGCCGGGGCCCCTCACCCCCAGCTCCTACCTCCCAGCTCAGTGCCCAGTGCCCAGCCAGGTGGGCAGTGAGGAATCGCATAGGGGGAGGGGAGCTGTCCTGGTTTTCCAAACGGACCAGCCGACCGTCCTAGAATTCTGCGACCCCCCAGTGGGTCGGGCAAACCCCTGGAACTGAGCACTGGGGTCTAGATCCCAGCCTCCAGGTCAGGCGCCATCACCCTGGAGGACAGCCCACAGAGGACGACGTGACTGGCCTGCCTTCCCGGGGGGGACGCCTCCAAGTTCCAGAACAGACGGGCCGCCCACGTCGGTGAGGCCCGCCAGGAAGTCAGCTGCAGAACCACAGGGGGAGCGGTGCTGGCTGGCACTGACCCAGCAGCGCCGGGGGCGCGGTGGGCTGTCGTGCACTCCAACAAGCTGATGGAGGGAAACCCTGATGGGGAGCTGGGGCACCCAGGCCACCCCCACCCCCCCACCAGGTCTGTGCAGCTCTGCCATCTGCCCAGGGCCTGGCCTGGCGCCCTTGCTCCTGGGTTTGTACCCAGCACAACAGGGCTGGCGTCCACCGAAGTCACCGTCCGGGGCCCCAGTAGCCACGGACCTGAAACTACCTCGAGGCACACAGGCAGCTAGACGGACAGAGCCTGCGTGGTCTCAGGATGGCACGAGGCGGGGCGAGAGGCAGCAGAGCCTCAGGCGTGTGGAGAGCCACACCACCCCCGAGTGGAGAAAGCCGAAAATGCAGGCACGGAGGCAGAATCCAGGCAGTTGTGCCTGCTGGGGGCACCCGTGGGGGGTGGGGGCCTCGCTCTGCTTCCAGATCTGGGGGTTCACTCTGCAAACCCATCCCGCTGGGTGCTTATGGTCCGTGCACTTTTCTGGAGGAACTCAGATTCTGATAAAAAGCCCATTTTAAATATTTGGGGGGAAAAATACGCAGGGATCTTTCTCTTTCAAAAAGGAATTGCCGTGAAATTGCTGCCGATCTCCCTCTGGTTTGTGGTGTCTTTACTGAGATGCGGTGCCCACACCACAGACCGCGCCCATCGTCCGAGACTCAGCAGAGTTCAGTACGTTCACACCTGCAACCACCACCAGTCAGTTCAGAACGTGCTCTACGCCCCAGAAAGAAGCCCCACACCCACTAGCACCCCCAGCCCCTGGCGATCAGCAGTCTGCTTTCTGTCTCCACGGATTTACCTATTCCGGGCACTCCGTGTCAGTGGAACCACACGGTGCGCAGCCTTTTGTGGCTGGCTGCTTTCGCTCAGCGTGATGTGTTTATGGCGCGTGCACGTCGTGGCGCACATCAGACTGCATTTCTCGCACGGCTGAGTGACACTCCACTGCAGAAAGGGACCACCCAGCTTGCCCATCGTCACTGACGGGCGGTTGGGTGTGTCACCTCGTGGCTGCTGTGAGTGGTGGTGATGCAGCCACCGCTCATAAAGCTCACGTCACTCAGCCTCGAATGCTTGGCTGACTGAAAGGACCTACTGTGTGCCCAGGTTGCACGCTGCATGGCCCTGTCTAAACTGCCTGTGAGTGGAGGGAGGGTGGATATTCACGGTCTGGAGCCAAAAAACTAAAGAACTAAAGCACAGATACCCAGGGCCCCTATTCTTCAAGGCAGAGGCTGCAGCTGCCAGGGGCCAGGTTGGGGTCAAAGGCCAGGTGGGCTCTGGTCCTCTAGGACTCGGGGAGGATGAGAGTAGACACCTTTGGCCCCATCCTGCACCGACTTCCAGGCCTTGGGGACAGGAGCACCTGACAGCCCCGCTCTCCCTCCCCCCACACCACCCCCGTCTCTAGTCTCTACGTCAGCCTCCTTTCTAAGAATGAGGGAGCTCAGGGTGGGGCTGGGAGGGGGGGACCACCTGGGAGGCCATCCACAATTAACTCCTAATCCTGCGGAGCCGGGCCGCCAGCCGCCAGCCAGAGCGCCCCATCGATCCCTGACCACGCACCCGCCAATTAGCGACCCTCGTTCGGAGGTGGCGGCTGCGGCTGCGGCGCCGGCCGGGCCGTGCTCACTGTCATTAACTGGAGGCATGCAGGCTGGAGATGACAGGAGGCAGAGTGCTCAGTGTCACCTCTGTTGTCTGACCTCGGGGATTAGCGCCCGTGGCCACCTGGGCACACGTAATTAACAGCTGAGACCCCAAAGCTGGCGTGGGGGAGGGGGCGTGAGGCCTGAAAACAGAAACTACAATCCTGCAGCAGCCCCAGCAGCTCGGGTCTGTGCACTTAACCAGCCCCGTCAACGAAGACTGAGCACCGGCCTCACGCCCGGAACAGAGAGGGCTGGGTCATGACAGGACCCCCACGCCCCCCTCGCCCGGGAGGGACGCTGCGGAGTGCGCAGGGCCTGACCCTGAGCTGAGCGGGGCTGCTCGGCTCAGAGGGGTGACAGAGGGAGGACACAGCAGAACGTGTGACCATCTGAAGCACTGCTCTGAAAAGGGACCCTCGCTCGGGCCATCATCCTGAGAGCCACGCGGGGCTGGCGGGGCAGCACGTCACAGCTCTGCTGGGTGCCAGCAGGAGGCAGCTCCGGCGGAGCTCTGCCCCGGTGCGGGTGGCAGCCTGAGCCCGGCGCCGGGCGGTGAGCAGGAGGACCCTCTGCTCCACTTGCCGGCCCCCACCCCGCTCTCCCTTCTTCGGCCGTGGTTGGGCCCCAGGCCATCCTGAACTGGTGTCTGGGGCAACCTTACACAGTGAGAATTCTGTCAGGCTGTCACAGCCCGGGGGCCCCAGGACTCTGGCTGGTGTCTGAGTGAACCCTAGGCCTGGTGTGCACAGCGGTCCCGCTGGGAGACACAGCCTCCCGCAAGCCCTGCATCTCTCCGGGCTGCTCCTCTGCTGCCCCCATTTCCAACCAGGGCTCGGGAATCCGGGCCTGGCAGACGCACGCCACCTGGATGTGGACAGGGGCCTGGCTGCTGAGTCCTGCCCCCTTTGCACACGAGGCCCGGGGCAGCTGCAGCACCCGCAGGAAGCCTCCCAGCTCGACTGCCCCAGTTTTGGTCCTGCCTCCTCTCCCTGAAAGGTCCCCAAGGGAACGGGGCCAGTGGACCCTGAAATAAAAACCCAACCTGTGCCTGGTGGGAACGGAAGCCCATGGGGCAGGGAGACGGAGGTCCCCTCGAAGGCACACGGTGGAGCAAACGAGCTGGGAGACCTTCTGGACTCACAGCAGGCCCAGCCCAGCGGGGACGGCCGGGCACGGGGCACAAGCACAGCCGCCCCGGGCCCGGCTGAAGTCCAGGAAGAACCTGCTGGAAGACTTCAGGGCCTCTCCCTCCTGCCGGCCAGCAGGAGCTTCTCCACAGGGTGGAGGTCGGGGACAGAGTCCCTGCCCCACTCCACGGCCACCAGCACGCTCCTGGCCTGACTTACTGTCCTGTGACTGCCACCAAACCCAACCCAGCAAGGGCGAGAAGCAGGTCTTCATTACCAAGTGCATTTCCAGGGACGGACGACTAGTTGATGAAGACGGAGAAGGGCAGCAGGCCCCCGACTGAGGGGCAGTGTCGCTGTGCTAGGGTGCACAAGCATCCAAAAGGGGTGCACTGCAGGGGGAGGTGGGGGCGAGGAAGAGGACAGGGGAGGCCTGGCGCTCTGAATAGCCAGGGCTGGGTACTGCCCACCGGCCCACGGCTCTGGTCACTTCCACCCCGCCCAACCCACCTTCCCTCTGTCCTGCCCAGGGCTCCGCCCCCAGGCACGTGTGCCTGTCTCCCCCCGGAATCCCAGCCTGGCGGACGGAAGAGAAGGGAGAGGCTCGAAGGGCGCCCCCGGGGGGAGCTCACACCTGCACAGAGACAGATGGGGCTACAGACACCCACAAGGAGACGCCGCCTCGCCAAGCCCGCCAGCCGCACGGCTGACACACACACACACACACACAGCAAGAGCGCCAGGCGGCTTCTCTCCTCCCTCCGTGTGTTTTGTCGCTGTCTTTGACGGAGGCAGATTTCAGGCGGCAGCAGAACAGGAGAGTCCCGCCCTCGCCCAGGACGTTTCGTGGGGGGTGCGCTGGCAGGCAGGGTCACACCTCCAAACTGAAACAGCGGGAGGGACGCTCCCCAGCCTCCCTAGGATGCAGGGATGGGACCTCGGTAACCAGACCCGCCTGCAAAGCCAGTGACAAGACGAGGCAGGCAGCCAACAGACGCTGGGGAAGGAAGCTGGCTGGGGACCTGGTGTTCAGGGCTCTGGACCTGAACGAGGGCTAGAAATTCAAGTCCAGCTGCCACCACTGCCACCCTCGTCATCCTCCTTGTGTCAGATCCAAATAAAACCAGGGAGCTTGGTTGTTCCACAGGCGACAAAAATGGTCCTGGGCTCTGCACAGATGCCAGCTTGGCGAGGCTGTGAGGCCGTCCCACAGGGCGCAGGAGGGCACCGTCATGTGCCCAGCACCCTCTGCTGGGAGGACCGGACATGGGCCTTGAACGGGCCAACAAGGCTTCAGAGCCCACCCTCACTCCCCCCCACCTCGTCCAGCCCCCAGGCCACAGCTGCCCGAGGAGGCCGAACTGGCCTGCACAGCCGAGCCCCTGGCCCACCCACGGGTAGAGGAAACACGTGGTGTGGTTGTCGGCCTCTGGGAGAGGCAGGCGGCGCATGCAGGGACGGGAGCAGATCAGAGTTAGGATGGGTCCGATGTGCCCCCCGCAGTGGGGGTGGCAGGGCCCTGGGAATCCCGAGCATGTCCCCTGTCCCCCTCCCCGGCAGCGAGGACACGGCAGGCTCTCAGCTCTGCAGCCCCGCCCCCAGCAGACGGCCACTGCGGCCCCACGGGAGGCGCCTGCTGTGGCGCGGAGGCGAGCAGATTGCCACACAGCTTGTGAGAGCCGCCGCCTGGCAGCAGCCCCTGCCCTGTCACGCTCGGGGACGGCGGGGACACGGGCTACCAGACCTGCCCTCTGTGGGGGGCAGATGGGCAGGGTCAGGCTAAGGAGGCTCCCGGGGCGAGGCGAGCGGCTGTCAGACCCCAGCAGGGCCAGGCCGGCATGAGCACGAATGAGGCCGTCTCACACCCCCGCTCAGCCACTCAGCCGGCACCTGCAAGCCCACGGGGTGACCTGGGGATACCCGGCGTGCCCTGCCAGGCCTGGAGGGGACTGGGAGGCTCAGAGGGGTCACGACCTGTGACAGCAGGTCTTGGGACTCCTCAGCTGAGACTCATTCCCTAGTTGCGGGGGGGGGGGGGGGGGGGGAAGTGTCTGTCCAGAAGAGGTGCTGGTGGCGGGACTGGTGGGGAGGGAAGGCCAGGCCAGGGCTGGAGCTGGCCCAGCAGCTTCCAAGGCAGAGGAAAGGTGGCGTAGCCCGGGGGGACACCATTTTGGTGACCGGGGTAATGAGGGACTGGATCCACCAGCTGATGACAGATGCCAGGGGCGCAGCTCATGTGACACCTCGGTTCAAGATGGAGCCCCCTGGCCTGTCACTCAGAGGGTCTCCTAGGTGCACTGAGGTCAGACCCAGACGTGTGGCCCAAGACTCTGTGTGGCGTGGGCCTGGTCACTCCCTTTCTTCCAAGGAGTAAACACAGGGACCTGGTGACAAAGAGAGGCCACTCTGGGCCTGGACGTGCCCCCCACGGTAGGCACGGGCGGCCGTCCTACAGCCCAGACGGCCCCGCTCCAGTTCGGCCACCCCGAGGTCTGGCACGCAGCTGCAGTGCCCTCGAGTGCCCCACTCAGGAGGTACTTGCCTTCCCAGGCCGCCCCCGTCCCTGTGAGGGCCCCTCAAGCCCCTGGCTGGGCTGCTTGGGATGGGAGGCGGCGGGGCAGAGCAGATGGTGGTGGTGTTTGTGGTGGGTGGGGGAGGGGTGGCGGTAGTCAGGGCAGAGGGGACGTGACGGCCTCAGTGGCCCTCAGTCAGGGCACACAGCTGCAACGCCTGGAGCTAGCATGTTCTCCCGCAAGCAGCCAAATCTACCAGGCCCAGGTGCTACCCCCACCCTGAGGGGAGACAGAAGCTCAGAGGGAAGGCGTGGCCAGGGTCACAACCAGAACGTGAACCAGAACCCCTAGTGCTCAACTGATTAGCCTTTCCTAGGTGGGTGGAGGGTCACCTCCCCCAGGGGCAACCAGCCTCCAGGGGCTGGACGCCAGGCTGCACTGGCCACAGGGGACTGAGCAGGCCGGTTTCGCAGCAGTGGAAGGAATGTGCACTCGGAGCCTCGGGAAGGAGAAATCCCCACCGAGGGCTGACACCTCCCTCCACAGCCTCTCTCCCAGGGGAGGGGCGGGGGGGTGGCGGGGAGACGCAGGGCCCAGCAGTTACTGCCTCTGAACTGGATTTTTAAACGGCACCCTCGGGACATGACGTGAGGAGAGAATTAGCTCGGGAAGCAGAGGGAAGGCTCAGTGTTCCTGGCTCAAAATAAGACGCCACTCCCACAGCAAGGGAGCAGGGGAGGGGGGGAGGGGTGCAGGGGTGCAGTGGAGAGGGTCCACGGTGACCCAGATGCACCCTAGGCAAGGACAGGCGCTCACTCCGGCAGCCAGTGGCTGACGAAGCCTCAGTTGGCGCAGCTCTCCCAGGGGTCTGTGGGGGTGGGGCAAAGGGGCAAAAGGGGCAGAAGAACGGGCAGAAGGGCGAGGGGCCTGCAGCCTCCCTCTCCCAGCGCCTCCCAGGGCAGGTCTGGAAGCTGCGCTGGCTCCAGGCGGCAGCTCTGCCCATGAGGAGGGGGCTGCTGGGAGCTGGTCCTGGGCCACCTCAGGCCCTTCACCCAGTCGTTGGTGGGGGAGGGGGGCCCTTCTGAGAGAGGAGGCCTGGCCCTGGTGGGGGAACCGCAGGCTACAGTGTCCGGGAGCTGCCAACCTTCCCCTCCGGGGCTTCTGACATGGGGCCTGGTGCTCAGGGTTGCCCGCCAGCAAAGCGGGCAGAGAACAGAGGCCAGGGCCGCGCACAGCACGTGCTCACTGAACTGTCACTACCATGACTGGGGAGGGGAGTGCCCCTGGGGCGGGCACCCCCTGAGGCCCGGGAGTGGGGGTCCAGCGCCGTCTGGCCGCACGGCTGTCGAGGCCCCAGCAGGAATGGAGCCCTGAGGTGCTGCGCTGCGCCCCAGAGGGGCCCGGCCACGCCAGGCTGAGCACGGGAAGGCAGCCACAGATGCTGCGCGGCTCCACAGAGGGAAACCCTCCAGCACAGCACGCGAGCGGGGGGCCGGGGCCGGGACATGGGGTGGGAAACGATGGCTCGTGGGTCCTGGTTTCTTCTTTGGGGGATGACAAAAACGTTCTGGAATTAGTGGTGATGATTGCGCAACTCTGAATGCATGAAAAAAAACCCAAAAAACCCACACTGAATTCTTCTCCTCAAAAGGGTGAATTTTACGGCATGTGATCTAAAAAATTAACTGCCCCAGGCTTCCAGAGGCTACACGAGCATCTCCCCTACAACCTCCAGCAAGGCAGAGACCACTGAGTGGGCCCGGAACCTCTGCAGCGGGCACCGGGGGCAACAGGGGCCCACCCCCACGGCAGTCATCCACTCAGGCTGTGGTCCTCCCTCCCTCCTGCCCTCCAAGGCCACCTGGAGAGCCCTAAGCAGCAGAGCAAGGGGCAAGGGGTACATCCTCGCCAGCTGTGTGACCTTAGCTCATGATCTGAGCTCTCTGAGCCTCAGTTTCTCCAGCTGTACAACGGGCCAGCTTGGGCTGTCAGCCAGTTCTGCAGATGGAGACACCGAGGTCAGAGCTAGGGTGATCCAGCAGGAAACACGGGGACCAGGCACAGGGTGTGACCCAGAGGGCACTCTGCGTCTCACTTCCTCAGACCAAGGCCCGACTGGGGCTGACCTGCTGGAGAATCGCAAACGGAGCTCACAGCGACGGCTTCAAACTCACACTTTGCTTGTGGCTGCCACAGCGGAACCTGAGAAGCAGGGCCTCCCAGAGTCCAAATACTGCTGAGTCCACGGTCCACGAACACTCAGTCCCCCGACCTCGGCTTTCTCGGCAGGAGGTGGCGGATAACCTCCGGAGGCCACTGGCAGACACCACATTGCGACACAGTAAGAGCTCAGACCAGAGTGGCTCAGCCCTCTCCCCGCTCCCCCGACACTTCCCAGGGTGTCGCACGAAGCACCGGGGCCAGCAGCACACTCTGTTCCCAGCCAGGGAGGCCTAGCAGCCCCCCGCCCACTGGCCGCCATCGGCCCCTCACCCCAGCCCGACGCTGGGCCAGCCTGGGGCCCTGGGGAGGAGACAAAGGGCTGTCCAGGCAGCGCCTGCTCTGCGCCCGCAGCCCGCACGTGGGCCCACGTCTGCGGGCCTCTCCACCGCCTGCCTTGGCAAGGAGGGACACGTGCCCTTCAGTGCCGAACCCTCTGCAGATGTGGGTGTCGCTCCATGACTGGAGCCCAGGGACTGGGAGTGGCCGCAGCTGCCTGGTGAAGCCCTGACACTCGGGGCGACTCAGCCCAGGCGGAACCAGCACCCTCCCACGGGCCGACAGATGCAGCTCTGAAAGCCACGCCAGCCCTGTTCCTTTGCCTTCTGCAACACTCTTAGAGAAGACAGCCCAAGCAGGGAGCTGCTGGGCAAATCCCCCCCAGGGGCTTCTGCTAACTCTGAGGTCTGAGACCCCCCAAGCCTCGACTGCACCTCAGGTTCCCAGGGGGCGCTGCTCCCGGGACGCGCTGCAGCCCGTCAGGGCTCCGTGGTCTGGGGCTTGGTTGGGGGCCTGCTCTGCGCATCTGCGCTCCAGCTGTGAGGTGCATGTGGCCCCAGGCAGCTGGGCCTCTCGGCTCTGGCGGGGCTCCTGCAGCCTGTGGCTCAGACGTGGCCATGCTGTCCCCAGGCAGGCATGGAGGGTGAGGAGGGGTGTGCGCACAGGGACGTGGAAGGTCTGCTGGCAGCCATACTGCCCGTGAGGACAGAAGAGCCCGCGGTGGGCGGACGTGAAAACAGGCCCCGGCGGTCCTCCCTCCCTCGCGGGCCAGTGCCACCCTGCCCATCAACTCTAAGCTCACTCCCCTCATGCTTCCTCCCCCGTCCAATACCAGGCAGCAGAAAGGGCCTGGGGAGAGGCGAGACTGAGTCGGGAGGCCCCCAGTACACTCCAGTCAGGGCGCATGTCCGTCCCACCGCGGATCCCGTAAAACCCGACGCAGCTCCTTTCCCCACACACGTGTTTTCAGGGCGCTCCCAAGGGCCCAGGAACCCCGATGCCGAGCCTCGGACCTTCGGGGTGAGGTGGATGACAGGCAGCGGCACCACTGCGCCCACTTTCTCTGCCTCAGATGCTGCCCCACCCCTGCCTCCTGGCAGCAAGTCCAGAGGGCACCGAAGAGGCCTGCGCCAGCCAGACTCCACACGGGCCTGGGTCTCCTGGCAGCTGGGCTGAGAACGGCCCCACCCCCCACCGAACCAGCGGCCCCTGACCGGCACACACACAGGCAGCTGGACAGTCACCCCGGGCAAGGCCTGCAGCCAGGGGCACAGAGCGCCTCACGGTACAAATGAGAAGACTGAAGCTCCAAGAGGACTGGCATTTGACCCACGCCACACAGCATGTCCCCACGCCACGCAGCAGGCCACTGCCGAGACACCAGGAGCCAGGGCTCTGAACCTCTGGGGGACACCAACTTCTGCCCACACCACCAAGCCAATTCCTGCCTCAGGGAGTTAGAACCTGGTGGGCTGAGCTGCCCCAGAAACTCCTGCTCCAGGGTCACTCGAGTTTCCAGAGACCGTTCGTTGGCACGTCTGAAAGGGGTGCCAGAGCCTGGAGCCACTGGGCTCTCTGGGAACAGGTGACCTGGGGCACGGGCTCCCCAGGAGCAGCCCAGGGGCTCCGTGGAGAGAGGTCAGGGCGCGGCACCCCCCCTGCAGCCACTCAAGGCTCCGGTGGCCCAGCACGTCCACCTGCCTCAGCCTGGGCCGCCGGGCGCACATCCCAGCTGCTGATGCCCCCAAGGTGGCTTCTGCAGCCAAGGAAGGACAGAGAAGGGGGACAGAGCGGAAGCAGAAGCCAAGCAGAGGTGCCCGTGGCTGGGTAGGCTCGGGGGACTGGGCGGGGTCTGGAGGGCCTAGACCTCACGGTGCTGCCCCCACCAGACAGAACCGGCACAAGGAAACCAAGAGTAGACTGGAGCCCCGGCTCCGCTTGTGGGGGACCAGCTGCTTCCTGGGCTGCCCACTGTCCTCCCAGGACTTGAGAGGTCTGTCTGGTGGGAAGGCGGGGGGCTCCTCTCCCTCCCTCGGCTGTGGCCTGGTGGGCGCCTCTTACCTCTGGGCTCCTCCGCCTGTTTGGCGAGCTTGCGCAGTGCAGCGGCAAAGCTGGAGGACGGCGCGGCCTGGGCCGACAGTGCACTGCTGGTGGCGGGGCTGCCACTGGGCACCAGGGCGCCATTGAGCGGTGAGGGGGTGAGGGGGTTGACGGTGGCGGTGGTCCTGGTCGCGGTGGAAAGCATTCCTAGTGAAGGGGACTTGGGCTCATGGCTCATGCCTGAAACAGGAAGAGAAGAACCAGAGGTCACCCAGAGAGCAGGAGGCCAGCACCAGAGCAGGGTCCGGGGGCTCGGGGGTCTGGCCAGCAGGTGGCATGCAGGGAGCAGGAGCCCACGTGACCCCAGAGAATAGGCAGGCGAAGCAGACAGAGCCAGCGCTGCAGAGAGAGCGGGCCTCGAACCCAGAGTCCAGCCAGAGCCCCTGAGGGTCCAGGCACACCCCCACCCTCTGGATCTATAATTAAAGAGCACGGTACGCCCTGGAGCCCAGTGATTCCAGAAGCCCGAGGGCTCAGCCCCAGAGAACCCAACAGCATCAGGAATCGCCCCTTGCTGGGCCTCCGGGAGGGAGGCTGAGGCAAGGGGTGGGGCCAGCCCTCTGACAACACAGAGAAGAATGCCTGCAGAAAGGAAAAGGACCCAACTAACGACCGTAGTGAAGACACGCAGGCCAGCCCTGCACGGTGAGGAGGGTTCTGCCAGGCCTCCGGCACAACACCAGTGAGGCAGGCATAGTACTGTCCCCAAATGGAGAAATGGAAACGGAAGCGCCGACTGTGCGGACCCGGCATCTGACCTACTAAGCAGGCTGGCCTGCAGACCCTGCCTGTCACCACCACGCCCTCCTGAGTCCCAGAGCCACCCAGGGACCCCGATGGTCTCCAGCTGAGAAGGGGCCTCAGACAACAACCTGCAGAGGACGGGGCCGCATCAGCAGCTGAGGGAGAAGCAGGGGGCAGGACACAGCAGCCAGACCCCACTGTGGTTCTTGCACCAGGCACAGGCCCTGCCTGGAGAGGCTGAAGGTTCAGTACTGTAAATCTAACCGCCGTCCATGGGGAAATGTCCTCCCCACTGGGGCTAGGGTCAGGCCACGCTGGCCAAGCAGCTGTCATCCAGCAGGGTGACATCAGACTCCCTGCAGGAGGACTTGGCCACCTAAGAGCCCCCAGCCTTTCCAGCCCCATTCAAGTGTCAGGGAGGAGGCTGAACGCCCCGCTGCCCTGCAGGCCAGATCGATAAAGGCCCAGCTCTGTCTGGGCAGAGGCAGAGACAGAGAGAGGGCCGTAAATAAGTTTCCCAAGAACACCACCTGCCCTCCCGGGGCTGCCTGCCCAGGGCGACCTGCTCCCTCTCTGAGCTGTGTCCCAGGGGATTAAGTCAGGCCAACGGCCTCAAGGCTGACCAGGGTGACAGGTCACGTCAGGGAGGAGCAAATTACCTTCCAAACCCACAGATGGAGACCTGGGAACTCGGTGGCAGCATCTGGGGAGGGGTCCCTGGATTCATGGGGGAGGGAGGTGCACCATCACAGTCCGAGGACACAACAGGACGGGAACATGGGAGCGAGACCCACCCCCCACGGCCTGCCTCACCACGGCGGTAAGCTGCGCCAAGCTCAAACCAGTCTGATTGGAACCTGCATCCATACCCGTCCCCTCACGGCCGATGAGCACAGGGGACCCCAATGGGGCAGGCCCCCGAGACCCGCCGTCCGCTGCCCCCAGAACCAGACATGAGAAGCCACCTGCCCCCCTGCCCCACATGTCCTAGGCCCCAGCTCCACAGAGACAGAGCCAGGCCATCAGTCTCCTGCTGAGCAGGAACAGGAATCTTGGGGGCACAGGCAGGCGGGGGGGGGGGGGGGGGGCGCTGATGCATAAAAGACAACATTGAGGCAGGCGCGATCTCAAGGGAACGCCATTCTTTTGGGTGAGGGCTTGTACCTCGGAAACAAAGGACCCCCACAAGAGCCCCCGCGCCCACAGCCAGCAGGCTGGCCTCCCAGCTGCCGGCAGGTCACGTGGACAGCAGCGCCCGCGGCGGCAGCCCCACTGAGTGGCCCAGACTGACCCCAGGTTGACCCCTGGGGTCTCCCAGCAGCCAGAAAGCGCAGGTTTCTGACAAGAGTCCTTTCTCAGCCCAGCCGGCACCCAGCCAGCCACTCAGGGACCGTTGAGCACTAGGGACAACGGGCTCCGGAAGCTTGGCCCCAGGCTGCCTTCAGTGCCCCCCCTGCAACCCCTCCCCAACCCAAGGACAGCGAGCAGACAGGATGGGAGGCGCACCAAGGCCGGGAGGGAGCAGAAAGCAGGGGCCTGGAGGTGAGAGCTCAGCACTGACTCAGCTGCCAGGCACCTGGGGCTTTATCTGGCTCTGCAGCCTCCGGCCGTGTGACTTGGGCAAGTCCTTCCCCCTCTCCGGGCCGCAGTCTCCCGGACTGTAAAACGGAGATGGAGGGACGTCTACCTCACCGAGGTCAATCCCAACAGGGTTCAAGGAGCTACCTTTTACGTGTGGGGCTTCAGAGCAGGGCACGCACACACCAGGGGCCAGGAGTTACTAAACGGTCCACCAGCCAACGGGGGTGAAACCACCGTCCTGGGTCCACAAGGCTGAGGGGCTGGCTGAGGCCACACGGGTCAGGCTCAGCAGGTCAGGGCAGAAGCTGCTGATTCGTGTCTCCTGCTCTGAGGCTTTGAGGGAGGTGGCGTCAGCAGGCTATGCACCGCTTGGGGTGGGCACCCCAGCTCCCTGCCCAAGAGCCCTCTCCCCGCTGTGGCTTTCCCCAGGCCTGGGGACAGCCAGGCCCAGCTTGGCATGTACACCTTGGGCAGAGGGCCAGTCCCACGTCCCTGAGGGGTCAGCAGTGGCAGCTGGCGTGGGCTGGCACACAGGACACCCCAGGATGGAAGGGACCAGAGCGCTCGTCCTATTGCCCACAGGGGACACCGAGGGTGTGCCCCCCCCACAAGAGCAGACGTGGGCAGCCCACCGGTTCTCAGGGTCCTGCTCGGTGCCCACTCAGTGGGTGGACTGGGGGGTTGTCTAGAGATACTAAGTGGCGTGAGATGAAAGCCTGTCCCTGCTGAGCCCCAGGCAGGGCATGAGTGAGCACCTGACCAGGTGCTCGGAGGAAGGCATCACTACAAGGGGCGACGTGGCAGAGGGGGTGTGCTTGGAGGAGCCCCAGGGATCCCTCACCCAGGGGCCACCTCAGCAGTCCTCAGAGGTCACACAGATCCTCGGGTCACCTCTCCAGGAAAACCGGAGGAGAGGCCGCAGCAGCCACCACGCAGCTGGGCCCCCTCCTCCTGGCCTCGGGCAACCCTCAGAGGCCTGCACGGGAAAACTAAAGCCAGGAGCTGTCTTCCACCGTGTCTGCACTGGTTAGGGGCAGGCAGATGGCTCAGAGCCACAGGCACACAGTGAGGCAGCACATCTAGGGCCCGAACCCCCTTTCCTGGGCCCAGGCACAGCATCCCTCACCCCTCACCACACAGCCCGCCCGGCCCAAGGCCCAGCCGTGGAGCCCGCCCGCGGGAGGCGGGAGTGAGCAGCACACAGAGCTAACAACACAGACCCGACTGCAGCAGCCCCCCCCCCCCCCCCCACCGCAGTGTGCTTCCGAGGCGCCCGTCACCCACAGCCAACCATGGCCTGAAAACATTACATGGAAGGTCCAGAAATAAACGGGTCTGCAGTTCTGAATCGTGTGCCGTTCTGAGAAGCATGACGACCTCTCCCACAGCTCCTGCCCAGGATGAATGCCCTGCCTGCGCCCGGCGTGTCCTGCGGTGCGGAGTCCCCGAGGGCAGCACCTCCACGTCGGGCCCTCGGGTCAGCGCTCATGGCGCGTCAGTGCTGTGGTCAGCCACCCGTATTCCACTCACCGACGGCCCCCAAGCGCAGGGGTTGTGACGCTGGCAGCGCACTGCGCCACACAGGAGCTGGGACGCATGTGCCGACAGGAACAGTACGTGCGCTGTTCTGTGCTATCTGTGGCCTCGGGCATCACTGGGGGGCGGGGCCGTGCGTGTCGCCTGTGGGCAAGGGGCCGAGGCTGCACAGTGGTTTACAACGGTCCCCCATCTCTGTCACTCATCCACGTTTGAGGTGGAGACTCACTCTCTTCCCCCGAGGGTGGGCCCGGGTGCTAAGGAGAAGAATACGGCTAAACGTGTGTGACCTCGGAGGCGAAATCATCCAAGGCACCTCGGCAGCCTCCTTGGAGACCCCTTGAGTGGAGGCCGGTCGGCGGCCACGCCAGGAGGATGCCTGTGTTCCGGGGAATGCGGCCCTCTAGTCCACAGCCGTGTGAGGGGCCACCTCGGCAGCTGCCCTCCAGCCCCGGACAGGGCCTGGCTGCGACAGAAGGCCCTGGCCCCAGCCCCGCGACAGCCTCCTCAGAGGCTCAGAGCCCGAGCCCCCCGCCGGGCCGCTCCCGAGCCCCCAGATGGTTGTCAGGTTTCGGACCGTCTGCAGCGCACGCAGCATCAGAGAGCCCACGCAGTGAATGTGACGCGTGCCTGACCGAGCAAGCCCCACCCTCGCCGTCTCTCCGCACCTCCCTGCCTTCTCGGAGCCCAAGAAGTTCAACCACCTGACTGTCCAACCACTGTGCCGTGTACCTGCAATGGGTGCAAACACCAAGTAACGACCGTAAGAGAAAGAAGTTAGACCACCCACAAAGAAGCACTCTGTGCCTTTGCCCAGAGCCCCAAACGGGCAGCGCTGATGCCAACACCACCCCTCTCTTTCCCTGCTCCTTACAGAGGTGGAGCTCAGAGAGGGGTCTCTGCGCCCACTCCAGACAGGGAGGGCAGGCTGGACCCAAGGGCGAACAGATGGCCAGCAGCAGGGTCAGGTTCACCAAACAGGACCCACACCCCGGCTACAAGAAGCTGCTCAGGACCCAGCCCGGGGCCCGTCCTGGGGCTGGGAGACAGGCCGCCTTGCCCCCGGCCCTGCCCCCGCAGCCCGAGCCACACCCCTGCCGCGGCCCACAGTGGGGAGGCACGGGGAAGTGTGGGTGGGCAGTGTGACTGTCGCACCTCCTGAGGACCGGGCCCGCAGGCTCGGGAGCAGATGTGAGGTCACTGCCCGCCCAGTGGCCGTGTGGCAGGCTGGCCAGCTGGCGACTCGGGTGAACATGCTGTGACTGCCAGCTGCCAGCGATGGGCAGGATGGCACGGAGGTGCTGGATAGGCAGGTGGCGGCCACAGGGCAAATCCCAGGCCAGATCCCAAAATGTCACCCCCCCCCCTTAAGGCCAGTGGTGGGTGTTTTCAGGTGGCAGCAGGAGGAGCAAATCTCCTTTTAAACCTGTGTCCTAGCACTTTGCCAATGAACCAGGTTTTCAAAAGCGGGGGGGCTCACAGAGATGGAGGCTTGTCTGCATGAAGTTGGCACAGCCAACAGGAGCACGGGCGTGACTCTGGGCGAGGGCCGCCAGCTAGCCAGGTGCAGAGACCAGGGAAACCGAGGTGCCCCTGGTGGCACTGGGGCCCCTAACCTGAAGCCTCACCTACAACCCCCACAATGCCAGCCAGGCTCCTGGTGGGTGGATCTCTCCTCTGCCCCCCCTTCCTTTCCTGGGTCAGCCACCACCCGAATGTCACTGTCAAGTTCCTGCTGGCATCCAGACAGCGACACCCTCCTCCCCCACTGAGCCTGCCCTCCCCACCCTCAGGCAAAACCTGGCACCAGCTCCCCGGTCCCTGTCAGCAGCCTGTGAGCCCATGTGCAGCCCCCTGGGACCCTGGGGGTCCCCCACGGTGTCAGCCACAGGCTCCAAGAGCGATGAGCCAGGAAGGCTGCTCTGCTGACGTCAGGTCACTTAAAATAGAATTCCAAATGAGCAGCTTCATTAGGAGTCTAAAGTTAGCGCTCCTCCTCAGCACGTGTGCATCCGAGGGGTGGCGAGGGGTCCGGGGGACGCCAAAGCCAGGGTCGGCGTCTCCCTCACACCGAGGACAGGAGGACGGGGGCCAAACCTAGCGAACCCAGAGACCCTGTAGAGGGTCAGCCTGGACCTACTGTGGATTGGCACGGCCTCTGAGAGCCCCCCACCTCTCCCTCACCCCTCAGTCACAGGCTGGGGGGGTCATCAGGGCTGCTCCCTGCTCTTGCCCCCAACACACAGGGGCGACTGTTCTGCAACTGCGGAGGGCAAAACGAGGAGGGGGACTGGGGGCGGCCCTGTACCCCCAGGAGGCCCCGGGGTGCCTACTCCCCCTGCCCTCATTAGAGAGGTATTTATTAACTTCTGCGCTCCTGGCCATTGACTGAATTCTGGTCTACATTATCAGCTCATGTAAATTCATTATCCTAACAGCTGGGAATACGCTCTGCTGCGTGGAGGCCAGTGATGGATGAGGGCCAGGGGCTGGGGCGGCACGGGCGTCCCGCTCTGAGTCGTACAAGGTCCCCTGACACAGTGGACTCGGCGGGAGAAGAGGCTGGGGGTCTGTGGCCTCCCGGCTACCTCCCCTGCATCACAGGCCGCTGTCCTCTGGATAGGGCCTCCTGCCCGCTTCGGCTGCCCCCCCACCCAGGAGAAAAAAGCCAGCCACAGCCAGACCCCTAAAAGCAAAATCCAACAACAGCTCCTGGGTCCCCTCGAGCTGCCAGAGCCCCAGCTTCCTGCCCCTCTGGACCCTTGCAGGTCCGGCCCAATGCCCAGAGCCCAAGCCCGGGCGCTTCTGCCAGATGCCAAGGGCAGGCAGTGGGCTAACAGCACCCCCACACTGACCAGGCCCCGCATCCCTCAGAGGGTCTGGGGAGGCAGCAACCGCCCACCCAGGCTCAGCACGCAGGCGAGGCCCTTGCCTCTCTTGCTCCTTCCACCAAAGTGTGGTGCCTTTTCCGTTCCTCTGCCTGGGTGTTTAATATGATCAGAAGTGGCACAAAGCTTAAAAAAACATGCAAGGAAAAAAAAAAAAGAAAGACCCAAATGTGAGGGGCAGGCCTGGCTGGGACACCCGGGCGTCCCCACAGAGCTCGCCCTGCTCTGTTCTCCAGGACAGACCCAGCAGGGTGCATGCTGTCCAAAGGCCCCCACCCAACAGCAAGGTTTAAACCGTGGGGGCGGCCCCCAGCCCTCCATTAAACGTGGCCCTGGCTCCTGCTCCCCCCTCCTCACCACAGCGGAGGGGCCTTATTAATCAGCGCTGGGCCTCCCTCCCTCCCTCCCGGCCTCCCGTGGACCCCATAATTACCACTTCCTTTCATCCCTGCTCTTCCCGGCTCCAGACCTCAGGCCTGCTCCCTCTATGCTCTGTAATTACAAGCTAATAGCTGAGATGAATTTTCTGCTGGCTCCCGGTTCAAGCACCAATCCGCCCCTTCCCCCGACGGCTCCCCCTGGAGTAATTACACCCCTCGAGGCCGGGCCCAGCGGGGCTTCGCTTTCGGCCCCGCGCGCAATCTGGACCCCCGTTCTCTAATCACCCCTCTCGGTAATTTTTCATTACCACGGGAAGAAATGTTTGTGAACAAATAAAGGGCGTCCCCCCTGGCTTAGGGCCCCTGTGCCCCCACCCGAGGGGGATGATGCTTCTGGAACCTGAACAAGGCCGGGTCACCCTGGGCAGAGATCCGGGCGGGAGGCTGAGCGGTGCTACCACGTGATCCCGGGAGCCTGAACGGCTTCATAATAAATTCATTATTATATTTGCCTTCGGGTGTTCGCAGCTCACTTGCACGGAGCCATTTTTCTTGGGGGTGGGGGAGGAGGCTGGCAGAGCGGGGAAGGTCTGCTCCCCGGGCGCACCGGGGTGGCCTGCTGAGGCCTCAGCGTTCTTTTTCTAGTGAGGACACCCCCTCAGGGTACGGGCTTCTAGGGGGATGGGGGCCTTTCTCTTGCCTGGAGTCCCTACTGGACTTGCCCCCCAAGGCTGTGTGCCCTGAGCAGCTAGCGGGCTGAGCTGAAGCACTCGCTAATTGAAGGCCCCAGCAGATGGCCTGGACCCTGACCTGGAACCAGAGAGACAGACCAGAAAGAAGGGCCCCATGAACACAGGGGGTGGAGACCCGGGAAGAGAGGAAGGAGGTGGGGAAGGTGGAGGGTGTGGGGAGGCCAGCCTGTGTGTCTGCAGGGGACCCTGGCCCGGGAGTGAGATGAGGAACAAGGCTGCTAGTTTTACAAGGCTGCCACCCTCCCCGGCACAGCCCTGTCACTCAGCAGCATTTATGGAGTCGCTACAGAACGCGGAAGGCAGGAGCTCCTGAGCAGACAGCGTCTGCCGGTCTGCCGGAAGCTTCGTCGGTGGGAACGGGCGTCCTCCCCCACAGAGCCACGCCGCAGGGCGAGCCGTTTGCACAGCCAGTTCTGGGCTCCCCAGGCAGCTGAGAGTGGGTCTGACCCAGGCCCCAGGATGCCCCCACAGCTGCAGCAAATGGGGGTTGACGGGAGCACCACTTTGGGCTCTCCCCAGCCTTGCCTGCCCACTGCCATGCTAGTAACTCGGGAAGCAGAATTTGGGTTCTGGGGAGAACACAAGCCAAGAGCTTTCAGGAGAGGCGCCCACACAAGCTCCACACTCCTCTTGGGTGCACCACGCTGGGCTGGCGGGGCTCAGGCCCCAGGCTGGTTCACCAGTGAGTGGCGGGGGTGGGAGGGGGGCATCCTGAGTGGGAGCCACCATGTGGGTGGCAAGGAGAGCGATGGGCCAAGGGCTGGTGCCAGCAGGGCAGCCTGCTGACAGAAGCCTCCAAGGACAGTCTCGGGGTTGAGGTTCAAGGCCACAGATGACTGGGAGTCCCGGAGGTTCCGGTGGAGGCGAAGGACGGAAGTCGGGCAACAGATGGCAGCGACATTTGACAGAGATTATTCTAAGCTGTTGCGTCTGGAGAAGCCTGGGCGGGACAGATGACGGCGGGCGAGAGCTGCTAGCAGCTAGGCGGTGGCGGGGCCATCCAGGGAGGGGCGGGAAGAGGCGGCAACCAGCAGCCTTGGGACTGGGAGGGCCTGACACAGGGAGGCAAACAACTGAGAGAAGAGAAGGCTGAGAGAGACGCAGCAGTCAAGGCTGCAGCCCAGCATCTCGGACCCCAGGAGCCGTTCCTTAACACCATCGCTTTCCCCAAGCTCATTCCAGACACCTCTGCAGGGGCTGCGGTGACCGCCTTGTCCAGATCGTCAGTCACCCTTCACAGTGACTCCGTGAACACACGCCGGAGGTCAGGCAGCCCACCCAGAGTGCCACTGCTGAGCCCAGAGCCAAGGACTGACTCCAGCTGGCCTGATCCCCACCCCTCCATCACCCGAGTCCGATGCACTGGGCTCAGTGGTGCCAGGCCAAGAAGCCCCCTACCACGAGTTTATCCTGCCTCTTACTCCCAGTCTACAGATGGGCAAACCAAGGCTGGGAGAGAGCCTCACCCTTGTCTCAGGTTGCATGCCGAGAGGTTGAAGGGCCAGGACGGGAACCCCGTTTTCCTTGCTGCTGTACTTGGAATGTCCTTTTGAAAATGAGAGGGCACTGGAGAGGCCCCCTACCCCCACCGGGGTAACCTCCCATGTTGCTGACTGCCGTGAGAACGCCCCTCTGTGTACGGATGGCGCCAGCGAGGGCCAGAGAGGGCACAAAGCTAGGGAGTCGAGATGAAGATGTGACCTCGGGACTGCCCGCTCCTCTGAACCCCCATTCCTGTCACACCAGGCCGCAGGGCATCCACGCTGGGGCCACAATGGGGCAACCCGTTTGGCAGCACAGCTCGTGGCACCGAGCTAACCAGGCCGCCTCCAAGCACAGCCCTGCTCACAAAGGAGCACTGTCAGGGACTGCGGAGGCGCAGGGTGCAGGAGGAGGGTGGGGGTCAAAGGTGTCCAATGCAGACGACAGGTCCCCAGGGGAAGATCCCAACCAGGCCAGGAGATGGACGCTGAATGCCTCCAAGTTTCCACAGAGGGGCAGGCAAGGGCCAGCAGGTGGGGAAACAGGCTGGGAGGGCTGGGGGTTGAGGCCTGGCCCTCGCTCCAAATGGATACAACCTGAATCGGGGAAGACACAGCAGACAGCTGCAGCTGCCTGACCAAACCCCACGCCCCACTTCTTGCTCCCTCTCTGTGGAGCGGAGGTTGGGCCCAGGACTCTTGAGTGTCCAAACAGCTCCTGTCCTGTGCCTCACGTGAGAAACCACTCTGGGACAGAGGGAGGGGCAGAGAGCGCAAGAGCGCTGTCCACTCCAGTCCCTTCCACACGAGTGCAGCTTCGCCAAAGCTGCCTGTGGTGGGTGGGCACTCTCCACCTGCCTCCCAGCCCCTAAGGGAACTCAGCAGGTGCTTCTCGGCACGTACCTCGGCCTCGTCTTCCTTCACAGGTGGAAAGGGGTGACGCCTGCACCCATGTTCAGGCAGGCTGGGAGCCTCAGACCCCCAGAGGGCAGGTACCGCTGGGGAAGAGTCATGGGACTGGGACACTGTGTGGAAAATCAGCCAGAAGCCCAGTTTGCCTCCTGGCGCCCAGCTCACCTTCCCAGCAGGGCCCTGCCAGGTCGGTGCGGGCCAAGCCTGTGTTTCCAGTATTCGGGGGGGGGGGGGGGGGGGGGGGGGGGGGGGGGGCTGGACAGGACGGGAGCAGGTAGAGGCTATGCAGGCTTCCTTGTACCCACAGACCTGCTTTTATTTAGTCTTAGGTTGTGCTGTTTAAATGCAAATCAATGGAAAACATTTTTAAACGAATGAGTGGCAGTTGTCCCTTAGTCTGTCCCTAAGTCTCCAGCTTGCCCGAGTCCCCACCACTCCCTAACATCTCAAGGCTGGTCGGCTTGCTCAACTCGGGGGGCCATCTTTCCAGCTCTGAAACCCTTTGCGGGCTCCGGCAATGAGAAGAGTCTGGAGGAGCCTAATAAACATTCAGCAGCGAGGACCCTCAGCTCAGATGCTGTCGACATCTTAATTCAATCCAGTCAGCAGGAAGAGGCTGACCCCTCCACCCTCAGCCTGGGGGCGAGGGCCCGTCCTCATGCAGGAGGCCGCGATCCCGGCGCGTGCCAACGACAGGTGGGTCTCACCGGAATCAGAGCCAGTTCGCTCAAGCCAGGGTGAGCCTCAAATTATATGAAATGGTTTTTGCTTTTGCAAAAAGCTTCCTTCTCACAGTGGTCTGCACACCAGACGCTCTCACCAGGAAAAAAAAAAAAAAACCACACACCTACTGGATTAATTCCGCAGAGAGCTTTGTCACGGTCACAAGAGCCCACCCGTAAGCCCCATAAACATGCAAGGCGATGCGTAGCATCCGTGAACCCAGGTTTCCAAATCCTAGAGTGCGGAATTCTTTACATAACCGACCCTGAGTACTTTTTTAAAGATTTTATTTATGTATTTTCAGAGAGAGAGGAAAGGAGGAAGAAAAGAGGGAGGGAAACATCGATGTGCGAGAGCTACATCGATCGGCTGCCTCTCCCTCACCCCCCGCCACTGGGGACCTGGCCCGCAACCCAGGCATGTGCCGACTGGGAATCAAACCCGTGACCTTTTGGTGTGCAAACCGGCGCTCAATTCACTGAGCCACAGCAGCCAGGGAGCCAAACCCTGAGTATTAACGCCCTTCCCTAGCATGTTCTACCCAGGCTGAGGAGATATGGGGCATCAAAGCTAAAATCCAAAAACTCTTAAGTTCCCAGGATGTTTCCTCACCTGGGCTCATCCACCATCTTCAAAGCCCGTGTACCATGCCCGCATGTCAGTAAATGCCCCACTGGGGGAAAAACCCACAACTGCCCTCCAGCCAGAATGGAGCTCAGAACAGAGCCACCAGGGCAAAGCTTGCATAACAGTCACAAACAAGGAGTCTCGAACTCCCTAGTACCAGCCTTGCCACAGGCAGGCTGGCCACCTCCTTCTGGCCATGACCGTCTGTCACCAACTGCTGCGAGGCCGACTGCCTAAGTCGAAACAATTCTTGACTCGGCTCTAAAACAAACACACAAGCCTGCCCCGCAATGCTCTAACCGACAACTTGTGTGGTTCTAGTAACCCCGGCAGGATGGCTGGGTACAAAGCTGGCTCACGGGTGCCAGCACCCCCTCCAGGATGTGTAACCAAATCCCCAGACCACACCTTGGGAAGCTGCCCAGGCCGCCCCAAGGCCTGCCGTGGACGCATACAAGGCCTCGAGCACAGCGCTTGCTACAGCGGGGGCTCTCCCTCTCACAGGGCCAATGCATGTGCTTGGAGGCCAGGGTTTGGGAGCGAGGAGAGACACCATCAGCCAGAACGGGCTGTTAATAAAGAAAGGCCGGGGTTGGCTGTGGGCGGGCCGACAGCGTGTCCCCGCCACTCCTCCTGGAGCACCCAGCAACTTCTGCGAGGAGCCCAAGCCTCCGTGCCTGTTCCCCTTCCTGGAATCTACCCCATAGAGCAGTCCCCTGCACACGCCTGCCCACGGAAGCCCAGGAAGGCACTGCCACTCGGGCCCCAAACACTGCTGGTAACCGGGGTACGAAGCCCCCACGTCCACCGAGGGCCCAGCTACAGAAATGCCAGCACCCCGCTGACACCCCACCAGGCGGTCCAGCCAAGAGCAGGAGCGCAGTCCAACCAGGTCCAACTCGGGAACCAGCCACGCAGGTAAGACGTGCCACCCGCACGACAGACTCCAGGGCCCGGAGTCCCTACTAAGGAAGCCCTCCTTCATCGTACCAGGTCTGCTGAGATGCACATGTGGGCCAATTGTTTGCAACTGGCTGTTTAAAAAAAAAAAAAAAAAAAAAGAGGCCTGAAGGTCAACGCTTCAAAATACACCGTTCTCAGCCCACACCCTGGTTCCCGAAGAGCCCGTGGCAAACCTTGTAAGACATCATTGACACACTGCCTCGAGAGCCTAGAGACCGATTCAGAACCTCGGTTTTCTCGTCTGTTAAATGGGGACAACTGGCCTACTCCCACACACTGGAGAGGTGGCCAGGGGTGACCCCACAGCTCCACACCCTCTGGGCGCAAATCCCTCCCACACTCCCATGAACTAGCGGGCAACACTAGTTGGCTTCCCTGTATTCATTCGGCTGTGCATCTCCCACCAGGCCACAGCGGCGGCTGTCCTCTTGCGAACCCCCAGTCATGTAAGTGACAAAAAACCACCTTTCACACGCAAACAAGTTACAAACTGCACTCACAGAATACAGGGGATTCCACAGGACAAATCCACTCGCATCCCTTGGTTTCGTTCCCTCTTTACTACCAGTTCTCGGCTGGAGGACTTCAGGCAGGGAGAGGAACCTCATGGGGCTCCGTTTCTCCTACAGAATGCGGGTGGGGACGGCTCTGGCCTTGAAAGTCAGACCCCTGTCGAGCGGGAACCGAACAACGGAGTGCGAGGCCCCGCCTCCATTCCTGGTGTACACACAACAGCCCAGCCCCTCGAGGGCCAGAGAGGGACACACCCACCGGGTTGCTCTACTTGGGAGACAACTCGTTGACCCAGCTGGTCAGGGTTAACCCAGACCAACACCCGCTGTGGCACAGATGGCCGCCCCGTGGAACTGCGTCACGTAAAGGCACTCGCTCCTCTTGTTACCAAAGGGCCCAGCAGCACGCCCGGCGGCCCCCAGGGACCTCGGGAGGAGTGAACACTGGAGCGAGCACAAAGGGAGTCCCCGCCTGCCCGTCGCCTTCAGATCCACACACAGACTTCCTTCCCTTCGGGACGGCTTCATCTGCCCAACGTCGATGCTGCCCTGACCGAAGCTCACAGATCAATCTCTTGTATTGCTGCCGGCGGCCACAGACCTGCCATTTGAGCACAGGGAGGGCAGGGCAGGGGTGGGCTGTTGTGTGAGAAAGTGCTGCCTCCCTCCTCCCAGACCCAGGACGCAACTACCAGACAAGGCGTCTGAAAAGGCATGTATGCACAGACGGGGTCTGGGACCCTGCAGGGGGGAGGCCACAGGAGGGCACACGGGCCGCTGCAGCCGCACCAGGGACTTATTTGGCACCTTGGGCCTTTGGGGCTTGGTAAGAAAAGTGGCAGCAGCCCTCTTCACCCCAAACACTGCAAGGTACATGGTCAGGGGCACAGGCAGGGTCTTCTGGGTCTCTGAAATTAAAACCCCAAGATGCCAGAGAAGGACAGAGATGAGCTGTGCGCCCTCCATACCAGCAGAATGGAACCCGTGGATGCAGACGCCTCTACATCTCCATCTGTAGATGGGGCACAGCTGGGGGACTCTCACAGTGTGTGTGGGGGAGGGCTACGGCACCATTTGTCCTAGTGGGATGCCCCCACCCAGCTTTGGCAGCCTCAAAGCCACCACGGCGTGCACCTCCTCACACACATGTCAGATGTCAGGTTCTCCAGTTGGAGGAACCGGTTCCAGAATTAGAAGGTTTGGCCGGCACTCCAGACAGACACAGAGGCCACCCAGCCAAATATAACTCAGTACTTGAAGGCCCTTTGGAAGAAGGGCTTCAGCTCACCTGGGCCAGGTAGGGAGAATTACCGTCAGGATTCTATCTCAGGTTCATACAGAGCCCAGAGCCGTGCTGGTGACGGGGGCGTGGGCAGGCAGAGGCCTCCATGCCCATCGGGTCTCCCCTGCACTGCCCCTGACTAAGAGCACACCCGGTCCCAAGGAGACATTTGCTCTGGCTCACGGGATGGCCCCAACCAATTTAGGGCAAACGGCAGACCCAGGCTTCCCAGGGGACCCCAGTTCTCCTTAAGGAGCATTGCCCCCACCTTCCTCAGGGAGACAGGTACTGAGTACCCACTCCCCTGAGCAGAAGGCCCTTCCAGCTCAGCTTTTGACTGCATACTGCAGTCCCCTGGGCCCCACCCCCCACAGACTTGGGCTTCACTGGTCACAAGTGCAGCCTGGGCCTGGAGGTTCCCCAGGTGCTTCTGAAGCGCAGCCAAAAATAAAGACCCTGATTTTGCTGCCTCCTGCTCCCCTACACCCCTCAGAAGCCCCCAAGTCCCACTGGAACACCTTAGAACACGTTCAACCAGATCTCCCCCTTTTCACAGATGCTTACAAACTCCCTGCCCCCTTCCTTCCTCATCTCCAACACCCTGCAGCAGCTTCCCTGGAGAACCTGGGAATCTCCTCGAAGCATCAGGGAAGGTGGAGGTGGGACAAGGGCCCCTGGGAATTCCAGGCAGAGGAGCAGCCTGAGCAAACGCAGGGCCAGGAGTATGAAGGCCCTTGGTTTCATCCAGCAGGCGCGCGTGAAGAGGCTGGCGGCGGCAGGAGGAGCTGCAGAGCTGAGATTAAAGGCCCCCAGCACGGTTCTGGCAGGTGTGCGAAGGGCCGCTCCCGTGTTATCTGTCGGCACACCTCCCGGCAGCCAGTGCAGGCTGGGTTCCTAGGAGGCACTTGATAAATTCTCATTGACAAGAGCGCTCTGAAATGTCACCTCCTGCCCCTGGCCTTGGCTGGGGAGAAAGACCAGCGTGAGGAAGTGAAGCCCGCAGCTCCCCACATACTGTCGGCAAGCGGGGAGAAATTAAAGCCACAAGGGTGGTCTTTGCACAGTGGCCACACTGAAATGTCACCCAAAATGTGAATTCCTGCGGGTTTCAAACACAGCCCTCCTAGCACCAGGGGAGGGGGCAGGTAGCCTTATGCAGCCCTGTGGCTTGGAGACCGCTGGGTTGCCATAACAGAGGTAATTACCATGCTACTACCCAGCCCCAGGCTGGTGTGGACTTCGAGTAACCCAGGCTGGGAATTCCAAGCCTTTAGATGGGGCCAGGAAAAACCGGCCTTGCTAGCTGACTCCACAAGCCCCTGCGAGTTTCTGGGGCAAGGAGAGAGGCAGCAGCCAGGTCTTGCTCACCTGCGTTCTTCTGGCAAAGTAGGTGGGAGCTGCCAGCACCCACCCCTCAGGTAGGGGCTCAGGACCCAGAGGACCCTCCTCTTTCGGGGGGGGGGGGGGGAGGACACCAAGACTAAAGGAACTCGGAGGGCTGGGAAGGTCACCAGCTTGGAGACGTAGGGGACAGGCCCGCCACAGAGAGGTGCTGCAGACTCTGCTCCCGGTTGCTCTGGCCACACACGCTGAGCCCAGGGGCAGGCAGCTTGTGCTGGAAACCACAAGGCTCTGTTCGATCTGCAGCCCCTGAACTTCCCCCAGAGACAGGGAAGTTATTGGCAGCTAGAGGACTGCCCAAGGGGACAGTTTTGCAAAGCCCACTGGAGCTCCTAAAGGGGTCTGGTTCTTGCCGTGAGCTCTGGCGCTGGCCCGTCGGCCTGAGTTTGCTCACCTGTCAGAGGACTGGTCTAAGCCTCTGTCTGTGCATTAGAATCACCTGGGGAGCTTCGAGACTACTCCTGCCTGCCCCCCTCCCCCACTGGGGCCAGGAACAGAGGCTCTGGCTTAACTGGGAGATGTGGCCACTGGCCGTTTTAGGAAACCAAACTGGGGGGATCCATAAACCCTGTTCAACTCTGACAAGTGAGGACTCTAAAAACTGTCCCCTACAGGACAGGGTGTGTGCTGTGGAGAGTCGTCTGTTGCCTTGTTCAGAGCCTGGCCCCACATATATGACTTGCCTGGAAGCAAGACAGGCCTCCCAAGGCGGGGCTGGCCCCAGGACCCCCCCCTGGCTGCTCACCAGCCCCAACACTCGCAGAAAGAAAACCGCCTAGTGACTGGCTGGCTCTAGCTGCCCCCACTCCACTCCTCACTGCAGACTTCTGCTTCCAGACAAAGTGACAAAAGCCAACCGTGTACCGGTCACCAAAGCCCCCACACTCCGACTCTCCAGAGGTCAGGGCTTCACCAGAGGTCAGGGCTGGGCTGACACAGGCTCAGATACAGGCCTTTGTGAACTGTCAATGTAGCTTCTTAGGTAAAGCCAGCCTGCTGGGCACTTCCTAGTCCTCCTGGGCAGGGCGGCGACTCCCCTGTACAGACTGCAGCTGGGATGACACACGGCTGCCAGTTGGAGCCCGCACCCCGGGCCCCCTCACCTGTGGCGTGGCCCAGCTGAGTCAGGTGGCAGCCTGTGCCTCAGGTTCCGCCATCCCTGCGGGTGGAGGCGGCCTATAAACACAGGGTGAGCAATGCTTACGTGCCCCAAGCTTAAGTAACAGCCCGGGAGGTCCAGAGCCAGGCTGCTCACCTGCCCCCTCCCCGCCCCCCAACGCAGAAAATCCCAGGGGGAGGGCCCAGGCAGCCAACCAGGAGACACATTCCTGAGTGTCCCACCAAGATCTTCAGTTCCTCCATCCCAGCCTCCGAGAAATCGAGAAATCGGCTTAGACCAGGAGGTTCCCACTCGGAGTCAGCTCAGCCTTTTGTTCCAGCGCCTTTCACAAAAGGAGCCCTTTTTTTCATCTGATGCTCGCGCTTTTTGTTTCCAAACCCCAACCTGTGTGGGCCCCAGATAAGGCACTGCAGGGGTTAACAAGGGTTTAATGTATTTTAGACACACTTTGCAGACAAAGGCTAGTTTACAAACAAGAGCCAAATAGATTCAACACCGGCTGGTCTCCACCACCCAGCTGGGGGCCGGCAGGTGCTCCAGGCCAGGCACACAGCCCTTAAGGGCAGTGCTCCAGCGCAGGGCCCCCAGCCCCTCACGTGGAGGCGGCCAGAGCCCTCCACCCCCTTAAGTGTGGGGCAGAGGGCCTCCCTTCCCCCAATTCAGGGAAACCCTTTCCCCCCCCACGACCGGAGCCAGGCGCCTATGTGATCCCCTTATCCTCCACCCCGAGCTTCAGAGGGGTGGGGGAGGGGGCAGGAGCCGGGAGGAGGGGGGAGGGCGAGCCTAGGGCCCGTTCCGCCTCCACAGAGGGAATTTAATTAGCCTGCTAGAGAGGCAGGCGGGCGGCCGAGGAGGTGTCTCTGGTGCTGCAATATAATTGAATCGGCTCCACTCGGTCGGGCCACTCGCCGCCCATCAGCACAGCCGCCAGCCTGGGCGGGCTGGGGGCGGGGAGGCGCATCCAGGCGGAGCAGGAAGGGCTGGGAAGGGAAAAAGGGCAGCACGAGTGAGGGGCGGCGGATGCAACCACTCTACCACCTCCGAGGCCGGGGCAGCCATCTTCGGCAAGGGAAGGGGCCGGGAGTCGCTCCAGGGAGGCGGGGAGCAGGGAGGGGAGCAGCGGCAGTCCCGGGGCGCGCCCTTGGGAAGCAGGGCGTGGGGGTCGGGGACGAGGGTGGCTTCAGTTCCGCCCTCTCGGCGGTCTCCCTGCTTCCACGAGAGGGGGAGGGGAGCAAGACAAAAACCCAAACCGCGAGGCTCAAGCCCACAAGCCCCCCTCCCAGCCTAGCTGCCGCCAGCACCTGCCACGGGGGGCGCACAGCTGCCCCCCCGATTTCTTTCCCCGTCGCCGCCGCAAAGTTTTCACTCCGGCTCTAGAACGTCAACAGCTCACCCCGAGTACCCCCGGCTGCCTGCTCCCCACCCGCCCGCGCGCACTTACGCTCTGCTCGCCGAAAGTAGCTGCCAAGGCCGTGCCCTGCGGCAGCCCGTGTCCCCGCCAGGAGTCAGGCCACTCAGGCTACAACCAGCGGCGGGCGGGGGCCTCCGGTCGCCCGCCTGCCCGCTCAGCTCTTATCACCGCTCACACTCCAGGGGAAGTTGCCCGGGAGCCGTTGGCAGCCACCCCCGCGGAACCCGCGAACTTGGAGAGGAGTGGCGGGCGGGCATAGGGGTCCGGAGACCCCCACCCCTGTCCCGCGTGCTGCACTCACCTTTCATGCCAGGGTCCCGTAGCTCTGCCTCGGCTGACACATGCTGGAGCCAGCGTCGCCCAGTGTTTGTCTAAACTGCTTATCTCACCCCGGGCTGCTCAGCGCGGCGGAGGCTCCGGCCCGCTGGGGAGGTGGAGCTTCCGGGGCCCAGGCCAAGAAACACCTGCTGCTGTCGCGGCCGCCGAGGACACACCCAAGCGCAACGCCGCCCACTCCCGGGCCACTGGCTAGCTCCCTGCTCCCTGACCTCAGCCAGCAGGAGGTGTCAGGTTTCAGTCGCAAACACACGCGCGCGCACTGACGGGCGCCGAGTACACCCGCGCAGGCACATGCCCCTCCCCAGCCAGGCCGTCCAGGTGAGCCGAGGACACCAGCAGGTAGGGTAAATGCCACCCTCAGCCTCCTGGGAGCCCCTGGCTCGACTGCTCAGAGGTCCCAGGTACACTGGTGTCTAAAACCAGCCACCTGATTCCAGAAGAAGGGAGCAGTCGCTTCCCAACAAGCCCGCCACGCGAACAGAGCCCTTGCGCGTCTTGTGACCGCTTCCCTGGCGCCTAGCACAGTGTCTGGCACAGAGCAGGCCCGATGAGTGAAGGGATCAACTCACGTGTCCTGGAGGCCAACTTCTTGAAACTGGTATGAGTTGGGGGGACACAAGAAAGGCTACGTGCATTTATTCCCTCCCCCACAAATGTGTGAACTTATATATCCCCACCATGAAAAGGTTCAACGTTAAGAACGTGGGCCCCTACGCCTTTCTCCGAAAATTCTAGGAACTATCTATCCCCTTCCGTTTTAAGTAACTTTTGGGAAGGCCACAATGCGGGGGGCAAGCGTAGTTCTTTGAAGAATCCATGTCCCCGCGGCTGGAGAGTCCACGGAGGCGCCGCTCCACCAGAGACATCATTAAGTAGCTGGGGTTGTGGTCAGAGGCGAGGCCACCCGCCTCCACAAACTGGCACGACCCACTGGGCCTCGGCCCCAGCGCAGCACCTCCCCATTCCTGGCACCCCCCCCACCCTACCTCACCCAGGCACTTGACAGACTGGAATGACTCAGGGAGCGTCCTGAAATTCCTAAGCACCCACAGGAGTCACAGCAAATGACTGCGGGTCCCAGCCTCCCCAACCCCTCAGGCTCCGCCCCGCCCCCACCAGCAGCGGGCGCCCGCTGCAAGCAAGGATCCTCCCCCCCCCCCCCCCCCCCCCCCCGCGCCTCTCCTCTCCAGGAAGCGCTGGGTTAATTGTGCAGGCTTCGCCCAGCGCCCCCTGCTCATTCCGCCCCCAGTACATTCGGGCGCCCCGGGCTCAGACCCCGCGCGCATCCAAAGCTCAAAACTCTCCACATTGCTCCGATGCTCCGGGGTCTCTCCCTGTACATCTTCCTTTGAAAACTCTCTGATGTCTAGCTTTCATATTTTTGAGCGGGGAGGCAAGCAAATACACCCCCCGCCCCCCAAGCGGCCGCCCCAGCGCCGCGCTGCGGGTTTCAACTTTCCGCTCCCGGTGCCAGCCCGCGCTTCTGCCAGCCCCAAACCTGCCCCGGGACATGCCCGCGCCGCGCTTGGCAGGCGCATGCTGTCGTCCCCGCAGGCCCAAACTCCCCCGCCTCCCTCCCTCTCCCTCCCCGCGCCATCCCGGATTGCGACGGGAGGGAGCGCTGGGCGCCTGCCACCCCCCATCCATCTGTTCCCGATGACGCTGGCGGGCCTGGAGCACTCGGGGCCCAAGCCAGCGGGGAGCAGAACCCGCCTGTGTGTCCGCTGGGGGCGGGGGGCAGAGGGGCAAGGCCTTGACGGGCCCCCCCAACCCACCCACACCCCTGGTCCTTCGATCGAGCGCACGCTGGGGCACACGGGGTAGGGGCGCCTACGGGTCGGCCTCCCGCCTTGCACAAGGCTCCTGGCCGACCACAAACGAAAAGGGAAACGGACCGGCGAGGAGGGGCTGGGGGGCCGTTACTAGCTCCTACCTGCGGGCGCCGGCCGGCCCCGGTATCGCGCGGGAAGGGCGCTTCCCCTTCACCACCCGCCTCGCTCCTGTAGGTCTCAGCTGATACTTTACTTTCCCCACCACACGGTGTCTCCGCAGCGCGGTCTGGTAATTTATACCCAGCAATGGCCGGCAGATTCACCGGGCCCGGAGTGGGGGAGGGGTGCCTCCATCCCCTCAGGGAGTCAAGCGTGGGGCGGGGGTGGCGGGCGTTAGGCGAGAACTCAACCAGTGGCTTAGGACCTTAAAAACAAAATTAGAACCCTAGGGGTCTGTTCCAATCCTTTCCTACCAGGATTCGGCCTGCGGGGGGAGGGGTGTACCATGCAAATAAACAACTCGCACCTGGCAGGGTGGCTCCTCTATGCTTTGTCCCCAGGGCAGGACACCTAGGCCCAACCTCCCTCCTCACCTGGACTCAGTGCTCCCGCTTATTTCCCTTCATCGCTGGGGGGGCCTTGGTGGGAAGAGAGGTCAGTTCTCCCACCTGTTTGATACAAGAATTTGTAGGGTGGTTACTGCGGATCACCGTTTAGTTAATTTTTTTGAGTCGGCAGATTCCTCCCTCCCTTGCGAGATGGGTGCTCGGATCCCGTTTCACAGATGAGGAAGTTGGGGCCCAGAGTTGCTCAAGGTCAGGTGCGCTCGGTACCCTGGGAGCTCCGCCTGGAGCTGCTCACACCTGGAGTCTCCCCTTCCCAGCACGGCCGCCAGAGGCAGCCGGGGGTGCTGCAGGAAACCCTAGCGACCCGCTGGGGGGCAGTAGCGAGCTGGCTGCGTGCGCCTTGGCCAGAAAACGCTGGCGGCCACCAGGCCGGCTGGCAGAGGGGAGATGGATGACACTCACTGTCTGTGCGCCAGGCCCAAGGAAATTAGTAATCCGGAGCACGGCCTTCGAGTTTAAGGGTGGGAATTGCTCCCCTGCAGCCCGCGCGCTCCTCGCTAACGAGGTTTGTAGCTTGACTCCTCATTTCCCTCCACTGGGGGCTCAGGCTGGCTGCCCTCCATTTCCCTCCAGGCGTGTTCCTGCTCCTCTCTCTTCAGCAGCCCCCACCTTGCAGCCAGCCATGAGCCCTTTCTGGGAAAAGCACTCCCTCCTGGACCAACTCCCTCATTCCCATTTGCTTGGAAACCTGACAGAGAAACAAGGCTCTGGGAGAAAAGGCAAGGTGCCAGAGCCAGTCCTATCAGGATTGTGCGGGGACACCTCCAGGGTCCTGCTTCCTTTGTGCCAGAGGTGACAGGATGCTGGTGTGTGCTTGCCTGAACCCCCAGACCCCTGCCAACCTGCACCTGCAAAATCCAGCCTCACCTCAGTGAGCCCTGGGACCTAAGAGACCTGCAAGGCCACAAGGATGAGAGCGCCCTCAGGATAAGCCCCAGGGGCCCCTTACACCTGCCCCCACCCCCAGATGGGAACTGAGAAAGGGGTCTCTGACGTAGATGCCCAGAAGGGATCTGATCAGGGATACCGCTAACCAAGGTGGTAGGCATTTAGTTGCTCCACACACACCCAGCGTGGGCTGTGGTCGGCACTAGCCTTTCTAGATACAGAACTGAAAATGCCAGTCTGGCCTCAGCTGCTCAAAAAGACGAGGGCGGCAGACAGGGGAGGGAGGTGCTGACAGGCGGGAGGCACTTAGAGGCAGCAAAAAAGACAGGTGATTTGGCAACGTCACCCATCACCACCACCACCACCACCTGGGCACCTACCTAGCCAGGTGAGGTTCCTAAGAGACACTAGCTGTCACTGCCCCCCACCGAGCCCAGCACAGGTGTGAGCTCCAGGTCTATGATGGGCCCTTGGTTCCAGGGAACAATCCTGCTCTTTATCATTCTGCGTCCTTTTGGGATTAGCAGGACTCACGCACAGGGCGGGTCCTCCACCCTCACTAGTTCCTAGCATGTTAAGGACTGCATGTCACCTCTACCTCATGACTGCAGCCACCTCCTGCAGCACCTGGATCTGTAAATAAGCATCAGGGACCTGGACTTCATTGTGGGTGGGAAGGGAAGATCACTTCTGCCATTTACCAAACACCTAATAGGTGCCAAAGCTGTTCAACTCATGTCACCAGCTTTGATGACATGAGGTCCCAGAGGTCCTGCAGCATAGCAGGCAGGGCCTGCATTACCAAGCCCAGGGAGGAGACCTGAAAAAGTTAATTAACTTGCCTAGGGTACACAAGTTCCAGCCGAGCCCGACCCAGACCCTGGCTGTCCACTAGACCCGCCTGCAGCTCTCTAACTGCCCGCTGTAGATAGGCCTGGTATGGGTGATACCAGTCTCAACGAGTTTTCAGGCCTATGGCTCTTCATTCGGGAACATCCCTAGCAGCTGTCCCTGTGTCCAAAACTCCTACTGCCCTCACTCAGAGCCTGGCACCCCTACATTTGCACAGCCTCTCTTCGTGAATGATCTACCTACCCCAAAGCTACCAGTACGCCCGGGGGGGCCATATCCATTGAGGGTACCATGGGAGCCCCAAGGACTAAGTGGCAGGGGGCGTGCCCAGCACCCCCACCGTCCAGCCCCTCCTGTCAACCCTGCTCTGCGGCCAAACCCCCACCACTTGTACTCCTGGGTCCTCTTTCTCTTTGCTGCCGCTACCACTGGCCCAGAAATCCTTTCCATTTTTCAAAGCAAGGCTTAAATCTTATCTCTTCCAAGAGAAGGCTTTTCCCATCCCCGCCTCTGGAACTCATCTCTCCAGTCGCTGCGTCCCACTCTTAGATAGTGATCACACAGTGCAATGGGTCCCACGGGTCTTAGATAATAGTGCGTGTGTGTGCTTGCTCGTGAAATAGACTCCCAAGTCACCCTACTGAGCTACTGTCTGGGCTGAAGGGCCAGGAAAGGACATCTTTAACAAGGGGTGTGTGTGTGTGTGTGTCCAGGCCTTGCTGTGATGGTGGGAGCTCCAGGTTCCACCCACACCCGTGAAACAGTGGGTGCCCAGAAGGGAAAGGGGCTCTAGTCTCATAGCTGTCGCACAGCCCCAGCCACCAAGCAGACCCGCCGTGTGGAAAAACGGAGGGAAAGACTCGGCCACTCTCCAGCTGCCAGGCACCCCCAGGGGAGCAGGCAGGGTTCAGGCCCGGCAGCCCCAAGGACGAGGGCACAGGCGATCGCCTCCTAACCCCGGGCTGCCCCAACACTTCCTGCCCTTTCAGCACCGCTCCCAAGCTCCACCCAGAACACAGCTGCACTCCTTTACAATCAGTTAACAGCTGTTTTGCATAGATTTTCAATTCTAATTGCCTTGCTTTGTGAGCACCGCCGAGCCCGGGTGAATGGGGAAGCCGCAGCGCGGCTAGAAAGCAGGCGGGGAGGGGGGAGACACTCGAGACGCACTAAAAGGAAGCCAGTGTGCGCCGGGCAGGCTGCTTTTATTTATTTTTTAAATGAGAAAAGAAAGCCCAGGCCACTAACTGCCCCCGAGCCAGCTCCAGCCTCTGCTGCTGGAGCCCAGAGTCGGAAAGGTGCCCCAACCTTGGGACGGAAGCCCCCCTTCCCCCTTTCGCCGGGCTCCCCAACCTGCCTGAGACGTGGTACCCTGCGGGGGGCTGTTTCCAGTGCTGGAACCCCCGAGGGGGCCTTTACTCGCCTCCCCCTCCAGGCCCCACCCCTCTCTGGCCCCCTCCCTCCCAGCCCCCCAGGCTCCCCAGTACCCAGATATGGGAAGCTAATTGGACAATAAAGTTGAGCAGCAAGGAAACGTGCTCTCTGGAGACAGCTGGCATCTATAAAAGAGAAATATTTGCATTTAAAACCTTTAAACTTTAAAAGTAGGGCCAAGCCAAGGCAAGGGGAGGTTGGATGGAAGGGGTGCTCAGTCCCTCAAGGGGGGGGGCAGCGACTCCTTGGGGGGGCACCCCACACAAGCTGCAGGGGGTCCACAGAGGCCCTGAGGATGGCAGTTCTGGACCCTTTGGCCACCAGTGTCCCTGGCCCAGGCCTCTGCCACCATCTGCAGGATCCCAGTCGGCCAACACTAGGCTGGTGGCTTTGCCATGGGTGGTGCCCTAACCCCTTACCTCCCCAACCAGTTGGGACCTCAGGCATTCTGGTGGATCCCCAAGATCTTCCCGAATGAAGCCTGAGGGCCAGGGTCCCCCACCCCCGGGTGGGCCTGGCTGAGCTGCTGCCCATCCACTGCCCTGCTACCTGGGCAGAGCCCCAGGCTTCTCTCCACAAACTGCCTCTCTCCCCGGCTATTGGCTGTGGGAGGGAAGTGGCCCTTTGTTGCAGCTGGCAGCAAGGCAACAGCTCGCAAGGAGCCAGCCTCTGCTGGCCCAGCGCCTCCCCTGACACCCTGCCCTGTGAGGAAATGGGGCTCAGAGAGGTCTGCCCGCTTTCCAGGGCCTCCCAGGACACCTCCTCCTCCACGCTGCGGCCGGGTTTTCATTTCCTCGCATGCCTAGTTCCCATTTTTCATATCTGCGAGAAGCCTGGCCAAATATCCTGACTGTCAACATTTGTGATGTAAAGTCAGCAGAGAATATGTTCCCGAGTGGTCTTATTTTAGCAGGCTTTTATGAAATCACAGAGGACTCGGAATCCTCAGCTACCTGGCAGGCCTGCACGGAGTGGGGTGGGCGGGTCCAGACTCCCCGGCTCTGCCTCCCAGGGACGCAGCCCGACACTCAGGGTGGGGGTGGGAGCTGGCAGCGGTAGAGAACCGTGGCCAAACGTTCCACATCAGCTGCGCAGGAACGACGCCACAAATGGCCCCTCTGTCCCAGTGTCGGAGCAGAGCATTCTCTCCTTCTGACTTCTGTTCCCATGGGGAAAGTATTTCCAGTCCCAGCAGTGCGGTCTGACTCCTGGGCCAGGCTGCCCTGGCTTGGCGGTCAAGGCCAAGATCAGCTATGAAACTGTCTTTCAGTTTCATCTCACTCCCCTCCCTACAGCACTCCCTCTCCAGCCACTTAACTACTTCCACACCCTCAGCGGGCTTTCTCACCACCTCGTCCTAGACAACGCTGCCTGGGCATCTGGTGCTGACCTCACTCAACGACCTTCTGGAAAAGCGGATTTAAAGCACGGCTTCCAATAGCACACACCGCGTTTGCTGGTTTGCTGGTTTGCTGGGGGGGGGGGGGGGGGGGGCATAAGGTCGGGCACCTGGGCTGAGCCTGCGTGACCACCGCCTCGCTATGCGCCAACTTTGCCAAGCGTCTCGGTCTCAGTGTGAGCAGCACAGCCCCTCGCCCACTGTCGCAAGGACCACGCACAGTGCCACAGAGTAGGAGGAGCCTTGCACAGTGCCTGGGACACAGTTGGAGCTCAACAGAACAACTTCTGTTTGGTGTGAGCAGAACTGTACGGATGGGCAGCAGCGAATAAAAAAGGCTTATGAGGAAGTGCTGGTCAGCGCACCCAAGAGGGGCAGGGAGGCCGGCCAGACCTCATCAGCCCCGGCATCCATCAGGGCCTGGGATGAGGCGGCGTTGGACGGGCATGCACGCGCCCTCTCTCCCTCTCTCCCTCTCTCCCCCTCCCGCACCCTCCCTCCCACACCCTCGCAGGAATGGCCTCCTCTCCCCCTTCAGGGGTCACACACACTTCCAGAATCCTGCCAGCACTAACCTGAACCCAGCCCCGTTCTGGCTTCTGGGTCCCACTGGCTGGCCGCTTGCAGGCAGGCCTGTGTGGACAGAGGGCAGGAGAGCCAAAGGGAAGAGCCCAGCAGGGCCCTCGCCTCTGTCTTTAGTTGAACATTGACAGCGTTCAGTCAAGACTTCCTCCTCAGAGATGTGTCTTAAAAATGATCCCACCTGCCTGTGCCCCCCACCCCCCCACAAGTGAATGGATAAGTGAATGTGAGCCTCCCCACAGAGTGGAATGTTCCCCAGATATTCAAAAGGCTGAAGTCCTGATACACAGTCCAATAGGGACAAGCAGGCCTGAAGACACAGGCCCGCCCTTTAAAACCTTGTAGCCGGAAGTGGCAACAACCTAAACGCCCACCAGCTGACCCTGGGTTTTCAAAGCCCCGGGTCTGTCTGGGTAGCGGAGTGCTCTTCAGCCGTCAAAAGCCATGAAGCACCAACCACGCTACAGAACAGACAGACCTGGAAGAGGGTGCACTAGGTGGAGGGGGCCAAGCAAAGACCACGCACTGTATCATCCCACCCAGAGAAAAGCCCGGAATGGACAAACGCAAAGAGCCAGAGTGGACCTGTGGCCGCCAAGGGCTGCGGGGAGGGAGGAGTAGGTCGTGACTGCTAACTAATGAGTACGGGGTTTGCTTGGGGAGGGGGGGGATGTTTTGGACCAAGACAGAGGCGGCGGCTGTACCGTTTTGTGAACATATTAAATGCCACTGAACTAGTCTCTTCAAAATGGTTCATTTCATGTTATGTGAATTTCACCTCAATTTTTAAAAAAGATCCAACCTAGCCCTGGCTGGCGTAGTTCAGTGGATTGAGTGCAGGCTGCGAACCAAAGTGTCGCAGGTTCCATTCCCAGCCAGGGCACATGCCTGGGTTGCAGGCCATGGCCCCCAGCAACCACACATTGATGTTTCTCTCTCTCCCTCTTTCTCCCTCCCTTCCCTCTCTAAAAATAAATAAATAAAATCTTTAATAAAAAAAAGATCCAACCTGAAGACCCTCTGCTTGTCCTGGGTGCCCCAAGCAGTGGCCGCTGAAGGCAGCGGCCCTGGAAACCCCCTTGCACCTGCGCCCTCGACCCTGCGGCACTCAGAGGAACTAGTCGCGTTCAAGCATATTTTGCATCCCCGGCATTTTTCCACACCCGGCCTCTTCTCACACACACACACACACACACACACGCTGCAGTCTCTGCAGATCTGCCCTCTAGCCCTCCAGGTGGGGGGTTCACAGTGCACCCCCCAAAGCTGCAGGCTTTTTTTGTCCTCATCAACAGTTCTCTGGCTCCAGGGGGAGGGCAGGCCCTGCCCCTCTGAGCACCGAGCAGCTGGAGGTCGTGACACCGAAAGGCACACACCTGTCTCTGAGCAGGGCTGCAGCAGCTCCTGCCACCTGGCTGCTGGGCTGGAAACAGGCCAGCTGTGACCTAGGCAGGCCCGAGGGACAGAGAAGGAGCAGGGCAGTGGCACGGGGAAGCTGGGACCCCCTGAGGACATGGGGGGAGCCTCCCAACGCTGGACCCCAGACCTGAGGCCAGTGTGGCTCCGTAGGGGGTGAGGCAAGAGTGGCTCCAGAGCCCCACACAGCACCTACCACCGAATGGGCACTCTTCGTCTTCTGAGCCTGGACACCCCGTGGACCCAGGAATCTGGGTGGTTCCCTGTGGGAAGCACCCTCCTTTATACAAATAAACCAGGCGTCCTCGTGCTGGGTGAGGGTTTTTCCTCCCTTCCGGGTCTGTCAGTCAGCTCACAGGACAGTGCACCCGAACCCCTGCCCTGGCCACCGCGGATGGGCCACACGCCCAAGAGGGCACCCAGAGAGGCCTGGGGCAGAGGATCGCCCCAGGTCTGGGACAGAGCAGGGTGGGGCAGGGCTTGGGTGAAGTCCCGAGAGCAGGAGATGTTCTAGAACCTCAAGTTGACCAAGGCCTGTGGGTGTCCATTAACACCCACTGGAACTCAGAGGGGTCCCCGGGAACTTAATGGGGGACAGCTTCCATTCCCCAATATTCTTTGCAGGGTTAAAGGCCTTCAAAGTTCTTTAAGAATCCAAGAGCCCCAAGGCACCCACATACACACAGGCCGGTGATTCGCACACACTGCGTGGTGCTCCCACCCCGTCTCCTCGTGCCTTCTTCAGCCCACCCCCGGGTGCCCTGTGCCACTCGCCCGGCTCTGGCGGCCTCGGCGGGGTCTGCTGAGTGCTTGCTGTGTGCCATGCATTCGAAGCCTGGAGCTTTCATCCCAAAGCCGCACCCTAGCTCTCCCCTCCCTCCTGGGCCCTTCTCCTGTCCTTACTGCAACCCTGACAAATTCCTGGATTAAGCATCTACAGCCTGTCATTAAAACCCCAAATTGCTCTGGCTGGTGTGGCTCAGTGGGTTGGGCACTGGCCTGCAAACCAAGGGGTTGCCGGTTCAATTCCCAGTCAGGGCACATGCCTGGGTGGATGGTTGGGTCCCCGGTGGGAAGCGCACAAGGGGCAACCGCACATGGATGTTTCTCTCCTCTTTCTCCCTCCCTTCCCCCACAAAATAAATAATCTTTAAAACGAAAAATTTTAAATCCCAAACTGTCGCCTGGACCATCAAACCCTAGGTGCCTTTATGGCTTGCCCACTGGAGAAGCAACGCACACAGACAAGCAAGCCCTGGTGTGAGCAGAGGACCGGCCCTCACCTTGCCTCGGCCCCACTGCCACACCAGCAGGAGGGCCCTGGGACACGAGGGCCTGGTCCCCTCCGGCTCCCGTGGGCTGCAAGGGGCCACTCACTCCGGCTCTTACTGTACTTAAGTCTTTAGAGCTTGGTCTCATAAATGGAAATAAGCAAGGAGAGAGGATTACATTAAAAGCATCATTTTCACTGTTGGAAGTACTGGGTGTTGAGGTTTTGGCTGGCTGCCTTAACATCCTCTGGTGTCTGCAGGGCCCCAAGTTGAAGGTCAGAATGGAGGTGCTGCTATATGATGCATCCCCTCTGCCAATTTCTGCCTGTTTGCCTTTGCTTTCTCTGCTGCAGGGCCCCTCCCACCTCAGTCTGCTGAGCCCCCATGAGCCCCCATCAGGAGACACTACCTCCCCAGAGTGGCAGGTGAGCTCCTGCTAGCTCCAGCCTCCTGCCTGCCACACAGGCCCCCCTGCAGGCCCAGCCTCTGCTGCCAGGCCCAGGGCAGTGGCATCCCACTGTGACGGTACCCCGCAGTACCCCCCCATCTCCTCCTCTGTTCGTCTGACTCAGGTCGGCAACACCTGGCAGACACCAGCGGCTGCGCCCTCCTGCTGCCTCTCCTGCTCTAAGTTTTCCTCTGGGACCCTTCGGCCCTTATACTCCCGCCTTTCCTGTCACAGCTTGTGCCAGCTGCCCCATGTTTCCTCTTTCTCTTTTTTAATTTTCTTTTTGATTTCAGAGAGAAGGGATGGGAGAGAGAAAGAGAGGGAGGGAAACATGGATGTGCACGTGCCCTGCCTGGGGATTGAACTGGTGACATTTTGGTTTGCGGGATGGCACCCAACCCACTGAGCCACACCAGCTGGTGCCACCCCATGTTCCTAATCTCCCCCACATAGGCCATTCTAGAAGCACCTGGTGGTCTCTTTGGCCGCACAGAGCCACCACCACACTTCCCCGTCTCTGCTGTGTCCTCCCACTCTCCCTTGCAGGTTAATTCAGATCAAGAGCCTCCCTCCTTATCCCTGTTCAGGCTATACCTAATGCCAGGTGCACCCTCCCCAGCTCTTCCCAAACCTCCTTTGTTTGCTGCATATACCTCCTTCCACTCAGGCCCTGGCTTAAATTCCGGTCTCCTCCAGGTAGCCTTCCCAGATTTCCCAGGTGTATGGCTCTGTGGCTCTAACCCCACTAATGAGAGTTGGCCTTCCCCCTCCTCTGGGTGGGGCAGGGGGTGACTTGAGCATTCTTTATTCTCTGCCCTGTGCTCGGGAGGCCCAGCCACTGGTGCAGAGAAAACAAGCCTTGCTTATTCCTAGACCTCCCCATGCCCTTAAAGGTTTGCTGAATTGATCTAAATGAAATTAAGAAGCCCCTATAAAGACACAAACTCTCATCAGTGACAAGTGCGGCCAGCATCCCCCTGCCCCCCAAGTAAACCCAGCCGAAAACAGTGCAGGAACCCCTGGCACGTAAGCATAGAGCCCTCTCTCTGTAGAATGTGCAGCGCCTTTCCAGAGCTGAGCAGAGTGGATGTTTTTCCATGGGTCCTCGCGGAGTCCTACATCTGCGACATCACACCAATCCCTCCCCCTAAGAGCAGCGGGAGTATTCTGCAAGGAGTCACCAGGAAAACAAATGCCGGGGTTTCGTCTCGTTTTAACCACTCCCTGATGGTCTTAAAAGCAACCCACAGGCAGGCTCACCACAGAGCCCTGGCAGCCCCCAGCTCGGCCCGCAGGCCCCACGCAACACCAGCCTCTCGCCCAGAGTCCCACACCAGCTCCTCTCCCGGCAACGACAGTGCCACTGGAGAAAGCTCAGGGCTGGCCTTCACCTACAACTCGGGATGACAGCTCCCCGCCCCTCCCCTTGGCCCACATAGTGGAGGACTCCAGCTCCCTCCCTCCCAGCACAGACCTGCCTGGCTAGCAATTTGAGCCCAGGGTTAGCACAGCCCAGCTCAGGAGTTCTATTCCTGGCTCAGCCGGCAAATTGCTTCGTGACCTTGGGAAAGTCCCCACGCTGCCTGACCCTGTCTGCGAGCACCACTGTTAATAATCCGAGGTGGAGGTGGCACTAACAGCAGGCCCTGCTGGAAGCCATGTTCTTTTGAGGTGACCCCGCAACTCCCTGGTGGCTGCAGAGCTGTGGCAGGACACGCTTACAACACACCTGGCGCCCTCCTAGGACACAGGGAGCGAGGGGCGGTCACAGAGCCAGAAGTGCCTGCAGGGGCACCTTGCAGCCAGACCACTATCACAGGAGGGACCGCCACCCTCCCACTGTATAGAGAGGACAGTCTCGGAGCCCTGCCCAGGGGCTGAGGTGACAAGCTCACCTTTCTTACAGGTGACAAGCCTGTAAGCATCACAGATGGTCAGAGCGGGCTGGAATCTTGGAGGAAGAGGAGGAGGAAGAGGGAGGCAGGGCCTGTGCTGTATAGCTCCAACTCCTCCGGCTGCCTCTGCCCACTTCTGGCACTTTCCCAGATGGAGGCGGTGGGCACAGAAGGGAAATGCTGGATCCCGTTGTCCCAGCTGGCCAGGTTAGGTTGGGGACAGGAGGCCCCTTCTCAAGGCTCACCCCACTGCTTTTTCTGTGAATCCCCGGCTCCCCAAAGTTCACTTCCACAAGAAGCACCTGGTTAAATCAGATTGTCAGGTGTCGCCCCCACCGTGCCCATCACCCACGTCGAACTTGCGGGGAGGCTGGGCTGGAGCCCAGGGACCTACGGACAACAGGGGGCTCCAACCCCCACTGAGTGGGGCCTGGGGCTCCCCCGTCCCCATTATACTGGCTTGCTTTGTCATCTGACTGGTGGCATGATCCTCTTTTAAAAATTAATTTTAATTTATTTCTTCCCTGTCTCTCTCCCCCAAAGAGTTCGCGGCAACATTACCACCCTCTGATGGAGACGTGTTTATTGTTTTACGGTTTCTTCAGGAAGCTCCCGCTAACTTGAGGGGAATTATATTCAGAGAGAATTGGGTCCCCAGCGTAAGTCAACGTTATTCATTTAACATCTTCTATCGGCGCACAGAGATGTGAGCGGGCCTCACCCAGAGATGTCCCCTGTGGTTGCTGGAAGATTTAATTCACAACATCCGAGGAAAATAATTAGGGGAGGAGGAGGGGGGGGTGGGAGGGGCCGGAGGCACCACCCACCGCCAGGTTACCCCAATCAGCACCGCAGCTTTGTCCCCGCGGGCAGGCAGCATGGGGCTGCTCTGGCAGGTCTCACTCCACGGTGGCTCACCTGGACACGACACACACAGACGGGCCACGTGGGGGGCATTTTGGGAGAGCGGGTCTCCAAAGCAGGACCAGCCAAGCCACCCCTCTCCCCAGCGTGCCCGGCCCGGAGCACCCCACCGGTGGGACGCCAGGCGCCCCTTCCCTGCCTGCTGTTGGGACGCACACACTCCCCTCGCCTGTGCAGTGGCTCTCTGAGGTGGCTGAGGGGGCCCGGGTCCACGTGAGGGGGACTCAGTGTCCCACGGAGCTATCTGGAGCGCTGGGCTTTCTTCAGCATGTTATGGATTATCCTGGCGATTCCTGAAAGATCACAATTAGCTTTGATCTTTTTAATGTTCATTGCCTGGAGGTAGGACGCAGAGCACAGCCAGCCAGGTCCCACTGCGGGGGGCAGGGGGGTGGGGTTGCTGCTGGGAGAGCAGCGCCTGCTGACGGGGCTGGCCAGGCTCCCATCATTTACAGTGGACGGGTCTGGGAGGCAGGGTGGGAGCGGCCCCTCAGGGCAGCGCTGTGCAGCTGGGAGTCGCCAGTCTGGGCCTGGCGCTGACAAGCCAGCACACGGGACCCTGAGAGCAGGAAAGCTGAACAAAGAACCTCCTGGGCCACGGTGTGCAGCCTTCCCCTCCGAGAGATGAGGCGGTGAGGAAACTGGAGATGGGACACACGCGCAGGGAGAGGGAGGGAGAGAGAGGAACCTGTCCCTAGTCGGGGTCGAGGAACCACGCCCTGGCGCACCAGCTGCTGATACGTCTCGTGTTCCAACAAGCGTGCATCTCTAAGCCCCGGGAACACGGCAGGCCTGCTTGGGCCCCCGTTGCACTTCTCTGTCCTCCAGCCAAAGGATAGCAAGACGCCCCTCTTCCCAAGGCTTCCCAGTCTGACCTCTGCAGCCCACAGAGATGGAGCGACTGAAGTCACACCACCCCATGGACAAGAAGAAAACTCAAACCCGATGTCCAGCTCAGCCCTCCCTCCCCTGTGGGGGGAGCCCGGGAGGGTCTGCCTGAGAGCGGAACTCGGAGGACGGCCCATCTCGTTATTTGAGGGTCTGCGTGAACGGGTGCTCAGCGCAGTGCTGCCGGACAGCCTCCGGCCACGGCCGACGTGCTCCGTCTGAGCCACCCCCCACGGATGCCACCAGGCACGTGCGGCTGCTGAGCACCTCAGACGTGGTCAGTGAGACCGAGCAACTAGACTTTAAATTTTAAGTTTAATCAATTTAAAATTAAATAATTAAATTGAAATAGCCACAGGTGGCCAGTGGCTGCTGTACTGGACAGCACAGACCTAGTGGGCTGGTCAGAAAGTTGGTGTAGCTTTTTTCCGCCATGGCTCTAGTAGTGCTTAGCTGTCTTTAGCTTCATTCGAAACAATTTTGTTAGATTGTATTGTGACGGCTGTCATATCAGCGTGCATTTAAAAAACCTTATGAAAATTGGTGAATTTTTGTGCAGCCATTTTAATATTGAAGATGGAAGAATATATACAATATTTTCGACATATCATGCTTTATTATTTCCAGAAAGGTAAAAACACAACTGAAACTCAAAAAAAAGATTTCTGCAGTGTATGGAAAAGGTGCTGTGACTGATCAAACGTGTCAGGAGTGGTTTGCAAAGTCTCCTGGTACTACTGACACTTTGGCCAGATAATGCTTTGCTGCGGGGCTGCCTGACGCACTGGGAGATGTCAGCAGCACCTGTAGGCTCTACCCCCTGGAAGCCAATAGCAGGAGAGAGCCAACATACTCAAAATATCCACATCAATAAAGTTTTGGTGAAAGTAAAATACATGTCTTTTATTTTATGGCGAAAACTAAACGGACTTTTGGCCAACCCAACAGGACGTAACAACCACGCTGTCTAAGCCGATGGCTGAGATGCTCAGTCTGAGCGGCACACGTGGGGGCTCACGAAGGAGCCAGGCCGAGGATCTGAGGTCGGGATTTCGGGAAGAACCCGGAGCAGTGGCTCCAGTGCATCACACCCCCAGCCCTCCACAAAGGGGCCTACAGGAAAGCTGCAGTCTAGAAAGCATCGCAGAAGGCTGAGGGGCTCCTGTTAGGAAACTGCTGTGAGGCCTCGCTTCCCACCTTAGTGACAAGCGTGCAGCTGAGGCTCCCCCACTCTCCTCAGGGGGACCATCATGATGGAGTCAGGGGAGCAAGTGCGCCCCTCTCCTGGGGAGTGAGACACAGCCGAGTCTCTGCTAGAGAAAAGCGCCTGCCTTCAGATCAAGTACAGGGAGTACGGAGGGAGGGAGGGAGGACAAGGAGTGATGGGTGACGGGTGGAAAGGTGGGAGGAGGGACGGCGGGGAGGTGGAAGAAAGGAAGATCGGTAAGGAATGGATGGATGGATAGGAAAACAGAAACTATCTGACATTCCAAAGTTTCAGCCACATGGGTATGTTCCGAGTCCCCCAGCAGGCCTCAGGGTTTTCAGGAAGGAAGATACAAGTATTTTCTGACACCGAAGGCCGGCAACCTGGCCCAGGGGTTCCATCCCTCCCTCCCCAGCGAGGTCCCTGTCCAGGTCCAGCAAGGAGGCCTTGAGCGCTCAGGCTGCCTTTTGTCAGGAGAACAAGGAGAAGTGGAGCCACCAAAGAGAAAAAATACTTCCCAGGTTTCTGCAGATGCGACCCAGTGGACCAGGTAGGTCAGCCCGGCCTTCCAGGGACAGTGCTGTCTGGGGAGGGGCCGCAGGGGCCTGTCTGTCCAGAGAAGAAACACAGATGCCCTGGAGTCAGGGACGTCCCTCCCGTCTGGGCGGCCCCCTGCCTTTCCTCTCCAGAGCACCTGGGTTCCCTTCCAACACCCCCTCCTTCTGGGGACGTTCCCACCACACTGGGTGCCTCCTCCATTACTGAGCTCCGCACAGCCTCACAGCCATCCATGAACGGGGCCGGGGGGGGGGGGGGGGGGGCGCGGGCAGCATGGCCCCACCCCTATACTCAGCCATCTCGGCCTCCCCACCACTGAGCACCGGTACTGAGCTTATGTTTAGTGCAGGGTTACCAGATGGGCTTTATCCATATCTTGTCCTTTGATGACCCCACAAGTCCACAAGGCAGGGACAGTTCCAGTCCCTGCTTTACAGGTGAAGTAGCAGGCTCTGAGAGGTCACGAAGCCCGCTCAAGTCACACAGCGAGGTCTGACTCCCAGGGATGAAGTCTAGAGCTCACACTCACGTAGGAACATGCTCACCTCGAGTTTGCTGAGTGACTGAACGCACGTGGGAGTGAGTGAACCAGGGCAGTCTGAAGCAGTTCCGAGGGGACCGAGGCCCAGGGGAAGAGAAACGTGAACGGCAGTCGGCCCCTGCAGAAGGCCCTAGCCAGGCAACCGGGCCAGCCTAGGATCCCCAGGCCCCCCGGAGACTCCTGAGCTCACAGATGGGGCCCGGAAGGTAGATAATGAAGGCCCCTCCAGCGAAGAGCAGATGGAGAAGCTGACTGTGGTGAGCAGGGAGTTCCGAGGGTTCTAACCTCTGCCCACCTGCCCCGCAGTCTCTGGGTTTGGGCCCAGGCCGTCCACAGCAGGCCTCCTGCCCTGGCCGACAGGGCTGCTGGGCAGACCACAGGCCAGCCAGGTCCAGGGTAGCCCCTGCTGCTCGCTTCCGCCCCTAGGCCCCTCTCCTCCCGCCCTTTTCTGCAACGGAGTCAAATTTGCCACTCTGATGCATTAACCAAGCCGGGTAATGAATGGTGGATGTGCGGTGTGCCCTGCTCAGGGAGAGGGGTGGGGAGAGAGGGAGGGAGAGGGGGAGAGACGCACACAAGCAGGCCAGGCGGGACCCCAGCGACCGGGCAATCTTCCAGGCCCTGCTTCCGAGCCCCTCCATTCAAACCCCGTCCTCCCAGCCCCTCCCCCGTCTCCCGCCCCCCGCCCCCCCCCATAAGAGAGAAGCAGCATGCCCTGTCATCAGAACCGCATTGTTCTGGCCAGAAGAAAAAACGGGTCCAGCAGATGGCAGGTGTAACAAAAGCAGCTTGCTGTGGCCAAACCAATTATTTATCTAATTATGATTTACCACTTAACCACATGATCTTTCTGCAGAGTTGTGGGCAATTAAAACCAGGGTGACTATGTGGATTATGCAAATGGACTAGAGCCCAGCAAATAAAATTGGAGATTAGACATTCACACAGGCGGGAGCTGGCACAGGGCGGGGGAGGGGGGAGCAGAGGGGCCTGAGGGAGGGGAGGCTAAGGGGCTTGGCTGTGGGGGCAGGAAGGATGGGGAGCAGGAAGGAGAGGGAATGGAGGGGAAGGGGATGCGGGAGAGAAGGCAGGAGGCAATCTGGCTGTGGGAACATGCCTCCCCCCTCAGGCCGCCGGGCTGCCCGTGTGATGATGCGAGGCTTCAGGGACAGGCAGAATCGAGGCAAGTGGCCCGGCAGGGGCTGCAGGAGCACACACGTCACTAGGCCCTGTTGGGAAGCCCCCTAGGGTAACTTGAGAGGCCAAGCTCGACCTTGTGCCTCCAAGTACCAAGGCCATGGGCAGCCACACTCCAGGACCCTGAGCGGTGGCTAGGGAGTCAGGGGAAGGGGACCAGGCAATCCATTCAAGGTCCTCTAGGGCTGTGCCCTTCCCAAGGTTCCCCACAGCACCGGGCCTCGTCTCACGCTGCCACCACAAGGAATTTCTCTCTCTTATCACCACCTCTGAGGCGTAGCACCAGTGGCCCCATTTCACAGATTAGGAAACTGAGGCTCCGTGAAGCTAAGTTACTTGGCACAGGTGGCCTTGCTGAGAGTCTGCAGGGCTGGACAGGGCCAGGCCAGGCCAACCCTGCCTGCCAGGGCAGCTTCCTTGCTGGAGAGGGCAGGGCAAGGTGTTTCTGGCTGTCCCTAGGCCTGTCCCTCGAGCAGGGTGCTCCAGAGTGAGCAACTCCTGGGCAGGCAGCTGTTGGCAGAGCTGTGCAGCGAGGACAGGGCTGTTTAGGTAGGTGACAGCCAGCAACAAGGACCCACTGGACAGGGATTTGGGACACCAAATCCCACTGATCCTATCAGTCCCAGCTCCGCAACGGACCAAGTAGCTGTGTGACCCCAGCCAGGTCACTTAGTAGGGTCTATGGGCTCAGTTTCCAAAGGGACAAGTGATGATGACTGCTCCATTTCCTTGCAGCTCTCAAGTTCACTTGTTCATATATGCATGCAATCCCGGTCTTCCCCAGCCGGCTGAGCAGAGCAGGGAGCCGGAGGGAGCAGCCTGGAGAGAGGAGGCCTGTAGAGACGCCCAGGCACCGCCACTCGCACGGCTCTCATTGCTCCCAGCAAAAACTCACAGAGCACGCTCACCTCCACATCTTTGGGCATCCCAGGCCTAAGCCCCCTTACAACCCTGTGAGGCGGTGCCGTTGCTATTCTCACCCACTGAGGCTGAAGAGGTTGAGACACTTGCCCAAGGTCACACAGCTGGCAACTGGCAGAGCTGGGACTGTCAGAATGCAGGCACGCATGCGTGCAGCAGATACCTGCGCAGCCCCAGAAGGGCCAAGCCCTGGGCTGGAAGCGACACGTAAAAACGGAGAAAAGAGAAGGCCCCGCCATCAAGGAGCTGCTCTGGTGAGGTAACATTGTTTCCACATCGCATCTGCTGTGTTTAAGCAGAGGAGGGGGTGCGGCCAGAAATGCTCCTCCCGTCCCACCCCTGCAGGGGGTGGAGCCAAGCTCCCCACAGACACACACGCAGGTCCCTGAGGCCCAGTGCGGGGTCAGGAAAGGAGGAAGCTGCCGCCTGCCCCACTGTTCTGCCCACTAAAATGGCACTGTCCACAGGTGCCATGAATCTAAATTGAAATAAATTAAATAAAACGGAGACTTCATAGCCGCAGTCACACTAGTCCCATTTCGAGTCCTCCATAATCACCACTTTGGGCATCACTGATCTAGAACATTCCACCATCGTAAACCGTTTCACCAGATGTCGCTTTGGGAGGGCAGAATCCTTGCCTTTTGTGCTCGGGAAGACTGCTGAGCACCCACAGCAGCGCCTGGCTGTGCCCTCGGGGAAGGAGTGGCTGAGGGAAATGCCTCCCCGAAGAGAAAGTGGGACGTGGGGGAGGGGCAGACCGAGTCCTGGAGGAGCCCGAGCGCTCACCGCAGGGCTGCCATCCCACCGCCCGGGGTCCCGGGGCATCACCGGGAGGCCGCAGGCCGCGGCAGCCCCCGGCCCACCTCCGTGCCCACCTCCGTGCCCACGGCCCAGGGTGCACAGCTCCTGCCCAGCCCAATGCGGAGGCCCTTCCCACCACTGGCGGCCCACCCCACGGCACTTCGAGGTCCAGGGCCCCCCACATCCCGATCAAGGCCCAGTGAAGACACCAGAGGAGAGGACGGCTCCCCTTATGAAGACGCCAGTGCTCGCCTCGGCAGCACAGAGACTAAAACTGAAACGACAAGAGGAGATCAGCACGGCCCCTGCGCAAGGATGACACGCAAATTCGTGAGGCGTTCCGTATTTCTGTACAGTTTCCCGGAGAGACCAAGACTCTCTCAGGAATCAGTTACGTTTCCAACACCAAGTGACCGTGATATGTGTACCCAAGTTCCTTTTAGGAAAAAAAAAGCAGCAGCAGCCAGCGGGCGGTCCTTGGAAGCCAGGGGAGAATGGGGGCCCTCCCGGTGCTCCCAACCTGCTCACCCTCCGCACCGGCCACCCTCTCCCGTCCCCTCCCGAGTCAGGGCCCTCAGCCCCAGTGTCTGTGCGAGGGTGCGGGTGGGGGTGCATAGCAAGTTGGGGGGAAACTCTGGCCAAACAATGCAATTCCCTGAAATGAAGCAGCTCAGGCCCCTGCACTTTGGGATCGGGCACTCTCCTGAGATCTGACTGAAGTGCCAGACCTTCTGCCCAGAGATCATCAGGATGACCCCACCGTGCCACCGGGGTCAGAGGGGCTCTGCACGCTGGGAGGATGGGGGAAGGGCAGGCGGCCGGGCCCCTTCTCCAGCTCGGTCTCCAGTGGCCCCTGCAACACAGGTGTGACCTGTCTCCCTCCTCCAACACCAGGACAAAGGGGCTCTCCCACAGTCCCGGTTAAAGCTCCCCTACTACCCCCGAAGGGCACCCAGCCTCCTGCTGTCCTCAGTCCACTTCTGCGAGCCTGTCCTTTCCCCCAAGAATGCCATCCCAGGTCCCTCACTGCCAGGCCATGCAGTGAGTGCAGTCTTATCCCACTTATCCCCCGAGGACCCTCAGGGACAACAGTGTCCCCATTTTACAGCCCGGAAAACAAATTCCAAGAAGCAAAGTGAGATGCTGAGGGTCACAGAGCAGGTAAGGTGGGGCCAGGGCATGAACCCTGGCCTGACCCTGAGGGCCACCTCTTTCCCCACTAAGAACCAGACTGTGGTGCTTGTCCTCTGCCTGCACGTGCTGTCTACCCCCCCACACCCCGTCACTCACTCACTCACTCACACATACACACACCCCGTCACTCACTCACACACTGACACACACACCCCGTCATTCACTCACTCACACTGACAACCAGACACACAACCGTCACTCACTCACACTGACAACCACTCACTCACACACTGACACACACACACCGTCATTCACTCACTCACACTGACAACCACACACACTCCCTGTCACTCACACTGACAACCAGACACACACACACCCGTCACTCACTCACACACTGACACACACACCCCGTCATTCACTCACTCACACTGACAACCAGACACACAACCGTCACTCACTCACACTGACAACCACTCACTCACACACTGACACACACACACCGTCATTCACTCACTCACACTGACAACCACACACACACCCTGTCACTCACTCACTCACTCACTGACACACACACACCCTGTCACTCACACTGACACACACACACTCCCTGTCACTCACATACTGTCAACCCCACACACACACACGCTCCCCATCACTCAGACACTGACAACCACACACACACACACACCCCGTCACTCACTCACACTGACAACCACACACACACACACACACCGTCACTCACTCACACTGACAACCACACACACTCCCTGTCACTGACTCACACAACCACACACACACTCCCCGTCACTCAGACACTGACAACCACAAACACCCCCCATCACTCACTCACACACTGACAACCACAAACACACTGTCGCTCACTCACACACTGACAACCACACACATACACCCCATCACTCACACTAACCACACACACTTCCTGTCACACACTGACAACCACACACACACTCTGACATGCACATATTGTCACTCACAATCTCTTACACTCACACACTGTCACTCACACACTCATTCACACACTCACACACAATGCCTCATAAGTGTTATTCCCCTGGAGAACTGGAGAACAAATAGCAGGGACCCTCCCCCGACCCCGAGGGGCCAGGGAAGCTCGAACACACCAGGCTCTGGTCAGGCTCCCCTACGGCTCTGCCAGCAGGGCCTGCGCCCCGCCCAGCTCGGGGCCAGGCATCCAACCCACAACCCTCACTTTTGCACCCAGCTGAACTGTGCCCAGTTCAGCCTCATAATCGGGTCTGCAGTGCAGTGGGGGCGGACCCGGGCCCACCCACCCTGCCACAGATGAACAGGGCATTGCCTGACCTAAAGCCACCCCAGGAGGCACAGGTCGGCACCCTGGGTCTCAGGCCCTCAGGGCAGGCACTGGCAGCCACCCAGCCCCAAACCCTGAGATGAGACATCTGGGGCACACCGCTCTCTAGGTTCTGGCGAGGAGGGTGGGGGCAGGGAGGAGGAGGAGGAGAGGGGAGGCAGGGTACTCCAGGAGTCCTGGGGGAGCGGGAAGCCAGTGGCCCTGGAGGTCAGGGCAACTGCGCCTCTTCTTGGGTGAATGTGGGCCGAGTGGCACCGGCCCTCCTGGCCCCTCCCTGAGCCCCGCTGACAACGGCCTGCCTTCCTCCAGCAAAGTGCTCGTATTAATAACAGCGGCGGCAGATTTCCCCGCCTGCCTGAGTTGATAGGAGATTTATGCAGCCTGCAGAGTCGGGAAATACAGAAGTATTCCTGATAATACTTCTTGTCCTAGCAAAGGTCACGGGCAGGGCCCATCAATCCCGAGAAATAAAGAAGGCCCCGTTTTGCTTGTTCTTCGGCGAAGGAGGGGAAGAGCCTTTTAATCGCCTCATTTGGAAAGCTGGCCGGGGTTGTATGTCATCCGAATTACAGATTCAGCATTAATTGACCAGATGTGGGGGGCTCTCTCAGGGCCCCGGAGGACCATAAAGCTGTTCCCACACTGGTAATTAGCAGACAGAGCGGCCCAGGCTGGGGCACCGGCCCCGAAGCACATGGCAAGGAGGGGGGAGCAGCGGGATGATGGGGGGACACTGGTCATCCACTGGGCATGGGTTGTGACCCCGCAAGTCCAGGGGCCTGAGTGGCTCCGAGGCCTACCCTCAACACAGCTGGACCGAGGACCAATGCCCCATAGGGGACACTGCGCCCTTAAAAGTGGGTTGGAGGGGCTCTTTGCTTCCCTGGCAGCCTCGGTGGGCACATTTCGAGGACTGGCGTGGTTGTACCCTCCTGACAGGGCACTACGAGGGATGCAAGGAGCCAGTGGGGGGGGGTCACCCCAGTAAACTGCAGCTGGGGAGGGCCCTGTCCCACCCCCAAAAGGGTGGGCTCACCAGTTAACCTCCTGGACACTGGAAAGGCTTAGATGGCAAGGGAAGAGGGACCACTCTTCTGCAGAGAGCCCGGCAGGCCAAGGGTGGCGGGTTATAGGGGGGCAGCTACAGGGATGACACCAGAACACGGAACAACCTGTCCAGCAGGGCCAGCGGCTGAGGCAGGGTCCAAGCTGCCTGTCCTGCAAACCCTTCCCTCTTTACTTGCTAGACACGAAACAGTCTCAGGGAGGGGACTCGAGGGAGAGTTCAGGAAGGCACGGGTGGGGAAGATGGGGACCACCAGCCCAGATCAAGTATCACCAGCCTGGCAGTACTGACTCCTTGGGGACACCTTGGCAGGGGTGGGAGACCTTTCTCTGGTCCTAACTGCCACCCTTCCAACCAACAAGGGGCCTGACCTAAGAAGCCCCCATCGCACCCGGGGCCGTGGGAAGGCTGCAGGGGGGGAGCATGCAGGCTGGCCCCCAGGACCCCAGCAGGTGCATCCGTGCCCCCGCCTGGCCCCCGCAGAGCCCGACCACCCAGGGCCCCACGTGCACACTGCTGCCCGACCCATCCTGCTGCGATGTGTTTTATGAACATGCAGATGGTGTGGCCAGGGCCAGGGGGGAGGCTCTACCTTGGGATAAGAAATTAACACTGGCAAACAGCAAATTTACTGCATGTATTTTCATTTTCCTAATACTAGCACCATCTGCTAGCAATCGGGGCTCCGCATCGCTGTTTTCCCCTTTATTTCTCCAGCCCGCTCCTTTTTTAATTCTATTTTTTTTTTCCAGTTTTGCAGCTGGGCCCTCCAGCTACCCACGGGAGTGGGGTTTAATCCTCCCACCAGAGCATCCAGACTGTGACCAGCAGCCTGTGACCCCTGCCCGGGCCAAGGGCCACCCTAGTTCTGTCCTCAGGCAGTAAGCGGCGGAGGCTCCCTCCCGATTCCAGGCGCCAGAGGGGCGGCGCGAGCCCAGGGAGACAGACTTTCACCAACCCACGCTCTGAACTGAGGCAGCTCCGTCAAACCCAGCCAGATCCAGGCCCTGGGCAGCTGTAGGCACTTATTTCTCCCTTGCTGCCTACTAGAATTATTTAAAATTAAAATGTTAGCTACTGTGCTCCCCCACGCCCACCCCAGGCAGGAGAGTGCCGTGGGGCTGGAGGCTTCCGTAGGGCCCGGGACACGAATGGCCCATCTGCACAGAAGACAGGAGGGGGCAGACGCCCGAAGCTTCCTTTTTCTAGGGGAAAAGTGAGCCCTTCACAGGTGTGCGGCCGCCATTGTGCGTGCGGTGTGCACGGTGCGTGCACTGGTCTCAGAGCTGGGTAGTGGGGGTGCTGCTCATCCATGAAGCTGGGAATGGTGGGCACGAAGTCAGAGCCCCGTGGGACCTGGAGCGCCTTTGGGGAGCAGCTGTGACTCTTGGCCATGCAGCCTGGTGGTGGGACAGCCAGTGCGGCTCCTCCCAGAGGGAGGGCGTCCCCGGGAGAACACGCCCCAGGGCCAGCTGGTGCAGAGCCCACAGGGGGGTGGGTGAGACCACAGAAAGCAGCGGGCAGGAGAGCGGCCTGGGGGGAAGGCCTTCCCTCTCCCTGGAAACCTGTCCTTGGCTGGAGCCCACCAAGCCCACGACCTCTTTACACTGCAGAGCTGGAGGGACCTCTTGGCTTAAAGCAAAGGGATGAATGGTAAGTCTTAACCACCAAGACCTTGAATGTGACCTCATTTGGGACTAGGGTTCTTGCAGACATAATTAATCAGTTCAGATGAGATCAGACTGGAGTAGGGTGGACCTATATCCCACCTGACTGGGTCCTTACTTTAAGAAATCGGGCACAGGCATGCAGAGAGGGAGGTCCTTATAAAGAGAGAAACAGAAGGTGGCCGTTGGCAAGCCAGGGCGCAAGGCCTGACTGAACAGACGCTTCCCTCATAGCCCTCAGGAGAAACCAGCCCCTCTGAGGGCCACCTTGACACTGCACTCCTGCCCGGAGGGGACACACTACACTTCTGTTTTTTAAGCCATGCAGTTTGTGGTACTTTGTTACGGCAGGCCCAGGAAACCGGCCCCTTTCTCATCACCTGACTTGAAACAAACTCGCACCTCTGGTAAGCCTCAGTTTCCTCATCTGTAAAATGGGTACCACCAATGTTTTACCTCACTGGCAACAGATGGAAACTTTGTTATTGATAGTATGGCTATCTACTGTTCTAGGCACTTTATGTTTAATCCCTGCAAAGCCAACTCCCACCGTGAGCTAGGTTCTTCTATGACCCCCAATTACAGGCAAGGCACTGGAGGCACAGAGAGGCCAAGTAACTTGCCCCAGGTCACACAGCCAGTAAGTGGCAGCACCAGGAGTGATCCTGAGCAGGCAAGCGCTGAGTCCAGTGCTCCTTCACGCAGCACCGCATCACACCCCTGTGCCAGCAGGGCAGTAGCTGGGGCCTGGCTCGGTGCCTGGCGGGGAGTGTTCGGGAAGGGCAGCTGTCATCACCTCCAGCTTGCAGACGAGGCACCTGAGGCCTGGAGAGGGGAAGGTGACTTGCCCAAGGCCACACAGGAGGCAAGCCTCAGAGCCAGGATGCGCTCACTCTCCTGATGCCAGACTTGGCTTGGAACAAGGCAGGAAAACTGCCTTCCATCCAACCCCAAATAAAGATACAGCTGGGCAGAAAAACACCCCCGAACTAACCATGTGCCAAAGCAAGAGACTGCAGAACCTGCCGCCAGCACCGTGGAGAATCCTGCAATCCCGACCTCCTTGGTGTCTCCAACTGCATCTCCTGGCATGTGTCCCCCAGCTTTGGGCTCCATCCCTGGGTGTCCTGAAGATGCCACCTTGGCCACCACGCAGGAGGGACCCCCAAAAAGGGGAAAGGGAAAAGAAAAGCCCCAGGCAAGGCGAGTAAGGCCCTTTTGAGAGCCAGAGCAGCAGGGTGGAGCATAGAGCCTCCTGGGCAGGCCTCTAGCTTCTGCGGCCCCTGGGGACCAACGGGCAGAGACCTCCAGGTCCTAGGATGTCAGTGTCACCCAGGCTCGGCAAGCCAAGCTGCAGAAGGTGGCCCACTGCAGGCCGAGCCTTCTATTGTCCTGTCCTCCTGAGACCACAGCGGGTGGAGGCTGCACGGCTGTCCCCCCCCCTCCTGTCAAACCACTCACAGTTCATCCTTCCTCCCCCCACACCTCTGAAAAAATGCCCTGGCAACAGGGAGGGGAGAGGACCCAGGCACGCACAACGGGACGTGGCCCCGGAGCACTTCCTAGTCCACCGTGGCGGGGGGTCTGTCACTGGTGACGGCCAGATCGCGTGCACCCCACTCTTTACTTCCACGTGGGACTAGGGGGCGTGTTGGACTGGAGCTGGGGGGAGGAAGAGGTGAGGCAGCCTTCACACTGGCTCGAGCTTCGTTCAGACAGAATGAAACCACCCCCACCCCCCCCCACCCCCGCTCAGCCAGCGCTGCCCCCGGCCAGAGGGGGAAGCCAGAGCACGAGATTGGAGGATAAAATTTGATTTGAAAGAATTTTATTGCTCAGACCAATGATGGCTTTAAATATTAAAATGGCACAAAACGAAGGGGGAATGGAAAAGCAGTACCAAGAACCAGCCTCAGTCGGCTTTTGCCAAATGCACTGCCATCTGAGAAAGAATGAGCGTTTGGAGAGAAAAGGACTGTGGGGGGGGGGGGGTTCTGCTTCCCCGATTATCCTGCTCTACAGACGTTTTCAAAGCAGCATCCTGGATCTCCCAAACCTTACCCGGAGACAGGTAATACATTCATTATTGATGGATCAGTACCCAGAGAGTGTAAATTACTGAAACAAACACGGCATAATTAGGGCATTAGAGGGAGCGTGGAGGGAAGGCAGGGTATGCCACGCTTGGCTGTGGCTTTCATCTTTGCAGGTGTTCATCTCGGTGGCAGCCAGCATCCCAGCCTGCTTACCATATGCACATCCCGGCTAGCCAGTTCTCAGCTGGGAGGTCCACTGGGAGCCCTCTCCTGCCCAAAAACGGGGAGCCAGGGGCCCAGACGAGCCAGGCATCTTGGGGAACAAATGGGGGAGCGCACGTGTGCATGCACACACACACAGAGGCACGCACTCATGCACACACGCAGGCACGCACACAAAGACCAGGGCCCGTCTGCGGGCTGTGCAGCTGGCGAGCCTGTGTCCCCGTCCCCATGCATGCCCTCAGGATTTCATGACAAGAATGAAACTGATCAGGCAGCCTCCAGTTCCATAATTAGGGCCAATTGAAGGAGACAAAGAAATCTATGGAGATCACAGTGGGAAGTGGTAGTGATGAACGCTGGCTTTGAAATAGCATTTTGTACTCACTGGACCATCACTGTCTTTACATAAAAGCGGCCTGCCTCCTTTCTCTCGCTCCCTCCCCTGGGGCAGGGGCGGTGGGCCAGGAGGCAGGCTCCAGACAGCCCCTCCACCAATTGCCTTTTCTGGGTCAGGCCTCATTTCTGGTGGCACAAGAAGGAGAATGGGAAGGGGGCTAGGCCTCCTTTTGGGGTCGGTTGTGGCAGTGGGGAAAGACAAAAGGCAGGCACCTGAGTTAGAGGGAACTTGGGAAGGTGGCGAGCTTATCAGCTCTCCTGGACAGGACCTCGCGTGCGTGCGTGCACGTGAGACTGCATGTGGCTATGTGTGCGTGCGAAGTCATATGTGAGCATGCATGTGTAATGTGTGAGTGCCAGTGTGACCACATGCATGTGCGAATGTGAGGTGTGTAGAAGTGTGTCTGTGTGTCGGGGCTCCAGGCGGCCAAGGACCTTGCTGTCCAAGGAGCCTGCAGGCCCCTTCCAGACCCCGCTTCACTTCCTAGAAGTCAGGGCAACACGCCCAGCTGGGGCCCAGGACGGGGGCCCAGAGATAGGCGAGGAAAGGCGGCATTGGGGTGAACAGGCCAGAGTAGCCCATGCTGTGCACACGCCGCCCCTCGTGGGGATTCTGGAAAGAGACCCTGGCTCGGGGCCACTGCCCGCTGCCCCCGCATGGGGGATGCAGGGCGGGGGGGGCCGGCAGTCCAGCCCTGCTTCACCTTCCAGAATTCCGACTGGGGACCCCCCACAACAGCACTCTCCCAGGGTGGCCGCGGGGCAGCGGGGCAGCAGGGCACGCCTGACTTGGGAGACGTCAGGGGCTCCGGGAAGCGTCCCCAGCTGGCACCGCTGCGACTGTGCCAACCTGCTCGCGCACGCATGTGTGGCTTCCCTCCTCCTGCCCGCAGTAATCCTCCGACTTTACAGCAAATTATTAAAACTCACTTATATTTAATCTGCCTTCTGGAATTAATTGAATTTTTATGCTCAGCAAATGCCACAGTTTGTGCTGCCTCCCGATCGCTGGCTCGGAACAGCTAAATGACAAGGCGGCCGACCAACCGCAGGCTCTGCAGACGGGCTCTGGGGGTAAAAAGGCATTAAGAAGCAAGGAGGGGGGCGCGAGCTGCGCAGGACGGCCTGTCCCCATCCTCAGCGCCCTGAACCATGGCGAACAGAAGCTCCATTTACCAGCACGGGGAGGCCTGGGCTCAGGGCGCCCCTGGGCAGGTACCTGGGAGGGCTGTGCTCCAGAGGGCCCCCCAGAGGCAGGAGCAAGCCAGGAGGGACCCCTCCGCTAACCAAATGGGACCTCCTGGTTGGTTTGGGGCCAAGGAAGCTTCACCCACCCCAAGTGACAGGGCTCTGGCCAGCCTCCAAAGAAACCCGAAGAACACCATCTCCTTTCCTGCACTTGGCACTTGAGCGGCAGCACACGCGGGAGCTCCCCGACCCCCCAAGAACCCCAGCCAACTTCTGCAGTGGAGTTCCACCCCGCAGGCACCGAGGATCCAAGGTCACACAGAATCCTGGCACGTTCCCTTCCTGCCGGGACACATTAATCTGGGGGTGCTGACACCTCGGGAAGGAGGGGTCGTGTTTGCAGAGCCCTGCTTGGGGTGCTAAGTGCATCCTCTCCCATCTGCCAGGTTCAGAGTTCTAAGTGAGATGACACCAAGGCTCACACGGAAGAGGCTGAGTGTCTGCTCCCGCCCCCTCCTGCCCACTCCCACCCCTTCCTGCCCGATCTGTGCCAGCAGCCCACTAATGGGAGGGAAGCGGTGGGTCTAGGGAGCCAGGGCTGGTCGACAGATTTTGAGCAAAGTCCCCACCCCACCCTGGCATCCTCACACTGGTGGTATCTGCTTCCTAACCCTGACTGATCGTCCAGTGGGACTTGGGGTTTGAGAGGTACAGACCCCAGGGCCTTGGAATCAGATTTGCTCGGTGGTAGAGGGCCCGGCAATGGGGGCTGTATTTCTTAAACCTCATGAGATCCAGGTGCAGCCGGCTGGGGCTGGAAACCTCGGCAGGTGACTCCTACGACACTGGAGGGGCTGGGCTGCATCCCCGCTGCTGGAGGGGAAGGGCACGCTAAAGGAAGGCGAGAGGTCAGCCCGCTTCTCCAAGCCCCGTGGGGAAACACTGCGTGGCCTGACTGCGAGACCCCAAATGCGCTGCATCTAGTCCCTGGGATCAGAGAGAGGAAGTGAAGCAAAGCTCCACCCCCTCCACCCCCCACCCCCGCCTCCTGGGCTGCCGAGGAGCGGGCTGGCAGCACCTGTCCCTGTCCCCCTACCTGCAAACACACCCACTGCTAGTGCAAACACACACACACTGCTACCGTGTCAGGGAGCACAGAGCCCCTAGGACCAGGCTCTCGGGCGCCCTGCCTGGGGGCCTTTCCCACAACGGGGGCTCAGACACAGGAGAGAGCCCATCGTTCTGTCCCCCAGACCCCCAGAGAGCACACTCCAGGGTCCATCCCGGCCTCCACGAGTGCCACCCCCCCAACAGATGCAGCAGAGAGTGAGGCCTCCCTTGATCTCCCAGGCCCCTGGTCCCAGCCTGCAGGCTCTGTGGGCTCCCCTGGCATCCCCCATCCCTGAGCCGTCTGCAGCCCCGCTACCTGCAGTCAGGGACGTGACCTCAGAGTCTGACTTCCCTGCTCTGACCTGTGTCTCAGGGGGTTGGGCATTGTCCCAAAAGGTGAAAGGTCGCTTGTTCAATTCCCAGTGGGGGCAACTGCCTGAGTGCCAGTGCGGTCCCCAGTCAGGGAGCGTGTGAGGGGCAACCGATCAATGTTTCTCTCTCACATCAATGTTTCTCTCCCTCTCTTCCCTCTCTCTAAAAATAAAGAAATAAATCATTTAAAAAAAAAAGTCTGGCTTCCCTGCTTGCCCTCACTTGCCCTCTCCTGGATGGAGGCACAGCCCAAGGAGGCTTCATCTTCCCCTTAAAAGCCCCTCTCAGGGAGGTTCCTCGATCTGCCCCCCACTCCGGTTCCTAATGGAGAAGAGAGGGAGGCCCCCACCCCACCCCCCAGACCAGGCCACAGGTGTTTCACCATCACCTTAATACAGGTGTTCTCCAGGTCAGGCCCAGGGCCCAGCCCTGCATGAAGACAAAGTCTCAATGCCCCACCGCCCAGCCCCCCGCCACACCACCTGGCAGGACAGGGAGAGAACGCACAGCGCCACACGCAGGCCGCAGGGACTGTCTCGGCCAGCGCAGGCTGCCACAGCAGAACACCACGGCCTGGGGAGGGGCTTAAGCAACAGGCATCTGTTTTCTCACGGTCTGGAGGCAGGACCGGCGTCTGGTGAGGGCTCTCTCCGTGGGGCCCAGACAACCACCTTCTCACTGTGTCCTCACGTGACAGGGAGAGAGTGAGCTCTCTGGGGTCTCTTCTCGTGAGGACACTAACCCTACGGGATCAGGGCCCCACCCTTATGGCCTCATTTAACCTTAATTAATTCCTTAGGGGCAGAATGGCAGGAGGACCCGAGCTCAACAGGGAGGCAGAGAGAGAGACACTACACTGCCCTCCCTTCCTGGGGTTCGGCAGCTGCCCAGTTTCCAGGGCTCACCCCCTGCTCCCTTTCTCGAATCTCTAAGCAGCATGCCCCCCAACAGCTCCTGCGCACACCCCTCACTGGCTCGCTTTCCTGGAGCTCCTCCTTCTCCCTCTCACTGCAAATTCTTCCGCTGCAGGGCCAGAATACCTGAGAGACCCCAAACCGCCCCGTTTGTCTTTGCTTCCCCTGAGGCTGGTAGAAGTGCTACAAACATCTACAAAACAGACATTCAGAGCCGGGGCACCTGGCCACTCAGTCCAGGAGCTGGGCCTCGTCTCAGGGCCTCTGCATGTTCCCCTCACGCAGCCTGCTCATCCCCCAGAAGCCTCTGCAGCACCCTCACTCCCACGGAGGCCCCTACTCAGAAGGGCTTCCCCTGGCTGCTCTGTCAAAACCTCGACCCGCCCATTCCCCACTGCCTCTCCCCACTGTATTTCTTCTCTGGGACCCCATCTCAAAGGTGTCTCATTTACCATGTCTGTGGACCACCTCCCCCACTCCTATATCAGGTCGAGTATGTCAGGAATTTTTGTCCACTTAGTTCAGTCCTGGATCCCCAGCACCCAGCAGGCAGTAAATGTTCAATAAATATCTGTACACTAAATGGAATGAGCTCCCCATTCATGGAGGTATTCAAGCCGAGCCTGGATGATCTTTCAGGGCTGGTTCTGACCTCAGACTTGGTAGTTCTATGCTTTTTTCCTGACCCTGATCACAGACGAACCTGCCACAGGAACCCTGGGCAAGCAGCAGAAATGGGGCTCCTTGGTGTCCTCTGCACCCAGTTGAGGGGCCGGCAGCCATGCCAGAAACCAACCCTTGGGGGGTGAGTCTCCCACCCTTAGGTCTGGGGAAATCCCCCAAACCCAAGCCCCAGGTTGTGACACAGCAGGACCCTGCCTGACCTATACTGTCCCCAGATCTCCAGGACATGTCACTTTGACCCTGACCACCGTGCCCAGAGCCGACCCAGGCTCACAGCTGACACAGCTGCCTGGCAACAGGGCCAGGCTGGATTATCATACATTAAGACATAATTACTCTGTGGAAATTTACAATACAAAGCGCCCTTCCCAGCAAGTTGGCTTCGGAAGGAGCCCAAGGACACAAAGGCTGCAGTGTCTGTGACTGCTGCCACCCCCCCAGCTGGCCCCCACCAGAATTTCAAAGGAAGTGGGTGGGTTAGATTTTGTTCTAAAAAAACCCATTCTACCCACAAAGCAGAAGCCCTGTCCAGGGGAGGGCTCTCTGGTTCTCTAAGCCCCACCCAAGGGGAGAGTCTTCCTGCCTCCTAGCCCCCCTCCCAGGCCCACTCAGGTTTCCCAAGCCCCGGGGGGTTTCCAGCCAGCACCCCGGGGGTCTTCCTTTCTCACACAGACACCTCTGTGCTTGGGCTGCGAGAGGGTAGAGAGAACCCCAAACCTGGAGCTGCAACCCGGCTGTCACCTGCGAGGCATGGCCTTCAGCGAGCAGGCAGGTGCTCACCGTGCAGCCGCAGCAGCAGCAGGCCAGGAGCTGTGTGAGCACCAGGACGCTCTGTGGACAGGACAAACCAGACCCCTTTCCCTGCTCTGGCGGGGTGACAGTCCCCTCGGGGAGACACTGACACACACAAAAAGTGCAAGTCAGCTGTGCAAAGAGCACACGCAGGGTGGGCTGGAGCAGTGCGTGCAGAGGTCCTGAGTGGGGCCCGAGTGTGCTGACAGGCGCGGGGCGGAGCACAGCAGCAGCACGAAGGCCGTGGGCTCTTACTCTGAAGAGGGTTGGGGGCAGGGGCCACCTGATCTGCCGCAAGGGACGGCTCGGCCCACTGTTCGGGGAAAGGCAGGCCAGGGTTCACACCCCGCTTCTACCCTTCCACGCAGTTCGTCAGCCCTGTAAGCCCCCCTTTTAAGAGTCCTCACCCGAGGATATATTTTTATTGATTTTACAGAGGAAGGAAGAGAGATGGAAACATCGATGTGAAAGAGAAACATCGATTGACTGCCTCCCATACATGCCCCACTGGGGACTGAACCTACAACCTAGGTGTGTGCCCTGACCGGGGATCGAACCCTCGGTCTTTCGGTGTATGGGAGGGAAGATGCTCCAACCTACTGAGCAACCTGGCCAGGGCACAGCTCTTTAAGCCCTTTCAGCCTCTGTTCCTTTCCGTGAGGGAAAACAGTAACAGCAACCACAGAACGTGTCGTGAAGCCCGAGAGAATGTGAGCAACAGGAGGAGCACACAGTTGAGGGGAAGGGCAGGGGGAGAGCCCTGTCTGTAAAATGGGCACCGGCCCTGGCCATCATCCACCTGGCATAGAGGGACCAACGGCCTGGCGACCTGTGCCTCTGCCTGTCATCTGGGAGCCGAGGTGCTTGGCCGTGGCCCCGAGTGGGCTCACCGCTGGGCTGCACTGGGGCCCTGCGGCCAGCCATGCTGAGGATGTTATCAGTGGCATTAAGGTGCAAAAACTGATTAGGGCTATTTATCCTCTAGCCATAAACCCAGGGGCAGCTGTGCAGCTGGGGCAGCTGTCCCAGCTACCCTCCCAGGTGTCAACACGCAGTATCTGGAGCTGCTTGGGCAGTCCTGGGAGAGGCTCCTGCCAATCACCGCAGCCCACTGGGTGCCAACAGGCGGGGGGCTGGGAGGAGGCGGCACTTATCTGAGGAATCACAGGGCCTTTCACCAGCCTCTTGGGCCCCTGGAGAACAAAGGCGGGCGTGCTCCCAACGCCAGGTGGCTGACAGCTAAGAGAGAGGCTCGGCGAGGGAAGGGACTTGCTGGAGTCACAGAGCACAGCACCAGCCACCTGACACCGCCCGGGTGCCGACCCAGGGCTCCCCCTGTGAAAGGGGACGAAGCAGAGGGCAAACCAGCCCTCCTGCCGTTAGCAGTCAGCCCAACGGGCTCCGACTGGCTTGCAGGGCTCAGCTGAGGTTTACAAAGTGCTCAGACGCCAGGGGCTGTGGGAGAGCCCAGGAACAACCTAGAACCCCAGCCTTTATCCGAACTGCTGGGGGTGAGGGGGGACCCTGACTCCTCCCCCATACTCTTGAGTGAAGGTAAAAGAAACATCAGTTCCAGCTCAAAGGTAGGACCCGCCACCTGACTCGCCTTCTGAAGGGTGCCGCCCACTGGGCTGGGTAACCTGGACCTGCCAAGTGACCTTAGACCTCTGTGCCACTGTCACACCCCAGACAAGTGACTTTGCCTTTCTGGGCTCAGCTCCTTCCTCTGTGAGATAGAGACAGCCCTGGGGTGATGAGAGGACAAACCAGGCTGACAAAGGGACTGCTCGGCACCAGGCGCACAGCGGGTGCGCAGAGGCCCCGGGCTGCAGCAGGCCGGGTCCTCCCCACAGCCAGCCCTCTCGCCTGCTCTGCTCTCAATGGCCCTGAACCGTCTCCTCCACCTCCTCAGAAGGGCCTTGCACCTGCGGCAGCGGGCAAAAATGAAAGTGCCTTCAATGCACAGCGCACTTCTCAGGGAGGATCTTCGCCATGGTCCTGCTGTCCCTACCCGAGACGCTCACCGCTGGGCAGGCTGGCACCCCTGCTTCCCACCATGCACCAGGAAAAGAACCTTGGAACGGGGACCTGTGTCTACGACGAGCTTGGTTCCCGGCTGGCACTGGAGCCGGTGGCCCCTCTTCTAGGACCTTTGGTGGTCTTCCAGGATGTGGGACTAAGGTGACACAAAGCCCCCACACAGTGCCTGCCACCAGGGGAGCGCCCGCTCATTTGTACAAGCCAGGTAGCATGGCTGGAAAGAGGAAGGGGCTGCCATGGTGGCCCAGTGACCACCCAGGGGCCCCGCTGCATGTCCCTTGGGGGCTGCCATGGCTGAGCAAAGCAGAAGCACAAGGTTCCCAAGGTCACACTGGGCATGGCCAAGGCAAGCCAGGAACCCAAAGTGCAACCCTGGGACACAGCAGCCATCAGATCTCATCCCTGCTAAAGGAGAAGGGCTTTAAAACTCTACTCCAGGCATTAACCTGCCATCATGTGCATCTCACAGCCCTGCTCTTGGAAGGCTGAGTCTAAGCAGTGGTCCGGAGAACGTCCCTCTGGGAGGGGGCCGAGCAGCCTACTGGGGCTGGAGGGAGCCGGCCAGGTCGGCTCAGGACTCTGCACGTCCAGTGTGGTCCCCAGCGCCGTGCGAATGCAGCCCAAGGCAAAGGGTGTCCAGAGAGAGGGCCAGCGCCTGGCTTCTGCTTGCTTTAAAAGGCAACCTCACTTCTGCACTCATTTTTATTCAAAGTCCTTTTTAGAAAGATGAACTCTTTCCTCTTGGATTCATAAAACCCATCTGTTTGCAAATTCCAGCTACATCTGAGACCAGTCCCTTCAGACATGCCTTTCTCTCTGGAATCCATGCAACTCAGCCGCATTCAGTAATATTGTGTATTAAGGACGCGCCATAAAAAATAAATTGCATTGTAAAAGGGGCCCCTTAACAGACAACCTTGGCTCTAGGGTTAAATGTCTAATTTCATACTGTGATCCTCAGCGAGAGCAGATAAATCAAAGCACACCTGGGACCCGGAGCCGCTCCCACAGGGCTCCAGCCGGGCGCGGAGCGGGTAGACAGGGCCAGGGGTAAGGAACCTCTGGCAGGTAAGCTCCCCCTCTGCCGCTTTAGTACCAGGAGGTTCCTTGGGACCAAACGCTCCCAAGACAGCTGTCAGACACAGTAAAAAACAGGAAGGAAAAAAAAAAACCACGCGCGCACACACACACAAGGCAACGTACCAAATGCTAAAATATCATGAAAATTCAAACAGCTAAAACAAATATAACCATAAAAAGACTGGAATCCTAGAAAAGCGATCTCTGCAATTAAGCAGTTTTCTGCAATATAGTGATAATCACCTAATTATACTATTAATGACAGTTCAACCTGCTTTGAAATAAAAGGACATTCTTCCATAACAGGATGCCAGCTGTTAGTTACAGATGTCAAACATCTTTAGAGCATTATTAGTAAGGGGGGGAAACCTATAAAAGGAACACATCCATATTCCCCCCCCCGCCCCCCACAGAAAAAAATCCTCCTCCTCAGCCGCGTGGCTGTGCGGGGGCCCGAGTGGAAAGCGAGGTGCCCAGGCCCAAGTGGGGGATCAGAGGAAGGGACAGCGTGAGGACACGACTCCCTCGCCCACAGCCACATGCGCTGGCGGCACCTGATGAAATGAGGAGAGTCTGTATATATTTTAACAGCATCATCGATTCCTTCCAGGGAAATAATCTCCGGAACCAGGATGTTGGTGCGGAAATAGATCTCCCTGTGGTTCTGCCAACGTGCCCCGGAAATCCCACATCGTGGGATTCCTGGTGGCGGAGAGCGGTTAGCTGCAGCCAGATCTGGAAGAACCGCAGGTCACCCGAGGTGACAGCCGCCCACCCGCCTGCCTGGCTGCCCTGGACCCTGCAGACATATGCTCGGCTCACTCCTGACAGTATTTCTTCCAACTCTGTGCGCCTTTGACATTTGGGAGCGCCAAGGTGTAATAAATATCCAACTTTGTCTTCTGACAATAGCCAGCCACATTTAATTAACTGGAGCGTAAAAGGCCGGGGAGGAGGGGAGAGGGGACGCAAGGAGCAGCCACAGAGGGAGGGGATTAACCTTTCAAGCAAGCTGCTGGCTGCGGGGCAGGGGTCGGCCAGCCTCGTCAGGAGGGTGCACTCTGCTCAATCTAAAGGGGGTGCTGAGGGTTACATCCTCCCCCCATCCCAGCAGATCCTGATAACCTTGTCAGGCTGGGGGGGGGGGGGGCGGCACATCTCCAGGGCGGTGAGGACAAATGCCAGGCTGGCTCCTACTTGAGCGATGCAGGGGAGAGGAGGAGACCCTCCGGGGGCCTGCCTGCAAGGAAGCACGAGAGAAACCCGCCCGAATCCAAGCAGAGCTGGACAGTGCTTTCTAAAGAACACTGCCACATTCCCAAACCCGTCTGCCAGAGGACTCTGGGTGCCGTGGCCGAGCAGCCCTTTCGAGGCGAGGAAGAGATGCCCGCACAGGAACTGTGTGGTGTTAGGATCTCTCCTGCCAGGTCACTCACTCAGTGGCCTCCTGACCCCTGGGCCTTGTCAAGAGGAGCAAGGGGCAGCGTCGTGGCCCCTGGGCACTGCTGGCCAGGAGGGATTAAGCCTGAGGCTTTAATGGGGCAGAAGAGGCCACGTCAGAGGGCAGGGGAGGATTTTGGAGCTGCTAAAAGGCAGGCTGGTGTTAGGAGGTGCTCAGACTTGCTGTGTGGCCCTGGGTAAGTCACTTTCCCTCTCTGGGCTACAGCTGAAAAAGAGACCCTGGGATTTTCCCAGGCTGGATTCTCAGAGACAGAGCTAAGGAAAAGCATTCTGGAGGGCCATTTATCCCGTTTACAACTTCCATGGCTGACCCTCAATAGCTTCCTTTCTCTTCCACAAGAGCTCGGGGCCAAGCCAGCTCTGTACCAGCTGGCCACCCTCCAAGAAAAACTCAGGCTCGGCGTGGCCTGTCAGGGCCAGACGGGAGGCCTGGGTGCCCCTCTCGCTACAGCGCAGACCGGCCTCTCTGCACTCAGCCCTCTGGAACCCGAGCCCCTGGGGCAGCCCGAGTCTGCCCTGCCCCAGTTCTCCAGAAACTCCCACCCACAGGAGGCAGCCAGACGTCACGCGTGGGTCCCAGCCTTCGCCCCTTGTTCTATGACACTTGGCTTTGGAGAAATTTCCCTTGAATCCCCAGGAAGTTCCCCAGAACCACATGAAGGATGACATTTGGCTCCTTCCAAGTGAATCCATTCTGAGCACTGAAGCCAAAGAGGGAAAACGCTTCCCAGGGAGAGACGGGAAAAGCCCGGTGCTGCCGGCAGAGGCTCAGCCTCCCCTGCTGAGATGGCCCCGGCGCTGCTATTAATAACTGCAACCGAAGTCTTCACTTAGCTCCTTAGTGATTCCAGTTAAGATGAGTCACTTGATACAGAAAAAGAGCAGGTCCAAGGGACATGGCTCCATTTTACAGCAGCGAAAAGTAAGGCACAGGAAAGGAGTCTGGCAGCTCCACAAAAGGTTAAATCAGATCCAGCAACTTCACTCTGGGGTGTGCACTCAAGAGAAACAGAAACACCCACCTACACAAGCTCTTGTACGTGACCGCTCACAGCAGCACTATTCATAACCGGCAACACAGGAAAATAGCCTGACTGTCCGCTGACAAAGAGTGAACCCCGTGCCACGCGGCATTGCTCAGACATAAAGAGGAACGAAGTCCCGGCTCGTGCCATGGCATGGGATGAGCCTCGAAAACACTGCACTGAGCGGAAGAAGCCAGGCACAGGGGCCGCACACTGCATATGGTCCATGCGAGCGTGAACCGCCCAGAACAAGCAGACCCGCGAGACGGAGAGCACGGCGGGGGTCGTCCAGGGCTCGGACGCCGCGGTGAAACGGGGAGCGATTCCCAACGGGCGCAGTGTTTCTTCTGGGGCGAGAGAGCCCGTCCCGGAACCAGGCAAGTGGTGGGCGTACAGCTTTGTGACTGGGTGAAAAACCACTGAATTTCACTTTTTTAAAAAAATTCTCACCCGAGGACATGCTAATTGGTTTTAGAGAGCGGAGAAGGGAGGGAGAGAGGGAAAGGAACACTGAAGTGAGAAACATCAGTCAGTTGCCTCTCACGCCTGCCCCCACCAGGGGCCGAACCTGCAACCCATGCATGTGCCCGACCAGGAACTGAACGTGCAACCTTTCAGGTTATAGGACAACACCCCAACCAACGGAGCCACACCGACCAGGGTTGAATTTCCCTTTAAAGAGTGACTTTTATTTTGTGTATGAATTCTATCTTAACAACTTTTTAAAAACCCAAGAAGCTCAAAAACGTGAGAGAACCCACATAAGGTCAAATAGTGGAGGACCTTCACATGCAAGGTGGGACCCCATGCGGTACCTTTGCCTCTGCTACATGACATGTGCTTTGTGCCATGATATGGGGGGAGACAGTTAAATCATTCTGGCCTTTGAGATCAGGATGTCGACATTCAAACCCTGGCTCTACCACTTATGGGCTGTGTGGCCTTGGGCAACTCACTTAACCTCTCTGTGCCCAGTTTCCTCTTCTGTAAGTGGGGCTGGCCATAACAGTACTTGTTGGGACAGGGATTGTTATACAGTTGGGTGCACTGATCCATACGAAGCCCCTTAAATTCCTTGCCTGGGATCTCAGGCACCCCCAGAAGCAGACCCTGCCATGCCCTGGAACCTGAGTCTCCAACACGAGCAAAGCCTCCTCTCATAGCCCAGGTTTCCTGGACCATCCAGCCTTTGCTTGTGTGGACCGCCCTAGCATGACAGGCCCCACGCCCCTTCCAGTAAGCACCCCAGATGACTCACAGATGTCCTTCCCTGATCTCCTCTAGCACTTGGAAGGTGTCACTGAGATTCTGCAGTTGTAGGGACCCCTAGGGCTGGGGAAGCCCCTGGAAACAGGGAGAAGAGCTGGATTCCAGAACAGCTTCTGTTGGGCTTGACACATCAAGCTCCTGACACATCATTTCTCCTGCTCTGGAAAATAAAGGAGAGGCGCCCCATCCTTCTGGCCCCCCCCAGGGGTGTTGTGAGGATGGACTGCAGTGTGTGTGTGAGTGTGTGAGTGTGTGAGAGAGAGAGAGAGAGAGAGAGAGAATCAGTTTGGATGCACACAACATATACCTACACACACGCACGTACAGTTGAGAATCGTTCTCTACCGCCCACCTGGTCCCCAAATCCAATGCCCTTTGACAATAGAAACCACTCTTTCCTTCATCAAACTGTCACTTGGTGGTTTCTGCCCCCCACACCCATCCCACCTCACTTCCCCATTTCACCGACGGGCATCGACACCATCTCTCCAGCTTCCACCTCCTCCCGGGGTCCCGTCACCCACACGGCACTGCTGGCCGGACCTCCACAGTGGCTCTGGCCCTGCCTCCCCTGTTTGGGCTCTTATCACCTCTGAACTGTCCCTCCGCCTCAGTCCTTCCTGTGTTTAATGTTACAGGCAGGACGAGCCCCTGCTGCAGGGGTCCCCTACGGCCTCAAACACAACGTGGTGGCCACCGGCCCCACAAGGCAGTCAAGCACTTGACATGGGGCCAGTGGGGCTGAAGAACGGAAGTTCTAATTTGGTTTCATTTTGATTTATTTAGTTTTACGTTTCAGTGGTCACATATGGCTCCGTCTAGCTGCTCGCTACTCTAAGTCCGGCCTATAGACCAGCCACATGGGTGCCACCTGGGCCTGGGGACAGCACAGATGACCTTGAGGGCTCAAGGGAGGGAAAGTCCCCATGTGGCTTGTCAGTCCCCGCCTAGACCCACTTGAATCAAAACCCTAAGATCTCAGGTCACCTGAGTGCACAGTACAGTTTGTGTCTCCTCCCCTCATGCTTCCCCCATCTTGCCCTTTCAAAACCAACTCTTCAGAATCTGCTCCCAATACCACCTCCTGCAGGAAGCCCCCTCAGATTGTTCTGGCCAAATGGGAACTCTCCATCCTCCGAGCCCCTGGAGCTATGTGCATCCTTCCAAGGCTGCATCAGTCCACTGGTGGCTCAACCCTTCCCCCCCTTGGGTGGCGCGGAGGGCCTGAAGGCTTGACCTGTGCCTTACTTTCGATCCTCCTCTCAGCCCCTCCCCGGCCTGGCACCCAGCAGGTGCTCGGGAACGGGCCCGGCAGTTGCAGTTGCAAGAAGCCAACGTCTCTTTCCAAACCAGGGCAAGAAGAACAAAGTTGGTTGCAGGCTATTTGCTGTATTATTCCTTCCACTGGGCTTGCCCCACCGGTCTGACACGCCAGCTGCCTCTCTCCTGGGCTGAGCACCTGGGAGGCGACAGAGCCCTGAGTCAAAGACATGAAAATCCAGGAGGAAAAGCAGGCAGGTGCAGTTATTGGTTTCAATAAGCCAAATAAAACCTCGCAGGCTTTTCATGAACCTCTCTGCAGGCAGGGATCAAGTGCCATGGCTTTGTCGCAAGGCAGGTGTCAGCTCGCCAAGAGCCCGCCAACAGCCCACCTGCAGGACCCTGAAGGCGACGGGGGATCACTGGTAAGAGGTGGGTCAAGGGTGAGGCCTCTGCTCCCTCAGGGCAGTCCTTCTCACAGCCACATACTTGGCAGCCTCCCAGGAGCGAGGGAGAGAGCGCTGGGCTCTGAGGATCTCCCTCGACACCAAGGCCTCAAAGGCAGACACTGAGCAAGGGCCAAGGCCATCCAGGACTCCTCCGCCTCCACCCGGGTGGAGGCCCCGGACCCAGCCTGTGTGCCCCGGGCTCAGACAGGCCACCGTGCATCCCGTCTGGCCGCTCAGCCTGCCTGCCCCTGAGAGCCGCTTCTCCGAAAACCTCACCTCCAGGAGCAGTCAGCTCAGCCTGGGAACCCAGGGCCACCTTCATATCCTGGCTGCAACCCCGGAAGCCGCCAGAAACCTCGCTTTTCTGTGTCCTCCTCTGCCAGGCGGGGACTGAAACCCCTGCCTCCACCCCCGGGGCTCGGGCAGGAAGTGGCCTCAGCTCCTCGCAGAGGGATCTCCGGGGGCTGCGACACAGATACACACGGGCCTGTCCAGACTGAGAGCAGGCGATAAGCCCCGGGGAGAGGCCGTGCGAACCCACACAGCCCGCCGCAGCTCGGAGGCCTCCCCCAGGGCAGGCCGCTGCCACAGCAGGAACTGAAGTCATCGGTTCCCAAGAAGCAGGGAAAACACACATTAACAGGAGACTGTCGTCAACGGCAAATGCCCCCGTGCCTGGGACGTCTGCCCCAGAGCTCTGGTCCCAGGGGGCAGTAAGGTGATGACGACAACCGCCCTGATCATATCACTAGCAGGCAAGCGCTTAGGGGGGACCTACTACACATGACGTGCCACGCTAGCTAAGCACTTTAAACGTATGAATGCTTTCAGCTCTCACAGCAGTCTCAGGGAATCTAATCCTCTGCGTTCTGCACATGAGTACACTGAGGCACAATGCATTCCAGTGAGCTGCCCAGGATCTTGCAAGAAGCAAATGGCTTTTGAGTTCACGAGCTCAACTACCACACTGCGCTCCCTTATAAGCAGAGAGCTAGGTTGGACGGTGGCTCCAGATTTATGATGAGCTGGGATCACAGAGGAAGGAATAACGGATCCTAAGGGGGTCAGCCCACTGGGGCTTCCAGGCACCGGAGCTGGCCTCCCAGGCAGTGGCAACAGCCTGAACCAAGGTGCGGGGGGTAGAGGCAGAGGTCAGGTGAGACAGAGGGCTAAGGCCTTGCCTCCCATGCGAGGAAGCTGGGTTCTGCTGAGGAGGAGCGGACCTCAGCAGCACCGTCCTGGAAACGCTAACTTACTATGTAGCGTGATTTTAAATATGGGGGAGGGCCTATGATATTCCACCAGAACCAGAGAGTGCCCATCACAGGGGACCCTCCTCTCTCTGAGGTCCCCAGCACTGAGCCCCAGGAGACTTCAGGGGGCAGCAGAGGCAGGGGAACGGGGGCTTCCAGTTCTTTCCATGCAGGCTTCACCCTGTCAGCACCTCAATGCCAGCAGTCTGATGTGCAACCTGGGGGTCAGGAGCCATCGGGCTAGCACTGCTCTCTCGAGAGCTGGCCCCGGGATGGTCTAGCTGCAGCTGTGCTAACGATGTTATGAGTTATCGGTCCCATCTCTGGAAGGAGAAACTGAGGGAGAAGAGTGACAGGTTTCTCCTCCCAGGTAACTCGCCCGTATCTGGGTCAGGAGTCTAGTTGGCCGCTCTTACCACTGATCAACCCCTGTGTGCTGAAGTCCAGGATGAATATTCATGAGCCTATCCAGTTCCACACTTTCATTTCTGGCACGAATTAATAATTTACCATGGAGTTTCATACAAATCAGACATAGCTCATTAGCAGCTCCCCAAAAGGCACTCTGGTCTTCCCACTGATCCTGGTGAGGGGCTGGTCTTTCTTCAGCGATGAGTAACACCCCCCCCCCCTTATTCTGAGAGACACCCTCTCTTTGGATGGGGCTGGTGAGCCTGAAACTGGGGAATCTCCCTGCAAAGGGAGGCCACCTGAGCACCAAGGCCAGTGGTGGAAGCCTCACCACATATGTCTTCAGGACACTTCCCAAGCTGTCCCTGGGAAAAGACGGCATCTTTTCCTCTGGCAAAGGCAAAGCCACTGCCTGCCTGGAAACGGAGACGGCGGGTGGGGGCAGTGTGTGTGTCACAGGCCATTTCCCGAAGAGGCTATTTCCACGCCACCTCCCATCCCCACGTGCTCTCCTAACACTTGCTACCAGCCCCACCCCCATCAAAATGTAGAGCCTACCTCCTCTCCAAGTGCACCTGGGAGGGCTCACCCGCCCTTGTAATGAACAGATTGGGGCCTAAGTGACACCCTGTGAATTCTGAGGCTAGGTCCTACAAGGTCATGCCGCTTCCCCCTGGGGAGCTGGGACATGTACATGCCTTTGGACCCCTGAGCTGCCGGGTCAGCAGTACAGGCTCCCCAAGGCCGAGGGTTCTGAAGAAGCCCAGCTGGGGTCCCAGCCAACAGCCGGCATCTCCTCCAGCCTCCTGGTCTTCCCAGCTGAGGCCCTGGGCACCACGGCGCACGGACGGCCGAAGTGTCCCTCCATGCCCTTTCTGAATTCGTCCCTGTGGCATCTGTGAGCACAACCAAATGACACTGTTTGATACCCACACGTGCTTATGAAGTCTCCCTCCATCCCTGGGTGTCCTGGGCCCCTGCAGGCCCAACCACAAACCCCACAACTGCTCACGTGGGCCCTGCACGGCCGAAGTTAAGACTGGTTGAAATTTGCCTGTAAGTGGAACTTCCCAAAAGGGAAATGAAGGGGAGGGGGAGTGACACCTCTGTCCCTGGGCCCTGGAGGTCCGAGATAAAGGCTGACGACACTTTGGACACTCAGCCCCAGAGCCGGGGAGAAGCCTGTGTGGACTGCCCCCTCTCTGCAGCGCAGCCGCTGGCCCCGCCGCACCTCTGCCTCCCTCCCTCCGGGGCTCTCCAGCAGGCAGCCCCACCCGCTGGGCCCCTCCAGTGAGTTCAATTAAGACCCAGGCATTATCTCCTCCTCCCCTTCCTTTATGTTCCCTGCCGGCCCCCCTTTCTCTTGTCAGATAATCACGGGAAACCAGCAAACGGTTGACACAGTTACCAAGACAACAGAAGTTAGGACTGTCGAGGAGGTCTGAAAGCTAATCCTAAATGAATTATAGGACAAGAGTGACAAGGGGGTGGGGACCAGTGTCGGGCAGCTTCAAAGCAGGTCCGGTGTAGGAGACAAGGTGCTGTCTGCCTCAGGGCTCTGGCTGCGCTGGAGGGTGACGCTGGACTCCTTGGGGGCGGGGGGGAGGTTGAGGAAGAAATTCATTAAAATGAAACTCAGCACAGAAGATGGTGGGGCACTGACACCCACCATTCACTGGGACTCAGGGGCTAGGCTTCACCCATTCAGCTTTTATGGCGTGGGGGGCAGTGGGAAAGGGGCCAGGGCGATCTAATCAAGGCTACTCCATTTCTTCTTTACTTATTTAGAACTTGCCATCTTGAGACCAGGGCGCCGCGCACAGTCCTGCTGGCGGAAAGCCATTTCGGGAGTCTGAGCAAACCGACCCTCACTGGCCTCCAGCCCCACGGGCAATGCCTGCCCTAACCCCAGCCACCGCCCCCGCATCACCACGGACTCAGCCGGGTCCCTCGGGGAGGGCTCCCTCTTCTGACACCGGCCCAGAATCGAGGACATGGGTGGCATGAAGCCCACAGCTGGGAACTATTAATCCAAACAGTAATTGAAGCTAATGGTTCTACAGGGCTTGGCCTGGGCTTCCAAAGACTAACTCATCAAATGCTCACAACAATCCCGGGAGGGAGGCGCTACCACTGGCCCCAGCAAACAACGAGGAAACTGAGGCCCGGAGAAGGTAAGTCACCTGCCCAGAGCCACACGGCAGTCAGGAGCGGAGGCAGGAGGGGACCAGCGCCCTCACTCTCCAGTGCGTGCTCCTGCTCAGCACTGCGGCATCGGAGACGTTTGCTGACCTTGTCCTGCAAGGCCTGCCGCGCAGACCCCGCAGAGGCCACCCCGGAACCTGGCCCATCACCCGCCTCTCTTCCGAGAATGCACCCAGAAACCCCACGTACCGCTTTCTTTCTAGGGGACCTTTCCTGACTCTTCTCCCCCACCCTTGGCCTGAGGCCTTGCAGGCATCCGCCGTCCCTGCTCTTTCGCTCACCAAGGATGCCTCTGAAGATTACAGCCCCAAACTTCTTAGAGGCTCAGTGGCCCCAGCTCCGTTTCCGCAGTCAGGCCAACGTGTGAGACCAGTGTTCACACTTGACAGAGCATGAGAATCCCCTGGAGGGCCTGCGAACACACAGCCTGCGGGACCCTACCACCGACCCCACCACAGGTTCTGCCTCAGCCCTCTCCAGGGGGTCCCGCGACCTTGCACCTCACACAGCTGCAGCTGCTGGGGTGCTGCTGGCCCGGCAATCCCAACTGGGAAAACACCGAGGTGTTAGCCCACACTCAGCCTCCACTCTCCCCACCTTCATCTCCACTCCCCGCCCGTCCCCGGGTCACCAGCGTGACGGCACTCCTGCTCTTCCTCACAGACCCCACACTCAGAGGCCCCTGCCCCACCCCTCCTCTTGCAGCACCCATCACTGTAAACGGAACCTCTGCTGACTGCTCCCACGAGGGACACTGTCGGAGCCATCCTGAAACAGATGTGGACACGGGGCTCTGACATCCAGCCCGTCTCTACCTCCAGATCCCCACCCCCACTCCACACGGCAAGTCCAGCCCAGCCCACAGCCCTCCATTCGACTGGGGCGAGGGCGGCAGCCTGCACGTTGGCCTCCCTGACGCCCCCCTGACCACCCGGGATCCATCTCAGCTCTACAGCCAGATGTGCGGGCACTAAAGCACAAATCATATACCTCCCCCTCCTCTGCTTCCAGCTTTCCCATGTCATGTCCTACCCCTTTCCCCGTGGTTCACGCCCCTGCAGCCGCAAGGCCACACAGACATCCTAGGGGCCTGAGAGCCTTTGCATACGCTTGACCCTTTGCACTTCCCCTTAGATCTTGTCAGGGCTGACACCTCCCTTTCTTCCAGCTACCCCTGCCCACTCCAGCTACCCCCCTACCTTCCCCACTTTCCTTTTCTCCAGAGCCTGCACCGGGGGCAGAGCACAGTGTGTTCATTGCTGGAACAGGTGCTCCACAGAGCATGGCCCTTGGGGGCTTTTCAGCTACTCCTGTGTGCCTGGGCCAGTGCCTGCCTGTCATAAACAGGTATTGAAAAAATCAGATGAACTTGGCTGCTTTAAAATCCTGGATTCCCCCCCGACTTACAACAGACTCAAGTTCAAGTCACTGGCCTTACGACATTCAAGACCCTCCAGAATGTGATTCCCATCCACCCACAGGCTCCAGAATGTGATTCGCATCCACCCACAGGCTTCATTTCCCACTCTGGCTAAGCTCTTCCCTCTCCCTAAAACTGTCCTTCCTGCCCCTCCTGGGAGACCCGGTGCGAAGGCCACCATCTCCCAGGGGCCTGGCCCCGCCCCCTGATGGGATTAACTCTGCTCCCCACCAGCTGGGCCCCGTCTGCCCTGCCTGCCCTCAAAGATGGGTCCTGATACATCTGTTGCGCCTCCCTGGCCTGGCACCGAGCAGGAGAAAGACCCAAGAGCCCACAGCTACTGATGGCGAGTGATGTCCCTTCTACTTGAAACGCCATCCTGGCTGCTCACTCTTCTTTCCGGGCCTCAGTACCAGCAGACTCAGCGCCTGAAAGGGGCCCTGCTCTCTGGACACCAGACTCTTCAAAGGATACACAAGCTTCAGAGCCCTGACACCAGGGGGTGCTGCTGAGAAGCGGGGCAGAATCAATGGCTTTGCTTCTCACATGCACAGCAGGGGTGAAGAGGGTAGATCCCTTGCGGGCCACCTCCAGAGCAGAAAAGCCAGCTCCAATGTCACCTCCTCTCTGTGGCCTCTCAGACACCACCTCCACGACAACCCCAACCCAATCGTTGCCTCCTCTGCACTCCCAGCAAATTCTACACAGGTCCCCCGGCACCACCATTTGTCACCCTGGAGTACTCAATCCACTGTGGCCTCCCCCCGCCCCCCGTCCCCACCCCCAGCCCACAGAACAGGGATGGCCCAGCACCCAGCTCTCAACATGCCAGACGCGAACTGGACACGCTGAGTATTTTCAGAGTGGCTTCCCTATTTTCGTTCATCCCTCGTCACTGCACGGGCCTCCTTCCACCCAGCCTCACCCCCTCTGCACTCCTCATGTCCGAGGCCCGCCTCCAGTGCCACTCTGTCTGTGGAGCCTTCCCGGATGTCCTCTACCAGGGTCGTCCTGGGGGACTCCAGGGCGCTCTGCCCTTGCTCACCTCGAGCCCTGCCTGTCTCTGAAGCAGGATGAGGACAAGGCGCAGAGCTCCTTCACGCTCCTGCCTGGGCAGCGCAGCGCAGGGCCAGGCACCCTAGCGCAGGGCCAGGCACCCTGCGGGTGCTGACACCTAGGAGAGGCCAGAGCTAGGCCAAATGCACGCGTGCGTTCTGTGCGGAAAAACAACGTTCTGGTAACCTATGGGGGCATGGCAGGTCTGCCGCGAGGGGGCGTCCTAGGAGACCACCAAACCAAGAGAAGGGAGGGGTTCGGCCATCTGACCTCTGAGGTCCCTTCCAAGCCCCGTGTTCCATGCCTCCCAGCCCCGCAGACCATTAAGCAAGTGGCCAGATGCCCAATGGGCAGCGGTCCAGGCCTGGTCACAGGGCACTTCCTGTCTCGCTGCGGGAAGGGGCAGGAGGAAGACCGATCCCTCAAGGCCCAGCTTGGGGGCAGCCTGGCCTCCAGGATGGGTGGGCTCAGGCTCTAGAGGTGAGAGCTGGGCCTGGCTCAGCTCCAACCAGGCCAGCCCCCACCCCCCGCACCCCTGCTCGGCTTCCAGTGCAGGCATGATCCAGGCTCAGGGCCACCACCAACCCAGACAGAGCGGTGGAGGGCCTGGCATCAGTGGGAAAGAGCCAGAAAAATGCATTTTCCCCTAAAGACTTGTAAAAAAAACCTCACTGATTTTTTTTCCCTTTTACCCCAAGCTTTCACAGCTCTAAATATGCCACACTTAGTAATTTTACGAGCAAACCAAGCTATACATCACACAGTTTTATGTTCCTAAATTAACAAAAGGACTTTAAATCTATATGGAGCTCTTTAAAAAAAAAAGCACTGCATCTATTTTTATTCCCTCACCCCCAAATTCCCTCTTCCCTTCTAACGTACTCCCTCCACGCACCACCCGCCCCGAAGCCTTCAGAATTTCTGACTGTGTAGCTGGACCACCATGGAGAGACAGTTCCATATATGGATGCAGAACGGCTTTGCCGAGCACCCCTACCTCAGAGGGAAGTCCGCTGCCCTTTGGGAAAGACTCCTTTAGGGGCCATAAAGCCTGATTTTTTTCCCCGCAAAGCAGAGCATGATAGGATGTACCCTAATAGACGAAAAGGCTACGCCCACCGACACAACCTCACCCAAGACCTCAGAAGAATGAGAAGTCGACGGGTCCGACAAGGCCTCTGTCTTGTTAGCTGCAAAATGCCAGGGTAGGCGGGTGGCCTGGAGGGACCCATCTGCACTTGACAGTGGAGAGAGAAGCACAGTGGCACTGTTCCCCTCACACGTGTCCACATCCGGGGGAAGGCGGATGAGTGACATGCAGCTCTGGCCTTGGAACAGAAGCCCGCGTCCAGACACATGCATCACTGCCTCTGTCTCTGGGAGCTGGGTGGCCCTGGCCAGCCACCCCTCCAACCCCACCCCCCACTTCCTCCTGCACAGAAGGAAGAGAACCATCATCCTTGCCTCATTCGAGGGCAGGAATCCAGGTATCATAATGACTGTTCCGAGAGCTTAAAAGAAACTTCTCCTGACTCCAAGAAGCAAGAAGATAAGGAGCAGGAGAGTTTCCAATGGGGTGATATCAGATTCCCACCCATGAAGTAAGAACAACACATTTAAGCAAGAAAAAATCTTAATGAGAACCAAATTGAGTGGGCTGGGGGGCTGGGGAGGGGGGTGGGAACCAGACCAAGCCCGGCGGAGAAGGGTTGGGCCCGAAGCTGGGACAAAAGGGCCCCTGGCTTTCCCAGCCGACAGATGGAAATGTGGCGGCCCCTCCCCATTTCTCAGGGGTATCGGAAGATTAATTAGTGACTGCCTGGAAAGTGCTAGATGGGAGCTGAAATGCTTGTCCCCGCTGAGTTTCTGAGCTGTAAATAAGCAGCTTTCTCAATCACAACCGAAATAGCAATGCTGTCCTTTTATCTGAATCAGATCCCGTCAGACCCAACCTGCTCCCAGGCCAGGCCTGGGGTGGTTCTGGAGCCTGCCCAAAGCCCCAGGCTTCCTGGGACCCACCCGATTCCCAGGACAAGCCAGGGCCAGGCGGGAGCTTGGCCACAGCTGGCAACTGCCGACACCCCCTCCTAGCTTCAGCTGCGGAGGTGACACCAGGGGACTGTGAGAGCCAGCAGCTGGAGGTCAGTGGTTCTGCACTGAATTCACCTTCAGCTGCCTTCCCCAGCCCCGCTGGGCCTGACCAGGGACCCACAGCAGCCTCACATTAGGGCTTTCTGGAAGCAGTGTGGGGCGTGAACAATAAATCTGGACAGTGTCCTACATGCTGCCTGGGCCAAGGTCTACCTCGAGGGGGCACCCCCTCGACCTCCGCTCTCGGAAGGGGAGGCCCGATGCTCTGCAAAGAAGGTCAAAGGCAGTGTAGAGATAGGCCCGGGCCAGGCTGACCCTTGGGAGACAGCTAGGGACCCAGTTTCTCCAAGGGCAGCCACGGGCAGCTCTGGGCCAAGCCCCAGCCCCCTCCAGGTCTCAGTTTCTTCACTGACTCAAGATTCCGGCAGTGGTCAGTCCATCCCTCGGGCAAACCAGGGTCACCCAGAGTTCAGCATGGGACAGGGGTGGGGTCAGATGACAGCTGAGGAGTCCTCCCTCACGAACTCCAGGAACAAGATAAGGGGGCCGGCAGGGCGCCACCGCCAACACCAACGGCCAATTCCCTCCCTCCCTCATTCAACAAATATTTATTAAGCAGGGACTCTGGAGCCAGACTGCCTGGGGTCAGAGCCCGGCTGCACCACTCACTGCCTGCACGACCTCACCCTCTGAGCCTCAGTTTCCTTAGCTGGCAAGTGCGATTAAATCAAGAGCATGTTTAGTATGGAATGGGCACCATTTGAGAAGTAGTCACTTCTTCCTCGTCGTTATTTTTATTTTTAATAGTTATTATTGGTCTGGCGCTGAGCCAAGAATGAAGGACACACGCAGTCCCCACCTGCCTGGAGCTCAAAGTCTGGTGGAGCGCAGGAAAAGGGGGGACTGGACACAGGCATGCAGAAGTCAAGTCTGAGACCCCACCCACCCACTGGTCCCAGCTCCCCTCCCAAGTGCCCAGGGCCTCCTTCTCCTGACACAGGAAGAGCTCCTCTGTGGGACACCCATTCCCCCACCCCCCACCAGTGACGGAGCACACAGGGACCAGACACTGTGTCCTGGGGCCCAGGGGCCCCGTCTAAAGACCTGAGTTCAAGTCCAGGCTCAACCACGAAGAAGCCCTGTAACTTTCTGCAAATCATTTTGCCTTAATGATAATAATTATTGCAGCTATCACTTGGTAAGCATGAACTTCGTCTTAGTCACCAACCTCAGTGCTTTGCAAGGATTCCCTCCTTTAATCTAACCAGAGGTCGGCAAACTTTCCCTGTCAAAGGCCAGGTGATAAATATTTTAGGCGTGGCAGGCCTGCTGTTGCAGCAGGAAGCCTGCCACAAACCGTGCATACAAGAATGGACATGGCTGTGTGCCAATAAAACTTTATTTACAAAACCAGGCAGCAGGCTAGGGATCACCAACCCCTGCCTTGCACTGATACTGAGGTCGATACAATTATGGGTCCCACTTCACACTAGGGAAAACCGAGGTTCAGCTAGAGCCACGCAATATTGTGTCTTAGAAGAGGCGGAGCTGAACTTCAAACCTCCACTGCCCAGCCTTGGTCCTGTCGCCTGTCAAACGGGAAGAGCAGTGCCTGGTGCCAGCCTGTCAAGCACCACTGGGGTAACGACTGGACGGGCAGGTTCTCGCTCCCTGCAGTTACAGACACTGGGACGGGACCTGGCTTCAAGGACTGGACCAGGTTCCAGAAGCTGGGGAGCACCTAGCATCAGGCCTCCGAAGGCAGGGCTCTCTCTGCCGGTGCTCTGAGGCCACAAAGCCACAGCACCTGGCCTGGCCAGCATGGGGGGCAGCAACCCGCTTCCTGGGCAAATCACTGCGCTCCTCTGAGCCTCGATTTCCTCCTCTGTGAACCGGGGAGGCACCAGCACCTGTCTCAGAGGGTGGGAGTACTCTACCAGAGAGATTTCTGTGAAGCCCTAGCGAGGGGCAGCTGGCAGCGGTCAGGAGAAGCAGGTCACTTCTTTTACAGTCACAGCTACTGCTCTGAGGTGAGCTGACAGCGTGAAGCCTGTGGAAGGAGCAGTACTCGACTGTGGCTATTCCCAGTTAAGCTTCTCCCCCAGAGATTTGCAACCGGTGTGCCACACGAACTTTAAAGACATGCAATACCTGACAATTATTAAACCAGGGGCACCGACCTCTTTTCCATTAGATTGTCAAATAAAAAAAAAAAAAAACGGTAACAGCCAACACAACAATAGCTGTTTGGTGTGAATGAATCAGAATTCTACCAACATTTTTTGTCAGATGTGCAAAAAATATATTTTCAGTGTGCTGCAGCCTTTTAGTAATTAGTTTATATGTGCCATGAGATGATAAAGGTTGAAAATAGCTGTTCTACACTATTACATCAAAATTATAAAGTACAACATCCTAGTAGGAGCATAAGAAAAAGAAAACTCTAGTGGAGACTGACCGGGGGTCTGACCTGCCACACTCCTGACCTCTCCTGACCTCCCCGGGGTCCAGCCCCGTCACCGTCACCGTCACCGTCACCAAGGGCTTACACCAGCCAGGACTGATTTCCCTTAATTGCTCTGAATTTCCTAGCCTGACACTTCCTCCTTTTCTTACCAAGGCTCCAGTGTAAATAGAAAACCGGTCACCTGATGAATAAGTATGCACCAGCAGCCACCCAATGGCAGGTGAAGTGGGGTGTCGATTACAAGCACCTGGGTTTTTAAGATGCCCTGTACTTAAGAAGATTCATTCTTGCCACGAACCCGCACTGAGTGTCTACGAGGGGAGGCGAGCGTGTGGGAGGGCGGGAGGCGGGGGCAGCACTGCGGATACAAAGAGGAAAGAACTGTCGCTGCTTTCCAACAGCTCACACTCCAGGGAAGCAGGCCGTGGCAGGAACGGTCAGCCACAGCTTGGGTTCAAAGGGCTCTGGTGCTGCTCACCAGGCACCAGCTCCCATGCACTGGGCTCTGAGCCAGGGAGGACCGGGCCCTGTGTTGGAACACAACCCTTCTGTCAATTAGGGGTTCCGGTTCTAATTTGGACTGAGTCAGTGAGGGCAGTGCCGACGAGGGGAAGTGCCTGTGGATCTGCATTTCAGGCAGTGAAGGCAAAAGAGTTGAAGAAAGTGGAGACCTTTCTTCCTGTAAATATTCTCCCTGTAAAAGTGGTGTACATGTCAGTTCCTAGGGAAGAATGGGGGACCTCAAACAGTCACAAAGAAACTCAAACAGAGTAAATGCACAGATTTCACACAGAACAGAGAGGAGCCCTTCCTATTTCCTCTCCCCCCACCCCGCCCCCCACTCTTCTCTTGCTCTCTGAACTTGGGGAAACATTTGCCATAGTTCAGGGCAGCCAGGGCCAGATTCAGCAGACCTGGGTCCTGCCCAGGCCCATTCCTTCCCCCCACGCTCCTTCCAGGGACTCCAGGGCCTGTGGGATCCTCAGCCAAAGTCACAGGGGTTTCTGAACACAAAGGGAACCAAACCCAACACCTGGCCACATGCACCTTCACCAGCATAACAGTTCAGAAACAAACCTCCAAGGAAGCCCCTTCTGCAGATTTTCAAAAGCCCAGGAGAAGCAGCCCAGACGTTTGCCCAACGTCTCCCCACCCCCACGTCCACAGATGCCCTAACTTCCACAGGAACTGTGTCAATGCCTGGCGAAGATGAAACTCTCAAAAGAAGGAAGGGAAAATAAAAACACTGTGCATTCCTAGAACAAGGTCGCACGCAGACTTGCCTTCCAGCCCTGCAGGTCACGTGGCCCCGCGGGGGCAGGCCTGGTGAGTTACTCCCGGCCCCGAGGGCTTGTGCGTTGGGGGCGAGGGGCGGGTGACAGAGCTGCGGCGGATAAGCTCCAGGGATCACCGAGTCTCCCATCTCTCTCGCTAGAAACCCCTGGCTCGACAGCTTCCCTTTAGCCTACGTGTAATTATTTTTAAGGGTTCCAAGTCCAAATAAGGTGAATCCAAGAGAGGTTTCCCCACCCCACCCCCCTGCTGTCACCCCCTCCGCTCCCTTTTGGGCTGCAAGCACGACTGCCCCGAAACAGAAAGTTACTGGGCAGGCTTCTGTCAGCGCACAAGAAGGTTAGGAAAACAGGAAGCCACGCCAACCACCCTCCTGAGCTTCCCCCGGCCCCCTCCTCCGACCTCGGCAGGCACAGAACCTTCCAGGGAATCCCGGGCAGGAAGGGGGTGTGGGGGCGGGTTCGTCAAGCTCCCGCAGAGACCGAGCACGGGGCTGGGTGGAGGGAGAGGAAAATAAGACCCACGACTGGGGACTGGGGGAGGGCGCACGCCACCCGATCGCGTCAGCCTGCAGGAAAGTAACTTCACACCCGGTGCTTAATTCACCTCGCAAGGCTTGAGTGCCTCCGCCGCTCGCTGCGCCGCTGCCGCTGCCGCCGCCGCCGCCACCGCCGCCGCCGCCGCGGAGCCGGCTCCGGGCAGACAAAAGAAGCGAGACGCGCAACCCCCGGAGGCGGCGGCGGCGCGGTGGGGGTGGCGGCGGTGGGCGCTCCCCGCCGCACGTACACACACCAGGATGGACCGCTGCTGGAGCAGCCGGGGCCGCGCGCGCCGGCCCGCGAGGGGCTCAGTGGACCCACTGCGCTAATCCGGGCTGAGGGGAGTCGGGTGGGGTGGCGACCCGGGATCCCCCGGCGCCGCGCGGGACCCGGGGAGGCGCACAGCTCACTTACCTGGTAAGTAATACAGAGGCGGCTTCAATCCAAACATGATTCAAATTAGAATTCCATAGTGGTCAGAGAGGGACGAAGAAGGGGGGAAAAAAATCTTAAAACCCAGCAGTGAGACAAAAAGCGCCGTCCAAGCCACGGCGCTCAAAAATGTCCAAAACAATAAAATAAAGGCGAAAGAGCGATCCCGACAGCGGCAAAAAAAAAAAAAAAAATCAGTTTCTTTTTTTTTCTCTCTCCCTAAAATGATCAAAAAGCTCCCTATCGGCCAGCGCCCCGGCAATTTCGGCCACCCCGGCCCTGGCAAATCCACAATGAGGTAATTGACGACCAAGGACGGGCCGGAGCCTCCACGGCTGCCCGGTGTCTTCGCCGCGTGTGTATTTTCTGCCTTTTGGACTTGAGATGCAAATAAAAAAAGGAGGGGGGCGCACGGCGGAGGGAAGCAGGCGGGAGAACGGAGAGGAGCGCGAGAAAAATAAAGGGGGGAGTGAGGGTGATGAAATTGGGGGGTAAAGATCTTCAGGGATTACTCATTTGAAAGAAAAATGAGAGAGAAAAAAAGCAGCCCCCAAGACTGCGAGTAGCAATCTCTCTTCCATTCAGCCATTTGAATGTCAAGGGCGAGGGTCAAGGGACCTGTTTCCAACAGGGTTTCACGTTCAGAACCAGAAGGAAAAAGGAAGGGGGGGGGGTGGGCAGAAGGGGGTATCTCTTGTTGCCAAGGAGAAATCGGCTTTGTTTTCGTTTCCCCTTAGCTACTGGGTGAGGAGGGGCGGGGGAAGAGGAGGAGGGGGCAAGCGGGAGAAGGGAGAGGAGAAAATTAATACCCAAACAGCCAAGAAGTACCGAGGGGAAGATTTCTTCTCGTAAATAAAAGAGGCAGCGATTGCAAACAAGTCTCGGGCAAGAGAAAGCAGGCCGAGGAGCCGACTCCCCTCCTCCTCCCGACCCTCCTTTTTGGTTATCTCCTTGGCCCTGCGTCCCACCACTGACTCAGAGGGCAGGGGTTGGGGGGAGGAGAAAACTCGCGGGGGGCCCGGGCGCCCAGGCAGAAGGAGCAGGAGAGTAGGGAGGCACGAGCGCACGGCGGTGGAGAGCCCCTCGATCAATTTTCATGCAAGAATCATTATCGGTAAATTGGAAAGCTGGCTGCCTGACAGCAGATTTGTCTCCCCTAATGAAAGCGAAAGGGTAGGGGCGCAGCGGCGGGCGGTTGCAGGCGGCGGCGGCTCCTTCCGTCTCTACGCGGCATCTTCCAAGAGCTCCATGCTTCGCAGGGCGATAATAATAGTTTCACTTGCGAGCTTCCCCCCGCGCGGCCGCTCAGCCGCGCAGCAGACCAGGATCGGGACACAGAGAGCAGGCCTCCCCTCTCCAAGCTCGGAGCTGCTGCTGCTGCTGGCAGCGGTGTGCTCCCCTCTGCCCTAAGGGTGGGCCGCTTGTAAACAGTGGGCGGCTGCGGGCGCCGCTGGTTCCCCCTCCGGCTGCCCAATTCCGCGCTCTGGCTGCCCGCCCGCCCGCCCGTCCGTCCTCCCTCCTTCACCACCCACGTCTGACAGCTGCGGGAGCGGGCAGTTCACTCGCCGCCGCGGCCTGAAAGAGGATCCCCAAACCTTGCGGGGGGCTTAGGCCCGCTTTTTGTGAAGCCCACGCGGGGCAGCCGGGCTGCGGAAACGCACACACCGGCGGACCAGGGGGTGAGCTTCTAAGGCCAGTGGTTTCTCACCTTTTCCTCTCACCCTTTACTCCACACCCCACCCCTTAAAAATCCCTGTTGCAAGTGTAATCAAATGCTTGATACCATCTCCCACACTCTCCCTGCACTGGTGCATTATCAGATCCGGGAAGGCATGCTTCCAGGCAAATAGACCTAATAAATGCTATTACTGGGATTCTGCAAGCCCTGGCTGCACCATAGTAACGAGAGCCCTGGCTAATTTGGTTTAAGAAAACGATCAACTGCACGGAGTGTGTGAGTGTGGAACCTGTATCTCTCCTCCCCACGCCGCCTCTCTTTCACACCAGTTCAAGAAGGCCCCATGTGATAATTCCCCAAATCGAAGGGGAAAAAACCCTGCCGCCAAACGCCAAACCACATCCTGTGCGCTCATTGTCCAGCCCAGCGATTTTAAAGAGACAGGATCCATTTACCCACGCCCGGTGCGCGCGCACGCGCGCGCACAGACACGCGCGCGCACATACACTCTTAAACGCTCGCTGCGAAGCTGCCTCTTGATATAACAATTTATTTTCAAGCCCTTTTACCTTCTGAAGGGCCCCTGTGTGGCACAACCAGAGGAATAGGGACTTGGTGACACTAAGAGGTCACCTTTTGACTCCAGATACAATCATCATGGTTGAGGAGCAGACCTGGGCCAGCAGGTACGCGTAGCGGGGCACCGCGGTCACGCCGAGCTTGGGTTCCTGCCAATGCTTCCCAGCCACTGCGTAAATCAGGGGTCCCCAAGCAACAGCCCAGGGTCCCTGCTAAGTGCGGCGGCTTCAGATGGCAATTGAACTCCCGGAATATGATACTCTAGAGTTCTGGAGAGTAAACTGTAGGAGATGGGGGAATCCGGGGTGCCGTCTGACACCCCCATGCCACTCAACACCCCCCCCCCCAATCTTAAATGGGCTGGGAGGAGCGCTGGGAGCCAAGGGAGTGGTGGCGCTCCTCCCTGCCACCACCTCCGACTGGGTCGCCTGGGGCTGTGAGAAACACTTCTAATCCCCACCCTGCTCCTGCTGCGCCCCTCCCGGCATCCCCTCTCCGTGGGCGGCGGAGGGCGCGCGTACCCTAGAGGACGTAGGGGTTGCTTGGGGCAGCCCGCGCCAGCATCTGGCCGCTCCGCCCCGCTCTGACCCCGGAGGTCGTGCCCGGCCCTCGGCAGCGGCGGCCCTTTGTTTCCGGGGCTGCGTGGCGGCGCGCTCAGCGCTCCCTGCACCTCCCACTGCGCCAGTCGCGGGCGGCGGCCTCGCGAGGTAGACTGCAGCCGTACGGCAGATCCAGGTCCGGCACCTGCCCACCCACCCTCACCCCGGCTGGCCTCCACTTCAACCCTGCTTTCTCCTCCCGTATGTTTATCACCCATTTATCACCCGCATACTTGATAATCTATGCCCCTGTGGGAGTGGGGGACACGGGGGCACGCAGACACCAGGGTGAACTGCGGCCCGCCCCCCTAATCTCTCATAAGCTTGGAAACCTCTGCTCCTACTTGGAGGGGGGAAAAAAAACACAACTATTTTTTAAGGATCCTAAACTATCAGTTTCTGTTGTCATTCTTTTATTGGTTTTTAATTCTCCGGGATTACACGAACAACAGTAGTAATTAATACTAAACCTTCCTCTACTGTATATGCTAATGGCAGGAGCCATAAAAATTAATTTGCAAACATGTCATTACACAATAGCTGTACAGGCAATAAGCCTGTAATTATGGGCCAATCACAGGCAGGGTACAGAGGGAGGGTGCTCCCCAATCTGCTGGGTACCCACTCCCCTGCTAAAGTGGGAAAGGTGGTGCCAAAAGGAGCCACCTGTGGGGAATGCACCCAGCTGGGGGTGGGGGGAGGCCAGGGAAAGATGGTAAAGGGGGTCTCTAGTCTTCAGTTCCAATTGACTTGGCTTCTATGCAAGGCCTCCTGGAGATAGCCACTCCTGGGCCGTCCTGGATGGAGATTGTGGGAGGAGAGGCAGCCAGAGCCTCCGAGAGCTCCCAGGCCTGACTCGCTGGGTGGTGAGTGAGAGAAAAGGAGTGAAAGTGGAAGAACACGGGACCTCACCCTCTGGGCCAGCACAGACTTACCTTTGCTTCCCTGTCAAGGGCAAACATCTGCCCCCAAATTATTTGAATACCTGCATCAGCTTATCTCACAGTGATCAAGACAAGCCCTAATTGCCATTAGCCACGCCCTTGGGGAGGAGGTGAGAGGTTAGATTCCAGTGATACCTAAGCCTCCTTTGGCCCTGGGTCTGGGAGACTGGAAGTAAGTTAATGATAGTTCCTGGTGACAGGGATGTCTGTAAAGGAGGAAAAGAGGAGATCCACTGTGGGAGGGTTAGCACGGGTCCCGACCCAATGCCAAAACAGCTGAAAAACATAAAGCCACCCCCACCGTGCCAAGCAGCCCGCTTAACGGCTGACTCTCCACTGAATGGCTAGGTTGTTTGCCATAATGTGGCTGACCAGGGAGCTGGAGGGATTTTCCCTTTCCCACTAGCCCTTGTGGCTTGGCTGTAGTTTTTGGAACCCATCACTATAGCCATTCATCCCCAGGGGTGCCACTTCTCCCCTGACGGTGCCTACGGCCTGGCTGGGGGTGGGAGGGACAGCCAGGCTGGGCCACGCTGGGTCAGCTGCCAATGCCCAGGTGAGAAGGGCGGTGCTCTCCTGGGGCTTTTGCCCTGTGGGATTCTGTGTGAGGACAGGATGTCTCTCTCTGCCTGCTTCTCTCTTAGAACCTGGTTGCAAAATACCTTCTCCTCCCCTCAACTCACCTCTGGTAAAGAGTTGGACGTCTAAAAAGGACAGGTTAGAGCCCCCAGTGCCCTTCTTAAGGAGGGGCCACCACTGGGCCAACTCCTCCCTCCAACTCCCTGAGAGACCTCACCCGCCCAGGCTGCACGTCCGAAACCTTGGGGTCAGAGGGAAGCTCCAGGCCACGATCCGGGCAGTGGGGAGAGAAGAACACCCACTTCATCTCTCAGTGGGAAACAAACTAGGAGCTGGTCGCGTCGCACTGGTCGTGTCGCAGAAGCATAGAGCCCACCAGACCCCAAGCCTGAAGACGCAGGGGGGCCCCTCCTCCCCATCGCTCCCCACTGTTCCTCCCAAATGGAGGGGCACCAGACTCCCTCTAGTGGGGCTGTTGCCGCCACAGCACAGAGGCAGCCTATTGGGCCATGGGCATCGGCTGAACACAAAAATAGCCGCCTCGCACCTGCTGAGAGCACTGAGGCTGCAGAATGGTCAGGGGTGGGCGGTGGTGGGGCACCAGGCTCTGGCCTCTGGGTGCCTACTGGCACTGTGGTCCAGGCCAGGCTGAGACCTCACCTTCTGGAGAGATCACTGCTCCCCAAGGATTCCAGGAAAGGGAGGAGAGGGGAGGCTAGGAGGCCATATGGCTAACCTGAAATGCCCCCTCAGGTCAGCCCCTCCATTTCCCTCTCTAGGATAATCATGCCAGCTGATGCTTCCTGAGTGCTCGGTCTGTGCCAGTTGCTGTTCTAAGCATTTTTCACAGATAACTCATTGGATCCTCATGACAACCATGTGCAAGGTCATCCTCAGGAATTCCATCTTCTAGATGAAGCACAGAGAAGTCAAGCACCTTGCCCAAGGACACACAGCCAGTCCGTAGGTGGTAGAGATGGAGTGTGAACCTGAGCAGGTTCCAGTGTCCATGCTTATAACCATCAGCTCGGAGTCAAACAGACTAGAGTTCAAATTCCAGCTGGGCTCCCACCCCCGTGCGCCCTCTGGCAGTGGTAGCACCATTTCGAGCATTAGTCTCCCCAGCTGGAAAACAGGATGCAATTGCCCCGGCGTTCTAGAAAGTCGCGAGTGTGCAACCCCAGCAGTGCCTGGCGTAGAGTAAGGGCTCCAGAAATAGAGCTGTAATTACTCCCGTGTTTTGGATAATAATAGCCATAGTAGCAGCTACCATGGACCAGGCCTCAGCCCACCCCTGTTCCATCCCCCATTACATACATGACGACACTGAGGCCTCAACAAGTGAATCACTGGCCCTGGCCGGGGTAGCTCCATTGGTTAGAGCATCGCCCCGATACACCAAGGTAGTCGACTCGAGCCCCGGCCCGGGCACAGACAAGAGTAAACCAATGAATGCATAAACAAACGGAACAACAAATCGGTGTGTCTCTCCCTCTCTCCAAAACCAATAAATAAACATGGGGAAAAAAAAAAGAGAGAGAAGTGAATCACTGGTCCAAGGGCACGTGGGGAGGGGACACACCCGCCCTCTCCTCTCCCCACCCTATCTGGCTCCAGTCCTTCGGTGACTGGACCGTGTGGAATGTGGGAAGTCTCAGGCAGGTCTGAGGTCAGAGAAGGGCAACCTGTCTGGTCACACCTCCTTCACGGTGACGCCTGCCTCCCCAGGTCTCGTTCCCACCTTTGCGTGGCATTTTTACTTTTGCTTTCCTGTCACCCAGGGGCTGCAAAGTGTGCCCCACCAGAGCGTCCCGTCCTGTCTCAGGCCCCCTGGGTCCTCCTCCAACTGCCCTTGTCTAGGAATTGAATGGTGGCCTGTCAAAACATATGTTCACCCGGAACCTGTGAGTGTGACCTTCTTTGGAAATGCTGTCTGGGCAGATACAATTAAGTTAAGGACTATAAGGTGAGATCATCCTGGGTTATCAAGAAGGGACCTAAATCTATTGACAAGTATCCTTATGGAGAGAGAAGACACACAAGGGGAAAAGCCATGTAGAAACAGAGACACAGGTTAGAGTGATGAGGCCACAAGCCAAGGGATGCATGGAGCTGCCAGGAGCTGGGACAGGCAGGACGAATTTCCCCTAGAGTCCTGAGAGGGCCCTACCGACACCTTATTTCAGATTTCTGGCCTCTGGAACCAGGAAAGAATACATTTCTGGTGTTTAAAGCCACCCAGTTTGTGGTGATTTGTGATTAGCAGCCACAGGAAACTAACATATCCTGTCACTTCTGTAAAAATGGAATGTCCTCTGTCCTGACAACCCAGGGAGGCCCTGGGTGTTGTCTGAGGCTGGATGCCATGGGCCTCACGCCAGCTGTGTCCATCACCATAGCAAGGGTGTGGCTGAAGATGAGGTGTCCAGAGTCCCTGGACAGCTGTGTGTTCAAGCCACCTGTCATCTGTGAAGCTGAGGTCAACACCCCACTGGGATGGGGGGCGCTTTCTGGTGACCCACATTCGCTGACTGGGGTTTGGGCAGCAGCCTGGACTGCAGGGGGTCATCAGGTGTGGCATCTGCACAAGGAAATGGCCAGTCTTGCTGGGTCACCCTGTGAACGAAGGGTCCTGCTGGCCTTCTGCGTCCAGCCGTGCCAGTACAGGGCAGTGATAGCAAACGGCTGGAGGCTGTGGTGGCTGGCCTTTCACCAAATCTGTTCTCCTTTCCTTGTGCGTTCATACCCCGAGTGCATTTCTCGGCCTCCCAGGAAGACGTGTGGGGCCTGATAACCAAGTTCTGGGCAAGAGACTGCGGTGGACGTAACAAGCCACTCCCAGGCCTGGTGCAGGAAGAGCTCCTGCATGAACCTCCACTTTCTCTTTCCAGGTCTGCCCACCTGGTACCAGCTTTCAGGATGACCTTGAGCCCATGTACAGAAGATGCAGTACCTCCATCAACCCCCCAATCGTTGAGAGCAGAGGCCCCTGCCCCAGCCCCACAACAGCTATGTGCCATGTGGGCACATGATTGAGAAAGAACTATCTACTGTGTGACTTCTATCGTGAGTGTGTAGAAAGTGTAGCTTCCACTAATGACGAGCTCTTTGTTACAGAAGCCAGTGTTAGTTCCACACGCCTATCAGAAGGACCCTTCTTAGCGATGCTTACTTAATGCCTAGCACGGTACTGGACGCTTTAAACACATTATCTTATTTCATTTTCACAACAGAACTAAGTCTATTGTTATCCCCACTTTTCAGATGAGCAAACTGAGGTCCAGAAGTAAAATGACTTGCCCAAGGTCACAGAGTAAGAGGAAAAGCATAGATTTAAACTGAGAACCCTACATTTTAAACGGCTTTCTATGGTACCCCCCCTCACCTCCCTCCTGTAGGAGCTGGCAAAGAGGCCTTAGCCCAGCAACCACTTTTAATTAAAAAGCAAACAAAGCAAACAAACAACCCAGGAAAGGCAAGAACATTGCATGTTGCAGTCTACATATAGAACTGACCTTCCATTTGGGTCTGGGCTGCCCTGTCGCTGGAGTGGGCTGCCAGCAAGCTCAGGGTTTGGGAACTCTTCAGAATAATGGCTTCACAAGTCAGAAGCAGTGATAAGGTCAAAGCATCTCCTTCCTGGGGGCTGCACGAATGCCACAGAAATCAGAGAGAGGTTGCATCCGGGACTGCCAGGGCCACACGGCTCATCACTGGAAGGGGCCCCTCTGCCTGTCCTTGCACGCCTCCTGGGAGGCAGGCGGCCGCTTCTGGAGGCAGTCTTTTCACAATCGCAGACAGCTCCGGTTGGCAAGGTTCTGCTTTATGCGGAGCCAACACAGGCCTGGCACACAGCTGTCGAAAAGCACTGAGCAAGGTCTCCCTGGGGAGGGAAGATGCAGGCGTCGATGCGGCTTCCACAATCCTGGACAGGCTAGGCGGCACCTTCTGTGGACACGGTGACAGCCCGCGTGTGGCCTGCCTGCTCAGATCTTGCTCCAGGCCACTGTCCCGCTCTGCTGCCCGGGGGGCAAGCCGAGGAGGCTTGGCTTTCTTCTCCCTCGCCTGTGCCTGCACAAGGGACCAGGCGGAGGCCTATTCAAGGGAACGAGGCCTTTGTGAACGGGCTTCCTGCCGGCTTTCGGTGTCTGCAGGCGAAGAAGTGACTGCGAGGGCATAATTACCCATTTGCGGCTGACGCACAGATCTCCCCGTCTACCTCTGGGCCTATAGCTGCTTCAGGTCTGTGCAGCCCTCTGGCCAACAAGTGGTGGCTCTTAAATGGTGGCTTCGTGCCTGCTTTTCCTCCCACGCTGGGCACTGGGTTTCGGGGTGACCGAATCAGAGTGGGGGGCCTAGGGCCCCTGTTCATGCCTTCACTTGCAGAGACATCCTGCATCAGCCCCGCCACTTCCCTTCCTGTGCATCTATTGCCCTTGCCCACTCTCTCTGCTGTCCTGCATGGCCTGAGAGCTGCCCTTTGTTTCTCCCCAGTGGGTCGTGCCTGAACCAAAGGGGTTCCTGACATGTCCCTGATGCACGATCCTCTCCCCAGAAGACAGCGCCTCTGCCCAGTCACTTCCACAGCAGGGACGTGGCACGGGTGTCTCACCCTCAGCAGAATCGACTTTTAGGGCCGGGTAATTCTTTGCTGTGCGGGCTGCCCTGTGCACTGTGGGATGTTTAGCAGCATCCCTGGCCTTGACCCTGGATGCCAGTAGCACCCCCAGTTGTAACCATACCAATGTCTCCAGCATGGCTAAATTCCCCCTGGGGGGGTGCAAAATTGCCCCATTAAGAGCCACTGATGTAGCACAGTGATTTCCAACCTTTTTCAACTCATGGACCACATAAACGATTAAACTCTGTGGCACACCAAAAAATATATATTTTGCCAATTTGCCCCCCCCCAAAAAACAAAAAAGGTATGACTAATTCATTCATACCAGGCAGCTATTGTTACATTGGCTGTTGTCATTTTTTATCTGACAGTCTAAGGCAAAAGAGGTCGGTGCCCTGACTACAGTCAGGTAACTGCACGTTTTCAAAATTCTGTGGCACACCCACCGGTTAAGAACCACTGATGTAGCATAAAGGATCCAGTTAGCACCGAGCGACTGAGTTTTAGACCTAGTTCTACCCCAAGCCTTGGGCGAACACCTGCCCTCTCTTGGCCCCAATTTCATCATATAAAAACGAGAGGGGATGCCCTGACAGGTGTGGTTCCGTTGGCTGAGCGTTGTTCTGCAAAGCGAAGGTCACCAGGTCAATTCCTGGTCAGGGCACCTGCCTGGGTTGCGGGTTCAGTCCCTGGTCAGGGAGCATATGAGAGACAACTGATTGATGTTTCTCTCTCTCCCTCCCTTCTCCCCTCTGTAAAAATAAATAAATAAAATCTTTTTTTAAAAAATTAGAGGAGATGGCCCTGGCTGGTGTGGCCTAGTGGGTTGAGTGCCGCCTGTGAACCAAGGGGTCGCCAGTTTGATTCCCAGTCGGGGCATGTGTCTGGGTTGCGTGCCAAGTCCCCAGTGGGGGGGCACGCAAGAGGCAGCCACACGCTGATGTTTCTCTCTCTCTCTTTCTCCCTCCCTTCCCTCTCTCTAAAAATAAATAAATAAAGTCTTTAAAAAATGTAATTAGAAGAGATGAATAAAGGTGCTACGGTCTTCTGGTCTCTGATTCTCTGGTGCTACTTAGAACCAATGGTTCCAAAGTGGAGATGAGCTTATCGTTCAGGAAATAGGATCGGAAGGGTACAGAATCCAGTGGTGTTGTATTGCTCAAACAGGAAAAACAGGGGAGGGACCAACATGTTAGGTGGGTAGCCCTAGTGCTTTGGGGCTCTCAGTGTCTCTCCACTTTCTCCATAGTCTTTCTCTCCAACCTAAACAAAACCTGCTCTGGGAAAAGTATTAGTCAATTACACTCTAGTATGATTTAGCCCCACCTTACTATCTTCATAGAACCAAGGACGTAGCCCTGGCTGGAGCCATCTCATGGCTCACTGGAACAGCTCAAGGATGCATGTGGGAAAGACAGGACAAAAGAGCCATTCTGCCCCCTTGGGCTAAAACGGTGGTTTCAATTTCATAACATCATGTGATGAGGTGAACTTCCGGGTGCTCTGTGTCAACAGTCCGTTTCAACAGCTGCCATGGGGGAGGAAACAGCATCAGTCAAGAGCTGGGGCTGGGAGGAGGTATGTGGCTCAGATGAACTGTGGTAAAGAGGTGGGTCCGGCTGGGCCACCAACGAACCAGGTGCTGCGTGGCTGGGTTCCCAAGGCTTCATAACCATCAGCTCACTGACAGCACCTGGCAAACACCAGCTTGTGCTGAGCTGAACAGAGCACCGCGGCTGGAACATTCTCCGTCTGTGATCCCAATCCTGACCTATGTGTCCCAAAGACAGGATTTCCGGTTGTTTGTGGGGGTGGACTACCCTAGAATCAGCTCCGCTCCAGCTCTTCACTGGGAGGTGGGATGACTGTTCCCCGGGCGGGGGGAGCATGCACCTGTCTCGTTCAGCAGAGTGGGAGGCCTGTGGGTTTGGGAGAGGGTGCTAAGTCCCAACACGGCTTCACCCCGCATCACAGGGGCCGCATAGCCGTGGCCTCCCCTGGCCTTCAGTCTCCTCCTTGGTAGGATGCTCGGCCTAGCTGATCCCCCAGGCCTTCCAGCTCCACAAACCCATGATTAATAAAACTCAGACACACCATCTGCTCACTCTGACATTTAAGAGACAGAACAGGTTTCCAAAGAGAAAGCCGCCCTGTGCCGCCCGCTCTTCCTCTTTGCCTTCTGACTGTGGTGGGCTCGCACTCTCCCCGCAGCCCGGTCCCGACTTGGAAAACGCGTGCCCACAAGCACACACGGCGCTCCCTCCCTCCTACCCCCTCAAAGGTCAGAAATGGGGGAGGCCCTAGTAACACTCTGGACAAACTGACTGCCTTCTGGGCCTCGCACCCTCCAGCTAGGGGACAAGTCGTGCCTCTGATAACGTGTCCCCGAACTCCACAACTCAGCTGCTGCTGACTCATCTTTCCCACTTGTTCAGCTCCTCCGCGGTGGTGGAGAGTGAGAACCGCTGTTCCCTTTACCGACGGGGAAACTGAGCTCCAGAAGCGAAAGGTCAGGCCTGAGGTCACACAAATGACACGCAGGAAGGTAGGGATGTCACCCTGGCAGAGTACATCCGTGGGGGGTGTCCTGTGGTATTTGAGGCAGGTTCCCACAGCATTGCTCATCCACATGACCCCCCGTGGCTCTCTCCTACAGATGGCCCTTTGCTGTCGGAGGGGACCTTGTCTCTAACCAAAGATGCCAAAGAAAGAAGATCTCAGGCCTCCTCTCCTGCCAGATGCAGAACTTGGACTCCACATGCCACGCCACTGGCCTGGCTGTGTCTACCAAGTAGCTTACAATTGCAAGCACTTGGAGCCAGGCCAAAGTGCTGAGAGAGGGCGGAGTGAGACCCTGGACCATTCTGGGCCAGGTGAGACCCAGCCAAACTCTGGAAGTTGTTTTATCTTTGCCCAAGAGCTGAATCCCGGTGGTGGGGACACGGCCAGGCTGATGCTGCCTAAGAGGCAGGCAGCCAGGGGTCTGAAGAGGCCCACTCCGTGACCTCCTCCAACTGCCCCAGCCCTGCCTCCAGCTGGGCCCGACAGGAAAACCGGGGGAAGCCCCAGGATCCCGCGTTCCGTGCTGGCCGAGTCTTAGCAGACCTCCACCTAAGCTGCCCTCTTGCTGACGGTGGCCCTAGTGGGGTCAAGTGATTTTCAGACTCTTTCTCTGTTGTCCTCTCTGGGACGTTGGCTGCCTGCCCCGGCCCGGTGCTGGACACAGCAGCTGTCCGCCATTCGCCGTGTGAAGCACGGACGTCCTTCTCCTGCTCCGTCCCTTGCCCTCTCCGCTGCCCGCCCCTCCCACACCACCCTGTTTGGAGAAGTGCACTGGACTTCTTGTTTCTCACCAGCCCCCAAAGTTGGATAAAAACATCTGCCAAGCTTCTTCAAAGTACCAAGAGCTGACAAGACTGTAAGGAATCCCCAGGCCAAAGGAACAAGGAAACCAGAGCCTCGGAAGCTGACCTGGCTTGGAGGCCTCACTGACCCCAACGCTTCATCTATGGGTCCCGTCAGATTTGAACTTCCATTTGAATGGCAATGGAGGTCAAGGGAGACAGACAGCAAAGCCTGAGGCCTCTGTACAACTTGGGGGTCTAAGAGGAGACCCCCATAATAAGCTCGGACCCCAGAGGACTAGCGACTCAGGCAGGGACAGAGTGAGGGGGGAGCCGGCCAGCCCTCGAGCGGAAGCACGGCCGCACTGCAGCCTCCAGGGCTGCCCCAGGAACACCGAGTCCCAAACTGGATGAAGATGGTTCCCAAGTGAGAGTGTCTCTAGGCACCAGCCAGAAACAAATACAAGTCCTCCCGAAGGAAAGCACCTTCACCCTGGGCTTTGAGTTATGCCTGCAATTCCCTCCCCGCACCCCGATACCATGGCCAGCACACAGCTGAAGAGGACCAGGCCCGTGTGAAACCCACGCCTCCCGGCTGAAAGTCAGCGGGAACACTAGCCGACACGAGCAGATCTTCAATGGCTCCAGAGGTGCGGATTATCAAAGCCTCTACAGCTCTGCCGGCTCGGATGCAGACACGACAGACAAGCCTGAAGGGATGTGCGGAGCAGAGGAAACCAGAACGAGAGAAGCGGCGCAGTCTAACATCTCACCGGAACGTAATCTCCCCCGGAGGCTCCCTGCCTGCTCGCCGCTGCGTCCCCCAGAACCGCGCCTGGCCCCCAGTGGGAGCTCAGTGGGTCTGCGGACTCACTGAACAAACACACTGGACTGGGGACCTTCCAGGAGGTGTACGTGCCGTGCTGGGTCTGCTCCAGGTGGGCCTGGTGAATCATTCCACTCGGCGAGCAGATAGGTGAGAGGAGGTGATTAACCCCAAATTTCCCTTCAATGTGACATTTCTCTGTGCGAAGGCAGGCGCTAATGAACACACCAACCCGGCCGCAGAACGGCTTCCACAGTGGAAAGAACAGCCCAGAGGTGTAATGACTGCTGCAGAAAGCCGAATCCTTTAGGCCAAAACAAGCAACCCCCCCCACTGCTATAATTTCGAGTTATCCATTCTTTATTACAACTCGTGGCCTTGGCTCTCAAAGCCTCTACCAGGGATTCTTTCTGCGGGGGCAATTTTGGTGCCTGCAATTAGCTGAACAGGCATCTTTTGTCCCTGCGAAAGCACTCAATTGCAGGTGTAATTAGGTTCCCTCACCCCTGAAATCTGCAGAGAGTCGCCCGCCTTGACTAACTGCACCCACAATTAAGTGCTTATGGGCATGTGGCTGGAGCCGGCAAACATGTGCGCCGGCTAATGGCGGGGGCACCAAGCAGGCTTTCAAAAATAGACACTGTGTTGGAGAAATCCAGCCTTTTTGCATTTGTTGTTCAAACGGCTCTGTCCAGCTGGGAATAATGAGAAAAGACAAACACGCCAATTAGGCTAGGTCCATACATAAATAAACCACACAGCTCCTTAATTAAGCCACTTACAGGAGTGGGCAAGGCTGGGAGAAGAAGGAGGAAGGAGCACAGTGCGTGCCCCTGTGGGGCCAGGCCACGCCAGGGACGCCATTTCGGCCAAGATGGCAGAGCTGGGTGGGAGGTCGGGATCCGCCACTGTGGGCTGTTGGCCACTTCAGCCAGTGGGTACTGGTGGGCCTGGGGGCAGGCTTGGGAGTTCGAGGAGGACTGGTGGGGTTGAGGGGTCTCCAGGCCTGCCCTCCCCACCTCTGCCAGGGCGAGAGGGAGGTTCAGTTAGGGAAGGCAGAAGAGGTGGCTTAAATCCTGCATCCACTGCCTGCACCGTGGGCTGGAGCCTGCTTCCTTTGTCCTTCCCCACACGTGGGCCCCGCCTGGCACACGACCTCTTCCCTGAATGCAGCCACATCTGCTCTGTCCTCCTTCGCCCCCAGGGGCCTGGGAGGGTGATGAAGTCCAAACGCAAACCACCTGCCTGCTCCCAAGGCCATGTCCCTCTTCCAAGGTACATTCAGCTGAGACCCAGACCTGCGCCAAGCTTTCCCAGCTGCAAACTGTACTGATGCCACACGGACACGCAGTTAAAAATAAAGGACACATGTGGCCAGGGATGTGGCCAGTATATGCCAGGTGGTAAATGGCCAGGAGGGATGGAGGGTAATTCCTCTCTCTCTCTGCCTGCTTCCCACCCCCAGCACACACTGTAAGTTCCTGCCACACTGCCGTACTGTTTCTCAACAATAAACCCCAGCAGATTATAGTCCTGGTAATCAGGCGAGGGAGAAAAGCTGCTGGCTCCCCCACCCCCCAGTAGGGCTGCTGAAAGCTACTTGCCTTTTGCAGAGCTCAGCAGTCCTGGCGGGAAGTAAAGGGCAAAGGCAATATTTAGATAATTAAAAACCCATTGCTGACGGGCCAGCCGGGCAGCCACAGGTGGCTCCAGGGTGGACCAGCCACGGCTCAGAGTGGCCTGTGTGCCTCCTCTCCACCCTTCCAGCTGCGGCTGAGGGAGATGAGAGGCCTGGGAGGCAGGCCGGTGACTTGGGGAAGATTCTACCTGGAAGGAGTCGGGTTCAAGCCTGAGATGCTGACTCCACAGTCCCTGTAAGACCGGCCCTCGGCCCCGCCTCTCAGCCTCACGGCTACTCCAGCTGCAGCAGCCTCCAGTGGCCTCTTCCTGAACCGGCTGTGCCCTCTGCCTGGACTCTCTTACCCCGGATGTCCGCAGGGCCCCCCTCCAGCCCTCCCTCCACTCATCCCTTCTCTGGAAGACCCTCCCTGACTGCCCAGTCAGAAGGCGCTCCGCATAGCCCCTCCCCAGTCACCCCACCCCCTCACTCAACCGCGGGTTTCGGTAGCGCTTCGTCCCTGAATTTGCTTACACTTGACATTTCGGTGTCTGGTTCGGGGGTTTCTTTCCCTGCGGTGCTTCACTGGGCTCCCCTAGCACTGGGGCAGCGGTGCTGAAAAGTGAAGGAATGAATGATGCCCAGGCTGGATACAAAGCAACCCAGAGCACAGCCTCAGAAGGGGTGCTGGGCTATAATGCAGTCTGAGAATGCTGTTCTGGAAGCTTCTGAGGGGTAGAGGTCCCTGTTCCATGGGGGCTAGAGTTGGAAGGTGTTTCAGTCTACAGCCCTCCCCGATCTTTCAGGCCCCAGGGGGCCCCAGGCAACCACGGTGACCACAGGTCTGTCTGGCCTGGCAGAGTGTGGCTCCTCACTTAGCCTTTGAATATTTAAAGCTTGGCCTGGCACCGGGCATCACTAAGCTCCGGCTAGCAGAGCCTCCTTCCTCCATCTGACCTTCTGTCCCCCTCCCCCCGTCCCCCCCCCCCCCCCGCCCCCGGCTCTAAGCAGATGCCTGTGAAAACCAAAACCGAGATCAGTTCCTCTTTGCAAAGGCCAGACCTCAGTGATCGGTTGTCACGGGGACAGCGGGAGCACGGACCACTGCGGCGCACAGATAACCCAAAGCCCCAATTTCAGGCCTGGCATCATCTGATTGAACGTTGCCTGGAGCGGCAGCCAGGCCCCCAGATGAGCGGGCCTGAGTTCCACCCCTCCCTCGCTCCCCTGCCTCTGCTTTAAAGGGCCTGCCCCCACCAGGGGACGGTGAAGCCCCTCACCCGCTGGGATGGGTCCTGCTGGCTGGAGGCTCACCGACTGCTACAGGCCTCCCTCTTCTCTCCCTTCTCCAGACTCCTGGTGCAGGTACCCCACGCACAGCACGATTCGTCCCTCGCCACTGCCCCCCCCGCCCCCCCGCCAGGTCTTGAGTTTCCAGAGCCTTCCCCTGTTGTGACTAATGAGAAATTTTAACAGTGGCTTTCCCTCTGCCCATGGGGTGGCCGAGCCAGCCACGCCTGTGTCTTGCAGGCCGTAAAGCTCCTCCACACCCTTCCTCTCAAGCCCGCTCTCCCTGGCGCCTGCAAGGCGGTGTTGGGTCACTTCTTTTTGGATGCAGCACACAGGTGAGATGGGCCACTCCAGGCCAGGCAGCCACCTGGGAGGGCCAGGAGCCTGGGGGCCAGATGGCCTGGGTCCAAGCCCACCTGCCACTCAGGGCCTGTGACCTCTCGGTACCTCAGATCCCTCCCAGAACTGAGTGTAGGAGGCAGAGCCACTACCTGCGAAGTGTAGAACATTCCAGGCCTCTGGCGAGGCTCCCGCATTCCAAGACTTGCAAGGTGTGGCGAATGTCCACATGTCAGAGACAGGTCCCTGCCTGAGGTCAACGTTAGGAGGGGACTTACAAGGCATGCGATCTGTCACGTGGCAGACACCTTGGAGGCACCCTCCTCCCTGGGAACAGGGTGGCTCAGCCCCTGGCCTGCAGGAAGGGGCCTGCCTCCCCACCCCGCGCAGCCAGCTCCCCCGGCAGCAAACCAAGAGCGTGTTCTGCTTCTGCTTTTTCGAAGCGGCCCCGATCTCAACCTTGTCAGCCACTTCCCTAAAGGAAACAAGTCAGTGAGGCCCCACTGAGAACTCAGAACTTTCTGGCCATCAGCCAAACCCACGGAAGCTTGGCTGGTGACCGGGCCAATCCTGCCGATCCTTGGCAGTTGCGGGGCTCCCCTCCTTGGGACACTTCCCCCTTAGACATCCCCTACCAGTTCTCTTTCTCATGGCCCTCAGGGGCTGTCCTTGTCACGTCCTTGTCATGTCCTTGTCAACCCCTGTTCAGGGACCCAGCTCTCACTGCATCTCCCGCCTCTGAATCTCAAAGTCCAGGCCTGGGGCCCAGTATACAGAGGTGCTCCATAAGTGCTCGCCTGGTATACAGAAGGTACTCAATAAATGGTTATCAGGAGACCACCTGAAGCAGAGGCAGAGCTGTGCCTCTGAGGTTTTTTTTTTTTGGAAAGTAGATTTTTCAGGCCCTGAAGTCCTAGCCTTTACAAACAAGCCAAGTGGGGGATGGTGAGGTGAAAAAAATGGTTCCCAGGGGCGCCCTGGGCTAGGGGCTGGTTTGTTTTGGCCTCTCAGCCCTGGGGCTTGGGCTGGACCACACGCAGCTCCAGATTATTGAGGGTCCCACCCACTTCTGCTTTCACCTAAACCACCCAGCCAACCTTCCTCTTATCAGCAAACTGCCCTGCCCAGTGGCCTGTGGTGGCTTTGTCTGTGTTTACCCTCCCTACCAGGGAGCCCTGATAAGGAGGCCAACCTTTAATTTACCCTTTGCTGCTTCCCTGGGTGGCCTGGAAAATGGTCTCCTGACGGAAGGATGGGGCCGGGGCTTCTGGGTGATGATTCCACGCTCCACCCCCAGTCCGGGTGAGTGGAGAAGGAAGCCCTGAGGGAGGGCTGGTTCCCCATCTGGGAGACCCTGCAGCTGTAGCCACTGTGTGGGCAGGGCTCCAGCTGGAAGCCAGGTCTGGAAGCCCTGTTTGTGTGACCAGCTCCTTGCTGTCCCACACTCTCTCGGCACCATCAAGGCAGGAGCCCTGGACAGAGGGCTCAGTGTCTCCATGTAGTTCCCTGTCTCCATGTCTGGGTCCCTTCAGGGCACCAGGAGAAGCCTGGCCCAGGCCGCAGCTCAGAGGGCCAGGGGTTGCATGCAGAAGTGGGGGTCCTGTACTGGCAGCTTTGAGAAACACCTTGCCATCTGGCTTTCCAGGCCACATCCCCTGACTCTTCCTTCATAGAACAGCCCGAGTATCTCTCCACCAGCAAAAGAATCCACAATTCTGCTGAATCCCACGAAAGAACATCACTCAGCAATGAAAACTAGGGACACGAGGGGCCACCTGTGTGAAAGTCACAGGCTGACCAGCAAGCAAAGACAGCCAGACAGAAGAGCACGCACCATGCAAGTCCATGTACACGACGTTCCGGAGCAGGCATCCCCCGCCCCCCGCAGCACACCGAAAAGAGCTGACAGCAGGGGCGAGAGCAGACCTTTGCACACCGCGTTCACGGCAGCGGCACTCACAACAGCTGAAGCGTGGAAGCCGCGCAAGCGTCCCTCGACGGATGAATGGGTAAACACAATGTGGTCTAGACACACAATGGAATATTATTCGGCTTTAAAAAGGAATGCAGCCCTGACACATGCTACGACATGGGAGGACCTTGAGGACATTATGCTGGTGAAATAAGCCAGTCACGTCCACAGAGACGGAAAGTAGAGCGGTGTCTGCCAGGGTGGGGAGGGCACGGGGACGGACTGTGCCTGCGATCACACCGTAATGGGAAGTGCCTGATACCACAGCGCTACATGTTATGTTTTGTGTATTTTACCATAACTTAAAAAAGAAGAAGAAGAAAAGTAACCTAGGTGCTGGAAGGCAGATCAGTGGACACCTGGCTGGGCGGAGAGAAGGCTGGGAAGGTACAGCAGGGAAGGAACTTTCTGGAATGACAGCAGTGTTCTCCACCTGGACGGGGGTGGTGGGGACACAGATGTGCGCCTGTGTCAAAAGCCAGTGAGCAGAAGTCTTAAAATGTCTGCATTTTATTGAATGCAAGGTAAAAAAAAAAATCTTTGAACACTCATTTCTCAGTATTATTTACAAATTGTTCTTATGTACCATGCATTCCGAATCTCTCCATTATAAAGTACATGCAAAAGAGAGATTTTTTAAAATGTTAGAAAACAGAGTTCTAGCATGTTCTTCCTTGTGGCAATGGGTTGCTGTGTCTCCCACTTCAGAAGACGGGGGTCACTTCTGAAGATATTCTGTGGGAAACAACCCAAATGTGTAAGAACAGACGTGGTCCCCAAAATACCCTCATGCACCAGTATGCTGGAATCCTCCAGGGAGTCCAGGGTCCCAGACCGGAGGAGTGGGTGCATCACACCTTCCCTGGGGATGGGGGGCGTGGCCTCTGCCCAAGGTTGCAGCTGTAAGCAATGCTGGCGGGGGGTGGGGGGTGGGGGGCCTGCCCCCAGCCAGGGGTGGGGGAAGAGACATGGGCAGGAGCTCTGCTTCAAGAAAGACAGCACAACAATAAGGACGAGGGTCTGGAGCCGAGAGTCCACACTTCAGATCTTGTCCCACTATTGTTTAGCTGTGTGGCCTTGGGCACAGGCCTCGGGGCCTCAGTCTTCCCACATGTGAAGTGGGGATGATGATTCCCCCTCATGGGTGGTTTTGAGAATAAAAAGCTAATATACAAAGCCCTTGGAGCAAACCAAACGCTCTCATTCGTTCTCTCTCCGGCCACCATCTCCTATCCCCACCCATTCCTATTCCAGCCCCTTCTCCCGGAAGCTCCACGGGGCATCCACACAGGGGTGTTCAACCTTCTGGCGTCTCTGGGCCACAATGGAAGAAGAGTTTGCCTTGAGCCACACATTGGATACACTGTGACACATAATCACAAAAAGGAACTCATGTTTTAAGTAAATATACAATTGTGTGTTGGGCCACATCCTTAGCCATCCTGGGCTGCATGCGGCCCATGGGTCGCAGGTTGGACACCCCTGGTCTACAGTCTTGGCCAACATCTTTACAACCCAAGTTCAAGTCCACAGGCGGGTCTGTGTTTATCCTCAATTCATCCTTTTCCTGCTCTGGGCCCAGCACCTGGCTCCTCCCTGGACCCATTGTCTCAGGACCTAGGGCCATCCGGTCTGTCCTGGGGAAGAACAAGGGAGCCCCCCACCCCCATTTCCTTACAACCACTCAGCTGGGACTCCAAGTCCCGGGCCCAGCCCTTGGCAGAATAAACACAACCGCACACAAAAGACACCCCCGCAGAGGCCTGGGCAGTGAGGGGCGGAAGGGGTGGGTGGGGGCACAGCTCTCAGGGTGTTCTGCTTGAGATGCCACAGGGGCCATCCTTAGGTTTGGGCACCCCCACCCCAGCAGCCTGTGTGTCCCTGGGATTTGGAGCCCATCCGGAGTAGGTCTGTTTGGAGAGGACTTCCCTGACCGCTCCTGTCTCCCTCTCCTGCCCAACCCCACGCAAAGGTCCCTCAGCCCCAGCACACACGGGCTGCCCCGGCTCTGAGTGTCTGCATATCAGATGGTCTGCGTTCATTCGGGCATGATGGCAGGGCCCGTGCCAAGGAGGGGCTGCTCCTGCACCAGTTGATAAACAAGCAGGAGTCAGGAGCTCCCCGTCAGCAGCCGGCCCCTGGACAACTGGCCCCTGCACCCCAGGTGGCCTACGGTACACCTGGTGCGCTCTCCACCCCAGGACTGTAGGGGCAATGGAGGAGCATCCCCGCCGTCTCTCAGGGGACCCCAGCAAGGCTGAGCTCCAGCTGCCGGCACTGGGTTTGATAACGTCCCTCCTGTCGGCTCATGCACTGGTGTCTGCTGGGATCATCTCCTGAATAAAACCCCTGCCCCCAAGTCCTGATTCCGGGTGACCCAACCCAGCCAGTGGCCTCATGTGGGGGGTCAGCCGGTTGACACAGCCCACAGGCCTGGGGCCATGCGTACCCTCCAGGCAACAGGAAGAGGCCAGAGCGGCACAGTGCTCTCCAGGAGAGGCTGGGGCTCAGGCCTGGGGCGGAGGACAGACACAGCATCACCCACACGGGGACTTCACTGCTTCCCCTGCTCCTGCTGGGTTTGCCTCTCCTCTCCTCGGATTCCAACTGTTTCCAAAGGCATCGCCTACATGGTGGCGGCTGTCATTGTTTCCTCTGTATTCGATCCATTAATGGGAACTCGGATCCATGGGCTGACTGCTCACTGAGGCTTCAGGTAGCAATTTTCCACTTGTGTTTCAAATTTTAATGAACGTGCCTGTCCCCTGGGCCCTGGGTGGACACCAGGCTGCAATCCTCACGCAGCGGGTCGCAGGCGTGCCACCCGAGGCTGGGGCTCCAAGGGGGTTTCCACAAGGGCCTGATTTCTCCAGGGAACAGCTCCAGTGAAAAATGGTCCGCGCTGCTGCAGCCACCTGGCCCCCACCAGCCCTCCCTGCTGGCTCGGTGTCGAGCAAGCTACAAATCGTAAGATTATTATTTCTTTCCGCCATCCCCAAAGTATCCTATATCCCAAGACGGAGAGGAAAGTTCAGCTCTGATAAGATTGCATCACCAGGGAGGAGATACATTCTCGCCCTTGCTCCCTCCGCCTCCGGCTCACATAATTCCTTTCTGATCTTACCCAGGGCATCCAGTCAGGCTGGGAGGCAAACGGGATAATCCATTTTAGAGAGATTGATCAATATCCCTAGGAGCCTTTTAAATGGTTCCACAGGCTTCTGGGAGCCAAGGCAGACGGCTGAGCTGGAAATCTGGGGGCCAGGGGTGACAGGAGGGCAATGCACAGCCCGCAGGGATTTCTTGACAGTCTTCCCGTTTCCTACCAGACTTCCAGAGCTGGCTCCAACTGGAGGAGGGCACGTGGGGGCAGGTGCGGCACTGCACACGGGGCTGGGCCAAAGGCTGAGTCCAGGGGACCCTGCACTCACGACACCAGTGCGGGGTGGGGGGTGGTGAACAGCAGCACACCCGCCCCTCCCAACACAAGCGGGGCGGCTCAGCCCCTGCCGACAGGTGCCAAGGGGGAATGCAGACCCGTGTAAACAGAGCCTCAGACATTTTAAAGGGAAGCTACAAATCTGGGGTTTCAAAGAAAACCTACTGGTTTTTAAATATTGGCAGGAAATTTTAAAAAATAATTTTCAAACACTGTGTGGGGACCAAGTAAAACATCGCTGCAGGGCCAATATCGAGCTTGCCCAAGGTCTCTCACCAGCCAACCAGGAGGCTCTGCTCCTCCCCCCAGACCCTCTACCCACCTCTGCTGAAAATCTCCCAACAGCCTGACCCCCCACACCATCGGCCTGCCTGTCAGCTCCTCCTTCAAAACATGTTTAGAATTGCACTCCATCTCATCCAGTCCTCCATCGCCTGGACTCCTCGCCGGCACCCCCACCCCTACCCCCACCCTGTCTTCTGCTGCCACCCTCGCCCCCTGCAGTGTGTTCTTGGTACAGCAGCCTGAAGAGATGGGTTAGAGGCCGGGCAGATGCTGGTTGGTGCCTCTGCACAGAACCCTCAAGGGCTCCCTTCTCAGCCTGAGGAAAAGCCAAGCTCATACAACCCTCCCTGGGATCGCGTGTTCTCTGCTCCCTGCCTACCTCCTCTCTCCCTCACTGGCCTCGGGGCCTTTGCACTTGCCCTGCCCTTGTAGCCTGCGTCACCTCTCCCACCAGACATCCCATTCATGTGAACATGAAGGAGTTCTCTTTAAAGTCACACAGAGTGGGAAGAATACATAGAACATGGCAGACAGGATGCTACTGGCGTCTTTCATTTCTTCTGGACTATGCTAAATGGTATCAGAAAGACCTTCTCTGACCAGCCCATAAAAAAATAAACCAACCAGCAATCCCCACTCGGCTGCCCCAATCCCCCTTACCCTGTTTCATTCCCTCCAAGTCACCTTTCACCATCAGACCTACTGCTTACTGATCTGTTTCATATCTACGGCCTTGGTTAGACCATGCACTCCATGGGGGCAGGGATTCTTGCCTGTGTGACTCACTGGTTGCGGTGCCCAGACTAGGACGGCACTACATGGATGGCAGTCTCCCCACTGCGTTCTGAGTTTCTGCAAGCTGCTCAGCATGCTGTTCAAGGCTCTCCACGTGTCTACCCATCCCTCCAGCTGTATCTCCCTCTGTGATCAACAGCCACAGTGGGCTCAGCACAACTTTAGGCACATGCTCTTCTCTCTTTTCCCAGAATGCCCTTCTCTTCTCCATCTACCAGGCAAACCCCTATTCATCCTTTAAAACCCAGTGAAGAAATCCCCTATTTAGGTAACATTGCCTGACTCAGCCCATACTTCCCAATACCGTCGATCCTCCTTCCACTCTCACTGCACACGTGCTCGCGCCAGCACCGACAGCCTCTGTGTCTGTCTCCGAGGGCAGAGTCCCTGTGCCGGTGCTCTCCAGGCAGCCCACTGCTGTCATACCGAGCTCTCCACCACTGCCTACCAACGGCAGCAGACAACCCCTGAACTGCTCTGTGGCCACAATCCCTCCCCAGGGCAGTTTGACTAGGGGGTGGGAGGAAAGGAAGTACCTTCCAGAGGGTCTCCGTGCTCCCCAGAATGAGCAGACCCCTACTGTGCTGCTAGGGGGGAGGGTCGGGGGCCGGCTGCTGGCCCCAGCTCTGGGCACCTGCCCTTAGGCTCACCCTGTCCTGTCCAACCTGCTGCCCCCCCCTCCTGGGCCGGCTCCTCCCTCCACCCTCTGTGTTGGGGGGGTGCGAGGGGTCCGTCTCAAAGCAAACCTTTCACTTCAGTGGAGTCCTTTCTACTTCCCTCTCCCATGACAGGGGCAGCACCTTTCCCGTAAGTCACTTCCCAAGAGGACAAGGGTCCTCCTCTGCTGCCCTCCGTGCGCATGAGCATACCTGTGCACAGGTGAAGGGGTGGGGCCAGGGGAGGCAGGCAGCCAGCGGGAGCCTGGGCATGCGTCCGCTCCCACTCAGCTGGCTCACAGGGCCTCCCCCTGCTGAGGGAAGAAGAGCAGGTCAGGGCCTCAACCGATTCGCCAGGGAGCGGGGCCCACCCCTCCCCAAATTCCAGCCACAGCCCTCCCCAAATCCCTGTACCGCCTCGCAATATTTTTATAACACTGTTTTGGCACGTCTGCTGTGAACTTAATTTAACATCCATATTGCCGCTACTTAATTAAATAGATGAACTCATTTTACATTTACAAGTCTTAATTCATCCTGAACAAAATTGGCCATGTTTAGTTCTTTATACACCAGCAGCTCCCCGGAACAAATGGTGGCCTTTCTGAGTTAACGGCGGGGACAGGTTAAAAGCTAATTATGGGCTCTGGTCGCCCGTGTGCGAGAGTGGACGTCTTTATCCATCATCAGAAGTGAGCGGAGGGGCCTCTGAGTTCCTCCTTTCCCAGCCAGAGGGCAGCCGGCCCCCTGTCCACCCGGGCTGAACCCCGGATGACAGGTGGGCTCCCAGCACCCCCCCCCACTTCTGCCTCTACTCAGGGCACTCTCTGTCCCCACCCACCACCTCTCTCTCCTGGAGAGCCTTCACCCGCACCGTGCTCACCCTCCCCACCAATGGCCCCGGACATCCGCACCACCCCACAGGTGCTCTGTCAGTCTCTCTCTGAGGATCACAGGTCTGTCTGTCGGTTCTTCCCGCCCTAAGCAGTCTGGGGGGCCGGCAGCCTGCGCTTCTGCAGCTCTTCAAGGGCTGGGGGCAAGTGGCACCGTTGAGGTTGGCTGGGCCCAGGCGGCCCGGGGAGTCCCTGTCTCATGGGTCGGGCCAAGGGATTGCCCGGCTAACCCCAGGGGAGTGCCTGAAGTAGGCCTCGGCACACGCAGGCAGCCGGCATTAGGATGGCCCCTGGCTTGGCGCTGGGCACAGGGTGGGGCGCAGAAAAGTCCAGCGGGCGAACTGCAAGTCAAGTGACCTGTGCTCTGACCAGGGGAGAGAGGGAGGCTTGGGTTACATACAAGGCAACTCTACCTGGTCGGGACTGTCCAGGTGTGTCCATACCCTGGAGCCAGGTTCCAGGGGACAGAGGAAAAGTCACGTCATTCGGGTCCCCTGGGTGGAGATGTCACTCCCAGCAGAGTCAACCAAGCAACTGTGAGGTCTCCAGCGGGCGTCCTGGAGGGAGGGCGAGAGCTCTGTGGGGGGCGGGGGCAGCCTTGGCCTCTCACCACACACCAGCCCCCAGGTCCCGGGTTCTAGCAGTGTGAGCGTTATCGGTGGTGAGCTGACTGGGGCGCTGGGTGTGTCTTCCAGGTACTGACACGTGCAAGCCTCACAGCAGCCCTGTGTGGGCAGAGACTGCTCCTAGCCCCAGTTTATGCAGAGGAACTGAGCCCAGAGAGCCAGCCTGGCCAGGCTCACACAGCTAGCACTGGGAGATGGGGCTGGAACCCGGGCAGTCCAGGGGCAGAGTCCACAGTCCAACCACAAACCATGCCGCCCTTTGAGGGGCGGACAGAGCCCCAGAGGTGCGACTGTGTCTGGGCTCTGTCAGGGACTCTACCCGACAGTGCCCCCCATACCACGAGGAGCTGACTCCACCCAGAGAAAAGCTTGTTGACCATGAAGCCAGGGAGTCTGGTGAAGGCCTGGCCATCTCCCTCCTTCTCCGCCCCCAGTGTCCGTGGAACACCGGCAGGCAGCTGGGCCCAGGCTGAGGGCTGGCTGTCCTGCAAAGCCGTCCTGCCCTACAGCTGAGCTGACCCTCTGGCTGGGAGAGGGGAGCTAATTCTAGGAGAGGGGCCATCTGGGCCCCTGAGGGGGTTGTCCCGCCAGCCTCAGGTGGAGAGAAGTGTGACAGGGGTCCAGCTGTGGGCAGGGGTGTGGTGTGTCACCATTGGCCCCCAGGGACTCAGCTCCCCAGAGGCTGCTGCCCGCAGCCAACTGGCCCAGGGCTCCGTGTGGAGGCCGGCAGGCTGCGAAACTCGAGGGACAGCAGGCACTAGTGATGCAACCTCCAGGGCCGGTTGCAGAGGGAGCAGCCAGATCTCCCAGGGGAGCCGGCTGTTTGTTCAGAGAGGGGGAGGGGGGCGCTTCCTCATTAGCTTCGCTCCTGCTGTGGCCTCACTAATGGCAGCCTCCAAAGCCTCAGGGGGGGCGGTGGGAGAGCCCTGAAATGCACGGAGGAGGCCTGGCTGTCCTGGACAGGCCCTGCGGTGTGGGCTAGCTGCCTCAGTTTTTCCAGTGTCGGAACAGCCTGCCCCTTCCTCTCGCACCCACAGGGTGTCCTGTGGGAAGCTGCCTGGCCCTTCTACCCTTCTCTCTTACAATTTCAGGTCTGGCCCCAGGCTTCCCAGACTAGGAATGTGAACAGGTTGGAACTCTATCAACATACCTGGCATCCTGGCCCTTGCCAGCAAACCACATGGCACAGCCCCGCCCCACCCTGCCTGCCCTGCCCGGTTCTCTACCCCAGACTGTCCGCCAGCCCCACTGAGGCACCACCCAGCCCCTCCCATCCAGGACACGGGGCTGTCTCAAAGAGGTGCCCCAGCTGGCCTTGGCAGCGCAGGGCCATCCCCTGAGCCCCATCTATCTAACCACCCCACAGTCACTGGGGCCACATGAATATTTCCGAGTGCTCCTGACATGCTGGAAGCATCTTTAAGGACCGGTCAGCTCGCTCTGTGTTCCACAAGCAGCCCCCCTTTCTAGATGGGCAAGTAGAGGCCCGGAGAGGCTCAGTTCCTTTCCTGAAGCCACACAGCCAACAAGAGGCTCAGCTGCAGTCAGATTCCAGGGGTCTCTGGTCTCAAGGCCTGAGCGCAAACCGTGCCTCCTGCCCCTGCATTGCCGCCTCTGCTGACCAAAGGCAGAGAGCCACCAGCCCACCCACCCAGAGAAGGCAGGCTACCGCAGGCTGTGTTGCTGTCAGAGGGCCAAGGAAGCTTGGAAAGTGGGGGCCCCACAACTGGGATAATGGCCCAGGAGGTGGCAGGGAACCAGGAAAGAGGAGGCTTCTCATGGGCCCCCACGCTAGGCACTCAGGTGTGAGGAAAACAGTGTCACCCCCGAAAAGCCCCAGGGACCTGGTCACTGGGCAGGGAAACCGACTCAGCAGCCTGGCCCCGGGCTCCCTCTGGGGCTGCTCACAGCCAGCATCCGGTCCTGCAGGCCCACTGTCCTTACTGCTGCGGTCCCCTCCTGGGGTGTGCTACTGAGTGGGGAGGGGGCAAGCCTCTCCCCTGGGGGTAGGACGACTCGGAGATTGGAGAACGTTTGGAATGTTCTGTCCTCCCAGGTGCCAGGGAGCCTGTGGGGGACACCTGGAGCCCATGGAAGGTCCTGGGGCACCGGTGGCCCGAGTGAGGGGCCCCACCCCCTGCCTTACTGCCCTCCCCAGGAATTGCATCGGCTCCAGCCCCCCAGGTTGGGGGCTGAAGCAGGGGTGAGAGACAGCTTCCGGTCCCCCCAGCCCTGCTTCCTTCCCCGGCTCTCACTCTGGCTCCTTAATCAGTCCCTGGAGCCTGTCCCGGCCAACTCCTCCCAGCCCAGAGGCTATTTCATCAGACAGTCAGTCAACAAATATTTACCCAGCACCTGCCTGAGTGTACGGAGGGCGGAGATGGGGCTTTAACAAAAGCGGAAGACAGAGCTGTGCTAGAGAGGTGGGGACTCGCACACACACACACACACCCCCGCCCTCGCACACACGATGGTCCTCCGAGGTTCGAATCCTCCCTCTGCACTCTGCAGCACTGTCCCCCTGGGGGTCTCAGCTCCCCACCTGCAGAGTGGGGCACTCATCCACCCCGTGAGCTCTCGAGATGCCGGTGCCCCAGGACCCGCACAGCTTCCACCCACTGCCCGAGAGACATCACGCGGGTGCACAGTGCGGGGGCCCTGAGGGTGGCAGTGAGCCTGTGGACTGAGGGGGATGTGGCCGTGGGCCCAGAGAGGAGGGCGGGCTGCACCCTGGGGCTGTCGGGAAGAGGTGGGCCTGGGGCCGTGCTGTGCCCCTCTTTCACACCTGTTGACACCGAAGGGCACCCCTGGCAGGGGGAAGGTCAACCCCATCATTTTCTCTTCTGCTGCAATCTTAACGGGTAGGAGAAAAGAGAGGACTAATGGATCAGCCACTTCCTGGCAAATCCCACAGTTCACCCCGGGGCCTGGGGGAGGGGGAGGGGAGGAGACGCTACTTCCTACACATCTACTAAGGCCCAGGTGGAGGCACAGGGGGGGCTGCCAGTGGCCTGCTGTAACCCTTACAGCTGCTGCCCTCCCGGTCACAGTTCAGGCATCCCCTGTCACAAAGAGGGAAACTGAGCCTCAGGGAGGGAGAGGACCCCCAGTTGACAATGCCTGGCCTGCCTTCCAAATACCCTCTCCTGGCCAGGGATCCTGGAAATTGTCAGAGGCCCTGGGGAGACTCCACGGGCAGGGGACCAAGGGCCTGCTCCTCTGCCCCTTACGCCGGCTAGAAGATGCCACTCACTCCTGTGAGCTGTGCCCGGTTTCTCGCTGGCACACACAGGCACGGGAACACTTGGCATCGCCAGGGCCCTCATTAGCAGAGGATCTTAAAACAGTATGTGGAAACCCTTCAAGACCCCCCCGGGCTGGGCGCCAGCACGCTCCGGATTTTACGGGGCGAGAACACTGAGACAGAGAGGGTGGCCCGCAGCCAGGTCCCTGCCCCCAGTGCACATCCGTCCTTCTCCTGCAGGGCTGCCGGGTGTCGAGGCACAGGGAGGCTGCAAACGCACTTCTCCAACACAATGGAAGGGCACCTGAGCAGAAGGGGCTTAGGGGGCACAGCTGCACAGAAGAGACGGAGGTCCACAGAGGTCCCGAACATGCTCAGAACCGGTTTGCAGCAGGTGAAGCTGGGCCTAGAATCCAGGCCTCTCGATGTCCACAGGCCCCACTCTGGGCGGGATTCTGCACCAGGCAGGAGGCAAGGCCCAGGGAGTATCCAGGGAGGCTGGGCTAGGAAGACGCTGCAGGACCCAGAGGCAGGAGGCTTGGGATCCAGTCCTGGCTGGATCACTTTCTTTGACCCCTACTTCTTTTTAGGTGAGCTTGGGGTGCTGTGTGGGTGCAGGGTCGTTCTTCAGATTAAATCTCTAAGTCTAGACAGAACAGTGGGTTCCAGGCCTAGGCCCAGTGCCCCCTGCCCCTGGGCCCCGGGAAGCCCCACATCAGTTTCTGTTACAACTGTGTTAGTCCTGGAGGCCTTCCTGAGGGCCCCAGCCCCTGGAGCGAAGGCTTTGGGCAGGTCTCCCTCCCAGCCCCCGCCCAAGGCCTTGAGGGGCCAGGCTCCCCTCTGCTCTCAGGCCCCGCAACAGAAACAGTGCCCTGCTCCCCTTCCCCTCCACCCTCCCGGAGGCCCACCCATCTTGCCCAGAGCCCCTACTCCTCCTTCCTTGGGGGGTCCCAGTCACCCTGTGCTCCAAAAAGGCCAGAGCATGTGGGCCACAAAGGACCCTTCCCCAGTCCAGAGTGCACGAGGGACAGGCCCTTCCACCTTCCTCGCCCACAACCAGGCTTCTAGAACCCCAGGCCCCCAGCCTCAGGGAGGACGGAGAGCACTCGGAGCACCTCAGTCATGCACGGGGATGACGAAGGGGGTAATGACGAGAAGGTCAGAGCTGCCAGCATTTGCAGAGCCCACCCCATCCCGGACGCTTGCCCTGGGTCTCATCCAGCCCTCACAACAACCCTAGGAGGTACTTGCTTTATTATCCCAGTTGCTCAGAGGGGACACTGAGGCCCACAAAACAGGCAACGGCCTGCTGTCACACGCAGTCAAGGAGGGCTGAGATCTGCACCCAGGCAGGCCAGTCCCGAGACAGGGAGGCCAGCCCCCAGAGCGTCGTTGCCCCGAGCTGTGTGTGGACGCACCCACTTAAATCGATCGGCGTTAAAAGACGTTCCAAGCCCCTGGTCGGTCGCATGAGTCATATTTTACGTGATCAATAACCACGAATGGCTGGTGGCTGCTGGGCTGTTGCACTGCGTGGTGGGGACTCGGAGCACTCCGTCCACAGCCGGGTGGAAGGGCCCTTCCAGGGAGTCAGGGAGGGAGGACAGAGCGGCATGGGGGCTCTTCCCTGCAGTTCCCGTCGCCTGACCCCGGCCTCTGGCTGGGACAAGAACCAGAGTTTCCCGAGGGCATGTGCGACCCACCCTGCGCTGACACCTCTGTCCTCAGGGCTCCTGAGGGCTCTCTGTCCTCCTCACAACTGCTGGGCTGGGCAGGCACGTGGTGTGCCGTCACGGATACAGAAGCGCCAGAACCTGACCTACGGACAGCCGGATGGGGCAGGGATACCCTCCGGCAAGCTGGGAGATAAGACTTGCACTTCCAGCAAGCATCCCGGGGTGCGGGGGTGGGGGAGGGGAGCAAGTCTGTGGTTAATGACAACAGGTCCTTTGTCCCTGTGGTACCACATGAACTCTAAACCCAGTCTGACCCCCAGGAGTGCGCCCTTCCTACGAGCAACTGAAGATGAGACCAAACACACTGAGCATGGGCTTTGGGATGGCTTTGAACCTGCTCCCCACACGGCGTATTACCCTCACTTCACAGCAGGGGAAACTGAGTCTCAGAGAGGGCAACAGCTGGCCCGAGGCAGGCTGGGACTGGAGCCCGAACATGGCCACCCTGAAGCTTTCCTGAGCAGCCTCGTGTTGGCTCTCAGGTGTGCGACCTTACCCAAGCCACTTCCCCTCTCTGTGCCTCAGTCTCCCCTGGTGCGTGCAATGACATGACGCGGGCAGAAGCGCACGGCACAGTCCTAGCCGTGCAGTCCGTGCCTTGCTGCCAGTCTTCCACAGGTCCTCCCTCGGTCCGCTGCCGAAGCCGGCCCTCCACCATCCATGGGGAGCATCCTCACTGCCCAGGGACGCCCCCCCCCCCCCAAGACCCTCTTACCCCACGAGAACAGACTCTGTTGGTCACTCCCAAAGCCCCCCCCCCCCCCCCCCCCGCATAGGCCCAGGTGGCCAGGGACAGCAGGGCCACAGCCATGGCCTGTGCAGGGGAGAGATAACCTGGCTGGCACGCGTGCCGTGCCTGGCTCCGGCTAACAGTGCCCGGCACTGCACTGCGGGCCGGGAGCCCTGTCTCTGGCACCCCACTCCGGGACGGCGGCAGGGAGTGACAGGGAGGCAGAGCGGAGCGACAGGCCCTCACAAAGAGTGCGTCCCCTGTAAGTGGAGATAAACCTTGGGAGGAGAAAGGAGCGCTAAATCAGTTGTTGAGCAGATGTACCACATGCTGACAGGGCAAATGTGCGGCCTTTCACGGCCACGCCGCCTTCACCCGCCGTTATTCATGGCGGGGCCGGCGCTTTATCTCCCGCACATGATGTGAGGCCACGAGGCAGACACTTGCTCCTGCCTGCGCGGGGCTCCCTCGGAAAATATTAATATGTAAATGTCACTCTCCGAAGACCAGAAATGAAATGGAATGACGGACTGGAAGAGGCTCTGCTGGCGAGATAAAAAAAAGCTGCCCAAGACAAGCGGAGAGAGCTGGCTTAGGAGAGGAGGACTGGGGGGGAGCACAGGGGTTTATTTTTTTTGGGGGGGTGCATATCAGCCATTTCCTTTCTCCAGGCAAACAGCTTCAACGTAAGGCCGGAGAGGAGGGGAGGCGGCGGTTCTGGGCCACGACCTGATGTGAGGCTGTCTTTACCTGGTTCCCAGACAAACAGCAGACATGCAAACATGTACTGGGCTTCCACTCTGTGTCCCGGAATGAATATTCTGGAAGTTTTTATGCACATAAGCTCTTCCAGGCACTGCCAGCCCAAGAGCCCCGCTCAGAGGTGAGGGAACCACGCACGGGGGGGGGGGCTGTGCGGCTGGGTTAGAGCACCACACCCAGCGCTGTCTCTGGGCCCCTGGGGTCTCTGCTCACTCCTGCCTCCCGGGAGCGAGCATATGACGGGACCCGCATCAGCAAGGCTCATGTGTAATACTCTGTCCGCAGGCAGGGGCCACTGGTTTTGCTCGGAGGATGCTCTGGCAGGAGGGAGGGACCTGAGTGAAGACAGGTGATGCCCACCGGGCAGCTGACCACAGGGCTGGCACCCTTTGCCCGAAGCTCTGAGGCCTTCCTCCCCCGCCCTGCCTGCTGCCAGGTGCTGGGCATTTCTTCTCTGCACCCAGCCCTGACTGCCCCCGCCTCTTGCCCCACATGCCCAATGGTAAGAAAGTGGGGCCGGGAGTGCCATCCTGAGAGCTGGGTGGGGGATCCACTGGTCAGAGAACCATTAGAGTGGCAAGTTAGCTTAAGGTCTTAGCAGAAGAGATGGGAGGAAATTAGGTCTTTTCCCAATGTTTTCGGGGTACCTAGAAGGCCCTGCCCATATATGCTGGGGACCCCATGGGACCCACCTGACTAGACCCTCAGAGCCCAGGTCTGCATAGCCAGAGGCAGCCACAGGGCACCCTGGTAGAACATGGGACATCCCCGGCCCCCTGCCTGCTCCGGCGATCTCTCCCCACACAGAAAATACCACCCTGAGCCCTGAGAAAACGCAGGTGGGAGCTGGGAGCAGCCTCTGGCCCTTCCTTCTGAAGCTGCTGCCCTCCTTGTCTAACCAACAGCCCCCCCCCCCCCCCCCGCCTGCCAGCTGCCAGAGCTCATCAGCAGGCTCCAGGGTGACCCCAGGCCGTGAGCTAACAGGAGCAGTTGTATTTCCTCCCTGTGAGGACGCCAGCTCCCCGCTACTTAACCCTGTCAAGCAGGAGTCTACAGAAGGCCTGCAAGGGGGCCGCAGGAGGCCGTGTGGGCTGAGACCAGGCAGCCGGTAGCTCCCCGGGCACCCCCAGGCTGGAGTGCAGGCCCCCGGGGACCGGGACAGGCACAGGGCAGAGGCGGGCGGCGCCTGTGGATGGAAACTATGACTTCAGGAAGCTGGAATGCTGCTTGGGGAACATCACTGCTCATTCATCAATGGGAGGCACCCTGGGAGCAGGAGGGAGAAGTGTGTGCACACACAAGCACATGTGTCAACGCACACGTGTGTGCTTATGCATGTGAACACAGAGATGCATACACATGTGCACACATGCACATACATACTCGGGGCACTTGGGCACATATCTAAGCATCCACACCCACACACCCATGCTCACAAACATGCACACTGATAATACATGTGCGCACATACACATGTACTCACACTGTGTACACATAGATGTGCACACACACAGGTGCACACGTGCCCGCACACACAAATACGTGTTTACACGAACAAACACACATTCCCGCCAAGGCTCTGACTCATCAGCCCTGACCTACTCCCAGGATCTCCGCAAGCCCCAGGGCAGGCCCAGGCGCTGGGGGGAGGGGACAGGCGGGAGGGGGAGCAGCTGCTTGGGATGGGTGCTGGGGACTCTGGAGCCTCAGGAGGGGGCAAGTGCTCACAGCCAGACCTTGTGGTTTGGACTTGAGAAAGCTCCATCCTGTGATGGGCTCTGGCCACGGGGCCCTTCCAGGGAACAATGGGCTAGAGTCTCTGAGCTCTGCGGTCGCTTGTGTGTGAGAAATAGGGCTTGGCAACCTCTTAGGGGACTGCGCCAAACCTCCTCCAGCAGCTCGCTGCTCCCTGAAGGGCTGGGCCAAGGGGCTGCAGGGCCAGGCCTGCCCACCTCTCCCCAGGTCTGGCTGCCTTTTTCCCTCCTCCAAGAGCTGAACAGGGGTGGGAAAGGTTTAAGAGCAGGGGTTGTCCTGGGGGCAGGATTCACAGGGTGAAAGGGAGGGAAGGGGGCCCTCTTGAAGCCGGGAATGGGAGTAGCCAGTTGGGTCTGTTGCAGGGAAGCCCTAGGGGCTTCTGGCCGGAGTGGTGGCCTGAGTGGGGGAGAGGTGGGAGGGGAGAGGGGGGGAGGGAGGGAAAGGGGGAGGGAAGAGGAGGAGAGGAGGAGAGCAGGGCCAGGGCACCAGGTGAGCAGAGGACCCTGGGCGGAGGTGTTAGGAACAGTGGCCCTGGCCTGGCACCCAAGGGGAGCCCCGCCTTCCTCCGGGACCACAGCCCTCCAGGGCGCTTGGTAGCCCTGGCCACACCCTCCCCAGAATCACCTTTAGATCGTGAGGATCTTTTGTTTTCTAGGGAGCCCCCGGGGATTCCAACATGTGTTGGTTCTCAAAGTAGGGTCTCTACACATCAGCATCACCTGGGAGCCGACATGCAGATTCTGGGTCCCCTCCAAGACCTGTGTTTTACCCCACTGTGTGGGGCAGGGGGTTCTAAGCTCAGTAGAGAATGATGCTCACCCCCTACCTCCTATCCCGCCTGGGATGGGCACCCTGGACGCCTCCGAGAACAAGCAGTGGCGAGCGCCAGGGCAGGACAGCTGGGAGCGCACGCAGCGAAGGAAGGTTCTTCTGCTTCCCAGAGGACAAGTGAGGCCGAGGTGCCCCCAGGTCCTTCTAGAAGCTAGGCAGACAAGGGAAGGAGATGCCTGCTAAAGAGAGGCATGAGACACCTGGGATGAGTTCAGGATGAGGAGCAGCAGAGGGAGGAGAAAGGAGACCCATTTTAGAGTGACACAGCTGCTTTGTCCTGAGCAAACAGACAGGCCGCCAGGGCACAGAGGTGTTTCCAAGGTTCCCAGAGGTCCCCAAGGTGATGACGCCATGCCAAATGCTGGGATTTAGGGTCTGAAGGGTGGGATGGACTCTCTGAAGGCCCTGGCCAGCAACCTGCCCAACTGTCCCCAAGCTCAAAGGGCACAGGTGAGATTGGGGTCCCTATGTGCTCCACCCTCCTGCAAGATTTGCAATTAAATTAGCACTGAGTGTCTGCCAGCATCACACAGCTAATCAGCCCCCACCCTCCCCTTCCCTGTGATGGGAGCACTTTGATATCGGGCTGGACTCTAATGCGTGCGGTGTGAGGGACCCTAATTTATTACGCACTGGTAATTGATGTTTATATAAAGTAGCTCTTACAGCTACTCAAAGTAGGAGATGAAAAGCAATCAATCAGCCATTTGCCTCAAAAGAGAGGGAAAAAAACACCACACATATCAAAAGCAACCCGCCCCCCCCCCAATACTGAGAAGGGGCTGGATTAGCACTTTGGCTCTTTGAAGCTTGGGGTTCCAACCAAGCAGACAAATGGCGATGGCAAGGATGTGGGGGGATCACCACCAGGCTGCCTGCCTGGAGAGGGGCGGGGCTGGGTCCCTCCAGGAAGGCCCAGGCTGCCGTGCTGGATGCTGCCCTCCCTCACTCGCCAGGCCCTATCACCTGCTCCGGTTCCTTCCTGCTCAGCCGTTCTATTCCCTCTGGGCCACAGGAATGTGGCTCAAGGCCCAAGCTCAGTTTTGAGGGGGCCCTGCTGAGCTCCAGGGTGACCCCAGGGCTGAGTGACACCCTCCTGCACCCTTGCTTCATGTCTGAGGGTCAATGCTCCTCCAGGTGGGGCCAAGCCAGGTTGGGGGCATGAGGGACAGTGCCCCCTGTAGGTGCCTTGCATCTGGGTGCACTCTCTCCCCTCCTCTCCCACCCACATATCTCCCATCCTCTCTACCACCCCGCCCCCAGAAACCACCCCAATCCAAAGCTTTGGTACTCAGAGAGACCCCAACTCAGCCACCAGGCGAAGGTGACGTCTGTGCTGCCTGTCGGGCCCCTGCCCTGATGTTGGAGCTCATCTCTGTAGCATTCATTGCTGCCAGGCGCCACATTAGCTTGCAGGGGCTGCCACAACACACGGCCCAGAGCTCAGCGAGCTACAGCAATACAGGCTTATTCCCCCACAGTTCTGGAGCCCAGAAGTTGGAAGTCAGTGTCACTGGGGTGAAATGCAGGTGTGAGAGGGGCTGTGCTCCCTATGGAGGCTCTGGGGGAAGGTCCACCCTTGATTCTTCCAGCTCCCAGTGGCTACCGGCGGTCCCTGGCTCAGGAACACCTACCTCCAGTCTCCCGTGGCCTCCCCTGCCTGTGTCTCAGATCTCTCTCTGCCGCTCTCTTATGAGGACACTTGTGATAGCACTTAAGGCCCACCTGGACCATCCAGGGTGACCTCATCTCACAGTCCTTAATCACATCCGCCAAAACCTCTTTTCTGCATCAGGAGGCATTCACAGGTTGCAGGCATTAGGATACGGATATGCTCTGGGGGCCACTTTCCAGCCTATCACACATATGGGGAGGGTGTGCACAGAATCGAGCTAGGTGCCTGCCTCTTTATACCCAGTGAGGATGGCCACGGAAGCCAGTCACTCATCCAGCAACTCCCGCCTCTGCCCGGCACTTTCTGAGCTCCAGGCGCTGGTCTGGGCATTGGGGCCGCGGCAATAAGGAGAGCAGAGCCAACTCCGTCTTCACGAAGCTCGCATGCGTACGTGCTTAAAGAGCGATCGATACAAAGGGGAACCAATAAAGAGCCAGGAGAGGAATGCGGCATTAAACGTTCACATGCTGGACCTCATGGAGCAGCTAACTTGTGAATAAAGGCCTGATGGAGCCAGGAGCGTGAGCATCGGAGATCTCGGGGAGAACATTCTGGACGGGACAACAGACGCACAGGCCCCAAGGCTGGGCATGTGCCTGGAGGGCCCGCAGAACAGCGGAGGCTGGAGGCCGGCGTGGCTGGAGTGAAGCAGGGGGAGGGGGCTCAGAGGTGGCACAAGGAGGGAGGGAGTGGGAGGCTGGGGTGGGCAGCTCACAGAGGACTTCGTAGTTCCAGCTGTGACTTCGACTTTTGCTTCCCTGATGTGAGAGCTGTGGGAGGGCACCCACACTCGGCGTCCTGCATCCCTGACTAAGGCTGGGTTCCATCCACATCTAGGGTTTTCTTCCAGCAGTGACCATCAGAGGCAGCTCCCCACCCTTGGGAGGGTCCAGCTTCAGGTGCCAAGCAAGGCTACCAGCTGTGGTGCCCTTCTAGGCGGACTGTGCGGGCTGTGCACACACATGCACGCGCACACACACGCACACACCGGGGCCCTGGTTCCCAGCTGTGGTGAGCCTGGGAAGCTCTGTGCCTGCCGGGGCTGCAACTCCATTAAGAATTTATCAGCCCAGAGGGAAGGAGTCTTTAGCTCTGGGTCTCCTATGGTGGAGTCCTCAGCAATAGCAAAACTTTGCTTCTGGGAATAAAATGGAAATTCAGGCCCTGGAGGACAATGAAAAGCCAGCTCACCGGCGTCTCCCTCTGAGCAGGGCTGAGGGGCCCCCTAATGACAGGAGAGCTGGGGGGCAGGAGGGGACCCTGGGGGACCCCAGCACAAGCACAGAAGACGATGGCCACGCTGGAGGCGCTCGGAGCCCCCTCCCCCAGGCCCCACCTGCTCAGTGCTGCCTGGCCTAATAAACCCTCTCTCTTTGGAGTCACATTCGATGCGGTTCCAACAGGGAGCCATACGTCACCAAATCCAGCAAAAATTTGTGCTAAATTGAATCAATCCATCTTGGAAATGGCTCTTGTCAGGTTCTGTCAGAGAGACCGTCTGCAGGGGACGGAGAGATCAGGAGGGCAATCTGGATGTGGGGGCTGAGGGGCTGGAATCTGAACACCTCAAAGCCTCCTGCAGTCTGGGTGGGGGAGGGGAAGGGGGGCTGGCACTCACAGGGGTCCTTGCAGAGGAGGCTCACTGCAAGCTGCGTGTGTGTGCGCGGCAGGGGGCAGACAGGTGGCAGAGGTGGCAGCCAAGCAGTGGGCCCCCGTCCCCTGTAGCCTGGCCAGTCTGCCATTGTTCTACCTGGGATGGAGCCTTCTTGCTTCTCAATGCAGTGGAATTCCACAGTTACTAGGTGCCCGCTCAACATCGGGTATGCTGATGTCAGGGTACAAAACCAGCCAAGTGAATCTCAGGCCTGGGCTGCAGGGCTCAGAGTCTGGGAGCAGCCAGGGACTGGTGCCGGGGAAGGCAGCCCCTTCCAGGAGGTGCACGGGGCTTGCAGTGGCCTGGAGAGGCCCTTGGCCTCCTCCTCAGTGACGTGGGCCTCTCCTGTTTACCGTGATTCTGGGCATCCAGCCCTCCTCCAGAGCTCTGGGTTCCTGGGATGAACAGACAGGGGGTCGCCCGGCCAGCCTCGGCCCTGCAGCTGTGAGTGAGGCCCGGCAGACTCGGGGCCTTCAGAGGTCCACCGGCACAAGCTCCCTAGAACCAGAACTCCCCGAGTCTCTGCCCAAGAACCAGCTTTCGAATGTGTCCACGGCACAGATCCAACCAGTTAGCCAACTGCGTTTCCACGTGTGCCCACGAACACCTGGGCTCCCAGCACGTGGGTGGGCCATGCTCTGCTCCCCGTCTGGAAAGCCCTGCTGGGCCAGCTTGAGCCCCTGCCCCGTGCTGTGGCCACCTTTCCCCCAACTGCAGTCCACACCACCAGGTCTACTGCACTCCAACCAGCCAGCACACAGCGTGTGCCTGTCCCGTCCTCACACTCCGGGTGTTGGCTCCCTGAGGCCACAGGCCCGACACACGCACCATATTCCCCAGAGGACGTGACACAAGGCAGGGCACGGAGACGTTTATGAACCGTTCTGAACGTCGGGTTCAGGAGTGCCAGGGTGCAGGTGAAAGGCAACAGCACTATTAAGTGCCTGCAGATTTCACTGTGGATAAAACAAACCAAGACATCAACTTGCCTCAGCACATCGAGTGTACAGGGTGATCTCTCTGCTTCGAGCCCATGCTCCCGGGTAATTGTTGCCGTGTGTCTGGGAAGCAGCCTGCAGGAGGACTCAGTGGTGGACCCCGCCCTGAGGCACGCTCAGGGACCGGTCCAGGGAGCAGCTGGACCACGCCTCCTCCCACAGGCAGCCGGCCGCCAGCAAAGCCCCCAGATGGCGTATCTCCCCGACCTCAGCTGTCTCTACTTCTTCCCTTCTCGCACCTGTTGATGCTGGAGTGGAGCCGTGATTAGGCAGGAGCCCCCCAGAATAGGTCACTTTGGAACATCACCAATTCTAAAAACTGATCTCACGGGATTAGAAGTTGGGGCACGGACTGCCCCAGGGGGACCGTAGCTGACCAGGGGCCCAAGGGGGTTTGTGGGAGCTGATCAGGCTGTTTCTGTTCTCGGTGCTGGTGACCCAGGGAGTTCAGCTTGCAAACACACGTGAGGAGTACATGTCTATATGCGCTTCTGATGACCACCAAACTTCAAAGGCAACTGAAAAAAATAGCTCCTGTTATGAGCCAAATAGTGTTCCCCTAAAATCTGTACATTGAATTCCTAACCCCCAGCACCTCAGAACATGACTGTGTTTGGAGACAGGCCTTTGGAGAGGTGATTACGGTAAATGAGGTGATCAGAGGGGCTCTGATTCAATCAAGGGGAGGCCTCCGAGGAAACCACCCCTGCCGACACCTCGATCTCGGACTTCCAGCTTCTGGAACTGGGAGAAAACACACTTGTGTTGTTTCAGCACCCCAGTCCGGGCACTCAGTTACAGCAGCCCTGGCGGAGCATATAGCAGCCCTCTGGTGAGCCGCAGTAGCCCCGGGGCCCACACTGGGGAGCCTGGCCACGCCCAGCGGCCCCACAAGTGGAGGGAAGAGAGATGGCCAGGGTTTGGCTCCTGGAGTTGTTTTCCCCTGGAGTCACCACAACCCCCAACTCAATTTCCAAACCGGATACCAAATAAGCGGAATGCGGAGGCCGGAGATCTACAGAGGGATTTATTAGCAGGCAGAGGAAGACAAAAGCAATCTTGCCTGACACAAATATAGATGAATACGTGTACAGGAAACCCACAGACTGGCAAATTAAAACGTGGTTCGGGCTGGCGAGCGTCGAGGACGCTGGCTGATGGATCTTCCCAGCCAGACAGCCGGGCCGACCAGATATGTCACCACGACACATTCTCACAAAACTGCAGCCCCCATGCATGCACCCCTAGGTGGGGAAGAAGAGCCCCCCAGCCCACAGGGCTGCGGCTTCCAAGTTTGAGGCACAGCATGCATGCAGATCTGGTCTGTGACTGGAGGGAAGGGGGCACTGGCCCGGGACACTTGGGCAGGAGCAGAGGGAGGGGAGCTGGAGACGGTGTGGGTGCAGGGCTTCCGCTGCTCCCCACACTGAGCCGTCAGGCTCCGGACAGCAAAGCCACCTCCGCCTGCCTCTCCCCGCAGGCAGCAGGGGCTCTCCGGAGAGAGCTGACGAGTGAGTGAATGAATGACGTGCCGCCTGAAGAGCTGAGCACAGTGCCAGGCACATTGCGAATCATCGTCAGCACTCCCGCCCCGCCCCCACCTCCCCAGGCTCACAACCACGTCGACGTCAATTATTCCCTCCTACCGGAAAACACCGGGCCCCTGGGAACAGTGCTGCAGGCCTTTACCACCCGGGCCGACCCCCTGGCCCACTCTTCCCTCCCCACTCTACGCTGGCCACTCCGGGAGTCTCCCTGACATGCAGTGGGCCCTGCCCTCCCCACTCCCTCCCCTGATGGTCTGGTCCCCTTTACCTGGAATAACCTCCCTTCCTTTCCTGGGGAGTCCCACCTTATCCCTCTGGGCTGAGCGTAGACCCCGGCCATCTGCAAAGCCCTCCCTCCATGTCCACACAGCGGGGCTGCTTCCTCCCCCACGTCCCCACGGAACTGTGGTGATTTAATACATTAAAATACTAAAAGGAAATAAACTGAAGAATTCGGTTCCCGGGTCGCACTGGCTGCATTTTAAGTGCTCAGGAACCACAGGCGGTTGGTTCATCCTGAGCCCAGACACCCGAGACCCCACGCGTGGGCTTCACGTGCTGATAACTACATTCTCCCGAGGCACCTCAGGACGGCAGGCCCATTGCCGCGAGTCTAACGACGTGCGCGCACGTTGCGGTCGGGGCGGGTCTCCACGCCCCGCTTTGGGAAACCAGGCCTCCAGGGCCTTGGAAAGCCTTTCCAAATCTGGCTTTATAATTGCATGAGGAAAGGGGAAAGATGGACATCAGGCTGCTTGGACACACTTGGCCAAACAGGTTTTACAAACTGTGGAGTGCATCTCTCCCACCTGCCCCCCAGAGCCCAGGCTTCCAGGGTGGCCCCACCAGGGAGGATCCAGGTCCCTCCCCACGGAGATGCCCTTTGCTGAGCTGGGCGTCTGCCCTGCCCACCATCCTCTCCAGCCCAGGGGTTTGCACGCAGCAGGCCTCCTGAGCCCTCCCGCCCCGTCAGGATCAGCGCCACCCACAGGCTGGAGGATGCATGCAGGCCGCGCGGTCGAAGGCAGGGGGCCGCTGTGAAGGAAGGAGGCAGCGCTTCTGCAGGGTCAGCAGCCTGGGCTCCCTTCTGAGACCACAGCCACACCTGACCCTGCCTCTTAATGAAGGGACGGAGGAGATGACCATCCATCTTTCACGCTGCTGGTCCTAATAAGTGTCAGCGAATTCCCCAAACTGCCTGCTTTCTGTCCCTGGCATAATATGTTATTTACCTGCAGCTAATAGGTTTGTGGGTAATGATAGTCTTGTATCAAATGACGGCCGTTTGGCTCCTGACAGCTTTAAAGACCAGTCTCGGGGACACTACAGTTTCTAATTACAGGGTCTGTCACCTGCGAGGTTCAGTTCAACACCACTCCTCCCGCGGGTGACACTTCTGTCCAGATAGGAAATTTAAGCTCAGCCGAGACAGTTAAGGTTAAAAATACTGCTCAGTACGAGGCAAGGGATCATAATTTGGGTCGCTGCCTTGTTTAATTAATTGGACTGCGGCGAGCTGCACTTTGCGGGCTATAATTACAGGCAGGGCGAGAGGCCCGCTCCCCCTCGCCATGTCTTACAGCTGTAATTTCACGGGGGCTCTGACCTGGCTCGGAGCGGGGCTGAGCTCCGTCGAGGAGCGCGGTGGTGCGTTAGACGGCTGCCACAAGGGGCGAGCAGGGCAGAGCCGCAGGCTGGCATGGGGGCGGCCGGAAGCTGGGCGGCAGGCAGCAGGCACCGTGCCTGCCCTTGCCCTTTCCAGCTGGGGGCTGCCTCCCGCCCCGGGTCACCTTGGCAAGCAACGTGGTGACAAAAACGAGTGACACATCGATGTCAGTGAGAGCCGCAGGGAAGAGAGAATCCTGGCTCCAGACGCATGCGGCCCCTCAGCCAGCGGTGTCTGTGCCTCGCTGTTCTGTCAGGCCGGCTCTGAGCAGAAGGCTCTGCACGGCCCGTCCCCACTGCCGTGACTACTTGCCCCCAAGGCCAACTCGGCCTCTTGGCCGGCTGTCTTTGTCCAAGTGCCAGCTCAGTTGTCTCCTCCAAGGGGACTGTCCCTGACCTTTTCACCCGTTACCCGGTCCATCCCTGCATCCTTCCTTTTCCCTCTGAAAATCCTCATCACCACCCAAGGCCAAGTTCTGGTGCACGTCCTAGCTTGGCCTTGCCTTCCAGAAGGACTCAAGCCCGGCCTGTCTTGGAATGAGTGGTTCTTTATCACTCTACTTCCTGGTCTCGGTCCCCCAGAGCCACCACCTGTCTCTACCAGGCTGATCTTGTTTAAGTGTCAAGAAGACCCTCATGGACAGTTAGGCTGGAGGTGGCCCACTGCTGCTCCACAAACACCCCAGGTGTGTGACTTCGTCGTGGGTCAGGGCCAGCTTCCCCTCTGACCATTGAGCCCTCCTTCCTCAACTGCTTCTAGAGTGTGAGGCTGACACATGACCTTGAAAGCAGAGGATCCATAGGACAGCAGACAGGCTGAGAGCCAGACCACAGCCTGGAAGCCTTGGCTCTGGCCGGCTGCAGTGCCGGCCAATCCCACAGACGGCCAGTTTCCCTGGGACCCTCTCTCTGGGACTCAGCAGGTGCCGCAGTCAGCAGTGGCGGTAGGTGTGGGGCCATACGGCTCTCTGCTTGGATGTCAAGTGCCGCGATCCTGTAGAGCCTCAGTTTTCCTCATCTGTGAAATGGGGGAAACCCTCCTTCCTCCCACACCAGGAGGCAGTTTGCAGGAGCCGATGAACTGAAAGCGCTCATAGCGCTGGGAAACACAGACCAGATGCTGCTCCTGGTTGCCTCATCCCAGGAAGTCGGGTAGGGTTAGGGCGACCTTTGGGGCGGCTGCCACGGCCCAAGTTGATGACGTGTATACCCAGGTCCTCGTGCCCACAGGGCATAAGGTTTCAGCATGCCTGTTCTGAATCCCAGGCCTTAGCCCCCAAGCCCACATGCTTATCAGCCCCTCTGGCTGCCTCGGGCTAGGGGCAGGGGTCTCAGTTTACCCTGCTGCAAGCTGCATTCCCTCAGGCTCAGTGTCTGCAGGGTACACACCCCCTCCCCGCTGTCCCCCACTGAGCCACCTCCCACTTCAGTCCTCCTCCCACCTCCCGGGATCTTCCTGCCAAAGAGAACTCCCTGCTGAGCTTCCTGCAGCGCATGTGGTGCATTCACTCGGCTCACAGGTGATTTTTATGACCACGAGGGGACCTGTGCCAGGGGGTCCCCCAACTGAACCTCAGTCCCCTCTTCCACCCCCTGCTTCCTTTGTGCCCAACCCCGGCCCCTAGAGAAGAGCTTTGCCAAAGCCTGATGGAAGCCCAGAAAATAAAACCACTCACAGGAAGGGACCAAATTTCCAAAGGCAGGAGGCGGGGAGAAGGCAGGGCCACGCGCTCCTGGAGCACTAGGTTGGGAATGGGGTCCCGTTCCCACCCACACGCAGGGGGCGTGGCATAAGTCAGCAGGCAGCCCGCCCTTGAGGCCCTCACCCAAAAGAGGGGAGTGGTGGGCTGACTGTGTCCCCCGAAAATATGCTGAAGCCCGAATGCCAGTACCTCTGAATGTGGCCTTGCTTGGAAAGAGGCCCTTCGCAGACCTGATTAAGACGTGAGCTGAGAAGAGGCGGGCTCTTAGACGAGACTCACACACACACACACACACACACACACACACACACACGGGGAAGGCCACGTGACAACAGAGGCAGAGACCGGGGGGACGTGGCCAGAAACCAAGGACGACCACGGACGGCCGCCCACCACCAGGAGCTGGGACGAGCAGGAAGGGTCCTCCTAGAGGCTTCAGGGGGAGGAGGCCCTGCCGACCCCTGATCTTGGACCTCTGCCCCCCAAAACTGAGCGAGGTTTCCTCTGTGCAAGCCCCCAGTGCTGGCACTTCACTGTGCAGCCCCAGGACACCCCTGTGGGAACGCAGGAGGACGGGCAGGCCAGACTCAGGTGACCTCTGTGGGGTGGCCAAATTCATCACTGCCACCCGGCGCCCCTCCCGCTGCATCCCCGGGGCCCCGGAGGGTGGGGACAAACGCGCCTGTTTATTAAGAATCGAAGGCTGGGCTGCTTGCATCTCAGAGGAGAGCTGCTTTTGAAGTGCCGAGTGATTTATTTTAGCCAATTACTGGTGCACTTCCCCTTCCCAAGGACCCCACGTAATTGATTGAAACCTATTGAAAACAAATTAGCCAGCACCAGGATGCAAAGATCTGTTTATCACTTCTCTGGAGGTTTTCAGGGAACCCACGTGAACTACAAAACACATTCCCATTTGTTTCTCCTTCTGCGGAAGGGCAGAAGGAGGAAAAAGAGCCCGCCTTTTCCTAGGCTTTGAGGACCACCCTGTGCACCTGGCAGCCTGAGATTTCACTGGGAAATTATTCCAATAAGTCTCTGGAACTATTGTCTTGATGCCCCGATACTCTGCCTTGCTAAGATCAGTACCCATGGCCGATAGTTCCCCTACAGCAACACCACATGTCCGTATCTGCTGTGTTCATGTGTGTTTGTTATTCCTGACTCACTTCCTTAGAATAAACCCCAGCATGGGATTTCCGGGCTCCAAGGGAAGGAGCAGCTCCCTGCAGCTGGCTACAACCTGCCATGTGCTTTTCCAAAGAGACTCTTCTCATGAAGAGACTGTTGCCAGGCTCCGGCGGTCTGTCCGCTTCACCGCAACTTTGCCAGCAATGCATGCTGTTACTTTACATTTGGAGGGCCGAGTTAGCAGGCAGAAAATGAGGCTACGGTGGGGCGGTGGCTTTAAATGCATATTTAGGTGAACTTTGTAGAAATTATTTTTAATTGTGGCAAAATACACGGAAAAAATTTACCGCTGGTTTAGTTCAGCGGTTTTATTAACTATATTCATATTAAACAGCATTTTAAAATTTTTTTTCCAGGAAGCTGAACAAAATGAGTGAGAATTCCACATCATTGTTTTCAGCAGATCTGAGGTCAAAAGAAGAAAAAGATTTTCCCCACCCCGTGGGAAGCCTGCTCGGTGGGGGATGCTGGTGCGCTCTCACCGATGCCGGTTCTGAGTGTCCTACATGTGGCTCTCCCCACCTTCGCCTGCCCAGGCCTGCCTCTCAGGGGCTGCAGCCCAACGTGTCCCAGGCCCACTGTACTTGGGGCTCGCAAAGGGCACTTCCTTCCCTGCTCAAAGCCCAGTAGTGCCTCCTTCTTTCTCCTGTCCCACCAGGCCTCAGCTCCTTCTAGAAAAGCCTGTCCTGCCCTCTCCACCAAGCGCAGGTCACTCCAGACTCCCCAAACCTGTCCATCTACCCCCTCACGTCAAGCTTCTAATCGCTCAAGCTCCTGCCGGTGTCTTCTCTCCCTGCCTTCGAAATACTTGCCGCTCCCCAACCCCGTCACCCAAGCAAGGGTGTGTGCTGACTACACGGACCCTCTCCCACACAGGGGCCGGGTCAGGTAGCTGTCCCTTCAGCTGGAACTAAAATGGGGCAAGGCCAAGGCCCTCCTGTATCCCCGGCCAGCTGCATGGCCTCCTTCTCCTGGACTGCCCCACACTGAAGAGGGCCATGGCTCTGGACCCTGCCAGGACTTCTGCCACCACTGTCACCACTGCAAGGCTCCTGCTACCGTTCCGTAACACCTGACCAGAAACAGCCAGGCTGAAAACACAAAGGGCTTCTCAAGGCTTGATAGGTGGAAGTGTCCCACAGGCACCTCGCCCAGCTGGGCGGCCTCCCCTGCTGCAGGCGAGCTCCTGATCATCACCAGGTGCGAGAGCTGGCCAGGGTGCAACCAGCTGGCAAGCCCACGCTCCTGCCCTTGGACTCACATCCACTCACACCCGTGTGTGTACGTGTAATGGGTGTGTGCACACATGTACACGTGTCTACTGTGTATATATGTGCCCACGTGTGTGTACACACGTGCATCTGCCTGCACGTGTGTGTGCACACACCCATACGGGTGTGCTGGGGTGCAGTTGAGGAAACAAGGACCACAGCCCAGCAGGTTGGTGCTGCAGAAGTGAGGTCAGCGCTGCGTAGTAGCTGGTTAGACCCCAGGAGCGGAAGCGCTGTCTGCAAGGCAAGCAGGGTGGGTGGGCACTGTGACCCCCACCCTTGCAAGCTATTGTACAGCTCTCCCCTCCCCCACGACCTGGCACAGTCCCTGCCCATGTGACCCTTTGTTTCTGAGCCAAAGTAGCTCTGCTCCCTGTCCCCACCCACTGAAGTATGGGGATCCTGAGATGCAGAGACACAGCAGTTAGGAGCATGAGTCTAGACCACGGGGCACCAGCTCCCCCACCTCCCAGCTGTGAGACTTTGGGCAAAAGTGAAATAAGCTCCCTGGGCCTTAGTTTCCCCATCTGCAAAATGGGGATAGCCAGAGCAGCGCCCTCACAGGGAGGCACGAGGGCTAAAAAGGTTGCCACACTGGTGCCGAGACCAGGCTGGCACCAGGCAAGCATTGCTGGAGAACAGGGCGTGCTATTCCAGGGCCCCCCCTGCCCCTCCACCTTGAGCTAAACCCTAGCTGTGCACTGGGTCCAAGTGCCAACCCCTAGAACCTGTGACTGGGACCTTACTGAGTGACTGGGTTTTCGTAGCTGTGATGAAGGTGCAAGTTGAGAAGTGGGGCTATTACCCACCATACCACCCTGCCTTCCAGAGGTATGAGGCCAAGCCCTGCTAGAAGGTTCCTGCTCTGTTGCATTAGGGAAAATATGCTTAAGTTAGAAACACTGATCAAAAGTCATAGCAGGATGCCTTCTAGGAGCACTGACTGTGCGCCAGGCGCTGGGCTGAAGAAGTTGCGCACAGGGTCCTGTCCGTTCTGACCACCCACCCCCTGCTGGAGAGCTCCACAGCCCCATCTGACAGATGAAGAAACTGAGGTCCAGGGCTGAGGCCTCTGGTTCAGGACACAAGCTGTGCCAGAGTCCCTGCTGCAACACGTTTCCGGCACGAACCCCAGGAGGTAGGTAGACAAAGAAGGGGGGTTGATGCCAGAACCACACTTACAACTGACACGCTCAGCAGGTCCAGGCGGGTCCCTTAAGCGAGGCACACAGGCGATGCTAAGTGACAGCTTCAGTGAAACTAGAAAGGTCTAGACATGCGGTGGGTGGGCCATGAAAACACTCCACCACAAGGACAATCCTGCACCCCTAGACAGCCCAGTAACAGCCAGGGTGAGGGGCATTCCCCAGCCCCTGCACCCCCAGCCAGCCCATGGACAGCCAGGGTGAGGGACATTTCCCCGCCGTGCTGTCCCAAGTCTGTGAACATCAGCTTCTCTTCGCTCCTGCCCTCCCTCTCCTGCAGCCAGCCAGTCACACACCCTCCAGGGAACCTGGCCTTGAATTATAGGTTCGGAATCCTTCAGACACTCTGGTGCTGCTATTTGCCGTGACAGCACGGTCCCGGCTCTCCTCCCAATGAGTCAATTTCTCCCCATTCCATTTCTGTCCTGGACCAGCACAAATTGCCCAGTGCGTCACCCTCCGCCCCAGCCCGCGGCTGCTGACTCGCACAGAGCCGGGCCTGGCCTGCCCAACTGGGGCGCCCCTGTCCCTCCAGGGCCCTTTGGTGGTCTGTGGCCTGGTAATGGCTCTCTCTCTGCAAGCTGCTCTAGGTATTTATTGCCGTGCTCTCTGTGAAGTCTCATCCCTGGCACTGTCCATCCCAGTGGCGCCCGGCAGCAGTGGTGCAAACACCATCACTCACACGGCATAAACCTGTTGTAGCAAATCCCAGCCCGGGCCCTCGAGAGGCGCCCATCACTCATCCCCGCGATGGCACTCAGAGGCGAGGGGCGGCGGGAGATGGATGGTTCTGGGAATTACCGCTGGCTGCAAAGTGGGGACCTTTCACCTCTGGCGAGCGGGGTCAAGTCACTGTCATTGTGGGCCCAGCCCCCAGGGAAATGAAGCAGCAGACCCCTGCTCTGGCCCATGCCCTCACGCCCCCCTCCAGACACAAGCTCGGGGCTGTCTTCCGCACAGGGATCCAGCTCTGGCCTCCAGAAGATCGATCGATTCACTAGGGCCGCCCGATGCTGCCCGGAGGTAGGTGCTGTCTGTGGCTCTTGACAGACGAGGAATCTGGGACTCGGGGACCTTGAAAGAATCACTCCAGGTCTCCGGGCTCCTGGCCCCTCCCCCAGCCTCCCAGAAGCCTTGATTAGGCCTTAACACCCTCTTGCCAATTTAAAGATTTCGAGCAGGGTCACATTTGAGCCTCAGCACCCAGTGGAGCAGTCACCTGAGAGCAAAGCCTCCAGAAGCCCTGAGGGTCTGAGCAACGGGTCAGGTGGGTCAGGTGGCTGGGACCAGGACAGGGGCCTGGACTCTGGCTCTAGGTTCTCTCTTTGCTGATGGCACCCCTCTGCCTCAGACCACATGGGGGGGATTCTCCCTTACTCGCTGGATGATGGCTGACAGCTTTTGTGAATACCAGCCACTGTCACGCCAGGTCTTTTCCCTCCCTCCACCTGCAGGGCCACAGATCAGCGGAGTGGCCCGCATCCCAAATAACGCAGCACTGTAAAGAGTCCAGCACGATCACGGCCCAGCACCTCCTCGCCCACCCGGGCCCTGTGTCCTCATCATCAGACGAGAGGGTCTCAGCTGGTGAGCCCCAGAGCCCCTGCCTGTCAGCATTCTGAGTCCACGAACAGGTAAAGAGTGGCTTTCCCCCCAAATCACGTCCACCCAGAACCTCAGCCTGGGACCTTATTTGGAACCTTTGGGACCTTTTCCGGCATACCAGTAATTAGTTAGGATGAGGTCACACTGGATGGAAGGGCCCGTAATCCAATACGCCCGGTGCCCTTTTAAGAAGACGAACAAGTAGCAGAAGCAGAGAGCACAGCGATGCATGCCAGGGAGCACCGAGGACGGCCCACGCCCACCGGAAGCTGGGAGAAGCAAGGACAGACTCCTTCCTGGAGCCTTGAAGGAAGCACCGGCCTGCTGCCACCTCACCGTTGAACTTCTGGCCTCCAGGACTGTGAGGGAACATGCAGTATGGGGTGACTTACTCCGGCAGCCCTGGGAACCCCACCGTGTCCGCAACCTCAGGCCGTGGGCTTGCTGGGGACGTGCTGAGGGGAGGCAGGGCCTGCCTCCGGTCCTTCCACATGCTACCCCCACCTCCCCCGCCCTGCTCCCTGGAGCTCTCTCCCAGGACACCACAGGGTTCACTGGCTTCAGGCCTCTGCTCAGAGTCGCCTCCACACAGGATCCCCTTGCTCACGCATCTACACCAGCCCCTGACGTGGCTGCACTTTTCTTTCCAGTGCATTACCTGTTGCCCATCATCAGTGTGTTTCTTCTCTCTCTCTCTCTCTTTTTCTCTCTCTCTCTCTCACACACACACACACCCCCCACACCGTAAGGTCCACTGGGGCAGGCATCTACCTTGATCCTGGCTGTGGCCCCAGCTCCAGGCACAGAGCCTGGCGCACCACAGGTGTTCAACGACCACTTGGAGGATTAACAGGTGTAGTCTGGATCCAGGACCAGGCCAGGCAACCCCAGGAAAGGCATCGTGAGGTCACATGTCACAATGCTTTGGTGACAGATCCCTCCAGGATGAAAGACGCCCGAGGGAGCTTCCCCTCTGAGGCAGCCTGGCCGGGCGCAGAGGGCATGCAATCTGGGAACTACCAGGGCTCAAACCCCGCTCTGCCACTTTTGAGCTCTGCAACCTTAGGCAAGTTGCTGAACCTCTCTGTTTCCCATCTGGAAAACAGAGCTATAGAAGTACTTGCCTTATGTGACTATTGTTCAACGGGGCAAGGCCCCGAGAACAGGGGTGGCATGTCCTGAGCACCAGGTGTGCCTTTGCTGGCGTGGTCCTTGTTGAAGGGACTCCTGGGAAAGGCCAGTGAGGTGAGGCAGAGGCGGGATCGATCCAAGAGGCAGGACTTGAATGGGAGGCATCCACTAGACTCAGTGGGTGGGGCCTGCTGGGTCGGGGAATACCCTTCGAAGTGCCGGAAACTGGGCTGAAGAGACCTCTGCACGGGCCCTTCTGAGCAGCCCCCAGGGAGCAGCAAACTCATGGAAGGTCAGACTCAGTTTATTTATGAATCAAATATACTTGCAATCAAGATCCCAGAGTTCCCCAAGCCCATCTGGCTCCAGCGGCCTCTGGCGGGGGTGGGGGCGGCACTAGGTAGCCAGTGGTAGCCAGCTCTCCAGGTCTGGCTGCCTGCCTGGGAGTCAGCTCCCCCGCACATCAGCGGTGCCCAGCAAGCAGAAAGATGCCCCAGCCCCACCGGGCATACACAGCCATCTCCAAGACCCATGTGGAGACAACGGCAGGGTGACAGAAGGCACCTCTTGTGTACATGGGCCACAGGCCACAGCCACCACCGAGCTGGCAGACACCACCAGGGGCTTCGTTCCTCAAGTACCAGACACTGTCCAGGCTGCGTGCAGCCGGGCCCAGGGCCCTTCCCGCCCACCATTCTCTGCCCTGCTGGGCCCGCACATGGAGTAGGCCCGGGCACTGCCCCATCCTAGGAGACCCCACTCTGCCTTTCTCTCCCCTCCTCCCTCTGCACAGCAGTCACACCTGTGACCCAGCCCGTGCCCTCGCCTGCCCCATGTCGCTGGCCTGCTCCCCTCCATCTGGCAGCCAGCCTTTGCTCTTGCCATTCCCTCTGCCTGCAGCACCTTCCCCCGGACGACCGCTTCTTAGCTCGCTCTCTGGCAGCCTGCAAATCACAGATCAAAGCCACCTCAGCCCACTCTCTTCTAAAACTGCAGCCCGGCCCGCCCCCTGCCCCACACCCACGTCTGCGAACACCTCGAATCTTCTGTTGGTGTGCTGGCCTGCTGTCTGTCCTGAGGGCACAGACTACCATCTGCGTGGGTCCCATGTGTCCCGGGTGCTCCACAAATACCAGGTAAGGTCCTGCCTCCTGGCCCCAGGGACAGACCCAGAGGCAGCCTCAATCAATGCCTGCTGCCCACGTGGGCACGGCAGCGGCAGCCCACCCAAGGTTGCTAGGATGGGAGGGGTCACGGAGGCACCAGGCAGGGGAAGCGGCAGCAGAAGTGGTTGAAAAAGCTCTTTCCAGCTGCAAAATGCTGCCCCTGGAATGATGGGGGCTCATGGAGCCCAGCTGCTCCCCCCGCTCCTGGCACCCACAGGAACCACCTGGAGCAGGGCTTCGGGTATCCAGGTAGAGGGAGGAGGAGAGCAGCCTGTCCTGAGGTCAGAGTCTGGGTGCACCCCCCCACCGAGAGCGGCTAGGCTCAGGCAGGAGCTAATGGCTGCACCCATCCAGCAGACTTGGCCGGCATTAATTTGACCATATATACACACGCTAATCAGCTGTAACCGTGGCACCCAGCTCAATTCAAATTGATTTACTGAGCCTGGAAATGGATACAAATGTGATTAAAGGCTTTTTATTTTACATAGGTTCTCTATAAAATGATTTAAATCAATTGCCCGGCAGGCCCCACGCTATTACTGCACAGAGCCTCCTCCTGTATTGATGGACACAGCGCTCTGAGCCAGAGCCGGCGTGGCAGCATCTCTCTCCCGCCCAGCCCTGGGACCGGAGTCGGCGCGGCCGCTGTGTCTTCTGGGCGCGTGTCCACCTCTGCTCAGTGCGTCCCTCTGCAGCAGCCAGGCTGGCCTGGCACCCTCGAGAGGGCGGCAAGGGCTGGTGGGTGAGGTGGGTAGGCCAGGGAGCAGGCTGGTGTCGCCATGGCAACAGCCTCAGCACCGTCACCCAGGCCACCTGCCTCTTGCCCATGAAGCCCACATCTCAGGGGGCTGGACCTGAGCCTGGGAGGTCAAGTTCATAATCGAGGCCCTTAAGGAGGATGCCGGAATGAATGCTTCTGCAGACCTCACCTGCCTCACCCCATGGCCCCTTCTCACACACGAGCAAACTAAGGCCAAGGCCTGTGAGGTAGTAAACAGAGTTTCAGGCAGAATGGTCACAGCTGGAGGAGACTCCAGGTCTCCTGGCTCCTAGGCCACCCACTTCTGCCACCAGAGCCTTGCCATACCGGGTGAGCACCTAAAGGCTGCCGCAGATTTCTGGCACACGGTCTTGTCCAGCTCACATGGAAATACGAGGTATTCCTGGAAGCCCCGGCCTGTGGGAGTACTCAGCACAGGGCTGGGGGCACAGGGACACTAGGAGACACCCAGCAGACCAAGGACCGGTTGGCACCACCATGCCCTCTGAGTGCTGCCCAGGGCCACAGACTCGGGGCTTCAAGCAGTAGAAATTCATTCTTGTCTGAAACTGGCTACATTCCCCCTGAAGGCTCTGGGGGGTTGGGGAGGAGTCTTTCTGCCTCTTCCAGTTCCCGGGGGCTCTGGGCATCCCTTGGCTTGTGGCCACTTCACCCCGATCTCTGCCTCCCTCTTCACACGGCCTCTCCCCCTTGTCTGTGTGTCCCTCCTCTTCTAATAAGGGCCCCAGTCATTAGATTTAGGGCCTGCCCTACCTCCAGCATGAACTCTTACCTTGATTCTGTCTGCAAAGACTCTGTTTCTAGATAAAGTCACATTCTGAGGTTCTGGGTGGATGTGAATTTGGGGGGAACACTATTCACTTCAGGACAGATGGAGTCTGAGCCACCACACTGGGGATAGAGCTGAGAAGGGTTCATCCTTCTCTTTTCTGTTTTTTTTTTTTTTTTTTTTTTTTTTAGAGAGAGGGAGAGGGAGGGAGAAAGAGAGGGAGAGAAACATCGATGTGGGAGAGAAGCATTGATCAGCTGCCTTGCATAGGGTCCCCCACCAGGGACCAGACCCGTAGCCTGGGTATGTGTCCCGACTGCAAATGGAATCCATGACCTTTCGGTTTTCAGGATGATGCCCAATCAACTGAGCCACAAGGGCCAGAACGGGTCTGTCCTCTTCTGAAGGAGACATGGGGTCATTCGGCAATTGCACAGGAGAGGCAAGACTCATGGCAGGTGCTGGGTCCCTGCAAGGTCCCTGCTCCTTGGAGAGCTGTGTGTCACCCCTGTCTCTGCCTGGGGGCTTCTGCAGCCTGTTCTGAGCACTTGCAGAGCGGGGAGGGGTGCTCCATCCATGAGACACCTGGAGGCAGGCTCCTTCCAAGGCGAGGAGCAGCCTGCTGAGAATCGAGGTGGGTAGGGAAAAAGGACCTCAAGCTCCCTGGGGGCAGGGTCCTTGTTGGGGACGATCCCATCAGCCCCGTTCAAAAGCCCAGACAGGTGGGTGTGGGGCGGCTGGGGGCAGCGAGACGGCTTCACTTCCGCTCCAGAGCTATGCTGCCCGGTACAGTGGCCACTAGCCACAGGAGGTGATTTAAATTAAATACATAAGTTAAACTAATTAATTGAAAATTCCATTCCTCAGTCACACGAGCCACACAGAGCTGGAGGCTACTGCACAGGACGGTGAAGATACAGAACACGTCTCACCATCGCAGAGAACTCCACTGGACTGCCACTCAGGGCTCAGTTTTCATGCTGTGTTCTGTGCCACGGGCAAAAAGGACTGACGCCAAAAAAAGTAATCATTAAAAACATAAAAAGTATGCAGGGCTGTTGATTTCTCATCTCCCCAAATCCATCCCCTTCCAGGGCGGCCTTTGGAGTCAGGGGTCGCCTGCTGCCTCACCCTGTCCACCACCACTGACCAAACAATACACACACACACCCCCAGCCCGGGGCCAGCCCCCGCCTTGGCGGCCCCACCTCTCCCATCCCGCCTGATTCTCGCCCTTGCCTAATTCTCTGGTCTGTTCAGACTTCTCCCAGAGGTCCCATGTGGCCCTCCTGCACAGTCTCAAACACTTTGTCCTCTGTTCTCCACCTCACAAACTCCTAAGCATCCCTCAAAACCCCAGCCCAACTTCAAGGCCTCCGGGAAGCCTGCTCCTAAGCATCTTGTACTTCCTTCTCTTGTGGCATTTTTCACCATGAACTTGAGTTGCTTATGCATCTGTCCTTCCCTGCTTGGCTATGGGCATTCTGTAACCAAACTAGTCAGTTTAATACCTGGCAGAGAGCAGGGAGTCTGGGCCGTTGGTGGAATAAGCAAGGAGTCTCTCAACCAGACCCTGAGTTCCCTAAAGTTTAACACGCCGCCTGGAGCTCTCGGGGCGGGGACGGGTTTCTGCTGCATAAATAGATGGCTGTGTGAGAGCCCAGGGTCAGGTCTTTCCCTTCCTCCACACTGAGCACACATGCGAGCACACAGTAGGAGCTTAATAACTGAAGCTGAATTAAGTGGAGAAAAGGTTCCAAGATAAGGAGCTCATTCTGGAAGCAACAGCTGGAAGGACCATGAAGGCAATGAGGTAGACGGTGGTGGCCTATGTCCTCTAGGGGGGCAGACACCTTGGAGAAGCCCCCCAAGTTTCTCTGCTTTCCCTCAGCCTCCTATCTGCCGCAGGGACAGGGTGGCCGCCTGCAAAGTCACAGGGAGGTTGGGTGCTGGCTGCCCCTGCTAGACGCCTCTCGGGCCCAGTGGCCTCTGCCACTTGACCCCACATTGCTGCCACCGCTGCTGCTCTGCAGAAAGCCCAGAGGAGTGACAGGTGACACAGAGGGACATCGTGACGGGTCACTGAAGCCTGAGCAGCCCTTTGTGAGGCCGGGAACCACAGCCTTGGGGCTCCCCCTGCCCCCCTCCCTGCGAAAGGAACCAGCTTCTCTCCTGGGAACACTTCTGACAGCCAGGCAGGGGGGGGGGGGGGGCGGCGGTCTGTAACAGCCAACTCTCCAGTTCTCTGCGCTAACTGCCTGGAGCCGGCGCAGAGCCCACAGGTCAAAGGCTCCGTCCCGAGAGGCTGCCCCACTTCACATACCAATCGCAAGTCCCAGGCCTCCGTGCTTCTGGCCGACCGGCTACAAATCAGGGGTTCCCGTGACCCCTCCGTAGGTTCAACAATCTGCTAGAAAAGCTCGCAGAGCTCAGGAAACACTTTGCTTGTGCTCCTTGGTTTATCACAAAGGATACAGCTCAGGAACTGTGTGGCCACGGTCAAGTCCTGACTCCGTCTCCAGCCCCACCCCTCCCCGGAGGATGGGTTTGGGGCTGACAGCCCTAAGCTTCCAATTACATATCATGGTCTTTCTGGGGACCAGTCCCCACCCTAAGGCATCCAGAAGCTCACCCACTGTCCTCTAATTAAAGCAAGGACAATCCCATCACCGAGGAAATTCCAAGGGTTTTAGGAGCTCAGGGCAAGGCACCAGGGGCAGAAACTGAACAGTGCTCCTTACTATGTCCCACGGCCTCCTCTCCCAAGGACACGGTCCTGGCCTCCTAGGACCCAGCCCCCACTTCTGCTCTATCCAAGGCTGCATGGCTGGGGGCTCCTTGGTGGACTCGGGGCCGAACTGCTTGTGCTCAAATCCTGGACTGCCACGCCCAGCTGTGTGACCCGGGCAAGCTGCCTACCCTCTCTGTGCCTCAGTTTCCTGGCTGTCACATAGAGGTAGGGATGGAAGGCATCATGTGGTTGCCCGGAGATTCAAACGAGCTCCTGTCTGCCCGGCGCAGTTCCCAGTGAGCTCTCAGTGAGCATGTATGAAGTCAGCTCGCCCAGGCTGCGAACACAGGAGATCGTGAGGGCTGTCTGGCATCCCTGGCATGACCCGTCCCAGCTGGGATGGACGCAGTGGTCCCCAGAACTCAGGGCTGCAAAGACGGTGCCTACAGACATTTCTCTGCATCCACACGGGACTCGGTTTGCCAGGAATGGCGGGAAGGTAAAGCTGAGCGAGGCACGCTAAACTCCACCGTCCCGGGCTGAAAACCAGGTCTGAGTTAACAGGGAACTTCCCTGCAGAGCGGAGGTGGGGGTGTGTACGCACTGTTAACACCCAAGTTAACGCAGGGTGTGGCAACTTGAGCTTCCCTCTCTGCTTTCCGTCCCTTCCCAGTGGACTACGGGCCAACTGGCTGCAGTGGGGCAACATCTGGAAACTTCTGGAGCCTCTGGCCCTGTTCTTCCCAGCGCTGGCATCTCCTGGGGGGGGGGCAATCCAGTCAGGTGGACCCTTGGGGTCCCTGGGATGCCTCCACCAGATGGAATGAGGTCTCTGCCTCTCTGTTGAGGGGGAAACGGCAATAGGCACCAAGCAACCACATGAGAAACTGGTAAAAAAAAACCCTCAGCCTCAATTCTGCGGCCTACATCTAGCAGCATCCAAACTTATTTCAACAAATGCATACCGGGCAGCCAGGAACAAGGGCTCCTGGGAGGGGAGCACGAGGGCGCCCTCTCAGGTTGGAACCGAGGAATGCGCCCCAAGTTAGAAGGGGTGGCGCCCTAGCTGGTGTGAGTCAGTGGATTGAGCGCAGGCCTGCAGACCAAAGGGTCGCCAGTTCAGTTCCTGGTCGGGGCCAGGTCCCCAGCTGGGGGCCCACAAGAGGTAACTGATCAATGTTTCTCTCCCTCTTGTTCCTCTCCTTTCCCCCCTCTCTAAAAATAAATGAAATCTTTAAAAAAGGGGGCGACAATCTGGGGGTGGAGACGAGGGAGCTCCTGGAGGAGGTGGTGTGGAGGCAGGACGCGAGTCGGGAACGCAGGGATGGCGCTCCTGGCAGAGGGCGTGGCCTGGCCCCGAGCAGCTGTGCGGACGGGCCCTGAGGGGGCTCCAGAGAGGGGTCTGCGCTTGGGGGTGGGAGGGGGAGAGGAGGCTGGACAGGAGGGCAAGGGGCTCCCTGCAAAGGCTGAGGGGGCACTCCACACCGATGCCTCAGGCCCAGGGAGCCACGGGGGGTTCCGCACAGGGGCAAGGCTACGGAAGTTCGGGGTCGTGCGATGCCTCCCCTGAACGGAGCTGCCAGTCAGTGCTCGAGGGCACTGTGGCCCCACACCGTGTGGGGGCTGCAGAAAACGGGGTTCCTGCCTCCCTCCGGGCCTCCCAGGGCTCTCGTGCATGAGTGTGTGTGAATGTGAGAGTGAGCGTATGAACTTGCACGTGTGTAAGTCCAGGTGAGTGTATGAATGTGGGAGCATGTATGAGAGTGTGAGAATGTACAAGTGTGCATGGGTGTGTATGGCTTTTGTGTGCTGTGAGCAATCGTACACGCGGGGCATGTGAAGATGGAGGAAGCAGGAGAGTGTGTATGTGGGCACGAGAGGGGCTGTGATGTGGGCCCAGGTGCAGGTAAGCCCTGGCGGGGGCCTCGCACTCTCAGGCAGCATCCCCTGCCCCCACTCTGACTGTTTTCCCATCTGTAACTCAGGGCCACGACACCTCCTGAGCCAGCTTCATGGCAGGGGCGGGGGCCTGTCAAATTGAGGTAGCCCCCCAATCCAGACCCGGGGTGGCACTGAGCAAAGGGGCTATTCCTTCTCCTTTCCAGCAGGTGTTCGAGGGGCAGGAGCTGCCAGCAGCAGCACCTGGGACCCCCAGGCCCCGGAGACAGGCTGGGCAGGTAGGGGAGGCAGGGCAGGGGTGGGGACACGGAGGGCAGCGCCCGCTAGGCTGCCGTCCCCGGGGAGGCTGGCATCAGGCTCCCAATTACAGGAACAATTAGGCGCACTGATGCACAGCCAGCCGCCTCGGCGCCACCTCGAGAGTGACAAGCCGGCCCGGCAGGCTGCGTGTGGCTTTAATCCCGGGAAGGCTCTCGAGTGTTAATGGTGCAAGCAGGCTCATTAGCTGTAATCCATCTGTCCTTAATGCGGCGGCGGCGGCGTGGGGCTGCCGTAGGAGGGATGCCCTCCCAGGGCCTGCAGGCGGGCACTGCACTCGGAGGGGCCCGGCCTGGCTCCCTCCTTCCCTGCTTCGACAAATGAAAGGCAGGCAGGGTCAGAGCGGGGCCGAGCTGTCCAGCTCCCTGACTTGAGAACTGCCTGTGCCAAGGCTGAACCTGGAACCTGGCTGTACCCTGCTGTGTGACTGCAGGCAGGTCGCCTCCCCTCTCTGGGCCTATGCTGTCATCTGTGGCAAAGCCGGGGCTGGAACGGAAGCCTCCAGGGCGCAGAAAACCATGAGTGGGTGACCCTGAGACAGCCCTCCACCCATGTGGGAAGGAGAGATGGCGTGAATGCTGCCCAGGGTGTTTCAGATAGTTTTCTGACCACTGTAGATCCTGCCTCTGTCTGCAGTGGCAGACGTGGCCCTACCAACCACCTGGGCTCTGGGCGACCCGGCCCGGGGCCGAGGACAGGTGCTGAGGAGTCAAGACTGAATGCAGACTGAGCAGGCATATGCCTCGGGTTCAATTCAGATGCAGCTGTGCCCAGGGCAGTTGCAGGTGCCCTAGCCCCCGGGGATGGCACAGGGGAGGTGGCACTCCCCCACCACCCACACACTGTCATGCAAGGGATGTCCAGAGAGACAGGGAGAGCAGGAGAGCTGGCTGCAGAGTAAAGAGGAGCTTGGGGGACCCTCAAAGCTCTGGGTAGAGTCCCGGCTGTGCTGCGTGATGTGGGAAAGTTATCCGGCCTCTCTGTGTCTCCGTTTCCCATCTGTAAACCTGGGGGAAGTAGCAGCCTTCCCCGGGGGTGATGAGGAAGGGAAGGCGAGCACTGTGCGCAGAGCCACCTCTGACAGGTCAGCACTGGAGAAGTGGCAATGTCAGCTGTCCTCATCCATGCGCCGCCCCCTGCAACCCCGGCTTCTGTCGCTTTGTGATTGCCGCCACGTCTCTACCCTGTATTATTCATTTTACCCACCACTCCTTCCAATCAACCAGGTGTTTTTGCTTCTGGAGGGATAATTCACGTGAACTAATGTGTTGTTGTCTTCTTACTCACGCCCGGAAGAAAGCAGGCGTCACCAGCAGAAATGAAAATGCAGCGCCTCGTCCCAAGCCCTCCAGAGCCCGGCGCCGCTCTCCCACCCACAGGGCGAGCAGAGGCGGCAGAGGCACGGGGGCAGAAGCCCCCTGCTACAGGGCTAGAGGGTCAGAAGGTCAGAGGGACAGGGACACTGCTGTGCGGTGCGACTCGGGTGACGTTCCCCCAGGACACAGAATGGTCTCACGTGCCCCGTGAAGCCGCGCCCACTGCCATTCCACGGGCCCTTGGGGTGGAATAGGATGGTCCCCGAGGGGCTTTGGAAGTGGGGCAGGCTCTCCCCCTTGAGGGGACGGAGACAGAACCAGCTTCACCAAGCCTGAGTCATTGGGACCCAGGACCGTGTTCTGTGTCCGAACCACCCCAGCCTTAGTTTCCCAGTCTGGAGGGGGGGGGCTCCTTCTACCCCTGCCCCGACGGATGTTGGGGACTGTAGCAGCATGAGGTCTGAGAGCCGCTCCTGTCCATGGGCTCGGGGGCCACCGGCAGCAGAGCCTGTGCCCATGGGGACAGCCCAGAAGCCAGCTGGCCGTGGACGGGAGGATGCTGCGTGAGGCCTGCTGTCTCCCCGACGTTCTTCAATTATTCAAACAATAACCGCACCCTTATTTAAAGTCTAGTCTTGCATTTGCTGCATCCGGCGGCGAGCACCAGAGCCTGCTGGTAGATTTACGCGGGGAGAGGCTCCCTCTCACAAAGTCAATTAATTAAGCAAACACTCTGCCAGCAGGTTCTCAGGTGTGCAGCTGTGAGGCCCGTCGGTCTCAGCCCGCCGCCTCTGGGACACTCGATCCCCCAGGGCCTGCCAGCGGGCGGGGACAGCGGCTGGTGGGAGGGAAAGGGCACGGAAACTACCGCTCACGGGACGCCTACTGTGCGTCAGGCCCAGGCCGGGCCCACACGGCCAGCCCCTGCCCTTCCATTTACAGACGGGGAAACTGAGGCACAGAGCGGGGGGGGGGGGCTCACCCAGGGTTAAAAGTCACAGAGAGGGGACTTCACTCCAGATACTCCTCCACCCACACACTGCTGTTGTCACTCTCCCATTACCCACGAGGCAGCAACAGCAGCCGCTGCTCTAGAGCACTTACAATGTCTGGCAGTAAAAGATGCGGCCCGTCCACGTAACACACAGTTTTCATATCCACCCTGCAGCCCGCAGGTAAGAACCAGTTACCCACGTTTGACAGGAAGCTGAGGCACAGGATAGTTGAGTGACTTACAGGAGGTTGCTCAAGAGGTCAGTGGGGGGGGGGGGGATTTGAACCCAGGTGGAGTGTCAGCCTTTCCAGATATCCACGTGCTCATCACCTCGCCAGGCCCCTCCTCTGGGAGGCACACGCACGTGCTCTTGCCCTCTCGCCTGGCAGCCCTGAGCTCCACCCAGGGGACCCCCAGAAAAATGCATCTAAGAGGCTGAAGGTTCTAGAATGTTCCGGCAGATTCTGGTGGGCTCTGGCCCACGCACATCTCACACACCTGCTGCTCTTCTCCGGACCACGGCAGTGGCCAGCCTAGGAAGGTGCTTCCCTGACAGGGGCCTTTTGCAGCCACCTGAGTCTCCAACTGAAGGTGACGACTAGGCAGGCTGTCCGCAACAGCAGCTCCATTTTATGGGTGAGGGCGTGAAAGCAGAAGTGAGACAACTCAGGGCAGCTCGCCAGTCTCCGAGGGGCACCGTCGAGGACCAGGTCTGCACAGAGCAAGCTGGGGGCCCGGAGGAGAAGGCAAGCCTGCCTGGCGGAGGTGGCTGAGCACGGTGGCTAAGGGTGTGGACAGGGAGGCGGGCTGAGTCGGCCCCAGCTCTGTCACCTCCCTAGCTGTTCACCTCGGGGAGACGCAAGTGATGGCTCTGGGCCTCAGTTTCCTCATCTGTAAAACGGGGCTGAAAACAGAAGCGTGTCCTCATTCTGGTTGTTGTGAGAAGTGAACGGCAGAGGGACACGGGCAGCACAGGGCGGCCGTCCAGGACAATGCACGACTTGCTCTAGACCTCGAGTTAGGCATCAAGGTGGAAGGAGGCTGCCAGGCCCTGTCTGTACCAGCTCATCTCAGCTCCTGGAAACTCAGCACACCGAGCACTTCCAGCAAACAGGCATTGATTGTTCGAGCCTTGGCACACGTACAGGGCAGAGGATTTCAGCTCGGCTAAAACATCTTGGTCTACTCTCTACTTGGAAGGAAGAGGAGTCCGTATACAAAGGAATAACTTCCATTTCTTGACTGGGCTTTCTTTTACCTGGATGGCCCATTTAACCCCTCCTCATTCATCTGGAAAACTCCTACACACCTCTCAAAACCCTGTTCAAGTACCACACTCCTCTGCCCAACCAAGTTCACCCCACCTCTTCTGTGTCATCTCAGCCTGACGCACATTTCTCCCAGCACAAAAACCACCAACCGTGAGCCGGACACTGTTTATCTTTGTCCATCGTTCAAAAAGGGGGATGTCGTTCATCCCTGCTTCATGGACAAGGAAACTGAGGCACAGAGCGGTTGAGCCGTGCCCCCAGGCTGCGCAGCTGGCCAGTGGCAGAGCCTGGACTTGAACCCCGGGAAGTCTGGCTCCAACCTCAGGGAGGTTGGCTGTTTCAGGCAGAGCTGGTGTCTGCACTGGCTGGCGTTGGTAGACCGACAAGGGGAAACGCCAGAACTCAAGGCAGGAAGCCACATGACCCAGGGAGGGAGCAAGGGCAAACCAAAAAATAAAACTGAAATCTGAGCGAAGGCAGCACACACTGCTGGGGGGCGGCCGGGGGCGGGGCACGACAGAGACCTGTGGTTTCCGTGCACGCTGCTCCCTCGGGGACCGCCAGTGCTGGCTCAGCTCGGCACCCAGCTGCTAGGGGCGATTATTATTTCAGGAGCAGAGGGAGGCGGGGCGGGCTCTGGGTCTTAAGCTGAAACCTCAGGAAGGGGGTGCTGGGCGTCAAGCAGGAAAATCACACTGAGGGGCCCTGGGACCCCTGAGAGCGCCAGCCACCCGACCTGGCCCCCACTCTTCCCGGGGAGCCTTGGCTGCCCCTGCTGCCCCCCACACCTGCTAGAAAGTGACACCCCAGGGGATGGTCCCTGCTCTGTCTCCTGGGAAGGCAACTGTACACCACACCTAGAGCAGGAATAGGCCAATGGGCTCCTGAACTGCCTCAGGTAGCTGGGAATTGGGGTGCGGGGGGGCTACTGGGCCTCTCAGGGGGGCCAAGTCCAAGCAGGTGGGCTCAGGAACGGTGGGGGCAGTAATCGGGCTCCCCAGAGATCTGCAAGCAGGCAAGAGGGGCGAGGATGGAGGCTTATGGAGGTGACCGACTTCCCCCAGTGAGACACCGAGACAGAGGGCTCTGAGGACAGTCTTGCCTCTCCCAGTGGGGCCCCCCACTGCCCTCCTACCCCTCCGCACATCTGCCTCTTACCCACGCAGCACGATGGCAGCGTTCAGGCAGCACGCTCCACGGCCACGCTGCCTGAGTGCTACCCCAGCCCTGATGCTTTCGGCTGATGGCCATGGCATGTGCCTTGGCTTCTCTGTGCCTCCGTGCCTCAGCTATCAGCTGGAAACAGCACCAGCCCACACTTCATCAGGGGTTGTGAGAGTTTAGGGCTTTGGGCCGAGTGCTCCGGGCAAGCCAGGAGCACAGGAGATACCGGACAAGTCCCACCCACCACTGCAACACCACTGCTCCTGCGACACCACCCCAGGCTCCCTACCACCCTGCCTGACTCTGAGAGAGCAGTGCATCCTCTCATCTAGAAATGGCCCAGAGGGCTGCAAGGAGGAAGCCTGAGCCTGATGCTGCAGCCACAAGCAAAGGGACTTGGGCCCCAGTTTCCCCACCGTGTGCTGGTCATGGCAGGGGCCCCCTGCCAGCTGCTGAGGCCTCTGTGAATGGGCTCGAGCCAGCCTCAGGCCCATGGTGACATGAGAAATGTCCACTGCACTGTGACGACAGGCCACCGCTGTCCCCCACTGTACTCAGTCTCCCCCGGAGTCGACAGGAAGTCCACCAGATGGGGAAGGGTAGGGAGTGAGCTAAAACCCTGGAGGCCCAGGGCACTGAAAACACACGTCCGCACAAAACTTATTCCAGTTCCGGCAGCACTATTCGCAGTAACCCAAACGTGTCCACCGATGAATGAATGGATACAAAAGAGGATCTGTCCATTCACTGAAGTATTACTCAGCCATGAAAGAAAGTAAAGTCCTGCCCTGGCTGGTGTGGCTCAGTGGATTGAGCGCCAGCCTACAAACCAAAAGGTTACAGGTTCGATTCCTAGTCAGGGCACATGCCTGGGTTGTGGGCCAGGTCCAATTGGGGGTGTGTGAGAGGCAGCCAGTAGATGTATTCCTTGCACATTGATGTATCTCTTCTTCTCTTTCTCTCTCCCTTCCCCTCTCTAAAAATAAATAAATAAATTTTTCAAAAGAAAAAATAAGAGTGAAGCCCTCACATACATTACAAGCAGAGGAAGCTTGACCACATACATGCTCAGTGAAAGCAGCCAGTCACAAACGGCCCCAGACTGCATGACTCCATTGGTGTGAAATGCCCAGGACAGGTGGACCCACAGAGACCGAAAGTACATCGGTGGTTGCCAGGGGCTGGGAGGGGTGGAGAGTCACAGCTAGCTAATGGGCAAAGAGTTTCTTTTTGGGGTGATAAAAATGCACTGGAATGAGACTGTTGACTTGTACACTTCAAAAGGGTAAATTGTATGGTATGTGAACTACATCTCAAACTACTAAAAAAACCCCCACAAAACCCTTGAAGCCTATTCTGTGCCCAGTGAATCCCTCCCGAGGGCCCGGGAGGCTGGTGGCATGCCCCAGGACAGAGGGTGAGCCTCACAAAGGCACACACTTAGGGACGGCCTGGCCAGGGTGCAGGATGGCTCCCGGCCAGGAGGGGACCGCTCACGAGCAGGCAGTGTGGGCTGGAAGGTCTACCAGGGTTTTCGTTCTGGCTGCAGTGAAGAAGCTCGTAAAGCAGAAAATGTAGGTGACTCTTTACCGAGTGCCTCCTGCACACATGTCCGAGGCACCAGGGGCAGGTGACTTGCCCCGGTGCAGCCCAGCTCGGCAGAAAAAGCACAGAATCAAGAAGTCACATGACTACCTCTGAATAAAACGGGTCCAGAAAATGGCCAGGAAACGCTGGAGCTGAAGGAAAAGCCAGGGTCAGCGAGGAACGGCATTCCAGGAAGCGGGAACGGCATGTGGGAAGGCCGGGAGGCAGACGGGAAAGGCACCAAAAACAGCTGGGGAGGCTGGACCCAGGAAACGAGAGGCAAATGCAGTAGCTGTGAGGATGGGCATCTCCCTGCTTGCTTCTCTACCCCGAACACTGAAGACGCCCCCACCACGCCGTGACAACGAGGGGTTTAAGGCCCAGAGCGCTGTCCCAGCTTTGCACACCGTCTTTCCTGTCGGGGACCATCAGAGGTGTGCATGAGAGAGAAGGACTAAGAGGCACGAGGAGACCCCGCCGTCCCCTACCCACATGCGGTTCTCTGAGCATCGCCCCGATCTTGACGGGGCCCCTCCAAACTGCCAGGAGTCCCTTCCACGCATGTCAGGCCACCAGGGAGCCTGTCATGCCCTCCGACGGGGGCCTCCACAGGCCTCAGGAAGGCACGTTTCCCATGGGGCTCCGCCGCCTCTTCCCCCCAGAAGCAAGGTGCCCCATTTCCCTCCCGAGAGCGCCTCCTGCCTGGGATCAGAGGCCCACGCAGCCGGGCACAGGCCCCTGTGGCCACGGCGAGGCGACACGGTGCCCCAGAAGCTGTATTTACGAACCCTAATTGCCCGGCACTGCAGCCAGACATGCTACAAAGAAACCGTCTTCTGAAGGCTGGGCTGGTGTGATTACGAAGAATCACTCCTCGGCGTAATTACGGCCTCTGAGACGGACGTCGGCCTACCCCTCAGTGTGGCCGAGTGGAAAGGACAGAATCCCATGCTCCTGTCCTCTTCTGCTTCAGGACACCTTTCTGCTCCCCGAGGGGCAGCCGGGGACCAGCTCTGGGCTTGGGTGTCACCGGCGCAGTCCCTGCCTTGGAAGGCACGGCCCGGAAGCAGCCCGTGGGTCTGCTGCACACTGTCTGTGACAGAGCCGCGGCCCCGGGAAAGGGCAGCTCGGCGGACCCTCCAGTGCTGACTAGAGACTTAGCAGTAACACCTGCCAGCACTGTTGTCTGCACTTGCAGGTCCCTGCAAACGGCCGCCCTGGTTGCCCCAGGCGGGGCCTGGCTTGCTGGGGAGACCCGGTGGGGGGAGAGAGAGAGAGGAAGTTGGAGAAGAGAGGGGTTAGCAGGAAGCAGGGGCAAAGTGGGGTCAATTAATCAATTAATCCATCCGGATGTTATTACAAGTCACAATTTATCGTCCCCGGGCTGCATTAGCTGTGGCATGGGGGACGTGGGGTCACCCGACTAAATCAGGAAATAAACTCGAGTTGACTGGAGGACAGAGCCGAGTGGGGACGCCGAGGTCCGTGCCTCGGATCCATCAGCACCGTGGCTACGTCCAATAAATTAGAGGAGACAAGGACTGAAGGATGGAGCATGAAAAGCAACATTCGTTTTGGAAACGGGCACGAGGACCTCAGGGACCCTGCTCCCTCCGCCCTCCCAGGGGCCTGGAGGCTCAGCTTCCAGGCAGCTCTGGGGTGGGGGGCGGGGTGGGGAGAAAGGTGGGAAAGAGGGGGGTAAGCAGAGGGGAAGGAGGGGCAGGAGGAGGGAGGGAGAGGAAAGGAGAAGGGAAAGGAGGGGAGAGAGGAGCCAGAGGGGCCCAGTGAGGAAAGGGAATGAGGGGGGTGGCGGGGGTGGGGTGGGGGGACACATGAAGGTTCTTGGGGGAGGAAAGCCTCTCCCGGAGGCCAGGTTAAGCCATCAGCACAAGGCACTCAGGTTTAATTGTGGGAAATGCTGCAAAGAGAGAAATGAAATGTGACTCCCTGCCCGGGCTGGCACAGCCCCTCAGGCATCCCAGCGCTTGGGGTCCCCCACCAGCTTCCCTCCCCGCACCTCCAGCTGCTCTCCTTGCTCCCAGGAACAGCAGCTGCCAAAGTGGCAGGGTGGGGAGGAGGGGGGAGTGGGGAGAGGGGAGGGAGGCGATGGGGAGGGCTGTTTGGGAAGAAGACAGGACAATTGGGAATCCCTGGGTAGGAGGAGGCACTGAGACGCCTGCCCCTCCCCAGAGGAGAGCCCCAACGCAGGGCCCCTTGTCCGCTTCTCTGCCCCCTCCACGGAGCCTGGCCCGGTGCCTCCCGCCTGGACTAGTGCAGTAGCTAACTGCTTCTGCCCTGTGCCCCGTGCTCCATCCTCCGAGTGGCATGAGAGGACCCTGTGAGAAGGGAGGCATGCTCTGCTCCAGACCTTCCCTGAGCTTCCCCTGCTCAGGGGAAGGCCACATCCTCAGCACCATGGCAACGCCGCTGTGCCTCCACCCCGCTGCCCCCGCCAGTGACTTCCCTGGCTGCTTCTTGAGCACATCACCCAGGTCCTCCGCTGAGACACACCCCCACTCAGGCCTACCGCAGATGCTCTCCTGCCTGCTGCTCTCCCCCCACAGGGCCCAGCTTCCCCTGTCACTTCTCAAAAAGGTCTTCACTGTCCCCTCTGTCGTGGGCTGAATGGTGGCCCCCAAAAGATACGTCTACGCCCTAACCCTCGGAACCTGTGAACGTGACCTTATTTGGAAAAGGGGCTTTGCAGACATAAGGAAGAATGCTCAAAGAAGAGGCTCCTGGATGACCCCAGGCAGGCACGGAACCCGGCGACGAGCGTCCTGGTGAGAGGAGAAGACACACGGGAAGGCCCTGAGAAGACGAGCAGGCAGCAGAGCCCGCAGCCAGCGAAGGCCAGCAGCCACCCAAAGCCGGAGGAGGCAAGGAAGGGTTCTCCTGGGGCCCCGGAGGGGAGGACAGCCTCTGTGGTCTCGGACTCCTGGCCTGCAGAACTGAGGGAGCAGTGTTCTCATTTGGGCCCGAGTTGGTGGCACTCTGTCGATACTCCTCCAACTTCTTCGGGCAGTGTCCCTCCGTCCATCCCCTCGCCCTGTCATAACTTGGTTCCCAGGGCCCCTGCCCTTTAGATGGCATCACGGTTTAGCAGCACGTTACTTTGGTAAGTCCATGCCGAGGACAAGCTCCCGACCCAGAACTGCTCAAGCCCCCCAACCTGCGACTGTGGTGGGGGCGGGGGTGTCCAGCTGGCCCTGGCCGGAAGCCCTTGCCCAAACACACCAGCGCGCCAGTCGCCACAGGGGCACACAGTGGGCAGGCGCTCCGGGCCCAGGATGGGCAGGCAGCACTCCCTCACCTCGCTTCGGTCAGGAGCTCCCAGAGGCATCTCACCCGGGTCATGAGAGGGCCAACGGCTTTGGGGACCTTGCCCTTCACCTTCAGGTGATGTCAGAGGCCTGGCAAGGCTGCGGCTCCAAGGGGGGTGTTCCAACGTTTCTTGGGCTGGTGAATTCTCAGAAATTTTCCTCTCCTCTTCAAACCCAGCACGACAGCCTGGCCACTCCCGAACCAACATGTGTCTGAGCCCGCAGAGGGGGTCAAGGGCTGCCCGGCCCTGTCCCGTGGCCCAGCCCTCCCTGTCCAGTGTGGACTCAGCCAGCCACGCGCCCCTACCCCTTCCCAGGCATCAACCGCAAGCTCGAGCGGCAGCCCAGAGAGGATGACCTTCCACCCCCTCCATTTTGGTTGGGCCTCTCTCGAAGAATCTGGGACGAGGACACGCTCAACCAAAGTCCGCACGGAAAAAAAGTGCCAGTTCCACTCTCGGAAGGCGGCACATTAGTGTTCCGGGGCCGACGCAGTGACTGACATAGGGACTCCCGCAGCGACTCCCGCACGCTGGGGACCTAACCCACAGCCTGTGTCCTCTCTGGATCTGGAGACAGGAAGTCAGAGATGGGGGCAGGGCGGGCCCGGGCTCCCTCCAAAGGCCTGAGGGGGGATCAGTTCCAGGCCTCTCCCCCAGTTTCTGGGCTGGCCAGCAGTCTTTGGCTTGTAGATGCAGCCCCTGGTCTCTGCCTCCAAGTGCACACAGCATCTTCTCTGACTGTCTGTTTGCCACTGGATGTCCGACCCCAGCCACCGGATGAGGACCCATTGCATCCACTATGACCTCCTCTTAACCCTATTTCCAAATAAGGTACCAGGTTGAGGACCTGAATATATGTTTTGGGGGGCACAATTCAACCCACAATAGGTGGCCACCAAATACCAACTGGCAGGTCTAGCTGTGGCTGCAGTCTGGAACTCAAATCCTATAGCCAAGACCACCCCAGGCAGAGGAAGTAGCTGCGAATGTGCCTTTGAACTTCTGGAAACACCGGAGTGGCAGCCTCAGGGAGGGTTCTGACTCCGTGACTCAGGCTCCAGGTCTGTGAAATGGGTTTGCCGATCTTCGCCTCTCCGCATGGGCACAGGGGGAGAGCCCGCCACAGAGGGGCTCTGCTAGCACTTTCTCTCCGGGTCAGACGAGGTCTTAAACCTCAACACACAGACACTTCCTCCCATAGAACCCACCTGGCCACCCCCGGGCTGGCTGGGCCGCCCCATTCTGTGCTGCCTGTAGCTCATCCGCCATCCTTCCCTCCACTTCTGAAGCGTTACTGCCCTGGGTTCAACAGTGTCCCCCCAAATTCACGTCCTCCCAGAACCTCGGAACACGACCCTATTCAGAAATAGGGTCTCTGCAGATGTAAATTAAGATGAGGTCGCACCGGAGTAGGGTGGCCCTCGGTCCGGTAACTGGTGTCCTCAGGACGAGGGGTTGTGGGCACAGAGAGAATGGCACGTGCAGACAGAGCCACACAGGGAGAGGCCACGTGAAGACAGAGGCAGACGCTGGAGCGATGCAGCCACAGCCAGGGGACACCTGGAGCCCCCAGAAGCCGAAGAGGCAGGGAGGCTCCTCCCCTAGAGCCTCTGGAGGGAGCCCGGCCCTCCAGGGCTGGGAGGTTAAGCTTCTGTTGTTTCAGGCCCTCTGTGTGTGGTCACGGCAGCCATGGGAGACTCACACACTTACATTGAGCCAGCGGTTCTCAGCGGGACACACTCCACCCCAGGGCACACTGGGTAGTGTCTGGAGGCCTTTCTGACTGACAGCAGGGAGGGTATCGCTGGCACTTCATAGGTGGAGGCCAGGGGTGCTGCTGAACACCCTACAAGGCACGGAGCGCCCTGGCCGCAAAGTATCCCACCCTGGGTGCCCATGGTGTCTAGGGCGCTTGAGCTGTCATCACCCATTTGAAGATTTCTCTCCTAACCTTAAGTGACGAGGGGGACAACCGTTTTGTCTCTGAGCCATTGAGGCCTGTGTTGGGCTCCTGCAGAGCGTGGGAGCCTCATACACGTGGGCCAGCCAGCCTGGGACACGGGCGTGTGGCACGAAGTAACAAGTGCTCCCTCCTTCCGTTTTTAACTGTGGCCCCTGAGAGTGCCCACTGCTGCGGAAGCATGGTGGCCTTTGACACCCGAAGAGCCGCATAATCGGCAGCTGCAAGTTCCGGACACCCTTTACTGGAACTACCGAGGGCCCAGCCTCTTCACCCAGGACAGCTGGGGGTGGGGCGCTGTCCTGCAGGGCTCTGTGACAGGAGGGCACCGGGCTGAGAACACCCGTGGCGGGGGGGGGGGGGGTGGCAGGTGAGGGCAGCCGTCGTGCCTGGGGTCACCGTCACTCACAGAGGGTGCAGGGCACAGGGCGCGCCTGCCTCTGGGCTCCAGCGGGAAGCCTGCAGCCGCCCCGCCCCGGCTGCCCCTCTCCCCCAGCCTCAGGCTTCAGCGGGCTTGCGTGTCTGCCAGATGGCGACGCGCTATGTGTCAGGAGATAATCGCTATTAAAAATTCACTGGGTTTTATTTTATCTTTTTATTTTTTTCGGTTCCGTTTGGGCTCTCTGCTTCCTCTTAAAGAAGCGACCAAACTGCCATCCGTTACATTGTTTTAACTGTCTCTAATTAAAAGAAACATTGACTGGGTCACTGGGGTTTCTCCACTCCTGTGGCTGGGGGTGGGGGGTGTCAGGGGGCCCCCCTTCAGTCCCCACAGCCTAATGGCTGCTGGACCTGCTGGCTCACCCAGCCCCTCCCAGGGCACCCACACAGTCCTCTGGGACCGCTTTTCTGCCCAAGGGGCTCAGCTGCTGTTGCATAAGGGTCAGTGGTGTGATGACCTTAGCACCCCAAGAGGCACCGAAGAAAGCCCGGAGGTGAGCGGGTGCAGGCAGCACCCGGAGCACCCCAGGCCGGGTGCAAAGGGCTGTGCCACGGCTCCGACCCCCAGCAGCAACATCACCTGGGCAGAGGCTCGGACCCTGGCTCCGCCCTGTCTGCCGGGTGTCAGAGAAGCCCTGACCTGCTCCAGGCCACAGTTTGTCTCGTGGCCACTGGGACACTCAGGAGGGAGGTGGCCCAGGGGTTCCCCACTGCAGAGGCCCGGGCTGTGCGTGCGGGTCTCAGGTCAGGTAAGGGTGTGATGCAGTGCCTACTTGTGCCAACTAGTTCTGGGTGCTGAGGAAGCAGCGGAACAGGCCAGCTGGCACCCACTGCTGACCCCCTAGAGGAGGATGGGGGGTGATACACAGAACGTGAATGGACCCCAGCTCTGGCACTCCGTGAGCCTCACCGGGACCGAGGCCAAGGGGGGCCTAGGGGCAAGGGTCGTGCCAGGTCAGACTTGGGGTGAGCAAGAGTGGTGTACACAGGGGCCCCCTCACTGCTGCCAGAGGTCACGGTGAGGATGGCCCTCACTGCCTGGCCGGGTGCTCCGATGCCTCTCTCTGCCTCATCCCCAGCCCTTGGCCACCCCCACCCTGCAGACAGGTGACAGCCGGCACGGCCACTGAGCGCAAGGGCTGGACTTCGGCTGTGCTCACGTGGGACTGCACAAGTCTTTCTTCCCGTCAGACCAGCTTATCTGTCCCCCCTGAACTGGACCTCAACGGTGTGAGTTGAGTCCCAGCCTCCCAAGGCAGTGTGACCCGGTATTCCTTGGCCTTCGGCCGCACCCTCCAACCTCGGCCAGCATCTTCACGCGGCCTCTCCCTGTGTCTATCCGCTTATAAGGACACCAGCCGCTGTGTTCAGAGCCCACCCTAGTCCAGGTCGACATCATCTCAAGATCCTTCACCAACTGCGTGTTTCCACGTAAGGTCACATTCTGAGGTTCTAAGTGGACACGAATTTTGGGGAATAGCATTCACCCCAGTACAGGCAATCTACAATGTCTCCAGCGTACTAATGCAAGCATCACCACATCAATAGATGGGAAAAGACAGTCCCTCTTGCCAACCTCTGTTCTCAATGGCAGCGTGACAGGGAGGGAGCTGGGCGTGGAGGAGAAGCGAGCTTGGACAGGGTCCTCCCCCGGGCTCAGGAGGCTGAGCTCGCAGGGGGCTGGACTCACAGGCCTCCAGATCTCAGTGAGTGGCTTTGGGTCCTGAGAGGAGCCGGTCCGGCCCTTCTTCATGGAGTTAGGGGAGAGGGGCCTTGCCCCCCGGTCACACATTTGCTTCTGGATTCTTCCCTGCCCCCCCAGGGCATTCCCTCAGGCTTGTATCCCAAGGTCCCTGAACATCAGAGATAATCAGAGACCCTGCAGGTGAGAGGTGACCTGCCCTGAGGATCTCCCGGCAAGGATTTCTAGGCGACAAAGCTGCGGATACAGGCAGAAAGATAGAGACCAGGCTTTAAAGGCCAAACAAAACAAGGGGGTGGACAGAGAGGGACCCCCGATGCAGGGGCAGGGGGGTCTGTGACCCCAGGCCCTCCCACCCCCCTTCCACACGCTCTCCTCTGTGCCCACCCCACACCCTGGCTGGAGAAGCAGAGAGTTTCTCAGGGACCCAGCACTGAGCACAGCTAATGTTTATTAGGTAATAAATATCTGTGTTCCAAGCATGGTTTACATGTATTAACCACTTGGCCCAACCCCCCTAAGAGGTATGTGGAGGTTCTGAGGCATGTCCACAGATTCTTTGACCTTCTCTCCACCTGGAGGCAAAGTCTCCACCCCCTCCCACTGAACCTGGGTGGCTCTGGGGGTGGCGTGATCTCTGAGCAAAGGTGTAGGAGGGGACCGGATCAGCCAGGCCGAGCAGCCTCCACCTGACTGCGCCTCCTGAGACTCTAGGAACTGTGAGCTGCCTCCCCAGGTCCCTGAGCGGACTAAACGCTCGTTATTGTCGCAGCCCCTGGGTTGGGGTGGTTTCTAACGTGGCGGTAGCTCCCTGGGACAAGATAGGTACTTCCCTTTTTACAGGTAAAAAACCCAGGCACACAGAGGTTACGTGTCTTACTTAAGGGCAAACAGCCAGTAAGAGGCAGCTCCAGGATACAAACCCAGGCCATCTGGCTCCAGACCAGTGCTCCTAACTGCCAGACCAGGTAATGCTGGAGCCACAGGGGCCTCGTGCTAACTGGCAAGGGTCCACCATGCCCACCTGGCTGTTGGGCCCAGGGCCTCACGATTAAACTACCTGCTCAGTCTCACTTCTTTATTTGCCTCTGTCTTCCTGGCTGAGGGTCTCTAGACGTTTCCCCCACAAAATGAAGCCAAACCTTGGCAAACCTGGAAGTGGCTTGTCTGGCTTACTGACTGACAGGCACATGCATGCGTGATGCCGCCGCCCCAGCCGCCTCCAGGAAGTCTTCCTTGCTGGCAGACGCGTTACCACCTGACCTTCCCCGGAGGGTTTATAAACACCGTCCCCACCTCCCACGGCTGCTGACCTGGACAGACCAGCTCAGCTGCCATCTGCCAGGGTGTGCCTGGGGTGGGCCATGGGTTTCAGACAGCCCCCACCAGCCTGGGGTGGGGGATCCTCAGCACCCTGCTTTGGGAATAATCCAACAACCAAGGCTGTGTTCCAGCTGCCCAAGCTTCTTACCCCCACACACCATAACAGCCCCGTCCTTTGCAGAGCGGCCGGCAGCTGAGTTGCCCAGACCTGGCTTTAGGGGCTATCCACCCCATGTCCCTCCAACAACTGACCACGTAGTCCACCTAGAGTGCTGTTCTAACATTGCCCACAGCTGGCCCCTGGCCAGAGGTGAGCCTGACCTCTCGGCCTCAAGGAGGGGCTGCCAGGGCCAGAACCTCCCCACCCGGGGGCCTTGGAAACAAAGTGAAGGCATCCCTGAGGGTCCACGCTGATTTTGGATGCTATTCCAGTATTTGTCAGACCTAGTACCCACTCAACATGGAGAAACACTGGTCTACTTAGACAAATGGTCACTCTCTAATCATCCAACAAGCATTTATTGGGCACTTACTGCATACTCAACACCTCACGAGATTCTGAAATGAGAATGAAAAGGATCTTTCTTCATAGAATTGCTGTCTGATGGAGAGAGAAACTAGGTACAAAGGTATGGATTCCACGTAGAAAAAAAAAATACTGGCTGCAAAGACAGACAGGAGGCATCAGAGGAGGTGGCATTCAAGCAAGGCCCTGGAGGTCCAGGCAGACTGCAGACAGAAGCTGGAAGGCCTTTCCAGGTGGAAGAGAAGAGTAATAGCTGGCGTTTATTAACCTAGCAGGGTGCAGGCACCATTATTAACTTGACCGATGCACTCATTCATTGGGGGGCAGAGCCACGATCCCCATGCTACAGATGAGGACTGTGGCACCCAGGGGTTCACTCACCTGCCTCAAGTCACACAGCAAAGAGGAAGGAGCGGATGGATAGGAGCTTGTGGGTCTGGCACCCCTCCCAGTACTTCTGTGTGCCTCCTTAGTAGCCAAGGCACTGAACAGAGACAGGAATGGCCAGGCCATGGCAGGGACAGAACATGGGAGTCAGCTGGCTGGAGGGCTGTGGGAGCAGCCTGGACTTCTCACCAAACAGCCACATCCCGCAGGCGGAGCAGGGCTGTCCAAGGCTGCGACAGAGTGAGGTGACCACATCTCTCTGGAGCTGGAGGAAGGGACACACGGTGGCCACGGCTGGCTAGCCAGGGACATGGCCCTGCTGTGGGACTGCCCGAGGTCCCTCACCACCTCACTGCGTAACCCTGAGTAGTGAGTTGAACCTCTGTGCTTCAGTTTCCTCACCTGCAAAACCCGGAGAGCACAAAGCCAGCATCTTTCTCCTGAAGCTGCCACATGGCCCGAGGTGTGACCACAGGCAAAAGGTGGGGCCTGCACACTGTGAATCCTCGCTCCTGTCTGCTGGGGCTCCATGGAGACCCCAGCCAGCTGGTCCAGCTTTCTCCTCCCTGCCCCTTACCCTGGCCTCTGGGAACAGAGTGAGGCCCTTCCAGCTCTAAGGAAGTCACTTTCTGTGGGCTGGGGAGAACCTCAGATTCCACTACAGAGCACTGGGATCCAAGGACACAGTCCCCGGGGCAGGTGGTGGCACACATCCTTGTGACTGGCCTCCCTGTGCAACCTGGGAAACTGAGGTTCTGAGATGCCTTGTGACTTGTGCCTTGGCCTAGGGCACACAGACGGTGAGGGGCCTTCTGGGACAGCCAAGGTGTCAGGGGACAGGGCCGGCCCTCCACTGTCCCCCTCCCCCGGCTCCTGGAGGAAAGGAGATCAGAGGGAGCCAGCAGGGGGGAGTGACAATCAAACACCTGTGTAAGAGGGAGTTTTGCAGGTTCATTTAATGGAAAGGAAAGGAGCCTCCCCTTCCTCTAAGCCCCCGCCCCCGCCCCGGGCCCCCCAGGAGAATGCTGGAAACCACCGAAGCTGACATCTGATGGATGGGGATTTGTTTTAAGCTCTTTCTACCCACTGGACTATAATCATCAACTGTTCATGACCTCTCCACAAGCAACTGTTCCCCCCCTGAGTTTTCAAAAAGCAAAAAGCTTTAAAAGCTGCAGTTCAAACAGGCAGAGAGGCGCACACTGAGAGATGCAGGGCTGGAAGGGAGGGGAGGCAGGAAGGAGGGGCAGGGGGGACCCCAGCAGCCTGGGTGAGGGGGTGGGGAACAAGAGGGGTCCCCTGGGGCCAGGTGGGTTCTGCCAGCCACTCCCTCCCCGCACACTGGTCCACCTGGAAGAGAAGGCCAGCCTGGAGGTCCAGGTGTCCAACCTTTCATGGGAGGGGGCTGCGCCAATGCCACCATCCCAGCCACCCTCTACAAGGGTGGCTACAATCACCCTGGAAAAAATCTTGGAAACCTGAGCTACTGTTTACTGCTGCCTTCTCTCCATCATTCCCTCCACCTGCCCCTGCCCCCAGCCAAGAACCTCAGGGGCCCTGCCCTGCCCAGTGCCACCTTCACACCCTCAGCTTGCAGAGTGTCCTTGGACCTCAGAGTCCTGCTGAACCCTCTTGGACGGGGACTGACTCAGTACTGCCCACAGCAGGCTCTCTGACACTTCTTATCCTCTGTTACAAAGTGGTGATATCAAGGAGGCCACCACCTTGGCACCGTGCACAAGTTCTTCTGTACAGAGGGCTAGCAGGGACCCGTGGAGATGCCAGTACGGTTTGGGGAGGGGGCAAGGGGTGGTGAAAGACAGTTTAAACCCACATGTCGCATCCCTGGTCCCCCCCCACCATGTGCAAGGAAAGGGAAGAAGAAACCCCCCCCCTCCCCCAGTTTTCGCTCCTGGATCTTGGTCCCTTGGTTTTCTGCTGACACAAAGGGGCCAGCCAGGGTTGGCACTCCCAGCACAGCTTGCGAACTAGCCATGATAACAGAAGCCCCTGGACAGCAGCTAGGCTGGTACAGGCTGGCCACCTCTTCTGGACAAAATCTGAAGGTGATTCTCCACACTTCTCATCTGCCAGCCCCTGGATGTGCCCCAGGCGCCGCCCGACAGGCAGGCAGATGGAGCTTTTCTACTTAAAAAAAAAATAAATCGATTGGATTCTTTTCTGAGTTGACAGGATGAGGAGGCGGCAGGTCGGTGGCGCCTGGGGACCACGTGCATGACCTGGAGGTAATCCCGGGTCGGCGTGCCAGGCGGGGGTGGGCGGTGCGCCCCAGAAAGTTCCATCCCTAGCCCTCCCCGTCTCCCTCTCCCCAGGCGGTGAGCCCGGCACTTACTGAGGTTCAGGAGCAGGGACGACCAGGTCTTCATGCCGAGCATGATGTGTCGCCCCCGCTGGCCGCGGGGACCCAGGGGGATTCTAGATGGGGCTTCCCGGCACAGCCAGCAGCGGGGCGTCCAAGCGCACCGGGCGCTCCTCCAGCCCACTGCTCACTTGGGGCTAGGAATCCAGGGAGGTGCTAGGGAGGTTGCCGGGGAGCCAGGGCACCCGGGGATGAAGCCCCAGGACTCCTTGGGGAATCAGAAGCAGCCGGGGGCGTCCGCTCTGCTGCTCGCCTAGTGCCCTGCCCGCAGCGCCCCCACGCGCCTTCTGCAAGGACCTGGGGGAAGTGCCGGGGAGCTTAGAGGGCCTGAGCAGCCTCTCACACCGTCCCCAGGGGCGCCCCACGTCCCCTCGCCCGCGCCCTCGCTGGAGGCTTCACGCACCGCCAGCCGTGGCTGCGCAGCCGCCTCGCAGCAACCATCTTATTACCTTCCCGCTCGGCGGGGCCGCGCGCCTCCTCCCCGCCGCCCTCCCGCGCGCGCGGTGCCCCCGCCGTTCTCCTCCCCCCACTTCTCGGCGCCCCGCCCGCGGCCCGGGCAGCCCCCGCTCCCCTGCACTTGATAACGCGCTTGTCAAGACTGCTGAGTTGTTCCTGACCTCTCCCCCGCCGCTGCTAATTAAGGCTCCGCCGTGACAGTTCAAGTGCCGAGCATCAAGTTTGCAGAACCAAAGCCTCTAATTGGGGCCGCTTTTCATTTCTCCATCCCGCGGGCTGGGGCTCCCCAGACCTGGGCACTGGCGCATTTTTCTTTTGTATTTTTTTCATCCGGGAGGAGGAGAAGGAGGGGAACGGGCACCGGGAGAGGAGAGCAGGCGAACAACCAAAAGGCGTGGGTGGGGAGAGCTGAGAAGCCAGGTGGGGGGACCCTCCCCTGCCCCCAGTAGCCAGCAGGGGCCACAGGACATCTCCCTAGGAGCCTACCTGACATTTTCCTAACCCAGGGGGGTCTGTGAACTCCCTGCCTTAGGGCAGCAAGGGGCTGAGCCCCACTGGCAGAAGACTGCAGGGGGACTCCCGGTCCCCTCCCCTTGCCTCCCCCTCCCCCATCAGCGGGGTGTGGCAGGGAGGGGCTGCCCCAATCCTGTGAGCAGGGTCGGGAGTGATTGTAGCCCACAGCAATAACTCTGCAGAGGGCTGTGGTGATGGCAGGCTTGCCAAAACCCCCCTCCTGGGTGGAGAGGTGTCTCTCTTCTTACACCCCAGCTCCTTCCCGAGGCTGCCGGCCTCTCCTTTCCCGATAAGTGCCGGCCAGCATCGAGGCTCTTAGTGACTCTTCAAGCTGCCTTTCTCCTCCAACGCCTACTAAATCAAGCCCGCGCTGAGAGCCACCGGCTGGGAGGAGAGGAGAAGGAGGGGCCAGGATGCTGGCGGGCTCAATGGAGCTGGCGGAGGGCTGGGGAGGCTGGGATAAAGTCACAGAGGAGGAGAGGGTGGGGGAAGTGAGAGGAGGCCCAGCCCTGGGGAGGGATGGAGCGCTGGGAGGGAGGGTGGTGGGGCAGGGAGGAAACCCAGCAGGAGGTGCCTGAGGTCCCAGCCAGGCTGGCTAGCCAGGCCTGGGCTCAGAATCCTGGAGCCTCAAGCTGCAAGGGGCTTATGGAAATCCAGCGGCCCTTCCCACACTTGCTGGAGTCTGAGGATTCCAGGTGATTCTAATTAAATCGGGGCACTTTGTTCAGAGCCACCGCCCAGGTGATTCTTATGATGTTTCTAGTTTGAGGAGCAGTCTTCCCTGGGAAGGGCTCAAAGGTTGCCTCATATTAGAAGCACCTGGGGCAGTTTAACCCCCTCCCAGGTTGGCAGGGCCCAGCCCAGAGCAATGACCTCACACCTCCGGCAGCAGCAATGTTCTCTAAAGCACGAAGGGGATTCTGTGCAGCCAGGGCAGAGAGCCATTGTTCCGAGTCAGTGGCTCTGGGTGGGTAGGGGTGGTTCTGACCCCCAGAGCATATTTGGCAAGGTCTCCGGACACTTTTGGTTGTCACAACAGGTGAAGGTGCTCCTAGCATCATGGGTGAAGGCCAGGGGTGATGCTCAGCACCCTGTGATGCACAGGACAGACACCGCCACAGGGAATCACCCAGTCCCAGGGATCGGTGGTGCCCACGTGGAGGAGCCCGGGCGGAGCCAGCCCCGGGCCCAGGCAGAGGTCCTTGGAAACACAGGGCTAAGGGAGCCCAGCTCACAGCCCATGTCCAGCGCGCTCTGGGGTGGGTTCCTGGAGCTGAGCTGAAATCGTGGCACGTCCACTCTCCAGGCCGAGCCCTCCCTATCCGTCATCGGACCTTAGGTACTCAGAGCCGACTTTCAAGGTCCCCTGAGTCTGCTCTGCTCCAGCAAAACCTCATCCCATCCCCACCCCTGGCCTCCTCAGCTCGTTCCCCATCAGCCCTGGGTCCTGGAATGTTCCTCGGTTTGTCAACATCCTTATTAAAATTCAGGCCCAAAGGACCATGACTGCACGAGTGTGCGCTCCACCTTTCCGCCTCCCTTCCCGTCTCAGCTCTCTGGAGAGGTCGCTGCTGGCTCCTGCCTCGCTGGGAGCAGCCACGGCCTCCCTCGCCTCTGACTGAGTCAAGTTCCCATCCCCTGCTTGTCAGTTTGCTTTTGAAACTACAGGCAAGTTACACTCCACTGTACTGAGGGGTTCTCCCCATCGTCCAACAGATTAGCAAACAAACTCAGTTCCACATCCAAAGAGCCAGGGGTCGTCCCCCTCACCCCGCCCCCCTGCCACAGGCATGGGTATTGGCATGAGGGTAGTTTGCATTTTTGCCAGACATGCCAGTCACCCAGGAAGTTTTAAGAATACCAAGCTCGGGTCCCATCCCTCACCAGCCAAATCAGCATCCCCGAGGACGGGGCCAAAGCCTTGGTATGTCTAGAATACAGCGTCTCTAGAACACAGGCGTCCTAATGTGTGGTGCAGCTGAGAACAGCTGTGGTGAGGGTAGACACACACAGTCTACACCGACCAGCCCTGTGGACCTTGAATACACGCGAGTTTTCAGGCTCGAGTGGCTGTAGGGGGATGGGACATGGGCTGGGAGCTGAGGCAGAGTGTGGCCTGTGTGGGCAGAACTCCCCGAGGTGCCAGCTGCACCCTTCCACCCTCACCTTGCCGAGGGCAACAAGGGCGCCCTGATTATTCCGCGCAACACAGGCACAAGGGAGAGCCAGCTGTGAGGCCAGGAGCTGGGTGAAGGTATGTCCTGTGGGGGTCTGGGGGCCCCTCCTCTTTGACCCACAGGAAGCGAGCTGATCCCAGGGCACTATGGAGTCCACAGCCCGGTGGGAACTCTGAGAAACTGCTGGGAACAGACAGAGAAAGGCGGGAAGTGGGAGTGAGGAGTGTAGACTTGAATCCAGAGGCTATTAACTCACTGTGTGAGCTTGGGTGACATGCCCAGCGGCCTGGGGATTCAGCACCCTCATCTGCGAAGGACGGGTTGGACACCCTTGTTCGGCTTTGCACCCAGCGAGGGCTCAATGCAAAAGAGAAAGGAACTGGAGAGGAGAAACAAAGTCTGAACAGTGAGTTGCTCAAGGTCACACTAACTTGTGGGGCCTCGGTTTTCTCATCCATGCAATGGGCACACTTGGAGCCCTCCACCTCTACACCTCCCCTTCTGTGAGTTAACAGGTCCCAGCCACGCCCCGCTAAGCCCAGGAGCGAAAGACATCAAACAGGGCGAAAGAGATGAGCAACCTGGTCTCTCCAGGGTGAAAGGACAGCTGGGAGGTATTAGGGTTGTGCTCTGAGACCCTAGTAGCCAGCTGGGGGTGGCGGCATTGGGACCCCACAGCCGCTCACTGCACAAGAACCCCTTCACGGCATAGTAGATGGGAGCCGAAGCCCGGCGCCCGCGCTGCTCATCCACGTGCACCTGGGCTTGGGCTCCGTCATCTGGGGCAGGGAGCGCCGTCCCGTCTGCACAAAGGACCTGTGCTGGCTGGTGGCGGCTCTGCTGGGGAAGGCCAGCTGCTTTTCCATCCCGCCCTCCTCGTTTCAGATCCCTGTCCTGGGGCCGTCTCCCCACCCACAGGCGGGAAGTACACGCTGGAGGTGCAACCTCCGGGAAGGACACATCCTTCAAACCGTGCGAGGGGTAAATGGCGGACACCCACTTGTTCCTCGGTGCGAGTGTAGACAGGACACAGAAGGGCGCTGGGGCTGGTGTTTGGGGCAGGCAGGGCTGTCACCTTGGGTATATTCTACCTGCCCCCTGACTTGGCCCTGCTGTCACATGTGCCGGGTGAACGGGTACAGCCACCACCAGAAACCAAGCCAGCGGAACTGCCATGGTGTCACAGTGAAGTGGAAGTTTCCAGGGTCCCTCAGACCTGAGATCAAAGGACTAAAAATGACACACACAACTCTGGACACCACCATGGTCTGGGGACAGGAAGCAGAAGGAGCAGCCTCAGGTTCCTCATCAGTACAATGGGGCCAGCGGTGCTGCCCTCTGTCATGGAGGAAATGGGACAACGTCTAGGCAGGGCTTGGGCAGGACCCACTCACTGCAGTAAGCTCTTCGTTAACGCTGGCTGCTGCTGCTGCTGCTCCTGGGCAACCAGCGGGCAGCACCATGCCTGGGGTCGTGTTCTCAGTGCCTGGGGGCTCCTGCCAGCCCCCTCAGCCCCCATACTTGTCCTTGTCCCCCCTCCCTCCAGGCTGAAACTGGACACCTGGGGGCAGGGAGGAATCAGCCTTATTCCTGGGGTTCCAGGACCTCTCTGGCCTGCTCACTCCTGCTGGCGGGGAAGCTGGGAGCCATAGGAGGGAGCCCACCCCTCACCCCACTACCCACATGCCAAAAGCTAGCAGCTGCCAGCTCCTGGGACTGTGACACATTTCATCACTGGGAGGGAGGCAGCAAGGTCTGCTGTGCTGACCCTTTAAAGGACAGGGGAGAAACCCAAGATGACCTGTATTCTCATCCAGGTCAGAGGCAGACTCCCCTCAGCAGCCACCAAATTCCTGGGATGTGTGGCCGGGCCAGCAGCTGTGGTCCAGACCTCACGGGGAGGCCACCCCTGCCCACCCGCCTTCCTGGCTCCCGACGGAGATACACACCCTCCTGCCTCCTTGCCTCTGCCTCCCACCCTTGTGCTGCCCACTCTGGGGTCCCGACTTCTTTCAGATAAGCCAGACAGGGCCCCTCTCCTTCTCCTCTTCCCATCCCTATCCCAGCCGCCCCTGGGCAAACGCAGCTGCCCTTTCTTGTGGGGTCAGAGAAAGGCAGGGGAGGCAGGAGCCCATAGGCTCACCAACTCAGCTGTCCTGGGCTGCCAGCCAGCCTGGGACTCGGACTTCTGAGGCTCATTCATCAGAAGACATCTTGGAGCCCAACTGGTGAAGTCTCCTGGAGAGGAGGCTGCAGACGCCCCTGGCTAATCAGCTTCTTTGGGCACCACCTCGCAGGACGTGGTTTGTTGTGACCGCGCAGGGAAGGCCTGTTTCTGTCCTCCCATGGTGGAATGGCATCTTCAGAAAACACAGCTTGCCCCCGGTCTCCCCTGGGGAAGGGCCAGCTCTCCTCCCCCCAGGGCCTGGGTTCCAACAAGAGCCTTTCAGCAGGTGCTCACCTGCTCCGTTTTCCCCACCTGAGATGCTAGATTATTCATCTCCTTCAAATGGCACTTAGCTGCCTTGAGTCTTTTCATGCATGCACACACACACACACACACACACACACACACGCATGGCAGAAAGACAACCTTCTCCTCCCAGTCCTCAGGGCCCTCGGGGATTTGCAGTCGGTGCCGGTCCGCACGACACTGGCCTTTACTCGGTGCCGTGGGCTGTGCCTCGCTGAAGTGTGGGGATTTTGGAATTTCTAGAGCATAAACCGGAGGCCCTGCTCCAGAACACACTGTTGGCGGGGCCCACCTCTGAGCCTTTCCTCTCGTGGTGCCCGCCCCCTGGATTGTTCTCTCTCCGTGACTCCCCTCACCCAGTCCCAGTTTCCCCAGCTCCATCAGTCCCCAAAACCAGACAAAGAGAATGCTGACGGCCGACTCCCTTTGAGGCATGCACCCAGCCCACGTGGGTCTAGCACACGAGGCTCCTGAAGTCCCGTTCTGCCCTTCGGTGACCGTCTTCCTAGCCAGGTTGTGTTAACTCAGTGCGGCTCCAGCCTCCTCTGAACCGGGCCAGGGCGAGCTCAGGTTCAAATGCCAGCTCTGTTCCTAACAACGGTGAATCCCTAGGCAAGTCACAAGCCTCTCTGAGCCTCAGGTTCCTCATCTGGAAAATGGGGATGCTACATGTACCTCCTCGAAGAGTTTCAGTGAAAATAAAATGACCAGATGTGCTTGTAAGGTGCATACAGCAGGGCCTGCCCTGTGGGGTCCGTGTGCGTGTGCTGGGCCCTGGGAGGGAAGGGCATTCATCCCGGGAAGGGGAGCAGGCAGTAGCTGACATGAGGGTTTCCAGGCTCAGGACAAGGGGCCTGGAGCCTCCAAGGGGACCAAGGCAGATACAGAGGGGCTCTGAGGGGCAGGAGGGCTTTGGAGAGGGGTACCAAGTAGGTGGGCTCAGCCCCAGGGCTCTCCTCAGTCAGACATGCAGCCGGGGAGTCTTCCCAGACTGGGGTGGGGCACAACCTTGTTCTGTAGACGAGGAAATGAGGCACGGAGGGGAGAAGGACTGAGCAGTGTTGCTTACATGAACGGCGAGGGCTGCCCACTTTTCCATGCCCCAGGCTCTGGACCCCAGGCCAGGCACAGCCCCCTCTGAGCCCAGCCTTGGGGCGTTGTCTCCCAGGGGTGAGAAACACAAGCCAACCCCAGCTCTCAGCAGCTGGGGCCCCTGGAGCTGCCCTCAGCCCCGACGTTGCCACCTGATGGGACCTGCCCCACCTTCACTCACTGACTTCACCCTAATTAAAGAGGCCACTCTCGAGCCTGAGCTTGGGACCCAGCCCTCACCAAGCAGCCCCACAGCCCCTGTCGCTCCAGAGCTGGCTCCCGGCCCACTTGCAGCCTCTTCCTTTCCAATTAATCATCATTATCAAACACCTGGCGCTTATGCGCTGCGTGCTCAGGGCTGAGCCCTCACGCACACGTGTTTGCTCACACAGTGGTCTGCACGGCCTCCGAGGAGGGGCCTCGGCACAGGAAGGGGCACAGAGCGCTGGACGAGCTGTCCAAGGTCCCCCAGCCCCTGGGTGGTTTTACTGCAGAGCTCCCCAAAACAGCTTCGCTTCACGCCCCATCAGCTCTGCTGGTGCCAAAAACCTAATATCTTCATCCACTGCAAGAACCAGAAGGGTTATTTTGTGGTTGGTACCCCACTGCCCCCATCAGACAGAGGGGGGCCCAAGCCCCGGAGGGGTGTGCCTCATCCAGGGTCCCGGGGCCGCGTCTCTGCCAGTCTGCCCAGCCGCTGGGCCACCTCTCAGAGGGAGGGTCTTGAAGCCCAAAACACACAGACAAGGGGGGTAACTGCTGCCAAGACACCCCCCGGAGAAGACCGAGTTCTCCAGCCAAGACCCCCGGGGCGCACAGGGTGGGGGTGGAGGCACCCGGCCACCCCCAGCCCCCACGCAGGAGTCTCCGCCCACTTGGCGCCAGCAGAACGCCTGGCAGAGAGGAGGCACTCAGCAAATGTTTGTTAAAATAAGTGGGGGAGAGCAACTGCCAACACGCTGCCCGAATAGGTACCTAGAGTCCCGCCCACCAGATGTTTTTCCCTGGCGACGTCTACACGGAGGGCCCCGCACTCAGAGCCTTCTCCGGGGTTCCGTGAGCCCGCGAGGGGCAGGCAACCACAGGCCGGCACGCGGCAACAGCCTGCACCCCCACGGGCCTGGGCGAACCCAGGGAAGAAGGCAGCACCCAGTCTGGGCTTCTAGAAAAACCCGTTTCCTTTAGGTCAGGGGCCGCCAGTCACACTCACCTGGAGGAACTTTGAAAAATCCCAATGGCTTGGCCACTGCCCCGAGTCAACCACATCAGAACCCGGGATGCGGGGGGTTGGGGGGGGCTGGCATCAGCATTTGTAAAGTCTCGCTGTGACTCACTGAGCTCTTGGTGGGGGGAGAGTTGGAGGCTGGAGTGGGCTCACCCCCACCACGTTAATTACCCCAGCCCCCGGCAGCGTGTCCCAGCTCGTGATAGTTGGGCAAATAAATAAACAACCATCCCAGCAGGGCCGGCAAGCACCACCAAATTAGGGATGCAGAGTCAGACAGCTTGCCTCTCAAGACATAATCGGTTTAATTGCAGGGCCTCCGCGCAGGCCAGGGTGGCAGACTGCTGCTGCACTCCCATCCGTTTTATTAAAATCCAATTATTCGCACTGGCCGTGGGTCTCCCGCAGGGACAAAGAGGCATCTCCAACCAAGGTCAGACCCGACACGGGGAGATGGGTCCCTGGGGTGAGGACGCTTCTCGCTGCAGGCACATGGGACCTGGTCTCTCTGGGAACCGGGACGGGGAGAGGGGGCAGCCTCGGAGGGGCCTCTGTGGTTCCGGGGCCTGTGGGGCGGAGGCTGGCAGCATGGCGCTGGGCTTCCGTGACACTGCTGGTCAGAGGGGACAACAATGCCATGGAGTGCATGACAGCTTCGTGTTGCTGTTGTGGAATGAACATTTGCGTCCCCTCAAATTCAAGCGTTGAAGCCCTAACCCCCCAGTGCAATGGTATTTGGAGGTGGGGCCTTTGGGAGGTAACTGGGTGAGATGAGGTCACAAGGGGAGGCCCCCTGGTGGGGTCGGTGCTCTCACGAGAGGGGAGCCTCGGGAATGGTCCCGTCTGGCGTGCACAAAGAAGGTCCGTAAGGACACCACGAGGAGGCAGCGGTCTGGGTGTCAGGGCACCGGCCCTCCCCAGACACGGAGTCACCCTGATCCCCGGCAGCCCCCAAAACTGGGAGAACTAAACACCTGGTGTTTCGAGCCCTCCCGTCTATGCCGTTTTGTGACAGCAGCCCAGGAGAGTTGTGGAAGAATTAAAACACACCAAGTAAATGCCCCAAGGTCCACTGATGGCAAACGGACAAAGCAACTGTGGCAAACCCACATGACAGACCACCAACAAGCACCCAAGATACGAACGCCAACTGGGTGGACTGCAACAGTGTGCTGAGAGAAGGAAGCCGGGCACGGACGTCTTCATGCTGAATGCTTTCCCCTCAGTGACATTCTAGCCAAGACAGAGCTACAGGGACAGAGAACAGATCTGTGGTTCCGGGGGCCGGGGAATGGCCACAAAGGGGTACCACAGAATTTTCTGGGTTGGGGGAAGGTTTTGTGTCTTGACTGTGGTGGTGGTCTGACCACTGTATACATTGTCGAAAATGCACCAAACGGTACACTTAAAGAGGGTGAAGCTCTGGTCAGTGTGGCTTAATTGGTTGGAGCATCATCCTATAAACCAAAAGGTCAAAGGTTTGAGTCCTAGTCAGAGCACATGTCTGGGTTGCCAGTTTGGTCCCTGGTCGGGGCATGTAAGAGAGGCAACTGATCGTTTTCTCTCCCCTCCCTTCCCCTCTCTCTAAAATCAATAAACATGTCCTCTGGTGAGGATAAAAAAATAAAAAGGGTGAATGTTACTACATGTAAGTTAATATCTTGATATCCCTGATTTTTTTTAAAGCCAAACTGTCCTGGATGGTGTGGTTCAGTGAATTGAGCACCAGACTGTGAAACAAAGGGTCACCAGTTCGATTCCCAGCTAGGGCACATGCTTCAGTTGTGGTCCAGGTCCCCAGTAGGGGGCGTGAGAGGGCAACCACACATTAATGTGTATCTCCCTCCCTTCCCCTCCCTCTAAAAATAAATAAATAAATAAATAAAATATTTTTAGAAAACCCTAAGGAGTCTAAAATAGAGCTGGCCACAAAGTGAACCTGTGAAAGGGTGGCTAGGTGCAGCTGCCCAGTTCAGATTTTGTGCAAAGGGGCTGGAGGGAGAAGGCCGCTGGGGCTGAGACCCTGTCCCCACCAGCGGATCAAGTGGGGAGCCCTAGTGAGCAGGGTAGCAGGAAGGGGGCTATTCATAATTTGTCAGCCAGGGGTGGCGCACCTCTCTGTGCTTCCACAGTATTATTATTGTCATTGTTGTTGTCACCAAATTCTCAAAGCGGCTCCGCAAATCCAACCCTATATTTTACAGGAGGCAGGATCAGAGGAGTCAAGCCGTCTCTCCAAGGTCACACAGCAGCAACGCAAAGCCTGGCATGTGGGGCCCAGAGCCCCGACCCACAGCTGCTGCCCTGTGCCAGCTCCTTCAAGTCACTCAGCAGTCACTGAGCGAATCTTTGCTGAACGGAAAACAAGGCAATTGGGTTTCACAAGCCTTGTTCCCTGAAGGCAGAGGAGTCACCACTGGGCTCACATTTCCAATCAATCTTACTTGGCAAACACTCCTCCTGTCATCTGGGCCTTGTGGAAACTGCCTTCTCAGGTGACCCTGAGGCCAGAGGTGACTTGCTGGGACCCAATCTAGAGCCCCGGGCTCCCCCAACCTCATGCTGCCACCCTGCAGGAGGCTGCTGGCCTGGCGAGGGCCCTGAGGTCTCCTCACCACCCCTGGCTCTGTCGTCCGGGCTCTTCCAGGCCAGCACCATCCAGAAATGTCGGTTGGGCTGGGAACAGCTGCCTGGCGCCTTCCGATCGCCTCAGATGTGGTGTGCGGGCAGGAGCCCCGAGCCAAACTGCTGCCACTAGGTGAATCAGGCCTGCCATCAGAGCCACAAAGACCAATTAAAACGAGGGGAAAAACAGCCTTCCGATCTCCCAGAGCACCCCGGCCAGCTGCTCCCCGCTCCCACCTCGCCAGCCCCTCGGGGCCGGGGGCTTGCTTTCCAGCTTGCTCCCTCCTGCCCGGGCCACCTGCCTCTGACAGCAGCAATATTGCTGCCCGCCTCCTAAGCCTCTGCTCTGGCGGGTGAGGGCTGAGGGGCGGAGGCACCGGGGAGGCAAACGGCTCCCGGATTTTCAACTCAATTGCTGGGAGGAGAGATGAGAAATTGCCTTTCTGACCCAAAACCGGAGTTCACAGCTGCACTTCATTACGGCTTTCTCCAGGAGGCCCTGGGAGAGGCGCAGCGAGGGAAGGGCTCACCTGTTAACAGCAGCTGCGCCTGCCTCTTTCAGAAGCACGTTGGTGGTTTCCTGCCCAGGGCTGCGGGGGCAGGGGGTGTGGGCGGCACGGGGCAGGCTGCCAGCAGTGCCCCCAAAGCCCGGCCCCCCTCCCTTCCCCCCTGCCAGTGTGCATTAACTCAGCGGATGGAGGAAGAGGTGCCAGATAAGTGAGCAGGAAAGAGAGGAAATGGGCCAGAGGTCTGGACCTGGCTCTTTTTAGAAGGTGCCAGAAGGCAAGGGGCAAGGGTGGCACCCTTAGGGTTGCACCTCATTTCTCTGGGTCCCATAACCACTTCACTGGGCTAACATGTACCATGTGCCAGGTGCCCAGAGCATTGCCAAGTACACAGTAGGTACTCAATAAATGCTCTCTCCCTTCCTCCCTCGCAGCTGGCTTCTCTGTGCTTCTGAAATGCCACCGTTCAATATCCGACAGTTATTTAAAGAGCACAGGCTCCTCAGGACCAGGGGTTCTCCACCCTGCCTAGCTGCACATTAGAATCATCTGGAGAGCTTATGGAAGGATCTGGAAGCCTGCTGCAGCCACCCTGCGGCTGAGCCCAGGTGCAATGCACAGTGAGGCTGAGACAGTCAGCCTGGGATCTTTCTTATGTGGCTCTTGATGTCTGCACACCCTTTTCCAAAGCAGGTGATGGGCGAAGGAGCACCGAGGGGCCCAGGGCCAGCTACGGAGGGAGGAGGAGCCCTAGGCTTCCGGCGGCCCTCGCCGGCCACCGGGATGCCGTGTCCTTCCCCACAGGCTGTGCCTATCTCTCTCTCATTAAGATTTGCACTCACGTCTCCAACACGGAGCCAGAGCAGGCCCTGAGGAATTGGAAGCTGCCCGAGCCCCCCCACCAGGAGAGAGCACGTTGTCCTGGCAGCAAGAGCTGTGTGATGCCAGGCCACTCACTTAACTTCTCTGGAACGGTGCCGACAAGACTGGGTACTGGCTGGGCACAGATGGCCTCAAAGCTGTGCCCGGGAAGGCACTCACACCTAAAATCTCGTCTCGTTTCCTCTCCCATGCATTTCCTGGCTCTTCTCGGTCTGAGGGGAAGTGGGGGTTTGACCCAGGCCCTGCCCCTTGATACCTCCGTGATGCTAACAAAGCCCTGAGCCCTGCAAGGCCTCCATCACCTTACCTGGGAAGTAGAAAGATGGACCCACCTCATAAGGTCATTGTGAAAGTGACATGGCAAGCACCTGGCCCAGCGATGGGGGCAGCTGGTCCACCCTGAGCCCCTGCACTTGCTGTCCTGAGCCCTCACCCATGTGGCATACCCATGTGGCAGCCCCATTTTCCAGATAAGAAAGCCAAGGTCCAGAGAGGTCACTTGTCCAGCGTCCAGTGGTGAGGCTGGGATTTGAACCCTGACCTTGGGAGCCCCAGCTCCTGCACCCCACCATGCTCCTGTGGGCCTCTTTATGGTGCCTTCCCTTATCCTGCACTCTCCTCCCAGGGTGGCCCTGGTGCGGACAGAGCCAAGGGTGGCCAAAGGAGGAGTCTTTGTGTGGGGAACGGGAGCTCTCGCAGTGCCCGTAGGCCACGAAGAGAGTGGAGGGGGCTACACTCCCATCTGTGCCCTCCATTGCCATCCAGGGGGCCCATGGCGAGCGGCCCACACAGGGCCCGTGTCTGGGGAGCTGGCTCCCGTCCTAGCTAGAAATAGAAAGGCCCTGTCCTGGGCACGCGGCACGGGCAGCACTCTTGGAGCTGGAAGGGGTGTGGAGGGGTTTGGAAGGGGCTGCAGGGAGAGGGAAGGGGACACAGCAGGCGGAGGGGACAACCAAGGAAGTCATGTGCCAGCAGAGAGAAAAGAGGTCATGAGGGAACAACGGAGGCTGGGCCTGGGAGGCCTCTCGGAGGGCACAGATGAGGAAACCGAGGCTCGGAGAGATTAGTTAACCTACACCACAGCGCACAGGAAGCTGAGTGGGACAGAGCCGGGCCCCTGCCGGCCGCGCCTTCCTCCCGTCCTCGTTCACACATTTCTCGGGCTGGGCGCAGCAGGTCCCTCTACTGCACGTGCCGAGCGCAAACCATGGGACTTGTCATCTCCGTGTCCAAAGGAGGAACGGCTACCACCACCATGAGCCAACATTTATTTGTGCCTACTAGGCGCCGGGCACGGGTCTAGGAGCTTCAAGTGTATCATCCCATTTGAGCCTCTCAACAACGCTGTGATAGTAGTTCTGTTTTGACCCTCCTTGCCTGACTAGGAAACCGAGGCCCAGAGCATGGCAGCTGCTACCCACGGTCCCAGTGCAGAGCCAGGCTGGCTGGCTCCAGAGCTCCCACCTTCACCCACTGAGAGGAGGGAGAAACGGGGGCCTTGGCGTCCTGGGAGAGCTCGCATCCTCCCGGCAATGGGGTCCCTCTTCCCAGATGTCAGCCCACACAGCTCCCTGCCCTGCAGGCTGCCCCGGCCAGGAGAGGCTCTCTGGAAGCCATAACGCCAGCGACGATGATGGTGGTGGTGGCTTGGATACCAGCAGCTAATATTTACACAACGCTCACCGTATGTAAGCCAGGCACAGTTCCAAATGCTGCACGCACAACCATTATCCATGGGCCCTCCCCAGCTTGTGCGGCATTATTTGCCCATTTCACAGACAGGGCACCCGCAGCACAGAGGCTAGGTGGCCTGCCCGAGACACATGACCGTCAGGTGTCAGAGTCTGCACGTGCATCCGTCAACCCGAGACCAGGGGGCTGTGAGATGGGCCCCCTACTGCAGAGTGGTGGGGGCAGGCCAGCGCCCCCAGCAGGGGGCAGGGAGAACTCTCCCACCAGCCAGGAGAGGGCCGCTGCTGGCGCTCTCCCCGAGAGGCCAGGCCTTGCAAGGGAAGCAGAAATCTGTCGTTAACACAGTGCCAAACCCAAAGTGGCTGCTCCCGAACTGCAATCCAATAAAAGTGCGACTTGTCTATTTATCATCCTTGGGGCTTTTTATCACAGTGCAGATGGCTGCTACCTTTGGAAGGCTCAGCAGCTCGCTGCCAGCCGCCCGCCACGCAAAGCTTAGCTCAACAGAATCTGGGCTTGCACCTGTGAGGGGCCATGTAAGGCAGCAACCGGCACGCAGGGTCCTCTGTCTCCCCCCTCCGTGCTCATATCCCCACTCTGTGCACGGCTGATGGAGCAGGTAGCACACTCCCACCTCCGCAGTGCCGGCAGCAGGGGCTGGCTGCACCTGGTGTCGCCCCCCTAATTACCCCAATGGCAGGTGCTCCTGGGAGGAAGAGACAGCAGCGAGGAGCCCCTCTGGGGAGTGGAGGGGGCAACGGGGGCTGTCTGCATGCATGGCACCCCATGCCCAGTGCCAGGTAGCTTGAAACAAGCGGCCCCATGGGGCACCGCCGGAGATCCAGGCTGGAAGATAAAGGCTGAGAAGATCAAAGGCAAGAAGTGAAGAAAAGTCAGTAACCACACAGCCAGCCTCCCAGCGAGCGTGCTGCGGGGGAAGCCTGAGGAATTAAAGCCGCCTCAAGATCACTGCAGGCCAGGAAGGGCTGCTGGGGAGCAGCAGGCACGGCTGGGGCCCCGAGACAAGGTCCCAGAGAGAAGGCACAGAGGAGGGGTGTGGTAGGGTCCTCGGGGGCACTGAACCCCTCTGAGCCTCCATTCCACACCTTGAAACGTGGGCTTCCACGTCCATGGGAGGTTGGGCTAGAAAAAGGGTAAGGGAGTGTCCAGGTCAATGATGGACAGGAGGTCAGGCCTGAGGCCAGGTGCGGCTTCCGGCCCCTCCCAGCAGCTACAGGTTTGCATCCAGAGGAGGTAGCTTTTCTCTCCACACAGAGCCCCAGCTATAGCGCCCGCGCACGTGTGTGTGCACTTGCACAGGGACTGAAGGGTTTGCCCCACCCAGCCTGCAGAGGACCTGGGGATGTGGGCGACCAGGGCACAGCAAGCCACGACCTTTGCCCTCTGGGCCATAGTGTTCTCAGGAAATAGAACAGTCCGCCCCGCCCAGGTTTCCTGACTGCTCAGGTCCAATCTTCAAATAAAGAAGACTGGGCAGCTGTGAAAACGAAAGGCCCTCTGCATCACACCTCATGGGGGCCCGGCTGGAGGAGGCACTGATCCGGAAAAGGCATCAACCCTCTCTCCCGCCACCGCTCTGGTCTCCCCTACAGGACCTGAGGCTCCGATCATCCCAGAGGAAGCTTTCCAGCTGCCGAGGCTCGTGCCCTTCAGGTCAGCTGGAACGCCCCTCCCTGGCCCCAGAACCCGCCTGCCGCCCTGCAAGGCCTCACTTCATTGGAAGAACTCTGGGCCTGCTGCAAATGTTATTTCTGGTCACTTCAAGGAACCACAAGTGAGCCCCATCACTCCCTGAGCAGAGGGGGAAGCTGCAGCTCAGAAACATCAGGAAACCTGGGCAAGGTCACCCAGCCCGACACCTTCCCGCTGTCTTCCAAATGCCAGGGTTTCATCATCCCGGCCACCCCTCCAGGAGAAAGGTGGGGGGCTTAGGGAGTCTGTGTGCGGTGCCTCATCTTCCAGCTAGAGGACGAACACGTGCCACACCCGTCCCAGAGACTCGTCTCTAGGTTTGCACTTTCTGTCATAATAGTGAGATTTTGCCCACAATAACGATAGCTAACACCTATAAATGTTAGCACGGGCCAGAGCCAGGTCTAAGCAGATTACACACATTTCCTCATCCGACCCCCCTGAACGACACCAAAAGGAAGGCACTATTGCTGTATTTATTTCACAGAGGGAGGAGCAGCACCGAGAGGTGAGGGGATGACCCCAGGTCACAGGGCTGGAACCGGCACTGGAACCTGCGGCCAAGGGCCCCAGGCCATGCTCTGGACCACATGCTGCAGTGCGAGGTCCTCACAGGCCTGCTTCCCACACAGCCTGGCCAGCGCCGCCTGTGTTGGGGACAACAGGACCTGAGATTTCTGGCCTCCGACTGCAGCTTTCTCATGGTCGGGGGGACAGGTAACATCAAGCCACATGTCACCTGAGAGTTCATTCAAGGTAGCCAGCCTGCAGGGGACCACACCAGGAGGCCTGTCCTTGCCCCCCACAGACTGAAGCTGCACCCTGCCCCTAAACAGGAAACGGCCTGGCCCGTGATAGTGTCAGATTTTCTCCTGGGGCAGGGTGCAAGAGCCGAGGGCCTGAGTGTGACAGGCAGCGGTGCGCTGAGAAGGGAATTGGAGGCTGAACGGGGTTGGACAGGGTGTCCCCCAAGTTCACGTCCCCCTGGAACCTCAGAATGGGACCTGATTGGGAAATAGGGTCTTTGCTAGCCAGCACTGTGATGATGTAATTAGTTAAGGATCTCGAGATGAGATCATCCTGAGTTTAGAGTGGGCCCTAAGTCCCATGACCAGGGTCCTTACAAGAAGAGGAAAGGACAGAGGGAGACTCAGACACGGAGACAATGCCATGTGAGGGCAGAGGCAGAGAAACTGGAGTGATGCAGCCGTGCAGCGACCAGGAGCTGGAGGAGGCAGCGAGGATCCTCCCCGGAGCTTTGAGAGGACCAGCGCCGCCTGCACCTTGACTTTGGACTTCTGAGCTCCAGCACTGAGAGAGAATATATTGTTTTAAGCCACCGAGTGTGCAATGTGTTATGGCAGCCCCTGGGCACTGACTCGGGGGCTGTCAGGGCGGACACCACCCAGGAAAGGGGCAGGGTGCTGTGACAGTCCCCACCTGACAGGATGTCTGACAGGGACTCCTCATGGGGACTGTCTGGGTTCCAGGCAGGTATGAAATATGGGAGAACAGATACATCATACCCCTCTCCTGCCCCAAAACTCCTGGACGACCCCTCGACACCAGACACTGCCCACTGCCTCCCTCAGGCTACCTCTGCTGTGGGGTTCCACCCCCTGCCTCCCGACACACTGGCAGCTCTGCCCTGGCCTTGGAACCCATCACCCCACCCTTCGTGCATTCAGTCAACAAACGTTTACCAACCACCTACTAAGCACCTGGCCCTCTTCCAGACTCTGGGGAAGCAGCAGAAAATATGGTAAAGTTCCTGCCTGCCTGGAGCTGATGCCGAGATGGGGAGCCAGATGGTAAACAGGCAGAAGAGTAATGCCATTTCGGCGACCAAAGACTGCCATGGGGAAGCAAAGCCAGTGGGGGGAGGGGCACAGAGCGGCTGTGTTAAGGAGCAGTGGTCAGCAGAGGCCTCCCTGGAGAGATGATAAGTGAGCTGAGGCCCGAGACCCAGGAGGGACGGAATTCTGCACAGACCTTGTGGACGAGAGTGCCAGGCCAGTGGAACAGCATGTGCAAAGGCCCCGAGGCAGGAACGAGATCTGCGTGTCTGAGGTCCAGTGAGGCCGTCAGTGTGACTGCAGCAGAGGCTGCGGCAGAGGCTGTACACGCAAGGTGGGGATGCAGCTGGACAGAGCTCCTAGGGGCCAGAGCGTGCGAGGCCTTCAAGCGTCATCGGGGCTCGGGTTTTATTCCAGACCACAACCCAGCAGAGGTTTAACTACACCCTAATGGCCTAGGGTAACTATCCAGCCCAGACTTGTCCCAGGTCATCCATTCATTCAATCATTCATTCATTCAACAAATACTTCCTGTGCCAGGAACTATGCCAGTGTCGAGGATTCACTAGTCAACAAGACGAGGGAAATCCAACTGCTGGGGGCTTATATTCTAAGGAGCAAGACAGATAATGAGGCATTAACAGATAAATACGGCAACTCGAGGGGGCAGGACGGGGAGAGAGGCCAGTGTTCTGGGAACAGACTTTGCTGGGGGGGAGGGTGGGGTGGGAGCCAACTGTCGGGAAGGAGAAAGAATCAGCTCTGAAGCCCAAAGGGAGGGATCGAGCTTCAGCGGGCTGGTGACCTGGAAGGGCAGAGCCATCTGTGGGTGAGCAAGTGTGTGTGTGTGCGTGTGTGCGCACGTGCATGTCCACATATATGTGTATATGGGTCTCTGCGTCTCTGCACATGTATCTGTGTAAATTGTGTGTACATGTCTGTGTGTATCTGTGGACCTCCCTGCGTGCGTGTGTGTACACACACGCGTCTGGGCCTGTGGTTGGACAGAGTTTTCACCAGGCAAGTCTGGACCTGAAGGCTCTTCAGAGGCCCATCCCCCTAACGGCACAGGCTCAGAATCACAAAGTGCCTTAGAGTGGCACCTGGTGTGTGTGTGTGTGTGTGTGTGTGTGTGAGAGAGAGAGCGAGAGAGAGCGTGCGCACGCACATGCCTGCAAGTGCCTCTGAACAAAGTCCACCCTCTACCTCTCAGGCCCACCACCATCTGTCTCCAGACCTCCCTCCGCTCAGCCATTCGAGCCGGTGGGGGGCACCCCCACCTCCCAGGCTGGGGAAGCCAGATGGCAGGAATCAAGGCCTCATCTTGCCCAAGGGAGGCTGCGCCAGAGGCTGCTACCCCTCCCCCGAGCCCTCAGCCACCTGGGTCACAGGGCAGGCGACCACCCTCATCCTTGGCGCCTCCTGGCTGTCCTGACCCCTGTCCATGGGCCCCATGGCCACTGGCCTTTGGCTGCAACCCCATAAATCACGGCCCAGGTCAGGGCCCGTGAGGGAGCAGGACTGGGGAGGGCACGGCCCCGGGGTCCACAGACGGAGTGGCTGCCGATGACCCAGACAGCCCTGGTCGGGGCCTTCCAGGGGCCAGCAGGGAGGTCGAAAGGGCGTAGTGTTGCCCTGGGCTTGTGAGTGATCCCCACCTCGGAGGGAGGGCACCTCTGACCATGGGGCTCTGGGTGACAGGCTCAAGCCAACACCTGCCCAGGTGGCCCATGGGGACGCCGGGCAGGAGGCTGCAGCAGGCGGCCCTCGGCAGCTGCCTGCACTGGCCTGTGATTCCCAGGCCTGTGTCTGTGCGCACTGGGGCAGGCTCGTGGACTCAGCCCTCCGTGTCTCCACAGCGACTTTACAGGAGAGGCTCGGGGAGTCCTGGCAGCAGCTATCAGCACTCGCAGGCTGTGCGCATTCTCTCCCTCTCTCCCTCTCTCTCTGTCACTCACACACACACACACACACACACACGCCAGGTGCCATGTTAGATGCTGTGGAACCAGCGGCTGGGTTTGAAGTCTTCCTACCTGCGAGGGGTTGGGAGGATCCAGGCCTCAGTTTGCCGATCTATAAAAGGGGTAACAGGACCTCCCCACTGGCTTCCTGTGGGAATTAAACGGGGCAGTGCTCAGGACAGGGCTGTCACCCAGTTGGGCTGCAGTGGATGGCAGCGGTTATTACCTACCCGTTCAGAACCTGGGGTGCACCTGAGGGTGCCAATAGAACAGGCACAGGCACCCCCCTTCCTCTGCCGCCCTGGAGGCCCTCGAGACCACTGCTGCCCACTTCTCCACTTCACTGGGTGAGAAGGAGGAAGGATCCAGAAAGAACAAGAATAGGCGGTCCTTCAGGGGCCCTCGGGCTGGGCTCCAAGCCCCTCACATCAGGTGTGTCGATACATTCATTCGCTAATTCATTCATTCGCTCACACACTCACTCCACCAGTTTTACAGCGTGTTGGGCACCCTGAGTTGGGCGCCTGGCAGGGGATGCAGAAATGAAGGGAATGGTCAAGTAGGAGGCAGAGCCAAATACATAGGGTCCTATGCAGGCAGACACTTCCAGAGAGAGGTGAGCAGCCCTGAGGATGCAGAGAACAGATCCCCCTCCCCGCTCCCAGGCCTGGGGCAGTTTCCCAGGAGTGATCATTGAGCTCAGACTTAAGTAATATAAACCTACCCAGAGTAGGTATTATTTATTGCATCCAACCCGTAACTTAGTATCACAAAATCCAATGATGTGGGGCAGGTGCTGTTATGATGTAGGAAACTGGAGGCTCAGAGAGGTTCATCCACTTGCCCAAGGCCACACAGCTAAAGGGTCAGAAGAGGATGTGAACCCATAGAAGGCCAGCCATTAAACAAAGCCATGAGGGGTGGTGGTCAGCCTTGCTGACAGCCTGACAACCCTCCTCAACCCCATCCCCCCAATTCCTTGACTCCTGACATTTGGGAGGGAAGCCAAGAGGATTTCCTTCACAGGTGGGAAAACCGAGACCAGGCAAGAGGAAGGGACAGCCTGACGCGCAGGCATTGAACAGCAGCGCCGGGACTGAAACTCAGATCCCTTCCTGGGCTGTGATCCTGGACAGCTTGGGGGCCCCCTCCGGCTCTCCTCCGGGATCCCTTCCTGGGTGCAGCGCAGCGCGCTGTGCAGACGCGTAGCTTCGCCTCCCCTGGGCTTGTGGGTGCCCACTCTCTAGATGACCTTACTTCATATTTTTCCTCCCTGGCACCTGACGGCAGCTCCGCGGTCGGCAGGAGGCCGGGTCCGGGCAACATCAGGCTTTCCAGAAACAAAACTGAGGAGGGGAAAAAAAGCCTTTTCAGGAGGCCAGTTCTCGTATTTACATGTAAAAGAGTCTCCTCGCCGCTCCCGCCCCTCCCCCACTTCCTCTGGGGGCGGGGGATTATTTGGAGGGCCCTCTGGGGGCGTCTGTGACCCGAGGCGCCTCTTCAGGGAGCAGGGCGGAGGCATCTGCGGAGGGGGAGATCACATAGCCAGGGAGGCGGGGCGGGGGGGGGGGGGTCTGCGGGGGAAAGGGAGCCGGCCTCGCGCCCCCGCCTCGGGAAATTTCATGGGTGTGGTAATATGTGGGACCGGCCGGCTGCGCCCGACCTCCACCCCCGCCCCCACCATCTGCTCCAAGGCCAAAAGTCGTCGGGGAAGATTGTGGCGGGCGTGCTGCAGGCTCCGACGCGCCGACCTCGGCGTTAACCTCCCCTCCCACCGTCTCTTTTTTAAAGCAGATGTCTCCTATTGATGAGCTCAAGGTTCGCTCCATCCCGCCCCCACGGACCCGGGCCGCCCACTGCAGCGGGGGGGGGGGGGGGGGCGGGGCGAGAGGGGGAGGAGGGAGCGGAGAGGAAAAGGGGTCGAAGAGGGGGGCAGGGGGAGTGGGGCGGAGAACCGAGCAAGGCCAGCTCACTCTCTTCTGGGGCCTGCGGGTTGTCTCTCCAACCCGGGGAAGGCCACAGCGTGGGGTCCCAGACCAGGAACCAGGCGACGGGCCAGCGGGGCCCCTGCCAGGCAGCCGTCACGCCCCCTTGGGCGGGCCGGCTGAGAAGCCGGCGCCCACGGGCCCTCCGGGGTTTGGGCCTGGTCCAGCTGGCCAGGCCTGGGGCTGGAGCTGGCTCCTGGGGACTCCCGGGGAGGGAGGTCAGCGCCTTACCCTCCCGGCTGCTGAGGGTAGCAGCCCATGCCTTAACCCTCTAGGCCCGGATTTCCATTTCTTACCCCCATGGAAGAAGGGAGGCCCACTCTGATGGGGACCCTGGCTTTGCCCAGTGGCTCCAAATTCTAGACAAGGAACTGCCCAGTAAACACAAGAGGTGAACCCCCACTGCCACCCCACCCCAGCTGCCGGCTTTGATGCCACCATTTCAAAGCAAGCTGGAGCTGTAAATACTTCTTAAGGGAGAGGGCAGGCTGACAAAATCTCAGTCAAGTGTCAATGACTTAGCCAGTGCCAAAGCCAAAACTCGGGCCTAGCATTGGGCTGGGCCAATTATCAGCTGTGAGGGCTGAGGCCAGTGTCTGGAGCTCTCTGGGCGCTTCCCCTACCTGCAAAACCAGGATGAGAAAAACGATCTTGCAGGACTGATGCATGCGGACACCCTCACGGAATGCTTTTGGAAGCGGGGAGGAGGCAGCGGAGAGGAGTTGAGTACAGAAGACACGGCAGTTCAGACAGCCCTTACGAACTCAGGGCCCCCTGAGGGGCCCAGCAGCCTCAGGCCCAGGCTCCCTGCATGGGTTGGGGGAACCCACAGAGCTTAAATCAATTTCCAAAGCCCTTCCCTGGGATTCAGGACCCGGGAGCCCCAGACCCTTCCTGCATTATGGGGCAGCTGGGGAAACCAAGGGCTTGGGCATGGGAGCCCACAACTGGGGATGGAATATGGGTGGCCCAGTCCTACTGGCTGACCGTGGAGCACGCACATGCAAGTGTGCGCACCCACCCACAGCTGGCCCCGCCCCTAGTCCCATCGTCCTGTGTGGTGGTGGGAGGTGCGGTGTGTGGAATGGGGCCCGGCACACCCATTTTGCAGCGAGAATCCTCATGGGGTGTGTGGCCCCTGGTCAAACCTCAGTCAGACCTCACTGCACAGATGAGGAAACCGAGGCAGAAACCTACAGAAAGGCAGAGCTGAGTGGTGCAGTCGGGAGAGGAAATTTCTGCAGTCTGTCTCGCTCTCCCCCCTCTCAGCTAGCCAGCAAGCCCCCAGGTTACTCCGCGAGACTTCCTGAAGGGGGTGGGGTGGGTTGGGGTTGGGGCAGTGGGAAAGCACCTGGTCGCCCCCTTAGCCCCAGCCCCTCCCATAGTACCCGCCCAGAAGTCAGCGCTAAGCACCTGCTGCGGGGACTCTGACAGATCCCGGGCACCAGCCTGGCGCCCACAGGACTCCAGGGGTTTCCACTGCCCCGGGTGGGGGCGGGGGTGGAAGTCTGCATCTCTAGGGTAGAGGACCCAGCCCAGGCCCACCCCGGGGAGACTGATGGGTAGGATGTGTCTCCTACCTCTGAGCATACCCAGCCCACTTCCAGCCTGACCAGGAAAGGGGTCAGGGGTCGGGGGCCTGGGGCCAGGAGGTGGGATGGGCCACAACATTGGCAAAGTTAAAATGCAGGGTCCCTTGTTCAAAAAGTATTGAGTATTAAGATGACACCACCAGAGTGTGAAACCAGGTGTGGGGCCCCGGCGGGGGTGGGGGGGGACGGTGCGGATCACCCTGCTGTGCGGCCAGGGAGGAAGGGGGAGGGAAGGTCTTCCACTGCACAGGCTCTCCCCGCGGGACTCACCCGGCGGGACAGGCAGCGATGGGTGAGCACACTCCCAGCCAGTCTGACACGCTGCTCTGACACACCCGTGGTGCCCTGGGCACACAGCTCAACCTCGATGTGCCTCAGTTTCCTCATCTATAAAATGCAGGTGACAGCCCCTTCCTCGCTGGATTGTTGGGGAAATTAAAGGTGTTGGGTACACAAGTAAAGAGCTGGCACAGAGTAAACACGAGGGAGGTGTTATTAATTTTTATTGCTTTGTTCCTATTATTACTACCGGCCCCACCCTGGTGACCTGGACCACACCCTGGGTGATGCTCAGGGCCGGGAGGGGATCACAGGCGTTCTTTGGAAGCTGCATTACATCACAGGAGTGAGGCCAGGGTTCCCGGCTCTGCCGCTAATAAATCCCCGACTGTGGCGGCTCCCTTCCTATCCCTGAATCTTGGTTTGCTCCTTGGCTCAGTGAGGGCTGGGGCCACCGGCCTTCAAACTGACTGACACTGCTTTCACCAGGGATGTGAGGAGTTATGGCTGCCCCTCCCCCTCCCAGGGGCGACGACTTCTCCCCTCCATCCATTTAGTCACCTAAGCAGACTCCATCCATCCCTCCATCCATCCGACATCCGCTCCTTCATCCGCCCACTGTCCAACTCCATTATCAACATCCGTCCAACCGCCCGTCCATCAGTTCATTCACCCACTTTCACGCGAGTGTCCATCCATCCAACAGGCACCCAGTCATCCATTCATCCGTCCATTCGAACCCACCTTCCATCCACCCACCCAACCTTCATCGGCTCGTAGGCATCAGTGCCAAGCGAGCGGGCCCCGGGACCTGTCAGGAATCTACAGTGAGTGCACAGCACGGAACCCTGGGGGTGGCTGGCGATCAGGGTCAACAGTGTCCACTTGGCTTCTCTCTGTGAGGCCGGCAGAGGGTGGGGAAGGTGTCTCAGGGGTCAGAACAAAACAGGATGCAAGGACCGAGGTCAGCGGACCGAAGTGCAGGCAGATCACAGGACTGCGTCTGTGTCTGGTGAGCCGACTCCAGTGGTCTCGCCCCGCTGAGCCTCGCTGTCTTTGTCTTTAAAAGGGGTGTAAAAGCTGCCTCATTAGGGTTTTGTGCAGCCCAATTAAGGAGAAAATGACATTATAAACCAAGCCAGAGAGTAGCTCTAACCGAAGGCAGGCGGGGTTATCTGCTCACATCTCATAACTCGCTGTCGATAACAACACCAGCTCTGAGGTCCCCAGGACCTGCAAGTCCCCTTCCAGGTTCCCCAGAAGGGTCTCTGGGGGGGCTGTCAGCGTCCTAGAGCAAACCAGGAAAAGCACACGATTAAAAACAGGGACCCTCCACCCACACAGTGGGACAGCTCTCGACCTGGAGACCCCAGGCTCATTCTGCACTGGTCAGACAGACCTGGGTGCAAACCCCTGCTCCACCACCAGTGGTGTCCCTGGGACACACTGCTTCCACGGTCCCAGGCTCAGTTTCCTCACCTATCAGTTATAGGCATTGCAGGCTTGTAGGAAGCATTGCAAAGAGGGCCTGTGAAACACCCGCCACACGACTGTCCCTCAACGAACGTCTGCTCCCATCGGAAACGAGGGCAGTGTAGGGATGCTGGTGACTCTGGGAGTGCCTGATGGTGCACTTCTAATAGCAAAGGCAGTGTGCAATGGAGCCCACAAATGATACCCGCCACAATGTACAACGATGCCCGTGACACACGGCGTGTGCACACAGCGTGTGCACAGGCATGGCATGCGTGCACGTGGGCAAGGCCTGGAAGGGAACAGTCAAACACAAAAACAAGCATGTGGAGTTGTCGTGTTCAGAGACACGCAACTCAGGTGCTCAGGCACCTGGAACACGGCAGAGAGCGGCGAGAGTGCCGAGACTGACTGCATTTCAAGCTGCTTCTCGCCTTTCTCCCACCCGGTCTCCACCTGCCTGTGGCGCGGATGCCACCGAGCATTCCTACCTCACGCAAGCAGGTTTCACTTTAGCACAGACCTGAATTTTCATTTCAGGCGCGTCCTCAGTTCCCTGATGCCACCCTCCTGCCTCCCCCATCTGGGTGTGCCCACATCGGCCAAGGGTGGAGTGTTCTGGAAGCACTGCCATCTCCTCTGCACACTCAGAACCTGATCTCGTGACACTCTGAGGGCTTTATTAATAGCCCATTAGGGGGTAATTCATGCATTTTGATGAGAAATCATCTAGTGGTAGTTTATGGGGGAGGAGGGTTGCAGGGCCAGTTGGGGGGCGTGGAGTGGGGGTGTCACCTCCAATTCGCTTCCCAGCACCTGCCCAGGTGACAACAGCGGCGGAGCCCGCTGAGCTGGCGTGTGCGGCGTGTCTGCGAGGCGCCCTCCTGACAACCCTGCCATCATTAATCTTGATGAATTTTCTGCTGAGTATACTTCCAGGGCTTTCAAACCGCTCGCTAATTGCAATTAATCACTTACCGAAACAGATGTCAGGAACAATGGGACTGGGGAGGCTGGAGGCTTGATAAAGCTGTCAGGAGAGGGTGCGTGGGCAACTGGGGCGCTGGGGGGCCCAGGCACCCTCTGGGCTCTAAGTGGTTAGGGTGCCAGGCGATCCGCTCCTGCCAGGTGGACTCAGAATGGAACAGGACGGCGGGACCGCTCTAGGAGGCCCGAAGGTGGGTTTCACGGTCACGGCCTCGTGTCAGAGGAGAGCCAGCAGAAAGACACCACAACACCCAGAGGCCACTTCCAGCCCTGGTCCCCCAAAGGGTCTGCCCTGGGACCAGCAGGCACCTGGACCAGACAGTTCGGCTCTGCCGCTGTGGCCCGCAACCGCCCCTGGGGTTTTGTGTGGTGTCCCCCCTGTGGTAACTAACATAAGAATGGAACATTCACATTTGTTGGCAACATTTAAACATCAGATCTGACAGAAAAACCTGGACTTCTGGCTTCTCTTGAAAAAGGCTTTCGCCCCACGCCACCAGGGCGCGGAGATCTGCTCTGTCTGAGCGAGCTGCCCCCCTCCCCCACGGACAAGACCCACGAAGCCTGGCTTTTGCTCAAGACCCTTCCACGAACACCCAGGTGGCTGCCGTCTTTCTCTGGCTTCTGTGCCTTCCTCCCGAGGCTGCCCTGGTCAGGCCAGGTGGGCGGGCTTTGCACACTGACACCCCGGAGCCCCCTGCAATTGCGAGCCAAGCCTCTGGGGTTGAGTGCCGGGCTTTAGAAACCGGCTCGACATGGGGGTCTGTGGGGGTCTTCAGCCTTCGCTGCACGGACCACTACCCAAGAGGAGCTTTAGAGATCCTCGAGCAGTACCCTCGGAGGGGCTCAGACCTTCTGTCCATGCTTCTCAAAGTAGGGTCTCCGAGCAGCTGCATTTCTGGGGAGCTCTTTACACATGCAGATTCTCAGGCCCCGCCCCAGACCCACTGCGCCTGAGGCCCGGGGCTGGGAGGCACCTGCGTCTGAGAGCGTGCGTCCCCAGAGGAGTCTGACGCTGTCGGGTTTGAGGCCTTGACCCAGGTGGAGGTCGCACAGGTGTGCCCTTAAGATGCTTGCCCTTGACTAGTGTCTCCAGGGGGTCTCTGCCCCGAGGCGGGGATGAGACGCAGGAGCCTCACGGCCCCATTTCCCAGGGAGCACCCTGGCGCTCCAAGCTCACTCGGCAGTGAGGAGCGTGTTGGGATTCAAACCAAGGTCTGGGGGACACGCTGCAACCCCTGCTCTGTCTCTCCCGCCCCTCTTCAGCCCCTTCTTTCAGCATGTGAGCTGAGGATCTTGGGGTCACGAGAAGTAGGTGAGAACGGGGTTAACTCAGCACACTTCCAGTGACTGTAAATGTCTGGGGCCAAGCGGACGTTTTTCTGTTGTTGGTTTTCCATCCATCCATCCATCCATCCATCCTCCATCTACCCACCCACCCATCCATCATCTACCCATCTCTCTCCCCACCCATTCATCACCACCATCCATCCCCTCATCCACCCACCCATTCATTGTCCACGAGTTCTCTGAGACTGTCGGGTAAACGCCTGGATCCTGGAGCAGGAACGTCTCACGTTCAAATCCGGCCATGCCACCACTGACTGAGCGATCGTGGGCAGGCGGGTGACGCCACCTTTCCAGTTTCCTTATCGATAAGCACGGACACGTCTGTAAGATACTAGCTCCGGGGGGTTGCACTACAGGAAGTTCAGACTCCTACTTGCCTCTCACTTGCTGTGGATTCTTGGCCACCAGAAGTTCCTCTACTTCTCAGCCTCAACCTCCCCATCTACACTCCGGGAACAAAATTACTCCTTTCTAGCAGAAAGAGGACAGGGAGATAAGATTGCCCAGCACAGTTTGATAAATGGGGGCAGAGTGATTTTAGGGAGGTGGGGAGGGCAGGCTGGCCAGGCTAGCCTTGGAAGGTGGGTGCGGGTAGCAGTGTAGGGGTGACAGGTGGTCCCTGCAGCTCAGTGTCTCTCTGGGCATGCTGCTCCCCCCCACCCCGAGGTCCCTGAAGGAAGAATCCATGTCCCTTCACCACCAAAAGGCTTGTTTTGGCTCTTGAGCATTACCCTAGTGGTTCCACCCCCTGCCTCCCCCGCCCGACCCTGCCCTGCCCTTCCTGCCCCATAGGGGTCGTTGTTTCTAGTTTTGTTTTCCCCCCACAGTCTCAGCTCCAGCCCCGAAACACCCCTCCTTCCAGAGCTGGCTCCCAGCTCTGTGGGTCCCTCCTGTTGTAGGCTTCTGGCTCTAACAATGCCGCTCCTCCCTGGCGCCGGGGGTGCCCTGCTTTCCGCAGGTCCTACCTGTTAGCCTGTATTGCCTTCCAGTCCTCCAACACCTGTTTCACCAGCGCCCTGAATTAAATCCTCTCTGCTGAAGTACCTCATGTGGTTTCTAGTTTTTGGCTGGCCCCTGACTGAGACAGCACAGAATAGGCAGCTGTTCAACAGCTGTGACGACGCAGGAGCAGCCAGGGACACAGGGCACTGCCAAGTCACCTCCTCAGAAAGCCAAGGAAGGGCCAACTGGAGCCCTGGGCGCAGCCGCGGTCCCCAGGGTCCCCTGGCCCAGGCCGGCCCCCGGGCGTGCTGCCCACCAGGCCCTCTACTGCCCGCTGTCCTCTGGGACCGGAGCCCCACTCGAGCCGCCCGCATGGGAGGAAAAGGCTCTGCCTGCGCCCCGAGGAGGCCCTGAAACGTGTTAAAATAAATATTCTGCAAATATGATGTTCCATATGTATGACTTTGTGGGGTGATGATTTTCCTACTGATCGCTGCAAGTGACAGCTGTGCGGGGAGCGCTGGAAACACAGGCTCGGGCAGCCCTCGCCGCGCCACGAGGAGGGGTGGCGAGGGGGCGCCGAGGCCCGGGAGCATCTGGCGACTCGGTGCGCCGGAGGAGCCCAGCGCCTGTCAGTGTTCGGTGCAGGCGCATTAGCGATTCCGAGGGACGGTTGGAGCAGGTGTTCCCAAGCAGTCTGTTCGCGATAATTACTTTTAGATTGTTATAAAGTATTTAAGCAAGATCCTGGAGGGCTGGGAGAGAAGGAAGAGGGGCGGAGGCTGGGCGGTGGGCTGGGCCCCGCTGAGGCCAGCCTCCGGGATTCACGGAGGTGGGCAGGGGGGTGGGACCGCAAAGCACAGGTGAGTCCCAATGCGGGTGGGTCAATGAGAGGCTTGTACCAACCATTTCCACCGGGACGGCTGTGAAAATATGAGCGTCCCTCCCTTCTGCAGCCCCAGACCCCAGCAGGCGGCTTCCAGGAGGCCTGGGCTCTCTCGGAAACCCCCAGTCTCCCCCTGACCACAAGGAAAGGCAGGGGCCGTGGGCAGAGAGGTGAAGTACCCTGACAGTCGCCCCTGACGCTGCCTCTCAGCCCTCCACTCCGAGCACAAACAGAGCAGGAGCAAGCGGAGCTGGCCTGAGGAGGGTGGGTCTCAGGTACCCCATCCTGGCTCAGCGCTGAGAACACAGACACGCTCAAGCCCTCCCTGAATGACTGAATGACCGAATGAATCCCGAATGAATGAATGAGTGAGTGAATGGTAAGTGGAAGACAAGAGCCGTCTTCCTGGCTCCTTCCAGAAACCTCAGAATTTTCTTCGTTTGAGCAAACAATGGCTCTAACAGTACGCTAGTGCCCAGGTGCTGGGTGCTGGGTGCTGGTGAGAGCAGTTCTGATCTGAGAGGGTCCTCGGGGGCTCAGGGAGGCCTCCCCCCAAGAAACCCGATGACGCCAGGGCTGCAGGGGCCCTGCCCTGTGAGCTGGGGAAGAGCTGTGCGGACAGGAGGAGGAGCAGGGCCACTGGTGGCGGAGGATGGGCCGACAGATGCACACAGCCAGCACAGCTCCAGCAGCCTGGCCGAGGGAGGATGCGGCCCCACCCCTGCCAGCCCCTGCCCTGATCGACTTTCTCTTTCGTCCACAGCCCCTCACCTGGGCACGTCACAGAATCCACAGTTCTGGGTGTGGGGTGAGTCCAGAGCACAGCACTTTTCCCGGGGAGCGTGCCCAGGCCCTGGGCAGGCTGGATAACCCCCACAGGTCAGGATTCTTCTGGGGCGATTTCAGGACTGCTCCTGGGGGTGCAAGGCACAGTGGAAGGTGACCATGCTCCAGGAGCAGCAGCCCCAGTGGCCCCCAGGGTGTTCCTGTAGGGGCCTGAGCCCAGCACCTGGTCTGTGGGGTTGGGGAGTGGGGAGTGGAGAGTGGGGAGCGGGGGCCGATGAAAGTCTGCTGCTTGGAAAGGCTGGCTGTGCAGGGCCGGAAGTAGCTCCCCAGCCGGCGGGGCTGTTTGCCCCCTCCCTGCAGACAAGGGTCCCTTTTGGCCGTTTCTGGGTCAGAGGATCAGCAGAGGGGACATCCCTTCTCCGTGATTCAGATTCCTGCTGCAGAGTAACTGACTCTGCCCGCTTGTCCTCTGTGGTGTTTACCCAGGAGGCACCTGGGGCCAGCCACACCTGAATGACCCCCTCAGGCAGAGATCACAGGGCTAGGGGCTGGGGCCAGTGGTGTTTACAGCTGCTATTTAAAATCCAGGCAAGTTCAATATTAGCTCGGTGGTTTGTGCCATCTGCTGCCAAGATAAAGCTGCAGGGCAGTGAGCGGGGTGCCCTGCCTCGCCCGACCCACTGGAGCCCGGAGTGGCTGGGCCTGGTTAATGAGTAGCCAGCAGCCTCCAGCAGCCCCTTCTCCTAAGCCTGCTTGCCAGCGTCCATCACGGTCAGCTCGGGGCAGCGATGCTCCAGCTATGGGGAACCGGAGAGGCTCCTTCCCCCGCCACTCAGCAAAGAAGCCAGAGCCCCAAGTGCCTCTGGGGCCCTGCCAGACTTGCCCACTCACCCTCGGCCTCAGCCGCCTCTCCTCACCCTGGGCTCCAGCCCCAGCACCGCTGCACCTGCAGTGCCCGCCTGGGCCCTCTGCTTCCTCACCCCCTTCAGGCTCAAATGTCACCTGCGACTGCAGCCCCCCCGCCCCTTGTGCCATCCCTCGGCACCCCCAGGATCATTGTTTCCATGGGTCTCCTCACACCCCACCTGGCATTGCCTATTAATGTGTATACACGTTTATTTTCTATCCACACTCCTCCCAGAGGGGCAGGGTCCTTGTCTGCATTTTTGTTTTTCTTGTTTTGGCCAGAGCAGTGCCAGGTGCAGAGTGGCTGCTCCACACACACCTGTGCCACCAGCCTGGACTCCTAGCCCAGCGCTCCTCCTGCCCCTCCTTCTTCAGCGCCCCCTCCCACCGCCCGCTCCCAGGGAGGCCCCCCAAGCCTGCCCCAACCACTGGGTCCCCCTCCCCCGAGGGAGGAAGCTGATGGCCCTCATTTAGTGGCTCAGTGGGGACCCTCCCCGCTCCTTCCCCCACAGAGCCTCTCACTGTCAGTCTTGCCGGGAGGGGAGCCTCCGTGGTGGTGCGTGTAGGAGGATCCTGACAGCCACCCGGCAGAATTCATCTTTTATTCATGCCGATAATGTAAACGGTATTGTGTCTGGAGCAAAGTCACTTAACCCATTAGAAGAAGCCGGCGCTGCATCACAACCCCAGATGGGGGAGGCAGGGGCCGAGGCGGGGTGACCTGGGCCTCAGATGCGCCCTGGGGGACAGCTGGGCTCAGGGGTCCACAGATGGGCTGCCTGGCTTCCAGGCCCAGCTTCCCCGTGCTGGGTTAGCCCCGTTGATAGGAAGGGTCAGTTCTGAGCATCTCCTAAGACCACAAGAGAAGGGTGCCCCCAGAGGTGTTCGATAAGGAGTCCTTGGGATGATGGTGAAATGCCTGCCTCATGAGCGCCCCAGGGACTCAGTGAGTTGTGTGGGGAAAGAAAGAGTAGGGCCTGGCCCGAAGACGGCCTTCTGTGAATGTTACCCATTATTGGCTCTTTTAGGAAAATAGCCCTTGGGTCCCCAGGAGGCCACTGACCAAGCAAATAGTGAGGATGGGTATATAGCTAACCTCTCTCCCTCCACCTCTGGGGAAACAGGCAGGATAAAAAGTGGTACCTGGCAACACACACAAAAATCATTTACAAGGGCAGGTCTGCAGAAAGAACAGCAGAGTTTAGGACACCAGCCTTCTCTCTGCCCAATCAGAAAGAAGAGCTGGCCAACTGTTTGTTGAATGAATAAATGACCTTGCTGAGGGCCCTGTTTGAGACCTGGCTCTCTGTCCTTGCTCTGAGACCTGGGCCTATGGGCCTCCTCAGGCTGGGGGTCACCAGCTGCAGTGAGTAGACGCACACCCTGACCCCAGGCTTTGCCGGGCGAGGATTAAATGAGAGGCTACAGAGAGAGCATCACAGGGGAGTCAGAACCTCAGCCATCTGTGCATCCTTGGTCCAGGGCCTGCCCCCTCTATGCTTCAGCTTGCTTCTTGTTGAACAAGGGGGGAGGAGCTGATGTCCTGCTTGTTAAGCTTTTTTGTGTGGTGCATCTCCTAGGACTGGGTAAGACTGGGAATCAAGGTGGCCCTGTGGAAAGCAGACACGGGGCAAGATGCCCCGGGCCTCTGTCCTCCCACCGTCTGGGGCCCAGGCCAGAGGGGCTCGCAGACACATCCATCTTGGGCCCAGAACCCTGGGGGACCTCGTCCAGGAGAAATCAGGGCCTCCTCCTGCACCCCAACATTCCAGCTCCCCTTCCAGGCTCTCTATTTCACAACACTTTTATAGGGCTCGATGCTTGTCAGGCACTGTTCTGAACACTCTACATATATCCACTTAATCTTCCCGAGGGCCCCTTAAGTAGCTACTGTTACTATTCCTACTCTGCAGAGGAGGAAACTGAGGCCCAGAGGGTCAGGTGACACAACCATGGCCCAGGCAGGAGGCCGCAGGTGCCAGGCTGGGGCACCAGCAAGAAGCCTCCAAAGCACCCCCCTGCAGGGCAGGTCACAGCGCAGTGGCGCCCCCTTGTGGAGACCTGCAACATTGCAGCTCTTGGGCTTGGGCCTGGTTTCCCACACCCTCTCTGAGGGGCCTGGTGGCAGGCTCTCATCCCCCACTCAGGGTGACGAGAAGCCAGCTGCCTCTTGTTCCCCTTATCCTCTGGCCAGCAGTGACTGATCACAGGAAAGTAGACATGGCTGAACCTTGGGGGCCAGGCGGTTGTCCCTGGTCGGTGGGGACTCATTTGCTTCCATTGCTGGGCAATCCTATTGGTCAGCCAGAGGAGGCCTGACTGGGTAGGACGGGGAGAGCACACAGGCCCAGGTGGAACCGAGAGTCAGGGGCAGTCCCAGCCCTGGAACCACCTGGCACTCACGACAGAAGTGGGACGCGTCCTCCTGCTGATATCCTCTGAGCTGAACTGAGGGGGAGGGTGGCACCAGCTGAGACTCAAAACCTGCTTGGCCTGGGGTGAGTTTCCCGTGGCTGCTCTTAACAAAGAGCATAAACCACGTCACTGACAAAACCAGGAATCTATTCTCTCACAGCCCGGAGGCCAGGAGTCCAAGGTCAAGGCTGGGCAAGGCCGCTCTTGCTGGAAGTCGGAGGGGAGGACCCTCCTGCCTCTTCTATCTCCTCGGCGCTGTCAGTAGCCCTGGCCCCTTCACAGGGCCTTCTAATGGGCATGCCAGTCCTGGGCTTAAGGCCCACCCTCACCCAGCATAACCTCATCTTAACTAACTATAAAGACGACCTTATTTCCAATTAAAGTCACATTCTGAGGTTCCAGGTGGCCGTGCATTTTGGGGACACTGTCCAACCCACCACAACCCATGTTCAGCAATGACTCAGGCCCCAGTCTGGCTGTTGCTCAGTGCCCAAGGCCCTGCCTGACCTGGGCCCTGTAGCAGTGTCCGCATCCTGCCACTGGTTCCTCACCTTCTGCCCCAGCCGCACCCCCAAATTCACACTGTTTCAGTCTCCAAGCCTCCACCCACGTTGTCCCCTCTGTCTGCACTGCCTTTCTCCAGTTTTCCATGTAGAGAACTTCCTGGGCCTTCAAAGCCCAGCTCCAGCGTCTCCTCTTGGGAAGCCCTCCCTGAAATCAGGCTGGGTCTGCTCCCCTCGGGCTCCCTGCTTGTCGTGCTAATCTCTGCCACTGTGATGAGCGTCCTGGCTACTGCCTGCCAGGTGACTGTCAGACTCCTCCAGACGCTGGAAGGGCAGGGGGCTCATCTGTTTAGGTCAACATTCCAGCCCCGCGCACAGGCCTGGGCATGTCAGCGACTCGTGATAACAACTGCTGGCAGAAGGAATGACCGAACGGTCCCAGCCGGGTCTCAGAGGGCCCTTCCCAGGTAAGACCTGTCCCTGACTGTCCTGCTCTGCTCAGCACTGCACGACTCTGGCCTTTCCAGGATGTTCCCCCCTGGCTGCACATCACAGTCACCTCGGAGCCCTCAACACCCAGGACAGCCTCACCCTGATCGGTGCCGTCGGGACCTCTGGGGGTGGGGCCTGGGCATCAGAGAGATTTTAGAGTTCCCAAGGTGGCCTCAACAAGCACTCAAGGCTGAGAAGCCAAGGGAAAGACTCGGGGGTTCTTAAATCCGGACCCCCACTTGAGGTGGGATCTCATAATGTGCCCACAGCACCCCCTAGAGCAGGAATCATCCATTAGGGGAGGGCCAGAGCAGCCTGGCTGCTGTCCCTGTGGCGACCACGCCAGCACGCTCCAGGCTCGGTGCTCCCCAACCGCCGCCACTCCCAAGGTGTCCCCTCCCCGGGCCCCCAGCTTCACACACCATCTGTGCGCCGAGGACACCTGCATTTATAGCTCCCGACTCAAATACCAACTGCCAATCGGATCTCCACTTGGATGTCTCGCAGCATCCCTTATCTCGGCCAGAATGGAGCCCCCCCTCCTCCCCACACCTTTCCTCCTGGCAACGCTATCCTTCCAGTTGCTCAAGTCCAAGAACTCCGATATTTCTTAAGTCTTCTTTTCTCTCCTATTCCACCTCCAATCTGCCAGCAAATCCTGACAACTCCACATTCCAAATGCACCCTGAATCCAGTCACTCCCTCCAAAGCTACTACTCTGGCCCCAGAAACCATGGTGGTCTTGCCTTGATTATTGCAACAGTCTCCTAATGGTCCCCTGCTCTGTTCTTGCCACTTCAATCTGTTCCCCATACAGCAGCCAGGATCCTGAGTCAGTAGCCAGGAAGGGGTGACACTGGGGCTTGCTATCCTCTCAGCTCTGGAAACCTTGTCGTCTTGGTGGCACCTGGCCCAAACATTCCACAAATGGTGGTGGCTCCTTTGTGTTGGGAGGTTGGGGCAGTCAGAGAGGGCTTCCTGGAGGAAGTGCCAAGTGCTGATCTGGATGGGGAGCCAGGAGGGAGATGGGCAGTCCAGCACAGGCAAAGAACCAGAGTTGAGAGCAGCAGTGGGCTGGGAAGGCAGGGACTGAGCAGCAGCATCTGCTTCTGAGACAGTTGGCCATCAAGGGCACAGCTGGGGGAGCCCTCGCTGCAACCCTGAGTCTGGTAGCCCCAGCTCTATAACTTCGCTCTTCACCTGCCTCACGGCGGTCCAAAGACTCCTGTCCAGCCGCTTTCCAGCAGCCCTACCCCACCCGGCCTCCTCTGGCCTGGTGACTCCCATTGGGCACCTGGAAACCTGTTAGAAATGCAGTCTCCAACTCCACCCAAACTCATTGAGTCAGGAGGACTGGGGTGGGTCCAGCAATCAGGATGCCAACCCATCTTCTGGGGGTGCCAGCGATGGTGGCATTTGAGGGTCCCTGAGGTAGCCCGTGGGAACCTAGTGAACGTCAGGGCTGCAGAGCCCCACCCGTCCCCATCACCCAGCCTTCCCGGAGTGCTGCCGGGGCACACGCACACTGGAGTGGCCTGGGCCGCTCAAGGGGGTGGAGCCGACAACCCCTCTCAGGGGGCCGCTCCAAGCCTGGACTCCTGCAGCTGTTCAGACACACCTGTGCCGGCCCTTCTAGGACCACAGGAGGTCAGAGCTGAGGAAGTCCGAAAACCTGTCCTCCTGCAGGTGAGGACACTGGGGTCAAGAAAGTCAAAGCCACAGCTGAGCCGGAGCTTGCACTCCAGGCCTCCTGATGCCGCGTCGAGTGGCTCCACGGGGGCCACGTCACCCCTGGGGGAAAGCCATCGATGCCTGACAACATTTTTGGTTGTCACAGCTGGGGAGGTGATGGGGGATGTGGCTCAGCATCCTCCGGGGCACAGGACGCCCGCCTCCAAAGAAAGATCCAGCCCCAAACGTCATGGCACTGGGCTGAGAGGCCCTGGGCTCCTGCAGGTTCTTAGGCCTCCAAGCCAGCCCAGGGCTGGAAATCAGTGACCCACAGAAGCGTCCACGCCAGGAGCCCTCAATTCCTGCCCAGCTCCCAGCAAGCAGGCCCACACAGCTGCTGAACTGTCCAGTTAGGGTCTGACGGTGTCCTCCAGGTCAGCCAGCCACCTCCTATCACCGCCATCACCCTCGACCCCCAGAGAGCAAGCGCATGCACACACGCCCCCGAGACGCAGCTGACTGAGCCCCTTCCTGGAGGGAGCTGGGCCCGAATTCTAGCCCCCGACACCCCACCTGCTCAGAGGGGGTCAGCCTGAACCCACCGCCCCTGTGCCACTCGCTCCCACTTGGGGCTCCGAACAGAGAACCCACGGAGCAGAATCACACATCCAACCTTTAGAAATTAGGCGGCCCCTCCCAGCCCCGGGCCCCCGGCCCCCTCCCTCTTTTCCGCTGGCGAGCACTGGTTCCAAGAGCGGTTCATATTTAATAACGCAATTTATATTCCACTCTCAACATAAACTATTGTAAAGGCGCTCTAATGTAAAAATACATCTGGCTTGTCAATAGTTTATCTTCTAGATCTGCATCTAAATCCCTGGGCCTTTTTGACTTATGGCTGCACCACTGTCTAATGAATAAAAAGGTGCAAATTATAGGCCCGGCTTTAATGCTCATCATAAAATTAGACGATAGTTGCAAAAGCTGCATTCTCCTGCCCACGGTGCAGCGATGGCGAGCCATAAATAAAGTGTATTTAATGTATCCCAGAGCTGTGCAAACCCAGGAAACAGTGCGTTATTGCCTGGCCTTCGATGGGTCCACCACAAGTTCAATGAAGTGATAACGGATCCATCATGTGAATTTATGTTAACTGTCTCCTCGCAAAGCCACGGCCTCAACACTGTAAATAGCCTGCAATCCTTCCAGCAGGCCTGCCTGCCAATAAAACTGTCACCGCCGGGCTGGCAGCGAGCACCTTCAGGACAGGGGAACGAGCCGCTGAGTTCTGGGGGCCGCGGGGGGCGCTCCTCCCACCCTCCCCGCTCTTCTGCGGGTCTGTCGGCGGCAAAGGAAATGAATCTTCTTCCGCACAGCAGATCCCCGTGGTGGGGTCAACAGAGGCCGGCCGCTGTGGAAAGGTGTGCCGGGCCGCGGCTGGTGGGGAGATGGCGCCGGGGAGCTGGCTGGCTGCCTCTGTGGGGCTGGGTCTGGGGCTGGGAGCCCGGCCTGGGGGCCTGGTCACTGCCCGCCCCAGTCCGCCAGCGCCCTCTCTGGCACATGAGTTCGGTGCCGCAGCCGGGCCCGGGGGCGTGGACCCTGCTGGCTGCACAGCGGGTCCCTGCCATCGTTCGGCCGCTCCTTTGCCGCTGCTCACTCATCGTCAGTATTTTGTTTAGCACTTTCTATGTTGACATCTCCTTAGGGGGACACAGCGGTTGAGAAGACGAGATTTCCAAGCATAAAAATTAAGTTGTGCTGATAATATCTGCGCACATCGCATCGACAGGGGTTCTCCCAGCTGGGAAGCCCCGCGGCGCCAGCCTCCACGCCCGCGTTGTTCAAACTGCGAGGGGAGACCCAGGCGGGGTTGCGGAACGGTCCCGTGGGCGGCGCCAGAATCTCTGTTCCCACGCCCCAAAACAGAATAGAAAGTGCCCAAGTCTCCCAAGCGTTGTTTCAGGGGCCCATGGGTGTGCATGCGGCCGGGGTCACGATGTAAATTCACATTCTGGGTCATTCCCATCAGGGGCCCCCACCCCCGGGGCTGTGGACACGGGCCTGTCTGTCGGGGACCAGGTCGAGAGGAAGCCTGCCTGAGCTCCGCCTCCCTCCCCGCCTCCCACCCTACTCCCCTGCCTGGTCTCCCACAAAACCCATCTCTGGGGCCAAAAAGGCTGGGACCGCTGATTTGCACAAAAGTTTGAGAAACACTTGATTATACCAGTCATTTGGCAATTAATGCAGTTCCTGAATAGTAGCTTTCTTGATGTATGGCAGTTTTATAAAGCAAAAGGCCTGTTAAGACAGTGGTACATGCATGTAATTGGTGCGTGTATGTACACGTGCATTACTGTGTCATTGTGACATTCTTCTGAGTTAATAAAGCTACTGCAATAATCAGAACCTGTCTGTCTTTTTCCACAGGAAGAGCCGTAAGCCTGTGGTTGCCCAGCCCCGTGTGCAGCACAGAACACACGTACTGGAAACGATGTCATCGATGTGGCCTCAAGGAAATTTGGAGAATGGGAACCCCTGGGGCCCCGTGGGCACCCCCACCCTGACGTTGGGGGCCACCGACGCGAATGACGGAGGATGGCGCTCCGCATTCAGCAGGCCAAGGGGACCGCCGTCCTGGGAGTGACAGCTGGGGAAGGCGGTGGCATCCGTCTCTGGTTTTCAGCAACACGCCTTCCGAGGGCCCAGGGATGCCCCGTCTTCCTCCCAGCTAGGAGCCCTGAGGCCATCCATCCCCCCTCGCTCCCAGCCCCCGACGGACGCCTCCTCCCCCACACCCAGCTACCACAAACGTGCCCTTTCGGGACACAGGAGTCCCCAGGCTCCCTGCTTGGACCCCCACGTCTGGGTGCTCAGAAGACAGGGCTCCTGCCTCGGGTGGGGCGGCATCCCTGTGGAGTTTGTTACTACGCAGACTCCCGGGCCCACCCTGTGTGCTCTTGGGTCAGCACCCCTGGGACTCGGGCCAGGGTCCCCGCCACCCACTGAAGTACGACAGCCGCTGAGTGTCACAGCGGGTTGGCGGGGCACATGGCAACACGGGGCTTTGAAATGAGAGCCAGCACACTCTGACCCCAGGGTCAGCCATGAGGCAAGCAGAGCAGCAGGGGCCGGGAGGGGTGTTCCCTGCGGGTTTCTGGTGGCGGCAGCAGCAGCAGCAGCAGCGTGGAACTTTCTAGAACCCAGACCTTTCATGAGTAGAATTCTGACTTTATATGCATTTGTTAAAGGCTCAGCTCTGTAACCTGCACCTGAGCAAATAGCGGGGCTGCCTTCACAGGGGTCTGTGGCACCGGGTCCGGAAGGACGGCCCCCGAAGACCTGCCATCCCACCCCTGGAACCGGTGACTGCATGACCTTATGTGTCAGAAAACAAAAACAAAAAAGCAGTGTTTGCAGGCGTGAGGACGTCAAAAACATGAGTTAGGAGGATCAGCCTGGATTACCCAGGTGTGCCCACGTACGCCGTTCATTATAAGAGGGAGGCATTTCCCCCAGAAACTGGTTTAATTTGATGCACTCACATTTACATTTCTCAATGTTAAAAAAAGAGGGAGCAGGGGGAACGTGTGAGGGGCACACAGGGGAGAGGCCACGGGAAGACGGAGGAGGAGGCAGAGACACGAAGGTGCTGGCCTCACAGAGGGAGCGCCGCAGCCACAAGCGGCTCCCGGACGCTGGCAGGGGCCCTGGCGGACCCCCGGAGCCTCCGAGGAGGGCGGGGGGTCCCGATTTCACCCGGTGACACTGATTCTGGGCTTCTGGCCTCCAGAGTTGTGAGAAAATGAATGTCTGTTGCTCTAAGCCACCGAGTTTGTGGTACTGGTCATGGCCGTCCAGGATCCTTTTTCGGGGCCTCATGTTCCAAAGGGTCTAGTGCTGGAAATTTAATGCTCTGTGGTCACCATCTTAAAACTGTGGTTTTTAAAAAAAGATTTTATTTACTTATTTTTAGAGAAGGAAGGAGGGAGAAAGAGAGGAAGAGAAACATCAGTGTGTGGTTGCCTCTCACACACCCCTTCCTGGGGACCCGGCCCACAACCCAGGCATGTGCCCTGACTGGGAATTGAACCAGTGACCCTTTGATTCGCAGGCGGCACTCGACCACTGAACCACACCAGCCAGGGATCAGCGGATCAGCAGTGGTCTGGCCTCCCATAGCCTCTCGGAGCCCGCACCCGGCCTTGTTCCTGGAGCAGCAGCCAGGCCAATGGTGGGCGCGGGGAGGCTCACATCCGGTCGTCACCTCCACCCTGGTCCCCGCTACCACGCCAGGCCAGGAGCCCAGCACATCCTGGGGGGGACCCTGGGAGTGACCGCTCCCCCACGGCCTGGGGTGGCAGGCCACGGGAGGGCGACACTGATTTTCCCCTTGGACTGGGGTCAGTAAGTGATGGAGCCAAGCCTGACAACCAGAGTTCCAGCCAATGGTGTGGTGTCCCGGACACCCTGGGCAGCCTTCTTGGGAGTGTCCCCGGACTGCCCCTGGAGCCAGCCCCCAGAGAGCTCCTGGACCTGTGGAGGCAGAAAAGGGCTGCCCAGCATGCAGAGCCGGAGGCCACGTTTTTGAGAATTAGGAGGAATCCCTTCCCCTGCTCGGCCCTGCGCCCAGCACAGCCGGTTCCCAAATACCCGTCCCTGCGGCAGCCAAGGGGACGCGCCCCGGCCTTGCTGGTGCTCGGGGACTGTCACTGTTCCTTGGGTAACAGTCCCTCTGAGCTCTACTGACTCTCCGTGCGGCCCTTCTGTGGAAACACTGATAATGTTATCCTTCCCTCGATCACACGATACACATATTAACTCTACAAACTGAACACTTTGTCCTCGCCGTGCCCAGCGTTGGGACCGCTTGGACAGGGCCCCCGTGCCCCACCCCCTGGTGTTGGTGTGTGTGCCCTGCACTGGGACCCAGCCATCGGCCTCCACTGAACAGAAAACGGTGGAAGTGATGGAATGCCCCTTCTGAGGTTAGGCTACACAGACTGTCGCTTCCGTCTCGCACGCCCTCTCTCGCTGGCGCACGTTCTCCTGCCTTCTTGGCCTGCGCACTTCAGCAAAGCTGCCACGTGGGAGAGGGCCATGTGGCAAGGAAGCGAGCGTGGCCTCTAGCCAACACCCAGCAGGGGACTGCGGCCCTGGGTCCAACGGAACCCTGCCAGTAACTGTGTGAGCGAACTGGAAAGTGGTCCTTACCCCGTGAGCCTTGAGACGAGACCGTGGCCCCGCCGATGCCTGGACCACAGCCTGAGAGGGCTCCCGAAGCCGGAGAGCCCATGAAGCTCTACGGAGATTCCCGACTTGCAGAAACCCTGAGACAATAGATGCTGTTTGGAGCCGCTAAATTTGGGTGTGATTTGTTACACAGCAATCTACAGCTAATACACCCAGCCAGACACTCCCAGGGACACCTTCTTTGGGACGCACCGCCCTGTGGCTTCACAGCTCACCCTCAGCTTAGCTTGCGGGGCCTCTGCCTCTGTTTCGCCTCCCCGCCAGGCAGCCACGGAGAGGCACTGTAGGGCAGCTACTATGTGCTGGTGCTTACAAATAAATGGCATAGGATTCTTGCCTCCTCTGGGCCCATATTCTCAGACTTGGGGACCGGGGACTGTGAGAAGATGGTCGCAGACTCAACACATCTGGGCTCCAGTTTCGAGACACGCAGCATGAAGCACTCCCTGTTGTCCCCAGAGGGGACATCTGTGCCGATGCGACTGCACGCAGACAGGCTCTGAGTGCCCGGAAATGCTTGCGGAAAGGGTGGCTATTTGGCAACCAGAATATGCGCGTGTAGTTTATATTTAGATGGCCGTAGATGTGGCGAGCATGAGGTTTAGAAGTTCTGGTGGAGAACTGGAACCTGGACTGAGAAGCACTGCTTTAGTAGCCGGGAGACGCCCTTAGGACCCAGCGACACGAGCTAAATGCTAACGTCTAGAATGTTCAGGACTCTCCAGGGGAAAGTACTTGGTGGGGGTGGGGTAGGGGGGCGGCAGGACTCAGCGTCTGCAAAGGGGACTGGGAAGTATGAGACGTCCACACCAGGGCGTGCACACGAGGCCTGACCCATATGCAGCTGCCGCTTGCAGAGCCCTGACAATCTGAAGACAGAGAGACAGGCCAAATGCAAGAAATACCTGGGCAGCATGCCCTACCCCTCGACCACACGTGCATACAGTAGGTGCTCCATAAACACTCATTGGTGATTGGAGCCTCTTGCACGTTCCCCAGCATCTGCCTGAGCACTCAGCCTCTGGGTGCCCCCACACCCTTTCTCTCAGTGGACCTGGGTGGGCCACTCCCACCAACCTGTGGCCACACCCATGGCCAGCGAGTGGAAGGCCTGGGCAAGCGACACCTTGGCCACCTGCCCGAGGAAGGGGCACCGCTTTCAGGACTGGTTATCACCTCCCAACCAGGAACCCGTGCCAGCCAGGCAGGGCTCCTGTCTCTGGGCCAGCTCCTTCACCTGGCACCTGACTTCTGGGCAGGCACCCAAAGGTAGGCAACCCTGTGCCCCCTTGAGGTCATCAGAGCAAACGGGGCCCCCTTCCGGCTGGGGCAGCGGCCTCTTTCGTCCTCCCTGCCCAGTGCCCCACCCACCCCACCCCAATCCTATGGTCCTAGGGACGCCCTAATAATAACAATACTAAATCGTCGAGGCCAATTCTGCTCCATTTCTATAAATAATGCAGAATCTTTTTATTTACTGACAGGTTGTAAAAGTATCAGGGAGAAGAATGGGAAATCAGGAGCTGCTGAATAATGCACGACGCCCGTCTTGCTCCCTCTCCCGCCTGGGTGGGGCCTCACCGGCTGCCCCCGAGACTGTGCCCACCCCGCAGCGGCTCAGGAAACCGAAGCTCCTGAGCCCTGGGTCCTCCTCCTCCTCCTCCCCATTCAGACGGTCACTGTTTGGACGCCACACGGAGATCTCGGGGTTGGTCTCTGGGGCCACTTGGAGCGCAGGGTCCCTAGGTTTGCACCCTGACTGGTTTGGTTATTCAAACCAGGCCTCGGGCCCTCCCCACTCTCACACACAGGTGTCTGCTCGGTCAGAGCCAGGTCTCTGCTGCACCCCTCCCAAGCACACAGGCACACAGCCACACACACAGCCACACAGAGACGTATATGTATACCATCACACACAAATACACACCCACACAAGACACACAGCCACACATAAATATACACATCACACAAACTATACACAGACACACGCTCACACACAGACACATCCTTCACACACAGCCACACACAGATACTACACAAGATACACAACCACACAGACACACAGAGACACACACAGTCACACAGAGACACATAACTAGGTGCACAGTCATACATGGCACATAACCACATACCCGCACACAGAGATGCAGCCACGTGTGTAATCACACATAGCTGTATAGACACGTGCACACACACAGTCACACAGACATACAGCTGCATGCGGCCACCACAGACACAAGATACATAAACACACACACACACACACACACACACACACACACCTTGTTTTTCCATCTTTTCCAACCCTCACCCAGGGACATGCTTATTGACTTGAGAGAGAGGGGAAGTGAGGGAGAGAGGAGAGAACCGTCGACTCGAGAGAGAGACATCAATGATCGTTTCCCCTACACGCCCGACCAGGGACCAGACCTGCAGCCTGGGCGTGTGCCCTGACCAGGAATCGAACCCTCAGCCTTTCAGTCTGTGGGGCAACCACCAACTGAGGTGCGCCGGCCAGGGCTTCTCTTCCCATATTCTGATGATCACAAAACCTCAGCAGAGTGGGGAGGGCTGGCGGAAACTTTGGTGGATCATTCTATATTTTCTTCTAGACTTCTGAAGAACTAGTATTAATTATCCAAGGTGCGGGCTTGGTGACAAAGGCACAGTTGTTCACAGTCAGAGGCTCAGTGTGGCCTTACCACGAAGACCCTGCAGGAGGGTGCCTGGGGCTCGCCCTGGGCCTGCTCGGGGCCACTGCCTACAGCCGTGGGACAGCCCGCCCTGTGCCTGCCGCTCCCGAGCAAAGCCCTCTGGAGCTGGCCCACTGCTGGGCCTGGGGACCAGAGTCCTCTCAGCAACCCAGTGAACAGGGGCCGGGGAGAGCTTCCCACCTGCAAGGGCTATTCTAGGAGCTTTGCACATACTCCTTACTTGTTCCTCCGCCAAACACACTAGAAAGTCTGCCCCATAAGGGTGGGGGCTGTGTTTCATTGACTGCTGTGTCCCCTGTGCCCAGGGCAGCACCAGGCACGCGGAAGGTGCTCGGATGAACAGGCCCTGACCCAGCCTGGCTGCCTCCTCGTCTCTACCTCCTGACCTGGGCGGGACAGAGCTCCCACACCCCTGCCTCAGTCCCTCCACGCACCCAGCAGGAGCCTGCTACTCCCATGTGGTGACTCATTTAATCCCCACAGCCATCCCCATTTTGCAGATGAGGACACTGAGGCACAAGCGGAATCATTCTGAAGCTTGAAAGTGCGTCATTGCCTGGGACCTGCCACCTCAAGATTCTGAAGAACTGGTGCGAGGGGCGGGGCCTTAGGAACTTGTAAAGGTTATTCTAAGGGGTGACCCAGCTCTCTGCGGGACATGTGCTTCTGGGAACTTCATGCCTCCTTCTGTGGGGGCTTCAGGGGAGGATCCCAGGGGAAAGGCCCGAATTAACGTCAGATCTGCCAGAGGGGCCCCTTCCACGCCATTTCAGCCCCTAAGCCCAAGGCCGACAGGTCCTCAGAGAAGTGGGTGCGATGCCGACCGGGGGGTGAAGCTGACGGCGTCCTTGAGTGGGGACAGCCGGCTGCTCCGCCAGCAGGTGGTGCGCCTCCCCTGCCAGAAGCTCTGGGGAGCCCTGGGGGCTGAGTCAGAGGCTAGGATCCCTGCCCGGAAGGTGACTTTGGAACCTCATGAGTTCAGATGTGACGGCTTCAGGGTCTTGGAGGAGCCCCCTGTCTCCAGAATCAGACCCTCCACAGGCCCGGCCACCAGAGGCCGTGTGCTCCCAGCAGGGAGGTGCAGGGAGACCCAGCGCCACACACCCGCCTGCAGCGCAAACTCGCACCCTCGGGAGTCCTGCTGCGTGGCTCTGGGTCCAGCGCTCCGCCTTTCTGAGCCACTCTAGTCCCTGCCTGGGGAAGGGGAGAAAACCTCCACTTTGCCACAGGGCTGAGAGAAGGCGTTTGAACCCTGCCCGCCCCAGGGTGTGAGAAACCAAGCCTTACCCCTTCTCTTCCCCCCAGCGGGACGTCACAGGGAGACACGGAGCTGGGAGGCCCTGGGGTGCTGGCTTCTCCCCTCTCCCCCACCGCTCAGCCAGCTGGAGAGGGAGCCCCTCTCTCCAATTTCACGTCCCTGTTCTCTCGTCTCCCTCATCTGATGCTCCTAAGCCATGTGGGGTCACAGGCCCCCTGGAGCGGGCACCCCATCTCCAGCCCAGACAGGACACGAGCACCCTCCAAGGCGGCAGCCCAGGGCTCAAGCTTTCCAGATGTGGCCTCCTCTGAAGCCACTCCTGGTTCCAGGCCCCAGTGACCTCCAAGGGGCCCCATCCCATGTGGGCAGCCCTCGGGAGAACTTGGGAAACGTCCAGGATGCCCTGGGTTGTGCACAGCCCCTGCTTTCCACGCTGGGGCGAGGAGGAAGCTGCCCGGGCCCTGGGCCAACTGATTTCCTCAGCCAGCGCCCAGCAGTGGGCAGCCGCCTCTGGCAGCTGCCTGGCATCGGAAGGCACCGGCAGACCGCAGGGGCGGAGAGGCACAGGGGCGTGGCTCCTCGCATATCAGACTGGAAGTGGGTGGAGGGAGGAGGGAGGAAAAATGATCGGAAGTGTTTTGGCATCACAGTTACAGCAAATCTGCTCTGTTCTGGAGCTCAAGCCGGGGCCTGTCTGCGGGAGGGCCTTCCTGTCCTTTAACACGAGCTACATCCGCCCACTCCCAGACCCCCCCACCTCACCCCAAGTGCCTGAGCTGGCGCAGAAGAGGCTACACTTTCCCCCGGGGTTTGGGGGTGCTGGGCAGCAGGAGGGTGGGCGTACCTATAACCCACCTTCTTCTCACATGCAACGTGGGCTATGGGAGAGCAGCACAGACCAGAGCTGGCAGCTGCAGCCCGGCTCGGAGAGGATGCTCTCCACAGCCCTGTTGATATCTGAGAGCACATTCTAGAGGAAGAAAGCCCAGGGGCAGAAGGAGGGAAAACCCCAGAGCACCCCAATGCTCAGCGGACACAAGGAGCCAGAGGGCAGTGCTGCCCTGGGCACAGGCTCTCGCCAGCCTGGGGGACCCCAAGTCCCGCAGGACTCCCCGAAACACCCCTTCTGTGGGGCCTGGACGCCTGTGGTTTTCTCTCTCCCCTGGTCTATTCTGGGCCGGCTCTGCTCCCAGCCAGGCTGGGAGAGGGGCTGAGGCCCGGCAGGGGCAGGGAGTGGCCAGGAGGAAGCCGGAGGAGGCAGGCGGTAGACGATTTAGGAGCTGTTCCAGGCGGTCCCTGGAGAGTGTGGGCGGGGGAGAGCAGAGGTGACGGATGGAAGGAACATCAATTAAGGGTGAGTCAAAAGATGTGAAGGGTTTTCTTAGAAGCCCTGGTGAGAAGGGCAGCTCGGAGCTGCTGTGGTGAGGGCTGGGCACGGCGCCAGGCCCACAGCCAGGGCCGCAGAGCTGGGCTGCCCACTGGGAGGACGTCTCCGGCCAGTGAGCGTGCCAGGCTGTGTCCAGCCCAGCCAGCCTGCAGGCTCTGAAACGCCCTTTCGCATTCCTGCTCCACCCTTGGGCCCACGGGACCACTCTCTGGCCTTGGTTTGCCCACCTGTAAAGGTGGAAACTCATGCCGTTTTCCTCACGTGGAAGAACCTGGCACAGAGTAGGGATGTGATCATCTCAGTTTTTTCCTTTCCTTTCTGAGCCTGGATTCGGGGCCTGCTCCAACTTGCCCCAGACCCTTCCTTCCTGCTCATCGCCCACCTTGCTGTGGCCAGAACCTCCAGCCTCGCTTTTTCAAGGTATTCAAGCTCACACACCCCAACTGAGAATGCCCACCTGCTTTCCTCCACTGGCTAATTCACATGCACATCCTTTGAGGCCCAATTTGAGTACCACCTCCTCCAGGGAGCCTTCCAAGATGCGTCCCACCTGCCCCTATTTGAGCCTCCAGGGTGCTCAGGCTGGGCCCACGCTGAGCCAGGAGCTGGTGCCCTTGACCTGGGTGGGGCCTGCACCAAAGGTGTTCTAGGGGCCTGGGGAGTGCTGGACTTCCGGAGGCAGTGGGAAACAGGACCAGAAAGGTTTAGTTTGCTGCAGGGAAAGGGATGTGAGGGGTGGGAGAGGGAGGGGAGGAGAGTAGTTGTCCAAGACAGACCCAGCAACCCACACAGTGGGCACAGGAGAAGGTCCCAAGGGCAGACCCCTCAAAACTGCTGTCCCAAGGACCCACCAAGTCATTGGTTTGAGGGTAAAGCTCGAAGCCGATCGTCCCCTTCATGCCAACCTGGGGAGGCAAGTCTGTACCCTCCACAAGTGTCTGAGAATTCTCCCTCTACACCCATCAGATTAGAGCAGTGTCCAGCGGGTGCAGGAGCCCCGACAGGTATTAAACTTTAATGAGCGCTAATGGCTTTGCCCTACTTTGCGAGCACCAGGCCTACATTTATGAACGTTTAATTTCTCAGGCCTTGACCTCTTTCCTCTCCTGCCGGCCCCCACTGGCTCCCACCCTCACAGATGTCTGTGGGCATCAGGTAGAGCGGGAACCTCCCTGGACCACCTGACAGCTGGCGCCCCTGGCCTGTGACTAAATATTCATTCTCCCAGGGGAAAAGCAAAACTCGACCATTAACCCCAGAGCCAGCAGCCAACAGCCAGGACTGTCAACCTGATGCAAGGGACGGTGGCATTTCATTAATTCCCTTTACTCCCAGGAAGACTGGCAGGGGTGTGGGGAGGCCCCCTGTGGGCTGGGATGGGGAGGTGCATTTCGCTGCTGTCTACAGGCCAGTGGCCCCCTTTAGGGCTGAAACTCCCCAAGCCCAGCACTTTCCCAGGGGGCCTGAGTCGGGACTACAAGGCCTGAGTGCGGGGGGTGCGGGGTGGCAGCCAAGCCCCTGCTGCCCCCCGTGGGCAGTGAGGCCCACCTGCCAGGGGCTGAAGGGACAGGTGTGGGGGAGGCAACTGCAAACTCTTTGGCTCAGGCGCGGTCGCCAGGCGGAGGGTGGCCTGGTTCCGGACCGGAAGCCCTGAAAAGATCAGCGCCCTGGAGTCGATTGCTATCTCACGGGTGCGGGTCCCGAGGTCTCGGTGGGACTGCAAATCACACGGCAGCCTGAAGAAAACTGTTCCGGAAGATTCCAGACCTGTCTCAGCCAGTGACAGATGGCCCTTTGGGCCCCGGGAGTCATCTCTGCAAAACGATGTTAACAAAACGCACTCCCAGCTGCCTCAGCAGCTCTCCAGCTCCAAGAGGGAGGGAGTCGATGCCATTGGTGCTTATCAAGCAACTACTGTGTGCCAGGCACGGTGACACTGACATGACCCCTGGCAGGACTCCAGAGGGTGACGTGTCCGTCCCAGACACCAGGTCGTGGTGCAGACCAGCGCCTCCCCTCTGTGCCCGAGCAGCCGGGGGCCCCGGACATGGCTGGAGCTCACGTTTTCATTCTTCCGTAGGAGGCAGCTGCGGCACTCCAGCTGGGCCTGTTAGAAGCAATGACCGCAGGCCCGGTGCTGGCAGTGGCGGCAGCGGCAGCAAGGTCTGAGTGGACCATCTAGCTGATCCTCCCTCCTCTGACCAGCTTTCAGTCCTGTCAAAGGGAGGAGGCTGAGCCCAAAGATGCAGGGAGGGGAGGGAAGGGGAGAAGCCCAGGCTCAGCCAGTCCCACCAGCAAGCAGCTGCTCTGAGTCATGTGGTCCCCTCTGGGGACAGGAGGGGTTCCCAGCCCAGCCTAGCAGCCGACTTGGATACAGATGCCCCTTCTGGCCTCAGGCTCCATCCCCAGGAGATTAGCAGGCTTCCCAGGGGCAATGCTCCCCAATGGTTAAGGAGGCCAAGTGCTTGGGTTCCGGTCCCTTCTACCACTTCCTGGCTCTCTGGCTGGGCCTTAGTTTTCTCATCTGCAAACTGGGGACAGTGGAAGAACCGACACCCTACTAAGATTGTTAGACAAAATATAGGATGCCCAGTGAAAATTAAATTATAGATAAACAGCAAGTAAATTTTAAAATATAACAGCTTTATTGAGATTTAACTCACATGACACATAACTCGCCCATTTAAAGTATGCAATTCAACGATTTTTAGTGGATTCATAGAACATACCATCACCACACGCAATCCTGGGAAACACCCATCACTCCAGAAGGAAGCCCTGTGCGCAGGAGCAGGCCCTCTCCTCCCCAGCCCCTGGCCGCGAGCACAGGTTCGGGGTGAGTTTGTCCCATGTGTCATCCAGGCCATTCGTATACGAAAATGTGTTTGTTGTTTACCTGAAGTTGAAATTTAACTGTACGTTTTGTTTTTCTTTTCCAGACCTGGCAGCCTCACCCCCCGGGCTGGTGGTAGGCACTAAATGAGTTAACTGCCTCACACAGGGTCTGTGCTATTGGCCACTTTGTTATTATCTGTATTGTCTTAATTTGAGCTCCCCCAGAAGCAGAGCCTGAGGCCAGCATTCAAATACAAGAAGTTTACTTGGGCCCTGGCTGCTGTGGCTCCGTGGATTGAGTACCGGCCTGTGGACTGAAAAGTTGCTGGTTTGATTCCCAGGCAGGGCACATGCTTGGGTTGTGGGCCAGGTCCCCAGCTGGGGGCACATGAGAGACAACCAGTTAATCTTTCTCTCATTCTCTTTTTCCCTCCCTTCCCCTCTCTCTGAAAAACAAATAAATTCTTTTTTAAAAGCGGGAGGAGGGGGGAAGGACAGAAATTTGGACACGGACACTCACAGGGAAGACAGTCACATGAAAGCAGAGGCAGGGATTGGAGAGATTCGGCCACAAGTCAAGGCCCGCCAAGCAGCGCCAGAAACCCCAGGAGCTGGAAGAGGCAGGAAGGCTCCTCCCCTGGAGCCTTCGGAGGCGGTGGGGCCCTGCTGACACTTTGACCTCAGGCCTCTGGCCTCCGGGACGGGAACAGAACACGTTTCTGTTGTTTTCAGCCCCCTGGTTTGCGGTCCTTTGTCACAGCAACCCCAGGACACTCCTACAGCAAGTCACAAATCTCCCTGCCTTGGTTTCTTCAACCGACAAAAGGGTTAAGCGTGCTAGCACAGAGGGTGGCTGTGCGGCGTAAAAAGCGTTTACAAACCTACAGGGTTCAGCGCAGTGCCCAGAATGCACTCAGCCCCGTGCAGGGCCAGCGGCAAGGACTGCTGCTGTGTGGGTCTGCCGGCTCCGCCCGCCCCAGCCCCCGCCCCAGCCCTGGTGGAGTGTGCTGGGCTGACAGCCTGGGGGCGGGGGAGGGTGTGGGTGGGGGGGCCTGGGGAGCTGACAGCGTCAAACCAGTTAAGCAGCCCCAGCCGGGGAGGCTGGCGCCCTTGTTCTGTCAACTCCAGGGGCGCCAGCGGCGGGCCGTGAAGGCTCTGTAATAAAGTGGACCGCTATCAATTCCCCGTGGGGCCCAACTCTCCGCCTGGCCCAGCCCAGAGCTTAGCATTCTGCCAGCATCTCACATCTCGAGAGTGCAGACACAAAATGTAATGTCATAACATTCGCAGTCCAATAACCTTTGCTTCAGGAGACAGCTCTGGCTGTCACAGGAGCCTGGAGGTAAATATTTCAGCAGGCGGAGGCCAGCGCGGCGGCTCCAGGCCAGGCTCGCTGCGGCAGCTGCGGGGGGACAGACACCGCAGGGGAACGCTGGTGTCAAACTTCAACCCGTTAAAAATACATGCACAGTAAATCCAAGGCAAGTAAGCGGGAGAGGCCGAAGCCAGGATAAAATATGACCAGATACAAAGCCAGACACCTTTATTGTTCTGAAATGTCTTCCAACAAGTTATGGGACCACAGCTTGACCCTAACCTATCATATTGTTATATGACGGGACACAACGCTGGCTCTTGGAATTAGGACTCAAAGGGGACTCGCTGCCCTCACCAGGCGGTGGCCTGGCCTGCCCATTGGAGCGCAGGTCCCCCCAACTCTGCAGGACTCTGACCCTGGCTTTGCTGCCTAAGGACCCCACGCTCTGCTGGGCCTTCCCCTTGGTCACTTGAATAGTGTGCCTGTGACCTCACAGAGCTACCGTCACTCAGTGTTTATTGAGCACCTACTATGCGCCAGCAATGGTCACAGATTCTGGGGACACAGAGGTCCATCTGAGGATGAATCTCAGTGCACCCCCTGGCACAGCTGTTGGCATTTTGTCCCCCTGTCCCTCTGCAGGCTCCTGCAGCGCCTCCATTTCCTCGTGGGTAAAACACACAAAGAGCCCGACCCTGTGGGGAGTTTGTGGGACTTCAGCACCCGATGCACACAAAGCACTCAGGTCGGGCCTGCCCACCACATAGCGGCTTGCGCCTGACGCCCCTTTCTGGGCCTCAGCTTGCTCTTCTGTAAAATGGGGTGACAGAAGCACGCACCCTGCAGGGTTGTGGGGACTCCACGGTTAATACAAGTGGAGGCTCTGGCGGGAAGGGCTCGATCAGGGTCAGGGTCATCCTCTCTCACACAGAAGAGGGACCCTGGGGGCCCAGCCAGCAGAGGAGGCGTCCTCCTCCCTGTTTCAGGGTCTCCAGGACAGTGACAAACGGTGGGTGGGGTAGAGGAAGAAAAGCAGAGACACGATCACCTGAAGGAGCCCTGGGCGGGTGTGGCACAACCTGCATGCAAATCTGACGCAAACGGCACCTGACACCTCACCCCCCACCACACTCCCTGCTCACCATGCGCCCCCTGCAGCTTCCTAGGAGGTTCTGCTCCACCAGGCAGCTTCAGACGAGGCAAGGCAAGCCCTGACTGGCGCCGGGTGGCCGGGAGATCTCTGGGACTGAGTTCCCTTTCTTGATCAGCAACAGCCATTTGAAGGTTCAGAGAGAGCCCTCAGTGTCGCAGAGCTTCCCTCCCCCTTGTAGGGTTAGTGACACCCCTGTGACCTTGCCTGGGGCTGTTTCATCTGACCCATCTCTTCACCTACCCTGTCATAGCCCAGCCTCCCACAGGGAGCCACCAGCTGCCTCGCACGGCCCCTCAGTGGGCAGAACTGGCTCAGGGACAGCAAAGACCCCCAGATGCTGCCTGCCTTCTTCTCACCCTTTCTTCCTCCCTCCCAGCCAGCCAGCCAGCCAGCCAGTCATCCAAATATCCTTCCTTTCATCCAAATGTCCATTCTAACCCCGATCCTTCCTTCTTCTTTCCACCCACCCATCCATCCTTCCATTCGCCCATCTGTGTAGCCAGTGAGAATTTACTTAGCACCAGATCCCGTCTCACGTCCTGGGGACACACTAGCGAACCGGAGACGCACAGCTCTCACGGTGCGTGTGTTCTAGCTCAGGGAGATTGAAACAACACACAAACGGAAATCAATGAACAAGACAATTTTGGATAATTAGTGTCGCGTATGAGGAAGAAAGCAAATCAGGGAGAAATGAGAGGGAGTGATTCTCGGGGGCGAGGTTAGGTCAGGTGACCCAGAAAGGCCTCGGGGAGAAGGTGACGTTTGAGCCGAGGCCCGAGGGTGGAACAGCCAATCACGCAAAGTTCCTGGAAAGGGGAATTCCAGGTAAAGAGGGCAGCAAGTGCAAAGGCCCCTAGGCGGAACCAAGAGAGATGGGACCGCAGGAGGCCGTGCGGGTGGGGCTGGTGGCGCTTGAGTACGGTGGGCGAGGGGCAGGGTGGGCGGAGGGCGGGACACCTAGGAAGGGACAATTCTGGGAGACTGGCGGGCGGGACTCAGCAAGGGGCTAGGGGAGCTCACGACTTCCTCAGACCCGGGCGGCTGGAGTGGAGAACCTGCAGTGGGTGACCCAGACCAGCAAAGCCATTGACCAGACAGGGTGGTCAGACAGGGAGTGGGAACACGCCAGAGACACTCCTTGTGGTCTTTGAATGGTTCCGGAGGCCCACCCCCCAATTGCCAAGGACTCGGGGGAGCTGACACGAGAGGACCCTGTGTGTGGCACTGTGTGTGGCCCCGGTGGACCCGGAACCTCGGTGCCATAGCTGCCCCGCATGACGCTCTGTCACTGCGGGACCGAGAGGAGTACTTGGCTCACGCAAATGGGCCTGGCCCAGGGCCCCCCGGCCAAGCCTCCTGACCGGGAGCCCCTCTTTTCTGCCTCTGGCTCCATACAGGGCTCACTTGGCAGGAGCAGCGCGGTGCTGACTGGTCCTGGCTGCAGCCAAGAGCACCATCCACCCACCCAAGGGCCAGGAGAGGGGCCGGGAGAAGGAATCTCAGGCTCACAGCCAGCAGTCAGGGGAGGAGCCGGGGGTCCCCACCAGCCGAGCTTGGAAAGATGGGAGAGACCAGTCATTCCACTCTCGGGGACCCGTTTCTGGGAACCCAGCTGGCAGGAGCGACCATGGTGACCCCTCCCAGAGCCCCCTGGCCGAAGCTGGTAGGTGGGCCGCTTAAAGAGACCCTAGGGAGATTGCTCCGCCCCCCTTCTCACCCCCAACATCCCATGGAGAAGACATGCATTAACAAGATCCCCAGCAGAAGGTTTTGGAAGAAGCTTCCCAGGAGGACAGCATGGGGTGGGGGAGCCCCTTCCAGCCCCACCACACAGGTCACTGAATCCCTGAACGCTCCCTTCCTAGGCTTTTCATGAAACAGCCAGTCATCCTCTCCCTGCCATTTCATGATGGAGAAACTGAGGCCCGGAGAGGGTGAGCACCTCCCGGCGGGTCACGCAGCTGGGGTCAGAGCCGACGCCGTGGACCAACGACGCTGTGGCCGACACCAACAACCGGTCTCACTGGTGCCGCGCTCCATACCCCGCGCTGTTCTTAATCATGTCACGGTCATGACTCGTTCCATCCTCACTGAGCTCCACTGGCTATCATCCCGTTGCACGTGTGGAGAAGCTGAGGCAGGAGAGCACAAGGGGCGTGCCCGCTTACCTAGCAAGTAAAGCAGTGGGGCTGGGCTTTGAACCAGCGGGTGGGGCTCCTACCCCTCTTCAGAATCGGCTGCCCTACCACTGCTGGGCAGGAGGGCTGTCCGTGTGGGGGTGTCTGCTGCAGTGTCAGCTCTGCGCTGTTGAGCTGGACTGGACAAGGGGGCATGTGGGGAACCCCACACAAACAGGGTGGGAGGTGCAGGTGGTGCCTGAGCTGGTGTCCCATCAACCCTGACTTATCACAGAAAGGCTTTGACCAAAGGGCCAGCTGTCACATGGCCGCTGGGAGCCCCAGACAGGCCTGCACAGTGACGCCTGCTCTGTGTGCCCTCAGGGCATGAGGATTTGTCCCTCGGTTAGGAAGAACTGTTCTCCCCTGACACGTCCCCCAGAGTGCAAGCCAACCCTGAAAAGCTCCCGTGGCCCTCTCCTACCCTCACCCAAGTTCAGGGCGGTGGCAGGCCCTAGCTGGAGCCGGAGCCATCCTGGCCCTGGGGGTCACCAGCGGTCATTCTTAATGGCTCCACTCCTCTGTCCAGCTCTGTCTCCACAAGGGAGTGATCTATGACCCCATTACCGCCGAGGCCTCTGAAGGCTCCACGATGGATGACCAGCTGCCTTGCGAGAGCGGGGAGGCGAAAACACACGCAGGTGACAAATGAACTTCATCAGACTCCCCGGGTCTCATTATCATCCATCAGCAGCCAGCCCAGCCCAGGGAGGGGGTGGCCACTTGCCAGGCAAGGGGGCTGTGGACACCCCCCTCCTCCGCCGGGTCCACCTGAGCCATAGCTCTCAGCTTTGCCTCCTGCCGTGCTCCACGGGGACCCGGAGCAGGCGCCAATGACCAGGGCTGGGGGCAGGAAGCCAGCATCTCCCACTGGGCCCTGACCGTGCTGCTATGAGTCTCCGGCCAGGCATCCGGGCGGCAGACTGGGACGGTGGAGGCCATGCCGTGAGGCACACAACTGACGTGCTGTCCCCTGGCCCTGGCTCCTGGCCTCGGACAAGCAGCTACTGGCCGGCGGCAACCCACCCGAAACACCTGCCGAGGCTGCCCTGCCCCGCTGGGCCCGGCATGTGACAAAGGATCTCTTCAGCACGCACGGGCTTGTCTCCCATCTGGCAGAGCCACCTAGGGCCTGAGGCAGGGGACAGGGAGCCAGCAAGACCTTTAAGAGAGGAAGCCGTTCTGCAGGCTGGGTGGGGTGGGGACAGGTGCCCAGCAGCTAACCTGGCTTAGTGGGTGCAGAGTGGGCCCCTCCGATGGCTGACCACCCACTCCCCGCTGGTCACTTGCCAAAGAGCCCCCAGGTAATAGCGAAGGCCCATGAGCCTCAGACAGACCTGTTCTGCGTCCCCCCAGGCCCCACCCCTTTGGGACCAGTTTCAAGTCGCTCCACTCCTCCATGACTGCACGTGTCCCCTCAGGAGGGCCTGGCCTTAATTAGCTGGAGCTCATCAAGGTCGAGGCAGATGACGGCTGCAGGGCATCCAGACTGTTCCATCCACAGGCACGGCCTCCGTGGGCCGAGCTGCCGCCTGCACAGGCCCCGGCTCGCAGGAGAAGCAAAGGCGAGACCTGGGGGAGCAGGGGGACCGGGAAGCACACTCTCTGCTCACGGTAATACCAGAGACTGCTCCTTTGGTGTCTGCCCTCCGCAGGCCCCACGCTGAGCTGCCCACCGGCAGGAGTGTGAGCCCCTGCTGAGGCTGCAGGATGGGCGCTGTGTTAGTTCTGGTTTGTAGGGCAGAAGTGCACATTCAGAAAGGTTGGGGGGATGGTCTGAGGCCACACAGAAAGCAAGCAGCAGCGCCGAGAGGGAAGCCAGCCCCCGCCCTGCCCCTGTCGGCTGTGTCTGAGGGCACGGCGAGGGCCTCCAGACTCAGCCCAGCCCTCTGCAGGGCCAGGACCTGTGCCTCACTCTGTCCTCGCAGAGGGGGGTTCTCGGCCATGAGAGGCACGTCCCTCCTCTCAGAAGGGGCCTCTGGGCCCTTCGGTCAGGGGGCCTAGGCTGGGGGCCCCCATGGGCACGCCCCCCCTTCCCAGAGTCTGCCCCCACCCGGGAAGGGAGGTGACACTGCTTCTCCGTGGAGAGGGAGTTCAGGGCCAGGCGCTCTGAGAAGCTGCTGGGGAAAAGACGGGCTCCCGAAGTGGAGGGATTGTGGCGCTAACTGGGTTCTTCGGGACAACCGGCGGGGTCCGAACCAAGGGCGGGTGGCAGCCAAGCCCTGTGGGAACAGCCAAGGGTCAAGGAGAACAGCCTCAGGGCCAAGGACATAGTACTGTAGTCCCATGCCACGGGCCAGGGACCAGTGGTCCACTCCGACGGCGCCTCTGCTGTCCGGAGGTAGATGGGGTCCTCCCACCCCTGGCTGGATAATGTTCTGCCCTTGAGGGGGGTCCCTTTAAGGGCAGACACCTATCACCTCAGCCCCACCCTCGAGACCCAGCTGCTGTCCCCTCCCAGCCTCAGCGCCTCCCCAGGCAGACAGACACCCACAAGGCAATTAGAGGGAAGCCTGAATAGCCCACAGTGGGCAGCTACGAAGGAAACTCGCTGTCACCCAGGCTAGTTGAGGGAGGCGTGTGTGTGTGTGTGTCAGAGAGAGACACCATAGGAATGTGTGCGTGTTTGCGTGTGCAAGTGTGTGTCTGACTGCACCTGTGTGTGAGTACACACGTGCGCTTGTGTCCTGGGGACTGTGGTGCCGATGTAGGGAGCTGTGTGTGCCCACACCAGGCCCAGGAGGGCACAGTGAACGGCCCTGGAACCACCCGGGCCAGGTGGCGGGAGGTCTGTCCCTGCCCCCAGATGGGTCAGCATGGAGAAGAAGGGCTTCTAGGGCTTCTGCTCTCATTCAGAAGCACATTGACCCGCTCTGCCTCTGTGCTCAAAACCAGGACAGCCCGGGCCCTGACCTCCCCGCTTCCCCCGAGTCCAGGGGTCGGCTCTCCAGCCCAAGGGGTCTGACCGTGGAAGATTTAGGAGTCACGGCATGTGCTCTCAGACACACGTGCTCACTCACAGCAGGGGCCTCGTGGCTGATGAGCTGTGGGAGGGGAGAAAACCCTGTCCTGTCCCTGAGGGTCCAAGACTAGAACGGGGCCGGCCCCCACCCCACCCAGGGCTGGGGATAAAGGAAGGGCGCGGGATGCCAAGATAAGAGTGGGCTCGGAGTGACCAGGGAGGGAGCAACAGGCAGCAGAGATAAGCCCTGGAGCCGCCAGTGCCCTTCAGGCCCTGCGGCAGCGTGCGGCTGGGAGATAACCACATCTCTGGGGGCCCGGGACCTTGTGATTGATGAGCGGTGGACAAGCCACCCGGTCACCCACAGGAGAGGGGATCAGCAGAGACCAGGGGCTCTAAGGAAGTCCAGGGGACCCGGAGAGGGGAGCTGGCTGGGAGCCCGCCCTGCTGTCATCTGCTCCTGGGCTGGGGCGGACTCCCTCTGACACCTCATGTGGGCATTCACTTGGCCTGCCCACAGGCCAACAAGGGGCCCCCAGGCTGCTGTTAGGCCGCCGGACCTGACACGGAGAGGCACCCACCTTCAGCTTGTTCTGCAGTGACAAGTTTCCAAAAACAGACACCTCGGCCTCAGGTTTACCCAGCAGCCTCCAGACGGGTGCTTAACACAAGCGAGTCCTCCCAGGCCTGGCCGTGCTCTGGGCCCTGTGGCCCTGAGAAGCGGTCACAGGGCTGCCAGCCTCAGCTCAGCGTTATCGAGAGCTGCCGTGGTCTGTGTGGCTCAAATCCTGGCTGTCCAGCTGCCAGACCTTGATGTCCTCATCAGCAAAATGGGCTAACGCCACCTACGTCTTAGGATGTTCTGAAGACTGAATCGGCACCTAGGAAGAGCTTTACATATCCTTATTAAAGAAAATGAAATTAAGAGTATGACCTAGCAGACTCCGCTCCTAAACATATACTCAAAAGAACCGAATCAGGTATTCGAAGTCGAACTTGCACACGAATGTTCACAGCAGCACGATTCACAAAAGCCAAAAGGTGGAAATGGCCCACATGCCCGTTACGGAAGAAAGAATTCATGCAAGGCGGTCTCTCTGCTCGATGGAAGACTATTCGGCCGTGAAAAGGAACGAGGCGCAGATTCTCGCTGCATGGGCAGATCCGGGAGACGAGACGTCAAGTGAAAGGAGCCGGGCACGCAAGGCCACGCAGCCCAGGTCCCATTTACGTGACGTGTCCAGAAGAGGCGGATCCGTGCAGACAGAGTACGTTAGTGGCTGCCGGGGGCTGGGGGCAGGGCAACGTGAAATGACTATGAATGGCTATGGGGGGTCTCCTTCTGGAGCGCTAAAAGTGTTTGTTTCTGGGAATCGAACCCCCAACCTTTTGGGGTACGGATGGTGCTCCAACCAACCAAGCCCCACGCGTCAGGAGTGATGAAAACGCTTTTGCACTAGATAGTCCTCACGGCGGCACCACATTTTGAATGTACTAAAGGCCGCTGAATTGTTCCCTTCAAAATGGGCAGTTTTATGGTACGTGAGTTTTACCTCGATTAAAGAAACTAAATTAGCATGCATGACAAGGACTTTCCCAGATGAGCAGCGTATTCCCACACCCACCTGCAAAGTCACGGGTCCCCAGATAAAAGGCAAAGAATGGGAGGAGAGTCTCCCACCGGAAGCAGGGTGGTGCCCCCGCTGGGGGGTGGCGAGGGAGGCTGGCTTTCAGGCCAGACGACGGGTCAGGGTGGGTGACACATGCACGCTCCTGCCCTCTAGTGATTGGGTCTAATTAGATCTGGGCCACACCAAATGAAGCCAATTTGTTAACTGTGTTTATGTCAGGACTTCCAGTCGCCACCATCTAATGCAGAGCACAGAGCAAAGGTTTAAGGTCCGACATTTAAGGTGGCCGTGATGAGGAGCTGTGGAGACGGGGCGCATCCCCAGAATGGAGTGGCCAGGACAGGCAGGGGCACCTGGGCAGTGGGGAAGAGGACCCTTCAGCTCGACTCACCCCCGCCTCCCTGCCCCCTACTTTGCTTGTGACCTTGACCGAGTGGCCCCCTAGGCTTCAGAGCCATGGCGGTTGAGCCAAGGGCTCAGGGAAGAGATGGGGGTGTTTCAGTGTCTCCACCTTCAGATGAAGTGCTAGGGCACCACCCCACCCCCACCCCGCAACCATCTCCCTCTGTTTCTAAGAAGACCTTGGCCATCCCCCTTTGCATCTTGAAATCCTTCAAGCCATGGCACCATCTCTCCTCCTCCAGGACGTCCTCCCAAGACACCCCTCAGGGTAACCAGCTGGACTTTAAGACGCCTGAGGACAAGACCCCTACTGTGGTTCAGGGATGTGGTCACCTTCCATGTTAGAACTTCCTGGCGAGTCCCGGGGTCCTTGTCATCCGTCAGGATGCTCGGGAAGCGACACAGCTCTGACTTCCTGAGGACGAACACCCGATGTTCTCCTGTCTCTGGATCTGGAGAACACGCCCCTTGCCTACCAGGCCCGGCGGGGTTGGGGCACCCAGTAGGTGTGGATGGGGCAGGAAGGCCAATGGGCCAGCCCCTTCTTGAGTGCCATACCCTGGACCCTGCACAGGTCTTCCCTCCAGGGAGGAGGAGCAGGAGGACACCCTGTAGCAGCCCTCTCCCCTTGCCTCCTGGGCCATGGCCATAGGGCTCTGGCCAGGAAGGGGTGGGCAGCAGAGGGAGCATGTGCCTGGGTTGGGGGGCTCCAGGCCCCTGCATGGCCCTGCTGGCGGTCTGGCAGCCCACCAGGGAGCAGGGGCTAGACTCAGTAGCCTGAGGGGAGGGGGCAACATGGAATGCCCCCCAGGAATGGGGCTGCCCCTTGTGGCAAGGCCTGAGACGGACCATCCTAGGAAGCACCTTCTGTGTGCCTCGAGCACCCACTCAGTCCCTTCAGGAGTAAGGTGCGGGTGCCGATCAATAATCGACCAGAGGGAAGGGGAGAAGGTGGCAGCTCTTAGTCTTCTTACTCTGCTGACCCATCTGTGCGTTCACTTGCATCGGAACTCACCGTGCTGGGCTCCGTCCCAGGTGCTGGGAGAAGGAGCAGAACAGGAACAGGGTGACACACGCACTGTCTTGCAGCTGCCCAGCCAGTGGGGACGGCAGGCGATAAGCAAGGGAGATCTGTGAAATACGCTACTGGATGGTGACGTGTGTCCAGGCCACCCCAAAGGAAGGACAGGGATGGGACGTGGAGGAGGTGGGTGTTGGAGCGAAGTGGTCGGGGAAGCCTGCAGAGACCGTGGCTTCACCTACAGGTCTGAGGGAAGTGAGGGGGGCCCGTGGCTCTCTGGGGAGCAGTCAGCCCTCCCAGGGCCTGGGGGGGCGGGCCTGGAGCACGAGGGGACATGTGGTCTCCCTCGAGGCCCAGAGGGACCGGGGGCCTGTCCAGGCGTGCCAGGCAGTAAGTACCAGAGCTGGGACTGGGGGCCGGACACTTGTTCTGCAGTCCTCTCTGACCAGTTGCACTGGTTGGGGAGAGTCCGATTCTGCTACCTCCACCCCTGGTTTAGCAGAAGGTCTCCCTGGGGGACACGATGGCAGAGGCACTAAGTCACCGTCCCAGCATAGCCAGAGACCCCGGGTGTGCACAAGGTCGCAGGGCGCAAAAGTCGTCCAGACCCCAGTCTCCTGGTCTCCGAGATGGGTTAGTAAGTGGGCCCGCCTCGTCAGAGGCCCGGGGAGGACCCAGACAGTGAATCTGTGCACAGCACGGGCCTCTCTGTCCAGCAAGCGCTCAACACACGCGAGTTGTTCTTGTACCTGGGGAGAGCTGGGGTCCCCTTGGCCCTCACGGGGCTGCTACGGAGGCTTGGAAGCCTTCCCATGGCTCACGGTCCTGAAATGGGCTTCCAGGCTCTGGCTCCAGCCCCCCCACCACCACATGCATCCTCCAGACGCAGCTGGGCTCCCGAGAAGCCCAGCCCAAAGGCGGCCGGAGTAGGTGGGCAGCCAGGTAAAGGGCCCAAGTTCCCTGAGCTGGGGGATGTCACAGGGTCTGGAAACTCGACCCTTCCTGACCACCCCCAGATCCCGCTACGGAGGAGGAGGCCACATCAGGGCCAGCAGGATGTGCCCCGGCCCCCACTGGCCTCCTTTCCGTCCAAGCTCCCTGCCCTGGCCCACCTCGTCCTGACCCCCAGGAGACGGGCTGAGGTTCCCAGGGAAATCCACCAAACCACATGTGCTCCCAGGCCCGCTGGGGCGCAGATGACCAGGCTGATAAGGCCCCCCCTGCGGGGGACAGGGCTGTTTGCAGAGGGCCCGAGATAAGGCTGAGCGGCCACCACCGAGCCTGCGGCTCCTTCCTCGCCAGAACGGAAGTTTCAGCACAATCTCCACGGGGTTGGGGCGGGACCCACACCGCTCCCTCGGCTCCCAGGAAGTGAGAGAGGGAGGCACCCCTTGCAACCCCGCAGGTGTTTGTGAATCTGGGGCTCACCCCTGCTGCCCTGCCACCCACAGGGGACAAGGGAAGTGAGCCCCAACCCTCTGCCTGCCAGGACCTCCAAGTGTTAGAGGAAGGGAGGCCTGCAGTTTGTACCCAGGGCCTGCGGGAAATCAGCATTTTGTACCTACTGTCCCGAGGGCTATCATTATCTCATGTAGTCCACCTACAACCCTCTACTTCTCAGATGAGGGAGCAAAGGCACAGAGAGATTCAGTAACTTGCTCAGTGTCACACAGTGAGGAGAGGTTTTGGTTGGCACTGATTCCCAGGTTCTGTGTGGCCAGCAGCCCTGTGTGACCAATGAGCCCTCAGCCGGGAGGGCCAGGAGGCCAAGGGCAGAGCGGGGTCGGGGCAGGGAGGCATGGCCCCCACCCCGTCCTGGGGAGATGTGGATGCCTGTGGTGAACAGGGTGCGCAGGGTGTTCTGACACGCACAGATGTTCCTCTGACCTTTGGGGGTACATAGAGCTCCCTGCAGCCCCCAAGCCCCAGCACCATGTGGGGCCCCATCATCCATAATCATTCACACACATCACTGCCACCAACATTCCAGGCCTATGATCAAAGGTAACCAGGATTCCAAAGCAGAAATCAAAATGTGGCTGGCGGAGAAGGTGGGCGAGAAGCCCCGGGCCAATGCACAGCTCTGCCCGCACGGCCCCCAGAGACTGTTCCCTGCACGACCTGCACGGCATGGCCCCACAGGAGCCATGGTGGGGGGGGTGCCAATGACCCCCCGTCGCCTTGGACATACCCTCTTTCTCCAGCACAGAGCGGGCCAGCTCTCCCTCCAAAAGACCCCTCCTTGAGATCCTGCACTCCCCTTCACAGTGCCCCCCCTTGCCCAGCCCCAGCCCTCCTCCCAGTGGGACCCCCACTCACACCTTGTGCTGTGGGGACACCTGTGGCTTGGCAGAACCCGGGGCGTGGATGAAGGCTCAGACATCTGCCGCCCCTCCCCCACTCCTGGGCACACCTCCAGCTCCTGGCTCCGGTGGTGACAGCCCGCCTCCCACAGATCCGAGAACAGAGCCAGGCTGTGTTCACGTGTCCCCGCCAGAACCACAGGGCGGGCGGGCGGGCAGGCGGGAGCTGAGCCGCCACCCCACATCGCCAGGCCACAGGCTCTGTCTGTGCCCGAACCTGCCATTAGGGAGACGCAAGGCGGCCAGACCAGCCCACCCAGCCACCGAACTCACCCCAGGCGAGCCCCAGGGGGCCAGGGCGGTCCCCAAGGATGGGGGAAGGGGTGGTGGCTGAAGGGCAGAGCTGCAGCAGCAGCAGCACGCATGCCGCCCAGCATCCCCAACGCCAGTGAAGATGGAAGTCCTTGGCCACCCCCATTCTGCAGATGGGGAAACTGAGGTGCAGAGAGGGTGCACGGAGCTGCCTGCGCAGCCTGGTCTCTGAGGCCGTGCTGTTGGCCATCTCTCCACGCTCTGCTTCTGGGGGAAGGAGGAGAGAAGCCAGAGAGAATACACCTGCTCTGTGGTGGGGGAAGGGCGCCTGGGGACCCGGGGGCTGACCATTGCTCAGGTCCAAGGAGGGGAGCGGGAAGCTAACCTGGATTGCAGAGGTTGGTGCCTTCGGGGGGGTGGTCTCTGCCTCTGAACTGCTGGGCTGGTCCGAGGCCCACGTGTGCCCAGAACAAGCCTACCACTTTCCTGAGGCTCTGTCTGCTTATCTACGGAACAGACTGAAGGCTTGAGAGCCGGCACGCAGTAGGTGCCTAATAAATGCTTCTCCCCTTCCTGTACCCGGCTGGGTGAGGCAGAGAGAAGGTCAGAGTGCCAGAGGTCGGGGGGGTGGCATATTTCTGGCAACTTCTGACCACAGTGGTTCTGGGTAATGGGGCTCTGCCTCACCTTGGTGGCCCGCCTCCTGCTCTGGGCCTGGCTTGGGTCAAACGCGGTCCTCTCTGGTGTGGCCAGGGTCCTGAGGTTCCTGAGTTTCTTCCCACCTGGACTGTGGGTGGTCCAGTCGGTGACACTGGGACACAAATGGTCCCAGACAAGAACGGCAATGGCAGTGGGGACAGTGACAACCAGGGTGCTGACAGTTCACTTGGCAGAGCCGGGTTGTCCCGAGGGGCTCACGTGCTGACCCCCTTCATCCTCAGAGCCCAGACCAGCCAGGTTATGGCAGAAAGTGGCTCAGAGAGGTTGGGCACCTTGTCCGGGTCACACTGCTCCCAATGCCAGGGCCAGGGTCCCACCCGGGCCAGCCAGGGCACAGCCCCACTCTTCACACCCTGCCTGGGCAGCAAGGGGTATCTGGGGTGGCCTCCTGGCCCCCACAAGACACGGCGTGGTGCCCCTATCACCGAGGGGAAGGGGCCTTTTTCTCACCTCAGGGGAGGGCATCTGGGGTTCTTAAAGCTGGCCTTGGGGCCCCCTTCCTCCGCAGCCCCCACTGAACGAGCAGATCAAGTGTGTCACGTCTGCGCTCCTCCCACCCTCCAGGGATGGTGGGCCTGGCAGGCTGCCAAAGCCACTGTCTGCTTACTAACTCCCTCCGCGAGAAGCCACAGGGGCCACCTCGCCTGCCGGGCCTGGGAGGTGCACGCCGACACGCACGCAGAAGCACGCCCACGCCACACTCAGAGTCACTCACGCACACTGACACACACAGGCCACCCCCAGAGAGATGGGGTCAGGAGCTGCCGGCGCAGAAACCCGCTTGAGAAGTCTGTCCTAAGGGGCCGGAAGGGAAGGTGAGAGGGAGGCCTGCGGACAGAGGCTGGCCCTGCCATGGCGGTATGTGATCACGGTGGGGGTAAGGGGACAAAAGCACAGTCACACCTGGCCTCGGGTGCCTGTTGCCAGTGGGCCAGGGTCTCCAGGCCTGCCTGGGGAGAGAGGAGACGCGACACTCATTCGTTCTTCATTCGGGGCTGCACCCACCCACACTCCACTATCTGCCCACCCACCTGTGCTAGAGATGCTTCCTGAGCACTTCCACGTGCGGACCCTCTAGTAGGTGGCAGCCGGCACAACGGAGACCCCGGACACCACTCTGGTACCAGGAGGACAGAGGCAAGGACAGGACACTTCCTGGCGACAACGGTACTGTCATCGAACATTTGCCACGCACGCTGCCTCACTGAACCCTCACTGAACCCTCACGGTGCCCCTGCGTGGCAGCTGCTCCCAGCAGCCCCACTTTACAGATGAGAAAACTGAGGCTCCGCTAGACAGGAGCAGGCTCAAGAGCCTGAGGTTTTAATCTTTCTTTTCCCTCCTTCCCTCTTCCCTCTTTGCCTGTTTTGTTTGACAAGAAAGCGAAATAACCAGAGAAGGCAAATTCCCAATAGCTAATGATTGTGTTACAGGCCGGGCAACTGTATGTCCTGATTTGCCAGGGACGGACCAGGGGTTCACTAACATTCCCACGTAATAGATAATGGCGCACCCCGTGCTCTCACACGTGCCCCAGTTCAGAGCTGGTGGAAGCCAAGTAAGCGCTCTTCCCACTCTGGAGCTGAGGAAAAGATGTAATATTGAAGGAGAGGAAGAAAAGGGAGGCCCTGAGCAATCACAGAAGGCTTCCTGGGGGAGGCAAGGCCGAGCTGCACCTGGAGTAAGGGGGCTACCACCCCCCAAGGCCCTGCACCCACAGCCCAGGCCAGGGCTCAGCTTTGTTGAGGATGGTCTGGGTCTCAGGGAAATGGGGCCTTGGGCTTCCTGGGGCGAGTTTGCCACCAGCCATGCAGCCCAGCAGGTGGGGCCAGGCTGGCTAGCCAAGGGAGTGGTGACTGGACCGGAGGTGGAGCTGTACCTCAGTGATGGGGACCGAGAACCCCTGCTGGCTGCTGGCTGCCGGCTGTGCTCCAGCACCTGTGGGGCAGGTGGGGCCTGGTGGTGCCACCCCAGCACCCCCTGGGTGGACAAGGTACCTCATGTCCTGTCACCATGGGCGCCTCGTTGCCTGGCACCTGCCTGTTCCGTCCGGCAGGTCTGGGGTTGTCCTCAGCCTGGCAGAGCACCTGGGGCCTGGAAAGTCACAGCTCACTGTCCCTCCAGCCAAAGCCATGCAATGGTTCTGGAACCTTGTGAACTTCTCAAAGTTCAGGAAACATTTTCCTAAATGGGACTGGACTTCTGTGACCGAGGAGTCACCTCATCCTGAGTGGTGGTTCAGGATGCAAGCTCTGCGCCACACTTTGCCTCTCAACCAGCCGGCCCTGTGACCACCGGCATGTCACCTGACCCCCCTGGGCCTCAGTCCTCTCGTCTGGAAGACGGGGGAAGAAAAGACCAGCCTCTGCTGTGCGGGGTGTTGTGAGGACTCAGGGACCCGGCGCCTGCCAGGCGAGGCAGGGCCTTGGTATATACAGCAGGTGCTTGCTAAACACCGACTGCCATAGCCCTTCTTGCTGCACAGAGGAGAGACCTGGATCTGAGCCTCAAAAGGAAGACTTCCCCATCCAACCTCTGCCCCTGCACAACCTCTCCAAAGGTCTGGGGGATCCTACCTGACTACCACTGGGGACAGGAAGCTCACCACTTCATAGCTGGCCTGCTTGTGACGATGGGCAAGGCGGTGTGTGTCCGTTGTTAGCATGCCCCTTCTCATTAGGTTAGATTCAAGCCAAGGAGTGGAGGATCAGGGCCCGAGTCTACGCCTCCCACCTGCCAGCCTGGGCCCCTGCACGTCATCTGTGTTGACCGAGAAGCTGGCTGTGAGGGCAGGAAGGGGGAGGTAGGGGAGCCCTCACACTCCACCCGGTGTAAGAACGAGACGCTCCGAGGCTTTGGTGTCACCTGTGCCATGCATGCCCGTGCCCCCTGAGGGTCTTCTCGGAGGCTGAGACCCACCTGACATGCCCTTGTCCTTCTCCACCTGCTCCTAAGCTCCCGGATCCACCGAGCTCCTCTCTGAGCCCCTCCTGCCCTTGCCTTCCACTTTTGGAAGCAGGAGGCAGCTTGGCAGAGGGGTCATCCAGGTTCTGGACCCTGCTCTGTCTCTGGCGTCTGGGTAGCCCTTGGTAGGAGAGCCCCCTCCTCTGTGCCTCAGTGCCCCTCTCTGTAGGGAAGGAGTATGGATCCAGTGACCTCTATAGGCTACCTGGCTCCCAGGGAGCCACCTCTGCCCTGAGCCCCTGGTGACGGGGATGATGGCAGGTGCCCAGCGCCGGCCCTGCACCAGCCTGTGTTCTGTAATGGCGCAGTGGGACCAGGAGGCTGCCGATGGCAGGGGCAAGAGGAATGTGACTGGGGAGGGTCCCCAAGGACTGTGGTGCTTGTTGCTATGACTCAAGACTTTGCTATGCCCCCTCCAGGCCCCCCTGGACTCAGATAGGGGTGCTTGGGGACATGACGCCTGTCCCCTGGACCATGCTCATGTTCCACACACACACTGTGGTGCACGCCCCTGCAGCCAGGACACGCACCCCTCACCGAGTCACAGCTCAGCATTCTAGTCCCCCATCTCTGCTGCTGGAATCTGGGCCCTGTCCCAGAACCCACAACCCCCTCCCACTGCTGGACGATGTGGGGCCGTCCCGGGGAACTCACCGGGCAGGAGCATTTTCCACTTGGGGCTCTTCTGGTCCATAAGAACTGACTGTCCCGGCCCCTGGCCCCCTGGTCTGGCCTGGCTGCCTTGGAGCAGCTCCCTTCGGCCTGGGGAGGGATGAGGAGGGCGGCGCAGCAGCTGGAGGAGCCGAGAAAGACTCTCTCTTAAGTCTGCAGTTCAGGTTCAAGAGCAAACTCCTGAGAAGTCAGTTGAGAGAGAGAGAGAAAGCATGCAAGGGAGAGCAAGCCGCAGCACAACCACGCGGGCGGACAGCAGGCCCTCCTCCAGCCCCCCTCCAGCCTCCACCCGCTGGCACACACCCCTGAGCTGCAGACAGGAGCCCCAGGGCTCTGGAGGGTGGCGGGAGCTGGGAGCTGCACGGCCACTTCCTGCTTTCCCTGCAAACCCGGGCCCGTGCTTCTCCTAGCAGGACCTAGTGGCCCGAGGTGTTCACTGCACACGGGAGAACTGCTGTGCTCTGGGGAGCAGAGAGGACCCCAGAACCCAAGGAGGGGTCTCACATGAGCCCCCCAAATGGCACCCTTGTTCATCCATATAATCATTCAACAGCCGGTCCCATAGATGCTGTAATGCACCCCAAGCAGTAGGAGCCACCCATGCGGGCACTCCCGGAAGTCATCGACGCCAAGGGCAAATGCCAGAGAGAAAAGGCCAAGGACCACTCAGCTTAGGAGGTAGGAGAGGGTGCTGGCTTCATGCCCTGGGCGAGGGGGTGCCGGTGCCCTGCGGGAGGCGTGGCTAGAACAGCAAAGAGGAGGCAGGGGGAGTGCTGGGACTGGGGAGGGATCAGGCCCTGTCGGAAGGGAGGGGGCTGATGAGCAGGCAGAAGCGGGAGGGGTCACGGGCTGAGGGAGATTCCAGGGAACGCCTGCCCCAGACCTGTGTGGGGGGTCCGGTGCCCTACAGAGGAGCTCCCGTGGGAGACTTGGAGAGGGGAAGGAAGGGGAGTGGGGGAGGGAAGAAGCCTACTGTCACTGGGGTCTCAGCTCTTGGGTCTCCCCCCTGAGAGACCTCCTCCCTGCCTCCAAGCATCCACAGACCCAGGGCCAGTGCTGCCTCCCCCACCGGAGCCCTCCCAGCTGCACTGCACTTTCTCTGCCATTCTGCCCCTCGTGACGGCCCATCTGGGCATACTTGGGGGCAAAAGGGTGGGGCATTCCCTGGGGGTGGGCAACACAGCTCAGTGGCCTAATGGTGCTGGCTGCGTGCCCAGTGTGCCCGAAGGTGGGACCACAGGCCGCTTCCTGGGGTGTGATGGTAGAAGGCTAGGGGAGAGCCTTATCTGGGTCTCTGGGGTGGACCCCCTCCCCCACAGCCAGGGTGGGCAGCAGCAGGCAAGGGCGCTGGGGTAGAGGCTGTCCCTACCCCAGTGGCTTTGGCCCTGTTCTCAGTGCTTTGTTGCACCACCTGCTGGGCAAATGCAAAAGTGCACCTGGGACCTCCTGGGGTGGGTGAGAATCCACCTCCTCCTGGACAACCCCAGCCAGGGTGGCATGGGGACCCCCATCCCTGTTCTAGACATGTTGGTTAGTAACTGACGCCATCCTTGCAGCCACACCCTGCGAGGATGGATCTGTCATCCCCACATGCATGGGTGTCAGCTGGCCCAGACTACACCTGCGGGGGCTGACCCGGGTTAAAGCAGGTCTTTCCCGGCTGCATGGCCATGAGGCTTGAGGGTCAGTCCTGGCAGAGAGCCGGCAGCTGTGCCTGCTTCAGCACTGGCACTCAGTAAACGCCCACTTCCTGGCACAGTCCTCACCGGCCTGCCCTTTCTTGTGTCTCGAGCACGGCCCCTGCGCCCACAGGCTGTGCACGGCCAGCTCAGCCCGGCGGGAGGACTCATGTGGCTGGTCAAATAGTGGCTCCCAAGGCTTCCATGTCCTAATGCCCGTAACCTGTGAGTGCGTCATTTTATATGGCAAACGGGACTTCGCTGCTGTGACTAAGTTACGCACGTTGAGATGGGAAGTTACCCTGGGCTATCTGGGTGGGTCCAGTGCAATCCCAAGAGTCCTTCTAAGCAGGAGGCAGGCAGGGGTGCACAGAGCATGGTGACAGAAGTAAGAGGCTGGAGGGATGCGGGGCTGTGAGCCAAGGAACGCAGGCGCCTCTGGAAGACGCCCAAGAAAGGAAGCAGATTCTCCCCTGGGGCCTCTGGGAGGAACCAGCCCTGCCCGCACCTTGAGTTCAGCCCAGGGAGACCCCTGTGAGACCTCTGGCCTCCAGACCAAAAGGTAATACACTTGAGTTGCTTTAAGCCACCAACCTCACGGTGGTTTGCTGCAGCCACGGGAAACTAATACAACTAAGAAAAAATGGTTCCCAGACTCACAGCAGCTGGCATACAGCAGTTGCTCTGTAAATGCTCTTCTCTGTGTGTGATCCAGGGATCTCACAGACCCTCCCCAGGGCGAGGGGAAGGACCAGCCATTCACAGGAGACCTTGAAGTGTCCTTGACCCTAGTACGGCCACATGGAAACCCTGGGGGAAAGCAGGCAGCCTATAGTCGCTAGAATTGTGTACTTCAGAGCAGGGCCCTGGAGAGGACAGAAAGGTTCTGAAATGGAGTGAGGACCTGCTTGGGACATCAGCCTTCATGGCCCAGGAAGTTCAGGAAGACCCATGCCCTCTCTGCGTGTAAGAATCATATTTCCTCTTTACCTCCCCCCGCCATCCTGTCCCCTGAAAAACATGCATTCACTCAACAAGCATCTCCTGAGCAGCTATTATGTGCACTGTGCGAGGCAATGGAGAGATGAAGAGCACAGTAGATACAGTCCCTCCCTCCATGGAGATGGCAAGTGTGCTGAGCATGGGCTGCCTCAGGGCCTTTGCACTTGCTTGTCCCTCGGCCTGGAAAACTCTGCCCACTGACGCCTCCTCAGCAAGGCCTTCTGTGCCCACCCTGTCTAAAGTCATAGCTATCACGTATCCACGTCTCCTACCCGACTTTTTCTCATGGCACTTGTCACCGCCTGGCATCCCACACTAACTTGCTTATTCCTTATTTGCCTTTCTCTTAAATGAAAGTTCTCCGGGGCAGGATTTCATGCCTGGCTTGTGCACCGATGTGCCCCTGCCCAGTGTCTAACACAGTCTTTGGCACGCTGTAGGTGCGCAGCGGGCATCTGTGGGCAGAGGCACACGTGAATAGCAGGGCGAGGTGAAGACAGACATGTGAGCGGGCAGTCACAACGGCGCTGGATCGGAGTCACGGCGAAGATACCAGCAAAAGGCGTTGGGAGAGATGCCCAATTTTCAAATGGTTTCGGCTCTCAGTTAGGAGGTCATGGGCGAAAGTCGGTGTGAGCATAGCGAGAGTATCACAAACGGTGCTCTGCAAGCCAGCTAAACTCATATGGTGCCTAACTGGGATGGGCCAGGCCCCCGAGGGCCAGCTCATCAGCTGCAACCCCTTTCCAAGCGGAAAGCAGGTCAGTGGCAGGTACAGCCCACGGCAGGGTGGCAGACAGCTGGGCCGCAAGCCCAGCACCCTCAGAGGGTAGTCCTTGCCCGAGCACAGCCCGCAGGAACCCTGCCCTGAGCCCCGGAACAGTCCTGTCTGCAGCTCCGCTGACCTCTCCTTTTCCACCTGAAATCCTGACCACAAACTTAGTGGGAAAGAAATTATAGACTGCAGGGCAAACAGACCCTTTTAACAGCAATTTTGCCGGGGATAAAGAGCTGCTTTTATCTTTATGCCATCAGGAACCGCATTTAAATCAGTACTCAGTTTATCGGTTTATTAAGTTGCCCAAGTTAAATTCTTTTCTATTTTATGGAAATCGGAATCAGTAAGACAGACACACAAAGTCACACACTAGCCCGGGGCACCAGCTGAAAGCAACCAGATCTGCGTAAGCAGGGGCAGCAATAAACAGAGAACATAGGGAGGGTCTTGACGGCCCAGCATGGGAGGGGGCCTGGAGCTGTAAGTCCCCACCAAACATCCAAAGAGGCTTCTGGGGAGAGATGGACTTACAAGAGCCTCTCGGGCTGCTTAGGCTCCCAAACCTCCTGCCCTGACTTGCAAGCTCTGAGCTCCCCAGTGTCACAAGAAGTTCCCAAGAAGATAAACACAGTGCCAGTTGGAGAGAACACTGACTTCAGATCCCAGCTCAGCTGAAGACGCACAAGGGGAGAGAGGGGGATAAAGGGAGAAGGGAGGCACTCGTGCTGCATGAGGCGCCTCCCCATTAAAGCTGGGAAGAGGGGGGCTCACCCGCAGGGCTGGAGAAGCCGCAGCCGCACCCGGCGCCTGTGCCCTCCAAGCAGCTGCTGCCTGGCAGCGGGGACAGAAATCCTCCGACGCCTTCACCCAAGCACTCAGCACCAGTACCCGCTCCAAGCGAGGCCTGCCAAAGACTTCTCGGGGCCCCAGCCAAGTACCCAAGTGGAGGCCCCGCCTGCCTGGCCAAGGAGCCCGACCCTGGCCAGCTGGAAGCCTGTTTGCCCAACAAAGAGACAAAAGCCTTTGTGAGGCCAGGACTTCCGGTGGTCACCAGCTCGTGCCCTCGGCTGTTCCCACGCACCAGGCCCTGCAGGCCCTGTGCTGAGCACTGCACATGGATCAGCTCCTGGATCCTCACAACCGGTGGGAACCGAGGTGCACAGAGGCTGTCTGCTTAATAACAAAAGTTTGGAAGGAGCAGAGGCAGGATTTGAACTCAAGGCGTATGAGTCTGGCTTTGCACGCTTGAAGATGTCCACACACTAGGTACACCAAAAAGCAGGCATTTAAACACACGGCCAGAGAGGAAAGGAGGAGGAAAACGAAGCAGGCCCAGGGCAGACGTCACTCCTATAGACATTCAACTTCCAGGCCCCAGGAACATGGCTGTCACTGGAGACTCAATCTCAGCCTGGTTTTCTGTGACCCAGCCCCAGCCCCAGTGGGCTGTTGGCGGCTCCCACTATCTCAGTTAATAAAGATATTATGAACCACTTCAGAAGGCGTTCCGTCACTCAGAAAGGACATCCAGGGCCCATGTGGCACAACTACGGGGCCACCACTCAGCCACGCAGCCTGCAGCCCTGACCGCCGTGCAGGGAGCACATTTACAGAGACCAGAACAAGAATGGCAGCCCCTGGATGTGTGCCATGTGCAGCCTGCAAGACCTCGCAAGGCCGCATCCCTGGTCACCACGCTATGCTACAAGGAAGGTTTCGCTTGTACCACGCCTGCCTGGAGCAGCTAAGCTTTGGGAACTTTCAGAACCTTGCAAAAGTTCCGTGGCTGGGAATCAGCAGTGCTGAGACTTGGAAAACTGAACCTGGTCTCTCAGAGCAAGCCATGTCCTTGCTTATCCCCAGATGCTGCTGCCTCTCTCCCAAGGAGGCTGTGACAGCACAAAGACAATTGTTCAGGAATGCCTGTTCCCATCAGCTGGTGATGAATTAGGAGTGTCCTCTCGCTGGATTTTATACTGCGTGCAAGTGACACATGAGAAATGGATCTTCCTTTGACCAAAGGCTTAAGAATATTGGAAAGAGCTGAGCTGGGGGCTTGCCATCCTCAAGGGAAGAATGCCCGGAGGCACGGTTTTGGTTGCAACCTTCTCCCACCAGCTGGAGACCTGTGGTCAGCCCCAGGTCTGTGCCTTGCCTGCCAGTTCCTCTGCAGCCCCGAAGCGCCACTCCTGCAGTCAGCAAATGACCACACCCCAGGTGGGCGTTCTGAAAGCTGTGCTGGAGAACCACACAGCCCCTGCTTTGCAAGTTGGAATGTGTGTGTCCCTGGGGGCACTCGACCCAGCCACCAGGCCCAGAACAAGGGTTCCTGGTATGACAGCTTCTTCTCCATAGCAAACACCGCTGTCCCCAGGCATCAAACATTTATGTGGGGCTGTGGGTCAGAAATGGACTGAATGGGCAGTTACACCCTAAGGCAATAGATGCATCCCCTGACCTTCCCACAGACCTGCCATTCTCGAAAAGGCCCAGCCCAGGGGTGGAAGCCATCATCGCAGGGTGGAGGAGTAACAGTGGGGAAGACCGAGAGGGGTTGAGAGCTCTGGAGAGAGAAGGCGACAGGGTTCTATGTGTGTATGTGTGTGAGAGTCCTGGTGCCTGTGTGCGCATGTGTGTCTGTGTCCTTGTGTGGGCTTTCTTGCGTGCGATGCATTTGCTGGCTCCATCCCTGTGTGTCCGTGTTTGTGTGTGTCCACGTATCTAACTGTGCTCACCCCTGGACCCGCCCCACCGTCCAGCTGGCGGCGCATCTCTGTCCCGGGGGCTGTGTCTGCCCACCGGATGAGAGGTGGCAGGTGTGTAATAAACCATTAGTCACTGTCATGTTTCTGAGCAGCAGCAGCCTCCCTGGGAGGGGCCTGACAGCGGGATGGAGCTCCTGGCTCATCTCTGGCTGTGAAGCTGCATTCCCACCCCGCTCTGGGCAGGGCTGCGGCCTGATGAGGAGCAGCTGGCAGATGGGGGCCTTGGGCCCTGGCCCTGCCGCAGGGCAGGGGGCTCGGCCTTGTGTGTGCCAGCCCGGGGCGGGGTGGCTAAAATCCCTAAGGGTCATGGTTTTGCAGGGTATTTCGCCAGAGCCGAGGGGCACCTGGGATGGAGAAGGCAGGTCAGGGTAACAGCCTTGGGGATGCTCCACGCTGCCTGGAGGGGGCGCCAGCTGGTAACTAGGAATTATAAATAACAGTGCTAACACCAGCCGGCACTTCTGGGCACTCAGGGTGTTAGGACCTGTGCTGGATGCCATGTCCTGGTTAATTTAATTCTCACACCTGCCCTGTGGGCCAGGCACTCATGTTAGCCTTCATTCCCATTTCTCAGATGAGGAAACTGAGGCTGGAATGGGAGAAGACGCTTGTCCAAGGTTCTGAGTGTGCTGGGGAGCCAAGGGGAAGGGTTCCCCAAAAAGTATCCCTGCCCACCACCTGCAGCACCCCCTTTGCTGCCTGACCAGCCCATCCCCATCTGCCCATGAGCTCCTGGTCAGCAGGGGCTGTCCCTGGCCGAGGCCCAGTCCCTTCCCTTGCCGAGTCCACATCACAGAAAGAAAGAGGTGAGTGCTGGGGCAGCCCTGGAGGCGGGTGTCCCAGATGGAAGTCCCGGCAGGAGCGCAGGGTTGGCCAGCTGCCTCCATGCCCCCTCCCCCACTGGCTAGCCCGTCTCCTCCCACCTCTGGCCCATCTCTCGAACAAGCAGAGCTTTCAGCCAGCTGCCCACACCATGGGCCCCCACAGAGACAGGCAGGCTTGGGGGGCTCGGGACACAGTCCTCTCAGGGGGCAGTGACAAGGCAGGGCACACAGAGGAACCCACTCGGAGGGGTCTCACTGACAGGAATATGACCCCAGGGACCCTCCTGGGCAAGAACACAGGTGCCCACCACGTGCCACAGTCCAGGGCCCACTCACCGCACCTGGCCCAGGGTCCACAGGCCCCACGGTCAGTGCCTCGGGACCCACACTCACAGGCCCGCTGGCCGAGCAGGGAGCCCGCCCCTGTCCCTGAGACACTGAGGACGGCCGGCAGTGCCGAGACGGGCAGACGGGTCTCCATGGCTGGCGGGGCGGGAGTGAAGCACCCGCACCGGAAACCAGCGGCATTTTCTTCCTTAAGCCAAACGCCCTTCTCCCCTCTGGCCCAGCCGAGGTTAACACCCAGGAGAGACGCGTGCCAGGACGTGGCTCATTCACAACCGAAAAACCCAGAAATGACCCCTGTGCCACTGGTGGGAGAAGGCACAGGTGGCGGCGAGCAGCGAGACGAAGGAGCAGCGCACGGCCGGGGGAGAGAGCGTGCTTCGGCGGCGATGGCACAGACGCACCCTGCGGCGCCGAGTGAGGGGCCACCTGGGACCAGAGTCCAAACCACCGGGAAGAGGGGCCACAGGGGCATCAGGGCCGATGGGCCACCTACTGCCCGGGTTGGTATAGGGCTCACGGGTATTCATTACGTGCATTTTTAAAATAAGTGAGCGCAATAGAACATGGAGATAAATAAATATGGTACATCAAGCAAAGGCGGTCTGAGAATCAAGGGTGGGTGGGTGTCCAGAAGCTGGGATTCTGATTGAAACCACTACTTGGTTTAATCCCTCAGGAACATTAAAAAAAAATCCAAACTCAAGTACGAGAGACTCCGCCTCCAGGCTGTCACCCCGAAAGTGGTGCTCGTGGGGTAGAACTCTGAGCCCAGACTGGCTTTGGGGCCCCCCTTCCCACCAGGGGTGGCCTGATCCACTCCAGTTCCTGGAGACGCAAACGCAGCATCTACCTGTGCCCGGGAGGTCTGGTCCGGCCCCGTCCTGGCTGCTCGGCTGGCCCCGGGCTGGCCCCAGCTCCTGGGCGGTCTTGGGGCCTCTGAGCAGGCTCTCGGCTGCAGCACCCCGCCAGGGCTCAGGCTCCCGGGCGGGCGGGCGGATGGCTGTCGGTGCCTCGAGAGATGCAGAGGTGACCTGGAACGACAGGGAGGTAGACATGGTGAGTCGCGGCCACACCTGCTGAGAGGTGCCACTGGGGCTCTAGACACCTTCCTCCCCTGTGACAGCCTGGCCTTTGTGGCCAGGGACTCAGCTCAGCTGGTGGTGGTAGTGGAGAACTGGTGCCCAGCAAAGCCAGTGCGGTCTCCTCCTCTCCCAGCAAACCCTGCGCAGGAACACCAGGCGGGTCTCAGGGGAGCCCCATCCCCACCCCGGCCACTCAGCTCTCACGGAGGCTGGCGATGACCACCCACTCTTAGTCGTAAAGGTAACCTGAGCTGCTCTTCAGCTCACTGGGCAGGGTGGCCATCCTGCCCTCCTGACCCCCCATTCCTTCACATTTCTTAAATTGTGGTGAACTACACATAACATGAAATGTGCCCACTTGACCACTTGTAAGCGCACAGTTCAGTGGCATGAAGTCCATTCACGATGTTGTGTGATCACCACCACCATCCATTTCCAGAACTTTCTCTTTACTGCAAATGAACACTCTGGCCCTATTAAATACTAACTCCCCATCTCCCTCCCTCAGCCCCTGGTGACCACTGTTCTACTTTCTGTCTTGTTGACTCTATCTTGATCGCCCTGTCCCTTTTCCACATCTGGGTAAACTGAGGCTTGGAGAGGGGTGGGAGAAGCCTGAGGGCTCAGGCTGAGACGGGGTGAGCCCAGGTCAGCAGGGCTTCGGACTCTGGGCTCTCCCCTCCCACCTCAGATCCTGGGCAGGAGGTGAGCCGAGCCCCCGCATGGGCTCCGGGGCCTGCATAACCCACTGCAGCTACCTGGGGGCCAGGCCCGGGGACTGGCCTCCCCACTTCCTGACGGTGGGCCCCAGGGCCAGCGTGGCTGCAGAAAAGCAGCTTCATGTTGATCCAGTTTTTCCCCCGGGATTAGTGCTATAAAACCAAAGTGTCTAGGAGAGATGGATGGCTCAGAATTCCTCAGGCGAGCAAGGCTCCAACGGCCCTGCGTGTGAGAGACGGATAAATTTACCGTTTGTTTCCGGGAACGCTTTAAATTATGGGATCCATATGGTGACGCAGCCCAGACCACAGCCCCCGCAAATCCCACAGGCGTGCTGGCGGCTTAGGCTGGAGCCAGGAGGAGGCGGCCCCTCGGCCCAGCACACGTCATTTATTCGCTCACCGGCTTGCTCGGGACCCGGGGGCTGGGGGGGCCTCAGCATGGCAGGGATCCTGCAACCCCGGACAGACCCCACCCTGGCCGGTTTCAGCTGCTCTTGCAACTGTGCCCTACTCATCTCGGAAAACTGCTGGGTTCAGGGCTGCTGTGCTCGCCATTAGTTGCAGGACAACCCAGCCAGCCAGCTCCAGGGACTATTGGGATTTGAACCCAAGCAGTTGGGAGAAAACTTGGCTGCTACAAAGCAACCAGGGGCAGGAGGTGCACAACTTTTAATTAGAGAACAGCAGATGGAAACAGAGAATGCTACTGGGCAAGAAGGGGTGCGGATGACGAGCACTATAGGAGTTTGCAAATGAAAGAACTCCACAAGAGCTAGGGGAATCCAGGCAGGCTTCCTGGATGAGGCTGAGTTTGAACTAGGCCATCAAGGGGAACAGCATTGGAAAGGGAGAAGGGATAGGAGGGGCAAGAAATTAAGACGCACGCCCCTGCAGAGGCCAATAGGGGAAACCATACACCAGGCACTGGGTGGGCGAAAATGCAGGGGCAGCCCTACTCAGCACCGGTGGGGGCTCTTTAGAGGGACTTGAGACCTGTCTCGCCTGATCTTATTTTTCAAGAGGCAAGTGGGAATCCATTTCTAAAAGCTGCATTCTTGTGATTAGTAAGTGCTGGTAACTAATCAAAAACATGTTAGGGCGTGGTGTGACCCCTCCTATACTGTTGGCAGGATTGTACAATGGTGTGGCATGGCCTGGAAGCTCTTCAAAAGGTCAAAGATAGAGTTGTCAGAGGAACCTCACAATTCCACTTCCAGGTAGACACGCAAGAGACCCAAAGACACATGACCACACAGAGACTTGAATGCTCACGGAGCCCTCAGTTATTCAGATGAACGAATTCTGCCAGCAGCCAGAATGCATCTGCAGGTGGGCCTTCCCCAGGCAAGCAGGGTGAGTCAGCCCAGCGGACACCCCGACCTGCAGCCTGTGAGGGCCTGTGCAGAGGACACCGCGGAGCCGTGTGATGACAAATGCGTTGTAGGCTGCTAAATCTGTAGTTGTTTGTTACGCAGCAGTAGATAACTGATACAGCCGGGAAAGCTCTAGAATAGTATGTGCCCAGCTCCAAATGTTCCCTAGCACCTGGCGAACCAAGCCATACCCCAGACACACGAGGGGGCCCATGCCAGTCCCTCCTCTGGTCTAGCTCTCCCCGCCTGTCGGTATTAATGGGTGGGCCAGGCTGCCAGACACATGTGGTGCTGTGAGTGCGGGCTCTCTCACCCAGCCTCATCTCAGGTGGAGGCGAGGGTTCTCCGACAGACCATCAGACGGAGGCAGAGACCGCCTTTCTTCACCCTTCATAGCCGAAGTTACGATTCTCACTAACAAAAAGCAGGCCCTTGAACCAACACATTCACTGTGCCTTCTTTCTACCAGAGCCACGAGTTCCAGGCTCCGGGTTGGCCTTAATGTACAGTTCTGTTAGGACCAGGCCTGGGAAAAACATCCTGTCCCCTGGCAGCAGCAGCATCTCGGAGCTCACGGGGCCCGCAGAATGAGCAGGGTAGGTGCTACTGTTTCCTTTATGCCTATCTGTGGGCTGGGGCCACTGCCTCCGAAGCATTGGTCAGTTATGGGAAAGGCCAAAGTGGGTGGGGAGGATTCCAGGGTTCTTTTACATGAAAGAGGGCTGCAGCCCACCACCGGACGTCCTAGTGAGCTCTCGAAGCGTTACACTTTCTCCAGGGAACAAGCGGTCTGGTCTCTGAGCACCAGCTCAAGGCAGACTCAGGGGTGGGGTGGAGTGGGAGAGGCACCCTGCTGGGGGGACGGGCGCCATGTTGTTTTCAGCGCACTGCGATTGTATTCACTGAATTAGCCCAGGAGATAGATCCCCATGGCTGAGGACCTCTGCTCTACTGCTTCTTAAAAAGTGTTATTGAGATATAATCCACATGCCACACGATCCCCTCATTTAAAGTATACAATTCAATGGCTTTTGATATATGCGTGGGGTTGTGTAACCATTACCAGAATCCGTGTTGCAACACTTGCGTCACCCCGAGAAGGAGCCTCACACTCACTGGCAGTGGCTCTCCGCTCCCCGTCCCCAGCAGCCCTGGCGCCTACAACCCTCCCCGTCTCTGCTGCCTGCTCTGGACATTCCGCACAGGCGGAGCCCTGCCCTGGGCAGCTCGTCGTGTCTGGCTCCTTTCACTCAGCACCACGTCTCCCAGGCTCATCCGTGTGTAACGTGTAAACCATGTCCAGGGTCCGGCAGGAGTCACGCCTGCTTGAGTGTGGTTGGTAGGGTGATAATATGGGTGTAATAATTTATCGTTTTAATGTGAACATTTCGCCTGAAGTGTCATGTGGTGTGCTTGAGTGTGATATTGTTATGTTACAGAATCACATGCTTAGGATTTTGTAATAAAAGATTTTGTAATAAAAAGGGGGCATTATTCATGCCAGACCCTATTTTTTTAAAAACAAGGGAAAGTTTCAGTTTGGGGGCCCGTGGCAGCCCAAAGGCCGCTGGGTGGAAGGCTCAGGATTTCTCTCTCCGGCAGCCTCCCTAACAGGGGCAGGTGGTTGTTATCCAGGCCTGTTTGTCTTGCCCTCCCAGGTACCCAGCCAGGCTCCACCTCTCAGCCTCCTCGCAAAAAGATGGGGCTGGGAGCTGGGTCCTGGTCACGTTCCCCAGCTGCGAGATCTTTGCAAAGTGACTTAATGTCTCCCAGCCTCAGACTCCCCTTTTGCAAAATGGGAGTGACCGATAACATAGTGACTGCCTGCCTCCCAGAGGGATGGTAGAAGGAACTAGAGGAGTTATTTCTGTTAAAGCACCTGGCACACAGTAGGTGCTCCAGAAGCGGCAGCAAATCGCATGGCCTGACAGCATGAGCTTTAGGGGCAAGGGTCAAAGTGGCATGGTGACGGACCCGGAAGGCCTGACGGAAAACGTACCAGGGAAATGTCCACGGCCTTGGGCAGTTTCTGCCCCAGCGGGCAGGGCTGCCTTCTAGGCTCCTTGCCAGCTGCTGGCCCAAAGCCCCAAGGCAGCCCAGGGCTCTCTGAAGTCAGGGCGACAGGATCTGTGGTGTGTGCTCCCCTATTTTTCCTGATCATCCCAAATTCTTTTTTTCCAAGTAAGCTCAAGACACACTCCAGGCAGCCGGCCATGCCCTTCTGAGCAGAGCAGGCCTGGGACTGAGACCTGAGTTGCCTCTGGCAAAACTGGGGATAACAGGCAAGTCATGGCTGTTCTGACCTCAGTGTGTGCCTCTGGGAAATGGGCCAGTAATGCCTGCCCTAGATGTGCTGAGCGCCTACTGCGTGCCAGGTGCTCACCGAGCACCGGACTCAGCAGTCCATTTAGTCCTCCCCATGACCCTCCCTTCACTGCCACTTTGTAGAGGAGAAAACGGAGGCACAGAGAAGTCGAGTGAGCTGCCCAAGGTCACCCAGCTGACCAAAGTCAGAGCCAAAGAACCAGGCCAGTGTTTTGTCCTCTGTGAAGTGCCTCGACCCCACAGTGCAGATGTGACAGGGACCAGACCGCAGGAGACAGAAGAAGAGATGCCAGCACCCCAGCTGCACAAAAGAATGCGGCATCACCTTCCTTTTGCCCCGAAGAAAAATCACGCATGGGCAGGAAGCCAAGTTCTGGGAGAAAAGCTGCCTCCTTCCCAAACATCAATGGCCAGCTGCATGCCTTGGCCGGAAGGCAGGGTGGGTACAGTGGGGGCACCTCCCAGGCTGGCTGGAGACCTCTGCCACCTGCCAGGGACACACAGGTCACAGGACTGGTGCCATCCGCCTGGAAAGGAAACGGGGGGGCACAGGCCAGCCCTGCCATGGGGGCCCCTCTTCCCCCTTTCCTGCCCCCCCCCCCAAGCCCACCCACAAGGACAACGTGCTCAACAAGCTCTGGTGGGATTTCCTGTTCTGTGCTGTAAGCTTGTGCGTCAGCGGCCAAAAAACAGTATTTTACGCCCCTTAATTCCTTGTAACAGCTCGGTAATGGCAAGCAGAGAACTCCAAATACTGCAATAAAGGGACTTATAAGGCTCTGGGTCAGGGGAAGATGGAGCCGCCGAATGCAGAGTCCCTGATAAGCAGACAACTAAGGGTTATTAAATGTTCGGCGCAGACCAGGCGTAATTGGGAAGTTATTAGATATGGAATACACACAGCACCCAGTAAATGAGTAATCAGGGACTAATTAAGCTTGTGCGACACAGCAGATCATGCTAGAGAGGCTGGTGGCTGCCACATCTGTGACAGCAATTAGGGGCGCTCCGGCTGCAGCGCTCAGTGGGGGGCGGGGGGCGATCACAGGCTTGGGTTGACGTGACTCGTCCCCACCAGAGTCCCCCCAGGTGTTTCCGCCTCTCACGGGCCAGGCTCATGGGGCCTGGAGGACAACGGAAGCTTAAGGGGATACAGGGACCAGGACTCGGAAAAATGAAAAGAAGGCTTTGTCTCTGGCTTCAAGTCTGGGCAGGGGATGACTCATTACAGCCACCGGAGGGGCAGAGACGGTCATTACTGTCCACCTGGATGATCTGCGAAGTGTGTGCACAGAGCCAGCTCCTGCAGCTTTGCGATGGTTCTATCAGATAGGCGGGGGCTGGGCGGGGGGGAGTATGAGCAACCCATTTTATAGATGGAGAAACTAAGGCTAAAAGGACAGACCATGAACAGAGATCGCCCAACCTGGTTGCCCTTCCAGCAGGCACACGGCACATCCACTGGGTTGTCTGAGCAAGAGGGAGACACTGGTGTCTCCCAGGAGGGTGTCAACCAAGCCCAGGGGAGAAAATGGGGACAAGTGCAGTTATGTGGCCGATGAAAGAGAGTGCGGACTTGGGTGGGAGCGACTGCCTGAGCTCCAGGCAGGATGGCCTTTCTCACGCTTTTGAATGTCTCTGAGCCTCAGCTTCCTCATCTGCCAAAGGGGTGCTGAGAGCCATGTCCGCAGTGCAGGGCGGTCAGGAGAATGCCCGGGTTAGAACCTGCGCAGCCCAGCACAGGCCTGACACGCGGGAAGCCCGTGAACGCGCCTGCTGAAGAAAGAACGAGGGGAGGCCCAGCTCTACCTGCCCTGGAGAGAACCAGGAAGTCCTTATTTAAAACACTGGGGCAGCCAGGGCCCAAGAACTTCTGGGTTCAGCTGAAACTGGGGGGCTCTTTCCAAGCCGGAGTGGAAGGGTCATGACCCTAACTCAGGAGGAGGCTGGGGGCAAAATGGCTGGGGTTTTCAATGGTCACAGCGATGCATGGACAGCACCTACTAAATGCCAAGCCCCAGGCCAGTCTTCACAGGCATCAGCCCGTTAAGCCTCAGACAGCCCTGGAGTCTGTCTGTCAGGCCCCATTACACAGGTGAGGCAACTGAGGCGCAGAAAGGGTAGGGCGCTTGCGATGTCTGGCCCACTGTGTGGACGGGCAGATAGGGCACCACGTCTCTGAGATTCGTGCTACAAAGTGGGAATTTGTGGCTAACAGCACTCAGAGCCTTGGGAGATACCCCTGGGCAGGTCTGGCCAAGAAGACCAGAGCCACAGGGAGGCTAGCAAGACATTGGGTAGCAGGCAGGCCAGTAGAAGCTGGCCAGAGGCAGGCATGACGAGCTTCTATTGCTTTTGTGGCTGAAGGGGACATTCTAGAAGGCATGACCCTGGCCCCCTCTCTCAAGGGATGTCTATATGGTAGTCACTTGTCCCTTGAAAGTCCTGGGACAGGGCAAGGGCCTGCGACAGAATTCAGGCGTAAGAATACCTCCCCATGGCTGCCACACAACACAACACAACGGGTGGGTGTCTCTGGAGAATCAGCTCAGGCCCAGCCAGGGTGGAGGGAGAGAGCCTCCCGAGACAGGGAGGCTGCAAGTCCTGGGCATCGGTCTCCAGGGCCACCTTCTGGAGGCCAGCAGTGGGAGCTGACTGGTCTCAGGCCAATCACTGCCAGACTCTCCTGGGGTTCCCCTCTCCCATCTCTGCTCGTGCCTGCTGTACCAGCTGACCTCCCCCACCCTTCCCAGGGTGACAGCCTCCCACCGGTCTCTGGGCACACAGCCTGCCCGCTCCACCCGCAACCATGCCTGGGCCAGGTGATGCTCTAAAACTCGGCCCGCCGCTCCCCGAATGCAACCCCTCGTCATGGCATCCCCCTGATTTGGCCCAGCCCAGCTTTTCACACATCCGTCATACCTCCCACCCCCCTACCCCACCAGCCACCCCTCCACCCACCCCAGCCATCTGTCTGTCTGTCCAAATGTCCAAATGTCCACCCATGCCTGTGTCCATTTGTCCACCCATCCACCCACCCATCCACCCACCCATCCATCCATCCATCCATCCATCCAATAAACATCTATTAAATACCTACTATGAGCCAGGCACCGTGCCTGGAATATAGCAGCAAATAAAAGTTAGAAGTTCCTGCCCTTGGGGAGCTGACGTTCAGGGTGGGGGAGACAGGCATGTAGGCCGTAGGAAGTACCAAAAAGACAAAGAGAAGGGGACATTTGTGCAAAGACTGGAAGGAAAGGAGGGAGCCAGCCCTGGGGGTGGGCAGCTGGGGGTGGGTGTTCCCTCGAGCACCACGGCCCAAGGCGGGAGTGTGTTTGCAAACTTTTTCTGAAAAGGCCAACCAGTATTTTCGGCTTTGTGGACCAAACAGTCTCTGTTGATTCAACTTTGCCACTGCAGCACCAAAGCAGCCTTAGCCAAGGTGAACATGAAAAGTGTATGGCTGTTCTAATAAAACTTTATGGACACAGCAATTTGAATTTCACCTAATTTTCATGTGTTGGGAGATATTGTTCTTCCTTTAATTTTTTTGCAACCATTTAAAATCATAAAAACCTCTCTTAGTTCGCGGAGAGCACAGACACAGGCTGTGGGTGGGACGCGGCCTGCAGGCTGCGGTTTGCTGAGCCCTGGCCCGGAGGCAGCCGGGAGGCCTGTGTGGTAGGAGGGCTGTCTTCAGGAGGAGGGGAGCGGGGCTTGACTCAGAACAGAGGCGAGGCAGGGAGAAAGGGCAGACGGGGGAGCTGCTGCACAGACACCCGCTGGTTTACTTGCATCCGAGTGATGCACCCCAAGGGACTGCAGAAGGTACCCACGTGTGTCTGCACCACTGAGCTCAGTACCTTCAGTGCTCCCCTCCAGGCAGCCTGGAGGGGCCCGGGCCAGATGCAGAAACTGGCTTTCCTGGTGTACATCCCAGCCCTGCATCGGTGAGCTGTGTGCCTTCAGGGGAGTGAGTCTACCTCTCTGTGCCTTGGCTTCCCCATCTGCAAGATGGCGAAGATCCCCTGGGCAGGCAGAGGCATGGTTCAGGGTTCCGAGTGGAAGCAACACAGGGGTCTGTTCATGAGCTACTGTCAAAGGCCATGAGCCCCCTGCCCACGCCACAATGCCTTATGACCCTCTCCTGGCTGAAATGTCACCCCCAATTCTCTCCTCTGGATTCTGTCCCCAGCTCCCCTCCTAGACAGAACTGGACACTCCACCAGCCCACCTTCATCAGTGCCCTCACCCTAGTGCCACTGATTTAGGGGCTATGCTTCTGCCTCCCTAGACTGTCGCCCCCTGGATGCCACCTGGAACCCCAGCCCTGGCAGACGGGGGAGATATCTGAGTTACAGAAGGAACTATGTGGAGGGCTGGGGGAACAGTGTTTTTGGTGTAGGGAACAGTCTATGCAAAGGCTGTGAGGTAAGCGTGTGCCTGGTGTATGTGAGGAAGAGCAAAGGGGCCTGTGGACCCTGTAAGGACTTTGGCTCTCATTTAAATTGCAACGGGAGCCTGGAGAGTCCAAGCCAAGGAGAAATGCAGTCTGATTTTTGTTTCTGTTTTGATTTTAACTTTTTATGTTAAGATGCTTATAGGTTCACATGCCATTGTAAGAAATAATACAGAAAGATCCCACACACCCTTTACCCAGTCCCCCCGATGCTAACGCCTCCCAGAACCGCAGCACAGCGCTGCCAGCAGACAGTGACGCCGACGGCTCACACGTCTTACGCAGCCTCCCCCAGCCTGACCTGTCCAGGCCGTGGGTGTCCTTCACCCTCTGCAGTGCTACAGCTGCCGCAGGCTCCCGTGCCCACCACCACAGCTGCAGTCCTGTCACCAGCACCCCTGTGACACTCTTCGGTAGGCACACCCACCTCGCCCCTGCCCCCGGCCCCCAGCCTGGCAACGCGGATCTGTTCTCCATTGCTCTGGCTTCCTCACTTCACGCGGGTTATGTGAATGCATTAACACAGCATGTAGCCCTTCGGGACTGGCTGCGTCCACTCAGCATGCTTCCCTGGAGCTCTGCTCAGGGTTTGGGCATAGCGGTAGTTCGTTCCTTTTGTTGTGGGGGGTAGTGGTCCGTGGCATGGCGGTCCCTTCGCCTCATTGGGTGGAGGGAAGCCGCCCAGGAGGTTTGGCAGCCCCCTTTGCCCCCAGCCCAGGCTCACACCCACCGCAGCCCCGTCCCTGCTCCCCCCTTTCCTTGTGTTTTCAGAACCTGTACCTAGCTTCATTGCCTGCTACCCATTCCGGGCCCGCACCCTCCATTTGTGAGTCGATGCCCCGTTAATCAGTCACAATGCTCCCCCACCCCGCCCACCTGCCCTCTGACATTACCTCCTTTGACGCCCCTAGCTGGGGAGGTCAGGCAGCTTATTGACAGTAACCACAAAATATGCTTCGTGTCCAAATGTGGATCAGAGAGGTTTAGCACCCTGCCAACCACCACACAGCTGCGAGATGGGCAGAAGCCTGCCCTGGCAGGCATAAATGATCACAAGACATATTCCAAGGGGCAGGCCAGAGCCGGGGGTGGGGTGGGAGGGAGGCTCTGCCCTGGACTCAGCGGGGGCTCAGCTCGACCCTGCACCTCCCCTGAAGGGGCCTCGCCCACTGCAGGTGAACATGACATAATTACTGTGGAAGGAACTGTGCCGTCTCACCCAGGGCAGTCAGTTTATCAAGCGCTGACAGTGCATTAGCTAAGTGATCACTAGACTATTAATTTTTTCCCCAGCCCTTGCCAGGGGTATTACAGTGAAAAATGGCAGCTTAACCGCAGGGAAATTCTTCAGGGTGACAAAAATAAAAATAGCTCTAATTGAAGTTGATAGAAATTATACCCTTTAAAAACACACGTCGGGGTGCACTGGCTATAATGTGAATTAACGCCGGGGCAGGGTTTCTGTCACAGGATCGTGAAAACACGATGACAGCCACAGCAAACAGCCTCCTGGGGCATCACATCTGCTCGGTTGCCACTTGGCGGGGCCCGGCCGTGTCAGGGAGGTGGCAGGGGCGGGTTGGAGGCCGGCGTCCACCAGCCTGCCGACATAACCTCCCCTGCTCAGCCGTGCCCCTGCAGAGGGACAGTGGGCAGGCAAGTACCACAGCCCTTGTCCACTCCGCCCCGGAGCGTGTGGATGTGCCCTGGCCATCCTCCAGGCTGGGGGCGGGGCCTGGGGTAGAGGTCCCCGGACCCTTAACGAGCCAAGTTACCGCCCCCATGGCTGGGCCCTGTGTCCTCAAGCCAGATGCTGACTTGAAACTTCCACATGAAAACATGTTATGTGTTTTCAGTTCCCCCCAAATTGAGACAGATTCTGATGTTCTGGCACACAGTGGTGAGTCATCTTTCAGCCGTCAAAGAGGTTTCAATCCGGCATATGAAGAAAGAATAAATATAATGGCAGCAACATTAACAAACACAGGGTAGCATCTGTGCTGCGCTCGGCACTGTTGTGAGTACTTTCCGCATATTTTAATTCCCTCGGTCCTCACAACGACCCGTGATGTAGACACCGTCATTATCATCCTCATTCTGCAGACGAGGAAATCCTATGGAGGCCTGGAGAGGCTGTGCGGCCTGCCCGGGGGACTCCCCGGGGGCAGAGCCAGGAGCGGAGCCGGCTGCACAGCCTCCGAGCCGCCCGGCCTGAGAGCCGGTCAGCCCCGTGCACGGACGAGCCCCGACCTGACGACACACGGCAAGGACCCTGCTGGGCCTCCGTCCACTCTCAGACCATACCACGCACCGCTGCCACAAGGGCGGCTGCCGCACTCTTACGTTCATCTATGTTCTTACAGATGATATTTATTTAGTTTTAGAGAAAGGGGAAGGGAGGGAGAAGGAGAGGGAGAAAAACACGGGTATGTGAGAGATACATCGATCGTTTGCCTCTTGCACGCCCCCAACCAGGGAGGGACCTGGCTCGTAACCCAGGCTGTGCCCTGACCGGGAATCCAACCGGTGACCTTTCGATTTGCAGGCCGGCACTCAATCCACTGAGCCACACCAGCCGGGGCTTACATTTATTTTTGAATGATTTATACAGTTTATTTCCATTTTGGCTGCACCCTTACCTACTGAGATGGACAACTCACCTAAACTTCCTGAAGCCCCCAGTCTGAGCACAGAGACATGCTGGGTGATCGTGGGGGTGGGGGTGGGAGGATGGGGGGTCAAAGAACAAAGCAGACCTAGGAATTAATTTGAGAATATTTATCAGGCCCCTGCCCTGTGCGAGGCACTGCTCTGGCCCTGGGGACTCAGCAGTGAGCCCAACAACAGGGCACATGCTCCAGGCCGCCTGCCCGAGACGTCTCGGTTGGAGGAAGACAGTCGCTCACCCGCTCGCCCCGGGTCCACGGAAACACGACAGTCATCAAAAATGAAAATCCAAACACAGGCTCACAGTGGAGAGACACAATTCCAAAATCTAAGGCTCTGACTGGCAGAGAATAAAGGGAAAGACTAGAAAGAATCTCTCATATTCTCACTCTCGCTCGCGCTCTCTCCACACACACACACACACACACACACACACGCACACATCCAGGGAAAGAAATCTAATCATGGAAGAAACAGCAATTTTTGTGGCTTTTCACTGCCGTCTTCCCTGAGACGATCTGAAAGGGATAATTAACTGGAGTGAGCCCGATGGAGGCAGAAAGGGAAAAGCAAGAGCGGGAAGCGCAGGTGGGGGCGTCCAGAAAGGCCAGGTGTTGCCAGGGCCGGGTCAGCTCTGCTGGGGGGTGTTCGCAGAAACCGCGGGAGAGCCGGCCTGGGGCTGGGCCGAGACGCGTGTGCCCCGTTCACACAAGGAAGAGGACACCCCAGGATGGAAATGACAGACCAGCCGGCTTGGCATCGATACCCAGGGAGACTCTAGAACAAATTGTTGGGGAGAAAATCAATAGCAATCACATAAAATAGCGCGAGATTTACTAAATGGCTACTGGCCCGGCTCCGGGAGGGGGAAATGACACCAGAGCCCGCCGAGCCGCTCCGGTGCGAGAGCGGCGCTCCCGGAAAGCGGACCCCAGGGAACCCGCATGATCCCGCACGGCGTTAACTCGGCTCGTGACGGCCACCTGGGTCAGGCCTGGGCCACCTGGGACACAGATGCCAGCTGTGCCCTCACATAAACACCTGCCTGTCTGCCGAACCCGAGGACGCTCCCAGGACGCGCTGCCGTGCGAGCTGGCCGGCCGCGCGCCAGGTTGAGCTCTGCACCGTCCCCTGGTTTCATCCTCAGGCAGTGAGGCCAGTAGCAAAAAGGACAGGGAGAGCAGCCCCCGTCTATTACGCTCGCCTGGCTTCAGATACCGACTCCTTCCCCATGGGCTGTGTGGCCACGAGGAAGCTACTAAACCTCTCTGAGCCCCGGCTTCCTCAGCTGTAAAATGGTCGCAGTGACACAGGACACAGAAAGACACACGTGCTTAGAGCAGAGCACACTGCCTGGCCCTTGGGGCAGCTCGCTTTCATTTCTCCTTCTGGCGACCCCACACGACAGCGATCCTTCACCTTTGTCATCCCACGGCACACAGAACTAATGACTAAAATTCTGTAGCACACCAAAATACATATGTTTTGCTGATCCAAGACAAAAATAGGTATGACTTTGCTTCAGTCACACCAGATGGCTATTGTTTTGTGGGCTGTTGTCATTTTTATAATTTGACAGTCTCAGGGAGAAGAGGTCGGGGCCCCCGAGTACACGGTCAGGAGCTGCGTGTTTCAACAGTTGTCACAGCGCACCAATGTGTCAGCACACTGGCCGAAAACTGCTGCCTTAAGACAATTATTCAGTGTCATCTGACGTATGTGCAGAGCGTCGTACAAATGCTGTACAGGTATTAACTTGGTCAGTTCCCCTAACCTGCCTTTGAGGTACATTCTCCTACTAAACACACATTTTATGGATGAGGGGACTGAGGCTCTGAGGCCCCAGGTCACACAGCCTGCTCTGCACCCAGATGCTGTCACGCCGTCATCCTCAGTCTAAACTGTTAATCTCTCCCCAAAACTGTTCCCCAGAACAGCCCAGGGAGGTACTTAGGGCACCCCCACCGTACAAAGGAGGTTAAGCAATTTAATACAAAGAGCGTTTGGAGGTAAAGCGAGACCCGGATGGAAGTATGTCTGCGGACTGGGAGGGGCGAGGATCTAACAGCCGGTGGTCAGAAGGCAAAATAAGGTGAGCGAAAGATGGAGAGGGGGGATATGAGCCAGTTGTTTTGTAGAGGTCGGGGGTCGGGGGGGGGGGGAGAGAGAGAAGAAATGGAGAGAGGGGAGTAAGAAAGCATGTGACAGTCTGGAAGTAGGAGCTTCCAGGAGCAGAAAGGGACCCTCCCTCTGTCCCACGTCCGTTTTCCAGATCTTGAGTCTAATACTGGTTTCTTTTGATCACTGTGAAGAAGAAGAATCACCACCTGCACCTGAAGAGGCGCAAGCCGGGGCTGGCGTGCCGTGCCGTGGAGGGCAGAGCCGGGCTGAGAAGGGAGGGAGGAGGAGCTGGCGTTGTTTGTGTATTCTCTGTCTCATTGCAAAGATGAATGAGAGCTTAGGGAGGGCTCCATCACCTCCAAACCTCAGAGGTGGGAAGAGCCTGAAATGTCACCTGCCTCATGTTTCTCAAACCCTGGGATATGTCCCGCATGAGAGCAGTTTTTAAAAAATATTGATGGGGGGAGGAGAGAGAGAGAGAGACATCGATTTGTTGTTCTGCTTATTTATGCATTCATAGGTTGCTTGTTGTATGTGCCCTGACTGAGGATTGAACTCACAACCTTGGTGTATCAAGATGATGCTCTAACCAATGGAGCTACTCAGCCAGGGCTGAGAGCTTTTTTTAAAAAGGGAAATAGAATAGAATAAAAAATACTGGAGCGCACCACATGTAGTAAAATATCATTTTGTGGAATTTCTGTTTCAGTTACTGAATGTATGTTGTTATTGCCTCAGGCCCAAGTGCCCAGGCCCTGCGCCCCAGGTTCTGCATTTAGAGGTCTTCCCCAATGTGTCCCCGAAGGCAAGGAGTCTGTGCGGCCAAGGGCCACCTCCTACTGCCTGCTCCTGCTCTCGGGCCGTGGCCCCTGGTCCAGAACCCAGGTCTCCCTGCTGGCATGCCCAAGTCCATGTTCAGAGCTGTGCAAACCCCCCTCTGGTCTGTCCTTCTGAGGGGTTAAAGTCCGCTAGGAAGCCCATGTTGAGGGTGGCCGAGGGCAGTGTCGTGGAAGCATGGGCCGGGTGTCCACATCAGTGAAGCCCTGTATGATGAGGGACAAGAAGGGAAGAAACAGGCACAAGTCTCCATTTATCCCATGTCCCCAACCCCTCAGATGCTCAGATAGACCTAGGGGTGTGTGTGTGTGGGCATACACACATACATGTGGGTGGCACATGCACGCACACACACACGAATGTGAGTGTGTACCTTGCACTGCTATATGTAGGCATCATGTACATGCATGTGGTTTGTGTGTGTTTGAGCATGTGGGTGTGCACGTGTGAGTGCATGTACGTGGGAGTGTGCATGCTGGACTGTGAGGCTCTGCCGCTATTCAGCAGCTCACAGTCCAGCAGGTTGGAGAGGGCTGTGTAGTCCCTGCCATTCACCGAGGCGGTGGGTGGTCTGATTCCATGGTACTGCTGCCCTCCCCAGAGGAGCTCCCTTAATGTCAGTACCTGCGAAACTCTGTCTTCAAAGTCTAATGCTCAGACTGGGAGCTCCCTGAGCAAACCCTTGCCAACCCTCTGGCTCGGCGCCAGGCTTCACAAACGTTTGCTGAATGAATAATCGAGGGGAGGAACAAAGGCTCGAAAATCCAGCAGCTAAGTCCCAAACACCACCGAGCGGCACACCGCAGGGAAGGGTGCAACTTCCGGAGGGATGCCAGCCCACAGTGCAGCCAGAGCCAGACCCCATGCCCACTTCTGTCATAGCCTGAGACACTGGGCTCCCAGGAATGCCTGGATCTCCCTGGTCCAGGGCCCATGAGCCTTGGCTCTTTCCTAGTGCAGCCAGCGGCAGGGGGCACAAGGTGGCCCAGGCCCCCACTGCTGGAACTCACCCCTCAGCCGGCCAGCCAGGGTGTAGGGTGTGTGCTGGGTGCTCTCAAAGGAGCCCTGAGGTGAGCAGGAAACACCACACAGATAGTTACCAGACGCGAGGGTGAAGGCAGTCCATACCTGTCCCCAGGCAGCCGCTTCCGCCAAGGCCTCGTGCAGGCCACGAGCTTTCCTCGGGCCTCAGTGTGCGCACTCTGCAGTGGGCACGTCTTTCCTTCCTTCCTCTCTCTCTCATCTGTTATTATTATTGTTGCTGTTGCTAGCACAGAGCATAGGATCACCACCCTGCATTAGTGGTGGGGGCTGCGAAATCCAACTCTGTGGAGGGGGACCCCTCCAGAGGGCTGCTGCCCGGAGGGCGGGCCGGCCTAAACGAACACACATTTTAAACTTAGATACCTGGTGGGGCTGATCAAGATTCTGGGGGAATAAAGCACCCCACAGCCTCCCCCGGCACTGAAGTTCACTAAGAGGGGGCACCGGAGGATGAACACACTGCCCACAGAAATGATACGGGGTCATGGAGGGGACGTGCCTGCCACCCACAGAAATGAGGCCAGCCCGCAGGAAGCTGGTGTGCAGGCGGCTGTGGGGGAAGGGGCGTGACGAGCTTTGAGTCGGGTTTCCAGGTGGCAGCTGTATTTGCCCAAAGGGGCACCTTTTCTTGTGGCTGCAGAGCCACTCCACAGATAAGTGGTGGCCCTGGGCGAGTGTCCTGAGTGAGAGGACCTGGGTGAGTGTCCTGACCCTCACCCGGGGGGACTGTGTGTTAATGTTGTTCTGTTTACGTCACGAAGGCATCTCATGCCAGCCCTGTGAGCAAAGGGCTAAGGGCCCCGATTTACAGGTGGGGAAGCTGAGCTGGAGAGGAAGGCAGGCACCAAGGTCCCCTGGCTGGAGGTGGGGGTGGAGAGGACCGTGTGGCTCCCTGTCCCTGGTGACGCCCCCCGCCCCGCACTCCCCAAAATAGCTGCCCAGCACCTTCAGGAGTCTGACGGAGCCTGCCCCGCACAGTGCAGCCTCTGCCTCCACCTCCGGCAGCTTGAGAGGCCCGAGAGGGGACAGGCTCAGCCAGGCTGTGGGCCTGCCAAGGTGCCAGCTCGCTGGCTCCCGGCTAATTACTCACTTTTGCAAGATCAAAGGCCTCGTTTATTGCAAAGTAGATTGAACTTGCCTGCTTGGCTCCCTCGGAGGCAATGCTAAGACAGTCCGGCCCTCCGCCTCCGAGGCTGCCCTCCAACGGTCAGACTGCGCAGGGCTGGGCTCTGGCAGTGGGCGAGGCTGAGAAGGGCTGGGTCAGCAACCCGGCCTTGGACCAGCACCTGGGACGAGCTCACCTTTACCTGGTGCCCCGCCACTGGGCTCAGGCAGGGCTGGGTCTCCAGTGAGGGGTTCTACGGCCCCAGTGAAGGGTTCCCACGTGAGTGGCCCACCCCATGCTGAGGGCCCCCGGGGGCCAGCACCCTGGTCCCGCGCCTCAGAACTCAGCCTCCGGTCCAGATGCCAGGTGAGACTGGTGCTCCGGGACCTCAGCCTCTAAGGACGAGCAGGGCTCGGGGACAGAGACAGGAGGAAGAGAGGCTGAGAAGGGGAGGGCCCACCAGGTGTGGGGCCGGCCAGCCTGCGTGGAAAAACGGGATGGTGATGAAGCCTCACGAGGGGCTGTGGGCGACAGGCAGTGATACCGGTGGCCCCTGTGCGACTCGTCCCCCCATTGAAGCCCTACTCCAAAATGTGGATAAACATCACTCCCATTCTCCAGAGGGTAAAACTGAGGCCACGAGGCCCAGGGCCACCCTCGCTGGTGAGCAGCCGCTCCAGCTCAGAACCCCTGCTCTTGACCCCGTTAGATTCCTGTGCAGCCTCTGAACCGTGGGCAGTGAGGCGCCGAGGAAGGGCACAGAGGAGCGTCACCGCCGCAGCTGTCAGGGAGGGGACCCCTGGGGGTTAAGGAAGCAGCTTGGTCAGCGATGGGGAAGGTGCAGAGAAAGTGACGGAACAGAACGAGAAGGAACTGGACCCTGGGCGCCCTGGAGGAGAGAGGATGCTGTCCACCCTGAGATGGGTGGGGTGCAAGGCTGTCGATGGGGCCACATCAGGCCTTTGGAGATGTTTTGGTCGCCATGACTGGGGATGCTGTTGGCATCAACAGGGCAACGCACCGGACAGCACCGAACCCCCCAAAAATAATCCAAATCCAAATGTCAGCAGTGCTGAGGTGGAGACACCGGGGACAGGGGCACCCTTGGCCCAGAGAAGGACACAAGAGGAGCAGGCGTGGGCAGGCAGGGTGTGGTGGGGAGGAGCCCAGGGCCCCCGCATTTGAGGGAAGTGGTAGCAGCAGAACAGCCACGAAAAGATGCGCGGGAAGGGGCTGGAGCCACGGCCCCCGGGGCACGGAGGTAAGCGCCCTCTGAGCTTGGCCGCCCCAACAGCTCCACGGGCTCATCTCACCTCACACCGACAGCCCCTGAGCCCAGCCCAGGAGGCTGCATGTCACTGTGACTGAAATGCTCACCTAGGTGTTGCTCGAAAGGGACTTTGCAGATGTGATTAAAGTCTGTGACCCGCTGACCTTCAGGAAGAGAGGTGGTTCTGGAGTAACCTAGACCACCTGTGTGGGCCTGAGCCAGTCGCTGGAAGGCCTGGAGAGCGGAGCTGAGGCCTCCCGGGGGAAGAAGAAACCCCGCCTGTGGACAGCGGCTCCAGCCCGGGGCCTGCGAGGGGCCGCTGCCCTTGCTGGGGGCCTGCCCTGCGGATCCGGGGCCTGCCCGGCCAGCCCTCCCTGACTAAGCCAGTCTGGAGTTAGAGCTCTTCCTGTCCGTCTCCCACTCCTGCTGCTCTGGTTGGACCCTGCCGGGCGCAGGGCTTTAAAGAAGGGCCAAAGGCTGCCGGGACATCAAAGGGGACACGGAGAACTGATCACTAGCACTGGCTGGAGGCTGCTGGCGCCCTCTGAGAGATCACAGGGCCTAGAAGCAAGGCTAAAAGCTTCCTGCAGGGAGTGAGGGCCAGGCAGGGGCCGCTCTGGGGAGCTGGCTGGGAACGCAGTCTCCTAGGCCCACCCTGCCCTGCTGTATCGGAACCTGCACTTTAGCGAGGCCCCAGGGGTTCAGAGGCTCACCACCGTCCAAGAAGCCTGGTGCAGGCCAGCCAACAACACACTGTTAGCTGGGAAGGGAAGGGGGCTGACAGGTTAGCTGGGAAGGGAAGGGGAGTTTCTGGGGCTGGGGGCACCCAGACAGGCACAGACAGGAGGAGGCAGAATTGGGGGGTTCTATATAAGGAAAACACAACTCAATTCAGCGTGTGTGTGTGTCTGGGGTGGGGGGAATCACACCTTCCCCCCTAAACACACCTCCCTACTGTTTGAACTGAGCATGGGAGGGGCGGAAGTGTGCTCAACGTCAGAGTGCGCCTAGGCTCTGCCTCCTCAATTGCTGCCAGACTGAAGGAGCGGAGGGGTGGTCAGGGGAGGGGGTGACAGGGAACGGGGAGGCTTTAACCACGTTAAACAAGGGCTCTGGCTTTGGGACCCCACAGAGCTGGCTGTGAGTCCCGCTGTGTGATCTTGGGCAAGTCGCTTCACCTCTCTGGGCCTGTGCTGCTCCACCTGGACAGCAGGGCCAACAATGTTCCTTATTTTGTAAGGCCTGGAATGCTACACGAGCTAAGAAGTATAAAGTACTCAGAGTGGGTTCTACACGTGCTTTCCTTGGTTTTTTCATTATTTGGAAAGGGGAGAGGGAGGGGTCACACACAGGGGTCTATGAACCCTGACACCAAGGCACACAGGCCCGATCCGACACAGCAGCCCCATCTCCTGGCCATTAGGGACGAGGCCCTGGGAGACAGCACACAGCAGCGTTGCGTTTTTCCACCTCTAGGTAAGTGAGCCCTGTTTGGTACCTGCCCCGCTGGCCTGATGTGACAGAGTCAGGGTCCCCCGCCCTGTGCCCCTGCGGCTGCTTGTCCAGAAGAGGGGCCCCTCAGTCCTCGTCAGACTCCCAGAGCCTGGAGCAGAGCAGCTAAGAGACGCTCAGTGTAGCCACCCCGGCCCAGCACCTTGAGGCTCCACGTCAAGACAGAAAGAATCGCCATAAAGGTGACTCAGGGGTACACAGCCCTTTCATCCAGAGGCCCCAGGGCCTGACCCACGTGCTCATTAAGTATCTCAGGCATCCACTTGAGGAGGAGGAGGTCCCAGGCCCACACTTCCTGGGCCAAGCCCTGGTCTGGGCCTTCCATCCTCAAGCAAGCTGCAAAGATTAGAAGCATCTCCCTGTTTTCCACATGAGACGGTTGAGCTCAGAAAGGTTAGGTGCCTTGCCCAAGGTCACACAGCAGGCTATGGTCTCTCTAATGCATGATCTGCTTGGTTGGATGAGCTCTTGCCCCACAGCTAAACCGGGAAATTGAGCCATTAACAGCTCCTTTGTGCCTCAGGCTGTCTATGCAGCCAGGCGGGAATGATTCCTACCACTCACTGCAACTCCCTGGACCTGGTCCAAGTGTGGGGAAGGTCTGGCCTTGCACTTGGCCGCTGATGTTTGTCAAAGGGGGTGCGGGGGAGTCAGAAAGAGGGTGCAGAATTTGGGACCAAGCAGATGTCATTTAAAAGCATTTCAATGATAAAATATTCCAAGTGTACAGAAGAAAATGTAGCAACCATACTGGTACCCACCTCCTGCCATGTCCCCGCTACCCCACCCCGTTTGGATCTAGTCGAGATGAACACAATCATCTCTACTGGACGGCGGGCCCTACGAGAGCTTTTAGAGCTCAGCAGGCGCCTGAGAAGTGGCCCACGCAAAGCGCCTGCTATTTGACCTGGGCATCCATTTCCTGTGGCTGCCGTAACAAGTGAGCACAAACTTAGTGCCTTCAAACACCAATTCGTTCTCTTCCAGTTCCAGAGGGCAGAAGTCTGACTAGGGACTCACTGGGCTAACGTCAAGGTGTGGGCGGCTTCCTTCTGCAGCCCTAGGGGAGAGTCCCTTTCTTTCTCTTTTCCAGCCTCCGAAGGCGCCTGCATCCCTTGGCTCACGGCCCCCTCCTCAAGCCACTCCAGCCGCTTACTTCTGCCATCACCTGTCCCCCCTCTTACAAGGACCCTGTGTTGACATTGGCCCCACCCTGATAATCTAGGATTCATCTCATCTCCAGGTCCTTAACTCAATAACACCTGCCATGTTCCTTGAGCCACACAAGGTCACACAGGTGCAGGTTCTGTGGATTACAACATGGACATCTTGGGGACCGGTATTCAGCCTGGCTGCGCAGGCATTTAATAAATAAACGTGGCTTTGTTCCTGGTCTTTCCTACTCCTCCCCATCACAGGAAGAACACGTGGGCCCCGATGAGCCCACCAAGGAGTCTGGCAGGTGCAGGCGAATTTAAAGGAGTAACAGCTAAGGGGCCAGAGGTCCAGGCTCGGGTTTCCGGGTCTTGCACCTGCCCCACGTGCCCATGGCATGCGCCCACAGTGGGGTGGGGGTGTCTGGCCGCCCTGCCCATGAAGGATGCTCCGCCCTGGTTCTCCCTGCACCCCAGCCTCCCTGCCCCCAGCCCTCTCTCCCAGGCAGCCTGGAGTTACTGTTTTAATGAGTTCCTTGCCCTCTAATTAGCAGGTGCGGCTTTGAAAGGAAGCGCCTGGTGTTTACCTTGAGCGGAGCCTTTAATAACCAAACCCAAGGAATGGCAGGCTGGCTCCCTCCTAATCCCCATCTGAACAGCAGTGCTTAATGAGCCTTGGCACCGGCGAACCTTCTCCTGCCCTCTCCCAGGCGCCCCGCAGCGCCCCAGGGGCTCGTTACTGAGCAGCTTCAGCCCTGCCAGGAGACACCCCAGCAGCCCAGCCGAGACTGGGGGGAGGACAGCTTGCACCCAGATTGGGTGGCATTCCCCACATCAGGGGGGCACTCGGGCTAACATTTACCGGCACCCACTGGGAGCCCAGGCTCCTTTGAGGAGGCTTCACGTGTCCAAGGGGCTCCAGCCCCTACTGTCCTCCCCACGTCACCCCCCAGAGAGGGCTCAGGGAAGCTGAGACCTGGGCATGCAGGGACTTGGGCGCTTTGCAGGTGCCTTCTGGATCAGTTTCACACACAACAGCCCCTGAGTGGCAGGCAGTGTCAATCCCCATTTTACGGATGAGAAAACTAAGGTGCAGAAAAGTGGAAGACTTTGCAGGAGAGTACAAGGTGATACTGGGACTCCAACTCAGGTTGGTCTGATTCCAAGCGGGCAGCTCTTTCTGCAGAACCCAGGGAGCTTTCTGCAGAACCCAGGGAGCTGGGGGAGGAGCGGGGGCAGAGAGCAGACTTCAAATGTTAAAAACAGTGATGTCCCCTGAGCCTCTGGCCGCACTGGGGCTTAAGGTAATGACCTCCCTTAATCCCCCGCTGAATGCCTGCCCACTGGAGGGGTCCAATGTTGGAGGGCCACCAGCCACCCCCTGCAGATGTGGCAGTCACCTACCCAAGGCCGGGGGGCAGGAGGCCGGGATGGCCTCCTCTGTCCCTGTGCACACAATTAGCTGCAGGAGGCCTGGGCTGGAGCTGGGGCCCCAGAAGGAACAGCCATCTGCAGGGCTGGGTGGCAGGCCTCCTAAGTCACAGGAGAGGACGAGCCCACACGCACCAGAGGAGGGAGTCGGAGGGGGGACAGACACAGGGACCCAGGCCAATCATCTCTCTCCAATTCCCTCCCCCCCGTGCACGCTCTGCAGGGACCAGAAAGGGGCCTGTACTATGAGAAAGAATATTCTAGAACATGAGGTTTTTTGTTTGTTTTCTTTTAAAATAAATGGATCTGCCTCTGGGTTGCCGGAGGAAGGCAGAGGCGCCTCCCATCCCACTTTGTGCTGCAGTTACCTCCCCCTCTGGCCTCGTGAATAGCCCGACAGTCTGCCAGGGGAGCTTGAAAGGCGTTTGGAGTGTTTAGGCGGGAGAGAAGAGGCCTCCGCTGGCTTCCTTTGTTGGGAAAGGCCCCCGCTGGGCCTTTATCTGGCTCGGGAGCTCTTCCTGCAGCCGCAGACACAGCCAGAAGGGACTCAGGAAGCCAGGCCCACGTCCCTCCCGGACTCAGGGCCCATCCAGGCCAGTCCCTCGGGGGCTCTGCTTGGGAGAGCCGGGGGCCTGCCGGGCCCGACCACCCCCAAGAGCTCTGCTGTCCGATGTTCCTTGGTCTGGAAGGATCCCAGAGACCTGGCACGGGTCAGGCAAGGACAGAGGCTGAGCACTGACTGAGCACTTACCGTGTGCAGCACTGTGAAGTCAACACGGGAGGGAGAGTCTGAGGGTCCGAGTGGCCTTCGGGCACACAGCCCAGGGGCCGGCTGGGTTCGGGAGTGGCCAGGGATCTGCGCCAGGCATTTGGGGGACAGAGTGGGGCACAGCGATAAAGATGACTCAGCCCCTCCTCTCTGGGAATTTGCTATGAGGCAGGAAAGACGGCATCCTTCTGAATACCCTGACATGCAGCAGACAGAGAATCTGTGACCTTGAGAATTCACTTTCCTCTCAGGGCCTCAGTTTTCCCCATCTGTAAAGTGGGGCGCCAGGGACAGGGGCAGGGCACTTGCAGGAACCCATTCGGCCCGGACCCTTTATGTTGCAAGAATAGTCTGTTACTGAAATAGCCACAGTGGTATTCTCCATCCTACCTGTTTTCCGGAACCCTTCCATTTTGTGCCCTTCCCTTGAATGTGGGGGCCCCACAGATGGAGGATGACAGAAGTGGCGGGCACTGGGTGACTAGGAGGCTTCATCATCAATGTGATGTACCCCTGCCTAGCTCTTCCTCTTGGGACATTTGGGTTTGAGATCCAGCCACTATGCTGTGATAGACAGAGGGTGGGAGGACAACACAGCTGAGCTCCCCGCTGCCAGCCTGCCCCAGCCTGTCAGCCTGCCTGCCCGTGTGTCACCGTGGAGGCGGGCCCTCAGGCTCTGCGGAGGTGTGGAGCGGGAGGGGCCCTCCCTGCCCAGCCTCACCCAGGCCGTGGGTCTGTGCACGGAGGTGGTGCTCGCCGCTGTGTTGTGCTCGTGGCTGAGGTTGGGGTGCTTGGTCCCTCAGCACCAGCGCAGCCTGGATCCCCACAGATACTTGCCGAAGGTCGGTTCTCAGACAGGAGTCGGAGTGCACCCAGGAACTGGTTCCTAAGTGCCAGGCACTGTGCTAAGCACTGATCTCATCTTCACCTTAACAACAGTCATTCTTGTTTTACAGATGAGGAAACTGAGGCACAGAGAGGTTAAACAACTAGCTGAGATAGTACAGCCAGGAAGTGGTGGAGCTGGCAGCTCCAGAGTCCTCCTCACCCGTAACCTTGTGGCTTTGCTGCCCCGTCCCCAGCGGTGGGGACGGCCCCAAGCCCTAGGAAAGCCAGGAGGGCCCTGCTTCCAGAACACCGTGCTCCTCGCAGTGAAACGGTGTGGTCAAACACAAACTTCCAGGCCATTTTCCTGTCTCCGTGTGAATATATTTTTAAATCAGTTTTTAAAAATGTCCTTTATCAGAGCATAGGACCCAGTTTGGGGGTCAAAGTCCTGGTCATGATAGAGTGAGAGCTTCGAGGGGCGGTCAGGAACCGCCGGGGTCAAAGCCCTGTGGGGTGGGACACAGAGGCAGAAAGCGTGCCGTCCGGGCCCCAAGCCACACCCTCACCGCAGAGGCTCTCCGAAAACCTGAGATGTGACTCACTCATCACAAAACGCACCACCTGCAGGTGTACGACTCAGCACCCGGTACAGCCTGACGGCCTCCTTGGAGACCAAGTCGCACAAGCTCTGGCCCGCCAGGGCCGCCCACCCCCACCCGCACCTCTAACCTTTTACCCTAAGGGCAGCTGAAGTACACCGCGGACTCAATCCCTTATCCCATGGTCTGCAGCAACCATCAGAAGGTTCCAGAAATGCCACGCCTTTGGCACTGAACACCGTCTCCCACTCACTGTGTTCTGGCAGAAAAAGGCCCGCCAGGCCACATGACTTCGCTCTGGGTTTGGAAACTGTGCTCCTCAGAGCTCGGGGCCCACCTGACACTGGCTCCCAAGCTGCCCTCCGAGGTCCCGTCTGTGCCACGAGCCGCAGATGCTTCCAGGCAGCAGACAGGGGGGCCCTGTTCTGTTTTCTCTTTCAACAGCTTTGTGGGGAGGCGGGAGACCCTGTGGCAACAAGCGCGAGCTTTTTCACCTCAGGGCAACCGGCGGCTCTGAGGGGTCCCTCACCAGCAGTGACCCCAGCGTCATCTGAACCTCGTTTTCCTCAGAGGTGAAACGCAGACACAGCCCTCCCCACGCAGAGCCGTCTGTGAGCTAAGAGCAACGTCCCGAGAGCGCCACAGCTGGCTGCCCGGACCCAGCAGACCCCCTGTACGTGTTAGCTGCTGGCACAGCAGCAATGCAAACAGTCCACTGGTCACTGCATGTGGCAAGTTCACGTCTGATTAGGTTTATGTATTTATTTTTCTTTGCAATCAGTTTTGAAAGTGCAAACAGTGTGGTGGCCGGTTACGATGTTTCCAGAAGGCTCGGGGAGCTCTCCACCACTCTGGGTGGGCTGCTCCCCTGCCCCCGCACCCCCAGCCCTGAGACGCTGACCCATCCAGTGCTATCACACCAGGGATGGGAGAGGACGCTCTGTTTCCTGAAACGGGTGTCACGTGACACTGAGCTGGCCTCTGGCAGATGGTGATGTTGAACTTGGAAACTGACACGGTGTTCTGGGAGGCTGGGAAGGTCCACCCAACCTGCCCTTCTGACCTATAAGTTGCTGGGTGCAGAGCCCCGGGCGCCTTCCCACGCAAGCCTTGTGCCAGCCCTGAGCAACGGTCACCCGAGGCTGCCCGGGGAGGGCGGAGCTGCGGTCAGGCTTGGTGTGGGGACACCGCCCTGGTGCCAGAGAGCCGGATCCCAGGTCTGGCTCTACCCAGCTGGTTCAGGGACTTTAGGTGTGTCCCTGGCCCCTCCCAGAGCCACACTGTCCTCATCTGCAAAACGGGGCTGTTTTTCTAGGTGGGGGATTCGATTGGCTGCAGGCAGCAGAATTCTTCCCTCGCTTTCCTTTCAGAAGAGAAACAGACAAAAGCAGAATACGCTCAGGCACAAGGGGTGGGGAGCATGGAACTCACCTCTCTGACTCCCATTTCCTCTCCTCCCTGTCCTGCGGCCCCCAAGGTCCCTCTGTTGAGAAACCCATTATTTTAAGGACAGCACGGTATTCCATAAAGCCTGAACCCTGGAAGTAATGAGCATTCTTTGAGGCTACAGATTTGAGCCCCTACCATGTGCTGGGAACTGTTCCTAGGATACAGCTGTGAATGGACAGACAAGATCCCTAAGCTTCCAGACTCCTAAAGGCAGGGAGAGTGCTATGATATGCGATACACACAATATGGTCTGACAAGAAACATGACATGCAGGGGTAAGTAGCATGAAGGAAACTAAACCATGTAAAGAGGATCAAGAGTGATGGAGTGTGGAGAGTTATTTTGGGAAGGGCCATTGCAGGAGACTCCTGAGGGAAGTGAGGACAGGAGCTCTGAGTGCCTTCCAGGCGGGGACCCAGCAGGAGCAAAGGCCCTGAGGTGCGTTGGAGGAGTGGCCAGGAGGCGTGTGTGGATGAAGCGGTCCTGGAGAGGGGGAGGAAAGGAGGCAGGAGAGCGAACTAAGGGGTCCAATCTCACTTTGACAGGCTAAGTGTGCTGGGTTGAACAGCATTCCCCCTACCTCCTGCCCCCTCTGGAACCTCAAGATGTCACCTTGACATCTGGGAATAGGGTCTTTGCCGGTGTAATTAGTTAACATGAGGTCACGCTGGATTAGGGTGGCCCTAAACCCTGTGAAAATGTCCTTATAAGAAGAGGACACAGAGACACAGAGGAGAGGCCAGGTAAAGACAGAGGCAGCAGTTGGGGGGATGTGGTCACAAGCCAAGGACCACCTGAGGCCACCAGGAGCTGGGGCAGGTAAGGGAGAATCCTCCCCTGGAGCCTCCAGAGGGTGCACAGCCCTACTGGCACCTTGACTTTGAACTTGGGGCCTCTGGAACTGAGAGAGGAGAGGTCTCTGTTATTTAAACCCCCCATTTGTGGGCACTTGCTACAGCAGCCCCAGAACCCTCAGACACCCGGGAGGAACTCTGGTTTTATCCAGGGTAAGACGGGGTCCACGTGTACTTTGAACATGAACATGGCATGAACAATCGGCACTTCAAAGGGTCACGCGGTGTTACACTGCCCACCACACCAGGCTCCCAGCCTCAGAGGAAGCTAATGGGTGCAGCATTCTGGGGAGAAAAAGAAAAACCGCTCATGGTCTGTGGTCACTGAGAGCCCTTGGGTGGGTGACACAAGTCTGCTAAGCCAACCGTGTCTCCAGGGCCCGCTTCCTCTGTGGGAGGGTGACCAGGGTCCTGCCCAGGCGGGGCCACAGCCTCCCACCCTACTCTCCACCTCAGCCCCCTGGAGGCCCCCCGCCCCAGGAACAGCAGCAAAGTGGATTCCCCGGCCCCGAACGGTTCTCCCTGTTGCCTTATTTAAAGTTTCCAGACAGAATTTCTCCTCCAAAAATTTGGAGCCTGTCATTAGCCATCTGAGAACCTGTAATCTTTTTTTTAAAGGGACACAGCCCCGAAGGAAAAATGAGTCAGCTGGGAGCGTCAGCTACACACTTTGAATGGAGACACGGATGGAGGGAAGGCCAGCCAGTGACCCAACCAGCATTTATGAAGCACCTTATGTTTGCCAGGCACTTTGCTAGGCATTCATTCCCACAAATGCAGCTTCAGTTCGGTTTGACAGTATTTTACCGAGTGTCACAACTTGTGACAAGCCCTTTGAGGAAGATGAAAAAAGTGTACGATCCCAAGCCCACCTGAAATAACTGGGTACAAAGCAGAATGTGTGAATCCCCCAGGACAGGACTCCAGGAGGGCACAGGGACGTCGGGAGGAAACGGAGTGAGATAACACTGGGTCTGGCACTCGTGGCCCCATGAACTCGTGTTCTGGGTAGCGCCTCCGCTCGCTCAGCTGTGAAATGGTTGTGATAACGGTCGCTCTGTCCGAGACTGTGCAGGGTAATCACCAAGCTCAAATGGGACGTGGCTGGGGCATCAGTCCATCCTATACTGGCCTCAGCAGCCCCAGGTGCAGCACCCCTCCCACCCCACTCCGACTGGATCCGGGAAAGGGGGAGAACACAGAACGAGGTCATCTGAGTGCCTGGGCATCCCCCCTCCCAGCCCTGCTGGCTCCTTAACGATACTGCCTGACTTATAAGTGGTTCGTTGGCCGTGTTGCTTAGGGATGCTTGCGGTTGCTGGGCCATTCTGCAGGTGAGAATATTAAGGCTCATGGCTGAGCCAATAGCTGAGGCTGCCCAGGAACTGACAATCCTCCCCCTCTCTGCTCCAGTTTACTGGCACCCGCTTTGCGGTGGTTTTGGGGGAGGGAGGAGCTGAGAAGCCACATCCTCATTGGCGGTTTTCTACAGAGCCTGCCTGACGGGCGTGGTGTGGTTGTGCCAACGGCACCGCCAACACTGAGCCTGATGACAGCCTCCACTCTGCGGGTGCCCGCCGCCGCCCTGCGCGCTCCCACAGACCGCGCACTCGGTCCCATGGTAGAGAGAAGGAGAGTACTGTCATCCCCATTCTATAGGTGAGAAAACTCAGGCCCAGGGCCGCTCAATGCCTTGTCTTCCGGGGGCGGCCAAACCCCCAACAGAAATGCCCTTGTTTAAGAAGGGCCCCTTCTTCCTTCTTGCAAAGGACTGGCTCTCCTAAGGGGATCGGTGGTGAGGGTGGCGAGTGCCCTGTCCCGAAGTGTCCGGGACGAAGGTCCCTGCCCCCTCACCATGGGAAGGACTCCGTGCAGCCCCCACCTGCCCTGTTCAGACCTTGCCCTTTCTCACTGCCAGACCTTCGCAGCCGCTGTCCTCCCTGGCTGGCACGCCAACCCCTCTCCTTCCCAGCTTTCTAGAACCTTCCCAGTTCCTTGGGGGCCTGGCTCGGGCCCTATCTTCCTCAGAAATCCCAGCCTCAGGCTGCTAAACACCTTATCACTGGTAAGACAGGGCCTTTGTCTCAGTGTGGGGTCCCTAGCGGTGGGCCCTGGGATGAGGGTTGGAGGAGGAGTCACTGATTTGGGAGGGGCCAGGAACAGGGGTGGGAGGTGAGACAGGAAGCCGAGGAGTGGGTGTGGGGTACGCTGCTGCTCATCAGGCTGCACTGTGGGCCATTGCGGGCCACTGCGGCTCAGCCTCACTGCCTGGGGGCGGGGTCTGTGTAGATCAGGTTGTGCCACCTGCGTGGAAGGAGGCGCGAGCGTCTGCCCTGCACCTCCTGTGGGCTGCTGGCCAAAGGGATGCTCCTGGGACACTGGTCCCCAGCGCCGTTGGTCAGAGAAGGCTGAGAAAGCCCTGAGGGTGGGCAGCATCCAGTGAGAAATGTGGTAAGTCCATGGGAGACAGCGGATGTCCACCTCCTGCAGGTACTGACCAATCAGATGAGAGGCCCAGTGTGAGGAGTGTCAGCCCCAGCTTCACAGACCAAGGTCTAGTCCCGTTCCCATGCTATCCTGTAGTACAGTACCTGCCCTGCACACCGTAGGTGCTCAGTAAATGCTCACGGGTAAGTCAACACGGCAGATGGTGCCAGAGACCTTGCCACATGGTTAGAGAATAGACGTAACCTCTGCCTTAGGCCCCGGGGAAGACCGAAAGCTGTCAGCAGGCAGGGGCACCCCACACCCTGTGAAAGCAGGACCCGGACAGAAGCACCAGGACACCACTTGGGGGACTCCCGCTGTGATTACCACCAACTCAGGTGATGGCTCATTCGATACTCAGACTCTATGAAGCCTTCCCACGCCTTGCTGGGCTGCAGCCAAGCAGGACTGGGTTACTTGAGCACGACAGGCGTTCGCACCTGCCCAGGTTCAGCTCTGCACACCCCACATTCCTGATGAGAGAACCGGGCATCCTGCCCAGAGGGCGCCACCTCCCACCTCCCAACATGCACGGAGAACATGAGCCACAGTGTCATCATGGCCGGTCACACCTGCAAAGCCCCTCAAGGTCCGGACGGAGAATGGCACGCACAGGTTCCCAACTATCTCAATCTGCTGCAAAGACCACTAGTTATTTCCATGGCCCCTCTGCTGAGAACGCTTGCTGTCCTTGCAAGTGGCCTGGTCTGTGGAAAGACCTGGGGCACTGACCTACCACTGCCCCCTACTGGCCAGTGGTCATGAGCACATCCCTTCACTTCTGAGCAGCTCCCTTGAGGGTAAGAGATGAGACCCCACTAGATACTGAGATTGTGCTTTTCAGATGCTCATCTCCCAGGGAAGAGAGAAAGTACCCAGGCCAGAAGTCAGGAGGTGTGGTTCCCAGACCCGCTCATCCAAAACAGTGGCCGAGGGCCACATGCGGCTATGGGGCCCTGGAAATGCACCCGGTGTTAACTGAGGTGTGTGAGTGGGCACACCTGGCTTTAAGGCTTTGTTAGGAAAAAGAGAATAACTCACTAACAACTTAATATATTGATTATAAAATGAAGTGATAGTATATTGGATATGCTGGGTTAAAGAAAATACATTGACATTAATTTCACCTGCGTTTACTCGGTCCCCCCAGTTTTGCTGAGACATAACTGACAAGCAACACTGTATCAGTTTAAAGTGTACGACATAATGATCTGACATACATGTACATGGTGAATTGATTACCACAGTAAGGTTAGTTAACATCCATCACCTCACACAGTCACAAGTGTTTTTTTTCCTTGCAGGGAGGCTGTTTTTACTCTTTCTTACTGTGGCTCCTAGGAAGTGTGAGAGTGTATATGTGACTGGCACTGTATTTTGACCGGACAGTGGCCCTGCTCCAGAAACTAACTGGCTGCTCTGGCGTTTCTGGTAAGTCACGTCGCCCTTTGGAAACCAGCAGAGACAACAGCTGGCCTCTGCCGTCCGTCTGTCTGTCCAGGACACTCTGTGGCCCTGCGCACCGACTCGGGAGCAGCCGGAGCAAAGCCCACACGCCTGCAGCATGCGGCAGCTCCTCTCCAGCCTTAACGCCACACGTCTTAGTACAAGCACGTGCCCCACGACATTTCAGTTCCGTCCAGCACACAGTCTGGGCTCGGCGACTAGCCATCAAATAAGTGAGGGAAACCGGCATCTCCTTTAAGCACATAGCAGCTAACCTACGACCCCTGCCGACCCCCGCACGGTCCCTGATGTTCTCACAGTAGGCTCCGCTCTCCAAGCAGGTCCGACCCTCTGCAAACAGCCTCTGATCAGGACATACACGCAGGAGTGTCGGCAGCATGGAGGCTGTGAGACGCCCAGACAGCAGGGCTGGGTGGCTGCTGTGGTCCCCACGCTCCCACCCTGGGTCTCGGTTGAAAGAAGGGCCTAGGCTGTTGGACCCTCAGCGCCGAGTGGTGGTAAGTGTGGCCGCCAACTTCCCCTCCCCTTGCCGTTCACCCGCCCCTCTGTCTCATCCTCAGCTGTCAAAAGCGAACTCCACAGAGGTGCCCTTGGAAGTTCTTGGGGGAAGAAGCTAGAGACAGACAGAGTGGGCAGGGCTGGGTGCCCGGATGCTAGCGGGGCCTCTGCTTTGTCTCGGGCACGCATGGCAGGTTTTCGAGCTGGCCCTGCTTGGAAACCCTGTGACCAGTTGTCCCACCAAACCGAAATGTCCTGGATGTTCCGCTAGGTCAGCATACGGCAAATGCAGGGACCTGTGCCAGAATGTGTCTGGAACACAACGCGAGGGCCCAGAATCCTCGGCTGGGGAGCACAAGCCCCGGAGCTGCTCTGCCTCTCCTACCAGATGCCCTGGAAGACGCACAAGAAACAGAGAGCATGCTGGCGCCTGCCCTCGGGGGTCCTGCCTGGAGAGGAGGTAAGGCTCCAGAAACAGCAGGATGAAAAGGCCCCCTGGGGAGAGCTAAGGCCCAAGCGATGGGTATAGACAGCTCGGTGCCGTGGGGTTTCTTGAAGAGAGACGAGCTAGGCTGGCGGGGCCGCCTAGGAGCGCGCTGGAGGAGGTGGGAGGGGGCCGAGGGAGGCTGTGCGTGTCTGTGAGTGTGCGTCCGAGCATGCGCGCGCATGCGAGCGTGTGCATTCACGTGTGTAGGGGACAGTGGGGGAGCCCGCCTGGCCGCCTCCCAGGCCTGCTGTCCCCCCAGGCCCCACAGTGCTCGCCATCCTCCATCTGGCCCCCAGCTGCCCTTGCCCAGTGCTGGGCCAGGTCGCAGCATGCTATGTGCACTTCACCTCCACCCCCGAGTGGTGAGCTGGGACATGAAGGCCCAGAGCGCTGTAAAGAACTTTCCAAGAAGTGTTCAAAGTGATGAAAGGCAAGGACCTATAACCTAGACCGCTCTATCCAGCAAAGCTATCATTTAGAATGGAAGGGCAGATAAAGTGCTTCCCAGGCAAGGTAAAGCTAAAGGAGTTCATCATCACCGAGCGCTTATTATATGAAATGTTAAAGGGACTTATCTAAGAAAAAGAAGATCATAACCACGAACATTAAAATGGCAATAAATACATAACTATCAACAACCGAATCTAAAAAATAAACTAAGCAAACAGGAAGAACAGAGACAGAGCCATAGATAGATAAGGAGAACACTGGGACGGTGGCCAGTTGCGGCGAGGGTGGGGGGTTGGGGGAGGAGGGGAAGGTGAGGGGATGAAGAAGTATAAACAGGACAGAATAGGCAGGGGGATGTTAGGAGCAAATATAGGAAACGGAGAAGCCAAAGAACATGATGACCCACGGACACGAACTAAGGAGGGGAGATCTACAGAGGGAGTGGGGGGCGTGGGGTGGAGGGGGACCAGGCGGGGAAAATTGGGACAACTATAATAGCGTAATCAATTTAAAAAAAACACACAAAACTTTCCAAAGGGTCTCAGGGAGGCGGTAGTGCTCTTGCCCCCACCTCAGTGAGGTGTGCGAGGAGCCGCTGGGTCTAGGCCATTTGGGGGCACTAGTTGGCAGAACAGCTTCTTTTCCTTTTCTCTTCCTCCCCTCAGGCCCCCGAGGCTCTGCAGGGTGGAGGGTGGGTGGAGAAGAGGGCCCCTCTCTGAGCCAGTTTGTATGTCTCCCCCTCCCCCACACAGCTGCGACTGAGGGCAGCAGAGTCCGGGCCACGGCCATGAGGGCAGCCCGGCAGCTCCCACACCCATTCACCGGGGCCGTGCAACGACGCAGGCCTTGGGGCCCACCCGCGTCCAGCTCTCAGCGCCTTCCTGGGCTGGCCCAGGGCCCCGCTTCAGGCCGGAGCCTCGCTCCCCTGGCCTGATGCCCCTCCAGCCGTCCCAGGGTGACCGACAGGGCAGGAAACGCTCTCACCCCAAAGGGAGGAACAGGAAGGAGCACGGAGGGCAAAGGGGGTTATTCTGCTTGGCTTCCTCAGAACGGACATAAAAGGGGCCGTTGTCCATGAGAGAGAGGGCCCCGACGGACTGGCCCTGGCCCAATCAGGCGGGCCGACCCAGGACACCAGGGCAGTCTTTAGGCGGGGCAGCTCCCCCAACATGGAACCACATGGGACAAGGGTCGAACAAGGTGTCTTGGGGCCGTGAGAGGAGATACCTGGCAGTGGGGGGGGGGGGGGGGCGGGGGGCTGCCTGAGAAGCCGGGCAAGCCGGGCGAGCCGGGTGGCAGGAAGGCGCTGCCAAAAAACATCGAGGGTTGACAGCCCTCGGGTCCTGCTCCAGCTGGGGCCTCCCCGGATGGGGAGGCGGGCACGGCCGGGCAGGTGCAGAGCCGGGGCCGGGACCCAGAGCCCACCCGGCAGCACAAACTCCCAGCTGTGGCTTCAAAGCCCAGAGGCCACTGCCGGGCCATTCCTGGCCTCTGAGAGAGCCCCCAGCAGGCCCCACAGGCTTCCCTCTCGTGAGAATGGCAGGAGCCGGTCTGCTTCCCTAGCGGCGGCCAGGGTCTCGGTGCTGGCCGCACATCCAGGTACTGGTCTTCAGGGCCTCTGTGAGCAACACTGGACTGTGGCCCCGGTACCCCTTCACCTCCTGCTCAGTGGCCAGGCACCTTGGGACTAGCTCTAGCCCACCCAGGCCTGGACCACGAGGGGGAGGCAGGGCCTCAGCTGCCCCTTCTCTGAAGCCAGCTTCAATCTGGATAGACGAGACCTTCCCTTCCTCCTCTGGCTTGCACGGGGGTGAGCAGTGCTCCCCCCACCTAATGCCTGTCCTCCTGGAGCCTGTGACAGTGACCTCATTTGGAAACCAGGTCTTTATAGATGGAATCAGTTAAAGGGAAGTCATACTGGATTAAGGTGGGCCTTCAATCCAATGACAGATGTCCTTATAAAAGAAAGGCAGGGAGAGACTTGGGGACTCAGAGAGTCACAGAAGAGAGGCCATGTGATGACAGAGGTAGAGATTGGAGGGATGCGGCCACAGCCAAGGAACACCCGGAGCCCCCAGACGCCCTGTGGAGTCCCCACATGCCCTGTGGAGCCCACTGCCTGGCGGGGGTGGGGATCCTCCTCTGTGCTCGCATCTGTGGGGTTTTGCTCCCAGCTGTCTGCTGTAGGGAGGGACCAAGAAACAGGGCATCTGCTGGGCCTTGGAGTTTGGGGCAGGCACCAAGGAGAAGGCCATTCCTCCCCTCCTAGCCATGCTCCTTCTGTCGGACGGCTGACGTCGGAAGACCAGCTAAGCCTTCCTGACAGACGCACCACCCTTTCTGAAGCTTGTGGAGAGAGGCAGGCCAGGCCGAATTTCCCTCAAACAGCTCCTGCCCAGGAGGTTCGGGAGTGCAGGGGCACTGAAGGAAACAGGGCCCCTCTGGCATGCCCCAGGCGGTGCCCCAACCACCCCAAGCAGGCTGCCAGCAGTGTGGAGGCTCTTACAGTGTAAGGGCACTCCCAGCTCCAGGGCACAGCCCACCTGGCCCCACGACTGGAGCCCTGTCTTGGGAACCAAGCAGAGTGGGGCGAGGGAGACAAGCAGCTCGCAGGTAGGGCTGGGAGAGGAGCACAGGCCAAGTCAGCCCGGGCACCTTCTCTGGGTGTCCTGACTGGCACGATCCCCTTTCCAGGTGCAGCTGGAACCCACTCCCCAGCCGGGCGTGCTCCAGCTGCCGCCATGCCACCATCCCACCCTCCTGAGGCTTGGCTGCCCCGCCCCAGTCCCTGGACAGACTGAGCCTGGGATGGCTGACAGGTGATGCCTGGGTGCTTGAGAGCAGGGGGAGGAACGAGGTGTGGGGTGCTGGTCAGAAGGTCTGAGAGAGGGACGGGGGTGACGAGGAGGGGGAGGGGAGGGAGAGGAGGGGAAGGTGGAAGAGGAAGGAAGGCTGATCCGTCATGAAACAAAGGATGGATGACGATAATGTTAACGAGAACGCTGGTTTCACTGAAGTCACTTGTATTTCTTGGGGACTGCCAGAGGGTTTACATGTAGTAACACATCTAACTTCACAGCCATCCCGTGGCATAGCCATGGCTCTTATTCCCATTTCCCTGATTTGCACACCGAGGCCCAGAGCAGTTACAGGCTCCAAAACTCGGGCCTTAGAGGGCCCCTGATTCTCGAGCCACCCCCCCTCCCCGGAGTCCTCTCCCCTCACTGTCAGCAGCTCTGTCTGGGCCACCCTGCAGGAGGCAGCTGCTGGGAGGTTGGCAGGAGGCGCAGGCCACGGCCGAGGGCCCCCCAGTCCAGTCCGGCCCAGCTGAGCACCCGATGGCAGGTCAGGGGTGAGGTGGCGCTAAGTGGCTTATGCCTCCATGCAGAGGCCAACTGACAGACGGCTGGATTAACAAAGACGCGCTCTGTTCCCGGGCAGGTCATGTGGAAAGCACAGCCACGACCCCTGTCACTTCTCCTTTTTTCTTTTTTTGTAAGAAGAGATGCTTGTTCCTGAGCCCAGGCGAAGGCGGGGGGCGCCCGCCTCTTCACCAGCTGTAACCACATCAGCTGCTGCGAGCACAATGGACGCTTCTCGGCCGTGTCCACCCCTCACCCCAAAGCCCCAACCGTAGGCCGCCAGCCGGCCAGGCAAACAGGACTCAGCCTGCTGCCCAGCTTTGCAGCAGAGCCACGCTCCCGAGTGCCAGCTCGCAGAGCAGCAGCTGAAAATGGATCATTAGCCCCGAATGGAGCCTGCAGAGAAGGGGGCAGCGGGCGGGCAGGGCCTGGCAGCTTCAGGCGCTGTTTCCTGCCTGCTCCCTGGGGGGCCGCAGAAGGGGCAGACTGCCGCCTGCCCAGCCCCCCGTCACCAGCCGGGAGGATGCGATTTCAGACATGCCAAGTTAAATAAAATACATGCTAAAAATGAATCTCACCCACTTCTTCTTGTGTTAAAAATGTGTCTACTCGACAAGTTGACGTTGCATGTGGTTCTGTTTCTGTCGGCAGCCCGAGTGTAGTGCCGCAATCACCGGGGGGTGGGGGGGTCAGACCCACAGCATCGGCATCCCCTGGAGGCTTGTTAGAAATGCAGATTCTGGGGCCCCTCCCAGGCTTGCAGAATCAAATCCTAACTCCCAGGCCAGCCCCGGGGACCCATGATCGCCGCACTTAAAACCTGTCACCTAACCGAATCGGCTCTCCCGCATTACCATGCCCCCATCTGAACACTCGCAAAGCCCCACATAAGCGGAAATGCCCCCCACACCCTGGCCCGAGGCAGTATGGTTCCCAGCGAGGGGAAACTTCTCTTGTGGGTCACGGTAACAGAAAATATGATCTCAGCTGAACTTGCCCTGGTCTCTTCAAAGGGCTTCTGGTCAAAACCTTGCTGATTTAGGCTAAATGGAGGGAGACATTCTGGTTTTCAGAATTCAAGAACTGTGTTACTGAGAGCCTTCCACAGAAAAAGCATTGAAAAATGTATGTATTTCATTTTTTTTGGATATACACAGCACTGTCAAGCCAGCCTTGCTCCTTGAAGATCTCTGGGGGGCCCAGCTTTAATAGATACAAAAGGTAGACACGAAACAGATAAGAAAGATCTCCCATTAAGGAGCGACTGCAGCAGGTATGCTGGGAGTTCTGTTTTCTCGAGCAGGTTAAATGAAGGCCCTGCATTCTCGTCTGTCATCAGCATCACACTGGGGGGTTGAAAATGGGTGCTGAGATTTGAGGATGGCATTCCAGGCCTGGGAAGCCGAGATGCTGTCTGTTTTGACACTCAATCTAGTGTCTTAAAGATGTGTCCTCTCTCCTGGCTGCCCCCAAAAGGTTCCTTCAGCGTCCTCCTGGAAGCTGGGCTCAGGGTCTATGGGACAGTGGGCGTGGTCGGCCCTTCCCACCCGGGCTCGCGCAGCTGAGACATCCGTTACTTGCAGTGAAGTCTGCAGAGCTGAGGGCTCCTGTAGATGTCTCCTCTGAATTTAGAGAGGAGGCAGCTCTGAACCCCAGTTCAAGCCCTGACAAGTGTGGCTTGCTGGGTTGGGAGTCGTCTGGAAAAGTGAAAGGCTGCCGGTTCAATTCCCCGTCAAGGCACATGCCTAGGTTGTGGGTTCAGTCCCAGTCGGGGCTTGTATGAGAGGCAATCAATCAATGTTTCTCTCCACCTCTTTCTTCCTCCTTTTCTCTCTCTCTAAAAAGAAATAAAATTTTAAAAAGAAAGCCTAGTTCAAAAATAAGGAAGCCTAGACTCTGCCCAAAGTTAGTGGCTAAATCCCTCCTGCGCCCTTCCTCCTGCCCTGGAGGAAGCCGTCGACACCATTGGCACCGCATTTGAGAGGAAGTAACCGCGTCCCTCCCTGCATATCAAGAACTCACTACCTGTTACAACAGAGCTGAATCCCAGTTTCCCAGACTCCACGGCCAGAGAGGTCTGGCTCTGCCCTGGCTCTAGGGTGACCTCCAGGCCCTGGAGCGGCCTGCTGGGTAACAGTGTCTGTTGTGCATGTTTACCTGGGGCCGTGGGCCACCCCTGTGGTTCTATGCTTCAGGGCAACTTATGGTGGGGGTCTTGGCTACCTCCAGAGGGCGACCAGCCATGTCTTTGTGACTGAGTCTCGATAAAAAAAAAGACAACAGCTCTGGGTGCCGAGGGCCAGGTGAACATCCTGGCTGTGACAGTCCGGCATGTGCCGCCACTATTGCCAGGGGGCGTTAACGCTGTCCTGACTCCACGGGGAGGGGACACCTGGGAGCTGTGTGTCTGGCCCCCGCCTGGACCTGCTGCCCCTCGTGCCTCTGCCCTTGGCTGTTTTTAGTCTGATTCCTTTCACTGTCCCAAACCATAGTCGTGACTATCACAGTGCTCAGCCTTGAGTTGAGTCCTCCTGGCAAAATTGTCAGGCCTGAGAGTGGTGCTGGGGACCTCCCAGCTCTGCACTCGTGGGAGAGGTGAGGACAGCACTGTGGATGGCTCTGAACTTTGCAGCCGGCTAAACCAGAGGGAGAACAGAAAAGGAACAAGAGAAGGCGTGGCCACTGCCGAGAAGCCCCCAGATCTGACGAAGAGGTTCACCACCTCCCGCTGCGAACGGCACGTAAATCCCTTAGAAGCTGCCTGTGGGTCGTGGGGAGCCGTGCCTGAGCTTCCCCTGCCCGGGAGCGGGGGCTCTGCTGCAGTCTGTCCGTGTGGACTGGGCACAGACCCCTCCCAGCCCCGATGCTGGGTCCACCTTCCAGAACCCCTCACCTATCCTGAACTGCCAGGTGCTGGGGCCACCACCCTGGCGCTCAGGTGTGCTAAAATACTAGACGGTGTGAGCTGGGTTTGGACACCGGGCCGCCTTCTCTCCCGAAGCAGAGCTTGTGTCCCAGCTCCCAACGGGAAGCAGCGCCGGTCCGGAACACCCAGGTTCCCGAGCACCCCTCTCCCTTCACGAACCGGCTCTGTCTGTCAGGCTGCTCCGCTCTGTGCAAATGCTTGGCCTAAAACCCACACGTCAACCGCACCACACCCTCAGATTCACCGCCCAAGTGCCCAGGACCCAAGGCAGCCCACTCTCTGGCTGGCCTAAAATTGCTGGAACCTTCCTTCCCCACTGAGTCAGTCTTTCTCCTGGAATTCCACCCCCCGTCTGAGGGGAGCCCTTGGCTTATTCTCTGCACCCCACATCCCACATGTTGGAAGAGAAGCTGCACCTCCCGTGATGAAACATCTCCAACCCCCTCACCCCATTCTCCAGTAACCCGGCCTCCCTCCCCCAGACCTGCTCTGCGGGTCAGCCACCCAGAGCCTGTCACCTGCCCTTCCATTCCTGCCCTGAGCAGCGAGGATTAGGAAATGTAGCTGGGCAGGAGCAGAGCCGGAGCCGGAGCCGGAGGGTGCTTTAGGGACACTGGCAGCCAAAAAACTATCAAAAGAAGGTTCTTGCTTTTCTTCTAGCACGGCAATTCCTAACCCTGGCTGCACTCCAGAACCACAGGGGAGCTCTACACAACACTGGGGCCTGAGTCCATGGTTGGAGATTCCGGGTTAGCTGGTCTGGGCACGGCCAGGGCATTGGTGTTTTCTTAAAAGCTCCCCAGGTGGTCATCACATGCAGTGGAGTCCAGGACCACTGCTTCTCAGTCCCTGCTGGGTGGGGAGAACCGCAGACCCCCTCAGGGGGCAGCCTGGCCTGGGCAGGGCCACCAGCAGGCCCACTGGGACTGCAGGTTAGGTTTACCTTGGGGCCTGCAGCCAGTGGTGAGAGCCTGGGGAATGCAGCGTGTCCCATAAGGCAGGCAGGGCTGGACCATGGGTGGAGGGGGCAGCTCGAACAGGACTGGGCTGGGCGGCATGGCCGTAAGTGAGCTTTAAGGTAGGGGGCCCCGCTGGGGGCTGGATGCTGTTCCAAAGCAGAGGCTGTTCGGGGATGGGGTATCTTAATTTTCTCTAGGAGGCTGTAGCTGTCCTGGCTGAGGAGCAGCAGTCCGTGATGCCAGTGGAAGGGGCGATGTTCAGTCACCTTGCGGCTGCCTTGTTCCCAGCGAGGCCACGAGCACCCGGGCCTGTCCTGTCTGTACTCTGCCAGTGTCACTTATGTTCAGCAGGAACGTCATGGCCCAGCTGCCAGCAGGCAGTTTTTCACTTTCTCAGCTGACAGCAGGTCTGGTTGGTTCAAGGCAATGGGACCCCCACTTGGCAGCTGCCCGTGGGAGTTTCAATCCCAAAAGCCCTTCTTCCCCCTTCCTTTGCAAAGCCACAGCCTGGTGCTTTTCCTGCATTGGAAATGGAGCTTCCCTGAGCCTATCCTGCCTCGCCTGCGATGCCCAAAGGGGTGAGCCAGGAGCCCAAGGTACTGGGCAGGGTGGATGCTAGTGACCTCTGAAAAGAGGGTCCCCACCTGAGTGCCCATCCTCTCTAGTTGTCACGACAGACAACCAGCCCAGACATCGGCTGGGGCTACTCCGGGCTCCACACAAAACAATGGGTGACTGGCCCCTTCCGGCCTCCAACACTCGATTTCCATGCTGTGAAACAAGGAGGTCATCTCTGAGGCCCCTTTGTGCTCTGACACTCTGTGACTTGGGACGTCTGGTGCAGAGGACATGCAGCAATCACTGTCCTCTAAGCTTGCACGGTCACCCCGAGGGCCTCTGAAAGCACTTCCTGAATTCTCTCTTGTCAAACTCTCATCTCTGGACTCTTCTCCTGTCCCTTGGACCGCTGCTGGTCCTGCTCACCCCATCTGGAGCCCGGAGGGTGCATTCCCACAGCCAGCCAGTGCGGGTGCCCCAGCCGGCCCTAAGGAGTATGTAGAAAAGCTCAGGGCACAGCCTTGATGCTCAGAGCTCACAAGGGACTCCTGATGATGCTCACAGGGGCCGTGACCAGCCCAGCAGCTTCGTGTACTAGGCACTCACCCTGGGCCAGGAACGACACACGTTCTTTCATTTAACCCTCACAACCACCCTCGTCTTCACCCGTGTTTTGCTGATGGAGAAACCGAGGTGGGGCTAGGCTAAAGTCACCTCCCCCAGGTTTCCTGGAGCGCAGGAGGCCTGCTCCTAGCCATTGTATTTGTGAACTGCTCTGTAGGTTGTGAGCTGTGTGGCCTTGGGCAGGCTGCTTCACCTCTCTGGGCCTTAGTTTCTTTGTCTTTCAAATGGGAGTAACAGCAAAACCTGCCACTTCGCACAACAAGCTCTCACTAAGTGCCAGCTACTAGGATTATCACCACAGGTGCTAGTTCGGGTTCAGAGGGCATCTCAGCGCCCTCTGGTGACAAAGAGGTCTCTCTACAGAAGGGGGAGCCATGCAGCATCATCAGAGGGACAGGTAGGGAATGACAATGGCCACCAACCACCCGCTGCCCAAAGGTGAGTAGTAACATCATCAGGATGGGCTTCTACAACATCTGGGTAGTGATTTAGCATTGAAACGTGTACCTGAAACCCACAGCACCTCACTTCTAGGGTGCTCCCCCACCTTAGCATTACCATGGCTAGAGCCCCAAAGATGAGCCAAATCAGAGTGATGACCACATGGCAAGCCTCTAGGCACTTGGCCACCTTGCCTGAATGCCAGGCACGTGCTAGGCACCCTGCTAGGCCATGGGTGAGGCAGAGACAGGCTAATGATCACCAAAACCACTTCCTTTCCCTGGACACATAGATAAGCAAAGTTTTCCACCCCATCGCCTCTAGGTGGGGCCACAGGGCTAGCTCTGACTAGTGGGATGCAGGAGGAAGTGATGTCACCACTGTACCATCTCCCACTTAGCAGCAGGGGACTCTGAGACCCTAAGAGACGGCAATCCCTGAACCATCTCATAGAGGTTCTATTAAACACCCTATTGGACTGTGATTCTGCATTAACCATGGGAGATTTGGGGCAATTTGTTACAGCAGCTAGCATCACCTACCCTGCCTGATACACCAAGTGGCAACAATGGGTAAGGTCTGGAACTTACCTCAAGGAGTTCACAATGCTCTCATGTTGAGACATGAGGGCCCTCATATCAGAATTACCAGGAGCACTTGTGGAAAATGCAGATTACTGGGCTCTGACCCATGCCTTCTGAATCGGCAGCTCTAAGCATGAGGCCCTGTAACCCACACTGTCAACCAGCACCCCTGGCGATTCTGATGCACAAATGCATTTGGAAACGGCTGGCAGCAGAGCAGAAAATTATGCTCTCATTTTACGCTGCAGAAGGGGACAGGCTGGTCCTTTGCCTGAGCCTAGCCCCCCTCTGTGCTGTCCATGAAAACCTCTGACAGCAGCACCATGGGGGTGGGGAGGCCGTGAGTCATTTGCAGCTGATGGTCATTCAGTAAACCACGCAGACAAGAGAGTCATTAGGGTCTTCGCTTAATGCAATGACGAATTCATTGAATTCTGATAAGGTCGTCCCTGAGCAGGTGGGATAAATCGTGGCTGATCTCTTGTCAGGACGGCTCTGAGTCATCCCGGATTAAATTAATAATGATTAATTGGGGCTCCTGAAAGCTGAGCCACCGAGCGAAGATTAGAGTGTGCGTTTGAGCTCTCTCTCTCTCCCTTTTATTTCCTCTCTCCCTTCCTGGGCTGTGTCTCCTCCCCCAGGTGACATTCTAAGACGGGAAATTGGAGGTGGGAGATTTGGAGATCTGGGGCAGCCATTAACAGCTGTTCAGAGGGCCGCCTCCAGCTGAGCCCAGCGGGGCGACGTGGGAGGGTCCCCGCCCGGAGAGCTCTGCTGCTTCTTGTGTTCTGATCCACCGAAGTGGACAGAGTCGCCTGCGCGGGTCATGGAACCCGGGCTGGCTTGTTCCTTCCTTCTGCTGTCATGGCCTGTTCGGGCTGTTCTGCACCCGAACTGACCACTGGAGCCTGGAGGTGGACTCATGGCAGGGTGGGGGCGAGGTTGTGGGCTCCTGGCTGTGCCCCTTCTGTGAGGCAAACAGTAGGACCCGACACCCAGGGCCTCTATGGCATCTGGAAGGAGGGTGCACACGGGCTTAGGCTGGTGCCCAAAGGGAGACCCCTCTGCACTGCTCCGGGAGGAGACCCAGGGAGACAGGGCCTCGCTTCAAGGACACAGAGAGATGAGACACAGACAGCAACAGAGCTGGAGAGGCGGATGATGATCAAAAGGCACTGTCGCTACCTAAACATCACAGCACAGAAAAAAAGCCCTAGTTTAGCCCTGACAATGCTACTTTGCTGGATTTCCTTTCTGCTGCTCATTTAGGGCAGCCTGGGATGAACCTAATCGCTCCCACCGCCACGGCCCCGCTCGTCCCATTTTATCTAAAGTGTGGCTTGTGCAGGTGAGGGCAGAAAGAGTCTGTTCAATGGCAGACTTTCAGGAGGAGACTGCACTTTCTGGAAACCACTCATTACCTCCAGAACCCCCCTCCCAGGGACACCCCCATTCCAGCAGCTCTTCAATGGCCATGAGGAATTCCATGCATTTCCCCCTCCCCATAGTCACCCCATGCAGGCTGCTTCTGCCAGCTGCCTGGGTTATTAGCAAACATTTGTGGAGGGCACCACTCTGCTGGGCTCGTAAAATGCAACATGGTCTTGGTCTCGACTTGGGAGGTTTAACCATAAACATTCCTGCAGCGGGCTTGGCAACCTCCCTGAGGCCGGCGCGCCAAGGCGCCATGTGAGGTGAGCAGGAAGGGGGTGCCAGCCGAGCCCTATGGGTCTAGGAAGGTTTGGGGCCACTTCAGAGAGCCGGCAGCTGGAACTGTGGGAAGTCTGCACAGGGGGAAGGATGCCGAGAAGGAGGTAAAGGCAGCCCCTGGGGAAGAGCCACCTCTGGACCCTCCAGCCGAATGCTCCCATCCCACCCCAGGGGCCAGAGAGGTGAGTGAGTCCTGCAGCACCAGCTCATAGGGACAGCCGCCCGGCCGCACCTCCTCAGCCTGTGTGTCCCCTTCCTCCAGCCCCACCCTGCCCCAGCCCCAAATAAACAAGGGGCAGGCCAGCTGGGGGGCTTAAGGTATGGGGTATGGAGTTCAACCATCTGGGTGTGTCCCAGCTCGGCACATGCTAGATGGGTGGGTGGGGCCAAACTGCTTAACTCTGTAAATTCTTAGTCTTCTTTCTCATCCACAACGTGGGGTGAGGCTGCATCTAAGTCAGAGGGACACTGCAAGAGCTGAGGTAGGTGCAGAGTGACTGCTCACAAAACGTCATGGATGTGAGGACTAGATAAACATGAGGTTGTCCATCCAGACAGTAGAACAGTATGCAGCCACAAAAAAGAACGAAGCACTGACACACGCCTCAATGTGGATAAACCTGGAAAACATCATGCTGAGTGAAAGACGTCAGGAGCAAATGGACAACTATTGTAGGATGACACATATGACATACCTGGAACAGGCAAATTCGCAGAGACAGGAAGTAAATTAGAGATTACCGGGAGCCAGCTGGAGGGGAAGGGGAAGTTGTTACTGAAAGGGTTCAGTTTCTGTTTGGAAAGATGAGAAAGTGTCGGAGATAATCAGCGGTGATGGCTATATAACATTGTAACTAATGTTACTGAATTGCATACTTAATGATTAAAATGGCAAATTTTATATGATATACACTTTAACATACTAAAAATGTAATTATGTCTATAGTTAAAACCATTTTACTTTTGGCAGAGCAAGGGGTATGGCAGAGGCCTCAGAGAGAACTTGCTGCACTTGAATCCTAAAAGCAGGAGCAAGCCCCCTGGATGACCAGAGGCAGGGCCACTCTGGGACTCTACCTGCCACCGTGGGCAGGTCACTCGGCCTCACCCGTCTGTGAGCCGGAAGTGGGCTGGGAAGCCTCCCAGGGAAGCCTGCCCGGGCTTTCCCTGGGGCCAGGTGCGGGCAGCTGGATGGTGGCGCACAAGAAGACCAGATGGGACAAAGAAGGCAGCCTAGGACCCCAGCTCGGCTTCCCACCAGCTTGCTGCCCTTAGGACTGGCCAGTTCTCATGCCGACATTCTGTCACGTCAGACTCAGCGCCCCCGACGTTCAGGACCAAAGCTGTGAACGACCAAGGCACTGTTTGGCCATCACGTCTCTTGCCTTGCTAGGTCAACCCCAAATGCATTTTTCTCCCTAAAGACGAGACAGTGCACACACAACTCCATGAACTTTTATTGCTGTCCTCTGTGGTACGTGTTCACCAGGTAAATTTGCTGACCAGAAGGCCATGCCCCACTGCTGGGTAATATGGCCACAGAATGTCGGGAAGACAGACAGACAGACAGTTGGGGGAGGGGTCCACAACTACAGGTGACTGCAAAGGACCGGCTTTGCTGGCCAAGAAGGAAAACTGTCCCACACCACTTACATAAATACCACGACACCCTCTGAGCCCACTCCTGTAAGTTCTGCCCGCCTTCACAGCCAACTGTCCATACTTATGACACCATCAGGGCTTGAATGTATTTAACTGTAAAATATACGAGGTCTCTTCAGTCAGGGCCAAAGTGATGCTTCTCCCAGAGGCCCCTTCTCACCGACCAAGAGTGTCCATCGGCTGCAGAATGTGTTCCCGACCCCAAGGTCCACACCAGAAAGAAGTCCCCTCCCAAAGCACCTTCCTGGAACTTCAGGGTCCTTCATCCACAGGGGTCCCACTGCCCAGGCTGGCTGTGAAGTGCTGTAAACAGGGACTATCTCTTGGGCAAGTCAATCTTGGGAAACGGAAACGTGCTCACCCGAAGTCAGGTCTCTGCCTTGCACTCGCACCGTCCCCCCCCAGACCAGGCCATCCCCGTCCCTTGGTGGCAAGTTTACAGGTGGCCCATTCCCTCCTCTTGGGGTAGGGGGGCCTCCCACATCCCTGGACTTTAGGTTTCTCTTCTGTCCCCCCTTATTGGCCTCTGCCTGCCCAGCCAACTGGTCACCCAGGGAGTGCCAGGCAGAATAATGGCCCCGGAAATGGGTCTGCCCTAATCCCCGGAACTTGTAGATACGTGACCTTAGCTGGCAAAAGAGACTTGGCAGATGTGACTGAGCCAAGGGCCTGGAGATGGGGAGATGGTCCTGGGTCACCGGAGGGTTTCCTGGCGGCGGTGAGTGGGAGACGTGACTTGGGGGGTGGGGTCAGAGAGACGCAAGGCTGCTGCTCTGACACTGGAAGCGGCTCCGAGCCCAGGATGGCGGGCAGCCTCCAGAAGCTGGAGGAGGCAAGGAGCCACCCTGCCGACGCCTTGACTTTAGCCCGGTGAGACCCCTGTTGGACTTCTGAGCTCCGAACTGTAGGAGAATCCATTTGGGTTGTTTTAGCCACTGAGTTTACTGTTTTTTTGCTAAGCAGCCACAGAAAGTCGGTTCTCAGGCTGTGGGCCCACCTCGAGCTGCAGGGGTGGTATAAGGTTGCTGGCTGGCTGAGCCCAAGGTGAATCCCCCGAGGAAACCGCTCTGCTCCAAATGGCTTCCCCCAGGGGCAGTCCCGGGCCAGGCTCTGCCACTGCCCAGCCTCAGCCAGGGCGAGCTCAGCTCCTCCCCCTGCAACCCCGTGAGGTCTGCAGGTTAAGGCTGCTTGTTTCGTGCCCAGTGGGGGCCCCCAACAGGCAACTGACAGATGCCTATGGGAAGAACTCTCATGACATCACTCCTGACTTCAGAAACCTTCAGTGCTGCCCTGCCACCCACACGATCGACCCCACCAGGATGCTCCCGGTGGGGCCTCGACCTGCCTTTTCCCTGCTCCTCCAGAGGGACCTGCTCCTGAAATCTCACTGTCCTCCTCCTGCGCCCTGGGCCCCTGGGGGGCCACTCGCCCAAATCCCACCCAAACCTAACCTTGCGGTTCAACCGAAGCCCCTACCTTCCACGGCATTGCCTCCGAGGCCCACTGGGGTCACACCCCACCCCGGACTCCTCCCAGGGCCGGCCTTCCATCCTAGACACTGGGACTCGGCCTCTGCACACCTGGCAGGCCGGCCCTCTGGTGCCCTGAGAACTCCCATCCTGCCTCCGAGGGTCCCGAGGGTCCACGGGTGTGCGGATCTGCACACCAGAGCTGGATAAATAGCAGAGGGCCGACTTAGTAACAACACGAGGATGCCGAGTGTTGGCACCCCAACTTCCCATCAGATCAAAAACTCCTCCAGGGCAGGGAGCCTTTTCTTCTCAGACTTCTGAGAAGCGGTTGTTGATTATGGGGGTGAAAAGCCCTCCACAAAACTCAGTAAGAGGAGAAAAAAGAGGGGGGCAGCTTCAGAATTTCTCTCAGCCCTGGCCTCAGGGATGAGGAGGCCATATTTTACAGGGCGGGGCCCAGCGTCTCTTCAGCTCTTTCCACGTCCATGCTGACGGGAAACTGGGGGGACCCCACCAAGCTCTGGGGCCTCCACCTGGGACCTGCAGCTACATCACCTCCAGAGATGGCAGAGCAAGGCTCCCACTCACCCCTCAGGGGTCTGCTTACCCACTCCTCCCACAACAACAACCAGGAGAAAATGCAGGGGCCAGTGTGCCTGCCTCCCCTTCCCCGGCTGGCCTGCCCACCTGCAGCCCAACAGTGCGCCCAGGGCCGGAGCAGAGGACTCCCGGGGCTGCTCCTGCCTACCCCCCACTCCCTGGAGGACTGTCCTCCCGCCTGACTGTCAATATTGGACCACCTAGGGGGACATCAGTTCTGGTCAAGATTCACCTGTGTCCTGTGAGGCAGGTGAACAGCAGTGATCGCTCAGGGGCACAGGGCACTCTAACCGCTGTGTCCCTCACTGCTGCGAAGGCCTGGGGTTTGACAGGCCCCACATGACCTCACTGAAGACACTGGTCTGGTCTGGGGGGCCAGGTGAGGGCCGGAGTGAGGGTGGGGAAGCTGGACATTGGGCCGTGCAGCGCTGGCCAGCAGGGGAGGCGTGCCACCAGACTGCCTGGGTTCAGGCGCTAGCCCTTCCTCGTGGACCACAAGACCAGGGACAAGTGCAGAACGGCCCCAAGCCTCAGTTTCTCCAAAGGTCAAATGGAAGAAACGACACTCCTCCCTACTGGGACTTCTGTGAGAGTGGAGGAGTTGGAACGTGAAAAGCAGGGGACAGACTGCAGAAGAGGAGGCAGCAGTCAGTGCGAGCTCTGTGTTCAGCATAGCCAGAGCGGCTGAGGGACATCTGCGGGCGGGTCCCGCTAGGGCTTCTTGCTCGTTTTGGTGGAACTCTACCCGACCTCCTGCCTTCGTCCGGGTGTCTGCACACATGTAGGGTGAGACGGGTGAAGCCTGCGGTGGGAACACAGCCTTGCCCAGGCTGTCCCCTCCTGCACACGCCCTTCCCGCCCTGTCCCGACCCTGAAATCACCTTCCCGCTGGGCCCCTGGTGCACGCAGCTCAGCTCCCCACTGTGCCCCCACCGTCCCACAGGCACCTCCAGCTCTGTACCCCCCTCACCAGCTGCCCAGACCCCAGAAGGCACGGTCTGGCTGGCCTGGCTCACGGGGCAGCTCTGAGGTCTGCTCCCTGCACCTGTGCTCAGAAAGGCTGGGTGGGGTCTGGGTCTTGGGCGGCCTTGAGGGTCACCTTCACATTTCATGAATAAGGGGCCAAGGGCACAATGGTCCCAAATCAAGTCCACAAATCCAGCGACACCTCCCCCGCTGGGGGGGCAGAATCACATCCTCCTGCAGCTGACGCAGTGTGGCCTCGGTGACTCACTCCTCACAGAATGCAGCAGAGGTGGCTCTGCGGGGTTTTGAGCTAAGTCATAAAAGGCTCTGCAGCCTCCTGCAAACACTCGCACAGAAAGGTTCACGGCAGCACTTGTCACAGCAGCCAAAGGCGGAAGTGACCCCAACGTCCGTCAGCAGGTGCATAAGCAACGTGAGGTTTGTCCAAACAACCTAACGCTCTCAGCCATGAAAAGGAGCGAAGCGCTGGCACGCTACCATGTGGACAAACTTTGGGAACACTGTGCCGAGTCAAAGAAACCAGTCACGAAAGGCCACACAGTGTATGATCCTGTCTGCACGAACCAACCGGAGCAGGTGAGCCCACCGAGCCAGAGAGCGGGCTGGTGGCGAGCAGGCGCTACGTGGGGAGGCGGGGAGCGGCACTCCCTGAAAGCAGATTTCCTCTGGGGCGATGAAAACGTCTCGGAACGAGACAGCGGGGATGGTTGCACAACAGTGTGAAAGCACCAAATGCCACTGACGTGCACACTTAAAAATGGTTAATTCTGTCACGTGAACTTCACCTCAACCAACAACTCCAAAAGGCCACACAGCTTCTGTCCCCTCTTTCTCTGGACACGTAGCCTGGGAACCCTGGCCCCCGTGTCATTAGTTGGGTGAGCCGGAAGTCACCCTGCTGACTGCCGGGGAGGCCACGTGGAGAGGCCATGAGAGGGGGAGAGGCCTGGGAGCCCCAGCTGACCCCGCCCTCCTGTCTGAGTCTTCCCAGCCCAACCCTGTGTGGCAGAAACCGCAGAGGGACCCTGAGTGACAAGCCCCAGCTGAGCCCAGTCAGCCCCAGGTCATGCGAGATCACAGCAAAATGGTGGTTATCGGTTTAAGCCGTTAACTTTGGGGTGGCTTGTCACGGCTTGCAGCTAACCAGAGCTGCCCTTGAGGAAATCTCTTGTCTCCCCACACCCCTGAGAGGCAGTGAATCCATTCGCACCAGCATCTCCCGCGTTAGGGCCCGGTGGGCACCTTGGAGAGAAGACAGCAGCAGGCAGGGCAGCAAAGAGGCCACACGGGAGACCCGTGCCTTCTTGAGGGGGCCAACGGAGGCTGACTGGGGCTGGCACAGCTGCCCAACCCGGCACACTCCCCGAGAAGAGCCTGGACAGATCCAGCCCCAGCCCTCGGGGCTCAAATCCTGGCTCTGCTGCTGGCCGGACGCCGGACCAGTGACTTACCCTCTCTAGGCCTTAGTCTGCCTGTCTGCAAAATGGGGAAGACACTGGAACCTGTGTGAGAGGGTTGTGGGTAGAATTAAATGACTTAGAACAGAGCAGGTACCACCCACATGGTGAAGACCAGAAGGGCAGGCCATGCCCTCATCTCAGTGTCCACTCAGATACGAGGGTGGCTTGCTGCTGTCCTGCCCTCCAGGCCCATGTCTTGCAAATTGCCCTTGGCCTCCAGTTTTCCATCCAATCCCCACTTTTGAAGGTGAACTTGGCAAGGACAGGGGGCCCAGACAGTCTCCTATCCTGCTTGTGGAGGGGGAAGCTGATACAACTGGTTTGGGACAAGCATACTGGCAAGATCCAGAAAAGCAGAAGATGGCCCTGGCCTGTCCCCCCAAAATTTAGCCATGAACCCTTGAGAAACTCTCACGGGTTTCACGCATGAGCACCAGGGAGGAGAACAGGCACAGGCAGCATCTGCGACAGCAGGACACCAGAAACATCCCCTCCATCAGTGAAATGCTAGTTAGTAAATGGCGCACACAGAATACTATGCAGCCAGGAAAAGGGTGGGCTGGACCTACATGAATCGCTTGGAGTAAACCTCAAGCCCTAAAGGCAGCTGCCAGAGGACACGTGCTCCAGGAGGTCATCCAACCAGAGTTTAAAAGCAAGCCAAACACAACCGGAGGCAGTCTCTGGCCACAGCCATATGCACAGAGTCTGAAACAGCAAACTTCGCACAGCGATTGCCCTGGGTACAGGGAAAAGAGATGGACAGTGGAGGGGACTCAGGGGCTGCTGCCGCTGCTGAAATGATGCTGGCAAGAACAGGCCGTCTGATCTGGCTGACTTGGGGAGCCGGGCTGCGCTCTGGGGTCTCTGCCACGTTATCTCATTCAACCGACAGCCTCGTTGTTCCCCGGGAACGCCAAGGACTCCTGACGGCCACGGGGAGCTGGGAGAGAGGCACGGACAGACCCTCCCTCTGAACTTCGAGAAGGAACTGACTCTGCGGAAGCCTGGGTGTCTGACTTCTGGCCTCTGGAACTTGAGAGAATAGATTTTTACTGTTTTCAGCCACCAAGTTTGTGGTCACTCAGAAACGGACTGGAAACAATAGCCGCAGGCAACTGAGGCCTATAACGTGCCCAGTAGCTAAGAGAAAAGGCACAGACGCAGTGACAGGACACAGATCTGCGGCCGCCAGGGGTGAGGGGTGAGGGTGGAGGGAAGGGACTGACTACACAGGGGCCCAGTGGAACTTCCTGGAGGGACGGAGACGTTCTGTGTGATGGTCGTGGTGGCGGTGGTTGCCCAACTGGATATATTGGTCACAACTCAATGAGTCGGTCACTTACAACTCGTGGGTTTCATTGTATGTAAATGATACTTGAATAAAGCTGATCAAAATAAAACAACTTCACCTGCACACAAAAACACAAGCAGTTATTCTTCACAAGAGAGGTAACTGCCATGATTATCCCCATCCTACAGATGAGAACTCGAAGCCCAGAGAGGTTAAGTGATTTGCCCGAAGATGCACAGAAAGGAGCTGCAAACGGGGGATGATGGAACCTCCCAGGCCGAGGGAGGTTACTCTGTTTACCTTCCTGCCTCCTTGCCCAGCTCCGAGGGTCAGGAGCAGGGCTGCCTTATTTCTGTCTGCGTCCCCAGAGTCTGACCCAGTCAACCCCAAACCAGCTCTAATAAAAGATGAAGGGAAATAAGGGCCCTCTGTGGCAGGAATGACAAGGGCAGTGTTCTGTGCCGGGCAGGCAGGAGGGCAGAGCGGGGAGGTTAAGGACCCCACAGAGAGGCCTGTGAGGGGGCCTCTCATTGCTGAATGGCTGTGCCGGCCCTGACTGCCACCCCCAGGCTCCGACAGGCTGAGGACACCATGGAGAGGGTCTCCTGGGGGCCTAGGGACCGGTCAGCAGCTGGGGTTGGCAGGGAGAACAGGGGCTGGGACGAGGTCCAGCCTGCCTGCCAGGCAGAGGCCACACACCACGTCCAAGCCATGGCCCCGAGCCCTGCGGGCACATCCGCCCTACAAAGGCGGACAGCCCTCCATTCAGCGCATGGGGCCGGGCAGGACTTGCGGAGGAGGCAGGGAGGCACAGTGACCACCCCAGGGTGGTGGCAGGTCTTTCAGAAGGGAAGAATCCAGAAAATACTGCTTGATGGCTTCAGGAAGGAAAGAAAACCTGACAAAAGCCAGGCAGGCACAGAGGTGCTGCTCCGAGAAATGGGGGAGCGGCTGCTGGGCTGGGCTTGTGTGGCCCCAGGGCAGGGGGGCAGGGGAGGACCCATGGCTCCCCTGCCTCTTAACTTCAGGTCCAGACCAGGCTCAGGGGCTCAAGAGGCCCCACCAGCACGGAGTCTTCAGCCAGCCAGTCTGGTCTGGAACCTGGCTCTTCTGGGTGACCTTGGGTGAGTGACACGCCCACTCAGTGCTTCAGTTCCCCGGTTTGTAAAATGGGGACAATGACAGTAACTGCTCCTTAGGGTTGTTGTGAGGATTCGATATTAGATGGCACACGTGGACAGTAAGTGCCATATAAGGGTTTGCCCTTCCCCTTCTTCTCCAGGCCCAGCAGCCCCTGCTCTGAGTGTCGCTGCTCAGGATAGTGGAGAAATGCTTTTTGTTTCCTCCCCCCCCAGAGCCCTGAGCAGGCACACTGGGCTGCCTGCCCTGGGGGAGGCTGGGCAGCGGCTCCTGCACTGGCCCCCTGGCATATCAGAGGACCGTGCGAGCTGGTGGTGGCTGCAGGAGGGACAAGCAGTACAGGGCGTGGTCCTTGCCAGCCTTCTGGCCAGCACGATAAAACAGAAAGCAGCTCAGAAACTAGACGGCACGTGAGGGGCCCACATCCTGTCCTCTGTGCCTGTCTTGGCCCCCACAGAGGCTTTATGCAGAGTCGGTTGATATTACAGATTATATAACAAAAGAAGAGCGAGGTGTAAGAAAAGGTGCCCCCTTTGTCCAGGACACGTGGCTTGATGTGTGCTGTCCAGGCTGGGTTTCAGTTCACAGCCTTGTGCAGGCTGGACCTGCACGAGGATTATTAACAGAACGCCTAACAAGTGACGGAGAGCTCCAGGCGGGTTTAAGCCCCCAGCGTGCGTGGGGAGGCAGGTTGGGGTTGAAATGAACTCATGAGCAGCCTCCAGGCCTGTGGGGAAGGGCGCTGGACCCTACTGGGCAGTGGGTCTGCATGTGATCGGTGGGTGAGCTTGCGCTTGCATCTGTTTGGGAATCAGGAGGTGTCCGGCAATGCCTCGATGGGCACCCAGGGCTCTGCTGAAGTTGTTCGAAAAAGAAAGTCCACCTTGAGAACAGGCTCTCATCATTCAGAGGTGGTGAGGGCTGCCGCCACACTGACCCCTCCCCCTGCCGCAGGTGGAGGTAAAAAGGGTGGCCAGACCCTGCTGCATCCCTAGGGCCACCCACACCAAGCCTGGCCAGGCCTGGTTTCACGGCTCGCTGGCAGAGGGGATCTGATGTCAGCCGCCACCCGCCCCCTCCCCAGAGTGGGTGCCTTGTATGGAAACTAACAGACTGGCCTCCCTCCTTCCCAGCTTTGTTGGGGCTGAAATGCCTCCCTCCACAGATTCCGCCCACACACATGCAAATGCCACCTCCTCCAGGAAGCTGGCCTGAACCCCACATGAGTTCTGATCCCTCCTCTTCAGAGCTGACTGCATTCCTGACTTTTGCTATTCTAAGTGGCTCCGGAGTGTCAGCCCCAGGCAGGGGGCTCCTTCAGACGGAATCCTCTGTGATCTTCCTCAGGGCCCCAGCTGGCGCTCGCCATGTTGCAGATTCCCAGGCTACCCAGCACACTCCTCACAGTTGGCTCAGGCTGCAGGGTGGGCGAGGTGGGTGCCAAGGTGCTTGGTGTCACCTTGAGCAGGTGGCTTCCTGCTCTGGGTATGTGCCCATTTGCCTGGTGGCTTTATTGTCTGTGAGGCTCCCCCAGTCACTGGCCATTCCCCCTCTACCCCCGTGGTTCTGACATTTTCCAGGGAATTCAGAGTCAGACCCCCTTTTCATTGTTTTTTCAAATGTCAAAACGGAGGAGGGACGTTGGTAGTGTTTATCTCTCACTGATCTTCATTTCTTCCTTCCACAAATATTTATTAAGCACCTACTGTGTGCCAGGCACTGTTCCAGGAACTGTGCATGCGGCCATGAACAAGCCAGGCCACCCACGGAGCTAATGGAGCTGACTTAGGTTTTGGTGGGGTTTGGGGAGCCAGACAGCAAACAAATAAAACAGCATGTTCCCAGCACATGTGAAGGAGGAAAATAACACTTGGAAGGTGGGAGAGGAACCGCTGAGTTGCAGCCTGGAGTTCTGGATAGGGTGGTTAGGAAAGGCCTCATGGAGAAGGAAACAATGGGGGAAAGACCTGAAAGGAAGTGAGAAAGCCAGCCACGTAGACAGAAGAGGAAGAGCATGCCAGGCAGAGGGAGCAACAAGTGCAAAGGCCCGGGGGTAGCCACGTGGCTGGCGTGCTCAAGGAACAGCAAGGCCAGCTGTGCTGGCGCGGGGTGAGACGGGACCAGAGTTAGGGCGTGGGCAGATCACGAAAGGCCTCGCAGGTCACTGTGAGGGCGGGAGCGGTTGCTAAGCTGCAAGGTCCTCCAACCAGTCATCCCATAAAACCGTGGCGTGGGTGGTGTAGGAGGCGGACAGATAGTGAGCACCCCCCGCCTCCCACCGTTCTGTTCTTTCTGGGCCCCACTGAGCCGGCTCTGGAGGCCACCCTGGGAGCCCAGGCCTCTGCAGTCCCGCCAAGTGTCACATGTCTTGCACAATTTCTGGGAGCCAAATCTGACAGAGCCATCTGTCTCGAACAGACCCCAGCGCTTGCCTCCAGCTGGTCCCTCGCACGAGCCAGCGTTCTCAGTGACACCGCAGAACACTCATCTGCTGTCCCCGTCCCCGGAGACGCTCGGGGAGACCAGAGGCGCCGAGAGCCAGGCCGAGGCAGCAGCACCTCCAGACAGGTGGCGTGACCCCCGGAACCCGCAGCTCCAGGCCCTCCTGGGGCAGGGAGCCTATTTTGCAACAGCTTCTCTTTCAGCAAAGCTGCTTGCTGAGGTGCTGCAAACGCCCGCCCCACACCACGGGATGAGGCAGAAACTCACATCTTATTTTCACTCTCTCCTTTTTTAACTCCTTACACAGGGACTAAAACATCCTACCCTGGCTGGCAGTACAGACTCGCCTGACTTGAAACTTTCCAAGTGGCACTGGAACAGATGTTCAAATAGCCCCTCAATCTTTCATCTTTCCAAAACAGTCCCACTCCATCTGAGGCTGCCGGGCACTTGGACTAGTGGGTGTGCAAACCACAGCGCCAAGGCAGTGCCGGCAGGCCCGGGGCACCTCACGACAGTGGCCGCAGCTCCGGCCTGCCTGCTCACCACTGGCTGGGGCCCGGCCTGCAGCCAGGCGCTCCGAGGCGATCTCTCAGTAGGAGGGGACGCTCCCACGGGGAGGACAGGCCTTCACAAGCGCCCTCCACTACGCCTGTGAATAGACACCCGGGCACGCCACGGCCCCAGTTCAGTGCGGCACAGGCCAGCAGCGGTTTCCGGGGGGATGCCAACGCCCGTTTTCTTCTCCAGAGCCTCGCTGTCACACATTCCCTCAAATACACGTCCCCATTTTGAATGAGTCACTTGGCGAGGATACCAAGCGCTCATGCCAACACGCGGGTGACCCGCCGGAACCCTGCTTCGGGAAATGCCGAGTGGCCGTTGTGCTGCACGCTAACAGGCCTGGGGAGCTGGCCCTCTGCTGGCGCCTGTCCCCGCGGCAGGGGCCGCTGACCTCCTGCTGGCCGAGCGGGATGCACACACGTGCCCCGGGCTGTGAGCGCAGCGGCTCGGGACAAGGGGGTGAAGAGAGGAGACGTTCCGTGATTCGCCGGGACACTCTGTCTTCTCCGCGCTGGCAGTCCCGGGAACCACGCCATGTCCCTAATGCCTGGCCTCACCCCAGCAGCCCCTCGTTCCCCATTTGCTTGCTCTCGTCTGCCAGGGTCACGCTACAGAGCTCAGTTTTCCTGCCTGGGTCCTTCTGCCGCGGAAACTAATTGGCTCAAAACCGTACAGCTGTGGCGTTGGAGGGCACTGCAGAATTCTCGGGAGAGCAGTCTGCAGTCTCTGCTGTGTGTGTATGAAGCCCCGCGGTTTTGTCAAAGTGCAGGTTCTGTTCTAGGTCGGGGGCAGGACCTGAGCCTCTGCATTTCTTACGAGCTCTGGGAAGGGCTGGTGCTGCGTAGTGAGGGGGTGGCCCACACCCCACCCGGTGCAGAATCAGCCAGGTCCAGAGGCACACCCTCTCCTAAGCTTAACCAAACAGGCCATTTGGGGCAGGAATACCCCAGAAGTGACACTGTGCCCTTACCGGTGTCTGATATCAGGAAGCCCACAATGTCATTTGTTCCCCCCACCCATTATTACAACATCGATGAGTTGATGTAGGTGGCACCTGCCTAGTTGAAAGTGACCACTTTTTCCTCCAAAATCAGCAAGGATCCCGTGGAGAGACACCTGGAGATGGTGCAGATCCCATGTCCAGTGGACGGCCAGGCACCCACGGATTTCGGCATCCGCTGGTGCATCGTGCCTGAAACGATGGCTCCTGGGGCATGCGCCAAGGGCGACCTCGCATTTCCAAGATTCCCTCTACATCCACTCATTTTTTCACAATTCAAAGGGAGGTCTGTTATTACAAATCTCATGCCAAAAAAGAGCCCACACACCCATCCGCTGACATCTTGGCCTTGCCTGTGCCCTGCCTGCAGGCGGAAGTCTGCACACAGCAGGCGGGAGGGCAGCGGGGGCTGCGCTGCGGCCGGAGAGCGCTGGTGCTCACAGCGTCGGCTGGCCTCCCTGTACTATTTCGCTGCCACCGTTCCCCCAGCATTCCCTCCAGCCCGAACAATCCCAGCAGACTGGGACCACGACTCTCCCAGCGGCAGGCGTTTCATGCCCAGTTAGCGGGGTCTCGCCTCCCCCTTGCCGGCTGGAACACAACCTGTGCACAGGGTTTCTGAGAATCGTCAACCCAGCAAATCCCCTAATTGGTGGACAGGAAAAACCGAGGCTGTGTGTTGTCATTGCAGAGCCCTGGGGGCCGGGGGACGGTGTGCTGCTGGGAGATCAGGTGTCTGGGGCAGGAGGAGAGAGGCGGGTGCGGGGGTGGGGGCAGGCTCCCAGCCACCTCTCCGGGTTCTCATCCTGTGGATGTAAGCAGAGCCTCCGGGGCCCGGCCCCGCCCGCTCCGCCCCCTCCCGCCTTCTCGCTGTCTGATCCTTCTCTGCTGTCATGTTCTTTGTCCCTGTGCCGCACGCTGTGATTACACGCCAAGAGTCATCCTGCAGCGACAGCTAAAGCACAACCCATCAGGCAGATTCTCAATTCTCCTGGCCTCCTGACCTGTGGGGCCATCTCCTGGGCCGGGGCATCTTGAAAGCAGAGCAGTGTGCTTCAGAGGGCTGGCAGGCAGCTGTCGTGGGGACAGCCACAGCCTCGGGCACGCATACACACACACTGAACGGCCAGGAGGGAGAACAGATCCCGCAGCCCTGCCTCCCTTCGCTCCCCTCCACTGTGGTCACACGAGGAAACTGAGGCCCAGAAGGGCAAAGACATGGGCCCGAGGGCATCAGGCAGTAGAGCTATAAGGGAGAATGGATACGAGTAGGAAATCTGGAATTCAAATCCCAGTTCTACCCTTTCCTAACTGTGCAGCCTTAGGCAAGAGGCTTAACTTCTCTGGGCCTCAGTTTCCTCATCTATGAAATGGGTTTCACAGTCTCTGCTCCCTCAGGGTTGTCTGAGGATTCAATGAGCGAAGGCACTTAGGAAGCACTCAGAACAGGACCCAGCTGCATAAACAACTGTGGGCATTGTTTTCACTCTCGTTTTGGTGCCCTTCCCTTGGTCCACGGGCCTGACAAAGCTGCACAGTGCAACAAAACTGGTTCCTGGAACTCTGCGTTCACCCCCAGAGAGGGTGCCCAAGGATTCAGCAACGGCCCAACTCCATTCACCGGCAGCAGTGGGCAAAAACCAGGGTGCCTCTGGAGCTCTCAGCTGCCCACTCTGTTTAAGTCGGAATGCGCATGAGGGCTGGGGGGGGGGCGTCTCACGAGCCACACGCCCTCTGTGCTCCAGAAAAAGAGGGCATGTGGCTCAGCTTTGGCTGCAGCCTCAGGAGCCAAAGGGAGAGAGACCCAGCTGGAAGCCAAGTGGAACTAAGAAGCCTGGGGCACAACACGGCTGGCACCAGCTCTGTCGGAGGGCCCCCGGCAGGGCACTGTCCACTTTGGTCAATCCAGCACTTGGTCAGGACTGAGCAAGGACGGGACTGTCGGAGGCCAGTGGACAAGCGTGGAGAAGGAGGACAGACCAGAGACATGTGTGCCCGGTGAACTACAGCAAAGGTATAGTCTGTGACTTCTGAGGCTCAGCCACCTAGGACACCCCTTCCACCGTGTCTTTTTGGCCACTGGCTCCTGGAATCCAGCCGCCATGTTGCAAGGTCTCTCAAGCAGCGCTGTGAAGAGACCCTCCGTCTAGATGGGACCCAACTCACCTGCCACGTGGGGTACCACCTTGGAAGCAAACCCTCCCACCTCCTGGGCCAGAGCTGCCCAGTCGAGTCACTCCCAAAGTCCTGGCCGACAGAAACTGAGAGTCAATGATGACTGCAGTTTCAAGCCAGCAAGTTTGGGGGGCAGGGAGATTGGTTATGCAGCATTAGGTATTAATACAGCATTGAGTTATACAAACCAACTAGGAAACAAAACCTCATAGTAGGTGAGAGAGGCAAATCTGGACTTACAAAACCCTGATATAGAAAACACATAAAATTATGAATAGAAAGAGGGAAGTCGTAATTCATAATGCAAATGCTCCTAGGAAAAAACAAGAGCCTCTGGAGTCCCCCTGGCTACAAGCAATGGCAGCAAGTGCTCTGCACATGGGGTGGCTAAACCTGGGGAACCTGTGACCTCCGGCTAAATAACCGGCGTTGTCGTGGTGACCATGCCTGCTCCGACAAGGTGAGTCTCTCCAGCGTTGTTTGCAGAGCTCAAGACAGTGGCGATGAGGCTCGGAGGAACCCTAACCTCTTGCACCCAGCTTCTCCGTGCTCCTTCCCCATAAGGATGTCACTCATAACCCGGGAAGTGGGCTGAGTCACAAAAGACAGATGAGCCTTGGGGGTGGAACTCCCCCCAACCCCCAACCCCGCCACCGGCCTCGGTTCCGCCCACGGGAAACCAGGTTGTATGCCGTACATCCTTCTGGGGTTTCTTTTCCTGGAGTGTTGCATATGGTTTTCAGAAGAAAACAACAAAAATGCAGTCTCTGAAAGTACTTGGAGACTAATAGCCCCGACTAATTAAGAGGCGGGTTAGATTAAGCTCGATGCAGAGTAACTTCTCCATTTGGCATTTAATACACTCGCGTAGCCCCTGTGGGCCTGGGTTTAACCACCTATGGAGGGGATATGAGTAATAATTATCTCCTTTGGAGAGGTGCTGGGAGGGTTAATTAACTTGTGGCTGGGGCTGCTTTGAGCTGCTCTGCGGCTGGTTTGGGGGTGTGAACATCACCACTAAGTGCTGTTCCAGGAAGAAGCCATCGCTTGCCTGCTGTCAGGAATTCACGACCTCGGATAAGTCACCTGGCTTTTCCAGGCCTCAGATGGCCCCCTGCTCCACCCCCAGAAGGTTCAGAACTGACAACCTGTGTGATTCCTTGCAGCTCTGAAGCTTAATGGTGCTTATGTTGAAAGAGGCTGCATGCATTGTGGGTTTGTTTTCTGGGTCTTTTCTTAAGCAGCTTTAGAGCAGAGAGAGAGCCAGCCTGCCCAAACTTCCCCACATCCGACCAGAAACATGCTCACGCCGAGGGCACCTGGCTTGGCCCTTCCGGGTGAGCTTTCGCCTGGCCCTGATGCGGGCGCAGACTCGGCCAGCTCCAGGCAGGCAACCCAGGACTGGAGATGCCTCAGTCCTGAGGAGCCAACTTAGGCCACAGCAGCTTGGACCAAGGGACCCTCTCCTAGCCCCCACTCCCTCTGCTTCTCCTGCATTGGTTTTCTAAGAAGCCGACACAGTTACAGAGAAAATGACCTCAGAAGACTTTGAAAATAGGGAAGCATTTATGCAAACACGAGGAAGCAGGGGTGACCTTTTGCAGGGACAATGAAAGGGGTAGGGAAATCCCCAAATGAAGGAGATCGCGGCCCCAGTGACCTCAGCCCAGGAGATGACCCCTCACTGGGGGAATGGGAGAGCTTCAGTGCTGGAAGCAGTCTTGGCCGAGAAGCCTCAGCCTGGACCGGTGAGGGGCCTTGCCCAAGGTCCACGGGGCAGGTGGAAGCAGGACCCGGATGCCCATTCCCCAAATCCTCCGGCCGCCTAGTCCAGAGCTACTCCCAGGCTCCACTGCAGGGCAGCGTGGTCTCCCTGCAGGGCCAGCTCTGTCTGCTCCAAAATTACACGGGCTTTGGAACAGAGCTGCAGGCCTTCCGGCGCGAGGAAAACTGCCAATGGAAGTGCTGACTTCAGTGACCCTTGGGTGAAGGGTGTGCTCTTTGGGGCCTGGATCTCCCCATGAATTCTGGGTAACTACACTGATAGCTCCTGGGGTTAGCCCACTGGAACTCAACGCGTGCTATCTCCCTGGAGAATGACCCGGCTGGAATGCGGCCCTCGTTGCTCTGAAATGCTGCTCCTTCCACCAGGAAAGGCAACTGTTCTCAAGATTCTGACCCTAACGTGGGCAGGGGAGGGACAGAGAGCCCTGGGGATTTAAGTGAAGACTAAAGAAACTGGGGTTCAGCAAACTCCACCCCCTGAGCCGGCCACAGCTCCAGGCAGCCACACAGACATTCAGACACAGGGCTCCATGGCTCCCCCACAGCCTGGAGAAGTGGGCAGGGACAGCTCGACTCTCGTGACAGATGAGGACACTGAGGCTCCAGGCGGAGGAGCTGCTTTAAGCGGGAAAAAAGGCGGGCTGGCTGGGGAGAAAGAACGTCAGGACTGGGGACGGGAAAACCTGGGTCCCCACCCCGGAGACTCAGACTACAAGCTGCCCGCTGCCCGCCCCACAATTTTGGCATGAGCTACCACGCTCATCACCTGAGCTGCAGGAACACGCCAGGCCCCAGAAGCCTCGCACTCAATGCCACACAATATCACACCTGCACTTTTAAAAACTTGGGGTAAAAACGGACCCCCCCAAATTCTTAAGGTAAAAAACCAACAGTAACCAAAAATTTCATGAATGTATGCTCATAAAGGAAGCATAAGTCAGTTCAGGATTGAATGATATATATTTTTAAATTTCCATTATTAATTACAATGTCACCCTTTTCAAAGAAGTTAATAGAAAACAAGCAAATAAAAACAAAACCAGTCCTGGCCGGTTGGCTCAGTGGCTTGAGTGCTGGCCTGTGAGCTGGGAGGTCACTGGTTTGATTCCCAGTCAGGGCACATGCCTGGGTTGTGGGCCAGATCTCCGGTTGGGGGAGTGCGAGAGGCAGCTGATCTATGTTTCTCTCACACATGGATGTTCCCTCTCTCTCTCACTCTCGCTCCCACCCTCCCTCCCTTACTGGGCTGCAGGGCTCCCTGCCTCAAGGAGCAGGTTAGGCCGCCACTGCTCCCACCGCCTGGGACCCAGGCTCCGCAGCAAGAGGACCGAGACCCGCAGGGCCTGGGCCGGCGAGGAGTTCCTCTCTGCCCGTGGAGGGCGAGTCCACGGGAGTCCCTCACCCACTTGGGACCAACTCCTGCACTTTGGCCCAGAGAACTGGGTGGGCGCCTCTCTCCTCAGCTTCAGCATTTGTAAAATAGGGGTGATGACAATGACCTCTCTCATGTGGCAGCTGTAAGGTTTAAATGGCATGATGCAATTAGAGTTTAAGTGCGGCCACCATTGTGCCTCCTCTGAACTGAGCTGGGAGAGCCTCTGAGGCTGCCTGTCCTGCTGCCCACGTCCCCTCCGTGTGCAGAGACAGGCCCATGGGGACCCGATGTCCCCTCTGTGTGCAGAAACAGCACTGAGGCTCCTGGGCCACCTTCCTTAGGATCTCCTGCCTCAGTTTCCCCCATTGAGTTAAGTGAGAAGAGTTGTGTAAGATGCTGAGACAGTGCACACACAAGTGCACAGTGAAATTTAGCAGCCACCAGACGGGTCTTGCAGTTGCCCTATAAGGTGGGAGACAACTGGCCTCGTCTAGTCCTCCAGGCTGCGTGTCTTTGGGCAAGTAACTCAACCTCTCTGGGCCTCAGTTTCCTCATCTGCAAAGCAAGGATGGGAACCCTGCCAACACAATCTAATGGCTAGAACCAGCTTCTCTGAGGTTCTGGCTACCTAGCAGGTGCCCCGCTGGCCCATGGCTCCATTACCTGTCAGCTCCCCACTCTCCGAGGCAGAAAACATGCCCATTATTGGTATGGGGACTCCAAAGCCCAGAGACTCAGGAAGCACCCACTCTGGCTTTGCCCACAGCCCCACTGAAGCCGAGAGAGGGCCTGTGTGAGGCCTTGCACCCACTTGTGCAGACACAAACAGGGGCAGCATGCAGGCAGGGCTGCTCAGCCATCTGCCTCAGCCCAGGTAAGCCTCTTCCCTCCCTGGACCAAGGTCGCCATCTGCTGGGAGCCTGGGGCTCAGCACCCTGGTGCCCCTCCACTCAGTTCCCACCTGGGTCTGGGGCCTGGGGTTCGAGGGGTATAACCTTAATGTTCCCATGTTGGGTCCCTGTGCCCTGACTTGCTCTCCAACTCCAGGTCAGGCCCCTGGGATTAGGCCTTGACCCCATGGACCCATGGATGGTCATCCTGGGTGCTGGCTTCAGAGCCTTCTCTCCTTCCCTTGGTATGGCTTGCATTCAGTGGAGATTTATGATGAGTCTGGTGAGGCAGATCATGGCAAGGCTCCTCCTTGTGTGAGATCCAGGCCCTTCCCTCAAGACGCTCCTGCCATCCCCAGAGGACAGCCCCTCAGAGTCCAGCGCTCACACCCTCCCACGTCTGGGCTTCTCAGGACCCTTGGCCCGGGCTTCCACTTTCCACCCCCCTTCCCCTGCCTGCCTGCCTTCCATGTGCTTTCATGTCTGGCTTTCCCTTCAGTGTTAAGGAGCTCTGGCTGGCTGTCCTGGCATGGGATCACCCACCCTCCCCCCAATTCCTGAGGCTATGCATTCCAGAATCTTCCTCTGTCTGTAGGCAGGGTACAGCACAGGCCCACTCAGCACCTGTGGCCAGCTGACCATCCATGCCACGCTCAGTAGCCAGCCCCGGCAGAACCGTGTGTGGCCTCTCGCTGCTGATCACCTCCCAGCACTGGACATGGGCTGCCAACGAGCTATAATTAGGGACCTTTGATTCTCAAAGGTGCTGAAGGAGGCACTGCATGGAGGGCATCATCTCCCTGTGAACTGCAGAAGGGGTGGGGCCAGGGCCCTGGGGAGCCTGCAGGGTCCAGGTGCCAGTGACTAGACCAGCTTGGACCAGAGCTCCGGGTTCACTTCCTCCCACTGGGGAGAGGGGAAGGGACACCTGGCTTGCAGAGCTCGCTCCGCTCTCCGTAGCCCTGACACAGTTCCTCAGTCCCACAGGGAGCCAAGTGCGCAGCTGCTGGAACCCCAGGCTACAAGCCTGGGGGCCAGGCCTAAGGACGGCCATGCCAGCAGTCACCGTCAGGGCGTCGCTAAGCGCACGGCCACACCTCCTCCTCTCCTGCAGCTCTCTGTGCTGGTGATGGCAAAGTGCACATAAGATAAACCTGAACATTCAGCCACTTTAAAGGGAACCATTCAGTGGCAGTTAGTACCTTCACTATGTTGACCACCGCCACCTCGACTGAGCCCCAGAACGTTCTCATCACCCCGGACAAAACCCCACGTCCGTCAGCTGTCACTCCCCATCTGCCCCCCCAGCCCCTGGCAACCACTCATCTGCTCTGTCTCCACGGATTTTTCTATCCTGGACATTTCACGTAAGTGGAATCATACATATGTGGCCTTCTGTGTCTGGCTTCTTTCAGTTAGCATGATGTTCCCAAGGTTCATCCACGTTGTAGCGTGTGTCAGTGCGCCTCTCCTTTCCACGGCTGAGTCCTGCTCCGCTGTGCTGTTCCGTTCATCACCTGTGGGCGGACACTGGGCTGTCCCCACCTTCTCACCACTGCGAACAGCGCTGCCGTGGACATTCAGGCATACGCTCCTTTAAAATGCTTCCGCACCATCTTGCTGGGGTGTGATTCCACGCAGCACCCCACCCTTCTCGAGTGCACCTTCACACAGCTTTGGCGCTCCTGTGTCTGCCTTTCAACCCCTGTAACCCCCACTGCAGTGGGCGACGGTCACCCCCACGTTAGAGATGAGGGCGCTGGTCCAGCAGACGCTCAGCAGCTTCACGGAACACCACGTGCGGCTGAACGCGGCACGCGCAGCACGGAGGAAGATCTCACCCAGACCAGACAGTTTTCCAGAGAGTAAAAAGTGCCAGAATGTATCCAAGAAGCAGAAACATGAACAGACCTCAAGCCCGGGAAGGAACCAAGAAGTTGTCAAAGGATCAACAGGAAAGTGGGGAGGACCAGACGTGGTTCCTTCGAACTTGCAGGAACGGATCGTTCCCACACTCGAAGCCGTTCCGAAGCACGGGCAAGGCTGGAGTGAGGCGGCCCCCAAAACTGAGAACCACGTAGGAGAGAGAGCCTGGTACTCCCTGTCCCTCAGTTCATGGTCGGCCTGGGGGCACGCCTGCACCTGGCGCCCAGGCCGTGGGCGGCCCTCGACCAGCAGGGTCCCTCATGCACACAGCGGCCTGTCCATCTGCAGTGCTCAGGGAGCCACCTCCACAGAGGGAAGGGAGAGGAGGGAGCATGTTTGCAAAAAGAGTCCTTCTGAGAAAGTATCCTGTAGACACTGACCATGAGGGCCCCACAGGTACTCTTGAGGCCCCCCACCCCTGCCCTGGTGGCCTCCGGCTGCTTCCCTAGAATGAACACATCTTTACTAGAACGTGACCCAGAAACTGCCACTCCTCCCCCACCCCTTCCCTCCAGGCAATGCCGCCCATCCCCCTGGGACTCTGCCCCAGGTGCCCAAGACAGTGGAAAAGGAGGTTACAGGGTCAGAAGACCCCTTGGTGGCCTGTGACCCGCTGGGTCCCTTGGTCCCTCTGAGCCTCTGTTTCCAGCTGCAAGCCAGGGCTGTTTCTCGCAGCCCTGACTGGGGACAGGGTAAATGACAGGTCAGCACTTTGTAACCTTTATCTCCCTCGCCTGGCGGAGTTTTCAGGCTTCGGCGGATGCCTCTCCATTTGCCCCCAAAAAAACAGCTGATGCAATAACCACAATGACACCTTGCCACCAGCTCCCAAGACCTTATGTCCCTGAGCCAGATTCTGCATCCCATTGAACCAAGCAGAGGGTGACGAAGACCCAGGTGCAAGCAGATGTGTCAGGAGAGCAGGGGGGGCAGGGAGGAAGCAGGGAGGCAAACGACACTGTTCAGAGAGCCCGGTTGAGCGGGACACTCAGCCCTCGATCAATTGTCCCCCATCCTGCCCACCCGGGAGCTCTGGGGGACGGCCCTCCCGATGGGAGGGAGCTGGGGTACCTATACACCAATTCCCCAAGGTCAGGGTGAAGGGCGCTGACTTCCAGCACTTCTGGCCTGCCCCGCAACAGGCTGGGTGTGCTCCTGGGGCCCGGGAAGCACCTGGAAAAGAGGTCCAGTCAGGGGCAGGCAGTGGGAGGCCAGCCAGACTGCAGGATGAGAGAGTAAGGGAGATGGGGGTATGGCAGGGCCCAACGGCACCTCGGGGCTTCCAAACCCACCCTGCTGGGTGGGTGTCGGCTCCCGCTGAGAGATAAGCCGAGGCCACGGAGCCAGTGGAAGACGCGGCAGACACGCCAAGACCTCACAGAGCGCCTGCTTTCCGTCCCTCCTTCCGCCGTCTAGCCCGGGATGGATGGGCTGTCGGAAGCAGCAGACAGGCCCATTTAGAAACTGCTCTTTCCAGAGCGGGTGGCAAGACCTCATCCAGAGTCTCTCCCACCCCGGAAGCACCCGGGGCGACGTTCTCTGCAGCTCGCGGGAGCCGGCCTTCCGAGGATTATTAAATGGATCTCGCCTCCCTCTGGCGCGAGTTTCCTCCAAGGCCGCACGCGGGACCGAGCAGTAACAAAGCAGGCAGCCCAGGGCAGCATCAATCCGGCAAACACAACAGGCTGCGAGCTTTGATTTAATAAAATCGGCCCCCACTGGGCCGCTTTAATTGTTTCCAGATTCTGAAAATATTTGAAAAGAGGATGCAAATGGAAAAATCCACCTCTGGCTACCTCAGCGTCAGGAGCTCGCTGGGCCGAATGTCCACGTGGGCTGCGTCCTCCGAGAGTCAGCTGGGCAGAGGGAGTGAAACCCTGATGTCACCAAGACAAATGGCCCTGGAGGAGGACAGCAGATGGGGCTCCTGAACGATGCCAGCGGAGAGCAGCTGGTCACCACGGTCACTGCGCTGGCTGCGATGGCCCACAGGACCCAGAGGGATGAGTGCTGGGGTAGTGCTTTCTCAGCCCCCAGAGACTGCAGAGCTGTGCGGTGACAGGCAGGGCGAAGGGCCGGCGTACCAGGAGTCTGTTCAGGGGGCCAGTGGACCAGGGAGGTCACTACCAAGCACCTGTCCATTCCCTTCTGGCCCGCATGACACTAGAGGAGTGGAGCTGCCCCAGGCCCCTAGTAGAAGGCACTGCGGCAGCACTGGAGGAAGAGCCTGGGGGTGGAGCCCAGTGGCCTTGAGTTTGGATCCCAGGTCTGCCAGCTGTGCAGCCTCAGGTAGGTCACTCAGCTTCTCTGGGCCTCGGTTTTCACACTTACAAAATGGGCCGGCTATGCAAACTCCAAAATGCTCAACAGTGTCCATGAATTGCAGCTGCATGACGCACCGTCCCTGATTCTGGTTGGCCCGAGGTGTGTGTGTGCAGCATAGGACCCTACCCACAGGGCTGCCTCCCACCCCAGGGCCCGGGAAACCTGCTGCCCAGCGGAAGGCACACAGGTTCTCTGGCTACTCCTCAGGGGCACTGGAGACCTTTCCCCTGGTTTGGGTTTGAAGGGGAGCAGGGAGGCTGGAGAGTGGGGTTTCTGGGGGAGGGGTTGGGGGGGGGCAGGCTCAGGGGAGGGGCTGGGCAGGCAGAGCGTGGGAGAAAGCTCCAGGGGATCAGCGGTCCCTTGTTCTGTTCTGGTTCCCAGCCCTGTCTGCCACCTGCATTGCATTTGTAAGGCTTTCCCTAATCAGGAAAGGTTGTTTGTTAGCTTAAAACCCAAGGGAGGGAGCACACGCACACACACACAGCACGCACACACAGCACACACACGCACTAGCAGGTGCACTCCCACCCGAGCCTGACACAGATGACAGCCTGTCATGGTCTGTATGTTATGAGTCAATTATGCCCACCTCCCCGTCAGCCTCTGCCGCTGCTGGGGCAGCCACCTCGCCGCACGGAGGAAGGACGTGGGACGATCCCCCAGGAGGGGCCCCCAGCCCTCGGGAGGCTGCCGACTGTCAATCAGGAGGAAACTGGATGTGGGGGTGGCTCATTTATTGTCATCCCTCAACATCTGTATGAAACGGCATGACAACAAAGCAGAAAAAATGGTGTGGCTCCAGCGTGGCCTCAGGCAGGTTTCTGCACAGCTCTGCCCTCGTTTTCTCCATCTGTACAATGGAGCCCTGCCCATCCGGGGCAACCACGTGGGAAATCCTAGGCTCAGAGGATGCCACGGACAGCCGCCCCTCCCCCACACTCCCGGGACTCTGGTGGAAAACAGAGCCTGCCCGAGGGTGGGGAGAGCTGGCCCACCACCCACAGGAGAAATGGGTCTCCTCCTTTAGACCCTATGTCTGGGCAGCTTTGAGTGGGGAGGGGAGACCCCTAAAGTCCACCCCAAGGGGTGGTGGCCTCAAAGCTCTCACCCTTCCCCTCCAGCTGTCATTGTGTCAACCCCCAGCCAGCTCTGGCTTCCGTCTTGTCTGAGAAGACGGGACCACCTTGGCACAGACGGCACTGCTGCGTTCTCTTCCGCTCCTTCCCATGTTTCTTAACACCCCCCCGGCCCTGCCAGGGGCTGTCACCCCGAGTGTGGCCATGGCCAGAATCAATGCCCCTCTGGAAGGGGAACGCCTGCTGGTCCCGCTGAGTCTGTGCTGACAGGTGAACTGCCCAGGACCCGGGGACCCTGAGGACAGCTGACCCCGAGAGGGCAGCAGTGGGGCCTCAGGCCAGCCTCTTCAACCTCCCTCCCATCCTTGGCAGCTGGACGGCCCAGTCAGACACCCGGACGCCCACACAGGCTGCCTGCCCTTCACCCTAAGCAGTTTGCAGCCCAAAGCTGGCTCCCCTGACATACAACACCCCCCCCAGAACGGTGACACCCACTGCCCACACTGCTCTCCACCAAGGACCTACACAGGGCATGGGGGCCAGTGGGAAAGGGGGAGCGAGGTGGGGCCATGTGCAAAGTGCAGAGTAGAGAAGGAGGGGCTTGGTGTGCAGCCCCTGTGGGGCGTGGTGACTGGTGATTGCGCCTTCATCATCGTCACTATGAGGAGGAGGATCTGGGGGTGCAGCGGCAAAGCCGAGAGGGGCTCTGCATTAAATGCTGCCTCCGCACCGATGTTCTCTGGAGCCCTTGCCTGCCCTGGCCAGAGGCTTGGGGGCAGATGAGCAGCGACCCCTCCTGAGGCCCAGGCCTGGGGGCTGGGCCGGCTGAGAGACTACCCCTCCTCACCTACTGCCACGGACCCTGACAACACCCACCCCTGGGCCGTGACAGGAAGTGAGCCAAGTTCTTACACACAGTACTTATTTAATCTTGACACAGACACTTCCGTTATCTCCATCCCACAGATGAAGAAACCGGAGCTCAGAGAGGCGGCTGGTGAGGCCAAGGTCGCCGGTTAGGCTGTGGCAGGGTTGGAACCAGGCACGCGACTCCAGCACCCACGTCCAGCCAGCCCAGCAGAACGTGCCCACCCACTGGCTGCCTGGGGAGGGCCGCCTGCCGGACCGTTCTGAAGGGCGAGCAGGGGTTTGCCGGCGGGGGAACGACTCCGGAGCCAGGGAAAATGTGTATGTGATCAAGAGAAGGGGGAAAAGTAGGTGTGGCCGGAGAGGAAGCATATGCCTGGCACATAGTAGGTGTTCAGTAAGATTTGCTGAGTGGGGTGCTGGAGACAGTGAGGGCGTGAGGCGCAGACTAAGGGGTCTGGCTTCTTCTGCACACACGGGCACCCCAGCACCGCTCATCCCCTCCCCTACACATTCACTGACCCCCCCCCCCCCGCCCCGCCTGGCCCCAGCAGGGCCCCTAGAGGGCCCACAAGCAGCCCTGTACTGCCCAGCACTTCCTTCCATGCCCAGGGTCCTTGGGGAGCCTCTGAGGCGGTGACTGAGAAGAGAGGGGACTCGGGTTGATAGGATATGGGACAGTTGGCCCATCGGCTTCCAGATTTGTATATGCAGGGCAACCCACTGGGGCAGAGTGAGGTCAGCTGCCCGCTGCTTCCCCCGCTTCCCGACCCCGGGCTGGGGAGGGGGCCTTGGGCACGCTCTGCCTCCCGGGAGGGGTTGGGAGTCTCGAGGGAGGCCGGCTGGCGGCCACTGCTGCTCCGATAACCTTCAGCCCTGACCTCGTTTCCCACTGAGGCTTGTGCAATTTCTTCCAATTTTCCACATAATTAGCTGAGCGGGAGACACATCCCCTGCTCTGAGGCAGGAAGGAGCTGCTGCTCCAGGGACTAAGGGCCTGTGGCTGAGGGCAGGCGCCCTCCTGCCCCCCAGCTCGTGGGCGCGGGAAGTCTGACAGTGGGGGGATGAGGTGGGGAGGGACGAGATGCAGTGGGGGCACAAAACTCGGCTCCCCCATCTGTAGGTCACATGACATTGAATCAGATGTCAGTCCCTCGGGCCACTGAAAGATGTGGGTCACACAGTGTTTCACCGAGGATGAAATCGCAGGGCACTCAAGCTGACCAGTACCCGCAGGCATCCACTGGGTCTTTGTCTCTCTGCCCCACACCTCCGGAAAACGTTCACCCCCTTCCTCCTGCTCGCACTCTGCCTCTGAGAGCCCAAGCACCCCTTTGCTTCCTGGAGAGGCAGGGGCAGGGCAGTCGTTAGGAGTCGAGCTCGGCACCCAGCTCTGTCCCTTCTGCTGTGTGACAGTCAGCAACACAGACCTGCCGGCCTCGGTGTTGTCATCTGTGCAGTGGGCGAGACAACAGCAGCTACCTCATGGTGAGGAAGAAACTGTGCACAGGGTGCAGGCCACTCGGCTCCTGGGGAGGGCCAGAGCGGCCGTAGGAGCCTTTGCCTTGCCGGAAGTCTGTGCTCAGCTGCACCCCTGGGCCCCTCCTGGTGGGCGCTGGCAGGCCTGCCCAGTGAAAGGAAAGCCCCGGGCTGCTCTGAGAGCTTGCTGTCAGCGATCCCCTATGTAGCTGAGCAGAAGCTGGAGGGGAGGTCAAGGCCTCCCTGATGGGCCCTGGCAAGCATTAACTCACCTTTAGAGCCTCAGTTTCCCTAACTGAGCAATGAGCAAAGTCATCCCTGTCTCACCTCTCAGATCACTCCTTCCTGGCCGCAGAGAGGGCACATTGCCACAGCCTTGTCCCTGCAGAGCAGAAACAGGTCACGTCAGCCCCCGAGGTGTCCACAGCCTGGGGAGGAGGCCGCTCCACCCCCACCCCGCCCCGGGAGCCTCAGGGTCCTTGGAACAGCCTTCCCCTGACAGCATGAGCGATTCCCTTCCTCCCTCCTGAGCCGGCGCCAAGGCCTGGAATCCATCATTTCTGTCTCCTGTCTCGGGCTCTGAGGGCCGCCAGGCTGCTCTCGTGGGGAGTGCAGCCGCCGTCCTCAGCAGCACAGGGCAGAGGGCGCCCAGAGCGGGACAAGGCCAACCTCGGACACGGGCCCTCACCTCCTGACCCTGGGGTGCTCACCGGAGAAATGTGCCACGAGGTCACACGAGCCTCATACACCCCCATTCCCCGAGCGAGGCAGATACACTCCCCCACCCCAGGCCTGATGAGAATGCTCTCCCTCATGACGACCAGAGCCTGTCCTGAGCACGTGTCCTTTCAGGGCCTGCCCCCAGCAGCATGGGGGAGTGACACCCTGGGGCCAGATGGCAGCCCAGGGTCTGAGCCACATTTACTTGGCACCCAGGGCGGACAGGGACCCTACTGCAGGGTGTTCGTTAGCATCACTCAGTGGCTCCCCGAGCTCTGGGGGCACGGGGTCCTCAAGGATGGGGGCCGAGGACAAAGGAGGGGTGGGGGGGCGGTCCGAGTTACAAGAGACAGCTTGTAACTTGGGGTCCGGAGGAGAGAGACTGGGTCCCGGGATGTCCCGCTCAGAGGGAGGGCGACAGTGTGTCTGAGCAGCCAGCTCCCATTCACGGCAGTCAGGACTGCCTCCCCCACCAGAGGGCGGCCCCAAGCTCCTCCGCTTTGTTTATGAAACAAGCATGCCAGGCAACTGAGACTGGTGACAAGCTTTTCCTGCTGCAAATAGGCTCATTTCAGCCCCTCCTCACACCCCCGTCTATACTCCCCACACCTACCTGCAGGCCCTGTTCATCTAATTCCACGGTTTGCTTGCTCTGAAGAGCAAAACGGTAGTTATTCCCCTCCCGTCACTCCCAATGTGGCTGTCCGGGGCAGCAGCTCCCCACCCCCGCTGGTGGCACCGGGAGAACGGCGGATGCTTCCTGCGCGTTGACAGCACGCCAGACACCCTCCCGGCGCTCCGGGAGTGCCAGCCTGTTCACTCTTTACCACAGCCCGCACACAGCCGCGGAGCTGTTCCTGTCCCACTTCTCAGAGGCAAAGGCCGAGACACAGAGAGGCCGAGTCGCCAGGCTAGCATCACACAGCAACCCAGTCTGATCTCGAAATGCGAGGACTTAACCCCCTTGGCCCTGCTGCTTATGTGCTCCAGACACACCCCGCACTAGAGGTTCCCAATGGAGGGAGGGACCCCTTTCACAGCCTTCCTCTGTGACTCTGTACATGCTGGAATGACAGCAGTGGGGGCCGTCAGGAGAGAGAGTGCTTGAGCCCCCGAGAAGCACCACGGGGCCAAAGCCAGGGCCAGACACCAGGCTCAGATGGGCCCCACCATGCACGGGCCTGGCGGCGGCACCCACAGCCAGTCGTTCCCCTCCCTCCTCTAGCCCCAGGCTGAGGGCCATTCTCAGGCCTCAGAGAGACATTGGTGCCAAGGATGGGAAGTTGGGTGGTGGCTGGGGGGGTGCTCCTAGCACCACTAAATCAGAAATAAAATAAAAATAAAAAGATGGTGAGGATGGAAGGAATCTATGCGCAACAGAGACTGAGCCCCAGGACCTCAGGGAGAAGCACGTGAAAGTCGGAAGGGGTCCGGCTGGGTGTGAGGCCAAGGCCCATGGGATGGTGGGCTGGTTTATCCAGCTGCAGGCGGCCAGTCTGAGAAGGGGTCCCTGTGGGGTCTCCTTGTGCTCCAGAAAGGATCTGGGGGTGGGGATATCAGGGAGGCAGACATCACACTCTGTCCAGGACACGTGTGTCCGCACAAAGAAATTACTTCCCATCTGTCAGGGGCTCCCTCTGCCCCTGAGGTGAAATCCCAGGATGAAATAGCCCCAGCAGGACACTTGAGGCCCTTGGGGAGGGGCCTCGATCCCCCATCCAGCATGTCCCCAGCCACCATGCAGGAGGCTGCGCCCCATGGCCACTCACCCCTAACCTCCGGGTGAGACGCCCCTTCCATTTGAAATACCCATCCCACCTTTCCCACCTAGTGGCACTGACAGTGTGAAAATCTCACGCAGGTGTCACCTCCTCCTGGAAGCCCTCCTTGATGCCCAGGCTGCCTAGGGACCCACCCTGGGCTGAGCTCTATTTTGTACATCTTTGTCCTCCCTGCCTCATCCCTTTCTAGGAAGGAGGCAGAGAGAAATAAAGTAGAATAGTCTGGGGTGGGTATGTGTGCTCTGGGTCTTCAAGGGCCTGGCTGACACCTCCGGAGCCTGAGGGTCTAAAAACAGCCCTACACAGCGTCAGACAGAGAGTGCCGTAACTGCTGTCGGGGCGGGGGGTGGGGGGTGGGAGACCCTCTCGGAGGCACAGAAAGGGTGACCCACCAGCATGGAGCTACACAGACCTGGGATGAGGGTGTTGCTCAGGTTGCAGCTAGACCTCCCTCTGAGGGACTGTTCTCACTATGGAGAACATCAGTATTAGAGACTGGGCTGGGGGGGGACCCACGGAGAAGGGAGAACTGAGGGAGGAGAGACATGAGCAGGAAGGGGTCCAGTCCAGTGTGGAGGGCTCTGCTGGCAGGAGCCCTGGAGCAGCTCAGAGGCAGTAGGAGCCCCTGATCTGGCTTCCTAGAGGTGGTGACCCTCCACAGGGCATCAGTCTAGTTGGAGCTGGAGGGACAGGGAGGAGGGTGCAGAGAAGGCAGCTGGAGGAGGTGGGGCAGGGCCACACCCCTCCGGGTACAGGCTCCTGAAAGGGCCATGGATGGTGGTCCTGGGCTGGGGTGACCCATCGGAGGGACCCCATGGCAGTTCACCTGCCCTCCCAGCAGCACTGAGGGGCTGGCTCCACCCCTCCCCCTCTAGCAAGCCCTCCCAGCTACCTAACCTTGCCACCACCTTTGGTCTCTGAGGTCACACCGTGGCTTTATTTTCAGTGACCTTGATACTGGTAAGGTCAAGTATTTCAGCTCAGTGGATACGTCTAGCAGGAGCGTGTTTCCACGGCAACAGGGCTGACTCACGGCACCCTCCTGCCCCCCACCCCCACCTCTTAGCGCTCTCCCCTCCAGGATGCCACTCTGCTCCTGCCTGCAGGCCCACCGTCATGGCGTTTCCCACGTGAGCTGGGACTGCTCTGTGCGTGCCCATCAGCCCCTGAGTGCGCCGCAAAGGCCAGGATCCTGGAGACCCCACCGCCGGCCCTGCGTCCTGTAATGCGAGCACGGGGCTACTGTCCACGAGGACACAGAATCCACATGCAGCCACAGTCATCAGCATCAGCATCCAGAGGGAGGCCCTCGTGTTTTCCTGGGGACGTCTGTTGACCCGCCCAGCCCGGCTGCAGAGAGAAAGGGAGGCACATGGAAAAGATGTGAGGCCTGGCTCTGCATTTGGGGGGATTCAGCTGAGACAGCCCATGACACCCCGCTTCACGGAGGCTGTGTCCTAAAGGGTCGAGTCCTCTCCCAGGAGCTCAGGTCACCTGGGGAAAGGCCTGGCACCTGAGAGCTAGGTGCTCAGCCAGTGTGTTAAGCTCTGAGCCATCATGGGCCACCCTCATCTCCCTCCCTCCCTGCAGGGCCTGAGGGCCAAGGCCACCCCATGACCCGGGTGCTGTCCTTCTGCCCTGGGACGCCCCATCTCTGCTCATGTTCCTGCAGCCCAGGCACACAGTTTTCCTGCCAACAGCACCCCTCCCACGGCCCCGGCGTCAGCCAGCACTTACTGGGCACTTGCCGTGTGCCTGGCGCACCTGGAGCCCTGTAGGTGCCACCACGCACTAGGCGTGTGACTCTGGGGAAATAATTTGGCCTCTCGGGGGGCCTCAGTGTTCCCTTCTGTACAAGGGACTGTTGCCAGAACTCAGTAAGTGAAGCCATGTAGAGTCAGAACGGTGCCTGACTTCTAGTTGGGGCTCAGTGAAAGTCGGCAATGGGTGGGCTTCTCCCTGCCCCGCAGACAAGGCGGGCCCTCACGTGTCCGGGGTGGCCCAGCTGGTTCTGACCACCAGGGAGCACTTCCAGCAGGTTCCACGGGGGCCACACGGGAGAGATAAGAGCAAGCTCAGGGTGAGGGACTGGCCGGGCCCAGTCTGCCAGAACCCTGGCAGCCAGCTGCAGAGGGCTCAGCATTTTTTGGTCCCCTTATGCTGAGGCCATCCACCTTCCCCTATGTCTGCCACAGGGCCCAGCAAATGCCCTTGAACGGATCATCGAAACAGCAACCCCCTACCCAGGTGTGTTCTGAGCACTTCCTGCTTCATTCATTCGTTGAGTTTTCCCGATAACTCTAAGGTCTGAGCCATTATTGTTCCCATTATAGAGATGGGGAAACAGAGGTCCAGGATTTGACCAAGTGCCCAGAGCAGTAACATGGGCACAGAAGCACCTACAATTTATCGTGATCTATGATTTATGATGTCTTTGAGATGCTAAACACTTCAATGCACTCATCACACAGGATCTCCCCCAAACCTAAGATGCAGGGACTTTTATCACCCCCACTCCACATTTGGGCAAACTGTCGCACAGGAGTGAGGTGCCCAAGGTCACACAGGCGGCAAGAGGTGGAGCCTGTTTCACGCCCGGAGCCGGGAGCCCGGGCCCGCACCCCTTTGCTGGCTCCCCCGAGCCGACGCTCAGGACGCCCTGCTCTTCGAGAATAACTTCTTTCTGAAACCTGACGATGACAAATTATTTTTTTAATGGTTTTAATTTATCCCCCTTTCTGCGGAGAGTGTCAGAGGCAATCTGCTTCTCTCTGTGTCTGCGAACCTCCCCATCTCTTGTTAGTGGCTCAGCTTTGAACATATTTCCTTTTATCATGTGGTGACACACGGTGGCAGAGGGCGATTCCGGGAGAGATTGTCGGGGAGGGGCCGGGCGAGAGTTTGCATCGCTCCTGACAGCTAATTAGCTGTGAGTCTCCGCGCCGGGGGCCTCTCACATGGCAGGCATCATCCTCCCGGCCCCGCGGCGGCACGCCGAGCCCCCGCCTCCACCCCGGGGTCGGAGACTTCCAGGGGAACGGTGTCCATTTTGGTGGCGCTCTTAACTCCTGGGCCTACCCGTGGCAGGGGTAGGAGGGCAATGCCCGGAATGGCTGATCTTTGGGGACCAAATCTGCCAACAACTATCCAGGATCTGGACTGGGACCCAGACCAGAGCAGGTGTCTGAGGCGCGGGTGACCGTGGGCAAGTCCACCCCGCCCCGAGGCTCTGTCGCCTCATCTGTGTATTGGGTATACAGGCACCACGAGTTTGGCTCCCTCAGCGTGCTGTGGGCACCCAGGAGGAGAACGGGAGGCAGGCCGAGCTGACAGAACGGTGCCTGGGTTCCTCCACTCATCAATCAGACATGTACTGAGCACCTATGGGGTGCCTGGCCCCGCTCTAGGCACAGGGGGTGGGGGTGGGAAGGAGACAGCAAGGAACCGTAACTGGCACACCATGTAGATGTCGTGCGGAGGAGGGGGTCTGGGGAGGGCCCGGGCTAGCCTGCCTGCTCCTGACAGCTCATTAGAGGTGATTAGAGGCACGGGGGGAAGACTGCAGCGCATGGCGGATGGAGGGGAGTACAGGGAGGGGAGAAGGTTGCATTTTAAATAGCATGGTCAGGAAAGGCCTCTGACAGTATCATCATTGATTATTATTACCATCATGTTTATTTTCAAGGATGAATAACAAAGATCATCAAACTTTTTTTTTTTTTGCCTGTGAGAAAAGCATAGTGTCTTACTTTATTTTTTATTTTTTAGGGCAGGGGTTCTCACACTTGAGCAGCATCAGGGTCCCCGGAGAGCTTGTTAAACAGATAGCCTGGCCGTGCCCAGAGTTGCTCATCTGCAATTTGCATTTCTGACCGGATCCCGGCGACCCTCCGCTGCCGGCCCGGGGACACAGTTTGAGATCCCTGGTCTGGGCTGGAAAAGGACGTGGTTCGTGCATTCATGGTTGGATTTCTCCTGCCCACAGGAGGAGGCTGGTGATTCTGATGCCTGTGACAGACGCTGGGGAGGCACCTCAGATCAGATCAGACTGCATGGAATCGCCACTTGCACTTCCTACGGCTCAGTTTAACATGTGCTGGGTCCAAACAGCCGTCCTGGCCTCACAGAGTTGCTTCCCTCCATTTCCCCGGCTACCCTGTGGAACCCTCCTTCTTTGCCTGGAGGTCCCCCCCACCCAGACCCCTCAGCAGGGATCAAGGCCTGGCCTGGGCCCAGGACCCCTGCGGCCTCTGGGAACCTCCCCTCCGCCTGGCAGGCCCCAGGGCCTCCCCGAAGTGGCTCTGGCCCCAGAGAGAGATGAAGGGGGAGCAGCAGGCCCACGACATGCTGAAGGATTGCCATGGCAACAGTGCAGGGCCGGGCCAGCTGGCAGGAGCAGAGTCTGGCAGAGACACAGGCCTGGCCTCCCACCAGGGCAGGGCTGGCTTGGGGAGCAGAGGCTACGTGGGGCGGGTGGGGGCCCCACAACTCCCCACGTGACAGGGCTACATCCTTTCTGAGGACAGCACGGTAGCCCCACCAGGACTGGGGATGGGGGGGCGCTCTCGCCAGAATTCCCTGATGCCGTCAGAGTCAAAGGGCACCCCGCCTCACCTCACCTGGGCCCCAGCGGGAAGGGCCCCTGGCTGGGCGCCCCAGGAGGCCGTGCCTCCTGCTGCTCTGGCAGGTAGTGGGCACTCGGTGAAAGTGTTGTCCAGCAGAACGATGAGCAAACGGGCACGTCCGTGACCCCGTGACTGCCTGTGTCTGAGGCTCGGGGGCGGCTGCTGGGCGCAGGGACGAGACAAAAGACCCCTGAGGTTACACCCTGTCGCCTCCCCGCTCCCCTGCCCTGTGCATGCAGGAGGTGGCACCCGAGGCCTTCTGGGCCTTTCTTACTTTCACTTGCACCTCAGAAGAACTCAGGGCCTGCTTCTGGGACAGGATGCCAGAAAACTGTGCATTCCCAGGGAGCTCCCGGGGCCCTCTGCCCCGCTCCATTCCATGACAGGAGAAGGCCAGGCGGCCCCTCCGGGGGAGCTGGGCTCTTCGGCCGTGTGACTGATGGGCCGTCGGTAAAACAGCCCAGTTCCAGACAGGCCTGTGTGGCATCTGCAGTGTGCAGGGAGGTGGAGGGGGACCTTGGCCCAGCTCTGTCCCTTCTCGAAGTGGGAGAGGAGGCCCCTGCTCCCACCGGGCCTCCCCCAGGTGCTGTACAAGGGTTATTCCACACCTACTACAGATGCAGGAACCAAGGTCCTGAAGGTGCCCAGGGTCACCGGGCAAAGTGAGGAGCCGTGCCCAGGCCCTGTGCACCCCACTGTCACACCCGGAATCTCCCAGCCGAGAGAGGACATTCAATTTCAGTTTCTCTTCCCCTTCCCAGTGAAGGTGTCTGTAAGATGCTTAACCAAATGTGACTTCATTTCTCCTGTCTCCTAAGACTTCTACTATAAATCCATTTACAAACCTATGGGAACGACCCCAGGATCAAATGGCCCTGGCGGGACGTCTGACACCCTGGGAGAGGGACCCCACGCCCCAGCCCAGCACCCCTCCCAGCCCTCTCCCAGCAGGCTGTGTCCCACACGATCGCCCACTCCTGACCTCCTGGTGAGATGCCCTTTCCACTTGGAGCACCCGCCCACTTTCCCCTGGAGCTGGGGTGAAACCTTTACTGTTCCAGGCAAGCACGTCCTGAGGCCGAGGATAGGAGGGGGAGGGCTGAGACCTCGGAGCTGACTGCACGGTGGGGCCAGTCCAGCCCAGCCCCTGGGACTGAGCCGGACAGGCGATCCGAGCCGGTGGGTATGGGAGAGGGCAGGGAAGAGGAGTAACAGGATCCAGAATCCCGGATGGAGGCGCGCTGAGTGAGCAGAGGCTCAAATGGAGGCTAGACCGGGTGCTGGAGTCAGGCCAGGCGAGAGGAGGGTTTTGCGAAGGATGCGAAGCAGTACCCCAAAGTAAGTCCCTCCATCGCCCCCACCCCCATCTCCCCATCTGTAAAACTGCGACAGTAACGGTGCCAAACCTAAGGGTGCTGCAAGGCTGAATGCAAGGCACACAGATCGCACCTGATCACGGACCACACACCACACACGGGATGGAGGACTGAGGTTCCTCTCTGTGACCTCTGAGTCTCCCTGACAAGGAGAGAGCCTACAGCTCACGCCTCCTGGCATCCCTTCCCCCTACGCGCTTTTATCCCAATAAACTGTTTTCAGCCCCCAACACTACAAGTCAGGTATTAGTATAACTCTCCCAATGTTACAGATGGGGAAACCAAGGGACAGAGAGGGCCAGGAAGTCTTGGCCCTCTCTGTGCCCAAGGTCACACAGATCTATATGGGAAAGTCAGGATTCAGAAGTAGGCACTGACATCACCCCATTTTACAGATGGAGAAACTGAGGCTGGGAGGGACACCCTCCGTAGTTCTGGGCCACATGGCCAGGGTGCTGCTGAGCTGGGCTGGCGGCTGGGCCTGTGGGTCTCCCGAGCCCAGGCTCTGACCACAGGGCTCTCAGGCCTCCCGGGCAGGCTCCAGGCAGAGGGTCTGGGGGAGAAGCCTCTGGAAGGGCCAAGAAGGCAGGCTGAGAGGGAGGCGCCGACAGCAGGCGGGCTCCGCCGCTCATTCCTGTCCCTGCTTCTCACACCCGCCACCGCGGGGGAGCTAGAAGCTGGCAGCACCAACTGTTGCTGCCGCCTCCCCTCTCCCTGCCCATCTGCTCCCTTGTGGGATCAGGGTGGGTGGCAGGTCCTTGCCTAGACCCCGGCTGCTGCTGCAGGGGAGTCTCCCCCCCTCCTGCCCCTTCTCCTAGGGCTGAGGGTTCTCTGGGGCACGGCATGGGGAACACAGTGCGCCCCATCACCCCTGCCCAGCCTGAGCCTCACTGCCCAGTGTGAATGAGCATGGCACACACCGTCGACATGGCCATGGGCTCTGACCCAACCCTGCCCACAGTCAGGACCCCCTTCCTGTGTCTTCCCCTCGGTGGGTCTGCTACCCCGCAGAGCCTGGGGTCCACAGCCCTCGCACTGCAAATGTTCCCTGCGGTCCCAGAAACACGCTTGTCCTTGCCGCCTGGGGTGTGACCTGATTTAGAGCAAGCAAGGTGAAGAGCCGTGCGTGGACGGGTGGCCTCTGAGACTTCCCTGTCCATGGCAAAGGCCCCTGGAGGCTGAGCACCCAGAGCCATCTGTCTCGGTTTGTGGCACCAGACCTCTTGGGTACACGGGGGACCCCTCCCCATGGTAGAGCCTGGTGTGAGGGGCACTGAGGGAGAGGTGAAGGGACAGCCTCTACGGGTCAACCTGAGTCCCAGCCCAGACAGCCAAAAGAACAAGGCCTGTGGGGCGCCTGGGTAGAGGGGACTTGGGGAGGGCTGGGTGATAGGCAGGGCCCCACAGGGAGAAGAGCTGGGTTGAGGGTGGAGAGGGCTCAGTGGACACCCTAAAACTTCTCTCTGCTCCCCCACTTCTGATGCTACCTTTTGAGAGGGCTCCCTACCAGCTCCACTATTTGCTGTGCAACCCCTGGTCAGTTACTTTGCCTCTCTGAGCACCAAGTACAACAGCCCCTTCTGGGCTGATCAGGAGGATGGGATGAGGTCCACCTCCAGCTCCATCCTGTACCTTCCCGTGCTCACGTGTGCTCCAGACACCCAGACCTCCTGCACCGCCCCCAAGCCCATGGCATCCGGTCTGGTCCCATCTCCTGGCCTTTGTACACACAGGTCCCTCTACTGGGAACACCCTTGCCTGCCCTCCTTCGACACTTGGCTAACACAGTCTTCCTCCAGGTGGAAGGGACCTGTTCTGGGAAGGAGGCTGAACTGGGTATTCTAGGCTGAGACACAGAGGAAAGAGAACCTGCTGCAGGCCCAGGTGCTGACTCGGCCAGATCTTGCAGGAGACAGTGACACCTAGTGGGCGGTGGGCACATAGCCCATTACCCCAGGAGGTCCCCGCAGTGCACCCTGGAATCCCTAAACCAGCAGAGGCTCACCCTGCAGGGGAGGACCCCGGGGCCAAAGGGTGCCACGTGCAGCACGCTGCCGTCGGCGACACAGGGCGTAGCTCCCTCTCTCCCGTGGGTAGCCGTGTTCCCGCATGGCATATGCCCGCCATATGCTCTCCCTGTCACAGCATCCTCAGCAGGCAGGCCTGCGAGCAGCCTGCTGGTGGGGGCAGGGTGCCTGGGAGCGGAGCACACCCCGACTGCTACACCGAGCAAGCTGCTCGGAGCTGCTCTGAGGAGTGCCAGAGTCTGTACGGGGAAGGTAGCCTACAATCCCACATCACAGACAACCAAACCGAGGCCACACAGTTTGCGAGGGCAGACCAGTCCTGTCACCCAGAGCTCTGAGTGTGCATCGATAACCTAAGCACGGCCGGTAGACAGGGCCTGCAGAGTTCTCTGATGGCTGGAGGCTCGGAGTGTTTGAAGCTCACACAAGTCCTCCCGCCAGAATACCCTCCATTTCTTCCTGCCCCGCCACAGCGTCAGGGTTCCCTGAAGACCACGGCCCTGCTGCTCTCCTCCTGCTTCCATAGCCCCAGCAGTGGAGTCTACAGGGCCCTCTGAGCCTGAGGCCTGAAACTGACTCACACTTCCCAAACTGGGTTCCCCAGAGCTTGGATGTTCTGCGGCGCACTTGGGTTCTGCCCAGGGTGCTGATGGGAAAACTGAGGGAGGCAGGGCTTTTCTCCTTAAAGTGTCTAGAGCTGATTTCTATCACAGGCACAAGAGCACAAGGCCTAAGCGGTGCAGGAGGGGAGGAAAATTCTGGAACTTCGCACTGTGCGGGAGGGAATACTGAGTTCTAATGACAGGTCCAGCCTCCTAATGCAGCTAGATTCCCACAGGAGCCAGGATGAGGCTACTCCATGGAGTGGTTTCCTAGGCAACAGATGTTTACTGAGCATCTGCTAAGTACCAGGCATAGTTTCTGAACCCCACAGTGCAGGGGTGAACTCCAGGCTCAGGAATCAGAATCCTGGGATCAAATCCTGCCTCTGCCATCTGTTCATGTGTATAGTTCCAGGACTCCATCTCAGCGCCTCAGTTTCCTCATCTCTAAAATGACCCCAATCAGGTCCTAGTTACAGATGACAGTGAGAATTAAATGAGTTAAAAGACCCTATTACTTCTCCAGGGTATGTAACAAAGTACCACAACCTGGGGTCCTCACACACCAGAAGGGTGGTCTCTCACGGCTGCAGAGGCCGTGAGCATGGAGTCTGGGTGGCAGGGCTGTGCTCTCTCTGAGTGCTCTAGGGGAGGGCCCTCCGCCTCCTCCTGCTTCCGGTGGTGGCCAGCAGTCTCTGCCTTGGCTTGTGGAAGCATAATTCCTATTTCTGCCTCTGTCTTCACAGGGCCTTCTCCCTGTGCCCAAATTCCTCTCTTCTTATAAGGACATTTGTCATTGGATTCGGGGCCACCCAAGTCCAGTATGACCTCATTTTAACTAATGACATCCGCAAGGACCCTCCTTCCTAATAAGGTCATGTTTCGAGGTTCCAGATGGGCATGCATTTAGGGGAACACTATCCAGCCCCCCCCCCATGTACACCTTCAGGGCTGAGGCCACTGCTTTTAATGATTTTCACCAAATACCTGAGATGGGTGACTTAGGCCCGCTCTTATGGGTGAGGGCACCAAGGCTCAGAGCAATGACCCGCCTGCCTGGAATCAGCCTCGCCACGCGGGGCTCAGGTCTGATGCGGTGTCGTCCCCACCACCTGGGTACTTTCCGGACCTGAGCTCCCGGGGCCGTCTGCGGGGGCAGTGCAGGCGTTTTCGCCCGTGGGCCCCACCCAGTGCCCCAGAGGGGAGCCCACCCATGGAAGCTCCCAGCCCAGCTGCATACGACACCAGCCCCTCTGGCCTTTTGGGTTCCTCTCTGTACAACGGAAGACGACCCCCAGACTCAGAGCAGGAGAGCATGGGCAGAAGGGCGTGGCTCAGCAGGAGGACACAGTCCAGGGGAGCCCAGCATCGCCATTACCTTCACTGAAGGTAACGAACCTGCCGGTCTCCTGCTGGTTTAGAACAAACTCTGGATCGACGTTCTCTCTGTTGTGGGAAGCTGCATCTGAGTGCTATGTTCCCACCCAGCAAACAGGCACGGAGCCCCTCTGCGCCCAGCGTGTGGCCGCGCCCACATCATAAACGAGGTGAGGCCCCCAGCCAGGACAGTTCTGTCCCATGCCTGGCCGGGCCTGGCTAGTGTGTAGCACAGGGCATCTCAGAATCTGGGCACACACAGTGGGGTAGGACTAGTTACCCAGAGGATCAGCAGTGTGACAGCAAGGCCCACATGCAGACACGTGGCAGGGAATCAATGGCCTCTGATGGGGAGGAAACAGCGTGGGGCTGAGGAGAGAGCCAGGTGCCAGGCCGCTGGGCAGCCCCTGCATTACTCAAGTCTCTGGACCTAGAACTATGCAGGGAAGAAGAAAGGCCATCTGGGTTTAGAAAGAGTCTTATCTGCACCCGGGGAAGCTGGGGCCCTGCCTATAAGCAGGCAGGCTCAGATGGCCCAGCAAGGCCCAGGGGGCATCATGACAGGCAGGCCCCAGGCCTCCTACGGGGTTTCCCCAATCCTCTACTCCCGCCCCGTCTGGCTGCTGAGTCCGGCAGACCTGGGACCGAAGACCCTGGGTGCGGTCCCCTGCTGAACCCAGTGAAACAGGGGGAAAGGCAGTGTCTGCCTCCACTGGGGCCAGCTGACAAGGGCCGGTTCCTGCACGAGGCACCAGAGGAAAGCTGATCTCCCTCTGTGCAGCGGGGCCAGCGAGGCTGGCTTCAGGTCCAGGTCACACGGCTCAGTCACCCACCCAGTGTGCTTCCTGAGTACCTACTCCGTGCTGCCACTTGCTCAGGACTGGGACATTGTGGCAAACAAGACCCCAGCCCTTCCGCTTACGGACAGGTCACATGCCTCTGAAGCGTCCATGACAGGGTCAGACAGAGTCAGGTCGTCGGGGGCTGGAGGAGGCCCTGTGGTGAAAGCGCACCGCAGCCTGGCGTCACCGTGACCCGGCAAGTCCCCTTGACAGCGTGCACCAAGAGAAATACAAACCCACGTCCATGCAAAGCCAGCACACACCCCTTCCGGCAGCACTGCTCACGACAGCCCCGTGTGCATGCAGCCCAAATGTCACCGATGGCGAATAGATAAGCCACATGTGGCATGCACCTCCATGAAATATGACAGCTGTGGAAGGAGTGAAGCCCTGATACACACCACAGCGTGGATGGACCTTGGAAATACTCTAGTGAAAGAAGGGAGGTACGAAAGGATACACGTTGTGTGATTCCGTTTACGTGGAGTGTCCAGAACAGGCAGCTCCAGAGAGACAGCGAGTGGATCGCTGGTCTCCAGGGGCCGGGCCAGAGAGGAGTGGGGAGTGACTGTTAAGGGTGAGGGGCTTCTTTTTGGGGTGATGAAATGTTCTAGAACTAAATAGTGGTGACGGCCACACAACTCTGTACTTTTCTAAAATCCACTTTGGTGGGTTGTTAGAAAATTGTTATAAAAAACTGCACTTAAAATAGCACTTGCGAAGTGCCATCTTTCCTACATTGGGGTGTTTTTAAAATTATAAAAATTAAGAGGAATGAACACATATTGTTTTACAACTAAAGAAATAGAGACGCTTGCAGGCACCCGGCCTCCATGACAAGGGTCTTGCATTGGAGGCTCCTGGGGCAGAGGCACTGTCCGGGCTCCCCAGGAGGCAGCATGGGCCCGTGGAGTTCGAGAGGTGGCCACCCTGTCCCCACCAGCCCAGCTCGCCAGAGGCCCTGGGGGCAGCCAGCTGGTGCAGGGGTGACCGACAGCGGACCCCCTGAGGCTGCCCTGTTTGTAAACTGCCGGCGGGTCCTGCGGGGTTGCTGGGCAAGGGCTCCCAGGGGCTTCTGCCAGGGCCATGTGGGGTGTGGGTGGCCACCATGGCACTCTGGACACAGACCTGTGTAAAGGGTCCAAGCCCCTTCTGAAAAAAAGGCCACCCGTCTTTTCTCGCTGCAGTGGGCAAGGAGGGGGACGTCTCTTGAGGGCACAGCCAACGGCTTGGCCTGGCCCCACGATGGGGGACAAAACTGGAAGAGGATGGGCAAGAAGGAGCCTGAGGCCATGGCCACTGCAATGACAGACATCGCATGTGGGAGGTGGCAGAGCGTGCCTGGTGGGCACTGTCCCACCATCCATACATCCCCCCGCCTGGGACTCTACACGGCCAAAGAGCAGGAACAGGGGCTGTCCCCACTGCACACATGAGAAAACTGAGGCATGGAGGGGCACCCCGTCACACCACCCTCGGGCCTGTGTCGTTGGCAGCTGGTGCGCCCATGACATCAGCCATCTTCACAGAGGGTGCCAGGTGCGGGGCCACGGGGGCCGTCTGCCTGCCCTGCTGCCACCTGCCGCTTGGGCCCAGAGCCCTGAGAATCAGGCCTCAAGCACAGCCAGGCCCACAGGCCAGCAGACTAACACCCTCCCCACAACTACCCTCCATTTGTGGCCACAGGACACTTCTGACACCAACTGTGTAGTTCCCGCACACAATCAAACCTCCCTCTCCAGACGCCGCCATGGCCAGGTGCCCTACAGTTCGACTCAGTTCTGACGTCATTGCTGGAGCCGGCACAGAGCCCCCGGGCCAGGGGCTCAGCCCTAGGACACCGCCCCCACTCAGACACCAGTCGCTGGTCTCCACACTCCTGGCCGACTGGCTCTAAGTTGGGGGTTTCTGCGACCCTCTCCTGGGTTCGATCATGTGCTAGAAGGGGTCAGAGACTCAGGGAAACAGAACGTACTGGTACTGCTTTATTGTGAAGGACACAGCTCAAGGACAGCCACTTGCAAGGCCCGCAGCATCCTGCTGAGTAGACAGCTGGGCCCTGGGACCCCGGATCAGCCCCAGCCCAAAGCCCACCCGGACACCCCCCTGCCCCATGCCACGGTAAAGTCCAGAGCACTGCTCTGAAGAGCTGTGCTCTGGTTGGTTAGAGGGGAGATGGCGCCTGCCTTTCCCTGCTCATGTCCGCGGAGTGGCTTCCACTGTGTGAGGTCCCCCGAGCTGGGGCTGGCGGAACCCTTGGAGTCCCTGCCCTGGAGCTGGGAGGCCTGCTTCACACCCAGCTCTGCCTCAGTTCCCCGGTCTCTGAACCGAGCTAGCGCTGTCCTCCCAGGGGCTGTTACTTACATGAGGCCCACACAACGCCGGATCCCAGGCTGGGCATGGCAGCACCTCCATCGGCAAGGGCTGCAGAGGTCTTCCTGGGACCACTCCTCACTGTTCCTTCTGTGGGGCCAGGGAGGACCTGCAGCCGGGACTCCCCTCCATGGCACCCAGGGAGGGGTCCCAGTGGGGGTGGGCTCTGGCCCGGCATCCTCCCTCTGGAGCTGCTGTACTTCTCTTCACTGGGGGTATCAGGCTACTAGGAAAGATCAAATCTGAGAAAACGCTGCTGCTGCTGCTTAGGCACCTTTCATGCATGGGTGAGGCAGGATTCTTCAGTTGTGCCTCAACCTGACTGAGCAAAAGAGGGACTTTGCTGAGTCGGTATGTGAAGATTCTAATGCAGAAGGACTTCAGGCATGGCTGGATCCAGAGACTCAAGCACCCCTGGCAGCTGCCTCCTATCTGTGTCTGTCTCTCACCCCCACCTCCCTCAAGTTCTTCAGTGTTCAGGGACTCTCACCATGTAATTCCCTCTGGAAGGGGTGCTGAGTGCCCACTGCACACCCCCCAGACTAGTCCAATCAAAGGACCCCCAGCATTGAGCCTCCCAGCCCTGGTCCAAAGATTTTCTGAGCAGATCTCGCTGAGGGGAGATGGCGCCTGCCAGAGTCGCCTTTCCCTGCTCGGTTCCAGCCAAGATAAGGTTCCCAAAAGACTAATGCGCTGTGTAAATATTAGACACTTCTGTCTCCTTCGAGACCAATTACACAGATCATGGCGACTCCCCCAGGACCATGCCTTCCACTTACTGTATCATCATTAACAGCCTATTAGGTAACAGCTGCTGGGGGGAGAGAGGGAGAGAGAGAGAGAAGAGGTGAGAGAGAAAAAGGAGAAGTGAAGCTAGACAAAGGCAAAGGGAGACAGCCCTGGGCGGGTAGCTCGGTTGGTTAGAGTGTCGTCCTGATACATCAAGAGGTGGCAGGTTAGAGGTTTGATCCCTGATCAGGGCACATACAAGAACCAACCAATGAATGCATACATAAATGGAACAACAAATCCATGTTTCTTTCTCTCTCCCTCCCCCCATTCCTCTCCTCTCTAAAATCAATAAATAAAAATGTTTAAAGAGGGAGACAAAGGAGAAGAAGAGACAGAGACAGTAAGGGTGTCAGAGACAGACAGGGAGGGAGACAGTCAGGAGACTGGGGAGAGATGGGCAGGCAGAACAGAGGCAGAGACCAATGTTTGGGAGAGAGCCTGGGAGGGAGGCGCAGAGAGGCGGGGAGGAGCCAGGAAGAGCAGAGAAGCCAGGGAGAAGGCGGCTGCGAGGAGCCTCAGGCCCACTTGCCCTCAGGGTCCCCTACAGATGCCCAGCCTGTCCCTGTCTGTCTGCCCCTGCAGCTGGGCTCACCCCATGGTGCCCTCAGCCTTTAGCAGGCAGACAGGGCTGGGGGACACTGGCAGACCCCTAAAAAGTCCCTCTAAGATCAGAGCTGCCTTTAACCTACCCGAAAGCAGGGATATAAGAGCCACCACTGGGCAGAGACCCAGATCTTTCTGGGGAAAGGCCTTCAGGTGCATGTCTAGCCACCGGGGCAACAATGATGGGCCCCGTGCGGAGATAAGGAGCAGGGGGACACAGAGGTTGAGTGACTAGCCTCCCCGAGGCCACCCAGCTGGGGACCCCCACAGTGGCAGTCAAGGCCAGTGACCCAAGGTCAGGGCCATGGTTCCTGAGCCCTGATGTGCTGCCTCTGAGAATAGTCAAGTCCTCTGCTGGAGGCTTAGGGACAAGATGCAACCACACCCCCCATACCACCACCTTCATAAGGGCTTGGGCCAGGTTCCCCAGAGAAGGAGGCACGGGGAAGCCTCTGCGTGGTCACCCAGACCAAGACTCCCTGAGGGGTGCCCATCACCCCCTGCAGGAGGCCTCTCCCAGACCTGGGCAGTCTTTGGGGCCACCTCCTCCCATCCTCAGGGACACCGCTGCCCCTGCATTCTGAGGTCCCATCTGCCCTGAGCCTTGGCCTTTCAACACTGCTGTTGGCTTACATCCACTGTCCATCTATCTGTTCACACACCCAAACCACAAACATCAACTGAGCCCTCCGGCGCCTTTCTAGGCACAGAGGACAGCAAGAACAAGCAGACACAGACTCCGCCGGCGTGGAACAGAGGGCACCAGTGGTCGGAGACGAGTGCCAACGCACACACGGTCAAGGAAGGCCTGGTGGCCGAGCGGAGCGAGAGCGGGAGCTCTGAGAAGATGGGGCACGGCATTCCAGGCAGAGGAAGCAGACGGTGTAAAAGCCAAGTGGGAACCAACTTAGCCCTGTCTGAGATGTGGAAGGAAGCCAGGGAGGGGTGCTGGGGGCATGCGGGGAGGCAGGGCCTCCAAGATGAAGTCAGACACCCCTTGAGCCCTCAGGTGAGGATTTGGAATTTCCTCCCAAGAGCATTGGGGAAGCCAGCTCAGGAACCTAGGCAGAGGGTGACCCAATCTGGCGCCTCTACAAAGCTGCCCTGGGCTAATGGTGGGGGGTGAGCTGGCCATAAATCCTCAAGGGAGGGGGCTAACCCCATAGCCCTCCCCCCCCCAACAGCCCCCACCCGTTCTGCGCTCACAGGAAGTGGCAGAGGTCTTCCACCCAGGTCTGCTTCCCAGAGGGCGCCCTCCCTTTCATCACTTCCAGGTGCAGTGCCCTGGGCCGCCCAGCCCCTCTGCAGGCCTGGGAGACCCGGGGCCTTTGAGAGTGGGGGTGGGAGCCTGGCGCCCTGCAGCCCCTGCCGGATTTCAGGCTCCTGGCTCTGTAAAGCATTTGATTTCTCCTCCTCCAGGCCTGGGAATAATTAGGCGACAGGGAACATAAATCACAGCCTGGCCCTATACATCTGCTAATCACATCTCCTGAGGATGAGCGAGGCAGGGTGGGGCGGGGTGCTGGGTCCCTGCAGCTGGGGACGGCCTGCAGGGGGTCCAGAGCACCCCAGAGCACTCCAGCGGGGGTGTGGGGTGCTGGTGGAGAGTGTGCGGCTCCAGGGGCACACACACTCGCACAACACACACAGACACCCACTACTCACAATGCACCCAGGATACATACAGGTTCCCCACAGCTCACACACAGACACCCCCACACTGACATACACAAAGATACATAGACACCCCCACACTTACACCCCACGGACACACTCACACATATTTACACAGAGACACCCCCTATACACACATGCACACATGCACACAATACCCCTCTAGTGAGGAATGGGAAACTGCAGGTTTGGGGTTTGAGCGCCACCTAGGGTCCGTCTCTTGGAACAACCAGACTGGACAAGGCTGACCCCAAAGCTGCACCCCCACCCCCACCTCCTGCCTCCAGCCAGGGAGGAAACTGCTTTCTACTAAAGGCCCCTAGTCTGCATCAGTCCTGGCACACACACGTGTGAGAAGCACTAAATTAACTGGCAGTGGGAGGGAGTGCTGAGGACTATTTTAAGAATTAAATATTTTAAAAATGTAACCGCTTTAAAATCAAGATTAAGTCACGAAGCATTATTTCAATAAATCCAAACGAAAGGAGCCAAGAGCAGGAGAGTTTTGTGTGTGTGTGTTGTTGTTTTGTTTTGTTTTTGATCAGTGGCAGTGAGGCAGCTCCTTCTCCAAGACGACAACAACAATAATGAGGCGGCTGCAGATGCGAAGCTTCCTCCGAAAACAGTTACTTAAAACGACGGGGATCTCCGCTATGAAACGGACACCGGCGGAAGTACCATGTGAGTGTGGACGTGCCAAGCAAAGATGGTGCTGGAGAGTGCCTCACAACTGCCGTTTGTGTCCCTCTTTCAGGAGGACACTGTGGCCTCGGGAGGTCACTGACAGCCCCGGTGCTCTGCCCAGGGGCAGGTGGGACGGCTGAACCAGGACTGAGCTCTCCAAAGTCTCCAAGCTGAACCATCCCGGGAAACTGTCCCCTACCCTCATCCTGTTTCTCCTCCTGTTGCAGGCAGTGCAAAGGGGTTTGCAAGGTGCAGACCGTCACCAGGTACACCCACTTCTCTCAGGACCCCCCACCCAGGGGCTTACCCCTTTGTTCACACTGCAGCCTCTACACACCTGACCCTCTAGTTTTTCTCTTTCCAGGCTGGACACCCCACAACCCCTTCTTACAAGCTCCTTATAGCAGAAGCCTGGCCAAAGGGTGACCTTGCAGCAACAGGACCCAGCCCGGGGGGGGGTGGGGGGCAGCTCCATCACCACCTGCATCTCAAGGGCACAGCAATGGATATGCACCAGCCAGCCCGGAGTTCCTGGAGCCCTCCCTCCTCCTGCAGCAAGTGGCAAAGGTATGGGTCACCCTCAGAGGAAATCTAATGGGAGAAAGTCTCCCCCACGGAACCACCTCTGCCTTTCCAGCTTCTGAGCCAGTGACAGCTAGTCCTCTGGCCCCTGGTACCATTCCTTTTTACACCAAAGCTTTTTAAAATGTTAAATGGTGAGATACATGATTTTTAAAGAACAAAGCAATATAGAAGGCTACACAGTTAACAATGAGGGGCCCTTGGACTTCTGGGAGTGGCTGCTGCCCACACGGATGTGTGCATCTGTCAAAATCTGCCACTCGTGTGTGTGTGTATGTGTGTGTGTGTGTGTGTGTGTGTGTGTGTGTGAACCCATATTCTTATTTGTCAAAACACAGACCAGAGCACACCAGACCCACAGACCTGTTCCCCACCTTCCCTGCCAGCTGCAGAGGTCAGCCCCTGCCCCCTGGGCCCCCTCAGCCCTGCCCTCCAGCCGGACAGGGAGTGGCCGGGAGTCCCGCTGTGTGCACGGCACCGCAGGGCATCCGCATGCCCCAGTGTCCCTCCACACATATCCTCGGGCTGCCCCTGCAGGCTCCTCTGGGGTGAAGGTGACAGCAGGGGACACATTCCTGGTAGCAAAACAGGTCAAAAGAATGTGCCTCCACCCTGACTCTGACTGGGGTGGCTCACTGGGCTGGGCATCATCCCTCAGACTGAAAGGTCACCCGCCCGATTCCCGGTCAGGGCACAGGCCTGGGTTGTGGGCCAGGCCCCCAGCTGGGGGCATGCGAGAGGCAACCAATCAATGTTTCTCTCTCACATCCGTCTTTCTCTCCCTCTCTTTCTCCCTCCCTTCCCCTCTCTAAAAATACATTTTAAAAGTATTTTTTAAAAGTAATGTGCATCCTGTTTGGTATAATCCCTGCATCCTCCATGCCTCTCCCCTTGGTGGCTGCTAGAAGCTGGAAAAAGAAACGACCAGATTCTCCCCTGCAGCCCCCAGAAGAAACCAGCCGTGGACACCCTGACTGAAGCCCAGCGAGATGGCTTTCAGACTTCTGGCCTCCAGATGTTACCCTTCCAACATTATCCAGGGTCGATTAATACCAACATAATCAATGTCAGTATTTTCAGCCACTACGTTCACCTTCACTGGCGTCAGCAGCCACAGGAAACTGACACACTTCTGTGTCCCCTCACTGGGTACACATAAGAGTCACCTTGGGAACTTTTACAGAAACACCCAGACCTCACTCCAGACCAGTCAGAATGGAATCTCCAGGTAGTGCTGGTGTCTGGATTTTTCTAAGGAGCAGCCAGGGTGAGGGCCACTGCCTTAGACCTCCAGCCCCTCGAGCTCCCTCCGCCCGCCGCCCCAGTAGCTCCAGCTGTGGGCGCGGGTCTCCTCCCAGGCTGGGCATCCTTCTCTGCAAGCCCCACGGGCCCCCCACACCTGGCAGACGGCTCTGTCCCCTCTGAGTCTCAGTTCCCTGGCTTCCCATCTGGGAAATGCCCACGCTAGTCCCCCTTCACTGGGCTGCCACGGGTGTAAAGTAAGATGTGTGCAAAGAGGCTGGCACAGGGCCTGCCCGACAGGCACTGACATGTGCTTGGAAGTCATGCTCACCACTCAGATGGGGGCACTGAGCTTGGCCTGCTGTCACCTTCACCACAGAGAGGATGACATGGGTTGGTAACTACCATGTCCCAGAACCGACCCTCGCCAGGACCATACCCAGTCCTGGTCCCTGCTCATCCTGGGACCCTGGGGCAGCCCAGTGCTCACCGTCAGGCCCCATCCAGGCCCAAACTGTGAATCCTCCCAGCCCTGGTAGCCGGTGGTGCCCGCACATGCGACGTACACAGGGTACCACTGTGGGAGACCTGAACGCCCAGCGCCACACGGCAGCCCCACCTGTTCCTCTGATGTACCTATGAGACGCCCCAGCAGTGGGACAGACATGTGGTCACAGCCTGTTGCAAAGCTGCATCCAGTGGGGGGAACCACTGAAGGCTTCGGGGGTCTTGGAGGGTTGGCAGGGCAGGAACGGCTCCGGGGGAGGGGTAGGAGGCTATTAGGGCAAGTGAAGAGGAAAGCACTGACTGAGCCCTTCCTCAGTGTCAGGAAGCCACTTGGACACTGCGACTCACACATCTCTGAGAACACAGGCTGCAGGGTGAGCATAGGAACGCCGAGACAGTGGCAGACCAAGTTGCTAGGGTGGGGGCGGCGCTGGGGGTGGCAGGGAGCGAAGGGGACCTGGCTGACAGAGGACACAGACAGCAACTGGGAGAGAGACTAGATGCCCTCCAGGGGGTGGGCAGGCTGTCTGTTTAGTTCCAGGCCCGGGAAGGGTTGGGGAGGATATGCTAAGGGGTGTCTGGCTTAACCTCGGTCCTACAACAAGCGTGGGGGATAGAGATGGGGGAGAAATCCCTTTGAAGCCTGGCAGGGAGTACCACCACCTCCAGGAAGCCCTGCTGACTGACCATCTTTGTAGGGCTGAGTACTTAAAGCAAAGGGTTCTGGAGTTTTGCAGACGGGCACCTGAATCTTGCTAGCTGTGTGACATATTCCTAAATCGAAGCACTGCAAGGGTGTGCTGGGCCAAAGACACAGTTTTTACAGACTCGTTGGCAACCCCTCTCCAGGGGTGTGTGGTAAATGGTTCACAAGCAGCTCTCTGAGGGGGTTTGGGGGGAGAGCCCAGCCGATCTGTAGCATCTGCCAATTTCCATGGTGTAAATCCTCCCACCACAACCGATTCTGAGCTACCAATGTGGCATCACTCAAGGGAGAGCTGGGAAGAGGTGTGCACGGTTCAGCCCCAGCGTGAACGGGGAGTACCCAGGAGGCGGCACGAGGGACCACAATCCACTGGGCATCTGCCCAGCGCCAGGTGCTCAGCTGGGGGCCCCTCACACAACCCTTTAGAGCAGAAATCGCCAGACCTGTTTTACTGACACAAAGACCAAGGGTCAGAGAACGGAGACAATGAGCTCAAGGTACACAGGCAGAGAGTGTCGGAGGCAGGCTCAAACCCAGGTCTGGCTGTTCCCAAAGGGCAGAGGAAGGCTTACGGAAAGAGAACCTGCTTCCTTACACGGGCCAGGCTGGAACTGGGGACCTCGGGGGACGGCTTTCTATGGATACGGCATTTTTCAAAAGCGAGCCAGGACATCCAAAGTAGTGTCAGAACATCACATCTGCCTTTCGTGGGGGTGAGGGGAGGACCCTTCTGGCTCCCAGGAATAGGGAAGGTGCGACATTCCTGAGGGGGAAGCCACTGGCTGGGCTGGCTGCCGTGTGGCAGCGCAGAAAACGTGCACATTCGATCAGAAGTGACAACCGCTGAGCACTGCGCTCGTATGAACCCTTTCATCTCCACGAGAACCCTCTGAAGGCGGCGCCGATGTCCCCACTGCACAGATGAGGAAGCTGAGGCCCAGAGGTCAGGGACGTGCATAAAGCCACCCAGCCAACCTCAACCTCACACGAGCGGGCTCCAAGGTGGTGCTGCAGGGCTAAGTTCGCTAGGCCTGCAGAGAGGTGTTTCCCATGAAGCCACAGACTTTTACCAACAGTGAAGTGCACACTGCAGCCAGCAGGTCGAGATTTAAAACATTTCCATCCCTCCAGGGCTGCTGGTGTCCCTTCCCAACTGACAGGTCTCATCGCCATGCGGGCAGGCGGGGCGGGGGGGCTGGTTTGCCTGTCCTGGGGTGCCACGGGGCACATTCTTGATCCTGCTGCCTGCCAGCCTGAAGGCCCCTCAGTCTGGGATCTGGGGTCTTCAGGGCTCCAGCAGAGGATTTCATGATCCAGAACTTCGGGGGGCCCATGCTAGACACAGATTTCCATCGAGCCATGAAAAATAGCGAAACTCCCAGACCCTGTGTATCCCCTCAACCCTGTTGGGAAGGGGACAGAGTTACCCAGAAGGAGCTCTCCCCGCTCTGCCCACCTGTCTTGGCCTCAGCTCCTCTCCTGCACACTGGTCATGCGTGGGCTCCCTGGACAGCTACAGCCAGGGCTCGGTGGCCCTGAAGGAAGGGCAGCCACCGGGAGGTTCTGAGCCTGAGCCCCAGCTCCAGGGAAAGGCTCAAGGGGCAAGGGGGTGGAATTCTCAGAGCAGCCCGCCTAGGGCGACATCCATGTCCCTTCTCATGGCTCTGCCAGCACCCCCTTCTCTCCACCCAAGTGCCCGGGAAGGGTTTCTGCCTGCCTTGCTCACACCCTTTGCCCGGCTCAATACAAGCTGGGAGAGGAGCCGCCTTGACCTCTTCCACCGCACCAGTTCTGGTGGTCGGTTACAGGCCAGCTCTGGTCATGGCACCCTCTTGGCCACCCTCCGATGGCTTCCCTCCATCTGACACAAAGGCCCCCCCTTACCCAGTGTGGGGCCCTACAGGGTGGATCTCACCAGCCGGGCACACAGTAGGTGTTCGGTAGGTGTCTGTTAGATGCAGTGACTAAATAAAAGTAGAAAATGGGAAGGGAAGGAGACAGCTCGGGTGGGGGTAGGGGAGAGGAACAGCTTCAACGCCCTGCAGATGACCCTGCCCTGACCAGGCCTCCGTGGGGGCAGCCCCAATGGGGCCGGGGGGTCCTGGGGCACCAGGAAGATCCCCGAGGCCAGGGCCTGGAGCCTTCTCCCGCTGAAGCTCTAACCCAGATCCTGCCTGCCTCTTCTCAGGGGGCAGACAGGGAGCAGGGAGAAGGGCCAAGACAAGCAGAAAGCCTTCCAGAGCCCCTTCCCAGGGCGCTGAGGCGAGGGCTGCTCTCACGCCTGCTCCGGATTCCACCAGCAGAACCAGGAGCCAATGGCTGACGAAATCCTGGCCGCCCGAGGATGCCGCCTGCCCGCCGGGGGCCTCAGCCTCCCACACCGTCCCCTCCAGCGCTGCAAGGCACGATGGGGCTGCAGAGGGCAGAGGGATGTCTCCAGAACGCCACCTCTCTTGGATGACTGCCTCCGTGGGAGGCGATGGTTCTGGAAGAAAAACAAACACGCACCAGGGGAGGGCGGAAGCAGGCAGCAGATGCTGGCAGGCGAGACGCTGTGTCTGGGGGAGGTCAGGGCAGGCTGGTGGGTGGTTGGGCTGGAGGGAGGCCCCTCCCCCGGGTGCCCTATGGCGCCAGGCCAGGGTCAGGTCCCTAAGCTCTTCCGATTGGACCTGGCAAGAAACCTGGGCAGTGAAGTGTCCTTGGCGGGACGCCACCACCCAGAGGTCCTCTTGCACCCATGGCCAAGGCACCCCACCCCCTTGGATCTGACAGCACCATTGGCTGGGTGGCCCAAGCCAGAACCCCAGGCCTCAGCTCTCTACTGTCCACTCTTCCCCACTGGCCCTGACTGTGGTCAAGCCCTTGGCCTTCCTCCCTGAGCACCCTTGATTCATTCAACTCAAGATGAGGGAGCTCCTAGGACATCCAAAGGCCCCACTGAAGGCCCTGGGTAGGAGCAGCAGACAGACCTGCCTTGCCCCATGGAGCTTTCACGCGCTCGCCTTCAGTGGCCCCCCCCAGCACCTTCAGAGTGAGGCGAATCCCCAAGCAGGCGCTCAAAGCCCCCCACTCCTGGTCTGAGCTCCCTCTCCGGACTCCAGCCCGCCACAGCCCATGACCTGGACAGGCCGCCTGAAGCATGTGCCAGGCTCGTGCTCCCGCCTCCAGGCCTCTGCCCGCACCGTTCCTGCCACCAGCCGGGCCATGCTGTCCCCTCCTCCCCGGGCCCACGTCCACTCTTCTTCCAGGAAGTCTGTCTCACCCCCTGCACGGGATACAAGCTACAACCTGAAGCCCACTCGTGTGAGGTGGAGGTAGCAAGCGCACTCCGGGGTACGTGGGATTCACAGACCTTGCAGGGGGCAGGGAGGGCAGTCTAGGGCTTGAGGAAGGGGAGGCAGGGCCAGCAGGGCAGAGGTCACAGCATGGCCTGCTGGGGGCAGGAAGGGCACAGCTGTGAGGCCTTGGAGGCAGCAGCAGTTGTCCCTCCCAGCCCCTGGGATGCTCCACCCAAAGCCGGAGACAGGAGTGCTGCCTGGGGGCCCACAGGCCACTCTCCTGCTCAGGAACCGTCCCGGGCTCCCCGAGGCTCGGCTGCAACGTCCAGGAGAAGCTGGCTGTTAGCAGCCAAGAGAAAGCATTCCTGCTGGCCCCAACCTGCCCTCCCACCTCTACCGCAGCTGCATCAATCCTGGGGCCCACGCACCTGCCGCGCTCTCTCTCCAAAACACCCTCCCTTCTTTTCCACATCTGACTCATGCTTAATCAGTCCTCCTTGGAAGCACCCCCCTCTCCATCCCAAACAGGTCAAACCCCATCTCTCCCTGTTCTCAGCCTTTAATCACTGGTGTCACCCACAGCGTCACAGTCATTGAAGTAGGTACTCCAACCAGCCCATTTTACAGATGAGGCTGTGGCACTGACAGGTGAAGTCACAAGGTCAGGTCACACAGCTTGGAAGTGATGAGGCTGGGCTGGGAACCAGCCAGACCCCAGAGTGGACTCCAGACACAGCTTGGCCTGTCTACAGCACTGGCCACAAGGTACTGCCCTGCTTTTCATTCCTCACTGTGTCCCCCAGGACCGAAGCTTATAGCGCAGCCCCCCAGAGATGCAGACCCAGCCAGGACATGCCTCATGGGTGTGGAGTCAACCTCTGCGGCTTTATCGGATTCAGACCTTTATGATTTTAACAGTGAAATCGGTATCTGCTGCACAACCACATACACCGCAGGGGAAGCCGCGAGACCTTGGACAAGGTGCTAGATTCCTCCAGGCCCCACTTTCCCCCTCTCCACCATGGGGCCAAGCAGCTGGTCCCTGAGGTCCCCCAGCTCCACGGGGAGAAAGCCAAGTCCTGTTGCCCTTTCCGGTCCGTGGTCCAGCCGCGGGCCTGCCCGGGAGACTCCGCCGGCAGCCAGAGGAGGGAGGAGCCAGGAAATCCGGGTGGGGCGCCCCCCCAGTCCGGGACAGGCGCCGGAGGGGGCGCCGGCTGCCCCCAGAAACACGCTCCAGATGCGGGAGGCGCTGCCAGCATTCCTGGAAGGTAACGCAGGCTGGGCGGGGGGAGGGGGCACGGCCGCAGCCCGCTGCCAGATGTGCACCACGAACAGCTGCCCCCGGCTAATAAGGTCAGCTCCTGGCTCCGGCGAGCCGCGCACTCACTGCCGCCTCCGCCTGCCCGGCACCGCTTGCGCTTCCCGGGGCGGCCTGGGGGAGGGGCCACCACACCTCCCCACCCAGCGTGGTCTGGTGGGAAGAGATGAGAGCTCCCTTGGAGGCGAAGTGGGAGCCAGAAACACCCACCCCACCCCCAGCCAACACCTCCCTGCAGAGCAGGAAGGCCAGAATTCCACCCCACTGGCAGACAGAGGAGGGATGGGGGGGGGTTCAGGGCTTGATCTGAGTCTGTTTTATTGGCTGTTTCCCTTCAGTGATTGGGGGCCGTGGCCTGAGGGGGAAGGGCGTGCAGTCCAGTGCCTGGAGCCCTCGGGTTGGGGTTCCCCACTGTGGTCTGGGCCAGCGGCCTGGGAAGGGTAGCTGAGGGAGTCTGGGGCTCCTAGGATTCCCTGCTTGCCACCCCCAACATGAGGAACCTCAACCTCCTCACACTCCTCAGCCTATCCCCCCACCTCACCCCAACCCAGGAACAGGGGTCTGAGCTCCATCTGAGATGTGAGGTCACCTCCCTGGGGTGGGGGAGTAGGAGAGTAAATTGGGGGATCAGAGCCCAGATCCCACACCTCCCTTCCATCCAGGTCCTGCACAGGCCAGAGCAGAGTGCCCCCCACCTCCTGCCCCCTCTCCCCCAGATAAAGGCGCTGGCAGCCGGCTTTGTTTCTCTGGTGTAAACCGAGCCAGATGCGGTCTAATTCCCCAGCTGGGCTGGATTTGCTGGCGGCTGTGGCTCTAGCGCCTCCTAACCCCTCCAGCCCCGCCTTCCTTGCAGCCGGGTTCCCAGGGCCGCTGTGTGTGGGGGGTGAGGGGGGATGGCAGAGTGTCCTGGCAGCCTGAACCTCACCCATCTCCCCAGGGCCAAGGGCAGAGTGAAGGCTTTGGGGTCCTGAACTCCTGTGCCCAGTGACCCTGGGTGAGTCACGTGACTTCTCCCATCCTTGGTTTTTTGGTCTCAATTGGGAATGACAAGGACATAGCCCACAAGTTGCAGCAGGCTCAGTAAGCACAGACACTATTATCAGGATCTGGAATGATGCTCACCTCCCTGACCGCCCACTGTGAGCCCCACTGCCCCGTCTCACCACACATCCCATCTCCAGGGCACAGAACAGCAGTGACAGTGACTCAGGTGCCCACGGGACTCCTCAGACACAGCTCATTCACTCCTTCCAAGAACCTGAGGCTGGTGTTCGTATTAACTTCATTGCACAGATGAAGAAGTTGAGGCCCATGAAGATCCTAAAGCTTGTAAGAGACAGGATTATCATCAAAAATAAGAAAGTGGCCCAGAGAAGTAAAGTGACTTGCCCAAGGTCACACAGCACATAAGAGGCAGAGAGAATGGGTGTCCAAGGGGCAAAGTCAGGAAGGAGAAGGGAAGGGTACCTTCCCAGCCTTTGCCAAGGTTCCTTAGGTGGGTTCTTCTAAGCGTGGTCTGAACACCTCCAGAATCAGACCCTTGTGATACTTAAATATGCAGACTCCTAGGCCCTGCTCTGGGCCTACTGAAGTAGATAGAGTCCCTGAGGGGAGGCCCTGGATCCTGCATTTACTCCAGGGTATGTGTTAGGGAGGTGGCAGAGGAACTGTGTTCTGGGCTGCTGCCCGGGAGGTCTATGCCACAGATACATGGGGGGTGGGGGTGAAGGGGGCTCTGACGGGGGCTCTCTGTCCCCTCTGGGACCCAGCCTTCCAGCCCTGCGACACTCCAGCTAGAAACACAGCCTCACCTGGGCTGGTCCAACCAGAAGGTGGGCGGGGTGCCAAGCTCAGAACCTGCCAAGGAGTGTCTGATGGAAGCGGCACCTCCTTCCAAAGGCCATTAATCATCCAGAGAAACTCCCTGTCAGTCCGTCTGTTCCCACTGCCCCCACCCATGCATACCCCCGATGTGCACCGCATGCACAGACACACACAGCCTGCATACATAAACACGCAAGCATGTGTACCACACCTCCCCATGCACAGAGCCATGTAAGAACATACACTATGCATACGTGGGCACACCACAAACCCACCCACACCACACACACATACCACATGTACCACATAGGCACTCAGACTCCACACCCCACATAACATACTGCACTCATGCCTTATATGTGCACGTGTTCACATACATGTGTGTACATGGGAACACAGACATGTAAACAGACAAATATGTGTGCTGTCAGAGCATATTCCACCCAATGAGAGGAGACAAACAGGGCCCCCAGAGCTGTTGTAAATATCCCAAACGGCTGGCCTGCCCTGCACCCTCCACTGAGGGCCCGGCCACGTTCCTGCTCCTTTGCTTGGGGTGCCAACTCTGTTAACCCCGTACCTCCTGGGCCTCTTCCTCCCCATCCGAGTCTCTGGCACTGGGCAGGGTGATTAATAAAAAATGAGGAAACGAATGAATGATTGGCCGATAAACACGGTTTGGCAGATGCCTCCCTTTGCTAGCAGGGAGGGAGGCAGTCACACTGATGCTCGAGGTGCGCCCATGCCCGCACTTCCTCGTGCATTTCACCGAACCAGGCCTGGGCGGGGCGCCTGTCCACAGCCAGCAGTCCCTAGAGGCTCCTGGACCGAAGCTCGGGGCTCCCAGACCCCGCCCACCCACCGCCCTCTCTGACCCGAGGCCTCGAACTGGAAAGCCCAGCCACATGTCTCATGCCCCAGAGCAGCGATTCTCAACCCTTTCCACATAGACTATGGCACACACACACATAATATGTATGGCTTTGATTCATTCACCCTGGACGGCTATTCTTGTGTTGGCTGGTGTTATTTTTTATCTGACAACCTAAGGGAAAAGAGGTCAGAGCCCGTCTAAGTGGTCGGGTATTACGTGTTTTGAGAACTCTTGCAGTGCACCTGTTGACAATCGCTGCCATAGAGCCATCTACTCACTCATCTATTCATAGCTGGAAGGACAAAAACATCGGGTTGAGATCCCAAAGATGCAACCAGGGTAGAAAGAAGCTTTCTTCAGCTGGTGTAGTCAGGGATGCCTCCAGGAGGAGGCAATCCGCTCAATGAAAAGGAGCTGGTGTCCTGGGCAGAAGGGCAAGTACAGTGTGGTATCAGAGGGCAGGGGGAGGTTGTTTTGGCGAAACGCCTCAGAAAGAACACCAAATGAGGGTGCAGGGAGAGGACTGCCTTCTCTGCCACCAGACTCCTCACATGGGAACTCAGCTGGGCTCCCTGAGGGCCCTCGTGGCGGCAGACCCAGGCTGCCATCTGTCTGTCTGCTTTGCTCCTGACCTTGAGTGGAACAAGTCACCTCTCTGCTCCAGATGCACAGAGTCCATCCACAGTCTGAGGCCCCATCCAGCCATCCATCTGAGGGTCTCTGAGGGGGCAGTCTGAGCCCCCATCCTTCCGAAGTGGAGCCCGAGGGGAGGAGACTGGTGCTCAAATGGGCAGTCCATTTAATCCACACAGGACAGCGGCTTTTTCTAACTGTGCTGGCAGGAAGCCCCTGTGGCTAGGGTTTGCATGTTCTTTCGGGTTCAGAAGGCAGCTCCCAAGGAAGCTGTAAAAGCACTTGGCTTGGCGCAGCCGTGGGCCAAAAAGCAGGCATCTCCCAAGGGACATACCAAAGACAGTGCCTTGGTTCTTGCATGCCTACCAAAAAGACCTGCGGCTTTCCGTCTCCCACCCTGCAACTGGATGAAGTTGGACTGGCCGGGCCCAGACCCCATGAGCCTGGCACCCCCTAACCCAGGGCCGAGGGGCAGCCAAGCACTGGCACTTGTGGCTGTCAGAGAACAGCCACGGAGCGACACCCACCAGTGGTCACAACCAGGGGTCTCCGGAGGCTGGCACCATGACGACACTCGGTGTGTTTCTGCAAGTTTTTCTGTATCTTCCTAGTTGTCTAAGGTGAGCAGGCATTACTGTGTGTTGGGGGAACAGTAAGTGTTATGAGAGACGCTCACAGGAGGAAGGAGCAGAAATGAAGGTTCAGATGGGCTTTGGAGCCTGGGCAGGCAGCGGCCTGAGAGGAAGACCCCGTGTAGCCACCGGATGCCCACACGGGGAGCTCCACTCAGGGAGCCCCCAAGGAAGGCAAGAAGAGGGGCTACATCTAACCAGCCACCCCACTATTCCAACCTTACATTCAACTATTTGCCCATCTCTGCATTCATCTCAGTATCCATCTGTCTGTCTAACCACATCCACCTGAACCCATTCCACTAACCTGTCCATCTTTCCATCTACCCATCTGTCAATCATCCATCCATCCATTCATCCATCCACCCAAACATCCATTCATCCATCCAACCACCCACCTACCCACCACCATTCTATTTTTCCATCCTTCTGCCAATCCACTCATTCATCCTTTTACTTTCCATCCCTCTGTCCTTTCACCCACTCATGCAGAGTCAGCAACTTTTACACTTTAACTAACCAGTATATTTGTTCCACCCCTACTTGCTGGGGCTGTCAATCAACACATTCCTTATCCCTTTAGAGGGATGGGCATGTGCCCCAGGCTGGGCCAATCAGAACCTTCCCTGGGACATGGGCTAGGAATCACTCTTCCCCTCCTCTGGGGTCACTAGATGTCAACCTGGAACTTCTGGTGGCCGTCACTGACAGCATGCGAGGAGAACACCGAAGAGTGGCTCCCACACAGGAGAAAGCAGAGCTGAGGAGGGAGAAAGGAAGAGGCCCGCAGACACTCCAGAGGCCCTGTGTCCAAGAGTTCCCGAGGCCGGCACTGTCGGCCTCATCCGTTCAATCACTGCCCCTCCCCCACTTCTGCCAGAGCGAGCTGAAGTTGGCTTTGTGTCACTCTCACACTTAGGGTCATGAGTGACACAAGCCTATCTCATGTAGGACAAGTTGACTTAGAACCTTCTAGATGCTGGTCCCTGAGTTAGACAGGGACACCTAAAAGACAAATGAGCCCTGCCCTTGCCTGCCAGAGGCGGGGCCTCCAGTTGGACGGGCCTCCAGTTGGACGGGCCTCCAGTTGGAGGGGCAGTTCCAAAACACAGACAGTAAGGAAAGCCACCCAGCCCAGGCACTCAGTGCCAGCGGGGGGTCAACAGAGGCCAGACAAGGCCCCTGTGGCACTCAGTGTCCCTATCTGTAAAATGGAGACAGTGCCGCCTACAGTGTAAAGCTGCTTGCAGGTCAGTGAGGGAGCAGGTGGTCCCGGCTGCCTACCCACCAGCCCTTCCTAACCCCTCCCCCTTTTTTGATGGCACAGCTTGTCCCCAGAAAGTCTGAGAGGGTCAGAGACTCAAGTTCTCAGTGCCCCTGCAATTACAGATGGGCATGGGACCCAGCCCCGGACAAATGGACCCGAACTTGCTAAAATCTTCTGGAAAACACTCTTTCTTTCCCCAAAGAATAAAAAGCAAGAGAGCCCTCTACCCCTTCCTACCCTGCTTTCGGATGCTATCATGTAAGAATGTGATGCGTGGAGCTTTGGCAGCCAGTTTGCAACCATGAGGAAAGTGCCAAGAGACTCACACTTGGATTAACTTTGATTTAAGGAAAAGGTCACCCCTGTACACTCGGTGCTACAGTTGACACTTGCACTCTTGATTGTGGGAGGCAGTTTCATAAAGCTATTAAGAGCGTGAGTTTTGAAGCCATTCTTCCTGGGTTCAAATCAAAGCTCTGCTACTTGCTAGCTGTGTGACCTTGGGCAAGTTACTTAACCTCTCTGTGCCTCTGTTCCCTGCTCTATAAAAAAGGAATAAGATTTGTGAGTGTTAAATAATTTAGTACAAATAAAAATATTTAACACAGTGCTTGGCACACAGAAAGTGCCCAATAGGCATTGGTTTTAATCAGCCATCAAGTCTGAGAATGCGGGGGTGAGAGTGGGCCAGGTTGGGGCTGGGGAAAGCTGGGCAGGCGCAGAGGCCTAGGCCTGCAGGAGCTGAACAGGAGCTGTGAGCCTGCTCTTGGCCTTGGCACTGCAGAGGCTGCGCTGACTTGCTCTGTGTTCACCCTGCCAAGGCCGGAGCAGCTGGCTCCAGCCTGCCGATGACTGCAGGCAGAGGCGCCCCATGACGCAGCCCACCCGCCTCCCCCCTGCCACTCCTGCTGTCCGGGAGCCAGGCTGGCAGTCCACAAGGTGGGCATCCTGTCAGCCTGGGGGGACCTCAGCCCCCGGTCCAGAGAGATGTCCCCCACTACTCTGGAAGCCGCCCTCCTTGACTCCCAGCCAGTTCACTTCACCTTCAGTGGAGAAAGCGGTGTCTCTTCGCCCCTCCCACTGGAGCTGAGTGTGTGGAAGCAATTCCACTTGGCAGCCTTGCAACAGTGAGTCAAAAACAGTTGTTTGGCATGCCCGATGCCCAGGTCCTGCACAGCTCGGAACAGGCTGCTGGGCAGGGGGCCACGTAACTCTTTCGGGTATGTTCTCTCCAGTGAGGGCCCAAGGCACCGGGCTCAAGGGGCCCCAGGGTCCTT